>NC_089220.1:135480579-136934085 GCF_963924675.1 Phocoena phocoena | reverse complement strand
CAACATCATTAGCCACTAGGTAAATCAATATTAAAACCTCAGTTAGATACCACTTAACACCCACTGGATGACTATCATCAAAAAGACAGACAACACCCATCAAAAAACTTATATGTACATAGCAGCATTATGCATAGAAGCCAAAAGGTAAGAACAATCCCAGTGTCCGTCAGTGATGAATGGATAAACAAAACGTAATGTATCTATACAATGGTACATTATTCAGCCACTTAAAGGAATAAATTTTACAGTATGTGAATTATATTTCAATAAAAAAGAAACTGTTGCAGCAAAACTGCATTGATTTCAGTGGCAAAAGGAAATAGAGATGATTGGAGCCCACAGATTCCCTTCACATGACAGAAAATAGTGGATTTTCCTGATATGCTTTTGTAATAAATATGGTAGTGTGTAATTTATTCACAAGACTTTCAGCCACCTGAATGTGCAAGTTGATAATAATTAGAATCCGAGGAACAGAGGTTTGGGACAAAAGACAGCCCTAAAACAGATGGCAGATAGGAGGAAGTACAGCCTTGGGAAAGATAAAGAGACTGCATTTCTAGCCTGTTGGGGAGGAGAAAGCTGAAATGTAGGTAAGAAAAGGGCTAATGGAACTAAATTAGTATGGTCTATTACACTCTGGCATGACATTTTCTGGCATGAGTCCTCACTGGGATTTTCCAAGACCCCAAATCTAAATTGGAAGCATCTTGGAAAATCCCAGTGAGGACTCATGGGGAGTTGCCCCTTCACCAGGAAAAATTCAGTAAATCAGTGGCTTCTATAGGAAAAGTTAAGACACACAAGTCCAGAGGAAGCTTTTGTTTGTTTGTTTGTTTAATTAGAAGTTCAGGTATTCTGGGGATATTGACAGTTTCAAGAGATTCCCCCCAAAATATTAATTGATAGAATAAATAATTCCATTTGGGAAATGATATTCCAAGGTAATAATGCCTGCCTAAACCTTTTTCTCCTTAGGGCTAGGGAAGTGTTAAGTGATTTCTTTTCAATGTTAGCAATGTTAGTTAAGTGATTTCTTTTCAGTGTTAGCAATATCACATTTTATATTGGGAGGGAGGAGCTTGGAAACAATCCAAATTACCCACAAAAGGGAACCAGCTAAACAAACTGCCTCACAAATGATGGCTCCTTTAAACATATAAATGGTATTAAAATGGTAATACGTGACAATTTCAATATATGAAAAGCTCTAAACGATTAAGTGAGTTAACAAAACATAAAATTACATGTCAACTGATTACTAAATTTTATATATTCAAAAAGACTATATGTATGTTTTATTAAGGGAAAAAATAAGGAATATAGAAAGAACAAATATACTTGCCATATTCTCTGTCAATTATGTTCTTATAACCCCATGAATAACTTGAAGTTGGTAATATTATCCCAACTTTATAGATGAAAAATTAATATACAGAACAATTAATATAATTTGTTTAAGGATACCCACCTGATAAAGGCAAAGACAAGATTCAAACCTCAGCTCTGTTGATGCCCGAATTCATTGACCCATAGTCCAGTGAAATAGAATTTAATAGTCTTCTGTTTCTTTTCTTTAGTTACCAACTCAATATAAGTCTGAGCAGTGAGATACCAAATGAGGTGATGATTTTTTTTCCACTCACTGCACTTATGTTGAATCTGCTTTCCCATCTCTTAAAGATGACAGATCCCATAGGCATCTATCAAATATTATCATTAAAAAGGTAATTTTAATCCAGTTTCATCTGATTTCAAGCCCAAGCGTCATACCCTCAGTAAACGTTTATCATCTCCCCTTTCTCTGATATCTACCAGATTTCAGCCCAAGAGATTTGCAGCCCATGAGAGAGGTCATGAGTGGCATGTGGGATCTTTTCTCTGTTCTTTTCTCCTCTGGTTTCAGCTCCTGTGATGTCAGCTTGGGAACAGGGAACGTGAGAGAGAAAAGACATGATCTTATGTAACTAGCATCCTGTTGGTGGTCCTATTTTTGGCTTCTTTGTTTAATGCTACAGGTATCTAAATGTTGGCTCTCGTGGAATGCATGTGTAAGTTATCCAGATCACCTAACAGACCTCCACACTGTTAAGATCCCCTAACTGAAAGATCTGTCCTAGCTTCACCCTGCCATTCCCCCCTGACTCCTCAGCTTCTTCTCCAGGGGCGTCCACCTAACAGCCTCTGGCTGCTGCGTTCCTCTGCCCAGTGTGCCAGCCTTCTTGGGTGGGATTCCAGCAAGCCAACTCAGGTCCAGCTGCCCACATGGTGTTCAGTTGGCCCATTCACTGGAAACTCAGGCCATAAGAAACAGTGGGAGCCCAGGCTGCTCTGGCGCCACACCCCCTTTGTCTTCTGCCTCTCCTATATTCCTTGTGTGCTTTTGTACAAGTAGTTTGAGAGAAAAAAACAGCAGGTCCACCACATAAGCAGATACCCTAGTAAACAAATAAGGTGAAATGAAATTTTTCCTTTCCTGCAGCACTAACCTCATAATTTCTACAAAGTGTTCTCTTGGAGATCCTCTTGCTTTTCTTGGCATGGGTGAGAAAGCCATCCACTCTCCCCATGGAAGGGAGGCAAATGTGGACACTTACTCTCCCAGGTTAGTAACTCATGTCTTGGACAATTCTCCAATTCTCAACCGTGACCTCCCCTTCCCAAGACTTTATTTTATTTATTTATTTTTTAAACATCTTTATTGGAGTATAATTGCTTTACAATGGTGTGTCAGCCTCTGCTTTACAACAAAGTGAATCAGTTATACATATACATATGTTCCCACATCTCTTCCCTCCTGCGTCTCCCCTGCCTCCCGCACTCCCCATCCCACTCCTCTAGGTGGCCACAAAACACCGAGCCGATCTCCCTGTGCCATGCGGCTACTTCCCACTAGCTATCCATTCTACGCCTGGCAGTGCACACATGTCCATGCCACTCTCTCACTCCATCACAGCCCACCCCTCCCCCTCCCCCGCCCCACATCCCCAAGTCCACTCTCTAGTAGGTCCATGTCTTCACATAGACTTGGGTGGTGACGGTGGCTCAGTTATACTGACATAGCAGAACAATTTGTTCCCCTTCCCCAACACACACACACACACACACACACACACTCACACACACACTCGCACACACTATGATGCCTTGGAGAGGATTTTTGTCCCCTAAATGTCTGAATCTCATTATAGAAAGTGGAATACTTGACTTTTATATGTCCTAGCTTTCTACCCTGATCCAGGAACAGAGGATTCCCTCTCAGAATCCTAGTACACTTATTAAGTCACCAAACTGCAAAATAACATTTGCAAAAGGCGGCATATGTCCAATTAAATGCACATTAGCACTTAAGAGGGCTCTTCACCACTCCCCTGGTGCCTAAAGCATACCAAGAAAAGTAGAAAACAGCTAGTAAATCAAAGTAATGAAACTTATTTAAAATCATATCTCTGAAATCAGTGGGGGGTAACTCTAAGGGAAAAATAAAAATTTCTATGGATTAAGAAGTTAAATTGGGGCTTCCCTGGTGGCGCAGTGGTTGAGAGTCCGCCTGGAGATGCAGGGGACACGGGTTCATGCCCCGGTCCGGGAAGATCCCACATGCCCCGGAGCGGCTAGGCCCGTGAGCCATGACCGCTGAGCCTGTGCGTCCGGAGCCTGTGCTCCGCAATGGGAGAGACCACAACAGTGAGAGGCCCGTGTACTGGGAAAAAAAAAAAAAAAAAGTTAAATTGTAGTATAAACAAAGAAAGATAAATGCCATCTCTGCTTTCCTACCCAAATTAGCAGGAAACGCTCTGTCCCCCATCTAGAGGGTACCAGTGGGTTTTGGTACCATGTTGTAAAAGTTAAGCTGACATTCTTCATTACGAGGGATTAAAGTACTTTAAATCCCTATTCACCAACCCTGTTTATGTTTCTGTCTAAGTGTTATTTAGGATTATCATACTTTGGGTGCACACTGACTTTCTAAACAGATTTCGTTCCCTATGTCCCCTTTAGAATACTCTAGCTAACTGCTCTGCTCACCATCCTAAGCCTGTCTGAAAGCTGCTTCCCTCTCTGCTTTTCTTCACCTCTACCTTGGGAAGCTCTCCTTTCCTATGTCTACTTAACAAAATCCCACCCACTACTGGAAAGTCAGTTTGGAGCCCACCTTCTCTATCCTGCTGTGGGGAGTTCTCTACTCTGCCTTCCTTTCTGGACAATGTATTTTCTTGAGTTGTTGCTGAGTGATTCTCAGAATGGATGTGCACATCCTAGGTGTTTGATGACATATTCTCCAAAGTGTCCATGCTTATTTTTATTGTTTTGTGTTTATTTGGCCAAAGAGGGAGGAGTTGGAATGTTTTTACCCTGAAGATTATCTAGAAACGTAATAAAATCATCTGGATGACCCCAAAATGACTAACTCCCTGTCATTTCCTCCTTATCACAAACTCACAAGCAAGTTTGCATGTGAGTTTGTGATCACATTGGCACCAGGAGTTCTCTAAGAATACTAGGGCAGAGATGAACTAAATATGTAAATTACAGATTCATGGCAAGTGAAAGCCAAATAATTTAGGATATGCTGTGAGAAAGATGACTTTCCTACAGAAAAAAACCTGGGGGGACATGAGTGAGTGTATGGCCCAACGATATGGCAGGAAGGATTGAAAAGAACTTACTCAGTGGTCCTCAGCACTATACTCACATTGAAAGTAGAAATTTAGTTTCAAGAGAGTAACACCATCCATCTTACTAAATTAGCATTGTTGATTTAATGTTATTGGTTTTTGTAGTTTTGTTTGGGTTCAGTTGCTAAATTTGATTTGGTGTTATAGTTTTATAAGTGCAATAAACATCAGGTATTTAGATATAATTTTAGGTTTGCACATATTTAAACAACATAAGTATTACAGCATAACATAGCATTTTATGTCAATGTTGAGGAATCTCTTGACAATTTTTTTAAAATGATGTGGAATACTATTCGGTTTTGAAAAACTGTGGCTTAGCATTGAATGTTTGCCACTTGTTCATAGAAACATGTCTTTTTTTCAACACTGTTGTCAGTTCTTAGAGATCAGAGATTATATCTGTTTTCTGTGTCTCTCACAGCAGCTAGCTGGGTGTCTTACATATAACCATTGCTCAATAAAATTTATTGATGACTGTGATTGTACAGATGTACTTTTTCTGAAAACTAAAGCTCTCAGAACTTCAGTTTTTCATATCTAACATGAAGTCGATCCATTAATGCTTGGCTTATACATTCCCTGCCTACTCTGACATTCTAAACAATTTGGAAAAAAAAGCAGATCACGTCCATGCTAAGGATAAATCTGGTTATGAGAAACATTTCAAGCAAAGATAAAGACGAATCTAGTGATTGTGCCCATTGAGAGGAAGCATGGCTCCACATCCTTTGTTTTATAAAAGAGGGGAGGGATGAATCTCGTTTCCATGGTGGTAAGTCATGGTGCTTCACGCTGCCAACAATGAGATATTGGCTACACAACTACAGTTTTTCATGTGCTATTTTCTTTGCTGAAGGGAATAAGGTACGATTTCCTTTTGGAGATAGTTGTAGATGAAAAGTAGTTGCATTTTCTTTCTTCCCTGCAAGTTTCCTGAAGGACCAATCAAGAAAGCAGATATAACCTACAGTTCAAAATGTAGTTGGGAAGATAAGAATAATCTCAGCCAAGAAGGACATAATAGGTATATAAAACTTCAACACAGATAGAACTGGAAACCTCAGCAAAAGAGTGTGGAGACACAGACTCACCACCATCTTACAGTCATCACACTCTGACATATGGGTTGGTTTTCAGATATGCAGTTTATTGACCAAAGTACTTAAACTTCCTGATTTAATTCTCAAGAATGTCCAACCCCATTAACCAAATGGTTGTTTTTTCTTTCATGTTAGAGAGCTCTGAGTTAGCATCACAAGCCTACTGACTATAGATGTGTCACCTTGGCAAACTCTTAAGATCGGTTTCTTCAGCTGTAAGATGGGGACAGCACTGATTGCTTTTCAGATATGTTATGAGGATTGTGAAATTCTGTATGTAAAGTTCCTGGTCTTAGATGAATGACCCAATAAATGGAAGTTCTTTTCCTATTACCTTTTAAGATCTGGAGGAATAGAGATCCACTGCTCTCTGAGCTCAAAAGTGGTTCTCCATTCTGATGAATCATCAGTGTCATCATGGGAAATTAGAAACACAAATTGTATAGACTCCACCCTGATTTAGAGGATCAGTGGTGGAGTCCAGGAATACCTACTTCAGTCAGTCCTCCATCAAGTCCAAGAATCATTGTCCTAGGGAGCAGGGTCAATGTGCTACTTATATTTTAGATTCTTAACCCCTACAAAGGGGTCTGGTACAAGGCAAGTGCTCAGTGAAAGGCACAAAGAAAGTACCCAGTGAGTTCTGTTAAATGAATCCTAAACAAATCTCCTCTGTCACCCATGAGTGATGGTATTGATTCTGGTGTTATTCAAATGGACCATTCAGAAGATGGATTATTTGGCTAATTATGGCTGGCCCAATTAGAGAAAATCCTATTAAAAATAACCTTAAAACACTTTAAAGTAAAATTGATTTGGCTATATTTTATAATGTGATACAGAGTAAACTTCATCCTTATAACATACAGGCTATCACTTAGAGTCTTCCTTATGTTACATACTTAAAACAGTAATAAACGTGGTGTTTCATGGCTGTCTCCTACATTTCCCTAGAGCAAGGACTGCCATGCCATTTTTGTCATCACTGTACAGAAGGCATTGCATGTAATATGTAGGATTGGTGACATGAGGTAATGCTCTTAGCTCCTCCTTCCGTGTCTTATTCCCACATTGCAGGGAGAAGAGTTTGAATAATGAAAGCAGTAGTAGTTTGTAGCAGTTTGTAGAGTGATGTCAAAATGGCCAGGTTTAACAATTCAAGGGCTACCAAAATACCTAAGAGCACCTCAGACACTGATGCTTAAATCTTCTAGCCAACAGCTGACCTTTCCCTCCATAGCAATTTTAGATATTTCAGTCAAAGTTTTGTCCCTGTTGGGGAGTGAGAAATTTTAAAATAAATTATCGGGCTTCCCTGGTGGCGCAGTGGTTCAGAGAGGCCACAGCAGTGAGAGGCCTGTGTACCGCAGAAAAAAATAATAATCATAAAATAAATAATCAAGTATTAGAAAAATAGAGAAAATGGAAATTAATATTTATTAGCTTTCTAGGGGAGAGTTTTTAGCTTTCAAGCAGTGAAAGAACTCATGAAGATATGACTACAAAGATATAAGCAAATAATTATAAATTAAAAAGTAAAAAACAAACGGGAAAATATTCCCAGAATGTATGACAGAAAGACTGAATATTTTATATATAAAAAGATTATACAAATTGTTATAAAAATGAGACATTCTATAAATAAATAGGCAAAAGATAGTATCAGTTAATTCATAAAAGAAGAAAATCAGTATGCATCATATGCAAAAAATTCAGTTAGTAAACAAAAAATACAAATCAAAAATGAGATTCCATTTCAATCTTTCTACCAAATTACCAAAACTTAGTTTAAAAAAATATAACAGTACCCTCTGAAAGGGGAAAAAGGACTTATACTGTGCCTATGTGAGGGTAAATTTATACAAGCTTGCATAGAAAGACATTTAATAATATTTATCAAGCGATATAAAAATGATCAGACCTACTGAACTAATAATTCTACTTCTGGAAAATGATCCTAATGAAAAAAATAGAAAAGAAAGAAAAATAATGAAGATAGTAACAAGAAATAAAAGTCAGATTTGCAAGAGAAGCTATATTCGTTGCAATATATATTCATTGCAATAGTATAAGAACTTGGAAACAAGCTAAGAGTCTAAAAATGGATAATATTAAGTTAATTGTGATTCACTTACCCAGTGAAATATTACGTGACTATGTTAAAAATATATGCAAATAACTTATAATAATATAAATCATATTATAGGAAACACATCATATGTAGTTATGATTAAATTTAACCCTCTACCCACCCCTCACAAAATAGAAAAGAAAGGCCAGGATCTTTATGTAGAATTACAACAGTATAGTATCTCATGGATTGGTTTGTAGTTGAGTGGCTTTGATTGCCGGGTTTTTTCCCTACTATCACCTTTTGTGTATTATTTATATTTTTTCTAATTACCCTGTATAATGGGAAAAATTAAAACTTACTCAAAATAATTCCCTCTAGCACTTGCTAATACAGTAGTAGGAATCCATCCCTATACTTTCAGAGGTTTGAGGGATGCCAGATGGACACTTCACTCTCTGGATGGAAAGTGTCACTGAGCCAAAGAGCCTTGAAAGACCTTCCTGCTCATCTCCGTGAGCAAGTGAAAAAATAAATGTACTGCGTTGAGAACAAATGATTATAGTGACACTGGCTAAGAAAAAAATAAAAGAATATAGCAGTTAATATTTATCATTTCTCTAGAGGAACTTCTCTAGGCTTTCAAGCAATGAAAGAAATGAAAAAAGATTTGGCTGTGAAAATAATTCAAAAGTCTGCAAGTAAGTAAATATAACCAAAATTAAAAGATAAGCAACAAATGGGAAAATATTACAAAGAATGAATGTGAATCTCCCTAAAGTTTGCTGCTCCTAGAATTGTTTTAGCTCACTCACCTTTGGGTAGAATTTCTCTGGCAGGGGATGTAATGCATCCTAGATTTAGTTTGCCTTCTCAGGGAACATTAAAAACCACACCTGTTGTCCTCTTATATAAATTCCCAATGTGTCTGCCCAGGAGAAGAATGAGGTCAGCTATTTTTCTCAAAGTTAAACCTCGAGGTTGTTCTGTGGTATAAAATTATTTATTCATTGTATTATTATGGGTATGCATTTCCCAAATACAATATTAACATTATATATCCAAAGAAGTAAATTGGAATGCAGTTTACATAGCACTTGTGAAACACTTTTGAGGAAGCTTATGGGACCAGCCTCTAATATTTCTTTGCATTAGCTCCCTAGGGTGGATTAATCAAGGCCCAAAAGAAATAGAGCTGAAAAAGACCTTATGGATTATATTTAGTTTGAGAACCTTATTTTTCAGATTGGGAAACTGAAGGTAGACAAATGACTCACACAAACACAAGAACACAAAGACAGAGCTGTACCTAAACTCCCAGATCTGTGCTATTTACTTTAAATTTTTTTTTCTTAAGGTGAAAAAATTAATAAATAAAATCAACTACTTTTCTCTTCACATTTCCCCAGAAAAACTGGTGTCTGCTGTTGTTAATACCTGAGTCAAAAGTCGCTAATGATCCATATAAGCACATTTTGGAAAAGAGATTAACAAGCGTTTGACAATGATCAACCTGTATCTTTTAGAATAGGTACAAAGAAAGAGTGGATAAAACATAAGAGTTAATGATTATGCCTACATTTGTTTATTTATTGGGCTTTTTTTTTTTTGCGGTACGCGGGCCTCACTGCTGCGGCCCCTCCCGTTGCAGAGCACAGGCTCTGGATGCGCAGGCCCAGCGGCCATGGCCCGCGGGCCCAGCTGGACTGGGGCACAAACCCGCGTCCCCTGTATGGGCAGGTGGACTCTCAACCACTGCGCCACCTGGGAAGCCCAGGGCTTATATTTTTAAAGCATCATGTGCTCAATAAATGTGTCTTAAGACACTACAGGTTTCAGATGAATATAATGTCAGCACAAATCCTGAGCCTCTTTTTGAGTAGTTTGGTTTTCAGTAATATATTCAGACAGTATTCCTCAGAATATGGCATATATAATCCTGGTGTTGTGTGAAATAATACCAGGTAGCATTTTTCAATTTTTATAGTAAAGTTCCTATTTCATTATTTATGAAATTATAACCAGCACATCAAAACTTATTTTATAGGTCATATTGCTTAGGATTTACAGAAATATTTTAAGTAATTTACATTACAGGTAGTATTATAAACATGACAAAAATTGGAAAGTGGTACAAGAAAGACTTAAGTTCCAGAAATGATGATTTAAGAAGTTCCTACACTGAAGGAATAATAATTCACAGAGGGTAGATGAGTCCTTTGGAAATATCTGCTTTCAGGTTTAGAATTTAATTCTAGGACATCATGAGGCAACACCTTGATTAAATGGTCTTTGAAGAATTGGTCATCTTAATGACCAGAGAAGAATAACCCTTGACTCAACCCTCACTCATTAGGGAAGTGAACAAAGCCAAAATGACCATCATATTGGGTTGATGGGACTTGCCATAGCAACAGAGCTAAATTCTTTCATGTTTTGCTCATTACAATTGACCCTTGTTTTCTGTTTGTGTTCTAGAAGTTATGTGTGTAATTAAAATATGCAAAGTAACCATAAAATCATAGCATTTGAAAAATTACTTTTCTTTACTCTCAAACATCTCTAACTGTTTTACAGTTCTTATCCCACTAATCTTCCCAAAACTCCTGGAAAGGTGGGCCGATGTATATATCACTGATACTCTGCAAAGACAGCTGGAGAGACTCCTGAGCTCTCTTTACTCAAGGAGGTCATGAATACAGAAGAGGAAGGCAATTTCCAGGTTTTCTCATTGACCTGGCATATCCAGATCAATGTCTGCTAAGGCCTGCTAAGGCCAGGCTTTCACAGAAATCAGGGTAGAAGGATTGGTTAAGGTGATGTGTCAAAGAAACAGCCAAACATCCTGAGATGCTGTTTTTTTTTGCGGACTTCAGAGAGGTCCTTTGGGGTGCACTATGGCTCCACTGACTAGAAAGTGTTAATGATATGACACAACGACTTGTAGATTAAGAGTGTCCTAGTTGTTTAAATGAGTCAACCAGAAGTAGACTCTTATGCATTGAGAGGAATGGAGTTTTGATAGGCAATAGGATTGAAAGCTGTTTTTTTACTTTTGAGTTCCATTTTGTCATAAATGTGCATAAATGGTGAAGAGGGCATATAGGATTCTAAGGTAGTTAATATTTCATGGCAATGAGAAATACTGAGAACCTTCTTTTGCTTTATGACCCATCATGCTGCTTTATTGTGGCTTTTGTCAAGACACTGTCTCAGTATTCATACTGTATTGAATAGATCCGACTGAAAGTATGGCACCGCGTTTGGAAGATTCACTTACTACTATTTAATGGCTTTACCTACAGGTTGTGATAGTAGAAATGAAAAGGAATTGTAAACAAACAACTTGAATTTACCTTAGGAACTAAAAAATGTTCTATTTTTTTTCTAACTGCATTGTAGTCAGTTCTTTTATTTATGAATAGTTTAAATAAAATTCATGACTGCTTACCTTTTTTAACCTTTGCCACTCATTTTGTTGGGAGAATACTTACACATTTCATAAAATAAAATAACCGTTGGTTTAAAATATAGGTGTCTTAATAGAGAGGATTTTCATCTTAGGTCTACCCTAGTCAGATAATTTTTTTTAGGAGAACTGGGTAACTCTCACTGTTCTTAAATTCAGAGCCATAAAGTCTAAGGTCCATAGTCATAACTACCTATCATATCTGACTCATCACAAACACCCATTATGGCCATCTCAGTTCAATGTAATTCCCGGTTACGTTCATTAAGCTCTATCATTAATAAGATACCTTGCTAGATATTTTATGGGCATAGAGTTTGGAAGATACCATCTATACTTTGAAGACACAGTCCCCTCCTTCTTGGAGTTTATAATTTATCAGACTAGATATTTATCCATTCATTTATTAATGCATTCATTGATTTAAAAATGTGCATCTACCATGTACCTGTGCTAAGTGGTATTTTTGTTTTTGCTTTTGTCAAACCATAGTTTTTCTTTTCTCTCCCCTGATCCCTAGACATAAACCTCAGGAAAGTAAGGCATGCATACCAATTACTAAATTACAGGGTCTGTCTGGATAAATGCTATGGCAGAGGCTGCATGAGTTATGACATTACAGAGAAGAGAAGGATAATTTCTAGCTGGGGAAGGAAAAAAAAATTCCATGAACCTGGTGACATTTGAGTTAAGTCTTGAAAGATGAATAGAGAGAACTTTAAAAGCAAAAGTAGAGGTAGGGGCGAGGAGCCAGGATTTGGAGAATGGGGAGAGTGAGACTGCTATAGGCACTAAGAGCAGCTAGAGTGGAAAGGCAGGCTAGTCTATTGAAAATCTCATTGTCATTTTCAAGAAATTGACCTTTAAGCCATAGGAAGCTACTAAATGGCAGGATTAGTGTTTCTGTCCCAGAGATGTTGGATAGGTCCTTTTTTTTTTTAACCTCTTCCTCACTTCTGATCCTCTTTTCTCTTTCACCTGCCATAAGTTCACTTACATTAAAATGCAGTCGAGAAGTATGAGCTGCCTGCATTTTGATTCTACAATGAGGACACGGTGGCATGGTTGTTTTTCCAGGTGCTGGGCTGCACTGTGCGAAGTTCGTTACAGAGATGATACGATTAATGTATCAGCTACGGCAATATCTAGCCACCCCACCCTTTACTGTCAAAAGCAATTAATGTGGATTACATATATTTGAAGGAAGAACTTCTTTCATTTCAAACCTTGGAGCATCTCCAGAGAGGATTAGGTAGGAAAATGAATGGTATCATTTGCATAATTTAGAGAAATATGAATAGTAATTTGTATTTGGAAAAGCTTGCTCAGACTCTTTCCAGTACATTGGTGCCACATGGCTTATCAGCTGAGTGTGACCAGGAAGTAAGAATTCCGTATGATACAGTAGTCATAGGAGCAAAAAAAACCATTGTCGTGTTGCATGTGCTTTGATGCAAAATGAAAAACAAATAAATCAAAGTAACTTATTTTAGATTCAGTCTGTATGACTCTTTGATGGATTGAAAAGAATATAGTCTTTAGGGCTCCAGGGATACATATAAAATTTATAAACACCACTCTTGCTAGAGATACACACTGAAGATAAAAATGAGAGGAACAGGTTTAACTTGTGAATTTAGAGATTTGAGTGGAACAAAAGGAAAGACTTTCTTTAAGTCACTCTCTTTTCTTAGTAGGCATAGAAACATCATTCAGCTGGAAGCCAATAAGCAATGCCAATGATGGAGTCACCTCTGTGACACTGGACTTCCCATCAAAATAAACTACATATATGGACCTGAATCCCAGTGACTCTAGATTCACTACTTCTAAGGAAGCTTCATAAGCTGACTCATTTTCCTTGTCCAGTTTCTGAGGTCTATTGGAAATAAGAGACAAGCCTTTCCTGAATTCATACCATAATTTTGCTTTATGGCATTTTCAGGGTCCAGAGGGCTGGTGTGGTGAAATGTAGAGGGAATTAGCAAGAGACAATCTTTTGGGACACTGCAGGTTGACAGGAGCTATGGTATGGAAGCAGAAGCTTCAGAAGCTGACCTCCATCTGAGATCAAGAACAAGAGGGCAGCAATTTAAATGAAAGAGACATGGATCATTTCTAAGCTATGGCCCAGCTGTCCTCAGCTTCATTTATCAACATGTTGGACCACACTGACAGATTCGTAGGAGTCTCAGATGAGAAAAGATATTAATTTTCTTTCAGCAAATGAAAAAAAAAGAAAAAGTTAGCATTCTTAGGTAATCTTAATTTGATTTGACCTAAGTTTGACATCAATCAATGCTAATAATGCTGGTACACAACATAGAACCTTTTTTAGTACCTTGCAATTTACATGGAAAGGTAAGATTTAACTCCGAATAAGCAGCAAACGAATTTTAAAAGTGTATATGTGTATTATTGCTATATGGACATATGTACAAAATAGTTATACTATCTGAAGATGAACGATAGCTACATTTGCTAGGGTAATCTCAAATAGTCTGCGTGCTTTTTGTGGGAAGTGCCAATGTATTTTTATCCTTTATGTTTCTGGCTGAGGGATAGTAACATCCCCATACAGCTCCCAGGTTCCATTCCTCAGAACCAAGTTTCTACTATAACCCACCTTCCCTAAACATTTCTCTTTTGCCCTTTGGAGATTTCCTCCAAGAGTTAAGCAAACTCCTTTGCATCCTCATCTCTTCCATGCACATTCGCTCTACCCTGATGTCTTCATTGAATCTTGCTTGTTTCAGAGGTCACGTTTCTCTGTGGCTCACATAAGCATAAAAACTCATTTTCCCAAGATCCAGATATTTCAGGGCCAGAAGGTAGCCCACTTTAGCCTTCCCA
Organism: Phocoena phocoena; assembly: GCF_963924675.1. Taxonomy (NCBI): domain Eukaryota; kingdom Metazoa; phylum Chordata; class Mammalia; order Artiodactyla; family Phocoenidae; genus Phocoena; species Phocoena phocoena. The sequence goes on along the minus strand of NC_089220.1, from coordinate 136,919,907 downwards.
GGCCCTTTTCCATCCATATGTCTCCAATCCCCCAAGAAAGCCCTAGGTCCCTTGAGATCTGTAATATGGTCATCCCCTCATTGTCCTTGTCATCGAATGACCTTCTCTTCAGTCCCTAAGTCATTTATACTTTGAAATCTTACAACCTTTCTCTCCACTGAATGTTGTCGTCATCTGGGGGTTTTTAGTGTGTATGTCAATGTCCCAATCAACACCTTTGCCTATCTCAGTTCCTTCTCATTCTGCTTAGGTCACCAATCTCCTGGACCTTTATATCAACTCAAACTAGTCCACCTCTTAAATCTGTGGTGCCAATATCCTATTTGGTGACCATACTGAGCAGTTCTGCCTTCCATCTGCTTCTGACTCCTTTTTCCTTTGTTGCCATGCTTGCTATAGACAAGGATCCTTCCTCCTGTAAGCTTCACTCCATTTCTAAGAAGGTCAGCTTTAGCAACAGTTGATAATTTGTTATTAAGTTTGGTCTATACAGTTCACTCTGCAAGTCTTCTCTTCTTGGTCTCAAAAATCTCTAATTGACTTTTGTAAGCCCTATGATTCTGTGGCTGTCAGCAGCCATCATAAGCAAGAAACAATAACTTGGCATTGCTTCATAAGAAGGTATAGGCATATTACTAACTGTGTTTTTGACTCGTGTGAAAAAGTGACTAAATGCCATTGACTTTGAACACAGTGTTTATGTATGTGGATTTCATTAGAATGAGCCTCAATGTTTTCAGAAGTCCAGCAATGAAAATCTCTGTGCTAAGGAATCATGGATCATTCATGGTAGCAAAACCAGAGAGAGGTTTTAAAGTCTTTGAATAATGGCCCAACAAGAAGAAATAGAGCCCAAGTCTCCAGGAAATGGTTTAAGGATAGATCCTCAAAGTGATTTTTAAAATATTTCTTTCTAGCACAACCCTTTTATCTGACTTCATTAAAATGTCTCAGTATTGTTTATCCAACATATCATTTAATCAAATTCCTCTATTAGATTCTTTCCAAGATTCATTTGTGATCCATGTGAGCAAACATTCTGGAGGGTTATAATGAAGAGAAATATAGGAGAATTATAGCAGCTTTCTTTTCTTTTTTGAACACTAAATATTTTAGTAATCCATCTCCACTTCTAAAATTGGTTTCTCTTTGAATCATATATTACTTTGCTTTAGATAAAAAGCACTGTACATGTCTGAAATCAAAAAAGATTGGAAGGAGATTCAAAGAGCTATATTTCTTAATATTTACTTCTTAATCTAAATCTTTACTTCTCATGAGTAAATCCACAAACGACTAAGCAAAGATACCACACCTAAAGACTGATTTTTTCATTTGGTAAGGAAATAGTTAATAGTTCTGCATCTTTTAGAGAGTGTTTTAATAGGATCTTATTTATTGTAGATTCAATAAATATGTAGAAAATCAAATAAAGTCATTCAAGTAGAGAGCCTTCATTTCACAAATGAGAAAAATCAAGGCCCAGAGAGGTTAAAACAATAACTACATTAAAAGCATTTATAATAATTTTAATGTGGGCTTCAGTTTTCTCTGAAGTCTCATGCCCTAAATATGCATTGTCTCAATATTAAGAAAAATATTTTTAGTAGGGATTACCATGACCACCCTTAGAGATCCATCACAATTATGCTAAGAACTAAAAACAGAACTTACCTGATGTTTGTTACAGTTATTGTTTGACTTCAAATACTACTGGAGAATGAACAAGGTGGAAAAAAATCAAGAGCTGATTTCCACTTGACTCTTTTGGTTGAACATAATGAAAGAAAGAAGTGTGACAACATCTACCATCCCACGTGGTCTTTTAGAACCTTGGCATCCCTCCATCAAGAGATGAACCCTCATTCCCCTCCCCTTGAGTCTCAATGTGTGAGTTTCAAACCACACAACAGGGTAGAAGTTGTTATCAGCCCAACTGTTATGAGGAGGCCAAAACTAGTCCCCCCCATCGAGAGGCCACACAGAGAGGTCCTAAAACTGCAGCCCCCTGCTGTTCCCCATTCCTGCTTTTCCAAATCTAGCCACTCTTTTACTGTAACTGCAGGAAAGACCCCAAGTCAGAAACATCCAGCCAAGTGCTTCTCAAATCCCTGACTCATAGAAATTGAGATACAAGGAACCAATTGTTCTTGTTTTAAAACACTAAGATTTGGGGTGATTTGTCATGCAACAATAGTCATTGAAACAAAAATTATTTCCCGTGATCCTCTTCCCTTAACAGTCACAAGAAAGATTTGGGAAGTAGATATGAGACAGTATGTTTGTGATTCTTCGAAGGTTGTTACAAGGCATTAGGCACAGGGGCAGATCATGCACATCGCATCTTGTCCGTTGGCTCACCTTGTTGTTCTGGAGCAGCTCCTGAGTTCCAACCACTTTAGCTTGTCTCCTTCGGCTTGTCAAAGTGCTCGACCAAGTGTGCCTGCAACTCCAGGGCAAAAATGGCCAGTTTCTCCTGCATGTCACCCACAGAATGCAGGTTTCAGGTGCTAATAGAAAGATGTCGATTCCAGGTTGTCCTTATGGACTTTTTTATGAGTTCTTGTTTTCCATGTGGATTCCAGTTTATCTTCAAAGTGTCCCAGTTTGCCCTTGCTTTTGCTTACATTCATCTTTCCTTTCCAACCTCAGTGCTGGCTGACCTGTCTCAACTTAGACTCAACTCCAGATGTGCAGCCTCCTCTACCAGCTTTCACATAGGTTAAGGTCTAACCCCTATAGTAACTCTGTATTCTACATCACTCACAGAGGTTCCACTTCTGTGATCAAGTCCTGACTGATACAGAGGTATCAGTATCAGGATGCTTCTTGGAACATCCCCTAGAGATTGGTCCCTGCGCTGAGATAAACTGAGAAGTGTTGATTTAGTGTTTGTTGGGGTTAGGCTACATTTTCCTAGGAAAACCATTTGTTTTGGGAATATATGTAGCTCCGGTTGCTCCAGTAATGTAAATGCCTGCACTCAGGGTTGGGAAGCTGGAGGGTAGGCTGGAATTTTAGAAAGGCTCATGCAGAGGTATGTATGAATTCTGTAAGTATCTAAATAGCAGAATCCAACTTGAGTGAGATGAGTTCTTAGAACATGTATTCATGATTTATGAGTCAGAAGCTGATGATGCTTAACTGCAGCTGCTTTTCTTCAGGAAGTCTGAAATCATTGATGTATTTATCTTTTCCATCAATCCGTCTAGTCTATCTTTATATAGTGCCTATTAATCTGTTTAAGACAACCAAGAGCCCAGCTCAGATTGGAAAAGATATATGCAGATAAATAGAAGCGGTACTGTTAGTAAATAAACTGACTTAAAAAACATTATAAGAACTACTTATTCAGCAGCTATTAATTAGAGGCACAGTAATAACTACCTGCCTTGTAAATCTGTGGTTTATGCTTTATAAGGAAGGGGGGTAGAAGGGTAGAGAGATTGTCCATATGACAGCATGTATTTTTCATGAACCGTGGACTTCCCAGACCATTTTTACCATTTTATGGGATGGGGAAAGCAATGTTAGATGTTTTGTTTTGATACCTAGATTGCTGTCTGAGCTATTCTTTGTAGAAGATAGTTTCCAGAATGTTCAGTCTCTCTGGCTATGTGTATCTTTATGGGAATGAGAAAGGCCATGAAAAAGAACCTATTGAAAGAAAGAAAGAAAGGAAGCAAGATGTAAGACAGATGGAGGCCAGTGATCACTTCATTACCAGTAGCAGCTAAGTCAGAAGACAGTTTCCTATGAGTTACATCAGCCTATAAAGCCAACACCCACAGCAGAAGGATAGATCTACTGAATCACAGACAGTTCTGAAGCAGAGCAAGCCCTGTATATGAGGGACCTACATGGACACTGGAAAACTCCTGATTTCCATGGGTTGGTGTGTTCTCAAGAGGGAAATGAAGGGAAAAACTGACAAAGCAAGAATGACTATTCAGATCATGCATTCTAGCTCTGCTAAAATGGAATAAAGGAAGAAGTGGCAAGAGGCCAGGGCTATGGCACTAACTGAGCTCCTTTTACAAAGAAATAAATGCAAAGAATGGGAAAGAGGTGCTTGCCCTTAGTGGTGTGAATTAATAGTAAAGTTTTGCTTCTTAGGGATGGGACCTAAAATATATTGTCCACAATCCTCTTCCACTGGATTCTTTTCTTTACCCATAAACCTTATAACATATTTCCCATTTAAAAAACCTCAGTAGCAGCAAAAGCAACATCTTCCCGAGTGCCGTTTCTTGTTTTGACACTTTTTTCACCATAAGTGTACTTTTATTGCAAAGTGACCTGCAACTTATTGGTAGGAATGACTCAAAAAATGTCGCCCTAATTCCTTGCCTCCCATTTGCTCAACAAGCTATTGTAGTAGGCACATTGTCTGCATCAAATCTCCATTGAAATTATTCTTGAAGTCTTAATTGCAAAATTTAATGTTTCCTTTCCAGTCCTCCTGTCACCTGTGCTGTCTGCCACACCTGACAGGTTCCCTCCCTTCTGAAACTCTCTCTTCCATTGGCTTTCATTATACATGGCTCTCCTAGTTCTTTTCCTGCTTCCTTGGTTTCTTAATAATCTCAGTGATATTTTCTGAGAACTCAGAGAAGAGGGATCCTTCTTTATTTATCTTTAAAGTCCCAGTGTCTTGCATAGTGTCTGGTACCTGATGGACGTGATTACCCCTTCAATAGACATTCCTCTGTCCTGGGTCATGTTGATGCAGCTCTTTTTCAGGAGTTCATTGTCCTATATGCTAAGGGAAGGTGACTCCTTTTCCAGTCCCAGGGATGGATAATGATTTGTTTAATTGAATCATGTAATTTCCCCTTCCCACTAATTGATTTAAGCATGGATTCATGATTCAATCACATGCAATAGGGAGAAAGCTTCTGAGGGACTTCGGGGGTAGATTTTCAGAACTAATAAGAAAAGAGAGTGGATTAGTTTGTTAGGGCTGCTGTAACAAAGCAGCACAAACTGGGTGGCTTAAACAACAGAAATGTATTGTTTTGCAGTCCTGGAGGTTAGAAGTCTGAAATCAAAATGTTGGCAAGTTTGGTTCCTTCTGAAGGATGCAAAGGATCTCTCATAAGCGTCTCTCCTTAGCTTTTAGATGGTCATCTTCAGGATCACTTAATATTCTGCCTGTATGTATGTCTCTGTCTCTAAATTTCCCCTTTTTATGAGGACATCAGTCATTTTAGGACATGGCAATTACTCTATCTCTAAATAAGGTCACACTCTGAGGTACTGGGGATTAGGACTTCCAACATAAACATTCTGAAGGGGCACAATTCAACTAATAACAGGAAGGAAACAACTTTTCTTCAAGATTATGGATGCCTGGAGCTGTAGCAGCTGCACTGTAACCATAAGAAGGCAACACACTTAGCAGGCCAAGAAACAGAAAGTGGTTGAACAATAAGAGAACCTGATCCTTGTTGGTGTCTTTGATCAGAGTAGTGTTTTAGGAAAACAAAGAAGTCTGTGATGTACATTCCATTTGGATTGGAGTGGGGTGAAACTGAGAGCAGATAAACTAGTTAAGTGATTGTTGCAGTAGTCCTAGTGCAATGACTTGAATTAAACTAGTGAAGAGAAGGGATATAGTTGAGGCATCAACAAGGAAACTTTCTTATAAGAAGAAAGATGGCAGCCAGAGATGAGTTTGGGACACATTCTTACTTCTCCCTGTCTGAGGGCTGCTAGTGCTGGTAGCTGCTTGGATTGTGTGCAATTTAAGAAAAGATGAAAAAGAAAGAGCCAGTTGATCTAATAACCATTTTATGACTAAAAAGGCCTTGTGAATTGAACATTTCCCTCTTCCCAGATGTACAATTTTAGACTTCCCCTGACAGTCTAAAAATAGGCAATTAAAGTCGGTGCTTTAAATCAATGTTCCCCAAACTGTGATTCATGAAATGCTAATTCTGTGTGTTAATAATAGATCTTATACAAATCAAAGGTGAGGAAAGACGTGTTCTGTGCCGAAATGAATTCAGAAATTTGGGTTAAGGTCCACCTTGCAGGACTTCTCAGAGCCTTCAGTATTCAAGTGTTGAGTGATAGGGATGTAGTGAGTAGTATTTACAAAACTAGTAAAACACAGAGTTTAGCAATTGCAAACATTTTATCACGAGCATCTCACAGGAGTCTATCCTGTGGAGCACATTTTCGGAAATACTGCTGTAAACAATGATTTCACTCTAGGGTCCATTTTTTTCCCTTTAGTATATCACACCCTAGCTATTCAGTCTCCTCAGTGTAATGGGCCCATTACAGATGGAATTGCCAATTCCCTGGTGACCCATGAGTCTTTGTGCAGTGATATTGACATCCCCATTTAAAACACTGAGGCAGGAAGAGAAGAGGCATACTACTGTATGAATAGAGCTATCTCCAGGAGACAGGAAGGAGGAAAGGAAATCTATGAGCCTACCTCAGATCAGGTAATGGGCCCAACATTCAGCAAGACCTAGTGGGCATTGAGAGGCCACACTTGGATCAGAATCTACCAAATAAACGCAACAGGCACCTCTGAGAATGGATTTTTCAGGTGAGAAAATGCAACTGCTCCTTCCCCAAGGAGAGATTTTTTCTGGACTCATCTTCCTGGACATACATTATTTTTTTATTATAGGTCCCCAGGCAGTGGTGATGTCTGCATTTTGCAGCAAGATGGTGTTTGTGTTTTATGCCCAGACCCTCTCCCAGGGGCCTCCCATGTCTGTACAACAGATGACGTGGTTTAGAAGTTGAGAGCACACACAGGAACCCGGGTTCCAATTCTGATTCTGTACTTCGTGGATTTTGCTTTTGAGAAGGTATCTTAAGATCTTTAGATCTCAGTTTTCTCATCTATAAAATGGGGATACTTATAATAGCTCCCTTAACAAACTCTTTTGAGGCTTATACAAACCCAATGCTGGGCAAAAAATAAATGATTAATAAATGTAATAAATTACAAAAATTATATAAACTTTAAATAAATTACTGAATTATTTTTGAAACTGCCACACACTTTCAGGAGAGGGTATTTCTGGGCAGAATTTATGGCATATGCAAATCTATAGAGATGGGGTGAATTGCAAAGAATGAACAGAGCTGGGCTTTTGGGTTCAAGGTTGATTGTAGTCAGCTATGGAAAGGAGTGTGTGCCATGTTGTGGAGCTTGGACCCTACACCTGGGTCAACTCACTGGAGAATTTTAAGTGGGGGAGGGACATGGTTAATTCCTTGCAGACTAGAAAGGACACTTTGGTAGTAGCATGGAACTGTTTGTAAGTGCCAACATTTGAGAAATGTCCTTCACCTTCATGTAGTTTGCTGTCTAATTTAAGATAAATTAATTTGCTGATCCAACAGGTATTTACTACTAAAACGTCATGGTTGACAAAATAAGAAATGATTGATTGGCTTGTGCACGGTCATACGTGCTGGTGAATACTGCTTCAGGCTTAGAAAATTGAATACATATTATTTTTGAATAGAATAATATATACCTTTAATTTTTAGTGTTTAGGAAATTTTCAGGAAAAGTGTTGCCTTTCTCTTCACCTTATAAGAATGGCCTCTAAGTGACATTAGATGAACTATAAACCATGCCTGAGGCTCCCTGATCCCTGATACTGGAACATATTTTAATCTCTGGACTCTTCATATGTGAAAATCCTATTGGTGGGAAATGAACTTCTGGATACAGACGCGGCATACCAGATTTCTCATCTTGACATTCCAGGCACCTTTATAATGTAACATCACATTCTTCAAATAGTATCTTCTCCTGATTCTTCTATGAAAACACGGTTCTCATGTGTCCCCAGTGGTGGCAGGTGCATTCCTGCCTCTGAAACTGGGCTCAGGCCATTTCCCATCCTTCTAACTCTTCTCTATGGGGATTATATTCTTTCTTCAGGGTGCATCTCCTATGTAACAGTGGCATCGGATGCCCCAACCTTTTGCCATCTGAACATCCTCTGTACTCCTTTTGAATGTATTATTGGTATCGTTTGGTTGGGAGTTAATCTAAACTGCTTTATAAAAATGTGTCTCTCTTTATGAACACATTTTTGTTATAACTTGAGCAGGGTACGTCTGAAGCTGTGATGATGTCTACCTGTCCTGGGACAATGGAGGAGAAATAGCTGGGAATGGGTGGAGCTTTGGGTGGGAAGATCATGGAACCTTTTCTGGCTATAGGACTGGCCTTTGAGGCAAGTGCTATCCAGTCCAATATGCTCAAAAGGATAAGGGCAGAAAGAGAAAAAAAAGAGTCAAGTTCCTATTAGGATCTTTGGAAATTTCATTAATCTCTCTAGGCCTTGGTTTTCTCATCTGTAAAGTTAGGCAAAAAAAATTTTTTTTTAATTTAAAAAACAAACCAAACCTACATCTCTCAGGGTTATTGTGGAAATTAAATCAGTGAACTTACACAAAGCACTTAACACTATGATGCATAATAAGGACCCAATAAATGATGGTTATTATTATTATTATAGTCGGTAAATGAGAGGTTACAATAAAGTGCTCCTGGAACTTAGAAATAAATTACCCTCTGCGAGAGAAACTAGGAAAAATCAACACGTAAAAAATGAGATTAACCATCTGTGGAATTAAGCTCTCCTCAAATGGTCTGCATGTCTGTGTGGCTGCAGAGATTTGGGAATCACCCAAGTCCAATCAAGCAGGCAGAGGTATAACATTACAAGGCCCAGCTGGAATGTGATTGATAAAAAAAAAAACAAAACCAAAAATCAACCGTGGACTCCAATCAGTTATATTAGCATAACTGAAGAAAGAATGTCTCAAGAGAATTGATAGACTCTAGAAAAAGATAGGGTCAAAGATCAAGGTTTTGCTATTTTTCATTCAGCATCCTGGAAGAGGGGGGAATGAAGAGAGACAGAGGCAAGAAAGGAAAGGCAGGGAAACAAAGGCAGGAAATCAGAAAAGGAAGAAGAGAGAGATAAAGGTAGAGAGGTGGAGAGACACAGTGGAACAGAAAGAAAGTCAGAAAATGAAAATAAGTTGAATCCAAAATACAAGGATATTCAGGATACTAGAGGGATAGAACTAAGATGATGAAATATTCTTTCCCTCAGAGACAATCTAATATTATTTGCTGTTCTTCCTAGCAAAACAGTGACACAATTTTAACTTTCAAGGCCAAGGGATATTTCTAACAGCTGCTCTGATCTTAGTAATGGGACTCAGCAGCTGAACCAATAGGAGACTTCAATTGTTGGAGGGGTGAAGTACCTCAGGGAGGCCTTCCTGGTCAATACTGACTCTGGAACTAGCCGGGTGAAGCCTGCAGGAAGAGTTCATAACTACAGTTGATCATAGCTGGTCATGCTTGATTAGATTTGAAACTATTTAATGCAATGAACATCCATTCGTAGCCCATTCTGTGTAGAAGAGTGGGTTACTTGGAAGATGACTGGGATGATGCAGTTGCCTTCCAGGAACTTTCAGTCCAGAAGCTCTGTAAAGCTTGCACACTAATCCTCAAATAATTGATGCCAGAGGGGATCAAGGTGCTGCATGATCATGTAGAAAACAATGACTAATTCTGCTGAGGGGACTGTCCTTGAGAGGTAGACATCCCAGAGGAGGTGACGTTGGAACTGGCACTTAAACAGTAATGGGTATTTCCACAGACAGATAATAGGGTGTGGATGGCATTACAGATAGAAGTTAAAACATGAATAATAGGGATGTGTTTTCAGTGGAATGTGGTGGTGAACTGGAGATCATCTAGTGCCTTAATCAGTTCAGGCTGCTATAACAAGAATCACAGACAGGGTGGCTTATAAACAACAGAAATGTATTTCTCAGTTCTGGAGGCTGGGAGTTCAAGATCAGGATGCAAGCATGATTAGCTTGTGATGAGGACCATCTTCCACGTTGCAGGCTGCCAACTTCTCCTTGCATCCTCACATGGCTCAAAGAGGGTGAGAGTGTTCTCTGGGGTGCCTTTTATAAGGGCACTAATCCTTTTCATGAGGTCTCCACCCTCATGACCTAATTACCTCCCAAAGGCCCATTTTCCTAATACTATTACATAGAGAGTTAGGATTTCAACATATGAATTTATGGGGGGGATACAAACATTGAGTCTCTTGCAACTATCTGTATGGGTGATGGAAAACGAACTTACCGAAGTGCCTTTGATTTTGAACCTCTTGATATCTACAGTAAGATCCATGCAATAAGTGCTCAATAAAAGCTCACAACTATTTTGATTTTCCTACTTGAGAGACATATTACCTTTGACAAGGAATCACAGGCTATTTGAACATGCCATGTTCAATGTACTAAAGATTCTCAAATAAGTCACTAAAACATGTCCAACAGGGAAAGTGAAGAAAAGGGACAGCCCTTGGGACCACTTGAGGAAAAATAGGGATGACTCCAGTTGTTTAAAGACTTTCAGTGTACCATAGGCATCAATTGTATGTCACTCTACCTAATTTAAATCCATAAGATGTATACTCTTTTGTCTCTTTTGCAATTGTGCTAACATTAAAAAAAAATTACACGTTTGGTCTTTGTTCCTGGTTCTTGACACTGTGCTCCTAAAGCTCTGGAATTTCCAGAATGATAAAGTGTCTTTGGTTTGTTGATGAGCTGACTCCTGGCTGGGATGTCTTGGTAGCTTCAGGGTGGGGGTACTGGATGCTAGAAGGACCAAGCCATGAATAGAGATTTGGAACTTTCAGTGTACATCTTGACCTCTAGGGATGAATGAAACCTCCATAAAACCCTGAAAAGGCAAATTTTGGAGGTCTGGGTTAGTGAACATGTTGAGGTGCTGGGAAGGTAACATCCCAGAGAGGAGGATTGAAATCTTTGTGCCACCCTTCCCTCCCTCACGCCCAAACCTTGCCCTATGCATCTCCACCATTTGGCTATTCCTGAGTTGTATATTTTATAATAAACTGGTAAATGTAAGTAAAGGGTTTTCCTGAGTTCTGTGAGTTATTTTAGCAAATTATAGAAGTTGAGGAGGGTGTTGTGGGAACGTTCATCAGAGGTATAGGTGGTCCCCAGGATTTGTGACTGGTGTTTGAAGTAGAAGCAGTCCTTAACTCAGTGACACCTGCACTAACTCCAAGCAGTCAGTGTCAGAATTGAAGGGAATTGTTGGATGCCAATTTGGTGTCAAAAGTGGTGTCAGAAAAAAGAAAAGGGAACAGTTGAAAAAATTAAGACTCAGAAGTCATTTATCTGGATCACACAGCTTGCATATGAAAGAGCTGGGATTGGAGTCTAGGTCTGTAAGATACCAGAACCTTGCAGTTAACCAGGCTGGAAGTATTCAGGGGGGAGCCTCACTATTCTGTTTGGTGGAACCTGCTGGAAATCAAGAGAGAAGAAGGAATGGAGAGGTACTGCACCTGCAGACAAAAATTTCTGCCTGCTATTCCAGGAAACGAAGAATGTTGCGTGCTATCAAGCCATCAGCCACTGCAGCTGCCCCCAGTGCTGCACCCTGAGAGGAATTCAGGATGGAGAAAAAGAGAATCCTGGCCCTAGATATTTAAGATGCATATCTAAGGAATAATTTTAATAAGCCCAGACTGCTGCATCCTCCCATACATGGAAAGGCACTAAAATCATTAACTTGAGCTGTATTTTTTGTGATTAGCAGTAATCTTTTTCGGCAAAAACTCCTATATATCCTGGCTCTTCCCTTATCTCTTTGGAGCAGTTCTCCAGAGCTCTCTGAGAGGCTGTCTCCTGGGCTATAGTCCTCAGTAAAGTCCCCAAATAAAACATAACCTGAAACTTTTACGTTGTGAATTTTTCTTCAGTCAATGCACCCATCTCAAGAAGCTCAAGTTCAAACTTGAGCTCTGGACTTGGAGGACCTAGATTCAATTACCAGCTCTATTACTTTACCGGCAAACTTAACAAGTTGTTTAAACTTTGTACCTCAGTTTCCTTATGTGTAAAATGGCAAAATAATAAAACTGGGAGACTGGTTCAAGATGGCGGAGTAGCAGGACATGCTCTCACTCCCTCTTTGGAGAACACTGGAATCACAACTAACTGCTGAACAATCATCGGCAGGAAGACACTGGAACTCACCAAAAAAGATACCCCACGTGCAAAGACAAAGGAGAAGCCGCAATGAGATGGTAGGAGGGACGCAATCACAATAAAATCAAATCCCATAACTGCTGGGTGGGTGACTCACAAACTGGAGAACACTTATACCGCAGAAATCCACCCACTGAAGTGAAGGTTCTGAGCCCCACGTCAGGTTTCTGAACCTGGGGGTCCGGCAACGGGAGGAGGAATTCCTAGAGAATCAGACTTTGAAGGCTAGCAGGATTTGATTACAGAACTTTGACAGGACTGGGAGAAAGAGAGACTCCACTCTTGGAGGGCACACACAAAGTGGTGTGTGCATTGGGACCCAGGGGAAGGAGCAATGACCCCATAGGAGACTGAACCAGACCAACCTGCTAGTGTTCAAGGGTCTCCTGCAGAGGCGGGGGGTGATTGTGCCTCACCGTGAGGACAAGGACACTGGCAGCAGAAGTTCTGGGAAGTACTCCTTGGCCTGAGCCCTGCCAGCGTCCACCATTAGCTCCACCAAAGAGCCCGGCTAGGCTCCAGTGTTGGGTTGCCTCAGGACAAAAAACCAACAGGGAGGGAACCCAGTCCCACCCATCAGCGGACAAGCAGATTAAAGTTTTACTGAGCTCTGCCCACAAGAGCAACAGCCATCTTTACCCACCACCAATCCCTCCCATCAGGAAACTTCCACAAGCCTCTTATAGCCTCATCCACCAGACGGCAGACAGCAGAAGCAAGAAGAACTACAGTTCTGCAGCCTGTGGAACAAAAACCACATTCACAGAAAGAAAGACAAGATGGAAAGGCAGAGGGCTATGTACCAGATGAAGAAACAAGATAAAACCCCAGAAAAACAACTAAATGAAATGGAGATAGGCAATCTTCCAGAAAGAGAATTCAGAATAATGATAGTGAAGATGATCCAGGAACTCGGAAAAAGAAAGGAGGCAAAGATCAAGAAGATGCAAGAAATATTTAACAAAGATCTAGAAGAATTAAATAACAAGCAGAGATGAACAATACAATAACTGAAATGAAAACTACACTAGAAGGAATCAATAGCAGAATAACTGAGGCAGAAAAACGGATAAGTGACCTGGAAGACAGAATGGTGGATTTCACTGCTGCGGAACGGAATAAAGAGAAAAGAATGAAAAGAAATGAAGACAGCCTAAGAGACCATTAGACCTAAGACAGCATTAAATACAACAACATTCACGTATTAGGGGTCCCAAAAGGAGAAGAGAGAGAGAAAGGACCTGAGAAAATATTTGAAGAGATTATAGTTGAAAACTTCCCTAAGATGGGAAAGGAAATAGCCACCCAAGTCTAGGAAGTGCAGAGAGTCCCATACAGTATAAACTCAAGGAGAAACACGTAGTAATCAAATTGGCAAAAATTAAAGACAAAGAAAAATTATTGAAAGCAACAAGGGAAAAACGACAAATAACATACAAGGGAACTCCCATAAGATTAACAGCTGATTTCTCAGCAGAAACTCTACAAGCCAGAAAGGAGTGACATGATACTCTTAAAGTGATGAAATGGAGGAACCTACAACCAAGATTACCCAGCAAGGATCTCATTCAGATTTGTTGGAGAAATCAAAAGTTTTACAGACAAGCAAAAGCTAAGAGAATTCAGCACCACCAAACCAGCTCTACAACAAATGCTAAAGGAACTTCTCTAAGTGGGAAACACAAGAGAAGAAAAGGACCTACAAAAACAAACCCAAAACAATTAAGAAAATTGCAATAAGAAAATACATATCGATAATTACCTTAAACGTGAATGGATTAAATGCTCTAACCAAAAGACACATGCTCACTGAACGGATACAAAAACAAGACCCATATATATGCTGTCTACAAGAGACCCACTTCAGACCGAGGGACACATACAAACTGAAAGTGAAGGGATGGAAAAAGATATTCCATGCAAATGGAAATCAAAAGAAAGCTGGAGTAGCAATACTCATATAAGATAAAATAGACTTTAAAATAAAAAATGTCACAAGAGACAAGGAAGGATACTACGTAATGATCAAGGGATCAATCCAAGAAGAAGATATAACAATTATAAATATATATTCACCCAACATAGGAGCACCTCAATACATAAAGCAACTGCTAACAGCTCTAAAAGAGGAAATCGACAGTAACACAATAATAGGGAGGGACTTTAACACCTCACTTACACCAATGGACAGATCATCCAAACAGAAAATTAATAAGGAAACACAAGCTTTAAATGACACAATAGACCAGATAGATTTAATTGATATTCATAGGACATTCCATCCAAAAACAGCAGATTATACTTCCTTCTCAGGTGCGCTCAAAACATTCTCCAGGATAGATCATATCTTGGGTCACAAATCAAGCCTCAGTAAATTTAAGAAAATTGAAATCATATCAAGCATCTTTTCTGACCACAATGCTATGAGATTAGAAATCAATTATAGGGGGAAAAAAAAAAGTAAAAAACACAAACACATGGAGGCAAAACAATACGTTACTAAGTAACCAAGAGATCCCTGAAGAAATCAAAGAGGATATCAAAAATACCTAGAGATAGGGGCTTCCCTGGTGGCGCAGTGGTTGAGAGTCCGCCTGCCGATGCAGGGGACGCGGGTTCATGCCCCGGTCCTGGAGGATCCCACGTGCCGTGGAGTGGCTGGGCCCATGAGGCATGGCCACTGGGTCTGCACATCTGGAGCCTGTGCTTCGCGATGGGAGAGGCCACGGCAGTGAGAGGCCCGTGTACCGCAAAAAAAAAAAAAAAAAAAAAAAAACACAAAAAACCTAGAGACAAATGAAAATGAAAACACGATGATCCAAAATCTATGGGATGCAGCAAAAGGAGTTCTAAGAGGGAAGTTTATAGCTATAAAATCTTACCTCAAGAAACAAGAAAAATCTCAAATAAACAATCTAACATTACACCTAAAGGAACTAGCAAAGGAAGAACAAACAATACCCAAAGTTAGAAGAAGGAAAGAAATCATCAAGATCAGAGCAGAAATAAATGAAATAGAAACAAAGAAAACAATAGCAAAGATCAATAAAAATAAAAGCTGGTTCTTAGAGAAGATAAACAAAATTGATAAACCATTAGCCAGACTCATCAAGAAAAAGAGGGAGAGGACTCAAAACAATAAAAAGAAATGAAAAAGGAGAAGTTACAATAGACACGGCAGAAATACAAAGCATCCTAAGAGACTGCTACACGCAACTCTATGCCAATAAAATGGACAACCCAGAAGAAATGGACAAATTCTTAGAAAGGTGTAACCTTCCAAGACTGAACCAGGAAGAAATAGAAAATATGAACAGACCAATCACAAGTAATGAAATTGAAACTGTGGTTAAAAATCTTCCAACAAACAAAAGTCCAGTACCAGATGGCTTCACAGGTGAATTCTATCAAACATTTAGAGAAGAGCTAACACCCATCCTTCTCAAACTCTTCCAAAAAATTTTGGAGGAAGGAACGCTCCCGAACTCATTCTATGAGGCCACCATCACCCTGATACCAAAACCAGACAAAGATACTACAAAAAAAGAAAATTACAGACCAATATCACTGATGAACATAGATGCATATATCCTCAACAAAATACTAGCAAACAGAATCCAACAAAACATTAAAAGGATCATATACCATGATCAAGTGGGGTTTAACCCAGGGAAGGAAGGATTCTTCAATATATGCAAATCAATCAGTGTGATACACATATTAACAAATGGAAGCATAAAAACCATATGATCATGTCAATAGATGCAGAAAAAGCTTTTGACAAAATTCAGCACCCATTTATGATAAAAACTCTCCAGAAAGTGGGCATAGAGGGAAACTACCTCAACATAATAAAGGCCATATATGACAAACCCACAGCAAACATCATTCTCAACGGTGAAAAACTGAAAGCATTTCCCGTAAGATCAAGAATGAGACAAGGATGTCCACTCTCGCCACTATTATTCAACATAGTTTTGGAAGTCCTAGCCACGGCAATCAGAGAAGAAAAAGAAATAAAAGCAACACAAATTGGAAAAGAAGAAGTAAAACTGTCACTGTTTGCAGATGACATGATCCTATACATAGAGAATCCTAAAAATGCCACCAGAAAACTACTAGAGCTAATCAATGAATTTGGTAAAGTTGCAGGATACAAAATTAATGCACAGAAATCTCTTGCATTCCTATACACTAATGATGAAAAATCTGAAAGTGAAATTAAGGGAACACTCCCGTTTACCATTGCAACAAAAAGAATATAATACCTAGGAATAAACCTACCTAGGGAGACAAAAGACCTGTATGCAGAAAACTATAAGACACTGATGAAAGGAATTAAAGATGATACCAACAGATGGAGACATATACCATGTTCTTTGATTGGAAGAGTCAATATTGTGAAAATGACTATCCTACCCACAGCAATCTGCAGATTCAATGCAATTCCTATCAAATTACCAATGGCATTTTTTACAAAACTAGAACAGAAAATCTTAAAATTTGTATGGAGACACAAAAAACCCCGAATAGCCAAAGCAGTCTTGAGGGAAAGCAAATGGAGCAGGAGGAATCAGGCTCCCTGACTTCAAACTATAGTACAAAGCTACAGTAATCAAGACAGTATGGTACTGGCACAAAAACAGAAAGATAGATCAATGGAACAGGATAGAAAGTCCAAAGATAAACCCCCACACCTATGGTCAACTAATCTATGACAAAGGAGGCAAGGAAACACAATGGAGCAAAGACAGTCTCTTCAATAAGTGGAGCTGGGAAAATTGGACAGCTACATGTACAGTAATGAAATTAGAACACTTCCTAACACCATACACAAAAATAAACTCAAAATGGATTAGAGACCTAAATGTAAGAGTGGGCACTGTAAAACTCTTGGAGGAAAACATAGGAAGAACACTCTTTATCATAAATCATAGCAAGATTTTTTTTTTTTTTTTAGCGGTACGTGGGCTTCTCACTGCTGTGGCCTCTCCCGCCGCGAAGCACAGGCTCTGGACGCGCAGGCCCAGCAGCCATGGCTCACGGGCCCAGCCACTGCGCGGCATGCGGGATCTTCCCGGACCTGGGCGCGAACCCGTGTCCCCTGCGTCGGCAGGCAGACTCTCAACCACTGCACCACCAGGGAAGCCCACAGCAAGATATTTTTTGATCCACCTCCTGGAGTAATGAAAATAAAAACGAAAATAAACAAATGGGACCTAATGAAACTTCAGAGCTTTTGCACAGCAAAGGAAACCATAAACAAGACGGAAGGACAACCCTCAGAATGGGAGAAAATATTTGCAAACGAATCAACGGACAAAGGATTAATTTCCAAAATATATAAACAGCTCATGCAGCTCAATATTAAAAACAAACAACCAAATCCAAAAATGTGCAGAAGACCTGAATAGACATTTCTCCAAAGAAGACATACAGATGGCCAAGAGGCACATGAAAAGCTGCTCAACATCACTAATTATTAGAGAAATGCACATCAAAACTACAATGAGGTATCACCTCACAGGAGTTAGAATGGTCATCATCAGGAAATCTACAAACAACAAGTGCTGGAGAGGGTGTGGAGAAAAGGGAACCCTCTTGCACTGTTGGTGGTAATGGCAATTGATACAGCCAGTATGGAGAACAGTATGGAGGTTCCTTAAAAAACTAAAAATAGAATTACCATATGACCCAGCAATCCCTCTACTGGGCATATACCCAGAGAAAACCATAATTCAAAAAGACACATGCACCCCAGTGTTCATTGCAGCACTATTTACAATAGCCACGTCATGGAAGCAACCTAAATGCCCATCGACAGACGAATGGATAAAGAAGATGTGGTACACATATACAATGGAATATTACTCAGCCATAAAAAGGAATGAAATTGGGTCATTTGTGGAGACGTGGATGCATCTAGAGATGGTCATACAGAGTGAAGTAAGTCAGAAAGAGAAAAACAAATATTGTGTATTAACGCATATATGTGGCACCTAGAAAATGGTACAGATGAACCAGTTTGCAGAGCAGAAATTGAGACACAGAAGTAGAGAAAAATCATATGGACACCAAGGAGGGGAAGTGGCAGGGGGTGGTGGTGGTGTGATGAATTAGGAGATTGGGATTGACATGTATACACTGATGTGTATAAAATGGATGACTAATAAGAACCTGCTGTTAGAAAAATAAATTTAAAATAAATAGAAAAAAATAACAAAACCTATTCCATATGATTTTTTGTGATTTTTATGAGTTAATATGTAAAGAACACTAAAGATGTAATAGCACTTTATATAATGACATAAATGTTAACATTATTATTATTGTTGTTGTGATTATTGGTAAACAGCCCCAAAATGATAGACCTATAATAAAACGCTACAACCTAGGAAAGAAGAATACTTTGTTGTATTCTTATTTATTAGGATGTAATGATAAAATAAGAAGCCAATTTCATACATCATATATGGAAATAAGTGCTGTTACTTTAAAGTAAGAATGGGGCAGTTCTTTGATAGAAAATAAAATCTTTGAAGACAAAATAGCTAATCATTCAAAACAAAATTGTGAGACCAAAATTTCTTCGAGGAAGCGGCTAGTGCATTTCAGGGCAGGGAGTCTGTTTGAGGCCACTAGGAGAATCCAGCACTCCCTGTGAGATGGTAGAGAGAGTGGGGAGCTTTTTTCTGATTAGTGTGGTGATCTATAGGAGCTTTCCTGGCACGAGCTTGGCAATTGGACCTTACAGAGACATTAGGAGAAGAAGAGGAAAGCAAGAAGGACAGAATCAGAAACAGAGCCCCAGGAACACACCAGGCAAAAAGGAAGTAGCCAGGAGCCCATGTGTCAGTATTCAGCATGTCATAGAAAACTCTGAATATGGGAGGATGGAGGCCAATCTGGGGTTGGTAGTGAGGAGAGGGTGCACAGGGGCTGAAGGGGATGCTACCTCGTACCAAAGTATGGGGATTATAATAAGTAGTAGGCATTCAGGGATATAGCCAAGAGGGCTGTGGTTCAGGATGTGGCTCTACTAGATCAAGCATAAGACTAAGTGCTAACAAGGGGAAGGAAGAAAACAGTCTAGTCATTGAGGCTGGACCACATGTACATTACGGGGGAGCTGCAGCATTGGGTCCACACTGCAGAGAGCTCGCTCCTGGCACTTTCCATACCAGATGCTACATGCCAAGCCCCGCCTGCTGGTGTCGCTAAGCCACTTGCTGTTTGAGTGCCCGGCCTGAGGGACGCTAGCTCTTCAGAGCTAAAGAAGGCAGGAATGGCACGCCACACAGTTCCCAAATAGTATGCCTTGTTAAAAATATTTTAATACCCCTTTAATTTTGGCCGGGAGAGCTGATTTCAGTCAGGTGTATTTATAAGAAAAATTTCACATGTATTGAACAAGTAGGCTTTCTCTACACACACAAAGAAAGCGGGTGGAGAAGAGAAAGAGAGAACTAAACTTGAGATCAGTCAAATAATTGGGTTATTTGGAAAACAGCAAGGACCTATTTGGGGGACAAGTGCCATCATCTATTTTCAAAATCACCATTTTTCTCAGATCCAAGCATTTCTCCTTTTTCTGAGCCCTTACTGCTGGGCCTACGTGGGAAGTACTTCTTGACGGCAAGTATATTCTGGCAGGGTTTAACAAGCACACATTTTACAATGAAAATAAACGTTTGAAGAATTTCCTATCCTGGAGGGCTTGAAGATTAAGATATCTTCTCTCCAGAAAGGTTTAAAAATGTTACTTCTAAAAACAGAAGGATGAGCTCATTTACCTCTGAAACTACCAAGGGTCAGTTATCAAACATGCATTGGCCCTTTGCAATGTGTAAGACACCATGGCTCATAGGTGGTACGGGGCTAAGTGAGGGAGGATTCCTGCCCTGCAAAAAGATTCTAATCCCTCTGAGCCAGCATGCCCTGAATGAATATTGAAATGGTACAAGGCAATGGATCCTATAGCCCTCTATCAGCTGGTATCCACTCAGTAAAATAAAAAAAACACACCAGTTATTTTAGCATTCAGAATTTAATATAGGGACTTAGTGAGACAGGAATTGAATAACAAAGGCAAAAGTGGCTGCTGAGTTAAGTTAGAGATTCTAACTTCAGGAAGCAAATACCACTCCCTACTCCTCCAGGCTGGGGAAACTAAAGAAAGAGAAAGGGGCTATTAGAACCCAGGAGTGTGGAGGAGGGGCCTTGCCGAGTAGGGCATAGATCTCTGAGGGCAGCCCAGCTAACAGGGGTGCTCTGGGATTCAGAGAAGGCCCTGCAAAGAGCTGAGATTCAGACCTCTAAGGAGAAGGCACAAGGATGCCAATCCTAGCAATGTGTAGGGGTATGAGGGAGGGAAGGGGTACTGATAATGGAATCAACTGCTTCTGCAAGGGTGAAGAACCATCACTGGAGTGAAGTTGAGAGCAACGGGAAGCAAGTCAGAAGAAAGCAGTTCCTTCCATCTACTCCATCCTCTCCGTCTCCCTCTAGAGCCCACTATTGGCAGAACTGAGCAGAGGGCCCCTGGCAAAAAACCAGAAATGTGGTTTTCAGAGTCCCAGCGCTAGCATCCCCAAAACAGAGTGAAGAGTGTAAGATAGGAGACAGTAGCTCGATAACCAAGAGAATACCTTATAAGAGGCATACAGAGAAATTGTTTAGGGTACTTCAGATATGATGAAATGACTCTGGGCTCATTGGTCAGGCAAGCCTCCATGGACAAACAAGTGATCTGATAGTTTCATTATAGCTTGGACAGATTCCACTGTGGGTCATTCATTCATCATTCATTTATTCACTCAATAATTATTTAAACACCTGCTAGGTATCAAGGGCTCTGTGAAACACTGGAAATACAAGGATGAATATGATGGAATAGGTCCCTATCTTCATAAAACTTGCATTAGAGAAAAGAGAAAAAATAAAGAACAACCACCAAAACTCCAGATATGAATAAGCTTATGAAGGAAATAAAACAGGGTAATGCGATCAGGAGATAGAAGAAGGGGTTGAGACCACTTCAGATTAAGCCACCAGGAAGGTGGTCTTCAAGAAGGAGTTTTCAGTGTAGACAGGAATGCTGAGACAGCTAAGTATTCACATAACTGAGAAGGGGGGTAGCCATAGGAACAGCACATACAGCAAGTGCAAAAGCCCTGAGGCAGTAATGTGCTTGCATCGTTTAAGGAGTAGAAAGAAGGGCAGGTTGTTGGTGGCAGAGTGAACAAGGGGACTAGTGGTCAAGCATGAGGCGGCAGAAACAACCAGGCACACACCTTATAGGACTGATAGGCTCTTTGTTGACTGCACTGAAAATTTTAAAAGATCGCCTGTTACTGTTATGTGGAAATTGCACTGTTGCAAAACAAAACAGGCACAGGGTAACCAACTGTCCAGGCAAGAGATTTTGGTAGCAGTGGAGATGGTGAGAAGTGATTACATTTGCAATATCTTTTCGAAGTATCTCCAACAGAATTTGCTTGTGGAATAGTTAGATGCCAAGGGTGAGGGAAAGAGGGATTTAGGAATCTGCAGCATGAGGTAGGTAAGAGCCTACCTATAAGTTTGGGAGAATCTCAAGGAGGAGCAGGTTTGGGGGAAGTTGGGGGAGGCATGTTGGTCTGAGGCATCTCTTAGATACCCAGGTAGATGTAGAACAGACTAGACTGTTGGACTTGGGAGCACACCACTCATGGGAGAGGCGGTGCTGGAAATACACTCGTGGGACGACCACGGTGGAAGGATCACCCAAGAAATATGGAGTAAGAGATACATGGAATGGAGCTAGCTTTGGGGTGAGCTATCTTCAGTCTAAATCAGGGGCTGAGGCAGCTCACCATCTGCTAGGGTACACAAGGGTTTTAGTCAAGTGGAGACTGGCAAAAATGGTTCACATCATCCGATGAGGTTGGCACCACAGATCTAGGTGCTGAGTGCATTTTGGAGCAGGGGAGGTAACAGAACAGGAGGCAATAAGGGAAGGGGCATCCCCCCCCCAGCAGGGACATCAGCCTGAGCAAAAACAGAGAGGAGGGATTTACAGAAATATTCTGTGGGATAGAAAGAAAACAGCTCTTATTTAGGTCAGAGACGCCAAGGAGAAGCAGGGCACATCCTGAACAATGTGTTAGTATTGGAAATCTTCTTAGAATCCATTTATTCCAACCTCACATTTAGACCTGAGGAAGCTGAGACCTAGAGGTGTTACTACCTTAGGCAAATTCACACAGTCACTTAGTACCTAAGCCGTGCTCTCCTTCCGTTCATCCTCATTTTCTATGAGTGCATATGGTAGAGCTCACGCTGGGAAACTGCGGTTTTACCTAGAAGCAGTGAGGAAATACAAAAGGCTTTTGAACAGAAAAATGGGGCAGCGTAAGTGATGCTTTGTGCGGAATTAATTCCGGTGGTCAGGAAGAAGATGAAGACCCAGGAAGGCCAGGTGGGCAGCCTGGGTGGAGGTCAAGGCACATGGGAGAAAAGCCTGCATGTGCACAGCCATCCTCCAGACACCCAGGTCTATGGCTAAGGCTGCAATCCAGTTACAGGCAAAGAGGGGTTTTAAGCTAAAAGATAAAAATCCAGATCCTTTGCCTTCCTTGTTGTGGTGCTATCTCAAATCGCACTATTTTCTTCCCTTGTCACTCACTATTCTATGAGAAAGTGTGAGCAGGTATGGGGATATTTGGTGAGCTTGGGAAGGATGTGTGAACTGACAGATTCTTCAGAAACCCCTTTTCTTGCAGGAGACATACCCATTTAAATTTGACTGTCTAATCAGTGACTTAGGAGAAGGAATCAATTGAAAAAAAAATTGTATACATACAACAATTATATAAAATTAAGTAACATTTTATAGAAATAAAATTATATATATAACCTTCCTTACTATGATACATATTATATATGGTTATATATGATACATAATCTTTTTAACATCTTTATTGGAGTATAATTGCTTTACAGTGGTATGTTAGTTTCTGCTTTACAACAAAATGAATCAGTTATATATATACATATGTTCCCATATCTCTTCCCTCTTGCGTCTCCCTCCCTCCCACCCTCCCTATCCCACCCCTCCAGGCAGTCACAAAGCACTGAGCTGATCTCCCTGTGCTATGCGGCTGCTTCCCACTAGCTATCTACCTTACGTTTGGTAGTGTATATATGTCCATGCCTCTCTCTCGCTTTGACACAGCTTACCCTTCCCCCTCCCCATATCCTCAAGTCCATTCTCTAGTAGTTCTGTGTCTTTATTCCTGTCTTACCCCTAGGTTCTTCATGACATTTTTTTTTCTTAAATTCCATATATATGTGTTAGCATACGGTATTTGTCTCTCTCTTTCTGACTTACTTCACTCTGTATGACAGACTCTAGGTTCATCCACCTCATTACAAATAGCTCAATTTCGTTTCTTTTTATGGCTGAGTAATATTCCATTGTATATATATGCCACATCTTCTTTATCCATTCATCTGATGATGGACACTTCGGTCATTTCCATCTCCAGGCTATTGTAAATAGAGCTGCAATGAACATTTTGGTACATGACTCTTTTTGAGTTATGGTTTTCTCAGGGTATATGCCCAGTAGTGGGATTCCTGGGTCATATGGTAGTTCTATTTGTAGTTTTTTAAGGAACCTCCATACTGTTCTCCATAGTGGCTGTATCAATTTACATTCCCACCAACAGTGCAAGAGGGTTCCCTTTTCTCCACACCCTCTCCAGCATTTATTGTTTGTAGATTTTTTGATGATGGCCATTCTGACTGGTGTGAGATGATATCTCATTGTAGTTTTGATTTGCATTTCTCTAATGATTAATGATGTTGAGCATTCTTTCATGTGTTTGTTGGCAGTCTGTATATCTTCTTTGGAGAAATGTCTATTTAGGTCTTCTGCTCATTTTTGGATTGGGTTGTTTGTTATTGAGCTGCATGAGCTGCTTATAAATTTTGGAGATTAATCCTTTGTCAGTTGCTTCATTTGCAAATACTTTCTCCCATTCTGAGGGTTTTCTTTTGGTCTTGTTTATGGTTTCCTTTGCTGTGCAAAAGCTTTGAAGTTTCATTAGGTCCCATTTGTTTATTTTTGTTTTTATTTCCTTTTCTCTAGGAGGTGGGTCAAAAAGGATCTTGCTGTGATTTATGTCGTAGAGTGTCCTGCCTATGTTTTCCTCTAAGAGTTTGATAGTTTCTGGCCTTACATTTAGGTCTTTAATCCATTTTGAGCTTATTTTTGCGTATGGTGTTAGGGAGTGATCTAATCTCATACTTTTACATGTACCTGTCCAGTTTTCCCAGCACCACTTATTGAAGAGGCTGTCCTTTCTCCACTTTACATTCCTGCCTTCTTTATCAAAGACAGGGTGACCATATGTGCGTGGGTTTATCTCTGGGCTTTCTATCCTGTTCCATTGATCTATCTTTCTGTTTTTGTGCCAGTACCATACTGTCTTGATTACTGTAGCTTTGTAGTATAGTCTGAAGTCAGGGAGCCTGATTCCTCCAGCTCCGTTTTTCGTTCTCAAGATTGTTTTGGCTATTCGGGGTCTTTTGTGTTTCCATACAAATTGTGAAATTTTTTGTTCTAGTTCTGTGAAAAATGCCAATGGTAGTTTGATAGGGATTGCATTGAATTTGTAGATTGCTTTGGGTAGTAGAGTCATTTTCACAATGTTGATTCTTCCAATCCAAGAACATGGTATATCTCTCCATCTATTTGTATCATCTTTAATTTCTTTCATCAGTGTCTTATAATTTTCTGCATACAGGTCTTTTGTCTCCTTAGGTAGGTTTATTCCTAGATATTTTATTCTTTTTGTTGCAATGGTAAATGGGAGTGTTTTCTTGATTTCACTTTCAGATTTTTCATCATTAGTGTATAGGAATGCCAGAGATTTCTGTGCATTAATTTTGTATCCTGCTACTTTACCAAATTCATTGATTAGCTCTAGTAGTTTTCTGGTAGCATCTTTAGGATTCTCTATGTATAGTAAATGATACATAATTTTATAAAAATATATTTCTAATATATATTAGATATTATATATATATATACAATATCTATATTTGTATGTATGTATGTATCTTCTATCTATCTATCTATATTTTTAGGGATATCTGGTTTATTGCCCCTAGTTGGATTATAAACTGTCCAGCTCATAAGTAGTGGTTTCTATATAAGGTCCAAACCAAGATATTTTGAGACTGAAAATGGATATTATTAATAATATTGCCAAGATGATGACTTGGGGACTGTCCCAGACAGAATGTCCCAGACAACTAGGAAATATGGTCATCTTATTTTTAGTTGTTTTTCCTCTGCTCTCCCTAACACCTAGTTTTCACACCAAGCACCATGGGAACTTGAAAAATGCTAACCGAATTTGAAAGGTCTGCTCCCCCCCGATTTTTAGGCAATTATGAAGAAGCACATTATGGGGATAGATTTTCAGATTTTAAGTCCTACGTGCAAATCCCAACTTTGCCAACAGCTTATGTGATTTTGGACAAGTTGTTTAACCATCCCAAGATGTCACTTTTGGTCTTTGTAAAATAAAGATTTGTGTGAGGATAAAGGAGATGATACACTTGGAGGATCCTGTACTTTTAAAAACGTGAGCCCCTTCTTCTATTAAAAGCACTCAGCAAATAGGGCCATTAGCATACTGGAAAATGTTATTTTTTTCTTCCTCCCTTCCTTCCTCCTTCCCTGCCTTCCTTCCTTCCTCCCTCCCTCCCTCCCTTCCTTCCTTCTATCGTTCATTCATTATCCATCCATCCTTATGGAAACCATAGTAAAGTGTCAGGCCATCCAGGAGACTAAATCACATCATGTAGAGCCCAGTATTACCCTTTCTCCCAAAACACTTATATATAGGTAAACTCTGCCTACTCTAAACATTAAAGTTGATGACAGCCTTTGGGTTAGCACTGACACTGCTGAACAAGATAATCATGCTATAGTTATATTGTACTTATTATACACAAATATAATGAAATCTATAGAATTAAATCCATCATTGATGACAATAAATGTATTTCACCTGACTTCTGCAATTCATCTTCCTCTGGGCTCTTGGGAAAAGAATTTACCATATCATATACCCTCAGATGAAGACCAATTCCTCCTTACTGCCCTTTTCTTCCTTCTTCTTACTTCCTTTTCTTCATATTGTTTAATATATTTACACCATTTATTTTTTGCAGAGGACTTTTTCATATTCTAATTTATTTTATTTCACAACAAATGCATAGATGTATCGGTTTACAGTATTTAGCACATATTGAATTAGAGATAAGAGATTAATTAACTTGCTCAAAGATGCTCAGGTAGTAAGTGACAAAGAGGACATTTTAGCCTAGGAATTCAGTCTGTATTATTCTGAGAATATATTTATACTCAGGTTGTTTTTCCCCATGTATAATCTAGAAAAAAATTACTTCTCTGAACAGTCACCTCTTTTTAAAAATTACCTGCCTCATTCTGGGTTCTCCAGACTGAACCTGATTGTGTCAGAATACAATAACAGTTTCTATGGCCAAATTAAGACCTTCTGACGCCCAAAGTACCAAAATACTGTGTCCAAGGATCCCTCATGTGTAATTAAAAGTGTCTAAAGACAAAACTAGCACAGATGTTAAAGTTAAAATAGCCTAAATTTTCTCTTATTACCAGAGTCTGGGTAAGTTCACTGAAGCTCAGTGTGTCTCATTTGTTTTGCTTTTATCATTTATTTATTTGAGTGATGCCCTCTTTACTGTTCCTCTAAGTATATACTTGCTCCGTTACAGGAAATGAGCTCTGATGTTCTCTCTGGGCCTCATCAAATGAGCGAGTTGGACCAGGTCACTTCCATTTGCCTCCAAACTCTCAACTTCTTCAACTGTGCTGTGGCCCTACCCAGCCTCTGTGGGGAGCAGCTTCAGAGAAGCTGATTTTGGTCTGAAGACATAGAGTGGCAGGTGCCCAGCCTTGACAAGGGCTCTAGCCTATGGAGCACAGCATAAGGGACACAAACCCCTTTTTCTCTCAAAGACCTTCATAGTCCACCCCCTCTCTGAAGGAGCTGGTGTCAGGTCACCCTTTCTGCCATCAGTGTAGACTTTCAGATAAGGTACTCTAACATGCTCAGCGCATCTCCCTTTCCAGGGAGCTTCCGGTGACCGCTGAGTGAGTGTTTGCAGCTTTGGGGTTCCTGGGTCTATTTACCAACACCTCCCCAAGTTCCTTGAGGGTAGCCCTACATACCACATTAGCCTTTATTTTATTTATTTATTTATACTGAGTTGTATTTTGAGGGAAAATGAGAGACTGAGACAACCTCAGAGAGAACTGTAAATAAATGTCCCTTTTTACCATCGCTGGGGCCTGGCTGTATGACATTTAACATCCAGGGAATTGTCCCAGTGGCAGCCACTTCTCTCCACATCCACCTGGTCCAGACAAGAGACTACGGTACACACCGCCCTCCTCCACTTGCCCCACGTTGTTTCCTTCCTGAGGGCTCAGATGGCTCTGCTCTCTATCTGCTGGCCCCAGGGGCCCTCAGCTGCCACGTCCCATACCTGGTTCCCATACCTGGAGGATAAAAGAGGAGATGGTTCAAGGTTCCTATGTCTTCTCTCCCCTCCTGCTTAGACAAGGCCTCTGTAGTGCCGTGTAGGGTGGGTCACCCTTCAGCTGAGTGATGGTCTCTCGTCTACTCTGTGCTACCTTGGCCCTTGCTGAGCATCTCCCAGGCAGTCTGGGTCTTTAAGATGGGAGTTGTGAGATCTTATTTGTCCTCTGACCCAATACTAGCCCTAGAGTACAGGGTTTCCCAGCCCACCTCACCACCTCTGGGGAGGAAAGTGCAGGTAAGTATTGGGCTGGGGCTGGGTGTCAACCTGCAGCTAGCTCCCCTGCACTCTCCCTGACACAGACTCTCTGGCTAACGTTTCTGAACCCCTTGATGAAAGGAATGTTCTACATCTTCATCTTAATCAGCTGAAAAGGAAGAATTCAGGTTTCTACATCCAAAATGCTTCTGGGCTGTTCTATTTTGTCTCACCCTTTATTCATTCAATCAGTTATTCTTCCTTTCTGCAAACATTTATGGAGCCACTGAGGTGTTCCAGATAATTTTCTAGGTGAATATATGTCAGATGTAGTTCCTGTGTTTCCATGTAGCACACTTTCCAGTAGAGAAGAAAATACTTAAAATATTCCATCCACTAATTGCTCCAAGAGAAAATTACGCAAAATATCTGAACAGCGGTGGTGGATTGTGTGTGAACATCCTTTGTGGTGAGTTGGGAAAAGCATCCTTAGCACAGGTAACTTTTGGGCTGCATCTATTATGGTGGTTAAGAACACAAGCTCTGGAGGGATAAATCCCTTCTCTGCTGCTCCTAACCTTTGTGTCCTTGTGCCAGTAAGTTAACCTCTCCAAGACCCAGACTCTTCATCTGAAAGGCAGGAAATAGTATACCTACTTCATAGGATTGTAAAGAACAGGAATGAAATCTATAAAGCATTTAGCAAGGTATCTGATACAAGATAATCTTAGCTACTTTTGATATTAATGTTGTTTTTATTATTACCAAAAGACAAGTGAGTGGGCAGGAAAGAGAAGTGTATTCCAGAAGACAGCACAGCATATACAAAAGCATGGGGATACCCCTTCCCCTCATGCAGCCCCCTTGGACTGATAGAGCTATAAAATGTAAGATCCAGCCCTGGTCTAGGGAAGGTGAAACAATGACAGGGAGGGCATTTGGGTATTTCAAGAGAAGCAGACTTATCACATAAGTCTTCCAAACCCTATTTCCAGTGGCCTGACATTGACCACCAGCCTACAGTCCCCTCCCCCCACCTTCCCCAGCCCTCACCCAGTGGATCATCCCATTCTCCTTCAAGGGCTAAGCCCCCCTCCAATCTCAGCACTTTTATTAGACAACCGATGGATCATCTGATTGATAGCTCAGTATTAGGAAATCATTATCAGACCCCAGAGAATGATTTTCTGTTATAGAGCAGGGGTTATTTATTTATTTGCGTACCTAGGAATCTATTTTTCACTCAGTGGAGGTTTTCCTTGTTTTGGCCCAACAGCATTTTCCAGAGAGAGAGAGAAAGAGAGAGAGAGAGATTCCTGTAGAATGTGGGACAAGGCTACCATAACACACAGTAATAAAAACATAAAATCAAGCATAACTTATGCTGTTGAGCGTGGCGAAGCATTGGTGAGGTTGATACAAGCTTAGCTGTGGGCGCTTTGAAAGGATCCAGTGATGTTTAACACATGGTTGGGGGAAGGGGGAAATATTGCTACAGGCTCCCAATTTTAAGTTGCAGTGAATGAATGAGGAAAGAGAGGTGCGAAGTGGAGGGAAGACGATGTGTCCCTGTCTCCATAATTAAAAATGAAAGGAGCTTCTGGCTCAGAAGGATGGGACAGAATGGAGCCATCCATCTGGGTAGCCTGTCTTCTGCCATTCACTGCCTCCACCAGGGCTAAGTATGTGATAGCTGCTGAGGACAGGTAGTGGATGAAAATCGAGTTGGTGAGATGCCCTCCACGGAACATTCCAGAGAGGTTTGCAATAGCTAAAAGGCCCACATGGAATCGGACCAGAAAATGTTAATGCGTTCAGCTGCAAGGCAGGCAAACTCAAGTTCTTGCAATTTAACAGAGCTCCTGGGGTCACCCCAGCACCTGGGGGAAGATTTTGGTTAAACTACTTCAAGTTTTTTTTTTTAACATCTTTATTGGAGTATAATTGCTTTACAATGGTGTGTTAGTTTCTGCTTTATAACAAAGTGAATCAGTTATACATATATCCCCATATCTCTTCCCTCTTGTGACTCCCTCCCACCCTCCCTATCCCACCCCTCCAGGCGGTCACAAAGCACCGAGCTGATCTCCCTGTGCTATGCGGTTGCTTCGCACTATCTACTTTACGTCTGGTAGTGTATATATGTCCATGCCACTCTCTCACTTTGTCCCAGCTTACCCTTCCCCCTCCCCATATCCTCAAGTCCATTCTCTAGTAGGTCTGCCTCTTTATTCCCGTCTTTACCTCAATTTTATTTTATTCTGGGTTTTTTGTTTGTTTTTACATAAGTTCTGTTACTCCTTGGTAGAGAAACCCTTGCTGTATCAAATGTCCTCTTTGGGCTTTAGAACTTCATTAATTAGCATCTCTTAAATGATTGGGTAATATTCTTTTCTCCCTTTTCTGAGCCATTTCCCCAAGCCCTAATTTTAATAAAGCTGGTGTTCATGAACATTTGAATTTTAAAGCCCTTGGTTATAAGAAAGACAGAGGATGCATTTTAAAAGAGAGCCAATCAAGGATGACTCAAATGGTGAACAGGACTTCTCTGATTTTATGAATCTACTTTGAAAGATCCAATATTATCTTAAGACATTTTTTTTCCTGCAGATATAGCAGAGAGCAACATTAAGAAAAATCTAAAGGCTTGATTAGGGGGGCAGATACTCTAGGGAAGAGTTAGAAGCATAACTCTGACATACTTCAGTGTGGGTGGCAGTTTCATTTAAAATAGAGCAGTAGTAAACCTGTTTTATTTTTCATAGATAAGCACTATATTTCAGGTGGTAAAGGTGAACCATTTAAGAGCCTTTTAAAAAGAGAACACACAACTTTAAGATCCCCAATTGTTAACAGAATTTATGTGGAGATGAATGCATTTGCCAGTATAGGCTGTTAAAGGCAAAATGGTTGGAAATTGACTCCACAGTTACCCATCTGCCTGGTGCAAGCTTGTGCGTTTCCCCAGCAACTGGGATAACATCATAACCACTTACAGTGCTGCTGAGCCGGCGGCCCCCTGGGTGGCTTCAGGTGGTAGTGATGCTATCAGCTGTTGCCAGGGCAACACAAAACCTTGACCTTCTGAGACCTGCCAGGCAAGAAATGGAGAAGTACAGCTTTTGAGTCCTCCTTGGAGGTCTGTTTGTGAAGAAAGGGATATAATTCTGTATCTGTCTGCCACTGGATACTTATTAAGTCTACAGACACTTATAAATAAATATATGCTACCTAAATAATACATGCATGCTTGCAAGTGGTCTCTCCTTTGGTTGGTAGAGGGTGCTTCTATATTTGCAAATGGTAAATGTTTTTATCACCTCTATTCAGTCTACTCCTTGACTAGTGGCAATGGGATTCTTCCCCTGGGACCCCAGCCTCACCAATTCCTCAAGTTTCATTCTCTCCTGGACCCAGAACCTGAAGAGTGGATTAAAGAGGTTTCTGTAGTTATTCTTAAAACATTTTACATATGGGAGACCTGAGGTCCAGGAGCAGTGAAGTGATTTGCCCAAGATCACAGAGATCTGGGGGATGAAAATGGAGTTGTACTTCTCTTGCGTATATCTTATTTTATCTGAAACCATACTGGCTGCCATGTCTTTTGTGAATTTTATGCATATGGAGGCCTTTTGGTTTTCCCTTCTGCCAAATATTTCCTCAACTTGTAAGTCACCATCTTTACTGAAATCTTTCTACACTATATTTGACCCAATCATCATTGTCTTCTAACCTAAGTGTTTTGGAAGGGAAGACAGTGGGCATCTAACTATATTCCTATTGGCTTATGATGACCCTGACTGCCTCCACTCTGGAGCTGAAGAGAATAGATCCTAGCCACTCTTTAAAGTGTATCGAGTCCCTTGTCAATGAAGGGGTTCAAAACACGCCACTCTAAAATATACCACATTGGCATGTTGATTATTTTGAGCTGAAGACACTTGAGAAACAGCTGATACAGGAATGGCTTTCTGATCTCTGCCTTTCTACCTAAAATCAGGTCATAAAATTTCTCATGAGAAAGGTCACCTCCCTGTACCAGCAAGAGAACATTCTTATCACTGGAAACTGGGAGTCAATGCTGAAATATATTTGTACAAACAAATCTACTAAAGTAACCGTTATCTTCTATTACTTCCCCCTATATATTTCCTAGTCAGTGTCCCACAATTTACTGCTCTTAGCCCAAGCCACTTTGTCATGTCACAATTTATTGTTCTTTGTTTACAAAGCTTTTGGGCTTAATGACTTCTTTGGGTCTTCAGGTTTCTTATGAAGGCTCCCATGCATGTAAAAATATTAAATATAACTTGTATGCTTTTCTCCTATGAATCTGTCTTATGTTAGTTTAATTCTCAGACCCAGTCACAGAACCTAAAAGGGTAAAAGGAAGGTTTTCCTCCCCCTACATCATCATGGACATTTTCCCAGGAAGAGCAGTCTTAGCTACCTTTGGTATCTTGAATATTGGGGAATCAATGGGGCAGACTCAGTCATTGAAACCATGTCAGTGGCATGCAGAGAAGACAACTGGTTGATGGATATCTTAAAGCAATGACATAGACATTATAAATCTACCTTTTAGGCAGGAACAATTAGTCTTCCTTTCCTCATCAATTAAACAGGGACAATATTTTCTATATCTGCAAATGTGTGAAGATAGTCAACAAAATGTTCGGACTTTTATTGATCACTGTATGCCTTTTCCCCCAAGTTTGGAGTATTTTGATGGTTCTCAATGACTAATTCTAATTCATTTAGGTTATTGTTATGATGGCAGTAACATCCTTAATAATGTGTTGTGGGGAGAGAAGGATTCTGAAAGGCTCATCCTTCTGAAAAAATAAATATGGGTCCTATTTATTTACAGTAGCTCTTAGTGCTGACACAACAGGCTAGGTGATTGCCTAGGAGTGATGAGTAAGATGCTATTCTAGACACAAATGATAAAGCCATCTTGTACCCAGCGAGTATATAATGGGGAGGATCAGACCATTACTGGGCATCAAGATGGGATAAACCACGCTTTGAGTATATACTTGGTCCGTGATGAAAAGCCCTTTTCATGATTCCGTTCCTCAGGAAAGAGAGTAAATCTTTTTTCTTCCTTTCTGGTAATTGCATTTCTGGACACAATTGCCTGTTATCGCTCGGCATCCCACAGGTGGGGATATTGGATTCCCTGGAGAATTTGTTGTAGCAGCTCAGCTGTTGGTTTCTTTGTGGCGCTAAATGCCATATTGCTGAGTAATCAGCATGTTTTCTGAGTGAATGTGGTATGCCATCTGCAATTCGTTTACTTAGCTTCATGAGCTCCATTGCTTCAAAGGTGAAGAGCAGAGCTTTTCAGCAGAGATTTGAAATAGGTTCTTTACAGTGCCTTGCTTGTTACTTACAAAGGCAGAGACTATTAAAATGCAAAGAACTTGAATAAAATAGAACTCAGTTGCTTTGATGATCATCCTTGAATCGATGTAATTTACTTTAATTGTTGAGTGGAACTTAGAGTTCTGGGTTTCACATTCAGCTTATAACTACTTTTATTTTTCTGGCACTTTGGCTCTCTCCAAAGCTACTGTTTGGCTTTCTAAGATGAATTCAAGAAAGGCTGATGAATGAAAATCCAAATTTGCAAAACAAATCAATTAGTGGAGCAGTAGTCCAACCACAGAGAAAATTCACAGCATGGCTCCTTAAATAAAATAATTCTTCCTGGTGAGTCTGAAATAGAATTTGATTTTCCCCATTGCATAGGTGAAGAAATTGAGATTAGATCTGTCTTCCCAGCATAAAAATTTGATTCACACACAACCTTTTAGAATACATGTATTATGTAAAAGACAATGCGCTTGCCTTGCAGAGAATGATGTCAGTGACCCAAATTCTCAGTAGGAAAATTGTCCTCAAATCTGAGATCCAGTTGTGAAATGCTTGAGTCCCCCAGAGTTATTGTAGCTTTCACTTATAACCAAAACTTTGTCTCCAGTTTCTTCATGTACCACCAAACTGAGAAAAGCCAAACTGGCATCTTCTGGAAATATCTACGCATTTCTCCACAAGCAGATACCCAGCCAGGACAACAGAATCAAGAAAGTGAAAGTATATGATTAACTATACTTCTTGTCACTGCCCAAAGTGGCCTTGTTTGTGATGGGACTTCATTCTCTTGGCCACAGTGAACCGGTTTAGGGGTGGGTCATGCCAAAAATATTTTCCTTTTATCGAATTTGAATTAAATGACATCAAGTCAGTCAAGTGGTTGTGAGTACGGAAACCAGAAGGTTATGGAAACTTGGGCCTGGTAACTATTTTCAATTATGTGAATAGTAATAAGGAAACTGAGAAAACTGGTATGCAGAAAGTTAGGAGAGGTGTTTGGAGAGAAGCAGCATCTAGAATCCATGTGGCTATGAGAGATTCTGCTTGAAAGCTTTTTAGTATTGTAACATCCTGACTCTTTCCTTCATCTTAATAAGCATCTGTATTATGAACGTTTTATCGGAGCCAATTCTGAATGAGTTTGATCTCCCTGGCAACTTTAGGAGCTCTGAACATCCTCTGGAGCGATGTTCTTTTAGAACTAGCTTTTAGTAGGAATGTTTAGTTTCATCATTGACATTTTCTGAATGTGGTTAATAAATTTAAGAAATCACACCATTAATGATGTTCATTGGGGTCCTTGGGGGCACTAGAAATTCATCTATTTGAGGAATCCCTCATACCATGATTTGGGGATCACCCCATCTTTCTCTACTTTTTCTGTGAGTGTCTGGGGCTTACATTCTCCAAGGTCCATTATACTCTGACCTCCTATATCTGTATATACTATTTTTTCTACTCCCTCCATGAGTATAGATGCAAAACTCAGTACTGTACACTTTCCAGAGATAATCCACTCACACAAAGTTCTTATATAATGAACTGGAGGTCAGGAGAGGGTTTCCCACCATGCACTCAGTAGCAAAACATAAACAAACAGAAAACTCAAAATCTTCCAAAACATCATCTTAGATATTATTATTCTCCAAGCTCCCTTTTCAGACACTCTGTCACCAGGATTTTATTTATGCAGTTTTTGTTTTTTGCATTGCATTCCCTTTCATAACCTCCTCCAGATCCTCTTTCTTCCCTCTCTTGTCTGTCTTCTTTCTTCTCATCTGCCCTTGCCCTCCCGAAAGAAACAGAAATCCCTCCTCATTTTACAGGCAGATCAGGTTAATCCTCTGAAAACTTGGCAACAGGCAGTGCTTAAGCCTTGGGGATCACAATTTCTCACTAAGGACTTAACAGGTATTTTCTCAAAATGTGTCCTCCCTAGACAGACTTCAAGTGCCAGCTGCTAAGATAATAGCAGTAGTGATCGTGGTGGTAGTGGTCATTCTACCTCAATACCCTGGTGTGTCAGTTCATGTCATTTGGACTTTATGTCATCACTGATTTTCAACCAGTCTTTCTTAGCGCTGAGGTTATGGAAGTGACTCAGGAGCCACCAGGCAGGAGCAGAGCAGCTGATCAGGGGAGGATCCTGGACGCTGTGGATTCACCTAAACCAGAGCAGCACAGAGTGTTTCTGCTTCACACAGTGGAGTTCTATGTAAGAAATATTTTTGAAGAGAGAGGTCACGCTGCTAAAAATAGCTTGTAACCTCCTAAAGAAGGAAATGAAAAACCACAGAGGAATTTTAAGCAGGGAGGTGACAAGCTTTAATCCACTGTGGTTGGAGTGAAAGGAGAGGCTTTGGGGTCAGGAACCCCAGTGTGGAGGTTAACATAGGAGCCCAGGAGGATGCTGAGAGCCTGCCAGAGATGGTAGCAGTCAGAGCAGAGCTATTTTTGAGGAAAAGTCACAGGACGTGGTGGCCACTTTGACTTTGGGATCTAAGGCAGAGGAAGGCATATCTGTAAAGTTTCTGACCTGGTGACAAGGTGAATGTGGGTACCATTATTGAAAGGAGGGAATACAGTAGAAGAACTTGATTTTGGAGGGTAGTTGGGAATCTAGGTTCAGTTTTTAATATTTTGAAATCGTTGTGCTTTCTGGATGTGCTAGACATCTGGAGATGTCTAGTAGCCAGATAGACATGTGTACCTATCACTCAAGAGAGAGGTTGAACTGGGAATCAACCATGATAAAGGGTAACTGCAAGGCATGAAGTAGGAATGATGTGGAATAAGAAGCAAAGACTTTTGCACGTGAGATTCTGGGGACGTGCATATTTAGTGCCAGCAGAGGAAGCCGAGGGGCCTGGGAGGGAAGAATCAGAGAGGCAAGAACCAAATGGAAGTTTCCAGAAGCTAAGAGAAGGTGGGAGTGAACAGCTGAGTCAAATACCAACGTGAAGTGATGGAGGCTGCATCCTGGATTTGACACTTAGAATGATGTTGATGATCTAGGAGGGTGATGGCTGCAGACAAGAGGTGAGCAAAGGTGTGACTAGGAGACAATAAAAGGAAGAAGAGAAGGAGAGAGGAGGGAGAATGATAGCTACAGTCATTTTGAGAACAGTTGTAGGCAAAGGGGAAGGAGTGAGGGGAAGTGAGACAATGGTCAGAGAAAAAGAGGACTTGTCTGATGGACAAGGGACTCAAAGGAAGTTTGAATAAATGGGATTATGAGCGTCGGGGGAGAAGCTCACCATGGAGAGGAGTACATCTCTCCAAGAAGATTAAGACAAAGGCAAGTTGGGAGGTTGTTTGGAATATTGAGGGTTTTCTTTTTCATTTTTATTTAAAAAAGGACTTTTCATCAATTCATTGCTGAAAGTTTTTTACAGCCCTGAGGTTCACATCACAATGGTGCAAAAGGAGAAACTGAGAGGGAGACCCATGATATCCAATATGCCTCATCATCACGTTGCAATGGGTGCTTCAGAATGAGTGGTGGTATTTCATTCAAACAGTGGAGACGATCTTGACGGCATCAGCCTAGGGACTGAAGGGAGCCTAGTGGTTACCAGCCAGTTTAGCACATGGCTGCCCTCCTGGCAGCTATCAGTGAGCTGACTGAAAACACAGTCAGATTGTTGCAGTCCTTCAGACAGTCTCAGGCCCTGGAATGAATGAGGAATAATAAAGTTTGCATCTCTGCATCAACACAGAAGCAGCCATCTGAAAAGTAAAAAAATAAAAATAAAATGAGATGTTAAAAAATAAACTGTGTGATCCATACAATTCCATGCAAGTATGTCTGATATTTGTTTCTCACTGAAATAAAAATATAAGCCAGTTAAGTCCTGTGTAAGTGTGGCCCAAATTAAATATACACACAGGCAATTTGTCTTCACGACCCTCAATCTAAAAAATAAATACTCAAATAGTTGTTCTTTCTCGTGTGAGGGTGGGAGCACGTAGATGGAGTGGTAGATGGGGCAGGTCCAGAGCTTACTGGATGGAGTAGGAGGCTGTGATGGTAAAGCTGCAATGGAGGTTTAGTTTACTGATGACAAGAGCATACTCGAGTGTTTTTTTTTAATTTAATTTTTATTTATTTTTATTTAATTTTTTATTGGAGTATAGTTGATTTACAATATTGTGTTAGTTTCAGGTGTACAGCAAAGTGAATCTGTTATACATATATCCACTCTTTTTTAGATTCTTTTCCATATAGGCCATTACAGAGTATTGAGTAGAGTTCCCTGTGCTATACTGTACGTCCTTATTAGTTTTCTGTTTTATATATAGTAGTGTGTATGTGTCAATCCCAATTTTCCAATTTATCCCTTCCCCCTGCCACTGTTTTGATTCCACCTAGATGGTTTAGTTCAAGCAGTGATCTGGTGACTAATGGGGATTTGGTTATGACTTCCTAGTCCACACAGCTAGGCTTCCGCCCTAGGCAGGCTAACCGGCAGACATTAGCAGGCTTTCTCACTTGGTAATCTCCTTTTATAACCAGAGCAGACCACTTTATTAAAACAGCTAACACAGCAACAGTAAAACACCCTACGTGTTTAAAGAATATATATATAGGGCTTCCCTGGTGGCGCGGTGGTTGAGAGTCCGCCTGCCGAGGCAGGGGACGTGGGTTCGTGCCCCGGTCCAGGAAGATCCCACATGCCGCGGAGCGGCTGGGCCCCTGAGCCATAGCCGCTGAGCCTGCGCGTCTGGAGCCTGTGCTCTGCAACGGGAGAGGCCACAACAGTGAGAGGCCCGCGTACCGCAAAAAAAATAAATAAATAAGAATATATATATAAACAGAGAGTAAGAGTTTGTTTGCTTTAGTTTGTTTAAAAACACAACTGGAATGATCAACTGCATAGTCTAATAATGCCCTCATGGGAAATACTGATTAGAAATGATCATCTGTGTAGATTTTACATCTACTTGTTCCTTTTAGTTGTAGCCCAATTCCAGTTAATGCCAGTGAAAGATTCAAATGCCTCACCCAGCCTTGTAACCAATGGATCTTATACTACCATACTCTAACTCTTGAGAATAAAAGTTCCTATCCTCTTAGGGAAAGTCTGATAGTTCTGTGAGCAAAGCAGAAGTAACCATAAAAATTGGTTTTAATCATGCTTACCTGATCAGTGAAAAGCAGCTTAAACATTCAAACTTCTGAAGACTGTCCCACCAGTGACAGCCACCTGCTTCTGAAATCAACCAGTTGGCAACACCCTTACTCCAGTGCTGTCTTTCTGAAATCAGCCAATCAGAACTAGCCTCACTTGAGTAACCAAGCTTCCCCTACTTAACGTCAACCAGTCCCCAGATGCTGCTTCTTCTGAATGTCTTCCAGCCCACAAACTCCATACTTCCCAAATGCTGTAGAAACTCAGCTCTCTGCTTTACTCCCTGTATTGGTCCATTAGGGCTGCTATCATGAAATACCATAAACTGAGTGGCTTATAAACAACAGAAATGTATTTCCCATGGTTCTGGAAGCTGGAAGTCCCAGATCAGGTGCCAACATGGTCAGGAGAGGGCCCTCTTCCAGATAGAGGACTTTTGTGTCCCCACATGGTGGAAGGGCGAGGGGTGTCTCTGGAGCCTCTTTTATAGGGCAATAATGCCATTAATGAGGGTTCCATCCACCCTCATGACTTAAGCGCCTCCCAAAGATCCCATCTACAAATATTATCCCCTTTGGGAGTTAGGATTTTGATATATAAATTTGTAGGGGACATAACAGACATTGGCACTCCCCGTGTCTGCATCTTATACATATAACCCTTTCTTGCATACAGAAGCAATAATTTGGCTTTTTGTTTCCGGTGCTGAGAGGTGGCTTCATTCTTCAGGGCTCTTAATTGCACCAATAAGAGAGAACTAGGCATAGTCATCGCCGACGGCTCTGGGCTGAGGTGCTTGGAGTTGTGACCTATACAGATACAAATACTGCTGGGCATTTCAGTTACACTTTTCAATGGGACCTTTCACAGCTGACTCCTACAGGACCCTGGTCTCTCCATCTGGTCTGCCTCAGTTTTTCCATTCTTCTGAGCCTGCAATGTACCACCAATTTGCCATCTAATGTAGGCTATTTTGATAAGAATAAGAAGGCATAAGACTGGCACGGGAGGGAGAATACACACACACAGTAGTACAAAACAGCACATAAGAATGATCTTTAATCTCTCTATGACTTTGTTTCCCTATAATAAAATGCTGATTATTGAAACTACTGTCTTGCCCCAGGTGAAATTAAATAACATATGCAAAGTAGCTCATTCAGCGCCTGGGATAGAAGTTAAGTTCAATAGAGATGGTCTTATTTCTTCCAGGCATCTTTGAACTCTTGGTGGTTTGGCTTTCTTTCCTTAGTCCCTTCACTTTCAGAGGTGTTTTGGGTCTATGGGACAGTGATTCTCAACTGTGGCTATGCACTTGAAATGTCTGTTAACCAAAGGATAACAACAAAAACTCCAGTGATGCAGATTTAGTAGGTTTGGAGTGTGGCTTAAGCATCTGTATTTTTCAAATGCCATGTTGGTGATTCTGATGTGCATCCAGGCTTAGGAAAGATGAGTCTGGGCAAGGCTCAGAAGGAAGAAGGGAATCACTGTGTGTCTTCTCAGTTGTCTGATGCTATTCACTGGGCAGGAAGAATGGCTAAGGAGACAGGGATAAGAGTAAACGCTCTTTCCTGTGCCTGCTATATAATACTTTCCACGCATTAGCATTAAACAAATGTTGGTTGAAGTCCAGGAACAAAAATCAGTTTTCCTTGGATGAATCTCTTGGGGATCTAAATACTGAGAACTGCATTCTCTCTATATACCTAGCCTAGATCTCTCTCCTGAGATCCAGGTCTGCAGGGCGCTTCCACAAGGACCTGTTGCAGACTCAACTCAACTCTGCACTCCGACCCACTGGTTTTGAACCTGGCTCCATGCTTGACTGACTGTGTGTCTTTAGTTTTTCCCCCTGTCTCATAGGATCAGTGTGAAGACCCTATGAGATTAATATTTGGAAGTGTATATGATATTCACATATCACGTATTGATATTCTGTTCATATCAATATATATGAATAGCAAAGAGAGAAACATCAATAAATATGGTTATTGTATCTATTATTTAATTTATTAATCTCTTGCCTGAATCCACTGTCCTCAGCTGCTCCCTATCTAGTGATGGTAGCACTAGTCTTGGTGCTCCAATGAAACCCCTCGGAATCGTCTTTGACTTCTCCCTCCAGTCTCATCCTCCATGCCTTCTAATACCTAGAATTGACCACATTTTTCTTACTATCACCCAGCTTAGGCCACAGTTGACTTTTCCGTGGACTCCTACCATCGTCTCCTATTAGGTGTCTTGTCTCCAGTCTGCCCACCCAGAGTGCAGCTTGCTTCCAGACTTAACCTTTCCAAACTGCAGAGAGGATTAATGTCATTGCCCTGCTTAAAACCTTCAGTAACTTCCGTTTGTCCTTAGGCTCTAGTCTAAATTACTTTACATACTGAATATATTCCTTTGGCCCCTGTTTACCTAGACAAGTCTCAATTCAGTGACACCCTCTTTGCACCACGTGTTCCATGGATTTGGACCCTCCTTCGGTTCTTCAGCTGTGTCATGCTGCTCTGAGCGCTGTCCAGTGATACGCTCTCCACTTGGAGCACTCTCACTATGAATGCAAAATGAAGTATGTGAGATGCAAGAGTTTTGGAACCCAAAGGAGATGTTGATTACCTTAAGACGCCCTCTTGCTCTAAATTCTCACATTCTATGATAAAAGTACTTACCTGCCTCCTAGGTTGGTGAATATGATGCCAACGATTCATGGTCTTGATCCACCCATTAATTGCATC
Source organism: Phocoena phocoena (assembly GCF_963924675.1). Classification (NCBI taxonomy): domain Eukaryota; kingdom Metazoa; phylum Chordata; class Mammalia; order Artiodactyla; family Phocoenidae; genus Phocoena; species Phocoena phocoena. The sequence continues at coordinate 136,878,704 of NC_089220.1, read as the reverse complement.
AGCAAGCTCTAGCAGCTGATAAGATAGAAACTCCCCAACCCATTTATGTTCTGGCCAGGTGCTCATGAAAGTTCTCCCCAATTCTCCACTCAGTACCGTCCTAGTCTCTTATTCGGATCTCATGTCCACACCATTTTGCCTCTATCATGCCTTCTTTGATTTTTGCCTATGATTCCTTGATTTGACACTTGGATTTTTTTTTACCCCTTTATTTAAACCTCAGCATTTCACAGTGAACTTTTGACTGTTGTTGGCAACTGGAGTAGGGACTGGTAGGAATCCTCAACTCCTTTACTAGCCCCATAAAACCCCACCCAGAACAAAACCCTGGCAAACAGGCCAGGGCCTGCTTTGACTCCTCTTGGAGTTGAAAATGTAAGACATTAGTCATTGATTTCCAGATGATTCTTCCAGAATATGATCTATATCAGCAGGCTCTAAGTTGAACTTAATTTCCTTAACAGCAAATAAAAAATATGTTCAAGTTATAAGAAGTATGTGTGTGTGTGTAAACATCTAAATGAGAAAGAGAAATAGGAACCTAACTGTAGAACTAATAATGAAGTGAAGGAAATCTTGCCAGGCAAATTTCAACTCCATTATTGGCTTTAATCAGCAGATGAGAGGACAAACAGAATACAGTGAGTGTCCCTGATCTTGACTTTATTAACACATTGCACAGAGCCCTTCACAAAATGATAGCCCATCGGGGCATTTAAATCAGCATGGAGGTGAGCAATTGCAGCAGCCTAGAGCTGGCTGGTTACGTGAAAAGGGAAGGTAGAAGAAATGACAGCGTTTTGGAAAGACAGCGACACGGACCCTGTCTTATTCAGTGTCTTTCCTAATGATGTGGAAGGGGGAGCACACAGTGTAATAATTAAATTTGACAAGGATGCTGATTTGGTTAGCGGAGTGAACTTGGAGGGTCTAGATACATAGTGAGGAAATACGAAGAAAAAAATACAGTTTGGAAAAATTCAAATAGTGCATTTTGGGAGAAATAAGCCATTAGAAAAATACTGAGGGGGTCCCATAATGAGAACTAGGACACATTTAAGAAAATAGAGATGAGAAGGCCACACTTGCTTTCTTTCCCCAAGGAGAGCATAGAGCATCACTCCTTATGCATCCCCTAAGGCTAAACACTGCACCCCTTAATAAGGCTTCAGCAAAAGGATTTTCTTACTGAGATTAAGATACTTTGGAATTGATGGTTTCTATGTATTTCACTTAAGAGGTTCTTTATGTTTGCTATATCTCACTCCCATTGTAGTTCTTAACAAAACACTTGTCAGCCTTCTGTATCATTGCTTCCTTTTATCTTAGGGACAAAAGACATCTCTTTAGGGTCAAAATCTTCCTTCCTGTGCCTTCTTCATCTCTATTCAACCAAGAATTTTCCATCAGGGTTTGGAACTGCCTTTGGATGGGGGTTAATTTCTACCTTATCAAGTACATTAAAGATGTTTCTAAATTAATCCAAACCTTGCTTTCATGTCACCTAATAGCATTCTTTTTCCTGGCTTTTTATAATGACCTTCCAAAGACTGCTCATCTGGGAATGTCATAATGAACTTTGGCCTCTTCCTTTCTTTTACATACCATCCTCCAAACATGAAATGATTTTCTTAGTCAGTCTTTGGAGGCTGCAACCCCACAGATACATTTTTGTCCAGATATCTTTCTTCATTCTCACATCAGTTCTGTAAGGTAGGCCTTGTGTACAAGGTTGTAATCAATATTTCACCACTAACCAGCTTTAAAAGGCAATAGTTAACCTCTCTGAGCTTCCATTTCCATTAGTGAACATAGTAATACTTACCTTGTTATAAGAAACAGAAGAAACAAGCCAGGCAAGCATCCTGTATGCAACTAGAAAGTGACGTTCAAGGAGGGTTATTATTGCTATTGTACAGAACCTTCTAGATTTCAGGGAAATGTAGAGACTTGTCCAGCACCAGAAGGATATGAGTGATGGGATGTGAACCTACCTCCAGCTGCCCTCCTTCTTTGTCCTGTGTTCTTCCACTCCCATCACCATGTTACCTCCTTCCTGAAAGCAAGTCTTGGATAGAGTGTAAGGATGAGATTCTGTAGACTTTTGTATGTGAAATATCCCTAATTTGGACTCCATGTTCCTTAGTTATTGTGGGTCTTTACTTCACACTAATTCTACCCACCTGAGTGCTCATTTATCCTTAAAAAAAGATAAAAGAAAACTTTAAAAAAGAAAATGAAAAAAGAAACAAAATAAAAGAAATAAAAAAGGAAGAAATAAAGAAAAAAGTAAAAAAAAATTGAAGATACGAAAATCTTACACAGGGTGCCCATTTATGAGGGATGCCCGTTGATCAACTTGCAGAGAGCTTAGCTGGAGTTACCTAGAGGCCAGGAAGTCTTGTAGCCAATATAACCCAGAAATTCACAGCATCCACAAAGGGGAACACTGTACAAAAGCCCTCAGCAATTCTCTTTTACTTCCTCATTTTCCTAAGGATACAGAGAGTGCATGAAAAGGATTGGCCTGAGCCTTGGGCTGGACTTGTGGCTTACTGAGAGGCAGCATAAAGGATTTGGAGTTAGACAGGCCTTACAGCTTTGTCATTAGCTACGTGACAAGGGACATCAGTTTCTGTCTCTAGGTGTGATGAACACGAGCACTTCACCAGATTCTTGGGAGGATCGGATGAGATGATGTCTGTAAGTTGCCAAACACTGTGCCAGATACACAATAAACATGCTGATAATACATTATTGAGCACTGATGGGGTACTAGACATTGCTTCAGGTGCTTCACGTGATCAAGAAGTTTAATACCCACAGTAACCCTATTAGATAGGTTAATATTTTTCCCCTTTCATGATTGAGGAAAGGAGAATAAAGAAGATGGGTAAATTGCCAACATCACACATCTCAGGAGTGTTGGAGACACAAGATGAACCCAAGAAATCTGACTCCAGATCCCTGGTTTTTGGTTTTGTTTTAATTAAGACCTAATGGATATTCAGTAAACAACTTCCTTAAAGTATGCAATTCGCTTATGAGAAACAAATGTGCGGAAACATCACCACAATTAAAATAATGAATGCCTCTCCATCAGCTCCCAAATTTCCTTGTGCCCCTTTGCATTCCTTCCCACCTGCCCTTCTCCGTCTGTACCCCAGCTACTTGTTACATCCCCAGGCAAACACCAGTCTGCTTTCTGAGTCTACAGATTCGTTTGCATTTTCTAGAATTTTATATAAATGGAATCATATATGTTTGTACTCTTTTTTATTTTTGTCTGGCTTCTTTCACTTAGGATAATTATTTTGAGATTCATCTGTGTTGTTGTGTGTATCAATAGTTCATTCTTTTTTATTCCTGAGTGGTATATTATTATATGGATATAACTACAACTTATTTATCTGTTCACCTGTTGATGGACGTTAGGGTGTTTCCAGACTTTGGCTAGTATACATAAAGTTGCTGTGAACATTAGTAACAGATATTTATATGGATATTTGTGTTCCCTGCTTTTCATCACAAAACCTCCATAATGCCTATCTCTGTTATTGAGGAAAGCTCAATAAACCTTAGGAGAACTAAGAAGTGGTGGCCTAGCATGAAATTCCTTTCTTGAAATTGCATATTGTTCAGGAAAGAACTCTGTAGCCATGTGGTCTTGCCTCTTTCTAGAGTAATGGCAGAAGAAAAACATCCCCTTGTATACCCAATGTTCACTTGTGGAATTTTTTCTGGGGTAGAGAAAAGAGTTAAAAAATAAAACGCCAAATGTGCTATGTTACTGAAATTTGCTTTACTGGAAAGCAGAACCCAATCTACTTGTCAAAATTTTCAACCTGATGTGTTTTCAGTGTAGTTGTTGGTGATGAATGACTGGGCCCAACCACATGACCTGCCAAAAGTTAATGTGAAAGCTCCGGAGACTTAGGCAGGAAATGAGATCCCCGGATGTTCCCAGAGTCAGTGAGACAATTAATCTGATTTACATCCATTGCATTTCAGAAACTAAAATTTCATCTGCTGCTCCTAGGCATTAATTTGGGCTGAAACCACATTACTTTAAGTGAAACCCATCAGTCAAGCTGTTTATAAAATACACAGTGACTAGCAAGGAAGGAAAGCCAATAGAAGAACCCAGAGATCACAGATAATGCCAAGGCAGAAGAGTGCATTAGACAGGGCTGTAGATATGTGGAATAGAGAAAGCATCACTTGGGCTAAAGCTCTGCCCAACAGAGAACACAGGGATTTGGTAAGTTTCTAAGACCAAAGTGATAAACTAAAAAGTCTAGATGGCAGGAAGAGACAAGAGGTTGCTTCCCAAAGCAGGAAATGAAGTATTCTTGGAGATTGAAAGGAAAAAAAACAAGGATCTTATGGAAGTTTGTTTTGTTTTGTTTTGTTTTGAGTTGTCCTCTCTTGTAGGATTTACAGACACTAATATGACACAAATAAGATGGAAGTGATATCTATCTAGAGGGCAGAACAGAAAATTAACTGTGGCTACAAAACTCCTATCTCATAAAAGGGGTGAGAGAACGGCCTGCAGAGAGTTTGCCTGCTGTGTTGAGTCTAGGATACAGCTGAGGAGTTGTACGCAGCAATTCTCATTGCTTAGGGGCCAGTGGTTCCAGGTGATCTTGAGACATTATTGCCAATATTTCTGGTTTAGAGACTTTTCAAAATCTGTAGGCAGTTATTTCTTACTCCAGAATTATCTTGAAGTCTGCTTCTTGTGGCATCAGTAACTGTGATCTATGGTTGTAACCACAGATTTCAAGTAAATTTGGGGAAGAAAATTTGGACAGTTCTCAACAGTAGATGAGCCATTTGTAAGATGCTTGAGTCTTCTTAATATAATCGTCATTGGTGATATTGAAAGATGAAAAAGGCCAAGATTCCAGTAGCTATCTACAGGTGTTAATAGTAAATTGTAGTCATGATTAAGAAATGAGCAGAAGCCCTGAATAGACATTCTCCAAAGAAGATATACAGATGGCCAACAGGCACATGAAAAGATATCAACATTGCTAATCTTCAGAGAAATGCAAATCAAAACCACAGTGAGCTATCACCTCACACCTGTCAGAATGGCTGTCATTAAAAAGACCACGAATAACAAACGTTGGTGAGGATGTGGAGAGAGGGGAACCCTTGTGCACTGTTGATGAGAATGTAAATTGGCGCAGCCACTCTGGAAAGCTGTATGAAGTTTTCTCAGAAAACTAAAAATAGGGCTACCATATGATATAGCAATTACCCTCCTGGGTACATATCTGAAGGAAATGAGAACACTAGTTCGAAAATATAAATGCACCCCAATTTTCATAGCAGCGTTATTTGCAATAGCCAAGATATGGAAGCAGCTGTTAATGCTCAGTGAAATAAGCCAGATGAAGCAAGACAAACACTCTGTGTTATCACTTATATGTAGAATCTAAAAAATAAAACAAACAAATGTATATAACAAAACAGAAACAGACTCACAATATAGAGAACAAACTAGTGTTTACCAGTGGGGGGGGGGGCAAGATAGGAGTATGAGATACAGAAGTACAAACTACTGTGTTTAAACTAGATAAGCAACAAGGATGGATATATTGTATAGCCTAGAGAAATGTAGTCATCATTTTGTAATAACTTTAAATGGAGTATAATCTATAAAAATATTGAATCACTATGTTGTACACCTGAAACTAATATAATATTGTTAATCAACTATACTTCAATAAAAAAAATTAAGTAACTTGTCCTAAAAGTGATTAAAAGACAAAGAAAGATTCAGATCTAGACAATCTGATGCAAAAATCTACGTTCTTAACCCCTACTTTATGCTACATTCTTTAAGCTTCACTGCAACCCTGCAGGGGAGTTATGTTTTCCATTTCATGGGCAGTGAAACACATCGTGAGAGGTCTAGTAACTTTTTTAAAGTCACACAGCTAGTGAGTAGAAGAGATTAGGGATGGAACCCAGGACTGCTTCACTCCAAAATTCATTTTCTTTCTATTCTACAGAATGTAAGTTCAAATTACAGAGCAAGTTAAGAAGGGAGGGGTAGAAATGTAAGCAAACTTTTAGAGGGGAGCCAGTGGCAGAGCAAGCAGTGGACATTCAGTACCAACTTCATGGCAAAGGATAGTATACATAGAATGATAGGGCTGGGATGGGCCAGAGGCAGGTGTTGGAGAGAAAAGATGAGCTGGGAATGGTGAAGAGAAGTAGTGGAAAGTTTTGCATCTGGTTGTGGATCATATTTCATTTGCCATAAACATAGCCTTTCTCGAATTCTGAATTCAATTGCACGTTTCTTGAAAAGAAAACTAAAAAGAAAAAAAAATCCAAAAACAAATCTCTTTTTATCTAAGCCTTTGCCCCCAGTCTCTCCACACTCAGGAAAAGAGCAATAGAGCAGTTCAGTTCCTGTTGGTACCTTACCATGGAGATGGCTTCCACAGGATCTTCAGTCCTGACTCACCCCTGCAGGAGTCTCCAAACTTAATAGGCTTTTACCAGGGCAGTCTCCGGGGTGGAACATCTTGTTTCCAAGGCTGAGACAGTGGAGAGAAACAGAGGCAGAAAATACTATGCAATTACAAAGAATTAATTAGAGCATCTGTAAACATACTGATAAACATAAACATGACAACATGCAGTGGGATTTGAAGGTACTCAGGTGTTTGGGGGAAAAAAGGAAAATAGGCAGTAGGTATCCAATAATCCTTTCTCTGGTGACACTGCAAGAGTCTCCCACACTGTTCCTTCCATGAACTAGTTGTTCAAGATGGATTAGTAAGCTACAAATTCCAGAAAAGCAATTCTGGAATTCACCCTAAAAAATACACACACACACACACACACACACACACACACATATATAAGTATATAGTGTTTCAATCTTTGGACACCCTTCCAAGCATACCATAATCAGATTGCCTTAGCTAAACTAATTAATTAATTAATGGAGAGCACTTAGAAATGATATCAGTGATAGAATTAGGTCTTGCGGGAAATGTGATTCCTAGGTTACCTATTTACATGATTGCACATGAATTATTTTTTTCTATATGTTTAAACCTAATGAATGGAAATGGAATGGGAAAAGCACAAAGGTAGGTGATTAATTTGTTAATTAACTTATTAGTTCATCCATTCATTTATCCTTTCAACTATAGATCTATTTATTCACTTAACTGTACTTACTAAGAATTCAATACTGGTTTGACTGTCACATGGTGCTTAACTCGAGAGACATGAGACATGCGCCTTAAGTCACTAAATTCATGGTAAAAGATTATTAGTTACCTTAAAAGATACACTGGTGAAAAGTTGTGATAAATGGCATGATACACGGGGTCACAATGAAGTCACAGAGTGAATAGTGATGCTTTGTGTCTGAGATTGAATTAGTTGCCTGCTGATAGCCCTTCTAACTCTAAGATCTGTCTGAGTCTCTGTGAAGCAGTCAACTAACACTCATGTTACTTTGTGCAACTAACACACAAAACCTTACCTCAATTCCACTGTTGTGTTTCCTTATGTTGACTGCTATGTGGCAGATCTATATGTCATAAGAAAAGCATCAGGGATCTAATTGGGAAAATTCATTCTGTCCTTTAACAACCTTAAGTTTAAAACTCCAATCCTTTCAAGTTAGGTATAATTACTTGGCAGTCCAGTTTCTGGTGTAGTTGAGTCCAGGTTGTGAAAAGGTAAGTACAGAATACTCCATAGTGCATTAGAGCTAGAAAGGACTTATAGATCATAAAACCAATAAAAGCTACTGTGTCTTGATTGTTTATTAGATGTTAGGCTCTTTACTTAATATATTAGCTCTAACCCTTAAAATCTACAAGGTACGTATGATTAGACAGAGTTCATCATCGATGAGAAATTTAGGCTTGGAAATAATGATGAACAGGTCCAATATCCCAGAGCTGGTTAGAAAAGCTGAAAAGAAACCCAGTTGTGTCTAACCCCAAAGCCAGAAAATATTTCTCTGGACTCTTTGATCCAATCTGGCCTCAATTCCCTCATTCCTTAGATAGGAAAATTAAGACTCAGAAATTTGAGAAAACCCGTATTCATTCTTGATCAAAAGGTCTTAATGAGCCAGGAAGAATTTGATCAAGAGCATTATCTAAAATTAATAGCCAACATCATAATTAGCAGTAAGCCTTTAAAATAATTCTCATTGAAGTCAGGAATGCTACAGGATTCATTCAATCACTACTATTATTTAACATTGATCTGAAATTTTAGTGATGAAAATGATAGGGAGAAATTAGAGTTATAAGAAGCAGTAGAGAGAGGGGAAAGTTCATAATTGATCTCTTGATAAAACCAAATGAAACAACTAAAACTTCTAGTAAAGCAAATGTTAGAATTGGAATATTGGCTGGTTTCAAACTACATATTGAAGAGCAAAAGCTGTGGAAATACAAGGGACCCAGAATAGCTAAAACAATTTTTAAAAAGAAGAACAAATTTAGAGCTATCAAACCTCCCAATTTCAAAATTTGTTACACGTCTTTAGTAAACAAGACAAAGTGATACTGGCCCAAAGATAGACATATAGATCAAAAGAATAGTATTGAGAGTCTGGAAGTCCACTCTTATCTTCATAGTCAAATGACTTTTTTTTTTTTTTTTTGCGGTATTCGAGCCTCTCACTGTTGTGGCCTCTCCCGTTGCGGAGCACAGGCTCCGGACGCACAGGCTCAGCGGCCATGGCTCACGGGCCGAGCCGCTTCGCAGCATGTGGGATCTTCCTGGACCGGGGCACGAACCCGTGTCTCCTGCATCAGCAGGCGGACCCTCAACCACTGCGCCACCAGGGAAGCCCGTCAAATGACTTTTGACAAGGGTGCCGAGACAATTTCTTGGGGGAAAAGAATAGTCTTTCCAACTAATGGTGCTAGGATAACTGAATATTAAGATGCAAAAGAATAAAGTTGGGGCTTCCCTGGTGGCGCAGTGGTTGAGAGTCCTCCTGCTGATGCAGGAGACACGGGTTCGTGCCCCGGTCCAGGAAGATCCCACATGCTGCGGAGCAGCTGGGCCCGTGAGCCATGGCCGCTGAGCCTGCGTGTCCGGGAGAGGCCACAACAGTGAGAGGCCCGTGTACTGCAAAAAAAAAAAAAAAAAAAAAAAAGAATAAAGTTGGACCCCTTGCTTATATACCACACACAATAATTACCTCAAAAACGAATCACAGACCTAAAAGTCAGAGCTCAAACTATTGATATAAAACTCTTAGAGGAAATGATAGGAATAAAGCTCCTTGGTCTTAGATTAAGCAAACCCTTTTTAGATATGACACAAAAGCACATGGGACAAAAAAGAAATAGATATATTGGACTTCGTAAAAATTAAAAATGTGTCTGCTGCAAATAGTACCCTCAGGAAGTGAAAAGACAACCCACAGAATGAGAGAAAACATTTGCAAATTAATGTTTAATAAGATGCAGGTATCCAGAATGTATAAAGAATTCTTACAGATCAATAATAAAAAAGGAAAACAGAAGCACAAAGGAATTCCACTAGACATTTCTCTCAAGAAAATAAACAAGTGGCCAGAAAGCACATGAAAAGATATATAATTAACCATTAAGGAAATGCATATCGAAACCATGAGGTGATAGAATGTCAACTCCACTAAGATGGCTATCATCAAAAAGTGAGATAATAAGTTTTAGCAAGGATGTGAAGATACTGTAACCCTTATACATTGCTGGTAGAAATCTAAAATGGTGCAGCCACTTTGTTCAATAGCTTGGCAGTTCCTCTAAATGTCAAATATAGAGCTACCTTATATGACTCAGCAATTCCACTTGTAGGTATGTACGTAAGAGAATAGAAAACATATCTAAAAAAACTGGAACATGAATGTTTCTGGCAACATTATTCATAATAATCAAAACCTGAAAACTCTCCAAATGTTCATGAACTGGTGGATGGATAAATCAGGATGGTATATCTATACAGAAGAATATTATTTCTCAAAAAAAAGGAATTAAGTACTGACAGGTACGATGACATGGGTGGACCTTGAAAATCTTATGCTACGTGAAAGAAGCCAGTCACAAAAGATGACATATAGTATGATTCCATTTATATGAAATGTCTAGAATAGGCCAATCTATAGAAACAGACAGTAGATTACTGATATTTAGGGGGGCAACCAGGGAGTAGCTGCCAGTGGGCATGAGTTTTCCTTTTGGGGTGATGAAAATGTTCCAAACTTAGGTCATGGTGGTGGTTGCCCAATTCTGTAAATGCACTAAAGGCATTGAATTGTACAATTTACATAGATGATTTTTATTGAATATGAATTATGCCTCAATAAAGATGTCTTTAACAAAGCAACAGCTTGTGTGTATATTTATGTATACATATATATATGCAATAATGTGAAAAGCATAACAGAAATCTCTCACTAAAAGCAGAATGCAGTGTAAATGCTCATAATTATACAAAAAGAAATACACGTGTCTACTTATTCATTTTCTTTTATCAAGTATTTATTGAACATCTGTACTGTGCCAGACGTGGATTAATGGCCTTGATGGGCACCAGTGAACAAAATAAAGAACCCTACTTTACATGTAGAAAACCACAAGACCCTACTAAAGAACATGGAGAGATATAAACATGCCTCTCTCCTCCCTAAAATTTATATATATTGACAGTTTCAGTACATTTTTTTGGGGAATATGACAAAATGTTTAAAAATTTTTTCAGTCAAAATCATCCATGTTTTAAAAAAACACAAAATATTTTTGTGTTCCTTAACAGGATGAAATATATTTACCCCAATCCCAAATCCTACATTATTTTTAATGGGGAAAAATAAAGACTTACTAAGATAGGGTAAAGGATAAAGGGGCCCATTATGCTCAGAACTATTCATCATGTGTGAGAGGTATTAGCAATGGAATTAGACAGGAATGCAGCGAGAGGCTTAAGAATTGAAAAGGAAGAAGTAAAATTATAATTATTTGATAATAAAATGATTAGTTATCTGGGAAGCCTAAAAAAATCCATAGAAGTCTTATTATCAAAACTAAGCAAAGTAAAATAAATATGCAGCGTGGATATCTATACATAAAAGCTAGAAACTTCAAATATACAAACAAAGCTATCTGGAAGATATTTTAAAAGAGAAGACTTTATTTATAACAGCAAAAGAAAAACCGAGAAAAATGTGCAAAAATTATATGAGGAAAATTATAAAACACTCCTGACAGAGAGAAAAGTAGATTTGAACAAATGGAAAGGCATACCATGTTCTTGGAAGGAACATTCAAAATCATTAAAAAGTAGAATCCGTAAGTTAATATACGAATAAAATAAGATCTCAGTTTTTTTAAAAAATTGTATTTTTTTCTGGAGCCTGACAAGGTAATTGTAAAGTTAATTTGCAAGAACAGAAATCAAAACTAGCAAAAGACTCTATAATTAAAACATTGTGAACAGAGCCAGAAATATAACTTTCATATGAAAATTTAATATACAATATCATAGCATCTCATAGCAGTGAGGAAATATAAACTTCTTGATAAATGGAAATCCAATATATGGATACAAAATTTAAATTTGGCTTATTCCTCATACCACATACAAAAAGAAAATTCAAAATGAATCAGAGATTTAAATGTGAAAAATAAAGCCTTACATATAGTGGAAGAAAATATAAATTAATTATATAATAATGTGGAAATGGAGATAATTTACCTAACGATAATTCAAAAATCCAGAATCATGGGAGAAAGCTACCTATCTATCTGTCTGCCTATTTATTTATCTGTCTATACTTAACTTTATATATATAATATATATTTTATTATATAGAAATATTTATATTAGAATCAATTAAAATGAAATATAATATAAAATTATATAAAATATAATTTTTCAAGTACCAAAACAGTTTGCAAATTACTTGTAAATAACAGCAAAAATATTAGTAATCTTGATAATAAAAGAACCTCTAAAAAATAAAACAAGACGGACAACCCTATACACAAATAGGCAAGATACATAAAGACATCAGTTTACAGAAACTAAAAAGCAAATGGTCCTTAACAAATGAAAAGATGTCAGCCTCACTCATAGTAAGAAATATGAAAATTAAAAACTATACTGAAATACCTTTCAAATTGACAAAATCCAAAAGTTTGACAAAATACCCTGTTGTTTAGCCAGCAAAGATAGACACTCTCATGGATTACCAGTGGAAAGGTAAAATTGCATAACCAATTTAGTAATAGCTAGCAAAAGTATATATGCATATACTCTTTGACCCAGCAATCTCTGTTTTAGAAAGTTATCACAATGATACATTCTAAAAATACGGAAAGACATATTCACAAAGGTTCATTTTAGCAATTTATCCTAGTAAAATACTGACCCATTTTTCCATCAAAAGGGAACTAGGTAAATAAATTATGAATACATAATGAGCTACTACATAATTAAAATTTAAATTTATATGCTACTTTACGAGACTGGGGTGTATTGTTAAGTTAAAGAAAAGCAAGAAAGAGAAAGTTTTGCATATTATACCACCATTTAACAAAGAGAGGGGGACAGATCTATGAATAGATAGATTGATAGATAGATAGAATCTCCTATATTGAAAAAATGGAAGGAAAACCGTATATTTTGAAATTCTATGGGGGAGGCAGAAACAGGGGTAGAAGTTAGACTTCTCTAATACACTTTGTTTTGTTGTGACATGAACACCATATAAATACATATTATTTTTGGAACAAAATTACATAAGGAATTGCTAACTATTAAATGTAAAACTGACATATAAATCTTTGAATTGAGTGATTGGAATAACAATACAGAGATAAGATTTTTCAAATGACTTTAAAACACAGTCATTTCACTGTACACCCTTAATGGATTATATGCTAAAGATAAAAGAGCTAAAACAAAAAATGCACACATCTTAAATTATTATAATCAGTTGTGAGTGTGTATGTATGTATCAAGTAAATGATTATGTTAAAGATTTTTAGCATCAAAGGATAAATCAAATAATATATGCGAAAGACTATAATCCTTCATTGGAATGGAAATATCAGCATGGACTCATAATATAGTTTTTTTGTTCAGTGAAAAAAACCTAGAAACTGTGACCAAAGCAATAGCAATGAGCATCTTTAACACTCAGATCTTGAACTACTTAACCACAAAATTAACCAGTGATCCTTGAAGATATGGTTGATTCCTGATTTGGGGTAGGAAATGTGGAAAATAAGTCTGGATCATAGAAAGTATGAAAGTTACCAAAGATTGTTAGTGTTTGATTGAAAATGATCCATCGTAAAACATAGAGAGTTTCCACTGACCAAAGATAGTTAATTAGGGCACATCAATATGTTTAAATCCGTCAGTTTACAATGATACAGAAAAACAAGAATAAAATACTCCCAATGATTACTTTGGAGTGCTAGGGAACAACACATTATTTGAAAACTGGTGTAAAGCAAAAAGGGGGAAAGGCTAACACAATAAAAAGTCTATATAGCAGAGCGTATAATTATTACTGTCAGTTTGTTGAGATAGTTGTGAAAAAGTATATACATTCTCGGATAATAAAACATTATGGAACTAAAACATTTTAAACTATGTGGTATTGCTATAACAACAACAACAGCATAAACAGCTACAATAATAACAGAACAATGAAATAAAATACACATCCGAGTATGACTATTTCCCATATGATAAAGATGGCATTATAAATAATTGACAAAATGCTAGATTATTTAATAAGTAGTATAGGAGTAATCGTTTAACAATTTGAAGACCTAACTTGCATTTTTACCTTACACCGTAACTCAACATAAATTCCAGATGGAATAAAGAGAATATAGAATGTGGAGAAGGAGAAAAGGAAGGCAAAGGGGAAAAGAGGAAGGGAAAGAGAAAGGAAAAGAAGAAAATGGAGAGTTAGGCAAAGAGAGGAGTGTCAGAAATGGGAAATTATCCAATTTAGAGGGGGTCAGGCTCTTTGAGGCAAAAACCTCAAAGAAAATATAGAAAACATAATAATTAACCAAGTGGACTCTGGAGTCAGACTGTCTGGCTTTAAAGACCAGCTCTGCTGCTTACTAGTTGGTGTGTGACCTTGGGCAGGACACTGAGCCACCTCCCTTTGCCCCAGTTTCCTCATCTGAAAATAAGAATAATTATTATATGCACATTAGAGGTGATTTACAGATTAAATAAAATAGCATGTGTCAATAATTTAGTACAATCTGGAACGTGTAGTAAAACTAAATAGATGTGGACTATCATTGAATATAATTTAAAATTTGTGTGTAATGAAAACTTCATAAACACAGTTAAAATATAAATGACAGACTGAGAGAATATTTGCTACATATAAAGACATATTTAGGCAAAAGGCTAATAGAATTATAAGTATATAAAAATAAACAGCTATTGAGAAAAAGTGAGATGAATAATTTATAAAGTAGGAAGTATCAATGACAATTTTTAAAATTAAACTAATTAAAAATCAAAGCCAAAGAAATTAAATACTTATAGTCTGTGTAGTTGCAAAAAAAATAAAGGCAATATTCAGTATTGGTGAGATATACCAAAACTGCTAATATCTTGCACTGCTGCAGCAAATATGTCGTTAACTCTCTGAAGGGTAATTCAGGGTTATGTGTCAAGAGTTTAAAAATATCTATATGTTTTATATTTTACATTATACTTTTTGTAATTTAAGAAAACACGATTAATATGTACAAAAACATTCTTCATACTATTATAATAGTGAAAACTTAGACTCAAGCAATGTGTCCAAAGTTATATGATTATCAAATACTTTTTGATAGGACCAATAATAACCATATCGAGAAGACTTGCTAATGTCATGTATATGCTATGTTATAAAGTGTTTAAAAGCAGGTCACAAAGCAATGCTTTCAGCATGATCCCAATTTTATGTACAACTGGGTGTCTCCCTGCAGAGTGGTTTCATCGCTTTATTTATTTTTTTTAATTTGTGTACTTTTCAAGTTTTCCACTGACTATACATTTATTTTCTAAAAATATATGTAAGAAAAAACCTTCTCAAAGCTTTAAAAATAAGCTACTGTAACTATACTAACTTACCATGAATCAGTCATGATATTTTTCTTAGAAGAAAACAATCCTCACAGCAGTGATCCCTGGAGTCTCACAGGGAATATAATGAGGACAAAGAACAGCTTGGCTGGCAGATTCCAAGGAGTTTTTATTGACCATGTGTTGCCTCCTATATGACATCTTAAGCTGAGCTAAAAAGAAATAAACTTTAAGAAAGGTTTACATGGGTTAAGCTTTTATTTAAACATTGCAATACCTTTCCCAATCCCCATTTCAAATTAGCAAACACCTATCACCGTCATAACTAGCACCCCATAAGAAGCGCAATGATGACTTTTTCAAGGAAACAAAGGTAATGGACACGTTAATGCCAAAATCATCCCCAATTCATACTAATTCAAGCTCAGGTTTCTATCTAGTAATCTTTTCTGTTTATGGGGTCTTGTCATGTAAATTCTATGCCTCCTACTCACTAGTAATAAAAAATGCACCAGGTTTTTCATGCTCACCCAGCATCTTGATGTTGGGGATACTGCTTAGATACATGGGCTTTCCAATATCCAACATCCAAATGTCACATGATTAAATATCATAAATATATAAATCTTATCCATCAAGTAAGGATAAATAAAAAACCTTGAATCTATTTAAGTATACACTAACACCAAAAGGAGACTGTAAAATATTCCAAAACAAGAAGGGATGAAATCTATCACATGTAGAATCTCTCCATTAATAAGAAAAAAATAGGATATTAGAGAGAAATACAAGTCAAGGCAAATTTGAAATACGTTCTCCACTAAGCTAATTGACCAGTATCACTGACGATGAGTCATTCTGCAATAAATTTTGTTATGGGCAGGAAGCTAGTTTAGTGACACCAAGCCAAGGTATGAATCAATTAATTTTTTTTTCTGATTAGACAAGTTTAAATATCATGGCTTTCTACATTGCTTTTTCTTTAAACAAATATTTACTGAACACCTACTATATGACAGTCACTGTGACCAGTCTATGGGATACATCACAGAACTTGGAGATTAGCATCTCCCTGATGATCTTTTGGGCTGAGTGAAGAGCAATATCTAAATTTCAGAAAACTACAGCTTGCAAGTCAGATCTAGCCAACTACTTATACTTGTAAATAATACTTTACTGGAATACAGCCATGCTAATTAATTTATGTATTGTCTGCAGGGGTTTACATGCTGCAGTGATAGTTTAGTTACGACAGGGACTACATGAACTGCAAACCTTAAAATAGTTGCTATCTAGTCCTTTATAGAAGTTTGCTGACCCCTGGTTTAGAAGGCACTAACAATTTCTATTTCTGTACAGATACCTGTGACCCAACTGCCCTCAATCTATTCTTCAAATAGCACCCAGAATCATCCTTTTTACATGAAAGTTGGATAACACTCTCTTCTTAATACATGACAATGGCTTTTCATTGCTCTTACAATGAAGACTACATTTTTATACAACCTCCAAAGCCCAGCTTGCTTCAGCTGTGGTGGCCCTCTTTCCAATACCTTGAATAGATCACTCTTATTATAAATGTTGTTTTCTGTCTGGAACAATGTTCCACTTACATCTTGCACTGGTCAACTCATCCTTCATTCTCAGCTTAAATTTTACTTCCAGGGAAGCCTTCCCAACCATACCATTTACAATAATCACTATACCTCCATCCTGACCTGTTATTTTCTCTTATGGTACTCTTTTATATTCTATCATAGTATGCCTTAAATTTTGTTTCCATATATTCATTTATGGGTTTTTATGCTGCTGGTCTACACCACTAGACTATAAGCTCAGTGAGGGTAATAATTAAGTCAGTTTTTTTTTTTAAACTAAGCGAACTGTACCCATCTGAAGATTTCCTGGACCATAGTATGTATGTCATAAATTTATTCATTCATTTTTCATTCTTTTTAAAAAATTTATTATATTTTATTGCTGCGTGCAGGCTTTCTCTAGTTGTGGCTAGCAGGGGCTTCTCTTGTTGCGGAGCACGGGCTCTAGGCGCACAGGCTTCAGTAGTTGTGGTGTTTGGGCTCAGTAGTTGTGGCTCACTGGCTCTAGAGCACAGGGTCAGTAGTTGTGGCGCACAGGCTTACTTGCTCCATGGCATGTGGGATCTTCCCAGACCAGGGCTCAAAACCGTGTCCCCTGCACTGGCAGGCAGATTCTTAACCACTGTGCCACCAAGGAAGCCCTCATTCTTTTTTTTTTTTAATTTTTAAATTTTATTTATTTTTTATACAGCAGGTTCTTATTAGTCATCAGTTTTATACACAGCAGTGTATACATGTCAATCCCAATCTCCCAATTCATCCCACCCCCATGCCCACCCCCGGCCGCTTTCCCTACTTAGTGTCCATACGTTTGTTCTCTACATCTGTGTCTCAATTTCTGCTCTGCAAACTGGTTCATCTGTACCATTTTTCTAGGTTTCACATACATGCATTAATATACGATATTTGTTTTTCTCTTTCTGACTTATTTCACTGTGTATGACAGTCTCTGGATCCTTCCATGTCTCTACAAATGACCCAGTTTCGTTCCTTTTTATGGCTGAGTAATATTCCATTGTATAAATGTACCATATCTTCTTTATCCATTCATCTGTCAATGGGCATTTAGGTTGCTTCCATGACCTGGCTATTGTAAATAGTGCTGCAATGAACATTGGGGTGCATGTCTTTTTGAATTATGGTTTTCTCTAGGTATATGCCCAGTAGTGGGATTGCTGGATCATATGGTTATTCTATTTTGAGTTTTTTAAGGAACCTCCATACTGTTCTCCATAGTGGCTGTATCCATTTACATTCCCACCAACTGTGCAAGAGGATTCCCTTTTCTCCACACCCTCTCCAGCATTTGTTGTTTGTAGATTTTCTGAGGATGCCCATTCTAACTCGTGTGAGGTGATACCTCACTGTAGTTTTGATTTGCATTTCTCTAATAATTAGTGATGTTGAGCAGCTTTTCATGTGCCTCTTGGCCATCTGTATGTCTTCCTTGGAAAAATGTCTATTTAGCTCTTCTACCCATTTTTGGATTGGGTTGTTTGTTTTTTTAATATTGAGCTGCATGAGCTGTTTATATATTTTGGAGATTAATCCTTTGTCCATTGATTCGTTTTTAAATATTTTCTCCCATTCTGAGGGTTGTCTTTTCGTCTAGTTTATGGTTTCCTTTGCTGTGCAAAAGCTTTGAAGTTTCATTAGGTCCCATCTGTTTATTTTTGTTTTTATTTCCATTATGCTAGGAGGTGGATCAAAAAAGATCTTGCTGTGATTTATGTCAAAGAGTGTTCTTCCTATGTTTTCCTCTAAGAGTTTTATAGTGTCTGGTCTTACAATTAGGTCTCCAATCCATTTTCACTTTGTTTTTGTGTATGGTGTTAGGGAGTGTTCTAATTTCATTCTTTTACATGTAGCTGTCCAGTTTTCCCAGCACCACTTATGGAAGAGACTGTCTTTTCTCCATTGTATATCCTTGCCTCCTTTGTCATAGATTAGTTGACCGTAGGTGTGTGGATTTATCTCTGGGCTTTCTATCTTGTTCTGTTGACCTATGCTTCTGTTTTTGTGCCAGTACTGTATTGTCTTGATTACTGTAGCTTTATAGTATAGTATGAAGTCAAGGAGTCTGATTCCTCCAGCTCCATTTTCTTCCCTCAAGACTGCTTTGGCTATTTGGGGTCTTTTGTGTCTCCATGCAAATTTTAAGGTTTTTTGTTATAGTTCCATAAAAAATGCCATTGATAATTTGACAGGGATTGCATTGAATCTGCAGATTGCTTTGGGTAGTATAGTCATTTTCACAGTATTGATTCTTCCAATCCAAGAACATGGTATATCACTCCATCTATTGGTATCATCATTAATTTCTTTCATCAGTGTCTTATAGTTTTCTGCATACAGGTCTTTTGTCTCCCTAGATAGGTTTATTCCTAGGTATTTTATTCTTTTTGTTGCAGTGGTAAATGGGAGTGTTTCCTTAATTTCCCTTTCAGATTTTTCATTATTAGTGTATAGGAATGCAAGAGATTTCTGTGCATTAATTTTGTATCCTGCAACTTTACCAGATTCATTGATTAGTTCTAGTAGTTTTCTGGTGGCATTTTTAGGATTCTCTATGTATAGGATCATGTCATCTGCAAACAGTGACAGTTTTACTTCTTCTTTTCCAATTTGTGTTGCTTTTATTTCTTTTTCTTCTCTGATTGCCGTGGCTAGGACTTCCAAAACTATGTTGACTAATAGTGGTGAGAGTGGACATCCTTGTCTTGTTCCTGATCTTAGAGGAAATGCTTTCAGTTTTTCACCATTGAGAATGATGTTTGCTGTGGGTTTGTCATATATGGCCTTTATTATGTTGAGGTAGGTTCCCTCTATGCCCACTTTCTGGAGAGTTTTTATCATAAATGGTTGTTGAATTTTGTCAAAAGAATTTTCTGCATCTATATAGATGATACATGGTTTTTATTCTTCAATTTGTTAATATGGTGAATCACATTGATTGATTTGCGTATGTTGAAGAATCCTTGCATCCCTGGGGTAAACCCCACTTGATGATGGTGTATGATCCTTTTTATGTGTTGTTGGATTCTGTTTGCTAGTATTTTGTTGAGGATATTTGCATCTATATTCATCTGTGATATTGGTCTGTAGTTTTCTTTTTTTGTAGTATCTTTGTTTGGTTTTGGTATCAGGGTGATGGTGGCCACATAGAATGAGTTTAGGAGTGAGTGTTCCTTCCTCTGCAATTTTTTGGAAGAGTTTGAGAAGCTTGGGTGTTAGCTCTTCTCTAAATATTTGATAGAATTCACCTGTGAAGCCATCTGGTCCTGGACTTGTTTGTTGGACGATTTTTAATCACAGTTTCAATTTCATTACTTGTGATTGGTCTGTTCATATTTTCTGTTTCTTCCTGGTTCAGTCTTGGAAAGTTATACCTTTTTTTCCATTGGTTATACCTTTTTGTTCAAAAGGTTATACCTTTTGTCCAAATGGACAAGAATTTGTCCATTTCTTCCAGGTTGTCCATTTTATTGGCATAAAATTGCTTGTAGTAGTCTCTTAGGATGCTTTCTTTGTATTTCTGTCGTAACTTCTCCTTTTTCATTTCTAATTTTACTGATTTGAGTCCTCTCCCTCTTTTCTTGATGAGTCTGGCTAATGGGTTATCAATTTTGTTTATCTTCCCAAAGAACAAGCTTTTAGTTTTATTGATCTTTGCTATTGTTTTCTTTGTTTCTATTTCATTTATTTCTGCTCTGATCTTCATGATTTCTTTCCTTCTGCTAACTTTGGATTCTGTTTGCTCTTCTTTCTCTAGTTCCGTTAGGCATAAGTTTAGATTGTTTATTTGAGATTTTTCTTGTTTCTTGAGGTAGGCTTGTGTAGCTATAAACTTCCCTCTTAGAACTCCTTTTGCTGCATCTCATAGGTTTTGGATCATCATGTTTTCATTTTAATTTGTCCCTAGGTTTGTTTTTTGTTTTTTTTTTTTTTGCTGTACGCGGCCTCTCACTCCCGTGGCCTCTCCCGTCGCGGAGCACTGGCTCCGGATGTGCAGGCCCAGCTGCCATGGCCCACGGGCCCAGCCACTCCGCGGCATGTGGGATCCCCCCGGACAGAGGCATGAACCCACGTCCCCTGAATCGGCAGGCGGACTCCCAACCACTGCACCACCAGGGAAGCCCTGTCCCTAGGTATTTTTTGATTTCCTCTTTTTATTTCTTCAGTGAGCTCTTGGTTATTTAGTAACATATTGTTTAGCCTCCATGTGTTTGTGTTTTTTACGTTTTTTTCCCTGTAATTCATTTCTAATCTCATAGCATTGTGGTCAGAAAAGGTGCTTGATATGATTTCAATTTTCTTAAATTTACTGAGGCTTGATTTGTGACCCAAAATGTGATCTATCCTGGAGAATGTTCCATGTGCACTTGCGAAGAAAGTGTAATCTGTTGTTTTTGGATGGAATGTCCTATAAATATCTTTTAAATCTATCTGGTCTATTGTGTCATTTAATGCTTCTGTTTCCTTATTTATTTTCATTTTGGATGATCTGTCCATTGGTGTAAGTGAGGTGTTAAAGTCCCCCACTATTATTGTGTTACTGTTGATTTGCTCTTTTATAGCTGTTAGCAGTTGCCTTATGTATTGAGGTGCTCCTATGTTGGGTGAATATATATTTATAATTGTCATATCTTCTTCTTGGCTTGACCCCTTGATCATTATGTAGTGTCCTACCTTGTCTCTTGTAACATTCTTTATTTTAAAGTCTATTTTATCTGATATGGGTATTGCTACTCTAGCTTTCTTTTGATTTCCATTTGTATGGAATATCTTTTTCCATCCCTTCACTTTCATTCTGTATGTGTCCCTAGGTCTGAAGTGGGTCTCTTGTAGACAACATATATATGGGTCTTGTTTTTGTATTCATTCAGTGAGCATGTGTCTTTTGGTTGGAGCATTTAATCCATTCACGTTTAAGGTAATTATCGATATGTATGTTCCTATGACCATTTTCTTAATTGTTTTGGGTTTGTTTTTGTAGGTCCTTTTCTTCTCTTGTGTTTCCCACTTAGAGAAGTTCCTTTAGCATTTGTTGTAGAGCTGGTTTGGTGGTGCTGAATTCTCTTAGCTTTTGCTTGTCTGTAAAGCTTTTGATTTCTCCATCGAATCTGAATGAGACCCTTGCCGGGTAGAGTAATCTTGGTTGTAGGTTCTTTCCTTTCATCACTTTAAGTGTATCATGTAACTCCCTTCTGGCTTGTAGAGTTTCTGCTGAGAAATCAGCTGTTAATCTTATGGGAGTTCCTTTGTATGTTATTTGTCCTTTTTCCCTTGCTGCTTTCAGTAAATTTTCTTTGTCTTTAATTTTTTCCAGTTTGATTAGTATGTGTCACAGCATGTTTCTCCATGGGTTTATCCTGTATGGGACTGTCTGCGCTTCCTGGACTTGGGTGGATATTTCCTTTCCCATCTTAGGGAAGTTTTCGACTATAATCACTTCAAATATTTTCTTGGGTCCTTTCTCTCTCTCTCTTCTCCTCTGGTTCCCCTATAATGCGAATGTTGTTGCGTTTAATATTGTCCCAGAGGTCTCTTAGACTGTCTTCATTTCTTTTTTCTTTATTCTATTCCGCAGCAGTGAGTTCCACCATTCTTTCTTTCAGGTCACTTATCCGTTCTTCTGCCTCAGTTATTCTGCTATTGATTCCTTCTAGTGTATTTTTTATTTCAGTTATTGTATTGTCCATCTCTGTTTGTTTGTTCTTTAATTGTTCTAGGTCTTTGTTAAGCATTTCTTGCATCTTCTCGATCTTTGCCTCCATTCTTTTTCCAAGGTCCTGGATCATCTTCACTATCATTATTCTGAATTCTTTTTCTGGAAGGTTGCCAGTCTCCACTTCATTTAGTTGATTTTCTGGGGTTTTATCTTGTTCCTTCATCTGGTACATAGCCCTCTGCCTTTTTATCTTGTCTGTCTCTCTGTGAATGTGGTTTTTGTTCCACAGGCTGCAGGACTGTAGTTCTTCTTGCTTCTGCTCCCTCATTCATTTTTGAATGAAGGTTATAGGAGTATTTTGATGCCAGTTGAGTGAACTCTTTAACAGCAGTAGAGAATTGGCAGATAAGTTTGAATTTCTTGAATAAAACAAACAAAAGATCATTCAGATTCTAAAACTGTCTGGATATCCTATGTCATGATTTCTGAAGTAAAAAAAAAAAAAAAAAAAACAACAGTAAGCAGATTGATTGGGAGTATAGTCAGATAGTCACTGCTGAGGCCCAAATCTTTAACCTGGAATACCTGGTAAAAGAAATATTTCAGATGAAACAGAGCTGGGAAAATATGATAGAACCGATAAGAGAATTGGATAATAAATCTCAGATACCAAAAATGCAAATAAAGTAGTTTCAGGAGGTTATAAAAGAAAAAGTGAGGAGAGGCAATAATTGGCCAATAAGAAAATAAAATTTTTCTAAGGAGGGTGGGTTGGGATGTATCTGAAAATTAAAATAACAAGTTCTAGTTGGAGGTGATGAGGAAAGACACACCAAGATCTATCCTGATAAAATTCTAGAGCTCCAATGCCAAGGAGAAATCTAACAAACATTCAGGTAAAAATACAGGTACCTGTATTAGCCTGCTTGGGCTGCCATAACAGAATACCACAGACTGGGTGGCTTAAACAACAGAAATTTAATTTTTCACAGATTTAAAGGCTGGAAGTCCAAGATCAAAGTGCCAGCAAGGTTGGTTTCTGATGAGGCCTGTCCTTCTGGCTTGCAGAAACCTGCTTCTCCTATGTCTTCATAAGGCCTTTCCTCTGTGTGTGTGGAGAGAGAGAAAGAGCTCTTTGGTGCCCGTTCTTCAGTTTATAAGAACATTTGTCCTATCAGATTACAGACCACTCTTATGACCTCATTTAACCCTAATAACCCTCTAAAGCCTCTATCTCTAGATATGGGTATTAGGGCCATGAATTTGAGGGGATACAATTTAGCCCATAGCAGTACCTAAAAGGGAAAAAAGTATCATACAGCCAGTACTGTTATGGTCTACAGGGCTGGAGGCTACATGATGGTGGGATACATTTAAAGACTACTGAGATGAAGGGTTGCAACTTAATTATTCTATGCCTAGTCAAGTCATGATTCCTCTGTCAAGGCTCAAAGGAATGTAGTTGCAAAGACATCAGGGTTTGGAGAGTAGATTGTTCACTTACTCTTTCAGAGAAAAATGCTCAAAGACCAGCTCCAAAAAATGGATCCATCAGAATAGAGATCTCAAGGTAGGAGAAATGAGGAAGAGAGGAACACGTGGAGAGCAATAAACCTTAGTTTACACATATATACCTAAATGGATGATGACAGGCTCTGGTGAAATGTAACGGAGCACTAATATGAATTATTAAAATAGAAGGAGCATCTGTAAGGAAAATTGTCATAACTTACATGTGAGCATAATTAGCTCTGTGAAAGCAGAGCTGAGTAGAAGTTGGGAGGGAGAGGGAAAAAGAAGCATTCTAAAGATATCATCTAGGTGGGGTTAGTCACTGGTAAGAAAGAAAGGAAAAATGGAGGGTGAAAGTATTCTGAGATCTCATGTCATGGAAGGGCAAGAAAATAGGGTTAATAAAATATTCGGTATGGAAGAAGTTAGTACCATTTTGTGAAATAAATAGAGTCTGATTATGAATCTTTGGAGAGAGAAACAATCAGCCAGAATATGGAAATGTGTACTAGAATTTCTTAATTAAAAAGCCAAGAAGTGAAATGAATAGCAACTTCATCAAACTGGGGAAAAAATGAAAAGGGAAAAAAAAAAAAGAAATCACTAAAGACATTGAATTAGTAGACATAAAGATGAAACTAATAAAATTAATATTTGTATTTGGAAATAGATTGAAATCTTCCATTGGAAGCAAGAGATCAATAGAGTTAAAACTGGGTTAAATCATACTTTTTTTTTTAAAGTAAGCTTTAGAGTGTTTTAAAAAGTTAGGAAATAAGATATGTAAAAGAGATATAAGCAAATGAGAACAAAACTCACAGCAGAGGTGGCAATATTAATTTAATCAAGGTGACTTCAATATTAAAAATACCAAACAGAGGGGCACACTATGATGGTAATAGACACAACTGATGTAGAAGATAATACTCTCATAAACCTGTGTGTACTAAATAACATAAAAGCTAAATATAGAATGTATTAGAAAATCAAGAAATATTTGGTAAGCATGCAATGTCGTAGATTTCAATACACTTATTTTAAAATTAGGTGGATGTAGCAGACAAAAATAAATATGGAATGAAAGAATTTAATGATACATTTAAATAATTTTATTTAATAGTATAGATCCATATATTCTTACGAGAAATAATATACATTTTTGTAAGTCCACACATCATTCATATAAATTGATTTGAACTTGATTACAAAGATGATTTGATAACCCACAAGCTCTGACTGAAATTCAGTAAAATTAAATGAAATCTTAAAAAGATTATCAGATTTAGCTCACCCACTTCGATACTGAGAAATAAGCTAATGGATATTCCTGGAATCAAAGAGTAAACCAATCCTGACAATACAAACTATTCTGGAAGGAATGCAAATAATATTTAACAGCAACAAAAATAAAACCCCACAAAACTTAGAATAATGTAAAATCTACACTTTGATGAATTTTAAATAAGGATAATGAAAATTAAAATGGAATATATTATTCATCTCATGATTTTAGAAAAAGAATATCTGCAAAACAACAACCAAAACAAAAGAGACTGGGAAGAAAGAATGGAAAAAATGAAAACCTGAAATTAATGAAAATTAATATTAAAAGTAGTAAAAAGATTATAGGAAATAAAAAAGCTATTGCTTGAAAAGACCATTAACTATCTCATAAGCCTGATGAAAGACCTAAAAGAAGGAGCAGAAGGCACAGGAGAAGGAGAATAAGGAGGAGAAAGAAGAAGAAATAGAATATAAGACTAAAGATTAGAAAAGACATATTTTTACTAATAAAGTGGTAAAGGACAGATACAAGAGAATACATGCCAAACACTTGAAATACTAGAAAAAATGGATTACTTCCTAACAAAATATAAATTAGTAAATTAATCCAAGAACAAGTAGAAACTTAAATTGATTAATATAAAAGAGAATGTAAAAACAATTATATACGGTGCAGAAAGAAGGCACCAGTAGGTTCACAGTTAATTCTAACTAATCTTTAAGAAAAAGATAATTTCAATATTACAAAACTATTATACACCACCAAAAATATTTAATTTTTTCCAAATGATTTTAAGAAAATTTCTTAATTTTAATTCCAAAATTCAAATAGATATGTAAAAGAGATATAAGCAAATGAGAACAAAACTCACAGCAGAGGTGGCAATATAAATTTAATCAAGGTGACTTCAATATTAAAAATACCAAACAGAGGGGCACACTATGATGGTAATAGACACAACTGATGTAGAAGATAATACTCTCATAAACCTGTGTTTATGAATCTCAAAAACAATATGTCAAGTGAAAGAAGTTAGACACAGAGGCCGCATATTGTATGATTCTTATATATAAAATGTTCATTTAAAATAGTGTATAGACACAGAAAAGCAGATTAGTAGTTACCTTGGATTGGGGCTGGGGACAGAAATTGACTGCACATGGGCATAAAGGATCTTCTTGAGGTGATGTAAATGCTCTAAACTGGATTGTGGTGATGGTTGCACAACTGTAAATTTACTGAAAGTCATTGAATTGTATCCTTAAAATGGGTGAATTTTATAGTTTGTATATTATATCTCAATAAAGCTCTTTTAAAAAAAGTAAATAAATAGTAGATATGGAAAATCAAGACCATCATTTATGAATATAGATGCAAAAGTCTAAATAAAACTTTAAATAAAAGATTTCATGAAGTATACATATGCCATGACTAAATAACATTCCTTCCAGAAAAGCCTCTTGCTTTTCTGGCCCTATATCAGATACACAATTAACATAATCCATTGCTTCGAGAAATTAAAGAGGAAGAAACATTGGAGCACATTAACAGATAATGAAAAGTCATATAATCAAAGTCATTAGCCACTATTGAAAAAGCAAAAGTAGAAATAAAACCATGTTATGTAAATTTACCAATATTACCAAATTTACATGTTATGTAAATTTACCAATAATATTTCAGCAGGAAATATTATTTTTAATAACAGATCACTAAAACCATTTCAATTTAAATCAAGAACTAGATAAGGATATGTATTATTAGTCAATATTTTCTTGAAAGTTTTAGAAATAAGAAAATTATTTTAAACAAGGATATAAATTTAAAAAGAAAACTGTTAAACCTATCTCTTTTAGATAATAAAATTATTTTACACCTAGAAAACACAAAAAGCCCTTAGTTAAAAATGAAAACAAAGCTGTCCTTCAATTGGTAAGAGAATTTGGTAAGGAGATTTGATGTACCATAAAACTACAAAAAGAAAAGTTTTTCTCTGATATATCAATAAACACTTAGAAACTGAAGTGGAACCAAACATATTCACAATGGTAAGAAAAAGGACAATAAAATCTTAGTAATAAATATAATAGGGAAATAACAGAAACTTCTATAAATAAAATTTCTACAAAATTATACTAAAGGATATAAACCAAGATCTGAACAAATTGTAAGACGTCAATTATTTATAAATAAAATGCTAATTCTTCTGAAATCAATGTATAGTTTTAAAAAATTCTGAGTATAATGCTAACATATCTTTCTTTTGAAATTGAATTATCCTAAAAGTTAATATGAACAAATAAATGCCACAGAATTGTCAAGAAAAGCATTCAAAAGTAAAAACAGAAAGGGAGAAGTTGACTTACATAAAAATCATTTGAAATAGCCACTCAAGTCAGTTCATCATAGTATCGGCATATAAATAGATATAGATTAGTAAAACAGATTGGCAAATCCAGAGCTATATCTGAGGATAAATGAGCAGTGAAAATCCAATGACAGTAATAACTGTGTAAGAAAACTGGATTAATTATAGAAAGTACTGGCATAATTGGCTATCTTTCCAGAAGAAAGTAAAATTAATTCCCTATTTTACCCCAAACACAAAATAATTCTAGAAGCATTAAAGATTAAATGAGAAAAGAATAAGATCATAAAATATTAGAAAATGAATATTTAGTCCACTTCATCTATTATCTAGAGATAGAATAAAACAGACTTAGATGTATATAGACCATACAAAATATTAAGACTTTTGTATGGGAAAATATTCCATAAATAAAGTGCATAGAAAACAATAATGGATTTGGGCAAAAAATGTTAATGCAGAGAATATGAGTTAACATCCATTTTATATAAATAGCTCTTTCAAACATCCCAATAGAAAGATTAGCAAAGACTATGATGAAGCAACGCACAAAAAGGCAATTCCAAGTGGCCAAATAAACATTAAGATGCTCAACCTCACCAAGCGTCAGTGAATGCAAATTAAAGTAATGAGATATTTCTTTATGCCCAACAGACTGGCAAGCACTAAACAAAGCAATAACACCTATTGCTGGCGGGATACAGAGAAAAGGGGCACTTTAATATATTGCTGGTGGAAATGTGCTTCATTATAGCTTTTTTTGGAAAGCAATCTGGCAATATGTATTAAATTAAAAATATTCTTTGACCCAGACATCCCACTGTGGGAAACTATCCCAGAAAAACAAATGCATCAGTAGGTAAAGATACATACACAAGGATTTTTATTGCATCACTGTTTTTTGTGCCAAAAAAGTGGAAACTTAGTGAATTCCTATTAGTCGTGGAATGATTGAATAGTGTGAATATTACAGAATGCAACAGAACACAACTTAGTACCATATCTCCTGACTTGAAAAAATTTCCATCACATATGACTGAGTGGGAAAAGCACAGTGTAAAAAGGTGGGTGTAATATGATCACATTTTTAAATAAAAAAAATAAACACGCACATGCATATGTCTGTACATATATGTGTGTGCATCTATATCTATGTGCATCTATATCTATCCATCTATCTATCTTTTTGTCTGTCTATCTACATCTGTATCTGATTGGAGAAAAAGATGAGATTATACAAACCAGGTTGTTAAAATGGATTAACTGAGAGTAGAGCTGGGGGGTGATGTAGGTAGAGGGGCATAGAAAGCTGAAGGGCTCAGGGGGATGTACAGTCAAAAAAGGGGGGGAATATAATAAAAACCCAACAGGTGTGGTTTGACCCTGTTTGTGCCAGACAGTGCTGAGATGGTCTCTAATTACTCCCTTTCTCTGGTATTCATACCTTGTATAGTCTCTTCCCTTGAGTGTGGATGGAAGCTGTGACTTGGTTCTAACCACACAATATGGCAAAGGTGATGGGAATGTCACCTTCATGATTATGTTACTTCTACCTTGTCACTGTTATCTACCTAGAAGACCCTCCTTACTGACTTTCCCTTGCTGGCCTGAGTGAAGTAATCTGCTCTGTGGAGAGGCCCACGTGGCAAGGAATTGAGGGAAGCTTCCAAATGCTAGAGAGCAAAGAGCTGAATCCTGCCACCAATGACAGGAGCTTGGGTATGAGTCTTTACTCAGTTGAGCCTTTAAATGAGACCCCTCCCAGGCCAACACCTTGACTGCAGATAACCTAGCTAAACTGTGCCTGGACTCTTGACCCAGAGAAACTGTGAGATAATGAATATTGCTTTAAGTTTTAAATTTCTGGCATTTCACATGTAGCAATAGATAACTAATTTAAACATTTATATAAAATCATATATGTGTGTATATTTTTAATTAGAAAAATTAATCTTAGCTACTATTTATTGAAAATCAACAGTCCTCCAGACATTCCACTTACATTATCTCAAAGCCCCACAAAAACTCTGAAGTAAACGTATCATCCTTATATTGCAGGAGAGGAACTTAACTCTTGGAAGTTAACTTGCCAGGTCATATAGCTGGTGTTTTGCCAAGTGAAAGTTAGAACCCTGGATGCCCCACTCCAAAGCCCCTTTCCTTTGTGTATGTGTATAAGAACTTATCACCCATCCCATTCGGAGTCCAGGCAGTCAAAATACCAGGATTGTCCCTGTTCCACTTCTCTGAGAAACTGCCATAAGCCGATAAACCTCCGGGTACTTAAAGACCAAAGATACACCCTGTACATGACAGGTGGCCTCCCATCCATACCCAAGCAGCCTTTTGCTCTAGATCTGCTTAGTACACTATCTAAGACCATCAGGACAGCTCAGAGGGTGGCATGTTGCACTGGGCTACGCACTTCAGGTCACTAAGGAAGCTCCACGTGCCCAGAAGCCAAAGGTCATAGCAGCAAAATGTGGACATCAGACAGAAGGAGGCATGGGGAGAGGCTGTCAGTACTTGCAGAAGGAAACTTTAGAGTTTTCTAAAATGGGCCTGTGAAGATGTGAAATGAGCATTTTGCAGAAAAAAAGAAAAGCATAGGATCAATGGTCAACTCATTTGTATAATGCTGAATTGGAATTAAACAGATGTCTGTAGAGCAAGAGTTTTCAGAGACTTTAATCAGCTAATGTACAATGAACATTCAATTAACTTCATTGTGTTTGAATTCAGAAAACTGACTTGGTTGAAATTTTCATACACTAATGTTAATTTTCAAAAAATAAAAAGTGGGAAATGCTTCTCTTCTCTTTCCACCTACTTATACACGTTCCTCTGTCTCTACAAAGTCAACCTGACCTTACACTCCCTCCCTCTCTGCATAAACTTGTGAGTGTCATTCAGATGCGATGAATTACTCTGGGAATAGAAATCCTGATAACTGTTTTATAAGATTCTCTAAATATTCACTAAATGGGTCAAAACATATTGGAATTAGACAAACACATAATCTTTCTAAATACAAAACCTAGTGTACCTGGTATTCTTCAAAAAATGTTAAAAAGACATAGTTCCAGACTTGTCATTGCCAAGAGGGAGAGAGGTCAGGGAAGGGAAGGCTTGGGAGTTTGGTACTAACAGATGCAAACTGCTATATATAGGACGGATAAACAACAAGGTCCTATTATATAGCACAAGGAACTATATTCAATATCCTGTAATAAACCATAATGGAAAAGAATATGAAAAAGAATATATATATATATTTTGTGTACATTTTGCTGTACACTAGAAACTGACACAACATTGCAAATCAACTGTACTTCAGTTAAAAAATTTTTTTAATAAAAAAAATTAGTTCTATGGGAAATCTAGAGACAAGTAAGTAGATGAATTGAGTATCTTAAAACTACTTATTAATAATAGATTATAATAATGATAATATTTATGTGCCTTTTGAATAAAATGGTCATAATCATCATGTCATTTAATATTCACAATGACTTAATGAGATTTAAGTTATCTATTATTAGCTCTAATTTTAGAGATAAAAAAAGACTAGAGGTTATTATATACCCAAGGTCACAATTCTATTGAGTAAGAGAATTGGGATTGGAAATGGATTTGTATTTTGGTAAAATTTTTTACGAGAATGTTCTACATTCCAGGTGACTGTCTCAGATCAAGCAATTCATAAATTATCTCTTCAGCTATACCTAGTCTTCCATTCAAACTGCTCACAGAAATTTTGTTTTGTTTTTAATATCTGTATTTTTCTTATAGAGAGCCATTTGGCTCTTATAATAATCTGCTTGTTTTTGCTTTCTGGCTTTGTTTTCCGCCTCCCCATTATAAAATAAATTTGAATGTTTTAATTATGCTTATAAAAAAGCCTTTTCATACTGAGTCTCCTTTCAGTTTTGGAGTGCATATTCTCTTTTTTCTTTGCTGACTCTTCTTCACTGGTAGTTGCTTTATTATGGGCTATGAAATTTTTTAATGTAAACTCAGTTGTTGCTTTAGCAGTTTTCTATGGCTGTCTCCTGTGTCCTTGGGGGGTGGAGGGAGAACAGAAAGAAGATTATGGATTTCCAAGTCCTCAGAAAATTTTTATGTTAATTTATCTGCATATGGTTTATTATGGATAGCATAAATCTAAACCTCAAAGCTATGTATGATGTAATCCCCAACTCCCTATTTTTTGCAGTTAATTTTTTTTATACCCACAAGATGTTCCTGCAAGATATTTCCTTACCTCTTACTTAAGCTACTAACTGAGTAGTTTTTTTTTTCTCCTTAATCTTATATCAGGTATGGAAGAATCCTTTGTAAAGGCCAGTTTTATGTTATTCAGTAGTTTCAGTTCCCTGTAGGCATGGGTTCTACAGTTTTATCCCCCAAACCTAATAGGAAAATAATTGCTAGTAGAGGACTCAGTGTTAACTGTTGCTTATAGCCCAAACTCTAATTCCTTACAGATTTCTTTCACTAGGCACTTGAGGATTTCCATTTCTTGATTTCTGGCTCAGCTGTCTATGTTTCTAACTTTTTAAATATTTATTTATTTGTTTATTCATATATTCATTTATTTAATAAATCTGTTACCCAACTGTTTATGGTTTAAACTAGGAAGGGGAATTCCTTCTTAGTCAGCCATATTAAATAGTTATCTATCCCCTGTGTCCCAAATCACATCACTTCTCAATATTAATCTTCCACTTTGAAATCCATAAAATAATTGACATTATGGAAACAGTAATTATGGCTTGTTCATAAAATCTCAGAAGACTAGAATTAAGAAGCAGATGATAAAAATCAAAAGAGCAATTTGAGAATGAATGAAAGGGAGGAGGTGTAGCCAAGATGGCCAAGTAGGAAGACTCTGAGCTCACCTCCTCCCTTGGCACATCAAAATTACAACTATTTACAGAGCAGCTATCCATGAGAATGACCTGAAGACAAGTAGAAATGATTTTCCACAACTAAATATATAAAGGAGGAACCACACGAGATAAATAGGAGAGGTGGAGATGCAGTATATTCAAGACCCCCACCCCTGGGTAGGTGACACACAAACAAGAGGATAATAACAATTCCAGAGATTCTCCCCCAAGGAGTGAGGGGTCCAAGCCCCACATTGGACCTCCCAGCCTAAGGGTCATGCACTGGGAAGATGAGCCCTCAGAATGTCTGGACTTGAAGGCAAGTGGGGCTTGTGTATGGGAGAGCCAAAGGACTGTAGGAAATAGCGACT
Organism: Phocoena phocoena; assembly: GCF_963924675.1. Taxonomy (NCBI): domain Eukaryota; kingdom Metazoa; phylum Chordata; class Mammalia; order Artiodactyla; family Phocoenidae; genus Phocoena; species Phocoena phocoena. The sequence continues at coordinate 136,845,902 of NC_089220.1, read as the reverse complement.
GCACGCTTAAAGGGCATACACAAAATCTCACATTCTTGGAGTCCCAGCTCAGAGGCAGTAATTTGAAAGAAGCCTGAATTAGACCAACTTGCTGATCTTGGAGAACCTCCCAGAGAGACAGGAGGCAATGAGACTCCCCCTGGGACATAGATACTGGTGGCAGCCATTTTGGGGGGCTTGTTCTGTTCGTTGGACACTGGTGCTGCAAAGCACCAGTTTGGAGTGCCTGGAGCTTTCCCATTTAACAGTGGGCCAGCACAAGCCCTGGGCCCCTGAGCCCCCATATTGAGCCACACTGGGGATCAGTCCCACCCACCAATGGGCCAGAACAAGCCCTGGTCCCCTTAGCCAGCAGCCCTGGTACCCAGCCCTGCCCATCAGTGTTCAGCAACCACTGCACAAGGCAGGGCCTGGCAGCCAGCTAAGCCCAATGACAGCCCCACCTACCAGCAAGCCCACAGTAGTTCGCCCAACCACAGCAGAAGGGCCCACACAGCCCATATAGTGGTACTGATACAGTATATAGCTCTGGTCACCATAGTTGAGTTGCTGCTGGGCCCCATAGTCTGTCTCCTATATAAGGCCACTTGTCTAACATCAGGAGAAATAACTGACCTACCTAATACACAGAAATAAACACAGAGAATTAGGCAAAATGAGGAGACAAAGTAATATACTCCTAATGAAAGAACAAGACAAAGCCCCAGAAGAAGAAGAGCTAAGAGAAATGGAAATAATCAATCTACTAAAGAAAGATTTCAAGGTAGTGAACATGAAGATGCTGAACAAACTTGAGAGAAGATGGATACAGTGAGAGTTTTAACAAAGAGTTGGAAAATACAAAGAAACAAATAGAGCTGAAGAATACAATAACTATATCACACACACACACACACACACACACACACACACACACACTACAAAGAATCAACAATAGATTAGAAGATGGGACACAGCAAAGCAGTTCTAAAAGGGAAGTTTATAGTGATATAAACCTACCTCAGGAAACAAGGAAAATCTCAAATAAACAAGCTAAACTTACATCTAAACAAACTAGAAAGAGAAAAAACAAAGCCCAAAGTTAGTAGAAGGAAGGACAATATAAATATCAGAGCAGAAATGAAAGAAATAGAAACTAAAAAATAACAGTAAATATTAATTAAAAGCTGACCCTTCTGTTTATCTTATCTAAAAAATTGAAGAGGAAGGAATACTTTGAAACTCATTCTATGAGGCCAGCGTCACCCTGATACAAAAGCCAGTGAAAGACACCACAAAAAAAGAGAAAATACCAGTCTAATATCACTGATGAACATAGATGCAAAAATCCTCAACAAAATAGTAGCTAACTGAATTAAACAATATGTTAAAAAGACAATCATACACCATGATCAAGTGAGATTTAAGCCAGGGATGCAAGGATGGTTCAATATCCACAAATCAATCAAGGTGATACACCAATTAACAAATTTTAGAATTAAATCACATGGTCATTTCAATAAATTCAGAAAAAGCTTTTGTCAAAATTCAATATCCATTTATGGTAAAAACTCAACAAAGTCTCTCAACAAGACAAAGCTACTGTCTTGATTACTGTAGCTTTGTAGTATAGTCTGACGTCAGGGAGCCTGATTCCCCCAACTGCGTTTTTCTTTCTCAAGATTGCTTTGGCTATTTGGGGTCTTTTGTATTTCCTTAAAAACTGTGAATTTTTTTGTTCTAGTTCTGTGAAAAATGCCATTTGTAGTTTGATAGGGATTGCACTGAATCTGTATATAGCTTTGGGTAGTATAGTCATTTTCACACTGTTGATTCTGCCAATCCAAGAACATGGTATATCTCTCCATCTGTTTGTATTGTCTTTAATTTCTTTCACCAGTGTCTTCTAGTTTTCTGCATACAGAAACCTACCTCCTTAGGTAGGTTTATTCCTAGGTATTTTATTCTTTTTGTTGCAGTGGTAAATGGGAGTGTTTCCTAACTCAAAATGGATTAAAGACCTAAATGTAAGGCCAGACACTATAAAACTCTTAGAGGAAAACATAGGCAGAACACTCTATGACATACATCACAGCAAGATCCTTTTTGACCCACCTCCTAGAGAAATGGAATTAAAAACAAAAATATACAAATGGGACCTAATGAAACTTAAAATATTTTGCACAGCAAAGGAAACCATAAACAAGATGAAAAGACAGCCCTCAGAATGGGAGAAAATATTTGCAAATGCAGCAACTGGCAAAGGATTAATTTCCAAAATTTACAAGCAGCTCATGTAGCTCAATATCAAAAAACAAACAACCCAATCCAAAAATGGGCAGAAGACCTAAATAGACATTTCTCCAAAGATATACAGATTGCCAACAAACACATGAAACGATGCTCAATGTCACTAATCATTAGAGAAATGCAAGTAAAAACTACAATGAGGTATCACCTCACACCAGTCAGAATGGCCATCATCCGAAAATCTACAAACAATAAATGCTGGAGAGGATGTGGAGAAAAGGGAACAGTATGGAGGTTCCTTAAAAAGAGAACAGTATGGAGGTTCCTTAAAAAACTGAAAATAGAACTACTGTACGACCCAGCAATCCCACTACTGGGCATATACCCTGAGAAAACCATAATTCAAAAAGAGTCATGTACCACAATGTTCATTGCAGCTCTATTTACAATAGCCAGGACATGGAAGCAACCTAAGTGTCCACTGACAGATGAATGGATAAAGAAGATGTGGCACATATATACAATGGAATATTACTCAGCCATAAAGAGAAATGAAATTGAGTTATTTTTAGTGAGGTGGATGGGCCTAGAGTCTGTCATACAGAGTGAAGTAATTCAGAAAGAGAAAAACAAATACCGTATGCTAACACATATATATACGGAATCTAAAAAATAAATGGTTCTGATGAATCTAGGGGCAGGACAGGAATAAAGACACAGATGTAGAGAATGGACTTGAGGACACGGGGAAGGGGAAGGGTAAGCTGGGATGAAATGAGAGAGTAGCACTGACATATATACACTACCAAATGTAAAATAGAAAGCTAGTGGGGAGCAGCCGCATAGCACAGGGAGATCAGCTCGGTGCTTTGTGACCACCTAGAGGGGTGGGATAGGGAGGGTGGGAGGGAGACGCATGAGGGAGGAGATGTGGGGATATATGTGTACATATAGCTGATTGACTTTGTTATATAACAGAAACTAACACAACATTGTAAAGTGATTATACTCCAATAAAGATGTTAAAAAAAAGATTTATGCACCTCTGTGTTCACTGCAGCATTATTTACAATAGCAAAGACATAGAAGCAACCTGAGTGCCCATCAATAGATGGATGGGTAAAGAAAAGGTGGAATACACACACACACACACACACACACACACACACACACACACACACACACACTAGAATATTACTCAGCCATAAAGAATGAAATCTTGCCATTTGTGACAACACGGATGGACCTAGAGGGTATTATGCTAAGTAAATAATGCAGACAGAAAGACAAATGTATGATTGCACTTATATGTGGAATTTAATAAAACAAAACAAACATAACAAAGTAGAAACAGACTCATAGATTCATTAAAAAATGTGGTTTCTTAGAGTGGTGGTGTGGGGGGAGATGGATCAAATAGGTGAGGAAGATTAAGAAGGAAAACCTTCCAATTATACAATGAATAAATGAGTAAATCATGGGGATGTAATGTACAGCATAGGGAATATAGTCAATAATATTGTAATAACTTTGTATAGTGACAGGTAACTAGACTTATGGTGAAGATTTTGTAATGTATAAAAATCTTGAATCACTATGATGTACATCTGCAATTAAAATAATATTGTAAGCCAATTATACTTCAATTTTAAAAGAAGAAAAAAAAGAATGAATGAAAGAAAATATATTACTTTTCCCAACAGGTAGCAAACCCATAAAATACTCCTCTAAGTGGTGTTTCAGTCCAGTTAATGATGTGTTGGTTATCTTAGCATATGATTTATGGAAGACTGTCTTTATTAAATCACAAATATTTCTTGAACCATGGTCTGTGTTAGGCAGTGAGGATGCAGATTAACAGGTGGGTCATGGCTGATGCTCTGTGAAATGTACACTCTAGGGGGGATAAACAGAAACCCCACAGTCCCAAGGCATAGAGAGTACATAACAAGCCAAGGAAGAAGTCTCTGAATAAGTGATGTTTTAGCCAAGACTTGAAAGATAAAATGAGATCGTGATTTAGTTTTAGTTATGTTGAGCTTGATAAGTTCCTTCCAAGTGTGGACACCAGTAACCTATCAGATAAACGTGTCTAGAGCTTGAGATATGATTCTTTATTATAGATACATATTTGGTGGTCCATTTGGATAGTAATTTATTATTCTAGCATGTTAAATTTTAATTTAATTGATTTACTAACACAGGAACATGTTTGCAAAATCCAAAAAGCACAAAGGGTGTATGTTAAAAAGTGAGTCTCCCTCTGACAAGTACAGGTTTCTGGTAACTGACTGTACTGCTGAACTGAATGAATAAGCATTTTCAGAACTCTAATGGAAAACTGATGAACTCATAAAAGTGCTAACAAAAGATCAAGATAAAAAAAATTAATTACATGGGACTGAGTGAACTGTTGAGGATGATTATAATTTTTGTGACTTTCTGTTGGAATAAAAAAAAAAAAAGTGAGTCTCCCTTCAATCCCTGTCATCCAGTTAACCAGGTCCCTTCTCAGAGACAATCACTGCTACCAATTTCTAGTTCAAACTCCCAGAGAATAGCATGTACATATTAATATTTTACACAAGTGATATCATATTATTCAAGCTGTTCCATATCTCAAATTTTGACTAAGCATTATATTTCAATCATGATTCTATACCAGTGCATATGGGGCCTCTTCAGCCTTTTGAACAGTTATGTAACAGTCTATTGTATGGATAAACCAGTCCTATAGTCATGGATATTTATATGGTTTCTAATAGCCTTACCAAACTTTCCTTAGAGGTGAAAAACATAGGCAATAAGCATAGATAATTATTTTAAGAAGAATTGTATAAAGGAAAGGAGAAACATAAAGTAGCAACACGAGGAGGAGATGGATATCAAGGGAAGACTTTGGGGGTTTTGTTGTTTGTTTTTTCATTGTTTATAGGAAGGGAGAGATTAGAGTGTGTTTCGTGGTTTATGGAAAAGATCCAGTAATGGTTGAGAACTTGAAGACATAGGAGAAAGGATAACTAAAGGTGTAAAACCCTCCAGGTTGATGGAATGGACAGAATCCAGAGCATAGCTGGAGCTTTGACTTTAGATTTTGTTTATCACAGAAATAAAGGAGGAAATGTAGGTGTTGGCACAGGTAGTTGTTGAGTTGAGATGTTAAATGTCTTATCCAATGGATTCTTTTCTCTCTCCCATGCTTGCTCTCTCTCTCTCTCTCTCTCTCTTTATCCCTCTGAAACAAAAGGCAAAGCTATGTTTTGAATGAAAGGGAAGAGAACATGGAAGTCTTCAGGAAAGTGGAAAGCTTTTAAATAATTTTATCAGGAATGGAAGAGCACGTCAACACATGCCGGCTGTTATTGATGACCATACATTTATAAATGCCTATACATTTATATATGTTAAAAAATAAAACTATAATACAGTGCACTAATTCCACAGTAGAGTAATAAAGTGTTTTAAATGTACAGAAAAAAGAATGATTTGTTGTACCTTAAATTATGTTTAAGTATAATAATAACCACCATTTCCTAACCTCTGCCAGGCTCTATGCTGTATACGTACATCCATGACCTCAATTAATCTGAACATCAGTGAAAGGCTGGTATTTTCCATATTATTAGTTAGCATATGAGTGAATTGAGTAACACAGATAAGTTATCAAAATCTCACAGCTGATAAGTCACAGAAATAGAATGTGAACTCAAGGTTGAAGGACCAAAAAAGATCCCTGAGTTATTTTCATGCCTGAAATGTGTGATGATTAAGCTTAGCCTTATTTTGAACCCTTAACCAGATTTGAAATCCAAAATGACCGTGATCACTGAAATGTTTCTGAGTACTTTAAAAACTACCCAAGTACCTGCATTTTTTTTGTTGTTATTGTTCTTCAAACACTCTTCTCAATCACAGCACTAATTCTGAATCTTTTATCTCCTGAGGCCATGGCAGACATGGCTAATCAATCATGGCACTAATTTCCAATGAACTGAATGAACCCCATGCTCTTCCACCTGGTACTCCAGGTAGGCATGATTAATTGACCAAAGTCAACAGGAAAATTGAACATAGTATTTGCTGTCTCTGTTTTAAAAATTAAACTGCCCTTGTGAACACAAATTGAAGAGGTAGATAGACTTTTAAAGGGAGACAAGTTAGAGGAGTCCTGTGGAAAATATCTAGATGAAGAGTTAGTACATAGTAGGTGCTTTTGAGTTTAGCAGATTCTTGATAAATTACAGGCTGAGTACAATTTAAAGAGAGAAAATCAATTCCTTTCCTTTCTTTTCTCTGTGTTATTTAATCTCTTGAATTTTTGTGATATATCAGGAGGGCTTGGAAGTAAACTCTCTACTTCTCTGTTGAGAATATAGAGACTTCAACATGACTTGCTAGAGGATGACCGAGAAAATGGAATGTGAAAGTGCTGTCTCCTAGGCTCCAAGGTGCCTGTTTCAGAACACTTTGACAGATGGCTGCAAGAGGGTTGAGGGTAATTAGGTTGGTCAGCTGGAGGGCTTTCTAAGGTCCTGTAATCTGTCACCCCTTGATGCCTGCCTTCCCCTAGAAAGTGACAGATGATGCATTGAGCCACAGTGGTAATGTAAACCTCAGTGTGCTCCAGAATCCCATGTCTGTTCTTCTTATGACAAGCACTTCTTTTATGGATGTTTTATTTCTCTCTGGAAGGCTCTATCTAGACACAGCCTTAGTTTCCAGGATATTCCTTATCATTAGTGCATTCTTCCCAAATATGAGAAGTAAAATGCAGGATAGGCAATGAATCTTTCTGGAGGTCTGAGTTAGGATCCATTCAGAACTGGAACTATGGTCCACTCTAAATATGAGCTTCTTACGCATTATACTAGGATCCATGGATCTTAACAAACGCAGTACTCCTACTCTGCCAGTTTGTTTCACTATACTAGTAAGACACAAAGGTAGCATTTCTATATTCTTTCCCCAACTTCTATTAAATAGGTTGTATTCCATCAACATATGAAATATATTCTATTTCTAAATATATAAAATTACAACTTCTCCCATTTCTCTCTCTGGTCTTGTTATCCCCTTACCTGGCTTTTTTTTCCCCTTCATCTCACTTATTACTTTCTGACTTATTACATTTTCATCTGGTTTTTTGTTTATTGTTTGACTTCCTACACTAGAATGTAATGAACAGTAACTTTGCTCTTTTTTGCTACAGTAACCTTGGAACACTGTATCTCCTTAATACATATTTGTTCAAGTTTAAATAAATGACAGATACCAAAAAAAATTTATTTAAAACAGAACAATTCACATGATATAGTAACAGGAATACCACTGAATCTGGAGTCTGAGGGGTTCTTGTTCTTTGAGAGTCACAAGCGTGATATGTGTGTTGGTTCAGGTTGGGGTACACTTGATCTTTCTGAGACCCTGATACCTTATCTAAAAACAAAAATAATAAGTCTTGGTTCACCTATATCATTGGATTTCTCTGAGGCTCACATAGTGTGAAAATACCTTGAAAGTTTTCAATAATACCAATATCAATTATAATCACTCTAAAATGTGTTCATAAACTCAGGGATTAAAAGCAGACTGCGTTTTAGTGGTCCTGTCAAAGTGCAGAACTTTTAGGAGGAAGACATGAGATCATGGTTGCTGAGGGGTTCTTCAGAGGTGTTCTTTATCCAGAATCCTCCTCTTAGCCTCCCTTCTCCCTTTCTTCTTTACTTCCTTTCTCACTATTACAAACCTTTATTTGTTCAAGAAAAAAACTTTGCTCAAATAAAATTAGCAGTTTATCCATGATATGCCCGTTATAATTTTATACCGTTAAGATGATCTGAGAGTTGAAAGTTTTTTTTAAGTTAATTCAATGAGGATGAAATGTTTCCTCCTATTTCCCTTTGTCAAGTCAGTCCTTTTCTACTCAGAAACGTGAGTTTGAACCAACTGCTAGGAAAGAAGTAACTTTAGGTAGAATCATAGTTTGTCTTATGCCCCAGAAATGTCAAGTGAGCAGATTCATGACTGGACTCAGAGTCTCTCCTAGCCTACAGCACCATTTCATTCATGTCTCTCCATTGGCAGCAGGATAATGGATTAAGGTTCTTCTTAATCCATGTAGATAAAGGCTGGCCTTGAACACCGTATAACTGGAGAAACAGTAAGAGCTTTGGAGTCATACAGAGCTAGTTTTGAGTCCTAGTTCTGGCACCTGTTTGTCATTGGTCCCTGAGCAAATAAATAAAATCTCTGAGAAAATAATGGTATCTACCCCATGTAAAGTGGGCATGGATTACATGCCAGGAGCAATGATCAGATTTAGGATACTGTGGAGAAGAACATAAATATAAGGTCCTGCCCTCATAAGGTCACTGCCTCGCTGCATATGATGACTCTAGCTTTCCCTTTTCCTGATTTCTGTCATTTCTGACATGGTGGCCCCATACTCAACCTCTAGAAAAATGGCACGACCAATGCGATTCCCCAAATATTTCAAACTTACAGGGTCAGGTCATTGTTACTTCCAAGAATCCAGGTAATAAATATGGGGAATTTATTCTAATCTGTTTTAATAAGCTAATGTAATGACAGGAGAGTGGAGACTAACCCCAGAGTTCTCTCTCCAGGACTTTTCAGTTGACCAGTACTTCCTAAAATGCAGATGACTTAAACTAGGGATATGTAAATTGATTTTACATTGTATGTCAACAATACTTTCAGTTTTTATTGTTATACATTTTATTTTATTTATCAGAAAAAAAGAACTTAAGCCCATCAAAATCATGACTGATCTTATGTTTATTATTACTTATGTAGAAAAGTGAATTGAATGAAAAATACAAGTAATTATACAGGTGTTATGCAGGGATGGCAAAAATAGTGAAGGTAGACTTTAACTAGTTGAGGTTTGGGAATTCCACTTTAAGGATTCCCTTCACCATTTCCTTATGTATCAAAGGAGTAGTTCTTGAGATAAGAATTTGCAATTCACTAAAAATGAAAGGAGTTGATAGGATTGCTAAATAAATGTAAATATATATACCTTGGTAATTTTCAAAGCCATTTCACATATATGATCTTAATTGATCTTATAATAGTGCTGTGAAGTAGGAAGAAGGAGAAGAGAGAGAGACAGAGTGAGAGAGAGCACTAGACTAGAGGGTGGAATATTTGGGCTAAAAATTACAATGCCTGCAAATCACAATGTAAAATGAAAATATAACAGAAGGGTGGCTGAAACTGTGGTTGTTCTGAAAGTATGAGGATTTATTGACCGACCAGGAGATGATTGATTTAGAGAAAAGATAATTAAAGGAAACATGGAAAAAAAATTTAATATTAAAGGCTATTTTGTGGAAAAGGAAACAAATTTATTCTGCATTGATCGAGAGAGAAGAACTAGGATTAATGGCTGAAAGTTTCAGGCAAGCAGCTTTTTAATCAATGTAAGGCTGACCTTTCTAATAATTAGAATGTTCTACAATCAGCTCCTGATGAGCTTTCCTAGGCTGCTTCTATTCCTCCTTGCTGAATTCATAGTTTTTCTAAATATTCCAGGTTCCTTTTCAACTGTCCCCCCTGCCAAAGTCACTAATACAAGGTTTCTTTTCCTTCCTATTTCCTCTGCATGAACATTAACTGAAATATTCTGTTTAGAACACAAATAAATGTAAATATATGATCTCTGTTAATATATTAGACCTAGACTTTAAATGTATGAATAATTTTTATTTGAAGGTAGGTTTTCCCTGGGTTGGAATAGTCTACAGTCTTTTCCCAGAAGCCTTCTTTTTAATCAACATAACTTTGAAATTCTCTTATCTATAGCTGCATATCTAGCTCAGAAAAAAAAAAGTCTGAAAACATGGCCTAGCTTTGCACAGATGACCTTGAGCAGAACATTTCCCCTTTCTGGGTTTCAGTACCCTTATTGTTTTAAAATTAATCATTTGGATTGGACGATCTCTAGGGTTTCTTCCAGCCCTAATTTTCCATGATTCCATTAATCAACTTTCCTCACAGTGGAATAGGCAGACTCTTAATTATCCAATGAAACTTTGACAGATTCTGTGTAAATAGTTGTAATTCTTTCTTTGTGTTGTATTCGTTTAGGTTCCCCCTTAAATAAATAATTAGCTGCCTAATTTAGAACTGCATCCTTAGTCTATTTAGCATATACATGCAGGCCTAACTGAGTAACACACAAAACATGGAATGTTTTATTCACACGTGAAATTTATTCATAGTGTTGGACTTGAAAACCAAAAGGAAAATATCTTTTAAGTTTTAAATCTGGAGTACAACTCTTCCACGTCTAGGTGAAAATAGTGATGTTCTTCTTTCCTTAGAATTGATAACTTCAGGGACTTCCCTGGCAGTGCAGTGGTTAAGAATCCGCCTGCCAATGCAGGGGACATGGGTTCGAGCCCTGGTCCGGGAAGATCCCACATGCCGTGGAGCAACTAAGCTCATGCACCACAACTACCGAGCCCACGAGCCACAACTACTGAGCTTGTGGCCCCTCTCGCTGCAACTAGAGAAAGCCCGCGCGCAGCAACGAAGACCCAATGCAACCAAACATAAATAAATAAATAAAATTGATAACTTCATGTTTCTTCTAGATATTCAAGTACAGATCAAAGACAGAAAAATTGTGGTGAAGGGTTAATTTATATAATTTTTTAAATGACAGCTTTATTGAGATATAGTGAACATACCATACAAGTCACTGATTTAAATACACAATTCAGTAGTTTTTAATATGTTCACAGAGCAGCAACCATCACCACAATGAATTTTAGAACATTTTCACCACCTCAGAAAGAAACTCCATAAGCATTAGTAGTTTCTGCCTATCTTCTCCCTGCCTCTCCCAGCAGCCTCTGTCCTAGACAACCACTAATTTATGTTGTCTCTGAAGATTTGCCTATCCTGAACATTTTGTATAAATGGAATAAAACAACTTGTGTTTATTTGTGACTGACTCCTTTCACTTAGCATCATGTTTTCAAGGTTCATCCACGTTGTAGCATGTATCAGTTCTTCATTCCTTTTTATGGCTAACTGATTTCAATTGCATGGATTTACCAAATTTTGCATATTCATTCATCAGTTGATGGACAATGTAGGTTGTTTCTATCTTTTGGCTATTATGAAAAATGCAGTTAGGAACATTTATGTACATGTTTAATGTGGGCATATGGTTTAATTTCTTTTGAGTGTATACCTAGGGGTGGAATTGCTGGGTCAAATGTAAACTTTAAGTTTTTGAGGACCCGTACCCTCTTTTCCAAAATGTCTACACCATTTTACATTTACACTAGCAATGTATGAGTGTTCCAATTTCTCCACATCCTAGCTACAACATTTGATATTATCTGTCTTTTTGATTATAGCTATCTAGTGAGTATGGGGTATATCTAATACAGTTTTGATTTGCGGTTCCGTGATCAGTAATGATGTTGACCGTCTTTTCGTGTGCTGATTTGTCGTTTGTATATTGTATTTGGAGAAATGTTTAACAAGTTACTTTGTCCACTTTTAAATTGGATTCTTTGTCTTTTTATCATCGAGTTGTGAGAGTTCTTTATATATTCTTTATACCAGTTCCTTATTTTACCTGCAAATATTTTCTTCCTTGTTCCGGGTTGTTTTTCACTTTCTTTATCGTATCTTTTGAAGCAAAAATAGTTTTTACTTTTGAAGAAGTTCAATTTATCTATTTTTTTTGGATGTGCTTTTGTTAAGAATCCATTGCCAAATAATAAGTCATGAAAATTTACCCTCATGTTTTTTTCTAAGAGTTTTATAGCTTTAGCTTTTACATTTATGTTTTTGACCCATTTTGAGATAATATTTTTATATAAGGTAAAAGTAGCAGGTGAAACTTCATTCTTTTCCATGTGCATATCCAGTTGTCCCAGCAGCATTTTTTGATCAGACCATTTTCCTACATTGAATAGCCTCAACACCGTTGTTGAAAATCAAGTGACCATAGATAATATGGGTTTATTTCTGAACTCTCAATTCTATCCCATTGAACTACATGTTTATGCTTGTGGCACACCCTTAGAGGGCATAGAAGTTCTGCACGGAATACCCCCCCCATAATTTTCCCTATGCATCTCTTTCATCTGCTTGTTTCTGAGTTGTATCCTTTATAATAAAGTAGTAGATATAACTAAAGTGTTTCCCCATCTGTGAGCCATTCTAGTAAATTTTTGAACCTTAGGAGGGGGTTGTGGGAACCTGTGGTTTGATAGCCAGTTGGCTCAAAGTCCCAGTGGCTTCAGGATTTGCAACTGACATCTGATGTAGGATTAGCATTGTGGGACTGAGTCTTTAACCTGCAGGAACTGTGCTAACCCCAGGTAGTTAGTGTCAAATTGAATTGATATGTAGGTTACCCACCCAGCTGGTGTCCACAGGGAATCAGTCGTTGATACTGGAAAATATCTCAGAGTAATGTATAGGAAACAAAACAAACAAAACTGGTTTTGGTTTATTGATTCTGCAATCTTGCTCAACTCCTTTTAGTTCTAATAGATTTTAGTGGATTCCTTAACATGGAGATTTTAGTGGATTCCTTAGCATGGAGATACATAAATGTGTATATATGTGTGTGTGTGTGTGTGTGTGTGTGTGTGTGTGTGTATATGGTGTAGCATGTTATCTACAGATCAAGATAGTTTTACTTCTTCCTTTTCAATATGGATGTTTAGTATTTCATTTTCTTTCCTAATTGGTCTAGCTAGAACCTCTAGTACAATGTTGAATAGAAATGGTGAGAATGGACAATCTTTTTTCTAAGCTTAGGGGTCATTCAGTCTTTCATCATTAATCATGTTAGTTGTGGGTTTTCAAAGATGCCCTTTCTCAGGCTGAAGAAGTTTCCTTTGTTTCTCATTTGTTGAGTGTCTTTTTCATGGAAGGCTGTTGGATTTTGCCAAGTTCTTTTTCTGACTCTATGTAGATTACTGTGTGTGTTTTATTCTATTGATATGATCCATGGTATTAACTGATTTCTGAGTGTTAAATCAACCTTGCATTTCTGGGATAGATTGCACTTGAACACAGTGTATAATACTTTTTATGTGATACTGATTTGGTTTGCTATAATTTCTGTGTCTATACCCATAAGAGGTACTGGTCTGTAGTTTTCTTCTCTTGTGTCTTCCTCTGATACTGGCATCAGTGTAACAGTAATTTTAAAAAGAGTTAGGAATGTTCCCTCCTGTTCCATTTTTTGGGAAGAGTTTTTGAAGAGTTGGGATTAATTATTTAAAAAATTTTTTTGTAGAATTCACCAGAGTAGATTTCTGGCTCTGGGCTTTTCTTTGTAAGTTTTTTTTTTTTTTTTGATTACCCATTCAATCTCTTTACTTTTTATAGGTCTGTGCAGATATTCTATTTCTTTTTGAGGTAGTTTTGGCAGTTTGTGTCTTTCTAGGAGGTGGATCATTTCATCTAGGTTATTTAATTTGTTGGTGTACAATTATTTGTGTTATTCTCTTATAATATTTTTTATTTCTATAAGGTTGGTAGCAATGTCCTCTGTTTTATTTCTGATAGTAGTTTGAATCTTTTCTGTCACTCTGCGTCTCTCTCTTTCTCTCTCCCTCTTTCACCCTCTTTCTCTATTTATCTCTCTCTCTATCTTTGGTCAGTCTCCTAAAGATTTGTCAATTTTGTTGATCTTTTCAGAGAATTCACTTTTGATTTTATTGATTTTGTCTATTGTTTTTTCCTATTGTCTATTTCATTTGTTTCCTTTATTGTTTTTTTTTTCTTCTTGCTTTGAGATTATTTTGCTCTTTTCTTAGAATTGTAAAGTGGAAAGTTGGGTTATTCTTTCAAGAGCTTCCTTTTTAAAGATGGTGGTTAACAACCATAATTGTTGCAATTTTTTCTTCTGAACACTACTGTCTACTGTTAGTGCATCCCATATGTTTTGGTATGTTGTGTTTTCGTTTCATTTGTCTCAAAGTATAGCCTAATTTTCATTGTGATTTATTCTTTTTTCCGTTGGTAATTTAGGAGTGTGCTGTTTAATTTCCACATATTTGTGTTTCCCAAGTTTATGTTATTTCAGCTTGCAGAACTTGCTTTAGTATTTCTTGTAAGGCTGATTTACCAGCGATAAATTTTCTGTTTCTGTTTATCTGGGAATGTCTTTATTTTACTTTCATTTATGAAAGATACACTGACAGTAAGTGTATGTTGCTGTGCATAACAGTGTCCTGCATTTCTCTGATGCTCTGTTTACTTTTCTTCATTCCTTCTTCTCTCTGTTCTTCTGATTGTATAACCTCTATTGATCTATTATCAAGTTAACTAATTCTCTTTTCTGCCAAATCAAACATACTGTTGATCCTCTCTAGTGAGTTTTTCATTTCATTTATTGTGTTTTTAAACTCCAGAATTTCCAATTTTTTTAAAAAAAAATTTCTACTCTTTATTGATGTACGCTATTTGATAAAACATTGTCATTGTATCTTCATTTAATTATTTAAGCATGGCTTCCATTCCATTAGTTCTTTGAACATATTTATAATGACTACTGTGAAGTATTTGTCTGTTAAATCGTGTATCTACTCACTGTGCGTCTATTGTCTGTTCTTCTTTTTCCTGTTGTGTGGATCAGACTTTTGTGTTTCTTAACTTTTTGTTGGAAACTGGACATTTTAGATAATGCATTGTAGCAACTCTGGATTCTAGCTCCCCATTCCCTCTGGGACTTGTTATTGTTATTTACTTTTTAGTGACTGATTGGATTATTTTGCTGAAGTCTATTTCAAACCCTGCAGTGAGTTAAATTATAAATGTTGGTATATAATTTTGTCCAAGATAGATTTTTAGTGAAATTGTGAAAGTAGAGTATACAGAGCATATTCCCAATTATGTAGGTGGAAACAAGTGGTCCGTCTATGCTTATATGTGCTTACCTGATTTCTAAAATGAGACACACAAACTGGTAAAGAAGTTGCCTCTAGGAAGGAGGACTGAGAACTGACGAGCTGTTATGAAGACTAATTCACTTTTCCTTGCTTACTAATTTTACGTATATTTAGTTTTGCCATTTGTGTACAGTTCTTCATAAATTTATAAGGGTATAACCATTGAGTTTCTTTTTATTAGAAAAAGACTCTTAGATATCTCCTTATACTAATTTTATGAATGCATATTTTAAATAGGAATTAAATTACTTCATTTAGAAATTCTGTTCTCGTGGAGATTAATGTATTATATAATGCATTGTGTACGTAATTTATTATATATTACATAATATATAATATGTTATATATGTAATATGTATATATTATGTAATATTACATAATTATATAATATGTTAACATGTATATAATATGTAATATTACATAATATAGAATAAATTTTATATAATAGCAAAATGGATTATCCCAAATTTATTTTATATTTTTCAAAAACAAACCAATCTTAGACTAGTGTTTCATCTGGTAAAATCATTAATAAAATGTGAAGGTTTAATAAAAAAAATCTAACTTTTAGAATTGCAATGTTAATCTGCAGGAAATGCACAAATTTGTTCATTGTTTCCTTTCCTGCTTGGTTATTAGCCTCCAGGGATGGTTACCAGCACTGCTCCTTGTGTTCACTTCCACACCACTAGGGTCTCCCCTTACACAGCTGCTTCTTGCTTAATGAGCGTTCCAAGACCTTTCCCAGGGTGTATTTATTTCTCCACAGCTGCAGGCAACTCCTTCTCAAACTTCATTGTCTGAGTTCCTCTCCCCAAGAGGAGTTCATGCCTTCTCCCTTTAGAGTATGGCTCCTCTCTGATCAGGTTCACTGCAGCAAGATTAACCTGTCATTAAAAAGATATAATTGTACTTCAGTTTCCTCCTGTTTCTTAAATGGATGCCGAACTGAGCTCCAAAGCCCCTTGCCAGAAAGCGGCTAAAAAGCCCTTGGCAACAGAAAGCTGATTATTTGCAAAACTGGGACTCCTAATTGGAAAATGTGATGGAATGAAAATAGTGAGTCCCCAGTAATCTCCTTCTAAAATGATAATGTGTTCCACTTAATGAATATTAATGTGTCATATTCATGAGCCTAGAAAATTTGAACCTGTGAGATAAGAATTTGTTCTACCTCTGAACCAACATGCTCACTCATTCACACTTTCCCCATTCACAGAGACAAGCTGCCATTCTTGATGGGACACCTCTCACAGACGGCAATTACTATGTATGCAGACACCTGATTGGTTGTGAAGTTTTAAAATTTTTTTCTGTTCCTAGGGATAATTATGCATGCTTTCATACTCTTTACTCTGTTCTGTTATAAATTCCTAACAGCAAATGGCCATGTATTTTACCTCTTTTAATTTCTTACTGCCCACCAGAAATGTACAACCTATGAGATTATTAAGAAACAAAATGGAAACTGTACATCCAGATATGTGTTGGGTGTACAAGACTAATTTGAGGTCCTACTTATTCCAATAACGTAGTTAGTACTTAACATATATTTGGAAATCTGCTTTGGGACTTGGCCAATTTTCCCAGCAAAAAGTGAAGTGAAGATCTGTACTATGATTAGCTGGGTAGAGCCAAATGTGATTTATTACTTTTAAGACACAATTTCTGTATAATAATCAATGGTAGACCCAGTCAGGGGCCCAGCATTATTAGAGCCCATCCTTGAGATAATTATACTTATCAGAACTTTGGACTTTTAGAAAAACAGCTTATTGAGATATAATTCATATACCCGACAGTCACCCATTTAAAGTATACATTTTTTAGTACACTTTAATATACTAAAGTGTAAAGTTTTTAGTATAGTCAAAAGTTGAACAACCACCACCACAGTCAATTTTAGAACATTTTTGTCACTCCAGAAAAAAATTCTATAACCATTAGCAGTCACTATCCATCCTGCCTTCTCCCCAGTAGCCACTAATCTACTTTCTTACCTATTCTGGACATTACCTTTAAAAGGGAGCATACAATCTGTGGTCCTTTGTGACTGGCATACTGTTTTCACTTAAGCATAATATTTTCAAGTTTCATCCATATTGTAGCATATATCAGTACTTCATTCCTTTTATTCTTAAATTTTAAAACTTGGGACTTTTTGAGAGAAATACTAGTTACAGTGGAAGACCTGTCATAGAATTCATTTTTCAATCAGTTGAACACATATAAATGAATACCTATTAGATATAAAAATATGCGACAATACCAAATACATTTTGGAGCCGGGAAAAATTAGATTTTGCCCTACCATTTTCTAAGGAGAATGGTGTGGGGAATCTTTTGTTTTATTTTGAACTCAAAGCCAACCTGTGTGTGATGGCTTTTTCTTAGAGCTGAAATGTTGGCTCTGTATAAGAAATAAGAAAACATGGTAGAGAGAAGAAGTTTCTGAAGGATGGGAGAAGGTAGGGGCTGCCTGGTGGAAGGGGGTTCCCAGGCAGATGGGAGACCTAGGAGAGAGAAGGAACTGGGAAAGAAGAGACAAGTTTGAGGGGGGATTTATTGAAAAGTAAAATGCTGTGTCTTAGGTTACTATGGATTTAATTGTGTCTGTCCAAAATTTATATTTTGAAGCTCTTACCTCTAAAGTAATGGGGTTTAGGGATGGGGCTTTGGGGAGATAATTAGGTTTTGCTGAAGTCATCAATGTAGAGTCCCCATGATGGAATCAGTACCCTTATAGGAACAGGAAGAGACACCAGAGCTTTCTGCAACTTGGCCATGTGAGGACACAGCAAGAAGACAATCATCTGCAAGTCAGGAAGAGCATTCTCAACAGGAGCTGGATCAGCCAGCACCTTGATATTGGACTTCTCAGCCTCCAGAACAGTGAGAAATAAATGTCCATTGTTTAAGCCACCCAGGCTATGGTATTTTGTTATAGCAGCCTGAACAGACTAATACATTTACCTTATAAAAAGTCTATACTGATAGAAAATCCTCAGTGAAAACTCAGTTTCATATTGTGTAGATGGGGTTACATGCTCAGGGCTCTTCTGAGGGTTGTGTGTGAAGATCACAAGAGACTCCATCCCAACAGAGTTATGTTCTATTTCTGTGCAGGCCCATGGTAATATATGACCAGATGGGGTCATGTGCTTCCTATGCTTCCTCCAACTCCCAGCATCCGCTTCTGGAGCCTCTCACAGCTTGTTGCCAGCCAAGTGGATCACTTCTTTCCCAATCAGTGCTGACATGTTAACTTTGGGTAAATCTCAGTGCAGCGATCCCTAGCCAAATCTTAAGAAACACCAAGGTTGGGACTTCCCTGGTGGTGCAGTGGTTAAGAATCCGCCTGCCAGTGCAGGGGACATGGGTTCAATCACTGGTCTGGGAAGATCCCACATGCCGCAGAGCAACTAAGCCCGTGTGCCACAACTACTGAGCCTGCGCTCTAGAACCTGCGAGCCACAACTACTGAGCCCACATGCCACAACTACTGAGCCCACATGCCACAACTACTGAAGCCCACGTGCCTAGAGCCCAAGCTCCACAACAAGAAAAGCCACCACAATGAGAAGCCCACAAAGAAGAGTAGCCCCCACTCCCTACAACTAGAGAAAGCCCACGTGCAGCAATGAAGACCCAATGCAGCTAAACATAAATAAATAAATAAATTTATTATTAAAAAAAAAAACACACCAAGGTTGGCAAAACTGCTGCTGATAAAATCAGTTTCATAGCAAATATGGGATTGGGGGAAAACAATAAGAGTGACATTGAATGTATGTGTTACTGTAAAAAATAAATAAAATTGTAGAGCATCCATTCCCCCAAACAAAGCAAATTTCTCATCATTCTGAATCTGAAACAATTACCTGCCTCATAGTCTTCAGATATTCAGGGGACATTGCTGCTGGACATTGGGGAGCTGAGACAGACCATAGTGTTGCACACCAACCCTCACATGCCTGAAATTAAACATCTTTCAACTTGCATTCTATCTGGTTTCATTTTTTTCCTGGGATTGAGAAACAGTGTTGGGTGATGGTTAAGTGCCCAGACACTGAAGTTTGGAGACTGAGTTTGAGATTTACATAACCTCTATGTGTCTCATTTGTAAACACAGATGAAAATCTTACTTACCTGAGAGAGTTATCATGAGGATTCAATGGCTTGATGTCAGTAAAAGGTTTGCATGGGTCCCTGCCACATAGGAAGCGCATGGGTGCCTTTATTGTACTTATTTCATTTTTTAGAAGATAGATAGGATGTTGGTGCAATCACTAGCCTCTTTGCAAGTTACCTCATTGGTTTACAGTTGTTTGGGGGTGACTGTTGTCCTGTGTAACTGGCTAGAATGATGGAGTGTAAAGAGATTGCTCTTGGCACTGTTCAAGGCCTAGCCCAATGACTATTTCCTTAGGAACATCCTCTCTAGATAGACTAGGATCAGAGGAAGCCCAGCCCCTGAGACTAGGCTTGGCAAATTCTGAGCTGGGATTCTGATAGTTAAGTCTTTCATAGTTACTCATCCACAGACAGCACCGTCTCTGGAAACTGAGCAGGACCTGAGGCATTACAGTAGGAGAGACTTGCAGCATCCAGAGCAATAATAATCCAGAATTAACAGCTCCAAGAGATGAACAATTTCCTAAGGCCAGTGGTGGTAATCTGTACATTTACAGGTAGTTTTTATTTTCTTCTGCTTTCACTATAATAAATAACAATGTAGCTGGTAGAGAAGGAAAAAGATACGCACAGGGCTGTTACTGTTTTTAACCTTTCTTGGAGGAGAAATCTAAGAGGAGAAATGAAATGAGGTAAAACAGAGACAACACAGATGATAGTGAAGTTAATTTAGGGAAGCATGAATGATATTCTTCTACATTTTAATACTTTCTTTAAGTGCCTTCTTTATACATATACTCACAGGCATCGATTTTTACCAAAAACACGAAAAATAAAACTTAACATGCAGATTATTTTTAGTGTAATCTTCTATTGTCTTTTTTACTTACTCTCTTTCTGCACCTCAGCCAATAAAATCTTCTTAATCCCATTGTCTCTTTTAGCCAATTCCATATTGATTTGATTATAGTATTTTCATTTATTTTTTATTGGAGTATAGTTGCTTTACAGTGTTGTGTTAGTTTCTGCTGTACAGTGAAGTGAATCAGCTATATGTATACATATATCCCTTCTTTTTTGGATTTCCTTCCCATTTAGGTCACCACAGCATTAAGTAGAGTTCCCTGTGTTATACAGCAGGTTCTCATTAGTTATCCATTTTATACATATTAGTGTGTATGTGTAAATCCCAATCTCCCAATTCATCCCGCCCTCCCTTTTCCCCCCTTGGCGTCCATCCATTTGCTCTCTACATCTGTGTTTCTATTTCTGCCTTTCAAACAGGTTCATCTTTTTAGAATAGTCTGCATCCTGGCATGGCCAGTACCTCCTTCTCCATTCTTCCTTCCCATTAAAAAAAAAATTAGCTAATACCTGAAAGTTATTTTTCCATGTAAACTTCAAGAGCATTTTGTATAATCATCAAAAGGATTCTCTTGGGCTCTAGTGGAAATGTTATTATATTTATTAATTTAGAAAGATTTTGGATTTTATGACCTTAAGTCTTCTATCCAAAGGGATGGCAGATCTTTCCATTTGTTTAGATATTGTTCTACACCTGCCAAGAGATTATATAGCTTTATCAACTATGTCTAATGTCATTTCTGTTATATTTATTTCTAAGTCTTTTATAATTTGTTTTTGCTTTTATGATTGGAAATTTTTTTTGCCACTTCTGTGTGTAGTTGTCTATTGCTAACTTATAAATCCTGTTATAAATTCTATTTTTTTTCAGTCTTTTGGAATTTTTGAGCAAGAAATGTGATCATTATAAAACAGTTTCAGTTCTTTTCCAATGCTTTTGTGTATTTGAGTCAAATTAATGTTAAAATATAATGCTGATAGAAGGTGTCCCTCTCTGATTTCTTATTTTAATTTAAATATCACTCATTTAAGATAATATTTTCTGCTATCTTTGGTAGTCTGTATTTTATTTGTTTTCCTCCATTTTTTACTTAAAATTTTATTTAAATTGTATTAAGCGTCACTTCAGCATTGATTTATTTGCACGTGTTTTGATCTTTATTTTCTTAATGTATTACACAGATAGATTTCTTGATATCAACCATCCTGGTTTCCTGGAATAAACCTTCCTTAGTCATAATGTAGTATTCTTTTAATAATTTTGCAGGGTCAGTTTTCTAATATTCTATTTAAATTGAGATTATACAGTACTTTTGTCTTCTGCAGAATCTTTGTTATGTTTTGGTATCAAAGTTAAACTGTACACATAAATGCATTGGATAAATATCTATCTTTTTATCTATGGCTGGTTTACATAACACTGGCATTATCTCTTACTTAAAGATTAGATAAACTCAGCTGGAAATTCACCTAGTCCTGGTGCCTTTTGTTAGACCTTCTATAGTAATTAGCCTACTCAAATTTTCTACTTCTTAATCGGTCAGTTTTGGTAATTGAGATGTTTCTAGGAAATCATCTATTTCATTCAGGTTTTCAAATTTATTACCAGAGAGTTGAATGCTTGACAAAATGTTAATGGAAAATGTAGACAAATATAATGTTCAGAATGTTACTTAATATAAATAGGTAAAGGATATGTACATGGTCATGTATTGGATGATATAAAATGAAGAAATTGATTGGATTTGGGGATAGGTTGTTGGGTAATTATTTTTACCATGGGTTTCTGATATTTTAATAAGATATCAGCAATATTATTAAAAAGATGAAGCATTGTACCATAGTGGTTAAGAATGTATGTACTGAATTTGGGTGGACGTGGACTCAAATCCTGGGTCTGCCAGCTGATCCCTGTATGAGGTGGGCCAGTTTCTAGGAGTCTCCTGACCTCTTTTTCCTCATTTGTAAAATGGCGACAGTAACAGTGCCCCTTTCCTAGGGTTGATGTGAGTACCAAATGTTGTGATGCAAAAGGGCTCACCACAGTGTCTGACATATTATTAAGCCCTAACTTATTAGATATAGTATAGTCATCAAAAAAGCAAACTATCAAAGAGCCTGATGGCTGCAGTTTGACTCTCATCACAATTGACACCACTTATGATTTTGTTTAGCCTTCCCAGCCTTAAGGGATGAGATGGCAAAAATGAATAGTCTTGAGGTACAGCTGCTTTGTTATTATTAAACTCACAGACCCTGTTGAGTCAAGAGTTTAGTGGAATTCAAGTTGATATGCAATGCAGATGGCAGGAAGACCTCCAGGCAGGGGTATCAAAGTGACAGAGCACAATGAAAGAGAATAAATAGGCCAAATGAGGAAAAGCTGGAGGAATTTGGAAAGAGGCAGCAGAGTACTATTGACAAGGATGCAAAGAGTTTCAGGCTGTCAGAGTTTAAATCTTGTTTCCACTACACAGATACCATCTGTGTCTTTGAGACTTTATGTTTTCACCTTTAAAAGGGGACTAATAATAGCACTTGCCTCATAAGGTAATTTTGAGAATGAAAGTAGATGATGCATGAAAAGTGCCTGACACATAGTAGGCACTCAATAAATGTTTCATATTAAGAGGTGGTCAAAGCAATGCAAATAGATGAAGACTCTCTAATAAAATATGGAGTGGAGTAATGTAAATTCTCATGAACTACACCTGCAGTCAGCAGAAAAGATGATGGAACAGGAATTTCTAAGGAACCTGATTCCTAAATGAGAAAAATAATGGGGGGAAAACAGTACACCATCATTTTTTCTACTCCTTTCTTAAACTTGTAACTGAATTTGGAAGAAGTCCATGTTGGTTAGGGGCATGGTATTCAAAATCCAATTGAATTCTCTGGATGTTACTAGTTACGGCAATATAAGTAATGAGAAGTGGCAATAAGTGTGCAGATGTGCATTTAGAAATGACCCTTTGGCAGAAAGTTGAGGATCTTTTCTGTGGGGGGATGGTAATGTTGTGGAGGAAAGCAGAATCGACCAGAACAGATATTGGCAGAATTGATAAGAACCGATGTTGGGGAAAGGCTAGGTTGGGGGAAGAAAGTGATAAGATGATTGACATACATGATGGAAATTTTAGAATTTGAGAGATTCAGTGTATTTTTAAAAAATATTATTTATTCTCAAAGTTTTTGTTGTTTTGTCATTTTCTTTTAAGCAGGTTATATTTAAGGGAGCTGATTTTCTTTTAAGCAGGTATATTCTAGGGAGCTGATCCTTATGGGAAGAGAAAGGGGTTTACTGCAGGGAGAGACTAAGGGAAACATCTAGAGTGGCTATAGGATAGGGTTCCCTCTCTTGGATGCAAGGAGAACAATTCTGATTGAAAACAGAAGGATATATTTTGTCCAGTTAGAAGAGAACCTGCTTCCCTAAAGACACAGAGTACAAAGAAAAAGAGGTCTTAGAGAACATATAGAAAAAGAGGGCTAGCCAGATAGGCACACAAAAAAGTGGACGGGGAAGGAGAAATCAATGTGGCCGTAAATGCTGAAATTCTCTGTCTATTTGTAATTTCCAAATTTACTTGAAGTTTGTATCCCGATGTTCTGTTGCAATAGTAAAATAGCCTGAGCACTCTAAAGGGATGGCCGAGCATGCCGTGCTGGAATAGATCACGTAGACAAGGAGAGAAAATCGTTAAATGTTGAGACAAGGAAAGAGCCCCCAGGTGTATTGTCTTTGGATCAGAACGCCTGCTTTCTGCAATGGATGGCAGAAAGATATTAAAAGAACAGCAAAAGCCAACTGGTACATCATCAGGGCTATGTTTTTAACATAGATGATGTCTCTGAATTCCTAGTCAAAGAGAGGATTATGCCAAGGGGATGGAGAAGGAAATGGGAAAAATATTCAGAAGAATGAGAGAGGAATGCCAGTTAAAACAAAGAGATACCATATATGATCTACCAAATTGGCAAAGACTTAAAACAAATTATAGTACCTAGTGTTACCTAGGATAATGGAGACTGGTACTCTACACATTACTGGTAGGAATATTCATCAGCACAGCCTTTCTTCACTCAGATTTGGTAATGTGTACAGAGAGCCTTAAAAATGTGCAAACTTTCAAAGCCATTGTTTTAGTTGGGATTAGTTCAGCTGTATATGATAGAAAACCAACTTCTAAAGTGACTCAAGCAAGATAAAAGAGTATTTCTCTTTCTTTCTGGAGGTAGGCAATCCAGGGCGAGTACGGTACTCCGTAGACAGTGCCATGGACCCAGAAGAAACCTATCTTGTTGCTTGACCAGCCTCAGCAAAGGTTTCTTCTCATGTCCTTGGAGCTCCTTCAGCTCCAGCCATCCTATCAGCACTCTGCCAGAAGGAAAACAAAAAGAAGACTTTACCTTTAGACAGCACTTTGCAGAAGCCACACACTACACTTCCACTTAGATCCTAATGCCTAGAGCTTCTGGCTGAAAAGATGTCTGAAAAATGTAGCTTTTATTGTAAATATCTGCGTGCACCGAAAATTCAAGGTTCAAATAGTAAAAGAAAAGCAGGGAACAACTACTGGGGATAGCTTAGCAACACTCTGTGGCCCATTTCATTTTTATGAATTTATCTTAGGAAGTAATCAGAAAAAATAATCATATATATATGTATAGATATTTATTGCAGCACTACCATAATATGGGAAAATTAGAAATCATCTAAGACTTCCAATAGGGGACTTATTTATTAAATGTAATACACATGTACATCAGATACTCTGCAGTCATTAACATGGTACGTAAAATAAACATGGAAAAATAATTGTGAGGCTTTACCGATTGAGAAAAGCAGTGCATAAAGCGGTATGGTTGGTATCATCGTAATTTGTAAGAAAAAGTCTAAGAAATGAAAGAATGGATATACACCAAATGTTATCTTTATGGTTGGTTGGTGGAATTACTGGTTATTTTAATTTGTACTTTGTAATTTCTACGTTTCTTTCCAGTGAGTATTAATGCATAAATTAAAAATGAAATCTCCAACCAGGATTCCATACCTCCTTTGCAGTATCGCAGAAATCTTTGAAATCTTACTGTTTCTCAAACCATCATAGTGATCTGCTGACTCTCCCACTTTTGACTTTTTCTATACTAATCCTTCATAAATAAAACTAGCACATTAGTTTCCCTAGAAGAAGAACTCTTACCTTATTATTTTTCTGTTACTCTTGAATACTCTGCAATTGCTTCTTGAGTTATAATAAATAAAAAATGCCTTCCTTGAACTTCAAAGTTCTCTGCTAGATGTTCCAAACCTACTTGTCATGCCAAAGACATCTGTCCTGCCAAATGTGCTATTTGCTGGTCCCAAACATCCAGCCATTTTCTGCTTCTATGCCTATACTCAAGCTGGTAACTATTTCAGAAATGCCCAGCTTTCTTTATCTTTGGCTGTTGAAATCCATCTTCCATGATCTTTAATGTTCTTCTCAGATGCTATCTCCTCCCTGAAACAATTCCAGTAAATGTGATCTCCACTAACTTTTTAAATAGCAGTGGTTATCTTCTGTCTTATACAATAGCTATTTTGGGTCTTGTCTTCTCCCTTTTCTTAGAATCTTGCAAATTCCCTTAAGCCCAGTCCTCTATGCTATTCATCTCTGTGCCATCCCCTCCACCCACCCTCTCCCTGTCATTATACATATCACAGAATTTAGGTACAACGGGAGCTCAGCCAATATTCATTAAACTAAATTTAATTGAATAAAATTTACATGCTGTCATAAGAAGGAGATCACCACTGCCCACAGGGAAGAGGGAGAAGAGGAAAAGAAATGGTAAAGTGATGTTGAGAAGGTGATTCACAACTGTGAAAGAAAACAGGCATAGTGAGAAGAAGTTTCCAAAGAATGAGAAGAGTTTCCAAAGAATAAAATGTCACCGAAATTTAATCTAATAAAAACCATACGATTTAGGGAAATACAAAAAAGCAATAATCAAAGTCGTTTGTCATTATGCATGGGTTTCTCCATAAAATTGACACTTGGTCTTATGTTGAACACCTCTAGTGACAAGGAACTTATTACTTTGCACAGTAGCTTATTTCTTTAGGGGACAATTCTGTTGGAAATTTCTCTTCTTTTTTGTATTGAGACAAAATAAGTCTTTATCATTGTTTCATGTGTCCTATTTCACCTCAAATCTTCCTTCTCTTTGAGAGCCCTTCATATGTTTGATCAAAGCCATCATGTCCTCTAAATGTTTCCTCTCTTAAGCTAAGCTCCTTGTTTTTATTCCTCATCCCTCATTCCAGGGCACTCCCAAAGGAGCCTATCTTTCCAACAGGTTAATATTCTGTCACTGGTATTATCAGATCTGATGCACATATTGCCCTTCTTCACAGTGTAGGAGATATGCTAATATCACCACTTGTGCCACTTTCCCATAAATCTCTCAGCAGGTTTTATATTTTATGAAACCTGAAATAAAGCAGCTTTAACAGATAGCTATTCGTATTGACATTTTATCTGATTCTCAGCACAAATTCCTAACTCTTCCGTTCCAACAAGTTTGCCATTTCCAGATTATTTTCCTTAGAAATTACGGAAGCACTACTGCATATGTGTAAGAAAGTCCAGAACAGGTGGGTACTGCCTCAGAGGCACACATATTTGCAATCAACGATGGGCACAAAAGACAGTGTTACTGAATCGGGTCCAGCTGCTCGCCACTCAAAAGTCAATACTTGAGAGAGAAAAATGTTTGTAGAAAGGAAAGTTGCTTTTCATCAGAATGCCGGCAATCTGGGTAGATGGTGGACTCAGTGTCCCCCCAAAACCACCTCTGAAGATTCTGCTTGACCATGAAAGTTTTAATAGGAAAAGGGGAAGTAATCTCAGTTAGTCACTGAGATAGGGTGTCAGAGTCATCACCATCCCCCACTGAGTGTAGGCTGGTTGACTTCTTGTGATCTTTCTCTAGATGTTATCTTGTTCACACAGTTTGTTCACAAGATTACTGAAGGGGAAGCTAGGGAAGAGATCTGGTCACCTTTTAATTATTAATTCTTCATTTCTACTTCTTTGATCTATAGAAAGAACCAACAATTTAGGCAAGGTATTGCGTGATCAAAAGATTTGAAAGGTGTGCTTGGGCTGGAGATGAGTTGAGCACGGAGGTGCCTGGTTTAAAAGTGAGTTACAATACAGCTTTGCTAAAGTGAGAAGAAAAGGGGCTTCATGCTGAGGGCAGTTTCCTGGAAAGAGCTGCTTACAACGGTGCTCACAAAATGAGTCAATCTTTAGATGGGCAATTTCAAATATTGCCTCATTATTTTTTTTCTGTTAATCCCGTCTCAACCAGGAAGCTATATTACTAGAAGTTTGGACATTAGAAATGGAACATGGTTTATTTCACAACTCTCTAGAGGAAAAGGATATCTTGGATTTTGTAATTTACTTTCAGGCCACAGATAAATGCTAAGCTCTTGTCTATATCTGTCTGTGAAATACAGTGTCAGACATACAGGAAACAAGAAGTGAATGAATGAATGAATGAATTGTATACAGTACACAGCTTTTGAGACCATGTGAAGAATCCCTTTAGGGACAAGAAATTATCTTTGTCATGGAGGCATGGTGGGCATCACCTAGAGAGAAATAAAAACACCAGAGAAAGTTGCTACAAAGAGCAGAAACTTAATAAATGCTATTTCCTTCTCCATGAGTTGAATACAATTTTTGCCAAATAAGCATACTTAGAACCAAAAGGACATCAAGTACATCTTTATATGGATAAGGGAAAAACCTGGAAGTCAAGTATCTTGTACAAGGTCATGTCCCTAGTTAGCTGAACAATTAGGGTACAAACCCGGGTGTCCAGACTTCCAATTCAGCATTCTTTCTGTCATAAAAAGTAAGGGATTTTTTCTTTCTTTTTTTTCTTTTTCTGGCTTACACAAGCAAAATATAGTTACTAGGATAAACCCCAAAGAGGCAGAAGTAGGGAACCAAGGAAAAGCAACATTATACCACTGCTGTACAGGAGGCAAGAGACCAAGGCAAGAAAGATGACTCAGACATCTAAGCCACCAGTATGCCTGCAGGATGGGGACACCAACAACTTCAGCAAATAGAATGAGACAAAAAACAAATTAGATTTTTAAACCCTTATTAGATAGATGTAGGAGATGGAAGAGTTACAA
Source organism: Phocoena phocoena (assembly GCF_963924675.1). Lineage (NCBI taxonomy): Eukaryota > Metazoa > Chordata > Mammalia > Artiodactyla > Phocoenidae > Phocoena > Phocoena phocoena. The sequence goes on along the minus strand of NC_089220.1, from coordinate 136,817,519 downwards.
ATATATGATTTTTATCTCAACAGCGTCTCCCTAACTTGAATGGTGTTAATGATTGATTTAACACTGATTGAGTAATTAAGGGAAATGAAGGGATAATCCCGAATCCTCAAAGGAGACAGAGCAGCTGCTCCTGACAGGGTCAAGCTGGCCTCATTAATTGCTGACTGCAACCCTTGAAAAGGGCCCCACTGGACCAAACTCTGTGGATTAGTTGTGTTAAATAACAAAAATTCAACTGAGTTAGCTCAACAATCAAATTGGCTTTATCAAACAATTCATGAATAAAGCAGCATCCCAACTAGCAAGTAGAAAGAGCTTTGCCAAGCTACAGAATAGGAAAGGTTTTTAAAGGTAGAAAGTAGGCAAAAAAGGAAATTATTAGCGAGGAACGTGTTGTTTCAGGGAAGGTTGCGCTCCTTAGGGGAATAGAAGGGTTCTATAGGGTGGATTACCCCAATAATTCTGACCAGGTAATTCCAGATTGGCTGGTTAAAGGTTATATTCTTGAGGGAAGCTAAAATTGCAATTAGGTTTGGTATTATGTCTCGATCTGGTGATAAAGTGTTAGCGCCATTGACTCCATTTGGGGCCTGCTGTCTCTTTTTTTTTTAACAATTTCCCCCTTTTGATTAGACTCTTAGCTCAGCTGAGAGATGTGATAATTTAAAGCATTAGGTAGCAGTACTCTCAGTTAGTGCTCTGTAGTTCTTGCACCTTTTGTTGATCCTTTGTGTAGTATTCATTCCTCATGACATTTTTTTGCTTGATGTCTATAATATTCACAGGCCATAACTTCAGGTTCACAATTTTTAACTTGGCCATTCTCTTCATTTCTTTTCTAGTATTGCAGCCTTAGGGAGATTATTTGCTTGGTGGTTAGCAGCTATTTAAAGTTTTTAAATTCTTGGTGGTTAGAACACATATTTAAAGCTTTTGAGAGACTACAACACACCAGGGAGATTACTCTGCTTATTATAAGCAGAATAATTCCCATTGCTTGGAGTGCACTTTATAGCCATGGTCCCCCAAACCCAAACCATTCAAAATCAAATAGGTCAGAGAAAGACCCTGTGGAAGGAGTCACCTTTTTAAGCCAAGTGTCTTGCTCAGGGACCTTATGTAACTGAGTTTCAACCTTCCCAGATGTGTTAATCCAGGTGCAGCAGGCTGTGTTGCCCACAGAAGAGACACCTCCCTGCTCAGCTAAAAGAGAATTAAGAGTGATCCTGTTATCAAGAACAAATTTACCAGAGAATCTAAGGAGTTTTTTGTCAGCTAATGTCTTAGCAGTGGATTCTACAATATTCTCAATAGTTAAGGAGAGATTTCTGATCATATTCTCTTCTACATTTACTCTTAACTAGGGAAGTATAGCCCTGCCAAAGGAAGCAGATCCTTAGTCAAGAATGCCTTTCTAATTAAACTATTTGAATTCATGGGGGTTGACCAATGAGGTGCCTCAGTCTGACTGCGAACAGTTAGCGGCACAGTTAGGTAACCTAATAACATTGCTGGATTATGCACCAGGCATCCAGGCCAAGGAGAATGATAACCAGCACAGACAACAATTAATCTTCTTGAGCACAAAACACTTCCGCTAAGATGACACTGTTAATATATTCGTTTGCAGGAATTGTTGCATTTGCCCATTTAAGCCAGGGATCAGTTAGATTTTCTCCTAGCCTGAAATAAAAAGTTGTTCTAAATTTCAGAGTTTACCAGCTTTAGCAATGCCTTGGGGGATGTGAATGATGGTGTTATCTTTCCAGGCCAATGCCAGAGTAAAGGTAAAAAGGGAAGTAAAAAAAAAAAAAAAGGGTTTTATGTTAAAGTATAAGGTCTTATTCTGGCATCTTGGGAGAAAGCAATCTACTGTGCCGTCAGCCAGTTCTCTTCCTAGTCAGTTTTAGTTGGAGGTCTCCATCATTTGCACAGGACCAAATGTCAGGTGCAGCCCTCTTCAGCTGTGAGATGCATACCAAGGTTCAAGTCCCTGAAGTTTGGCTGTCATCTGGGTAGGGAGGAAGATCTGGTTAGTCTCTTTTAAGGAAATATAAGGGTAATCTTTGCTCTTACTAATTCCAAATGAGAGGGTAGGAGAAAATCCTAAGTATTAGTTTGGGAAGTTACAGTCAGACATTTGAAGAAACTGTAAGAATTCAGGATTCAGTCCAACTTACAGGTATATAACAAAACCTTAAAGATAATTAATAGGACTAGAATCTAATATAGACAAATGAGCAAACATAATTTTTCTTTCTACAGTTATTCCCATTTCTTTTTTCCAAGGTTGACCACAGTAAGACTGATTTGTTTGCATTAAATGTGGCTTGAATATTTATATAAGTGCAGCAAGAATAGTGATTGACCATATGAACTCTTTCTAAGACTGCTTTGCTGGAGCTTTGCAAGCAAGGGTACCAGGTTGATTTTTTTCAAGGTGTTTTATTGGCTCTGTAAAGTCAACTTAATTCCTTAAAACTATCTGGTCATATCTGAGACTAGGAACAGTTCTCTTAAATACGACATTCGGGTCAAAGATTTGGTAATATAATCCATGTTTCCAATTGTGTCCTGTTACAACGAGAACAGGTTCCTTTTTATTTTTTTTTAGTTATTTTTAAAATTTAATTACTTAAAAATTTAAATTGAAGTATAGTTGCTGTACAGTATTATATAAGTTACAGGTGTACAATATAGTGATTCACAAGTTTTATTTATTCTTTTAAATTTTTATTTTTTGCCCTTTAAAATCTTAACATATTTTAATTATTTTATTTTATTTTTTTAATTGAAGTATCATTAATTTACCAATACAATGTTGTGCCAATCTCTGAAATCCACAATTTTTAAGGGTTATACTCCATTTATAGTTATTATAAAATATTGGCTATATTCCCTGTGTTGTACAGTATATCCTTGTAGCTTATTTTATACCTAATAGTTTGTACCTCTTACTCCCTGACCCCTATATTGCCCCTCCCCACTTTCCTTTCCCAGCTAGTAACCACTACTTCGTACTCTATATCTGTGGGTCCGCTTCTTTTTTGAAGCAGAACAGATTCTTACTGAACTTATCTAATTAAGTAACATTTTGCCATAAAAAGAATACTCAAGGGCTTCCCTGGTGGCGTAGTGGTTGAGAGTCTACCTGGCGATGCAGGGGACACGGGTTCGTGCCCCGGTCCGGGAAGATCCCACATGCAGAGCGGCTGGGCCCGTGAGCCATGGCTGCTGAGCCTGCGCGTCCGGAGCCTGTGCTCTGCAACGGGAGAGGCCACAGCAGTGAGAGGCCCACGTACCACAAAAAAAACAAAAAAAAAATACTCAAGAGTTTTCAAATTCTGGACGGATCAGATAGAGATAAAAAAATAATTGTTTCATCTTTCTTTGTAAAGGTATACCTTACCAAATTGTTGTATGTCATAGTTTAAGATAAAAGGTTTCCGTATTAAGGAACCACCCATGTTTCAAACAAAAAGTCATTAAAATTATAATTATTCTCCTGAGTTCATTCAGACCTATGTAATTCATACTTGTGCATGAATCCAGTCTTTTCATTAGTTCCAGAAATTCTTACCCAATTCAGTTTTATGATCTTAAACTTATCAGGAATCTGTGTTAGTCAAAGTTCTTTCCATGAATCTCCTTGAAGATAAGGCATTTTCGCAGAAACATTTTGGTAAAAGCATCAAAGTAAAACAATAACCATGAAAAGACTTAAAGATGCTTTTTTTTTACATCTTTATTGGAGTATAATTGCTTTACAATGCTGTTAGTTTCTGCTTTATAACAAAGTGAATCAGTTATACATATACATATGTTCCCATATCTCGTCCCTCTTGCATCTCCCTCCCTCCCACCCTCCCTATCCCACCCCTCCAGGCAGTCACAAAGCACCGAGCTGATCTCCCTGTGCTATGCGGCTGCTTCCCACTAGCTATCTACCTTACATTTGGTAGTGTATATTCCCACTAGCTATCTACCTTACGTTTGGTAGTGTATATATATGTCCATGCCTTTCTCTCGCTTTGTCACAGCTTACCCTTCCCCCACCCCATATCCTCAAGTCCATTCTCTAGTAGGTCTGTGTCTTTATTCCTGTCTTACCCCTAGGTTCTTCATGACATTTTTTTCCCTTAAATTCCATATATATGTGTTAGCATACAGTATTTGTCTTTCTCTTTCTGAGTTACTTCACTCTGTATGACAGACTCTAGGTCTATCCACCTCATTACAAATAGCTCAATTTCGTTTCTTTTTATGGCTGAGTAATATTCCATTGTATATATGTGCCACGTCTTCTTTATCCATTCATCCGACGATGGACACTTAGGTTGTTTCCATCTCCGGGCTATTGAAAACAGAGCTACAATGAACATTTTGGTCCATGACTCTTTTTGACACTTAGGTTGTTTCCATCTCCAGGCTATTGAAAATAGAGCTGCAATGAACATTTTGGTGCATGATTCTTTTTGAATTATGGTTTTCTCAGGATATATGCCCAGTAGTGGGATTGCTGGGTCATATGGTAGTTCTATTTGTAGTTTTTTAAGGAACCTCCGTACTGTTCTCCACAGTGGCTGTATCAATTTACATTCCCACCAACAGTGCAAGAGGGTTCCCTTTTCTCCACACCCTCTCCAGCATTTATTGTTTCTAGATTTTTTGATGATGGCCATTCTGACTGGTGTGAGGTGATACCTCATTGTAGTTTTGATTTGCATTTCTCTAATGATTAATGATGTTGAGCATTCTTTCGTGTGTTTGTTGGCAGTCTGTATATTTTCTTTGGAGAAATGTCTGTGTAGGTCTTCTGCCCATTTTTGCATTGGATTGTTTGTTTCCTCGTTATTGAGCTGCATGAGCTTCTTATAAATTTTGGAGATTATCCTTTGTCAGTTGCTTCATATGCAAATATTTTCTCCCATTCTGAGGGTTGTCTTTTGGTCTTGTTTATGGTTTCCTTTGCTGTGCAAAAGCTTTGAAGTTTCATTAGGTCCCATTTGTTTATTTTGTTTTTATTTCCATTTCTCTAGGAGGTGGGTCAAAAAGGATCTTGCTGTGATTTATGTCATAGAGTGTTCTGCCTATGTTTTCCTCTAAGAGTTTAATAGTTCCTGGCCTTACATTTAGGTCTTTAATCCATTTTGAGCTTATTTTTGTGTATGGTGTTAGGGAGTGATGTAATCTCATACTTTTACATGTAGCTGTCCAGTTTTCCCAGCACCACTTATTGAAGAGGCTGTCTGTTCTCCACTGTACATTCCTGCCTCCTTTATCAAAGACAAGGTGACCATATGTGCGTGGGTTTATCTCTGGGCTTTCTATCCTGTTCCATTGATCTATCTTTCTGTTTTTGTGCCAGTATCATACTGTCTTGATTACTGTAGCTTTGTAGTATAGTCTGAAGTTAGGGAGCCTGATTCCTCCAGATCCATTTTGCGTTATCAAGATTGCTTTGGCTATTCGGGGTCTTTTGTGTTTCCATACAAATTGTGAAATTTTTTGTTCTAGTTCTGTGAAAAATGCCAGTGGTAGTTTGATAGGGATTGCATTGAATCTGTAGATTGCTTTGGGTAGTAGAGTCATTTTCACAATGTTGATTCTTCCAATCCAAGAACATGCTATATCTCTCCGTCTATTCGTATCATCTTTAACTTCTTTCATCAGTGTCTTATAATTTTCTGCATACAGGTCTTTTGTCTCCTAAGGTAGGTTTATTCCTAGATACTTTATTCTTTTTGTTGCAATGGTAAATGGGAGTGTTTTCTTGATTTCACTTTCAGATTTTTCATCATTAGTGTATAGGAATGCCAGAGATTTCTGTGCATTAATTTTGTATCCTGCTACTTTACACAATTCATTGATTAGCTCTAGTAGTTTTCTGGTAGCATCTTTAGGATTCTCTATGTATAGTATCATGTCATCTGCAAACAGTGACAGCTTTACTCCTTCTTTTCCGATTTGGATTCCTTTTATTTACTTTTCTTCTCTGATTGCTGTGGTTAAAACTTCCAAAACTATGTTGAATAAGAGTGGTGAGGGTGGGCAACCTTGTCTTGTTCCTGATCTTAGTGGAAATGCTTTCAGTTTTTCACCATTAAGGATGCTGTTGGCTGTGGGTTTGTCATATATGGCCTTTATTATGTTGAGGACAGTTCCCTCTATGCCTACTTTCTGCAGGGTTTTTATCATAAATGGGTGTTGAATTTTGTCAAAAGCTTTCTTTGCATCTATTGAGATGATCATATGGTTTTTCTCCTTCAATTTGTTAATATGGTGTATCACATTGATTGATTTGCATATATTGAAGAATCCTTGCATTCCTGGAATAAACCCCACTTGATCATGGTGTATGATCCTTTTAATGTGCTGTTGGATTCTGTTTGCTAGTATTTGATAAGGAGTTTTGCATCTATGTTCATCGGTGATACTGGCCTGTAGTTTTCTTTTGTGACATCTTTGTCTGATTTTTGTATCAGGGTGATGTTGGCCTCGTAGATTGAGTTTGGGAGTGTTCTTCCCTCTGCTATATTTTGGAAGAGTTTGAGAAGGATAGGTGTTAGCTCTTCTCTAAATGTTTGATAGAATTTGCCTGTGAAGCCATCTGGTCCTGGGCTTTTGTTTTTTTCTGTTTTTTTTTTTTTGTTGTTGTGGTACGCGGGCTTCTCTCACTGCTGTGGCCTCTCCCGTTGCGGAGCACAGGCTCCGGACGTGCAGGCTCAGCGGCCATGGCTCAGGGGCCCAGCCGCTCTGTGGCATGTGGGATCTTCCCGGACCGGGGCACGAACCCGCGTCCCCTGCATCGGCAGGCGGACTCTCAACCACTGCGCCACCAGGGAAGCCCCTGGGCTTTTGTTTGTTGGAAGATTTTTAATCACAGTTTCAATTTCAGTGCTTGTGATTGGTCTGTTCATATTTTCTATTTCTTCCTGATTCAGTCTTGGCAGGTTGTGCATTTCTAAGAATTTGTCCATTTTTTCCAGGTTGTTCATTTTATTGGCATAAAGTTGCTTGTAGTAGTCTCTCATGATCTGTTGTATTTCTGCAGTGACAGTTGTTACTTCTCCTTTTTCATTTCAGTTTCAGTTCATTCAGTTTTATTGATCTTTGCTATCATTTCATTCATTTCTTTTTCCCTTTATTTCTGATCTTATCTTTATGATTTCCTTCCTTCTGATAACTTTGGGGTATTTTTGTTCTTCTTTCTCTAATTGCTTTAGGTGCAAAGTTAGGTTGTTTATTCGAGATGTTTCCTGTTTCTTACGGTAGGATTGTATTGCTATAAACTTCCCTCTTAGAACTGCTTTTGCTGCATCCCATAGGTTTTGGGTCGTCGTGTCTCCATTGTCATTTGTTTCCAGGTATTTTTTAATTTCCTCTTTGATTTCTTCAGTGATCACTTCGTTATTAAGTAGTGTATTATGTAGGCTCCGTGTGTTTGTATTTTTTACAAATCTTTTCCTGTAATTGATATCTAGTCTCATAGAGTTGTGGTCGGAAAAGATACTTGATACAATTTCAATTTTCTTAAATTTACCAAGGTTTGATTTGTGACCCAAGATATGATCTATCCTGGAAATGTTCCATGAGCACTTGAGAAAAATGTGTATTCTGTTGTTTTTGCATGGACTGTTCTATAAATATCAATTAAGTCCATCTTGTTTAATGTATCATTTAAAGCTTGTGTTTCCTTATTTATTTTCATTTTGGATGATCTGTCCATTGGTGAAAGTGGGGTGTTAAAGTCCCCTACTATGAATGTGTTACTGTCGATTTCCCATTTTATGGCTGTTAGTATTTGCCTTATGTATTGAGGTGCTCCTATGTTGGGTGCATAAATATTTACAATTGTTATATCTTCTTCTTGGATCAATCCCTTGATCATTATGTAGTGTCCTTCTTTATCTCTTGTAATAGTCTTTATTTTAAAGTCTATTTTGTCTGATATGAGAATTGCTACTCCAGCTTTCTTTTGGTTTCCATTTGCATGGAATATCTTTTTCCATCCCCTTACTTTCAGTCTGTATGTGTCTGTAGGTCTGAATTGGGTCTCTTGTAGACAGCAAATATATGGGTCTTGTTTTTGTATCCATTCAGCCAATCTGTGTCTTTTGGTGGGAGCATTTAGTCCATTTACATTTAAGATAATTATCTATATGTATGTTCCTATTCCTATTTTAATTGTTTAGGGTTTGTTACTGTAGGTCTGTTCTTCCTCTTGTGTTTCTTGCCTAGAGAAGTTCCTTTAGCAGTTGTTGTAAAGCTGGTTTGGTGGTGCTGAACTCTCTCAGCTTTTGCTTGTCTGTAAAGGTTTTAATTTCTCCATCAAATCTGAATGAGATCCTTGCTGAGTAGAGTAATCTTGGTTGCAGGTTTTTCTCCTTCATCACTTTAAATATGTCCTGCCATTACCTTCTGGCTTGCAGAGTTTCTGCTGAAAGATCAGCTGTTAACCTTGTGAGGATTCCCTTGTGTGTTATTTGTTGTTTTTCTCTTGCTGCTTTTAATATGTTTTCTTTGTATTTAATTTTTGACAGTTTGATTAATATGTGTCTTGGCGTATTTCTCCTTGGATTTATCGTGTGTGGGACTCTGTGCTTCCTGGACTTGATTAACTATTTCCTTTCCCATATTAGGGAAGTTTTCAACTATAATCTCTTCAAATATTTTCTCAGTCCCTTTCTTTTTCTTTTCTTCTCGAACCCCTATAATTCAAATGTTGGTGCATTTAATGTTGTCCCAGAGGTCTCTGAGACTGTCCTCAGTTCTTTTCATTCTTTTTTCTTTATTCTGCTCTGCAGTAGCTATTTCCACTATTTTATCTTGCAGGTCACTTATCCGTTCTTCTGCCTCAGTTATTCTGCTATTGATCCCATCTAGAGTATTTTAAATTTCATTTATTGTGTTGCTCATCGTTGTTTGTTTCATCTTTAGTTCTTCTAGGTCCTTGTTAAATGTTTCTTGCATTTTGTCCATTCTATTTCCAAGATTTTGGATCATCTTTACTATCATTATTCTGAATTCTTTTTCAGGTAGACTGCCTATTTCCTCCTCATTTGTTAGGTCTGGTGGGTTTTTACCTTGCTCCTTCATCTGCTGTGTGTTTTTCTGTCTTCTCATTTTGCTTATCTTACTGTGTTTGGGGTCTCCTTTTTGCAGGCTGCAGGTTCGTAGCTCCCGTTGTTTTTGGTGTCTGTCCCCAGTGTCTAAGGTTGGTTCAGTGGGTTGTATAAGCTTCCTCGTGGAGGGGACTAGTGCTTGTGTTCTGGTGTATGAGGCTGGATCTTGTCTTTCTGGTGGTCAGGTCCACGTCTGGTGGTGTGTTTTGGGGTGTCTGTGGACTTATTATGATTTTAGGCAGCCTCTCTGCTAATGGGTGGGGTTGTGTTCCTGTCTTGCTAGTTGTTTGGCATAGGATGTCCAGCACTGTAGCTTGCTGGTCGTTGAGTGAAGCTGGGTGCTGGTGTTGAGATGGAGATCTCTGGGAGATTTTCGCCATTTGACATTATGTGGAGCTGGGAGGTGTCTTGTGGACCAATGTCCTGAAGTTGGCTCTCCCATCTCAGAGGCACAGCACTGACTCCTGGCTGCAGCACCAAGCGCCTTTCATCCACATGGCTCAGAATAAAATGGAGAAAAAGTAGAAAGAAAGAAGTAGTAGAAATAGAAAGAAAGAAACAAAAGAAAGGAGAGATGGAGGGAGGCAGGAAGGAAGGAGGGAAGGAAGGAAAAAAAGAAAGAAGATAAAGTAAAATAAAATAAAGATAAAATATAATAAAGTTATTAAAATAAAAAAATAATTATTAAGAGAAAAAATTAAAAAACGGACGGATAGAACCCCAGGACAAATGGTAGAAGCAAAGCTATACAGACAAAATCTCACACAGAAGCATACACATACACATTCACAAAAAGAGGAAAAGGGGAAAAAAATCATAAATCTTGTTCTCAAAGTCCGCCTCCTCAATTTGGGATGATTCGTTGTCTAAAGGAGGGAAGGAAGGAAAGAAAGAAAGAAAAGATAAAGTTATTGAAATAAAAAATAATTATTAAGAAAAAAAATGGACGGATAGAACCCTAGGACAAATGGTGGAAGCAAAGCTATACAGACAAAATCTCACACAGAAGCATCCACATACACACTCACAAAAAGAGGAAAAGGGGAAAAAATTATAAATCTGCTCTAAAAGTCCACCTCCTTAATATGGGATGATTCGTTGTCTATTCGTGTATTCCACAGATGCAGGGACATCGAGTTGATTGTGGAGCTTTAATCTGCTGCTTCTGAGGCTGCTGGGAGAGATATCCCTTTCTCTTCTTTGTTCTCACAGCTCCCCGGGGCTCAGCTTTGGATTTGGCCCCGCCTCTGCGTGTAGGTCGCCGGAGGGCGTCTGTTCTTCGCTCAGACAGGATGGGGTTAAAGGAGCCGCTGATGCGGGGGCTCTGGCTCACTCAGGCTAGGGGGAGGGAGGGGCACGGAGTGCGGGGCGAGCCTGCGGCGTCATAGGCCGTCCTGACATTGCACCAGCTTGAGGCGTGCCGTGTGTTCTCCCGGGGGAGTTGTCCCTGGATCCTGGGACCCTGGCAGTGGCGGGCTGCACAGGCTCCCCGGAAGGGAGGTGTGGATAGTGACTTGCGCTCGCACACAGGCTTCTTGGTGGCGGCAGCAGCAGCCTTAGAGTCTCATGCCCGTCTCTGGGGTCTGCGCTTTTAGCCGCAGCTCACGCCCGTCTCTGGAGCTCCTTTAAGCAGCGCTCTTACTCCCCTCTCCTCGGGCACCAGGCGATGCTTATTATTAAAGAGCCTATCAGAGTTCATTATAATGGAATTGATGAGGAATTTTGGTCATTTCTGTAACATGCAACATTTTAAGATAATAACTAGAATTATGACTAATAACATGTACAAGACATACGGGATTTCCAGGAATTACACAGAATTTCTAGAACACATAACATATACCTATACAAATATAACAAAGAATGCTTAGTATTACTTATTTGACAATGGTTTGCATGTAATTTAATATATTAAATAAGTCTAATTAGTTTAACATCTCTTTTTCTTTAAGAGAGATGGAATAAATCTTCTGAGATGTTCCAGGAGCCCCCTAGAAAATCCTAAGTTTATTTCTACGTCAAAAAGACTTCATCAAGAATTTTACTTTTGGGAAGTTTGTCAAAAGTATCCAAAGGTTTTAAAACACTTGGTCAAATAAGATCATGGGTCACTGTGAAACAATACTTAGCTATTCATTTAACCATACTGACAACTAAACACTTCGCAGGCAAAACAGAAAGTTAAATAGTTGTAAAACACAAACGAAGAAACCGAAAACCTTAGCTCTTTTAATAGAGATTTAACTTTCTAAACTTTATCATTTTAGCAGAGAGAAAAAACTAATTTTCATTTTGTACCAATGTACTTTCGATATTAAAACATTAAATAAATTTATTTCAATCTTAGCCAGCTTGACTACACATAAAATTACTTTCCCAAGGGTTTTTTTTTTTTTCCACAAATCTTCCACAACTTTCTTTTTTGCATTAAGATTTTGTGTTATGTTTTTCCTCTTTTATACTGAAATAACCAGTTTCACTTTAGGACAAAAATTACTTTCTTTTCCCTTAACAAAAATACATCTTCATACCTCATACCTTTTCTTAACCCAAAAGACATTCTACTTGCTTTGTGTAAAGAGTTGTTTCTCTTATTTTTAACTTTTTTTTTTTTTTTTTTTTTGCGGTACGCGGGCCTCACACTGTTGTGGCCTCTCCCATTGCGGAGCACAGGCTCCGGATGCTCAGGCTTAGCGGTCATGGCTCACGGGCCCAGCCGCTCCGCGGCATGCGGGATCCTCCCAGACCGGGGCACGAACCCGTGTCCCCTGCATCAGCAGGCTGACTCTCAACCACTGCGCCACCAGGGAAGCCCTCTCCTATTATTTTTAATAGCTTTAATCGCATATATTAATTCAAATTTTAACCCCTAGAAATGTTAATTTCTAGTGAAAAATAAGAAGTAAGCAATTGTAATCTATCTGTTACAACAGTATTCTTTACATTGACAAATTAATGAATACATTTCATGATCTCTAGAAGCATAAGCTTTCTCATACTACAGTCTTTTTTTTTTTTTTTTTTTTTTTTTTGCAGTACGCGGGCCTCTCACTGTTGTGGCCTCTCCTGTCGCGGAGCACAGGCTCTGGACGCACAGGCTCAGCGGCCATGGCTCACGGGCCCAGCCGCTCTGCGGCATGTGGGATCTTCCCGGACCGGGGCATGAACCCGTGTCCCCTGCATTGGCAGGCGGACTCCCAACCACTGCGCCACCAGGGAAGCCCCATACTACAGTCTTTTAACGTGGCACACAGCTTGTTTACTAACGGGAACAAACATCTCTGGTTCCTTCGTTATAAGAAGACAAAAGTAGATAAATCTGTTTAGTAATTAATGTTTCATTATTTTATCATATTTGGAAATGATCTGGATGTTCAATGAATTTAACTTAACTCACCATTGAAGTTAACTTAGCAAAACTTAAGCTATCAGGTTACCAGAAATATTTGGGAAACTATATTAAAAGTTTACCTAAAATCTTTTTATCCTACTTACATTTATTTAATTTACTTGTTCTTAAGAATTACGTTTATATTAGCCACAAAAACTTCATGAGACATTAGACAAAGTCCGCCATAATCACAAACTGCTTTTCTTGCTGACAGATTTTGTAAGAGATAACATGAATTTATGTGACTTTGAGTAAGCCTAGGTAGAATAAAGGTATTTCATTTAATGTTGATAACTCTAAAGACATGCCTGTTTTAATTAAACCAAACAAACTTAAAGTAGCTTTAGTACTGAATATTTTCCCAGATCACATGAACCTTGAAGGCATTTGGGTTAATTTCTGTTATATTTCTGAGATTTAGAAATAATTTATAAGCACTTATTTGTAAGCCAGTTAGAGGTTTAGTTTTTTTTTGTTATGTTATTTTTTTACAAATTAATTTTGGCAATACCATCCAGATGTAGACATGTACCATACATCTACAACATATATACATATATATATATATGCATATATATAAGCATATAGACAGATGCACAAAGAGAACTTATAGCTTCTGTTTCTAAAATTACGGCCCTGAATCAGGTACACAAAACTCACTAGTTGTAAAGGAATTTGTATCTCAGTGTTTTTTAAAATTTTCAAAAGACTTTTCCAAGTTTGATTTGTTTTGCTTTATTTTGTTTTTGATAAAAATTACCTCCCTGATGTTTGTACTTTCACATTTACACCTCAGAAGCACAGGGAGGAAATGCAGTTATAAGCCATTTTAAGATAAATATGAGAAGTTTTGGGATTGATTTTAAAAAAGTAGCTGAACTTTGGGCTTTCCTGGTGGCACAGTGTTTGAGAGTCCGCCTGCCGATGCAGGGGACACGGGATCGTGCCCCGGTCCGGGAAGATCCCACATGCCACGGAGCGGCTGGGCCCGTGGGCCATGGCCGCTGAGCCTGAGCATCCGGAGCCTGTGCTCATCAACGGGAGAGGCCACAACAGTGAGAGGGCCGCGTACTGCAAAAGAAAATAAATAAATAAAAAATAGCTGAACTTTGAATTGCCTCTAGAGCTGCATTTCTGGTTTTGTAGAGATTTGTAAGATAAGGACAGTTGCTCTCTATTCCCCAAAGGACTGGGTTGCAGCCTAAATGACATCATAGGGTGATCCACCCACCCAATGACATTACCCTTAATTTGCTTTTTTATTATGCATATGTTAAGGAGAAGATTTCTAACTAAGATGGAAATCAAAAGATTTCTATGTTCTAGATTTAGAGCTGTTTACCTTTGGAATGTTTTTTAGTAAATCCTTTCACAAAGGCTTCAGAAGGTTTTTCTTTCCCTCTGGGTACATCATTTTATTTTTAGCTTAAGGGAGGAGACCTAAAAAAGATTCCTATTGGGCTCTGAATATCAGCTTCCTATCTGGCCAATCTCTGATCACAGAGCTACTTAAAAATTCTTTTAAATATCTTGTCAGTTTTCAACAGAGACAAACAGTAACATTTCTGGCAGCATTAAATAACCCTTCCTTGAACGTAAGAGCAGTCCCCAAAGAGGGTGCAAAATATATTTTATATTCCTCTGTCTACTGGGTATTATAGACAGAGATCCAGGAGGGCTGATTCTGGTGAGCATTTTTACCCTTAGCCAGCTTCTGCCAGTTTTTCCAGGATCCCCTCTACAGGCTGCAAGGGGGTTTAAAGTAGAGGGTATAGCTTTGGTATCCTAAATTTGGCATTCTTAAAAATAATTTTAATTTTCCTTAGGTGTTTAAGGGAATAATGTACGAATTTACCAGAAAATCTCCCAAAGTCTTCTGAAATCTAGGAGGGGCCCATTTGAGGGGTTAGATAAGAGGGCATTGGAGTTGATGTTAAAAATTTTGCATAGGCCCTTTGAGGTCCTATCTCTTTTCCAGTGTTCCAGATGATTACAACTGAGACATTGTTTCCTGAGCCAGCATTTTATTGATGAACCCTAGGAAAGTGCAATGTGAGGGGTCCAGGTGTTATTTTAGGTGCCTGAACTTGGAACTGTTGCAGCTGTAAAGTTAATGGATTGGCAGACTGCTGTTTACAGTCTTGTGTCATTAAATTTTCACTATCGTTTTGCAACACATTTTTTAAGGAAGCTATTTTAGAATCTTGGAGCTTTGGGGAAGCATCTACATACCAATGAAAATAGGCATTGCATTCTGTCTGTTTGATATGGGAACCCTTACTTTCAAGGGCACTTCTTAAGCAAACAGTCTTGTCTAATTGGATCATTACCCATAATGGCCATTGTAATCCTAATTTGTCTTTAGTAAGATGTTGCTGTTTGTGCAGATATTTACAGCTTCTGGGACCACAGTTCTCTGACATAAAATCAGCAGGTGTGCCAGAAGGTGGCATGTGAAACTCTTTGGGTTTTGAGGATCACATTTTATATATTTGTTTGTTTGTTTTTTGCTGAGCCCTTGGGTCTTTTAGAGCCAAACTAATACCTAAAGGGGATGTGATGTGGGGTTGGGAATTATGTGGTGTTTACATTACACAAACGTGTGCCTTTTTGCATGGAAATTTTCTTGATGTTGATGGGTGATCTGGTGTCAATCTATCCCATTCTATGACCAATTTATCCTAACACAGGAGTCTTTGACTTAGGTGGTAAGAATTCTAACTCTTAAATGCCTGATCCATGCTCACTACTTTTTATGGCTTTTCTTTCTGCTTCTAAGATCTCCATTAGCAATAGCCTTTATCTACACAAAACATGACAAATGGACATGGGCACCTTAACACACCAGCAGTGACCAAGAGATATTACTGCAGACGGACCAAGAGAAGACCATGCACACCATCAGCAATTTCCAGCAGCAACTGAACCAGCAAACTCCAGTAAATGGGAACTGTAGGCTGGAAATGAGGCAAGGGATTCCAAACAACTGGGGAATTGCAGAGGAAACCAAGGCCTAGGGTCTCGGGTTCCAGATAGAACCGTCTGCCAACTCAAGCTGACTTACTAAGCCCTTGACTGGAAAGTCAATTAGATTGAGAACTCAATGTAAAGAAAGTGGAGCTCAGAACTGAGATACTTACCCACGGCCCTCAGAAATAGTGAGAAAGATAGTGAACTCCAGGGGTTTGTGGGATATCATGCCTGTGTTTCTCATTGTCCCTGAAGCCTTTGAATGTTCTCCTTCATTCCCACTGCTGCCACCAAATCTGTTAAATAACAAAAATAAAAATACAAATGAGTAGATTTAAAGACTAAATTGGCTTTATTGAACAATTCATGAATCGGCAGCCTCCCATTTAGCAAATAGAAAGGAGCTCCTCTGAGCTACAGAAATGGAAAGATTTTTAAAGGTAGAAGAAGGGCAGAAAAAGGAAAGTATTAGCAATGAAATTAGACCTTTCAGGAAAGGTCATTCTCCTAAGGGAAACAATAGTGAATTACCCAACTAGGACTGACCAGGTAATTCTAGATTGGCTGGTTAAAGCTTACTTTCCTGGAAGAAGCTGATTCTGCAATTAATTTGGGTATTGTCTTGGTTTGGTGATCTGGGCTTAGCACAGATGACTTCATTTTGGGCCTGTTGTCTTTTTTTTTTTTTTTTTTTTTTTTTGTGGTACACGGGCCTCTCGCTGTCGTGGCCTCTCCTGTTGCGAAGCACAGGCTCCGGACGCACAGGCCCAGCGGCCATGGCTCACGGGCCCAGACGCTCCGCGGCACGCGGGATCTTCCTGGACCGGGGCATGAACCCGTGTCCCCTGCATCGGCAGGTGGACTGTCAGCCACTGCACCACCAGGGAGGCCCTGTTGTCTTTTTTAAGTTAATATTTTTCTATTTTCTTGAAAGTATTAATTTTTTAAAAAGCTGGCAATATACAGCCAAAGACAAAGTCTCTTACTTCCTTTCAAGTTGTTTGATTTTTTTGGAACACAACCTTGTTCGGGATTTTTTTAGATCACAGTTCTGGAGTTTCCTCTTTCCTCAACTCACTGCACACTTCTGCAGAGCCATTGCCAGGGCCAGGGTCAGGGTTTGCAAAGGGGGAGATGTTAACATCTGTTGATAGCAATGATCTACACTGATGTTTTGTATTCTTTTTCATTCTCTTTGGGACTTGGTTAGGCTAATTTAAAAAAAAAGAATCTTTTTTCTCTGTAACATTGTTTGAAAGTGGAAATAATTAGACCATTTGGGAAAGTGGCATGTAGTTCAGGGAAACACACATGCTGGATTTTCTAGGACAGTGCCAATTTCAAATATACATTCTTAATGTTTCTGTAAATTTATGACATATGCTGAAAATGTAATGTTCAGTGGTACATCCTATATCTTCCATGTTTCTTTTTGTACAAAATATGTTTTTCATGCTTTTGGCTTTGAGGATTTTGAGTGTCCTATACACAGGTCTGTAAGACAGTGCTACTCAAAGTGTGGTCCCCAGACCAGTAGCAGCATCACCGGGGAGCTTGTTAGAGATGCCAGTTCTTCAGCCCCACTCCTAGAACTGGTGTTTTAACATGGTCTCAAGGGAATTCTTTTGCATGATACAGACTGAGAAGCACTATAGGGTATAGTTTCCGTAATTACTGATTTTTGATACAGGACATGTGCAAATGAAATCTTTGAGATAGCATGGGAATCCCAGGAGTCTATATGACTCCAAAAATGCAATTTAAAATTTACGAGGTCATCTGACATGGTAATTACACTTTCTCAACAGTCCTGCTTCTTCAGCAAAGAGGTATTTTGAAGTCCTGTGATGGCCTTTATGCCCCATAAACCACTGTAACTACACTGTCTTCTTCTGTGAAAGTCTGGACATTGGAAGGAGGTACCCACTTGGTAAAGATTAGTTCTCAGTCTTGTTGGAAGGGTTAGTGAATCCTGCAGCTCTGACTACCTAAGAAATATGTCCAAGACAATATAGAGTGCTGGGAAGGATAAAGCCATGGCCTGCCACCTTATTTATTTTTTTCTTCCTTAAGGCAATAATTCTGCTCAGGTGCTCTGTCGATTGACAGTAGATGGTCATCTGTTTATTACAATTAATGAAAGGGGTGCAAGATGCAACCTATGCTAAATATCTTCTTTGGATTATGAAGGGTTTGTACCATATTACTGGAACATAGAAGGGATTACAATATATCAGATATACCAAGTGGGATATGTCAAGACAAATAGAGTATAAATACTCTATTGTATGCCAAGTGGATTACTGATATATATTTTTCCAATTCTTACAAGCCTTCCTTGGCCAGTCTCTCTAAAGTAAAAACCTCCTCATCTTTCACTATCATCTTACCCTCCCCTGTTTTTCATAGCTCTTATCACAACCTGACGTACATTTTTTTGGTCTATTTTTCTCTATTTGTCTTTCCCACTGAAGCATAAGCTCCAGGAGAGCAAAACCTTTGTCTGTTCTGGTTCCATCTGTACAACCAGTGTCTAGAACAATATTTAGCTCATAGTAGGTACTTAGTGAGAGACTGAATATACAAATAGGCAATGGCCATACCCTATATAAAAACAGAACTTTGACATACAACCTGGGGCAACCAACACCTTATATACAATAAATAACCCAGGAAACCAGCCTGCTCTAAGTCAGAAAGGTAGAATGCTATCTCTAGTAACAACCCAGGAAGCTAAACAATGACTTCTGTAGTGATCAGCCCCAAATTACCACAGATTAATTAAGAACTGATAGCTTCCCTACCTTTTGTTTCCATTTCCAATTTAGGAACAACCAGAAGAGGTCAAATATACACCCCTAACCAATCATATAGGATGTCCTGCTTCAAGTTAGCTTTCCTGAAACTTCCCCATGTCAACTCTTCCAATCAGGGCACATCTGAAGCCTTCTCTTTTTCCACTATAAAGCTTTCCACTCCTCTGCCTGCATCTGAGTTTCTGCCAAAACATCAAGAGATGGGCAAGTGATGTTGGCTGGCCGTCTTGCTACAGCAAGCTCAGAATAAATAGTGTTTGCTTTTCCCATTTGGTTGGTCATTGTTTATTTCCACATCATAAAGGAACAAGAATAACATGGGTTGGGAAGACCACCCAGAGAAGCTTATGAAATCTAGTAAAAAGTGGAAATTTTTATGAAATATACTGTCTGTATAATAAACAGTGTGTGTGTGTGTGTGTATAGAGAAAGCAAGAGGATAAAAGAAAGGCAAAAAGAAGGTGTTTGAGTGAGACTCACAAAATGGCCCTGAAGGGCATTAAGAAACACTAACAGTCTTTATGGTTCTGTCAAAATCTTTATATTAGATCCTTGAAAAGAAGGTAATTACAAATTTTCCCAAGAGAAATTTCAACAGTGAGCCCAGAATGAGAATTTAAGAATCAGCAAATATAAGATAGTAGGACCTACCTTCCCAAGTGTAGCATCAGGGGTCACAACCCCCAATGTTCCACTGGACAAAGATAAAGATCAATAAATCCTAAAGACAGCAGGACTCAAGAAGAATTAGCCCCTGAATATTAACAACCCCCCTAAAGATGGAAGCAACATGTATAATTAGGTCAAAGTCCAGTGATCAGAGTGGTGAAAATGTCCGCCCTCATCCAATAAGGCTGGCCAGAAATTGGTCCAAGTGTCCTGGGAGATTCCAGAGAGCATCTCACTGTGTGGATGTAGAGTTTAACTGAAAGGGAGATTATCTAAAATGAGTGTATTGCTATTGATGCCTTTTATTTTATGTCTTGGACTGTAAATTTGCCTAGAGATTCATGTCCCATCCAGCTGTATTTTTCTGGTTGGTCCATTTCACAGGAGCCTGTTCCTGTGCATGTGTGTTGATGCTCAGGACACATCTCCATTTTGGGTCAAGCAGCACACAAGGGTATTCTTGTCCTTTATTAAGCATAGTATGTGTGCCTTGGTCTTGACAGAATGTGATTAAAATGGATAAATTAAAGGGCAAAAGTGAAATCCAGTTATTTTCAAAGCAACTGTAATATAGCAGATCAATAACTTGCAACTTGTTTTTACACCAGTCTGAATTGTTTTTGACAGATCCCCCAATGCATTAAGTGCTGTCTATTTCAGTGTTATCTAGGCACCCTCCGACAGGTCAGCTGGTTTCACTGGGATTATTTCATCCTAGGTTGAAGTGTAATGGTTCATTCTGGGCATGCTGAAAGGCAGGATTTGTAGCAATGTGTGAACCCTGTGATTCACCGGCGAGATTGTGATGATGAATTGCTTGCGGAGGGGCGAACACAAAAGTGCTATGAGATAAACCAAGGCCATTATTATCCAGGCATTCTTTGGTATGTCTGGTCAGTTTCAGCTGTGGATGCTGCTTTTTTGTAGAAGATGGGATGGAGACAAGTCTCTTGCTGGTAAAATGCTGAAGGGACAATGATGGAGCATGTTTTCATTCTAGAATTATGAGACAGAAACAAATCTCATGATATAATCTTGTCATTTTCAGGCCCCAGGCAGAACTTCATTTAAACTATCAGAAGAAAATGCTTTGAATACATACAGTACAATATAGTGTGATATTATTATTGATAACAGATTCCTTGATCTTTTGCTAATTGTCCTTAAAAGGAGAACTCCAGAGTTGTCCATTGATTGATCATTTCCATGTCTCAGATCAGAGTTAGTTTTTTCTAATATCTTAATTATTCTGTGTTTGTTTTTCTTTAATGATAGCAGAGAAGCTGTACTGTTTATGCTAATTCCTACACTCTAACTTCAGAGTATCCAAAGGCTTGAGTAATTCTGTAATAACCAAGGTAAACTAATCCTCTTTGTTGCCACAGAGAAATTCCAAAATTTCAGTGGCTTAATACAGATAAAGTTAATTTCTTGCCACAAGCAAAGATTACTCTATCTCAGGTGACCCTTCCTCCATCTTGGAGTGATGCTGTTTTGAAACTGTGGTCTCCAAGATTATCGTGGCAGCAACGTAAGGACCAAAGGCATGAGTTACAGAGTCATTTGAGAGGTGCTTGGCATCACTTTCACTCATCCCATTAACCAGTCATATTGTCCCAATTGAAATGGAGAGTAACAGTTTGAGGTTTGTTGGATATTTGATGAGCACTAAATTTCCACCACACTGGTTCCTTGCAACCTCTCTTTTCTAGGCAGATCCCCTGGGATTTGTTTGTTTGTTTGTTTGTTTTTAATTCTTTATTGCCTGAAATTTATTCCCCCAATCTCTTTTATTCCTCTCAGTTGACTCAGTTGCCTAAAACAACAGGAGGATACACACTACTATATATAAAATAGATAACTAATAAGGACCTACTGTATAGCACAGAGAAATCTACTCAATACTCTATGATGGCCTATATGGGAAAATAATCTAAAAAAGAGTGGATATATGTATGTGTATAACCGATTCACTTTGCTGTACATCTGAAACTAGCACAACATTGTAAATCAACTATACGCCAATAAAAATTTAAAAAATAAAAGACTGGTTTGTATTATCTGGGGCTCCTTGGATCCATATCAAGACCCAAAGTAAATATTCAGTCTCAGTTATCTAAGCTAACTTCTGACATTGTTCACTTCAAAATTTAACTTCATTTGAAGTTGTATAGGCTTTTCCCATCTAGGAGTCTTATTTATGTATTTATTTATTTTTAAGCTTGTGAAATCACCTGAAATACTTACATACGCAATGCACATTTTTGTTTCTCTCTGTCTCTTTTAAAAATTTTTTTTGATTTTTGTTTGATGTAGATGCCCCACTAAGGCCTTAAGTACTGACATGCCTGGTGAAGAGGTTATTTCTCGGGGAGCAGTTCTTACCAAATAGTCTAAAACAGGAACAGCATAACTTCTCCACTCAGTCATTTTATTTCATTATTTTTCCTTTTCAATAAAGTGTGTGCCCTCTGGGATTAATTCACATTAGGAGGCAGGAATCAAGTTAAACGCGTCCATTAAAATGCATATGAAATGAAACAGCTGAAGATTAAAGGAGTCTGTATTTTAAAATACCAAATACGTGCCCATTTTGCAAAGAGAAACAAACAGTTAATAAAGCACAGCAGCTGTGCAAGTGCTAAGAGGTGGCCCTCCTCTGTCCTCCATCATCTCCTGAGTACCCTCTGTATGAGCTCCCCCCATTCTTCTTCGACTCTTCACTTAGGAAACTGAAACCTATGTTCAAAATTATTCTAACATTAGTTGCAGCTCTTGTGAATAGACCATTATGTTCCCAGCTATCCATCTAAAAAGTGGATGAGACTTCACATTTCTCTCCATTCTGAAAAAAGCCCATCGTAACCAGCAGACTATCTCATTTTGGGTCTGACCCACCCAGGGCTCCCTTGAACCACAAACTTTGGCACTTTACTTAACCATTCAGTCTGTTGGCTAGAACATTGCTGTGTTTGAAGGGTGGAACTTCTTCAGGAATGAAGTCTCATATAGCATGCAGTGCAGCAGAAAGCTGGACAAAGCATATTTTGAAGTTGCATAGATGAGGGCTAAGTCCGGACCCTGACATCTGATAGCGGTGTCCCCCATAGGAGAGGTGGCTACTTTCCTTATCAGAAAAATGGGCACTGATCAACATCAATTGTAGGATGTTTGTGGGTAACTAGAAATAACCCACTAGATTTACCACAATTAACTAGAAATATATGGGTATTAGCCTGGTACACAGCAAGAGCACAATAATTGATAACTCTTATTCACTTTTATTTCAGATTCTTTCAGTGGATTACTAGTTTTGAGT
Source organism: Phocoena phocoena (assembly GCF_963924675.1). Taxonomy (NCBI): domain Eukaryota; kingdom Metazoa; phylum Chordata; class Mammalia; order Artiodactyla; family Phocoenidae; genus Phocoena; species Phocoena phocoena. The sequence goes on along the minus strand of NC_089220.1, from coordinate 136,795,229 downwards.
TTTCTGGATCCAGCTACCTCTCATCCGGCAATGCTTGGCACTATTTATTTTAGCTTTCACTTCAAAACACAAATAAGCAATAGAAACCCACTCTGGCTAAATGCCTTGCCTACGGGCATAAAGTTATTGAATCACCCAGAGCCAAGGCATTAATCTTGGTTTACTGAGAAGCATGCAAATCTGGAGGCATGTTTCTTTTACTTTTTCAGTTGGAAGGAGTCTTGGATGTCACCTAGTTCCCACAGGCAGCCCTTACGGGCCTTTATGGCAAGGATGGATATTTGGGAATATTATTCTTTTTGAGCTACCAGGGATTTTTGTCTATTACCTCATTTCCTTACCACAGAAGTTGAAAATCAGTCTGCAGTAGCAGCTGGTAGAGTTTCTATTCTATATATCAGGAGGGGTTGCTTTTTCCTCATCTTAGGGATAGCCTCTGAAGGGAAATATGATGAAACCAGGGAAATACTATGAGCTGAGTAAAAGAAAAAAAAGAGAGAGAGAGAGATTTAAGTGAGACATTTCTATTGCTATGATTTTATATTAGAAACTACAGTCCATGCATACTGGGAATAAGGATCAACTGTAAAATCTTGTTTTATCCAACTTTAATTCACAAAATGTATTGAATGCCTCCTCTGTACTTAGCATTGCTACTGTGACTAGGTGAATGGGAGCAGTATGGGCTGGTATCCCTACCCTCACATTCCATAAACTGTTTCAGAGATAAAATTTACAAACGTAAATTACTTACAGAACTGGCATCACAAAATTAATTAATTGCCATTATTTCTGTTCCAAGTAACAGGTGTTATAAAAAGTAAAGCAGAAAGAGGTGCCAAACCCTCTCAAAACAGCTGGGAAGTTAGTTGTAGGGGAAAGATAAAGAGCTTTTTTTTTTTTATTGGAGTAAAATTGCTTTACAATGTTGTGTTATTTTCTGCTGTACCATGAAGTGAATCAGCTATAATGTATACCTATATCCCCTCCCCCAAGTGGGACCTCCCTCCCACCCCACCCCCCCATCCCACCCATTTATCCATATCATTTGAGGCATTCACAGGATAGGAGATGGAGAAGTTCAACAGGATGAAAGAACAGACAATATCAGAAATAGACATGGAAATATGCTTGGCCCCCAAATGGAGGTGATGGGCATGAGAGAAATACATTTGCAGAATGGCCATCAAACAACGTGCACACAGATACAGGAGTTCTACAAATACCTGTTATTATTTTTCTTAAATATATGGTTTCATATTTTATTAACTATTTAGGGAATATTAAAATCAAATAAAAATTAAAAACGAACCATCAAATATGGTCTACAACAAATTTCAGCATACTGGAGCATGCTGATGCATTAAGTATGTTGCCAGTACAATTCATTTTGTGCAGACATTAGATTAAGCTTTTTTGGTTTCTGTATATATATTTGATTCTTTTGTATAGGAGCCTTGGAGTTATTTTTATTTTCCTTCTCAATGTAGGCAGTCGTGTGTCCAATTATGGGAACTAGTACAAGCAAATTCAATCACACATCCCACAGTGCTAGTATTATGTTGTAAATAGTTCTGACGCTTCTTGGTAGCTTTGGGTGATATTATAAGGAATTCAGCTGTAGAACAAAATGTCCAAGTACACTTAATACTCAGAAAAAAAGCAGTTTAAAAATACAAAACCTACAACTGTTACTGTTTGCAACAATTGATCTGTGAGAATCAGGATTATCTAGATATGGTGAATCTAACAAAACAGAGTGTAGAAATAAATTATGCTATATCTTATATAATCATTCCTCCCCCAGTCTGGCCCCAAACCTCATCTGGTAAACACTTTAGTTTCTTGAAATGTATCTTGTTGTTCCATTGGTTTATTTTTTAAGCAGTTATTGCTATAATGTGGAGTTTAAAATATGTCTATGCTGAACATATAAGCTTTTTCAAGTATATATTGAGAATCTGCATTAGATTTTTTTTTTTTTTTGGATAGAGGTTTACGGTTAAACAATATTTGAAAATTATTGATTTAGAGGCAGAAAATCTGAGGGCTTTGTTCTGAACCTTAGGATCTCCAGGTCTTGAAAACACGTAAGGAGAGGTAGAGGAGCAGAGAACACAAAGAACAGAATTAGCAAAGGACAGGATTTATTGGCCTTAAATTTCAGCAGCTTTGATTTTTCCATGGTTATCCTTTTGATGAAGCATTAAGAGAGCTTGAGTATCCCCAAATTGGATAATTAATCCCTTTATAATTGCTAGATGACTCATGCTTTAGTGTAAAACAAAAGCCTTTCTCAAAATTAGCATGTGTGTCTGGGAGTAGCCCCAATCTGGCTGTGGTCAAAGGCACTGCATTACATCTAAATTCGAATGCTCTGGTTGGCAGCCACTGCTGTCTGAGAAGAGTCAGTGTCTCAGAGATGTGGAAGGACCTGAGCTATGAGCCCTTGGGAGAGGGGGTAGAGGTGACCCAGTAGAGGCTTCTGGGTGGTACTGAAGACTGAGGGATAAAGCACTTGGAGCTAGCTGCCATGGAACAAAGAATTCTAAGAAAACAGTTTCTCATCTCCAGTCACTCAGAGGAGAGAAATCCACATGAAGGGTGAGGTCAAGCAGATACCACTAAGTAGTGTGCTATGACGGACAGAATTCATTTCGACCTGCAATGGCTCATCCGTGATGAAGCAGATTTGCTGAAATAACTGTCTCGTGTAGAGGTAGAAGAAAGGGTTAGGAAGGAAAGAATCCCCACCCAGCCCACTGAGGATCAAAACTGAAGGGTGGGGGCTTCCCTGGTGGTGCAGTGGTTGAGAGTCCACCTGCCGATGCAGGGGACACGGGTTCGTGCCCCGGTCTGGGAAGATCCCACATTCCGGGGAGAGACCTCAACGGGAGAGACCACAACAGTGAGAGGCCCATGTACCGCAAAAAAACCAAACAAACAAACAAAAAAAAACCGAAGGGTGAGCCAGATAATTGGAGGGAATTGAAACTCCATGGACCACTTCTCTTGGTCTGCAGTCACCAGGGCTTATTCTGTGCCAGCCTTGACAATAGTTTTTGTGGCTACAAAGATGAAGACACAGCCTTCAACCTCTAGGAGATCGCAAACTGGAAGGAACAAGATCCATAAGTGATGGTAACACTGTGGTGGGAGCTCATCTGAAGTTTAATACAAGGTGGGAGAAGAGCCCAAAGAACATCCAGTGTAGGTTGGCCAGGCCTTAAAAGAGGGAAGGAATAGAAGGACAATTTTTGATATAAGGGACAATGCATGCAAAGGCAGGAGGTGAGGGAGGAAGATGTACATGAAGCACAGCAAAGAGGGAGCCTTGTTCTCTTGGTTGGAGAACAGGGGAGATGAAACTGGAAACACAGGACAGGCAATATCACAAATGAACCAAGGTCCTGGACCTCAGGCAGCATATATTCTACCAGTAAAACCAGAAAGACAAAAAATTATTTAATATACACAATGCAACATAGAACTGTGGTTGGCTTTTCTATTGCTGGAACCCATAATCAAATTCAGGAGGATAAGTGGAGAATAAGAGGTAATTTCATCTGTACGCCTGCCTGTAAGCAGATTTGAATAAACAACATCCCAGAACTCTTTGATGACTCGCATACATTGGAAATAAGCAAGGCTCTCTTTGATCATGAGGGAAGAGGCAGTGCTGCAAGTACAGTAATAAATACGGAGAGACCAATGTGATAGCGGAAGAGAAAATAACTTCGGAAGAGGAAAATGATCTTCCCGGAGGAGGTGAGATCTAGTTGGGTCTTTAAGGATGAAGGGATGCTTATTAAGAAGTCAAGGAGGGTTAAGGGCATTCTAGCAACAGAGACCAGCCCGTGCAGAATCATAGAAATGAGGAGCGGCAATGGAGATCTGGAGGATGAAACGTAAGCTGGGAACCTTTGATTAGAAGGCTAGAAAATGTGTGTGATTGCAGAAAGGGTGAATGATAAAGAGGAGAGGTCTGATTTTCTCAGTGTTGGGGGAGCCCCTGAAGGATCTTAAATGAAGAAAGGATAAGATACAGAGCTTTTCTAGAAGAGCTTACTCAGTTCTATAAGCTAAGAAAAGTTAATTAGGAAATGTGAGAAAATTGCCACTATAATTTCCTTAGCCTGTACATAGTTGCTGTTTGAAATTTTGTTGAAATGAGTTTTATATATTCTCTCTCTTTGAAAAGATAAATGGCATTTTCAAAGCCCACTGCATCTAGTTGGGTGAGTTGCCTGATTAATTGCAGGAACTGCCCTAACCCAAGAAACTTGTCAGAGTGGTTGCCTCCAAGGAAGGGAAGTGAGCTTAGAGAAGACAGAGATGGGAGGGAGACTTGATGAAGAAGTACCACTTTGCCCCTTTTTGATATCACAACATGCACTTGTATTATCTACCACCATGTTATTTACTTAATTACATTTTTACCAAAAAGAAATGTCCATATTGCTCTCTTTATAAAGTTTTGTGACACATAGATTTCATTTTCTGATAAGCACAGATTTTTAAAACAACAAATTTTTGCGAGAAGGGCTATAACCAAGGAAGTGTGAAACAGAACCCTAGTTCTTATGTCATTAAGATGAAAGTTGAGAAGGAATTGAAACATGCAAAGATGTTTCAATTGTTAAATCTTTGCACTTAACATGCAAAGATATTAAATGTGAATGGATTAAATGCTCCAACCAAAAGAAACAGCCTCACTGAATGGATACAAAAACAAGACCCAGATATGTGCTGTCTACAAGAGACTCACTTCAGACATAGGGACACATACAGACTGAAAGTAAGGGGATGGAAAAAGATATTCCATACAAATGGACATCAAAAGAGAGCTGGAGTAGCAACACTCCTATCAGATAAAATAGATGTTAAAATAAAGAATGTTACAAGAGACAAGGAAGGACACTACATAATGATCAAGGGATCAATCCAAGAGGAAGATATAACAATTATAAATATATATGCATCCAATATAGGAGCACCTCAATACATAAGGCAAATGTTAACAGTTATGAGAGGAAATTGGCAGTAACACGATAATAGTAGGGGACTTTAATAACACTTCACTTACACAAATGGACAGATGATCCAGACAGAAAATTAATAAGGAAAAACAAACCTTAAACGACACAATAGACCAGATAGATTTAATTGATATTTATAGGACATTCCATCCGAAAACAGCAGATTACACTTTCTTCTCAAGTGTGCACGGAACATTCTCCAGGATAGATCACATCTTGGGTCACAAATCAAGCCTAGGTAAATTTAAGAAAACTAAAATCATATCCAGCATCTTTTCCAACCACAACACTATGAGATTAGAAATAAATTACAGGGGAAAATACGTAAAAAACACAAATGCATGGAGGCTAAACAATATGTTACTAAATAACCAACAGATCACTGAAGAAATCAAAGAGGAAATCAAAAAATACCTAGAGACAAATGACAACGAAAACATGATGATCCAAAACCTATGTGATGCAGCAAAAGCAGTTATAAGAGGGAATTTTATAGCAATACAATCCTACCTCAAGAAACATCTCAAATAAACAATCTAACCTTACACTTAAAGGAACTAGAGAAAGAACAAACAAAACCCAAAGTTAGTAGGAGGAAAGAAATCATAAAGATCAGAGCAGAAATGAATGAAATAGAAACAAAGAAAATAATAGCAAAGATCAATAAAACTAAAAGCTGGTTCTTTGAGAAGATAAGTAAAATGGATAAACCATTAGCTAGACTCATCAAGAAAAAGAGGGAAAGGACTCAATAAAATTAGAAATGAAAAAGGAGAAGTTACAATGGACACCACAGAAATACAAAGCATCCTAAGAGACTACTACAAGCAACTCTATGCCAATAAAATGGACAACCTGGAAGAAATGGACAAATTCTTAGAAAGGTATAACCTTCCAACACTGAACCAGGAAGAAATAGAAAATATGAACAGACCAATCACAAGTAATGAAATTGAAACTGTGATTAAAAATCTTCCAATAAACAAAAGCCCAGGACCAGATGGCTTCACAGGTGAATTCTATCAAACATTTAGAGAAGAGCTAACACCCATCCTTCTCAAACTCTTCCAAAAAATTGTGGAGGAAGGAACACTCCCAAACTCATTCTGTGAGGCCACCATCACCCTGATACCAAAACCAAACAAAGATACCTACAAAAAAAGAAAATTACAGACCAATATCACTGATGAATATAGATGCAAAAATCCCCAACAAAATACTAGCAAACAGAATCCAACAACACATTACAAGGATCATTCACCATGATCAAGTGGGATTTATCCCAGGCATCAAGGATTCTTCAATATACACAAATCAGTTAATGTGATACACCATATTAACAAATTGAAGAATAAAAACCATATGATCATCTCAATGGATGCAGAAAAATCTTTTGACAAAATTCAACACACATTTATGATAAAAACTCTCCAGAAAGTGGGCATAGATGGAACCTACCTCAACATAATAAAGGTCATATACGACAAACCCACAGCAAATGTCATTCTCAATGGTGAAAAACTGAAAGCATTTCCTCTAAGATCAGGAACAGGACAAGGATGTCCACTCTCACCACTATTAGTCAACGTAGTTTTGGAAGTCCTAGCCACGGCAATCAGAGAAGAAAAAGAAATAAAAGGAATACAAACTGAAAAACAAGAAGTAAAACAGTCACTGTTTGCAGATGACATGATACTATACATAGAGAATCCTAAAGATGCTACCAGAAAACTACTAGAGCTAATCAATGAATTGCGTAAAGTTACAGGATACAAAATTAATGCACAGAAATCTCTTGCATTCCTACGCACTAACAACAAAAGATCAGAAAGAGAAATTAAGGAAACAATCCCATTCACCATTGCAACCAAAAGAATAAAATACCTAGGAATAAATTACCTTCCTGAGGAGGTAAAAGACCTGTGCTCAGAAAACTAGAAGACACTGATGAAAGAAATCAAAGATGACAGAAACAGATGGAGAGATACACCATGTTCTTGGATTAGAAGAATCAATATTGTGAAAATGACTATACTACCCAAAGCAATCTGCAGATTCAATACCATCCCTATAAAATTACCAATGGCATTTTTTAAAGAGCTAGAACAAAAAAATCTTAAAATTTGTATGGAGACATAAAAGACCCCAAATAGCCAAATCAATCTTGAGGGGAAAAACTGGAGCTGGAGGCATCAGACTCCTGACTTCAGACTATACTACAAAGCCAAAGTAATCAAGACAATAAGGGTACTGACACAAAAACAGAAATATAGATCAATGGAACAGGATAGAAAGCCCAGAGATAAACCCATGCACCTGTGGTCAACTAATCTATGACAAAGGAGTCAAGGATATACAATGGAGAAAAGACAGTCTCTTCCATAAGTGGTGCCTGGAAAACTGGACAGGTACATGTAAAAGAATGAAATTAGAACACTCCCTAACACAATACACAAAAATAAACTCAAAATGGGTTAAAGACCTAAATGTAAGACCGGACACTATAACACTCTTAGAGGAAAACAGAGAACACTCTTTGACATAAATCACAGCAAGATCTTTTTTGACCCACCCCCTAGAGTAATGGAAATAAAAACAAAAGTAAACAAATGGGACAGATGAAACCTAATGAAATAAACATTTTATTTTCCAAATAAAATAAAATTCAAAAAGAAAAAAAGATGAAAGTTGAGAAGGAATTGAAACATGCAAAGATACTAAATAGAACACAAAGGGCCTTTTAAGCTTTGTCGATAGCACAAGGCTTTAGGCCCATTCCAAGCAGGTGATGCCATTTAACAGGTGGTAGGGGGAAGAAAGAGGTATTCCGAACTTAGTTTGCTATGAGATTTTTAGTAACTGAACTAGGCTTTAAAATGGTAAGAGAGAAGATAACAATGTAAAAATGCAATGACTACTCAGGATAGATAAGGAGGAAACAAGTGCTTACCTGCTTAAAGAAGTTTAAATCCTCAGCCCAGATGACTTCCATCTCGGGGTGCAAAAGGAACTTGCAAATGTAATCTAGGCACCACTAACCATATGTTTGAGGATTCTTATCAATCAGAAGATTAATGATGGGTTAAAAGGGAAATCCTGAGTTTCAAAACTGGATAGGGAAGTTGAATCCTAGGCATTGTGGATATTGACATATGGCTATTTCTCTTGGGTGAAAATTGACGGCAATAAGGCATCAGATAGCGTTCTCCCCAGAGGTTATATGGACCCTGAGTTATCTTAGGTTTACGCAATCCTTGTAGACTCAAAATTTAAAATAAATGTCTATTATTTGTAAGCACTACATCTCTAGGAAGGGAGCAAGCATCTGCTGGGCAGCCCTGAGCTGGTGTGCCTCACCCCTCCTTTACACATCAGAATCACATGTTCTCTTTGCATTTAAAATAACTGAATGCCCCCTCCCAGAATTGCCCTGTAATCAGCAGGGGAGGAGAGTCCTCATAACGGAGAGAAGACAGTTATAAGGTTTGGCATGGAAAGGAAAGAAGGACGTTGGTGCCATAAGTCAGCAAACTTCAAAAAGGCTATTTGAAAGGAATAGTGATTGAAAGGGTGGGGGATTTGTCATAGGATTTGTCCAATAAAACATTTAGATTTCCATCTAAAATGGTTATATGATTGTCTAAAAGAGTAGAACTTGAAGGGTCTCTTTCTTAAATGAAATTTCAACTTTTGGAAACAATTTGAAGTTCTATTGGTTCTGGAAGGCTGATTTAATTACTGCAGCATACAGAGAGGGAGATACTGTGTTTCTTTATAGAAAGAAATGTCCTCTTTTCATCCTTGCCTCTTCTCTCTCTCCCTCACTTCTTACCTTTAATACTTATATACTGTCTCCTCTGTGCTTAGGCACTGTGCTTGATGCAAACTAAAGCTCTCAACTCCTGGCATTCACATCCTGGTGGGAGAATCTAAGAGGCAAACTAATATCATCATACCGAGTCATAAGGGCTAGACAACGGACAGCTTGAGAGAAGTGTAGAGAGAGCAGGGAGGAGGTGCAGAGAACTCACTCACCTTGTGACATTTGTAAGTGTTTGCCAACTGAAGAAGGGAGGCGAGATGCTTCAAACATCAAGTACAGCATGTGCAAAGGCACCGTGTTGGAACAAGGGCAGGACATTCAAGTCTACAAAGTTAATGTCAGAGGAGGTCAGCCTAGAGAGACAGAAAAGTGCCTTGACTTACAGTAGAAGACATCTGTTAGAAGTGGTGCCCATCAGGAAGAATGAAGAAATGTCTTCTTTTGTATGGGGCACAGTTAGACTGGTCTGCTCTCTTTGGCCACTAAAATCTCAATTTGTTTTTCAATTCATTGACACTCAGTCCAAATAGTGATAATGATTATGCCACAATGCCTACAGTGTTTTTCTTCCCCTTACCTCCTTCCTTCCTCCCTCCCTCCCTCCCTCCCTTCTTTCCTTTGTTCCTTCCTTCTCTTTCTCTTCTTCCTTCCTTCTTTCTATTAAGAATCTGTAAAGAAAATAATTGATGAACATAGCTAAACCAATATAGGAGAGTAAAACAGTTTAATGGAGAGTTAACTTAATGAGTAGTCTATTTATTTAATACACCATAAGTATTCATTATATTTTCCTTCATTCATTTATGAGGCAAGTACTTATTGAGCATCAGCTTACTCTGGGACCTCTATGAGCCCCTGAAAAAACAGGAGTGAATGAGATGATTAAAGTCTTTGATCTCATGCTCTTTTGCTCTATGGGAAGGAGGCAGGCAATAGATAAGTCTATAACATCTGCCATTCCTTACCCAGGCAATGACCTCTCTTGTCTTATACAGTTTTGAAATTGTTTGTTCTTGCTCTGTTTCCTTTTCCTTTTCTTTTTCCCCTCCCTCTGATCTCTTTTTCTTGCATCATCCCCCTTTGGAACTCAGCTGTGCTGGGGAAGAATAGGGTTTTTTTTGCTTATCCCATCCTGGATTTTGGCAGGGAGAATGACTGCTGTATTGCATCAGAGATGAAAAGAACTCCCTCACTGGCAGGAGTCTTAGACCCAGTGACATTTCCTGATTGCTACTATTTCACATCCTCTCTCATACAACCATTTGCTTTTTCACTGTAGAATTCATTCACTACCATTCACTACCTTTTATCAGAAGGTGGTCTCAAGGGTGTCTATTTAAGGCTAGACAAACACCTATTGTTTGAGAACAGGCACCTCTAATCTAGAAAGCCTTTTCTATTTGATTTGGGGGAATTAAAGAAAAGATACCACAGGTAAGCTATATCAGTTATATGTAGCTTAGCGATAGTGCAACCCAAAATATTTTTGTAAGAAAGAGATGCATGGTGAATGTAACTTTGACCTTTGTCCAGCCTGGCTGATGGACCAAAAGTTGTTTTCTCAGGACAGGGTTTAGCAAAAAGTTGATCTTGGCACAGAATGGTACGGTCTGTTAACATAAGACCAGTCATTCATTCTACATGTTCTTTGTGAACTTTTCAAATCAGAAGATCAAAGGCAGTGTCAAATTCTTACCTCTGGCCATAAAGCAGCTTCTAGGAGAGCAGAAAGCCTGGATGGGACCATATTCATTTTTGTACTTTTAATGACAGAATCTGTGGCTGGAAAATTCTACAAAGCAGTTGTTTAAGAGGCTCTTTACTGATTTTACCTGGTTTCTTTTGGTTAGTCCTAATTCCAGTTCTATTTCTCAAAGAAAATGATGAATTTTCCTCTTGAGACAAGAGGAAAAACTGCTTTTTTTTTTTTTTTTTTTTTTTTTTTGCGGTACGCGGGCCTGTCACTGCTGTGGCCTCTCCCGTTGCGGAGCACAGGCTCCAGACGCGCAGGCTCAGCGGCCATGGCTCACGGGCCCAGCCGCTCCGCGGCACGTGGGATCCTCCCGGACCGGGGCATGAACCCGTGTCCCCTGCATCGGCAGGCGGACTCTCAACCACTGCGCCACCAGGGAAACCCGAAAAACTGCATTTTGTTGTTGATTATGTATGGAATGTTTTTTCTGTTATTTTGCTTTACAATCAAATCCTCCTTACACCAAAAGAAATGCCAGTACAATCCTAGCACATAGAGATCACCTGTCCTCTGAAGTAAGATCTAAGTCTGTCCCCAAATATGACAATTTGCACACATAGCCATAGGGCATTTTCAACGGCATGCTAAATGTCTTATTTTTTATCAGTTTTACTTTTTTATTACTGTATCGCTACTTACGAATTTCTAACGCATCCCCTCAATTAGGTCAAAAGCTACCATGAGGGTGCTACTTAAGCTTCCTTCTTTCTTCCTGTTAGGAATTTGTAAAGAAAATAATTGGTAGGGATAGCTAAACCAATATGAGGGAATGAAACAGTTTAATGCAGAGTCAGTCTAAGGGGAAAGCAGTTAGTTTTCATTAATAAGCATGATATTTGCTGTAAGTTTTTTTGTAGATGAGCTTTATCACCCTGAGGAAGTTCCCTTTCATTGTTAGTTTTGCTGAGAGTATTTATCATGAATGGATGTCAAATTTTGGTAAAGGCTTTTTCTGCATCTATTATACGATTGTATGAGTTTTCTTCTTCTGTCTACTAGGATGGTGAATTACACTAATTGATTCTCTAATGTTGAACCAAACTTGCATTCCTCCTTGATCATGATGTATTATGTTTTTAAAATCTTGCTGGACTCAGTTTTTGAATATTTTGTTGAGGATTTTTGTTCCTGTGATCCTGAGGGATATTACTCTGCAGATTTCTGTTTGTGGATTGTTTTTGTTTTGATCTCAGTGTAATTCTGGCTTTATAACACGTGTTAGGAAATGTTTCTTCTGCTCTTGTTTTCTGGAAAAGCTTATGTAGAAATGATGTTATTTCTTTCTTAACTGTTCAGTAGAATTCCTCAGTGAAGACACTTAGGTCTGATGTTTTCTTTGTGGGAAAGATTTTAGCCACAATCTCAGTTTCTTTAATAGAGATATAACTATTCATGTTATCCATTTCTTCATGAGAGAGCTTTGGTAGTTTATGTCTTCCAAGAAATTTGTTCATTTCACCTAATTTATCCAATTTGTGAGATAAAGGTTTGTTTTTGTTTCTTTGTTTTTTGCTTTATATCTTTATTATCCTTTTAATATCTGTGGGATCTGTAATAAAATCCCCTAATTCAAAATTTTGATTATTGAAAATGTATTTATTCTCTCTCTTTTTCTTCCTCAGTTGGGTGAGAGCGGGATAGCACTTGGTAAACTTTTTGTATAATAGACTACATAGTAAATATTTTTGTATATGCAGGTCACTTGGTCTCTGTTTCAACTACTGAACCCTCTTGTAGTGGAAAGCAACCAGAGAAAATAACCAAGTGCATTTATCTATGTTCCAATAAAACTTTATTTACCGAAACAGACAGTAGGCTGGATTTGCCCATGGGCTGTCGTTTGTAGATATTGGACTAAGAGATTATCAATTTTATTAATCTTTTGAAAACACTAGTTGTTGTTTTAATTGGTCTCTTTCCATTGTTTCTCTTTTTCAATTTTATTCATTTTTGCTCTTATTATAATTATGTCCTTCTTTCCTGCTTGCTATAAGTACAATTTGTTCTTCTTTTTCTAGTTTCATAAGGTAAAAGTTTAGATCATGGATTCAAGACATTACTTTTTTTCGAACAGAACATACTTTTAATTCTATACATTTTTCTTTAATCACTGCTTTAGCTGCATCTCACACATTTGAATATGTTTTATTTTAATGTCCGTTCAGTTAAAATATTTTCTAATATCTTTTGTAACCTCTTATTTGACTCATAGGTTATTTAGAAGTGTGTTTAATGTCTAAATTTGGGAGATGGTTCTAGATATTTTTTGTTATTGAAAAATTTATAATTAATTCTTCATAATCTGATAACATAGTTTATGTAATTTAAATTAACTTGAATATGTTGAGGCTTTTTTATGGCATAGAATATAATTCTGCTCTTTGATGGTGTGTCTATAAGTGGCACTTGGTCTCATTGGGTAACACTCTCTTTCAGGTGTTCCATAGCTATATTAGTATATTTTTACTTGCCTTATGTATTCCTGAGAGGATTTCTGAAGTCACAAATTATTAGTTTTTGCTTCATATATATTGAGGCTTTTATGTTAGGTGCATACATATTTGGGGTTTTTTTTGTTTTTTTTCCTTCTTTGTCCGTATATAATACTTTTTTTTAATCCTTGGTAATATTTCTTATTCTGATGTCTACTTTGCCTGATATTTATATAGCCACTCCAGCTTCCTTTTGCTTAGTGTTTTCATAGCATTTCTTTTTCTATCTTCTTACTTATAATATTTTATACTTAAATTTGGGCCTTGCTTTTTTTAGAGTCTGATATGACAATATCTGTCTTTTAACTGAGATGTTTAGAATACTTACATTTATTGAAATTATTGTTATGGTTTTTAAAAAAAATATCACATGGATATTTTTTTAAATTCATCCCGTTTCTTGACCTTTTCTCCATTTTTTGCTTGCTTTGGGATTGATTGCAAGAAGCCTTTGCATTACACAGTAGTGTGGGACTATAAAAATGACCATGCAAGCTGAAATCACACCAAGTGATAGTAAAAATCAATGGGATACTATGATTGTTCTGTGGCCCTCATTTTTTTTTCAAAACATTAAATACTCTCTTAATGTTATAAATGTATAGAAAATGATAAATAGAAAACTAAAATTTCCTTAGTACACTGTAATTTAAAACATTAGAAACATTAAGAATTAAGGTTTTATTTCTGTGTAAAGTAGTTATCAGGAGTAGATTGAACAGTGCTTGCCTCCTCATAATAGAACATATCATATGGAGTAAGCATCTTGTCTGTTTCTTAACAAATTGTCATACTCTTTTCTAAGTTTGTGTCAGCTTTCAACATTTTGCCCTTTGTGCTTCCAGTGTCGTGAAATATCTTTGAGAGTTCCTTTAATGTATTTTTACCAGCATCATTTCTTCTGGAACACTTTAATTTTTTTTCTTCACAACCAAATCCCTCCTTTGCATCAGTAAGTTTTTCCTAAGTTCTTCTGGCTGCATACCTACAGTCTGTTGGACAACAATGGTATCAATATGCCTATGATCAGCTACTTCTTCCATAACTTTATTTATGTTCAATTTGAATATCACTTATAGCATCATCACTTTTTGTTTCTTTGCTGCATGTTCATGGCCAATTCTCTCTTTAGATTACCCATTTTTATAAAATGTCATGTTGGCTTATCACTGGGTGACATGGAAGCAACAAAACTACATACTTTGCTGTCTGTGCAAGAGCTGAGTAATAGATGTGCAATGACTAATCCCTAATAGACTTCGAAGGAAGTGATTTGATAGGTCACAGATAATGATGCACATCTGTTATTTACACAGTAATTTGTAAACAAAAAAACTTTCACTGAGGGTTTTACTTTATACAATCATTTGCAGTTATTATGCAATGGTAACTGTAATTTGACTTGTTTTGGGGAGTCCGCTAGACGATAACAAATAAAATATGTCCATATCAGAAATATTCAAATTAAGGACAAACATAATGATTTTAATGATTCTACTTTATCTCTATTATTGGTTTATTATCAATGCTTGCTTTTAAAATATTCTTTAATGTTAACTCCAGGATTTACAATATATATCATTAACTTATCACAGTCCACTTTCGAATGCTATTATATCACCTCACATAATGTGTAAAAACCTTCCAACAATATACTTCCAATTCTTTCCTCCCTACTTTTTTGATATTGCTAGCATTGATGATACTTTTACATATTTTATGTAAATCCCCAAATAGTTATTGTTTTTTTCTTTAGATAGTCACTTATTCTTTGGAGTCATTACTATTTTAAAAATGGTCTTTGTATATTTACTTTTATTTTGAGCATTTCCAGACTTCATTATAGTTTTTTGCAGATTCAAGTTTCTATCTGGTATCATATTTCTTCGGAGTGAAAAAAAATTTTCAATATTGTGTGTAGCTTAAATCTGCTGACAATAAAGTCAGCCTTTTGTTTGTTTGATGTGTTTGTTTTTTGAAAAAGTGTTTATTTAATCTTAAGTTTTGAAATATATTTTTGCTGGTTATAATTATGTAGATTGACAGTTTTTCTTTTCTCTTCCAGAATTTTATTTTATTTTATTTTATTTTAAAAATCTTTATTGGAGTATAATTTCTTTACAATGGTGTGTTAGTTTCTGCTTTATAACAAAGTGAATCGGCTATACAGATAAATATACATGTATCCCCATATCTCCTCCTTCCTGCATCTCACTCTCATCCTCCCTATCCTACCCCTCAAGGTGGTCACAAAGCACCAAGCTGATCTCCCTGTGCTATGTGGCTGCTTCCCACTAGCTATCTATTTTACATTTGGTAGTGTATATATGTCCATGCCACTCTCTCAATTTGCCCCAGCTTACCTTTCCCCCTCCCCGTGTCTTCAAGTCGATTTCTACGTCTGCATCTTTATTCCTGTCCTGCCTCTAGGTTCTTCAGAACCATTTTTTTGGTTTGTTTTCTGAGATTCCATATATATGTGTTAGCATATAGTATTTGTTTTTCTCTTTCTGACTTACTTCACTCTGTATGACAGACTGTAGGTCCATCCACCTCACTACAAATAACTCAATTTTGTTTCTTTTTATGGCTGAGTTATATTCCATTGTATATATGTGCACTGTCGATGGACACTTAGGTTGCTTCCATATCCTGGCTATTGTAAATAGAGCTGCAATGAACATTGTGGTATATGACTCTTTTTGAATTATTGTTTTCACAGGGTATATGCCCAGGGGAGGGATTGCTGGGTCATATGGTAGTTCTATTTTTAGTTTTTTAAGGAACCTCCATACTGTTCTCCATAGTGGCTGTATCAACTTACATTCCCACCAACAGTGCAAGAGGGTTCCCTTTTCTCCACACCCTCTCCAGCATTTATTGTTTCTAGATTTTTTGATGATGGCCATTCTGACTGGAATGAGGTGATACCTCATTGTAACTTGATTTGCATTTCTCTAATGATTAGTGATGTTGAACATCCTTTCATGTGTTTGTTAGCAATCTGTATATCTTCTTTGGAGAAATGTCTATTTAGGTCTTCTGCCCATTTTTGGATTGAGTTGTTTCTTTATTGATATTGAGCTGCATGACCTGCTTTTAAATTTTGGAGATTAATCCTTTGTCAGTGGCCTCATTTGCAAATATTTTCTCCCATTCTGAGGGTTATTTTTTCATCTTGCTTATGGTTCCCTTTGCTGTGCAAAAGCTTTTAAGTTTCATTAGGTCCCATTTATTTATTTTTGTTTTTATTTCCATTTCTCTAGAAGATGGGTCAAAAAGGTTCTTGCTGTGATTTATGTCATAGAGTGTTCTGCTTCTGTGTTCCTCTAAAAGTTTTATAGTATCTGGCCTTACATTTAGGTCTTTAATCCATTTTGAGTTTGTTTTTGTGTATGGTGTTAGGGAGTGTTCTAATTTCATTCTTTTACATGTACCTGTCCAGTTTTCCCAGCACCACTTATTGAAGAGGCTGTCTTTTCTCCATTGTATATTCTTGCCTCCTCTATCAAAAATAAGGTGACCATATGTGCGTGGGTTTATCTCTGGGCTTTCTATCCTGTTCCATTGATCTATATTTCTGTTTTTGTACCAGTACCATACTCTTGATTACTGTAGCTTTGTAGTATATTCTGAAGTCTGGGAGCCTGATTCCTAAGCTCCATTTTTCTGTCCCAATATTGCTTTGACTATTTGGGGTCTTTTGTGTTTCCATACATATTGTGAAATTTTTTGTTCTAGTTCTGTGAAAAATGCCATTGGTAATTTGATAGGGATTGCATTGAATCTGTAGATTGCTTTGGGCAGTATAGTTATTTTCACAATGTTGATTTTTCCAATCCAAGAACATGGTATATCTCTCCATCTGTTTGTATCATCTTTACTTTCTTTCATGAGTGCCTTATACTTTTCTGCATACAGGTCTTTTGTCTCCTTAGGTAGATTTATTCCTAGGTATTTTATTCTTTTTGTTGCAATGGTAAATGAGAGTGTTTCCTGAATTTCTCCTTCAGATTTTTCATCATTAGTGTATAGGAATGCAAGATCTTTCTGTGCATTAATTTTGTATCCTGCTACTTTACCAAATTCGTTGATTAGTTCTGGTACTTTTCCGGTAGCATCTTTAAGATTCTCGATGTATAGTATCATGTCATCTGCAGACAGTGGCAGCTTTACTTCTTCTTTTCTGATTTGGATTCCTTTTATTTCCTTTTCTTCTCTGATTGCTGTGGCTAAAACTTCCAAAACTATGTTGAATAATAGTGGTGAGAGTGGACAACCTTGTCTTCTTCATGATCTTAGAGGAAATGGTTTCAGTTTTTCACCATTGAGAACGATATTGGCTGTGGGTTTGTCTTATAAGGCCTTTAGTATGTTGAGGTAAGTTCCCTCTATGCCTACTTTCTGAGGGTTTTTATCATAAATGGGTGTTGAATTTTGTCAAAAGCTTTTTCTGCATCTATTGAGATGATGATACAGTTTTTATCCTTCAATTTGTTAATATCGTGTATATTGAAGAGTCCTTGCATTCCTGGGGTAAACCCCACTTGATCATGGTGTATGATCCTTTTAATGTGCTGTTGGATTCTGTTTGCTAGTATTTGATGAGGAGTTTTGCATCTATGTTCATCGGTGATATTGGCCTGTAGTTTTCTTTCGTGACATCTTTGTCTGATTTTTGTATCAGGGTGATGTTGGCCTCGTAGAATGAGTTTGGGAGTGTTCTTCCCTCTGCTATATTTTGGAAGAGTTTGAGAAGGATAGGTGTTAGCTCTTCTCTAAATGTTTGATAGAATTCGCCTGTGAAGCCACCTTGTCCTGGGCTTCTGTTTGTTAGAAGATTTTTAATCACAGTCTCAATTTCAGTGCTTGTGATTGATCTGTTCATACTTTCTATTTCTTCCTGGTTTAGTCTCAGAAGGTTGTGCTTTCCTAAGAATTTGTCCATTTCTTCCAGGTTGTCCATTTTATTGGCATAGAGTTTCTTGTAGTAATCTCTCATGATTCTTTGTATTTCTGCAGTGTCAGTTGTTACTTCTTTTTCATTTCTAATTCTACTGAATTGAGTATTCTCCGTTTTTGTCTTGATGAGTCTGGCTAACGGTTTATCAATTTTGTTTATCTTCTCAAAGAACCAGCTTTTAGTTTTATTGATCTTTGCTACTGTTTCCTTCATTTCTTTTTCATTTATTTCTGACATGATCTTTATGATTTCTTTCCTTCTGCTAACATTGGGATTTTTTTGTTCTTCTTTCTCTAACTGCTTTAGTTGTAAGATTAGGTTGTTTATTTGACATGTTTCTTGTTTCTTGAGGTAGGATTGTATTGCTATAAACTTACCTCTTAGAAATGTTTTTGCTACATCCCATAGGTTTTGGGTTGTCGTGTTTTCATTGTAATTTGTTTCTAGATATTTTTTGATTTCCTCTTTGGTTTCTTCCGTGATCTCCTGGTTATTTAGTAGTGTATTGTTTAGCCTCCATTTGTTCATATTTTTTACAGATATTTTCTTGTAATTGATATCTAGTCTCATGGCGTTGTGGTCTGAAAAGATACTTGATATGATTTCAGTTTTCTTAAATTTACTAAGGCTTCATTTGTGGTGCAAAATATGATCTATCCTGGAGTGTATTCTGGTTTTTTTGATGGAATTCTTATAAATATCAATTAAGTCCATCTTGTTTAATGTGTCATTTAAAGCTTGTGTTCCCTTATTTATTTTCATTTTGGATGATCTGTCCATTGGTGAAAGTGGGGTGTTAAAGTCCCCTAGTATGATTGTGTTACTGTCAATTTCCCCTTTTATGGCTGTTAGTATTTGTCTTATGTATTGAGGTGCTCCTATGTTGGGTGCATAAATATTTACAGTTGTTATATCTTCTTGGATCGATCCCTTGATCATTATGTAGTGTCCTTCTATGTCTCTTTTAATAGTCTTTGTTTTAAAGTCTATTTTGTCTGACATGAGAATTGCTACTCCAGCTTTCTTTTGATTTCCGTTTGCATGGAATATCTTTTTCCGTCCCCTCACTTTCAGTCTGTATGTGTCTCTAGGTCTGAAGTGGGTCTCTTGTAGACACCCTATATATGGGTCTTGTTTTTGTATCCATTCATCCAGTCTATGTCTTTTGGTTGGAGCATTTAATCCATTTACATTAAAGGTAGTTATCGATATGTATGTTCCTATTATGATTATCTTAATTGTTTTGGGTTTGTTATTGTAGGTCTTTTCCTTCTCTAGTGTTTCCTGCCTAGACAAGTTCCATTATCATTTGTTGTCAGTCTGGTTGGGTGGTGCTCACTTCTCTTAGCTTTTGCTCATCTTTAAAGGTTTTAATTTCTCTGTCCAATCTGAATGAGGTCCTTGCAGGGTAGAGTAGTCTTGGTTGTAGGTTTTTCCCTTTCATCACTTTAAATATGTCCTGCCACTCCCTTCTGACTTGAGTTTCTGCTGAAAGAACAGCTGTTAACCTTATGGGGATTCCCTTGTATGTTTTTTGTTATTTTTCCCTTGCTGTTTTTAATATTTTTTTCTTTGCACTTAATGTTTTTTTTTTGCAGTACGCGGGCCTTTCACTGTTGTGGCCTCTCCTGTTGTGGAGCACAGGCTCCTGACATGCAGACTCAGCGGCCATGGCTCACGGGCCCAGCCGCTCTGCGGCATGTGGGATCTTCCCGGACCAGGGCACGAACCCGCATCCCCTGCATCAGCAGGCGGACTCTCAACCACTGTGCCACCAGGGAAGCCCTGCACTTAATTTTTGATAGTTTGGTTAATATGTGTCTTGGTGTTTTTCTCCTTGGGTTTATCCTGTATGGGGCTCTCTCCACTTCCTTGACTTGATTGACTATTTCCTTTCCCATATTAGGGAAGTTTTCAACTTTAATCTCTTCAAATATTTTCTCAGTCCCTTTCTTTTTCTCTTCTTCTTCTGGGACCCCTGTAATTTGAATGTTGGTGTGTTTGATGTTGTCCCAGAGGTCTCTGAGACTGTCCTCAATTCTTCTAATTCTTTTTCCTTTATTCTGCTCTGCGGTTGTTACTTCCACTATTTTATCTTCCAGGTCACCCATCCATTCTTCTGCCTCATTTATCTGCTGTTGATTTCTTCTAGAGAATTTTTTATTTCATTTATTGTGTTGTTCATGATTGTTTGTTTGCTCTTTAGTTATTCTAGTTCCTTATTAAACATTTCTTGTATTTTCTCCATTCTATTTCCAAGATTTTGGATCATCTTTACTATAATTACTCTGAATTCTTTTTCAGGTAAACTGCTGGTTTCCTCTTCATTTGGTAGGTCGGTGGGGTTTTACCTTGCTCCTTCATCTGCTGTGTGTTTCTCTGTCTTCTCATTTTGCTTAACTCACTGTGTTTGGGGTCTCCTTTTTGCAGGTTGCAGGTTCATAGTTCCCATTATTTTTGGTGTCTGCCCCCAGTGGCTAAGGTTTGTTCAGTGGCTTTTGTAGGCTTCCTGTGGAGGTGACTGGTGCCTTTGTTTTGGTGGATTAGGCTAGATCTTGTCTTCCGGTGGGCAGGACCACGTCTGGTGGTGTGTTTTGGGGTGACTGTGAACTTATTATGATTTTCGGCAGCCTCTCTACTATGGGTAGGGTTGTGTTCCTGTCTTTCTAGTTGTTTGGTATAGGGTATCCAGCACTGTAGCTTGCTGGTTGTTGAGTGGAGCTGGGTCTTCACCTGAGATGGAGATCTCTGGGAATGCTTTCACCATTTGATATTACATGGAACTGGGCAGTCTCTGGTGGACCAGTTTCCTGAACTCGGCTCTCCCATCTCAGAGGCACAGGCCTCACACGCAGGTGGAGCACCAAAGACCCTGTCAGCCACAGAGCTCATAGGAAATGGGAGAAAAAAAGAAAGAAGAGAAAAGGAAGTTATTAAAATAAAAAATTATTTTAAATAAAAAAATTAAAAGGAAGGAAAGAAGAGAGCAACCAAACGAAAAAACAAATCCACCAATGATAGCAAGTGCTAAAAACTATACTAAAAAAAAAAAAAGAACCAAGGACAAATGGTAAAAGCAAAGCTATACAGACAAAATCACACAAAGAGGCATACATATACACACTCACAAAAAGAGAAAGTGGAAGAAAAAAAATCTATATATATAAAAAAAAAGGAAGAGAGTAACCAAATCAATAAACAAATCCACCAATGATAATAAACTCTAAATACTAAACTAAGATAAACATAAAACCAGAAACAAATTGGATGCAGAAGTCAAACCCTAAGTCTACAGTAGCTCCCAAAGTCCACCACCTCAATTTGGGATGATTCGTTGTCTATTCGGGTATTCCACAGATGCAGGGTACATCAAGTTGATTGTGGAGATTTAATCCACTGCTCCTGAGGCTGCTGGGAGAGATTTCCCTTTCTCCTCTTTGTTCCCACAGCTCCTGGGAACAGACATTTCCCTTTGTTTGTTGTGAAAAGAACAATGTGAAAAGAACATATCCCTTTCAGCTTTGGATTTGGCTGTGCCTCTGCGTGTAGGTCGCCTGAGGGCTTCTGTTCTTTGCTCAGACCTGACGGTGTAAAGTAGCAGCTGATTAGGGGGCTCTGGCTCACTCAGGCCGTAGGGAGGGAAGGGTGCAGAATGCAGGGTGAGCCTGTGGCAGCAGAGGCCACTGTGATATTGCAGCAGCCTGAGGCACACTGTGTGTTCTCCCAGGAAAGTTGTCCCTGGATCTCAGGACTCTGGCAGTGGCAGGCTGCACAGGCTCCCAGGAGGGGAAGTGTGGATAGTGACCTGTGCTCTCACACAGGCTTCTTGGTGGCTGCATCAGCAGCCTTAGTGTCTCATGCCCGTCTCTGGTGACTGCGCTGATAGCCACGGCTCGCGCCTGTCTCTGGAGCTCATTTAGTCGGTGCTCTGAATCCCTTCTCCTCATGCACCCCGAAACAATGGTCTCTTGCCTCTTCGTCAGGTCCAGACTTTTTCCCGGACTTCCTCCTGGCTAGCTGTAGCGCACTAGCCCCCTGCAGGCTGTGTTCACACAGCCAACCCCAATCCTCTCTCTGAGATGTGACCTCTGAAGCCGGCGCCTCAGCTCCCATCCCCCACCTGCCCTGCCACGTGAGCAGACAAACCTCTCAGGATGGTGAGTGCTGGTTGGCACCGATCCTCTGTGCAGGAATCTACCCGCTTTGCCCTCTGTACCCCTGTTGCTATACTCTCCTCCGTGGCTCCGAAGCTTCCCCCACGCCCCGTCTCTCCCAGTGAAGGGGCTTCCTAGTGTGTGGAAACTTTTCCTCCTTCACAGCTCCCTCCCAGATGTGCAGGTCCTGTCCCTCTTCTTTTGCCTATGTTTTTTCTTTTTTCTTTTGCCCTACCCAGGTATGTGGGGAGTGTCCTCCCCTTTTGGGAAGTCTGAGGTCTTCTGCCAGCGTTCAGTAGGTGTTCTGTAGGAGTTGTTCCACATGTAGATATATTTCTGATGTATTTGTGGGGAGGAAGGTGATCTCCACATCTTACTCCTCCGCCATCTTGAAGGGCTCCTCTTTCAGAATTTTAAATATATCACTACATTTTTCTTCTGGTCTGCATTGTTCTGCTAAGAAGTATGTTATAATTCTTGTTTGTTCCTCTGGATGTACTATATCTTTTTACACAAGTGTCCCTCAAGATTTTCTCTTTATTTTTGGTTTTCAGCAGTTTGAATAATATATCTTGTTGTCTAATTTGTCTTTAAAAAAACAATCTTGGAGATACACTGTACTTCTTAGATCTGCAGCTTTATATTTTTCATTATTTTTGGAAAAATCTTGGTATTTATTTCTTTATGTATTTCTTCACTTCCAATATTTTTTTCTTTTCTATTGATGGGGATACAATTGCATGCATTTTAGAAGAATTGGTGTTTTCATACAGGCTTAGATGCTGTTTTATTTATTTTGCTCTTTTTGGTTTTGATTAGGTAATTTCTATTGACTTAATCTTACATTCATTGAATCATTTCTTGGCTCAATTGAGACTACTATAAACCCATTCAAGTAATTCTTTATCTTTGATATAATACTTTTAAAAAGTATTATTATCTGTAACTTCCATTTGACTCACTTTTTTAATAATTCCCATCTCTCTGCTGAAATTTTCCATTTGTTTACACATATTGTTTATATTTTTCACTAGCTCCTTTAAGATTCTAATCATAGGTATTTTAAGATTCAGTTCCAATGCCTGTGTAATCTGTAAGTCTAGTTGTGTTGATTTCTTCATCTCTTTAAAAAATTTTCATTTCCTTTACTCTTTGCATGTTATTTATACTATGGCACTGAGTGACAGATATCTCATGCAGAATAGAAGAGACTGAAGTCAACAGTATTTCCATCTGGAAATGGACATATCTCTTCTCAGGCAGTTAGTATGGGAGATTGATTCAACTTAGGAGTTGAGATAGGGGTTTTTTTTGTTGTATTTATGGTTAATTTCAGTGCATAATAATCTTCAGATTCTTCTGATGCCTTTTTCTTAAAGTGGAAGCTGTTTACTAGAAGATTTTTCTCAGTGCTTGGGGTCCACTTTCAGCTTTTAGCCATCACTGTATGTCTGTATCACAGAGCCGGTAGCCTCCCTGATATTTCTCCTCTCCCAGCTATATACTCTTTTTACTTGTTACCTTGGCTTGCTAGGATAATATGATTGATTGAAGAGGGTCTATTTTGACCTGATCCTTCCTCACGTAGGTAGGCTGTATGTGCCTAAACTTAGAGAGTTTTAGCTTGTCTCCCACCTTCTCTGTGTCAGGTGACAAACTCTATCTCCTATCTATGACAGGTCTTGTGGGAGTTTCCTGCTCCTCTTCTAGTGGTAGAAAACTTCTATTAGTGCTGATTAGGATTCTGGGCTCAGAACAATCTGCTACCCTTTCTTAGAATACAGGAAAGCGACCTTTATCTAGGGACTGATTTATTCTGAGGTAGCCAAGTATGACTACATCAGCACCCTCCTCCATCTGTTAATTATACAAATGACACTGGCATAGGCAGAGGCTATGAACATTTACACACTGCCATTTTCTTTCATACCTAACCTCCTCCCCCCCGATAACAATGGGTCTTTACCTGTAGTGTTGCTGCTGTTTCCTTGCTGGTTCAAGGCTTTGTTTTGCTCCACATGACAGAAGCCAGAAGAGTCTGAGCAGGAGCACAGCCTCTATGCCTTTCTAACAGCCTAACAGCAGCAGCCTGTTCTTTCCTCTACGTCAGTACTCTTTTTTTTGCGGTACACGGGCCTCTCACTGCCGTGGCCTCTCCCATCGCGGAGCACAGGCTCTGGACACGCAGGCTCAGTGGCCATGGCTTACGGGCCTAGCCGCTCCGCGGCATGTGGGATCCTCCCGGACCGGGGCACGAACCCGTGTCCCCTGCATCGGCAGGCGGACTCTCAACCACTGCACCACCAAGGAAGCCCTGTCAGTACTCTTTTGATAAGTTCTGTCTAGCTTCCTAGTGTGTCTCATCTTTCCTCATATACCCAGTGGAGGTCCACAGACAACGAGCTTGAGAGTGGATGTAAACATTGCCTATCTACAGCTACCAGCAATGCTGTACTCACAGGCTAGCCCACACTTGGCTTTTAGCAACTTATTCATAGTTTAACTCATTTTTTCTTCCTGCTTCTATTGTAGAACCTATCTGTATCCTGTGCTTGTGCATTTCATCTGTCCTTGCGCGGGGTAGGGCAGGATTTTCTTCCATGGATTTTAGTTCACTTGGTTGTCCTGTGACTTTTAACAATCTGATGGGTTTAGACAATGTTGTAGTTTTATAGTTTAGCTGACTTTTTCTTGTTCTTTAGGTGGAAGTGTTGCTCTTTTTAGCTCTCCACATCCTAGATTCTTTTCTGTTGCCTCTCATTCTTTATAATACATTATCTGGTGTTTAGAAAAGAATTATGTACATAATAACAGAAAAGGAAAAAAAAGATTCTTTCTGATACATGTTTTATACATGTCACTCAGTCTGCCTAGTGGTGTTTAGATAGTAGAGAAGCAAGAGTGAAAGGAGAGAGACCATATTGCAATAGTCTAGTAGTGTGATGGTTGATGTGGACTAGGGTGGAAGGGGTGGTGATGATGAGAAATGGTTGGATTTAGGTTATATTTGAAGGGAGTACTTGTGGGACTTGTTGATGGGCAATATGTGAGTATGAGAGAAATAAAAAATCAGGATCGCTGTCAGATCTTGAATTTTAACTACTGGGTAACTAAGCTGATAACCAGAGTTATTGCATAGGAATATGGATACAGATTTGTCTTACATGGAACATTAATTTTCTGCACACACACACACACACACACACGCACATGCTGTCCAGATTGGCTGAGACAATATAAAATCAGAATAAAATGAAAGCTCAGGACTTCCCTGGTGGCGCAGTGGTTGAGAGTGTGCCTGCCGATGCAGGGGACACGGGTTCGTGCCCTGGTCTGGGAAGATCCCACATGCTGCGGAGTGGCTGGGCCCGTGAGCCATGGCCGCTGAGCCTGCGCGTCTGGAGCCTGTGCTCCACAACGGGAGAGGCCACAACAGTGAGAGGCCCGCGTACCGCAAAAAAAAAAAAAATAAAGAAAAAAAAAGAAAGCTCAGAAGAGGGGACACATGTCATGCACAGGG
Organism: Phocoena phocoena; assembly: GCF_963924675.1. NCBI lineage: Eukaryota > Metazoa > Chordata > Mammalia > Artiodactyla > Phocoenidae > Phocoena > Phocoena phocoena. Next base: position 136,769,485 of record NC_089220.1, on the reverse strand, counting down.
GAGTCATTGTCAACTCTTTACTAAGTCATTACATTAGCTTAACTAAGAAGCTGTTGTATTGTAAAGAAAAAGGATGCTAAATAAATTCAAAAGTGATTTATGGGGAACATTTGTCTAAACTTTGTTTTTTATTAAACACCAGCTGATTTAGAACTTTACGTATTATAAATTGTTTTCATTTACTCTTGTGCAGCCCTTATCATTTGCATAAAATACTCTTTTCTGGTGCATCTCATTTTTTATAATGTAATGCCTGGCCTTAAAAAAAGAATCATGTACATAATAACAGAAAGGAAAAAAAGAATAAAAAATGAGGAGGAATATAAATGACTTTAACAAGTGCACTATTAATACTTAACATAATTGCAGCTTATACTTGAAGCACTCACAGATCTCATACTCTTTCCAAGCATTACTCTTAATTTTCCCAACAATGCTGTGAGTGCATAGGGGGGAAAAGCAGGGGAAGATTTGGTAGGGTTAGTTGTTCATGGCTTGAAAATCACCACTTTGAGGCTGAAGAAAGTAAGTCACTTTAAGGCATCTCCTCCTCCCAGTCTTTCTCCTGCAGGTTCTAACCATTTCATATCCTCCATCCAGACAAGGGAAAGAGGAAGGAGGAGGTATTACTGGGTTTGAAAAAAAAGAGTTCAAATTGTTAAGTGGGCGGAATGTAGAGTGGTAAACATACAGAGGGCTCTGTCTTAGAATACAGGAAAGCGACCTTCATCTAGGGACTGATTTATTCTGAGGTAGCCAAGTATGACTACATCAGCACCCTCCTCCCTCTGTTAATTATACAAATGACACTGGCATAGGCAGAGGCTATGAATATTTACACACTGTGTTCTGACTTAGGCCTCCAAGGAACTTAGTGGGATAATTGTACAAAAAGGAATCCGCATTTACTTATTAAATTAATGTTTACTATGGAAAATGCACTTGAGACAGGATTTTAAGAGATATAAAACTTCATCTCAAAAATCAGTTGAGTACAAAATGACACAATAGTTTTCTAAAATAAGATTGAACCTGGCTTTAAACCTTTTCCTTCTGGCTTGCTAAGGAATTCCAAAGGGGATCCTTCTTATACCAGGACTTATGTTAGGTGGCTTCTTACTCATAGCAGAACTTTCTAAAATGGCTTGGTGGTCTTCAGGTCAGACTGGTAAGTGCTGATGTGCTTGGCGTCCAGGGCAGTAGGGGAGGTTCTGAGTTAGGCAGATGACACAGCCACTGTGTTTTCTTGCTAAGTCCCTAGGGAAGAAGGCAAGTTTCCTGCTGTTCATTCACCCCTAACCCTAAGGTCTCTAGATCAGTCATTGGACAACACTTTTCCCTCTCTCTTCTCTGTGCTTGGTCATTACCCTCCTCTAAATCTCTCTCCTCATTCACCTCTTTCTAAGACCATCCTCTCCACAATCTGTCTTTGGTTTTGGTAACAAAAGGCAGAAAGGATATTTTTTCTCAAACGTTTGGATTTGATTTTTGTATCATAAACAGTGCTAGGTGGAGAATGTCTGGTTTCAGTTGTTCTAGTAAATATGGAGATGAAGGGCATTTCAGGAAGGAATAGTTTATGTAAACTCTCAGAAGCCTGAGAGAGCATGTTTCCTTAAGAGGACAGGGAACAGAATTAAATGGAGCAGATGGTGTGTTTGACGCTAGACTTCAGATGAGGCTGATCACCCATGATACCATATTCCAAGTTATTTCCAGTCTGGAGTGTTTCTTATTCTTTCTTTCTTCCTTTCTTTCCTTCCTTCTTTTTTCTTTTCTTTCTCTTTCTTTCTTTCTTTCTTCAATTAGAAAGTGTATTTTCTGATGGAGAGAGCAAACTCACGAGGAAAAATAAAGTATAAAACTTGAAAACTTGAATTATGATAATGATAGAAGACCTCTCATTTATTGCTTTATCTCCATGGTAAAATCTATCCCATTTCTAAACTGCAAGAAGAGTTCGAATATTCCTCATTGTTGTCCAAAATCTCATTTTTTCCATAACAGGAAGAGCTAGATTGACTCAAAGTCACTTATTGCTAATCATGCTGATGGTCTAATGAAGTACAAATGTCTATGCTCACTTTTTTTTTAATATAAATTTATTTATTTTTGGCTGTGTTGGGTCTTCGTTGCTGCACATGGGCTTTCTCCAGTTGCGGTGAGCGGGGGCTACTCTTTGTTGCGGGCTTCTCATTGCGGTGGCTTCTCTTGTGTGGAGCATGGGCTCTAGGCCTGCGGGCTTCAGTAATTGTGGCATGCAGGCTCAGTACTTGTGGCTCGCAGGCTCTAGAGCACAGGCTCAGTAGTTGTGGGCTTAGTTGCTCCGCGGCATGTGGGATCTTCCAGGACCAGGGACTGAACACATGTCCCCTGCATTGGCAGGTGGATTCTTAACTACTACACCACCATGGAAGTCCTGTGTGCTCACTTTAAGAATGAGTAAACCATGGCTCGTAAATGTTCAGAAACATGCCCAGCTTGTATGTTAAGGTCACTCGATGTCCCAACACATACTTCTATCTGTCCAACTTACTGGCATCTCACTTAACGTGGGTGATGGGGCAAGCAAGTGGGACAGGTATCTATTGACAGGTAGAATCATTATAATTCTGGAGTCAGAGCTGTGGGGGCCACCAGATTACTTACCCTAAGCATGCACTGGGAGAATTGCATGGTTGTGATATAATGCAAGCCTGGATCTATTTTTTATTCTCCTAGTACGAGCAGCATTGCATGACCATAACATTTCATACACAGAATCTCTGCTTCTGAAACAAGATTAATTTTAGGTAGCCCCATACTGGGACTGTGTGAGAATGAAAACCAATAATGATCTGTGCATGAAAGATGACTTTGAACATCATGTATTAATAGAATTCACAATAAGATATGGTTGTACTGTAGAGCTCGGCAGGAGCAAGGCACTCTGTACATGGAAGGTGACATTATTTTTATAATAATCTAATGCTGCTCATATGCCAGCTCTCATAACACCTAACCCTTCCCTGTTTTCCAAATCGTGTGGGTGATGATTTGCCTAGGTGATATGTGTCATATCGTGTGTATACAGGCAATTTTCTTTGGTTGCTGAAGTTGTCAATTTCTGAGCAGTAAGATGGGGAAAATTTAGCATCGTGTCTCTGCTTACATTTGCAAGGTTTGGCCCTGTACAATTTCCTCTGGTCATTTCTCAAGAATCCTGAAAGAGCATATAAAATAATAAGCCTTTTGCAATTACACGTCCCAACTATTGATCTGTATATTTTTTCTTAGGTTAGATTGTGGATATTATTTAGACAGCGGCACGCAGACATTTATGGCATATAATGTTAGAGGAAAACATGCTGTAATTTGAATTGGATTTTTCATGGATACAATAAAAGCTTGGAATTATATTCCTGGTCAGTGAGCAGAATGCCCAAATCTACTTCATTATTTTACAAGAGAAATGGGGACCAGCATTTTATTTACTAACTTGAAAATTTGTTTTAATTTCTATAAAGCTGAATAAAAACCTTCAAATTTACACTGAGAGAGTCCTTGTTGTCTTTTGCTCTGATGACAAACAAGAAGGTGAAGTTCACTTCCACCAGGTTCTGAAGGTTTTCTCCAAGAATATCTTAACTTCCAGGACACTTCTTAGGAGGCATCAGCCTCATTTGATGGCTTCGCCAAAAACAAACAAACAAAAAGACCTGAGATGTGTCTTTCACTGCTATTTGTTTTAGCTCTTTCCTTGTATTTCTCTAGCAAGACATCTGGCTTCTTCTAATGATCCTTTCTGGTTTCTTGGGGAGCCTCCTCTTCAGCTATCCCCTGCAGTATCTTCTGCAACAGAAATCATCTTCACCTTTAGAGTTTGGCACCAGTCCTGATTTGCTCCAAGTTCATCAATCTTCCATCCTTCACTCTGTGGTTAGGTGAGAATGTCAAATACATCAACACGTTGACATGAATGGTGGCCCAGCATCAAAGCAGCCAGCCATCCACAAGTCTTCTTCCACAGTCACACAATCAAAAATCCCTTACAGGGCTTCCCTGGTGGCGCAGTGGTTGAGAGTCCGCCTGCCGGTGCAGGGGACACGGGTTCGTGCCCCAGTCCGGGAGGATCCCACATGCCGCAGAGCGGCTGGGCCCGTGAGCCATGGCCGCTGAGCCTGTGCGTCCGGAGCCTGTGCTCCGCAATGGGAGAGGCCTGCGTACTGCAAAAAAAAAAAAAAAAAAAAAACATCCCTTGCGCCCCAGGCGCAATATGCTCCTTGACCTATGATCATGAACAAAAAATCAGCTGTTAAACTTCTTTCTCTTCTTTTATCAGACACATAGTATGATTGGACACATTGTTTCACTACAGATGGAAAGATTGATTGTTATCGTTTTTTGATCAAACACTTCAACAGTTTTCCATAAAAATGACTTGCAAGTTCATCTCTTTCGTGAGCTATGCTTTTATCCCAACAACACCCAATATTCCCAGAAATATCTTGGAGTCTCCTTTTACATGTTGCTTTCTAAATTCATTTACTAAACTCAGGAGAAAATAACTTTAATTTTCAGGTGGAGATGCTCTCACTCACGTTCTTCTTTGCTTTTTCTCTCCACGCCTTATTCCTTGCTTCATTCAGGTCATCTTTACCAATAGTCAATCAATGGACCAAGTTCTCTGATCGGGGTCACAAGTGGGAGAGGTTTTGGAGCCATCAATCTTTATCATGAGAAGTCAAAGCAAATGGCTGCATTCCATGAAATAGGAATCTTTGATCTTTTTTGTGACTTGATCTCAAACTCTTCAACTGTTTGCCAGTGGTAGAGATAAATACAGACTGATTTATCTCTTTGCTCTTTCAATGAGGCTGTTTGTAGTGTCAGGTCTTTAATAGTGGATTTTGGAGACACAAACCATGGTCATTAGCAATATGACCTTGGGGGATGTTTTCTAATTTCTGGGTGTCTCAGTTTCCTCATCTGTAAATTGGGGATAAAAATAGGACCTAGCGTACAGTGTTCTTGAGATGCTTATAGAAACTCAGTGTTTGTATTTTGAAAGTGCTTCATAAATGGCAACTGTTTGTTATAGTTAAGCCCTTTTGAGACATTGCCACATATTTTCAGGAAGGTTCCTAGGTGTTGGCAGAGTATGCTCTGCATTTATGAGTTGTTTTATCACTGGAACCTGGTATAGTCTCAAGTACCTAATAATTGCACAAAAAATGATACTTTAATATAAGGAAAAATATCTCAGGGATCAAAACCACAAGCTTGGGGTCTGAATTATTTAGGATATCAATTAAACTACAGTAAAAGAGAGAAACTCAAACTAGCAGTGACATAAAGAAGAAAGAATTTATTTCTCTGCCATATAAAGGTCCAGCGAGATTCACGGGCTAGTGAAGTGTTCTATAATCATCAAGAACTCAGGCTGTCTCTGTCTTGTTGCTCTAAGACTTGCCCTGCAGCTGCCACTCAGAGTCCTAGAGAGTTGCTGTAGGTACTGTCATCACATCTGTATTTCAGCCAACAGGATGAGGGAAAGAAGAGGGGAGGAACATTCTATTTCCCCTAAGGTACAGACTCAAAGTTATACAGTTTACTTCTTCTTGTGACCCACTCCTCTTGCCAGCCTCATTCATCAAGAAGGTTTAGCTTGGCAGCTTCCATTCTATAAGAAAGTCAGATTTTATTTTATATGTAGATGGCTGGCAGAGTGCCGTGGCATCTTCCTTAAGGGCCTGAAATGCCACGTTGATCTGCACAGAGGTACTATGTCCAAGGGAATAGCTCTGATGTATGAGCTACAAAAAAAAAAAACACCCATGCTCAGCCATTGCCCTGGAGGAAGAAATCCTAATTTATCTATTTCAGTTAACGGCATGATTGATCTTCCAGTCGCCCAGGTTGGCCTCCTTGGAGGCTTCTCTCTCCCTCGACAAAAAATTCCAATAAGTTTGTCTCCTCTAATGCCTCTTACAAACATTTCCTCTTTTCAACCCACACTAACACCCCAGTTTAGACCTAATTATGTACCACCCAGACAATTGCAATTACATCCAAATTGGTCTCCCTTCCCTCAGTTTCTTTGCTTTCCAATTCATTCTACAATACAACTGCTAAGTTAATCTTCCCTGAACACAGCTATGATCATCTCTGCCCTGCCTAGAAATTTTCAGTGGCTCCCCACTGCCTATTTCACAAAAGCCAAATGCCTCTATCAAGGTGCCCTGCGTTCTGACTCAGGCCTACCTTTCTAGCCTTATTTACCCTTCTTCCATAAATCTCATGTTCCATGGATTGCTCCATATTTTCCCATGTCTGCCCGCCTGCGAAGGACTATTTTGCCCATCATGGAACGCATCATCCCCTTTTTGTGGGTTGAAACCATTCCCATCTTTAGAGTTCAGTGCGAACACCACCCCCAAAGATTGCTTCCTGCAGGGAAGAGATAGTCCCTTCCCATGAACTGGCTTCAGAATTTATTTTAGCTCTTTATTGTGAAATGTCTTATATGCAGTGTTAATGAAACAACTCATGTGTGTACAGCTCAACAGGTTTTTATAAGGTGAATACCCCCATGCAACCAGCACACAAAGGAAGAAAGAAGCATTAGTACCCTCCAGCAGCCCTCTTATGCCTCCCTCTGGTTATAACCTTTTTATACCTACTTAGAGGGTAACCACCATCCTGACTTCCAGCATCACAAATTAGTTTTGTTTTTGTATCTTAGGTAGAAACACACAGTCATTAATCTTTTCTTCCTATTGTCTTTTGGATTCAACATTACGTTTTAGAGATTCACTTGTTTTGATCATTTACTCTCTTTGCTATAGAATATTCCATTGGGTGAAAATCCTACAGTCTGTTTATCTCGTTTTATTCCTGAAAGCTGTTCAGGTATACTTTCCAATTTGGAACTATTACAAACAGTGCTGCTATGAGCATTCTAGTTCCTGTGTTTTGGTGAACATAGGTCTGCATTGGAAATACTCGGTCATGGGGTGTCTTCTATTTTAGTTGATAATAGCAAACAGTTTTCCAAGGTGGTTTTACCAGTCAACACTCTTACCAGCAGTGAACTAGAGTTTCAGTTGTTCCATATCCTTGTCAATACTTAGTAATTTCTGGATTTTTAATTTTTACCATTCTAAAATGGATATTTTGGGAATTCCCTGGTGGTCCAGTGGTTTGGACTCCATGCCCTCACTGATGAGGGCACGGGTTCAATCCCTGGACAGAAAACTAAGATCCCACAAGCAGCATGGCCAAAACAATAATAATAAAATAAAACAGGTATTTAGCAATATCATATTTTAGTTTGAATTTGCAATTCTCTAATGAGTGATGGAGTTGAATATCTATTTCTAGATTTATTAGTCATTTGAATATCCTGTCTTGTAAAGTGTCTTTTTACATATTTTGCCTAATTTTCTATTGGATTTTCTATCTTTTTTCTTATTGAGTTAAAATTTCTTATAATCTTGGTATGATTCCCTTATTAGTTATATATGTTGTAAATTCTTACATACATTAAAAAGTATTTAAGCTCAATAAGAGCAGGGAAAATATCTTAAAAAAAAATTCTCTCTGCAGAGTCAGACACAGTGCTTGGCATATAATAGATTCTCTATAAAACAGTTGCAAAATGAATGGATAATTCAATAAACAACCTTATCATGCACAGATATTTTTGAAACAGGGATCCTCTTTCATGCATTTCTTGTCCTCATCCAATGTTGCATTCACAGTGGTTCATCTTTGTCAAGTGAGTGACTGGAGAACTTCCAGCAGCTAGAAACCTACTGTTGCCTGAAAAGTTCCCCAGAATAGGGCTCTCACGGTAGTGACCCAGTGGAGAGTTAGCAGGCTGCATCCCTCATGTTGCTGTTGTGAAGGCTTCCAAAATACCTTGCTTACACTTGCAAAGAAACACTCAGGCTTTTCAGCCCATGGATAACTCCAAAAGTAGGATTTTAAAAATTCAAAGTGCCCATATGTTCAGTTTGAACTGAGAAATGGTCTCATGAGTAATTAAAAACAGTTACAAAAGCAGTGGAGTTGTAACAATTGAAATATCACACACATATGTGTGCACCAAATTAGAAAACCCCATAATACTTAGTCACTGACTATTTCTGTGACGGTGGGGCTTGTGACACAGAATGAGCATCCTGATTCAGTGCTTACAACTAAGAGTTCAATCACACCTCAGGGATTTCACCATTTTTTCTAGAGCTTGCTTCTGTTTGTAAGCTGTGTGCTTTGCTTCAGTGAAAGGCTTTCAGCTAGTGATTGTGGCTTTATGTGTTTCATTGCCCCTAGTACTAAACAACCTAATAATAATAAGGAAATCAGCCTATTTGTACTGTAGCCTTTCTCTTTTCTCAAGCAGGTGTGTAAGTGATTAAAGATTTCTTTTTTCCCTTTTTTGATTTTTCCACCACTGCATTTAAAATAGAAATGTATAATGTACATGCTGATTTCTGAATCAGATGAATTTAATTCCTGCATTTCATTCCAAAGGTGATTTTCCCAACCCAATTAGGACTTGGGAGATCGATGAGCACAAAAGGGGTGTAAAGATCTAGTTATAATGATGCCAAGAAAAGCTTGGAGTGGTCTTGCAGAGTTAGGAGCTAGATATTATGGTGGAAAAGCACAAACCAATGCTCTAGAATAGGGATTAACATGCCTTTTCTGTAAAGGCCAAGCGGGACATCCAACTCTGTTATAAGAACTCCACTCTGCTGTTGTAGTGTGTGCAAAAGCAGGAAGAGACATGTACATAGATATAAATGATAAAGTCAAGACTCAGAGAGCTTAAGATAGATGCTAAAGGTCACACAGTGAGTTGACAACAGATTCGGAACAAAAATGCCATGGTGATGGGTAGGATCAATAATGAAGAGACAGTAGTTCATGTAACTCCCTTCCTAAATCACACATCTTCACACCCCTTCATTTGCAACGCGACAATACATATCAGCTCTTTCCTCTCCTACTTCCAAGATATCCTGGAAAGCAGTGAGCCTTTCTCCCCAGGAAAGTACCTGGTCTCTGAGCCTGAAGATGTGGGATGGACCTGAGAGTGCCTTTGTCTGCAATATGTCCACTTTGCTCTGAGAACAGGTGAGGTAGGAGAGAATACCCAAGTGGGTGATTGGCCACTTGCTCCTTGGTTTTCCTGGCCATTTGTAATTTACACAGCAATTCGAGTGCGAGGAGAGCCAGAGCCGGGGTGTGCCCAGGAAAGTGTGCCCAGGATATAGACACCCTCTGAATTCATCCAAACTGTTTAATGGAAGTTGTCTAGCTCTGGAGCTATTCTACATGACACAAAATCTGTTTGCTGTAAGGCAAGCTTCCTTTTGGAGCAGTTACTACTGCAATAGGACAAGTACCGTGTTCACTTCTCTTGAGCCTTTTTTCTAAACCTCAATATAAAAGCGGGATGGTTCTCCCTTCTTTCTTCACTGCATACCCACCTGTGAACAAACTGAAGAAACAGTCACTTCTAAGATGATTCTATATGAAAAGAATCTGAGATTTAAGCATTCTATTCTAGTGGGGAAAAGTAGAGTAGGAATAAGAAAACCAGAGTCTAGTCTTGACTCTCCCATTGAACATATGTTAGGTCTTGTGCCTATCTCTTCTCATTTCTGGACTTCAACATCTTCAATTACACAACAAAATGATTATGCTAGATGATATATAAAGCCTTCTCTGAGCATTTTTTATTCTACAACCCTGTGATTCAGTTTTGTTGATGATATCTCTCTTTATATATTCATGAGCTATTTTTAAAAGTGAGCACTCACTATGTCTATAGAAGCTTTCCCAAAAAGTTGAAGTCATGACACTATTGAAATGCTTAAAATTCACTTGGGTAGACAAGGCAGGATATGACGAATACTTGATGAATTGCAACATGATGAGTGTTAAGGATGAGTCAGAAAACATGGTAGCTTGGGTCAGGGAATGTGTCTTAAAAAAGGTCAAACTTCATCGAAGGTAGAATTTGATCTTAGCATTAAGTGACAAAGTAAGAAGGTGCTGCATTTTTAAAGGTTGGTAGAACTTGGATATACTGAGAATAAGACAGGGTGGAAAGGTAAATACCAACAGATCTTCCATTTAGGGAAAGTCCATGTGGAAAAGAGTACTTGAGAAGAATCAGAAGGTAAGTTTAGATAAGAAGCTTGGCACATAAAGAAGGATGGCCTTGAGGGCCAAAATAAGAAACTTGGACTTTTTTTTTCTAGAGGGAGTAACAGGTAATTGTCTGAATATTTCTGGATAGTTGAATTACATGATAACAACCACGTATGATGATTATCTGACAGCAGCATATTGAATAGATTGAAAACAAGTAAACTAGATAAACAGAATATTTGGGTAGCTACGGAAACAAAATAGGTATGAGGTAATGAGATGCTAGTGGTGGTAAGAAAGGACAATTGTAAGGGATTGACGCATATACATTATTGATACTATGTACAAAATAGACAACTAATGAGAACATACTGTATAGCAGGGGTCCCCAACCCCTTGGTCACGGACTGGTGTCGGTCCGTGGCCTGTTAGGAACCGGGCCACAGAGCAGGAGGTGAGTGGCGGGCAAGCGAGCGAAGCTTCATCTGCTGCTCCCCCATCGCTCCCCATCGCTCAAATTACCGCCTGAACAATCACCCCCCCACCCCTAGTCCATGGAAAAATTGTTTTCCACAAAAGCGGTCCCTGGTGCCAAAAAGGTCAGGGACAGCTGCTGTATATGGCACAGGGAACTCTACTTAATGCACTGTGGTGACCTAAATGGGAAAGAAATCCAAAAAAGAGGGGGTATATGTATATGTATAGCTGATCCATTTTGCTGTACAGCAGAAACTAACACAACATTGTAAAGCCACTATACTCCAATAAAAATTAATTTAAAAAAGAAAGAAACATCACTGATGAAGAATTGACAGAACTTTGCTCTCTTATTAGGTCTGGAAATTAGGCCAAGGAAGAGAATTATTCCAGGGTTTTGTAATGACAATAACTCAATCGCCATGCATGTAGTTTTCTTATTTTTTGATATGGGTAGACTGTTGGTGTATAATCCTAGATGTTAATGTTGTGTGACAAGACATTTATGTTATCTGTAGATTTCACCACATAATACCACCCAGAAGAGAGGGATTCTGGCAGGATTTATTTCTCTATAAAGATTTAGGACTATGTTGATTTCTAATTTGAAACATGTGCTGAACTGCACCTATTTCTCAGGTTATTAATTTTGAGATCATTCTTACTTCATCTTTACCAATACTAAAGCCTTAGGACTCTCCCTCATGATGAGGTGATTTGGTCTGTGTCATTTGTTCTGTTAATTCTTTTAAAGCCACAATCTCTCTTTTTTTTTTGTACAATTCAGTGGCTTTTAGTATATTCATACGGTTGTATAACCATTACCATGATTAATTTTAGAACATCTTCATCGCCCTTATAAAAACTACATAACTATTAGCAATCCCTGACCCCCCAAGCCCCACAGTCCTAGGCAAACACTAACCCAATAATTCTGTCTCTGTGGATTTGCCTATTCTAAATGTTTCATACAAATATAGAATTATACACTATGTGGTCTTTCATGACTTGCTTTTTTCACTTAGCATAATGTTTTCAAGGTTATTTCATGTTGTAGCATGTATCAATACTTCGTTTTTTTCTTTTTTTTCTGGCTAAATAATATGCATTGCATTGCTATATAACATTTACTTATTCACTCATCAGTTGATTGTCATTTGGGTTGTTTCCTCTATTTCTTTTTTACTATTATGCATAAAGCGGCTATAAAAATTTGTGTGCACATTTTGTTGTGTACATATGTTTTCTAATTTTTCTTGGGTATAACTTAGAAATGTTGGGGCAAGTGGTGACTCTATGTTTAACCTCTGAGGAACTGCCAGACTGTTTTCCAAAGGAGATGCACTATTTTACAGTCTCATCAACACCATATAAGTGTTCCAATTTCGCCACTTTCTCTCCAACATTTGTTACTTCTGTCTTTTTGATTACAGCCATCCTAGTGGGTGTGAAGTGGTGTCTCAGTTTGGTTTTGTTTGCATTTCCCTAATGGCTAGAGATGCTGAGAATGTTTTCATGAGTTTATTGTCCATTTGTATATCTGCTTTGGAAAATTATCTATTCAGATCCTTTATCCATTTTTAATTGTGTTATTTGTTTTTTTTATTATTGAGTTTAAAAGTTCTTTGTATATTCCAGATACAGCTATTATTTGCAAATATTTTTTCCCTTTTGTGGGTTGTCTTTTCACTGTTTTGATGGTATTCTTTGAAATGCAAAATATTTCAATTCTTATTTAGTCAAATTTATCTGTTTGTTTCTTTCATAGCTTGTCTTGTTGCTGTCATGTCTAGCAAGGCTTTGACTAACCCTAGTTCCTAAAATTTACTCATAAACTTCCTTCTAAGCGTTTTATAGTTTTAGCTCTTAGGCTTACATCTATGACCCATTTGGAATAAATTTTTGTATATGGTGTGAGGTATGAGTCCAACTTTATTCTTTTACATGTGGATATGTAGTCGACCCAACACCACTTGTTCAAAAGACTCTCGTTTCCCCACTGAGTCATCTTGTTACTCTTATCAAAAATTAATTATCTGTAAATGTGACTTATTCTGCTTTTAATTTTTAACATATGGTGTTTTAGGAATCTAGGAAACTACTGGTGACAAAACTCTGTCACACAGAGACCAGATGTCAAATCAAGGCTAGAGGTGACTGCATCCCAGATCCATATACTGCACAGGTGGCCTCTAGTTAACTGGTCCCATTTCATGTTCCAGGCACCTGATGAAATGGAGAGTTGAAGTCAAGAGAAGTAATGACGCTAATGATATTAACAGTAGTAATAATAACTGTAAATATTGAGTACCTACTATGTACCATGGACTGTTTTAATCACTGTATCATATAATCCCTGCAACCACCTTGCCCAGGCAGATACCACCGAAGAGAGAGAGAAGTGAAAAAAAAAAAAAAATGTAGTGCAGAGAAATTAAGGAACATGTTCAAGGTCATTTAGCCAGGAAATGACAAAATGAGATTTAAAGCTAGACAATGCAGCATTAGAGATCATCTTACCAATCACTACTATAGACTTTCTAGACTTCTCAAATAATTTAAAAAAAATCACCAATTTCCCAAAGTAAATTGATTTGGGTTTATTTTTTCTTCATGTGTACAAATGTTGTCTCTGTGTTCTCACCACTGTGTGACTCACATGAAGAAGAATCTAGGTGTTGAGGTAAATCGTTTCATATTAACCAAGGAGAGGCCATTAAAGCCGATGAAAGTATTCTGAGTTTTACTCCAGGGTTGCAAAAAAGAAACCATGATTTTGTCTTTACAGGATTTATCAAGTCAATGAAAGGGAGTGCCCATAACAGTGTTGTGTATGTAAAAGCTGGGTCTGGATGTGTATTTTGGAAAGATCATGGCTTCTGGAGTCAAATAGTCATGAATTCAGTGTACGACATGGGTTAAGATCTTAACCTCTATGAACTCTCATCAGTGAGATAGAAACAGTAAAACATTCAGGATTGTTATGAGAATTTCCAGATAATAATACTGCCTAGCACAATGCCTACTGCATAGAACAAATGCAATAAGAGCTATTTTTACTTTTATTATGATGGTGGTTATTTTCTTCAAATGGAAAATGGCTTACAAAACATGTCTAAAAACATGTTCAAAGCTCACACATGCATTGGCAAAAAGGAGTGCTGTTCAGTAAATTTAGAGAAAATATACTACTTTCTGGAAACTCAACACTACCTTCCATCTGCATTATCTCCTGACTTGAATGGTTGGGTGCCCACAGCCCTTTTGCATTAAATTTTACATAGATTTTATGACCCTATTATTACATGTAATATCTGAATACTCCGACTTCTCAGTTCCTCTCTGTCTCCCTCCTTGGTGTGGTAGGAAATAAAGTTCACAACAGCATTATAATAGTTCGGCTGGAATTCAAAAGTGGGGATTACCATGTAGTTATCTTGAGGAAATTCCAAAAATGTATACTTTTTATGTCCATATATAAAAATTGCATTAAATTTAGGCCAAGCCAAAACATGTCCCAGCTTGAGTTTCCAGAGCTTATGGCTTCATAATGCTGTCGTCTCTTTCACCCTCTTCACTTGAAAAACAAATAATAAACAGAGCCAGAGTAACTTGGTTGGTCCTGAAGAAAGATGGAGTTCTTTCCTTTCTGTTTTGTATTTTTTGTTTTGTTTTGTTTTCCCCAGGGGACAAGGGATGCTCTTCTCTGAAATGGGTGCCTGTCTTTACAGACTGCCTCTGGGACCCATATCTGTGTCCCATTATGATTTAATCTTTGGTTCATCTGTTTTATCTATAAGCCCTCTGGAGCCTTGTAAAGCTGACCTTTAATATGAGCCCCTCTTAACATTAGGAAAGGATCTTCAACTAGCTTTTGCTCCCAGAAACTTCTTCAACAGTCCACTAATCTGTTTTTCATCTTTTGGTACTCACCTCCCATGCACATGACCATGTGTACCAAGCAGGTATAATCCAGAAGTTCTTGGGGAAAGTGGCTTCACTGGATGTAGAGAGCTGGTCATTCTGAAGGTAGAAGGAAACCTGGGTACCAACGTAGTCAGTATTTCTCAACCACAGATATTTCCCTACCCAGTGGAACCCAGAAGTAGTCTATGGACCCAGAAACTTATCAAAATTCCTAAGAATTACCTTTTCCATGACCCTCATGCCCACCAGCAAATATGATAAGCCACCTCCTGCCCATCTCGTCTGTCAAAAGCTAACAAAGTAATGGCCTTATATGAGTTTTTCTTCTTCTTCACTTGGTTTCTTTGTACACCACAAAAATCCTTGATGTTTGCTATTCTACCCCTGCTGGTGTCTCCCTCCCAGTTGATTCTTACACAAATTTCTTTATTTTCAGTTGGAATTAATAGGTCCAAAGTGTTGATACTAAGACGTACAAGCCTGGGAGTATACAAACCCAGGAGAATAAGGAGCCTGTGTCACCACACAGTTGGCTTCCCTGAAGTGTTAAGTGAAAGTAAGGCCAGTGATTGGGCCTGTAAAGTGTTCTGGAGCCCACATGATCGGTGTCTGGGGAGGCTGTAAGGATTAAACAAACAGGTAGCATTAGATTGTATCACTGTCTTTTATTGTGCTATAAAATGGCTCATTTGGGGGGAAAATGTGCATTTAAACTTTTCTGCTGAGATCAAACACTGTCCTAGTGGTTTTCAATGTAATTCATTTGTTTCTTCTTCTTCTTACCCTTTTAACCTCCATCCCCAGATTTCTTTCTTTCCTTTTCTTTCCTTTTGTTTTCCTTTCTTTCTTTCTTTCTTTTTCTTTCTGTCTTTCTTCCTTTCTTTCTTTCTCCCTCCATCCCTCCCTCCCTCCTTCCTTCCTTCCTTCCTTTTCTCTCTCTCTCTCTCTCTCTCTCGCCCTCCCTTTCTCTCTCTCCTTCTGGCTTGAATTTAAACCTACTAGTTCTGCCATTACTAATTATGTGACTTTTTGACAAGCTTATTAAATTCTCTGAGGCTCATTTTTTTGGATCTCTAAAACTGGGATATTAAAACCTGTCTCATAGGCTGTTGAGAGTTTCAAATGAAACACAGTATGTAAAAGCCACAGCCTTGCATTTTTCCTAGGCTTCACAGGTACTGAGCATATGTGAATTATTTTTTACTTCTCCCTTCCAAAAAGTTACACTGCAGACTACAGATGGGGACATCTATGGCCTGATGTTTCAACTCTTGTAGAACAGGAATCAGTGTGACTATATGGGAATTGTCCACATGCACAGATGCTCCCACTGTCCCCCAAAGACTTCCCTGGACAGGGGAGAGGGTGCTAATGATGCAGGTGACTGAAAAAAAAAAAAAAAATTGGCTTCAGTACATTGAGATCTACCAGTCTTAGGGGCTGAATTTCATCTCCTGAAAATTCATATGTTGAAGTCCTAACCCCCAGTATTCCAGCATGTGACTGTATTTGGAGATAAGGTCTTGAAAGAGGTAATTAACGTAGAATGAGATCACTAGGTTGGGCTCTGATCCAACATGACTGGTGTCCTTCTAGGATGAGAAGATTAGAACTCAGATAAGCACAAGCACAGAGGGAAGACCTCCTGAAGACACAGGGAAAAGACAGCCATCTACAAGCCAAGGGGGAAAGGCCTCAAAAGAAGTGAGAATTGTGAGGAATTGTGAGGCCTCCAGAACTGTGAGAAAATAAATTTCTGTTGTTTAAGCCACTTGGTCTCTGGAACTTTGTTACAGCAGCCCTAGGAAACTAACAAAACCATAAACCCATGCCTATATTTCTGTAACTGTAAAATTAAGCTCAGCTATAGGAGGAGAAAGCAGAAATATTTAGGTTATGAAGGGTCTAGAGTTTAGAAACACAAAGGGAGATTCTTGGTCAAAATAACTTGTTCTATGACCAATGAATGGTCTAACTGACTGTCCTGGCTACAAAATGTAGGCTAAACAATTGTAGAAAAGGCATGCTTTGACTTGAAGCTAACAGGCTGGTGTCAGTCACGCCTCTGCATAATGCCTTTTCATCAGCTGCTGAGAATTATCTCTGCCTTTTAATCCTCTCATTTCAGAGTTGTTTCAGGCAGATTATTCCTAAAAACCTCATGCA
Organism: Phocoena phocoena; assembly: GCF_963924675.1. NCBI lineage: Eukaryota > Metazoa > Chordata > Mammalia > Artiodactyla > Phocoenidae > Phocoena > Phocoena phocoena. Next base: position 136,752,769 of record NC_089220.1, on the reverse strand, counting down.
ATTAATATAAATTATTTAGATTGGCTGCTTTAGTGAGTGTCAGATTTTCCAGCATAGGACAAGATGTTATAACTATTATTACTACTAATTACTGTGTTGCAGAGCACATATGACAACTGGACTTGAAACTGGGGGGGAAAATTGAGGTTTAATTATAGCAAAAGTTTATGAGCAGGAAAACTTGGAATTGGAATCACCATTTTCCATCAAAAGTTTACCTTCTGGTAGTTTCTTGGGATGTGTGGTTTAGAGATAAACTGCATGTTTGGCCTCACAGATTTGTCCCAGACTAGCTATGTAACCTTGGTCATGTGCCGCTCTCTCTGTGTCTATTTTGGCGACTAAGGTTAGGGTCTACTCCATGAGGCTGCTGTGAAGTTGAAATGAATTCATACATGGAAAGCCCCCAGAATAAGCCTCGTACATCATAATTTCCAAGCACAGGAGAGGTCTAATTATTAATATTGTTATTATTACGTTCAAGAAAGTAGTCCAAGGGGCAATAGTGTCGTATGGTAGGCAAGGAGTCAGGCCAACTGAGACCTGAATCCCAGCTCTGTCAGTCACAAGTGACTGAGTAAATAACTTGAGTTATTTGAGCACAAGTGCCTTAGCTCTCTACCTCACTGGCAGGCCAGGTGTGTGATGAATATTAATTGCTCATATTTACTGAGTGCTATGACATCTCAGGTACTATGCTGATAGCCTTACTGCGTCTACCAAGTGAACACTCTCTTCAGATTTCTATCCTACCTACTCATTATTTTCATTTCCTAGACAAAGAAATTAAGGCTTGGAGACAGTGAGCAATTGGCTTGGGGTCACTCAGCTTCTCACTGGCAATGCCAGGCAGTCTGACTCCAAATCCTAAACATTGTACCCAAAGCACCTGGCATGGTGTGGGTCTTGTAGGAGTTGGTTAATAACTATATTTTATTTTGTTTTTATTTTTATTTATTTATATTTTTTCGGCAGTAAACGGGCCTCTCACTGTTGTGGCCTCTCCCGTTGCGGAGCACAGGCTCCGGACGCGCAGGCTCAGCGGCCATGGCTCACGGGCCCAGCCGCTCCGCGGCATGTGGGATCTTCCCGAACCGGGACACGAACCCGTGTCCCCTGCATCAGCAGGCAGATTCCCAACCACTGCACCACCAGGGAAGCCCTATTTTGTTTTTAAATGGAGGGCAAATCACCCATTTCCTTGAGATGGCATCCTGCAGGAGCAAGTTGTCTTATGTTTAAAGAGGAAGAGTTGATACAACTTAAAATGGGCATAGCCTATCAGTAACTATCCTTGATACTATCAGTGATTATCCAATCTTTCCCTACTCTCATCAGCCTCTTAATCTGATTTCCAGCCCTTGAACCCTGCTCTTTGGAGCTGAAATTTACGTATACTTTGCTAAAACTTCTAGCAAGCATTAGATTGAATGACTGAGATATCACCCACTTATTTATATTCATGCTGATCACAGTTGGAAAAAACAAGCTTTAATAATTATAGCCAATTAAAATAAATAATTCAAGCCCCCCACTTTTATTAGAGTGCCTTATGCTACATAGACTTCTTGAATGAATATTCTGTTCACTTTGGAATCACATTGCTTTCTGCTGATGCAAACCCCCATTCTTTCATGGACGAAATTTTTATTGAGTTAGTACTATGTCTTAGAGGGTATTGTGAGTCTGGGACCATAGTAGTGACAAAAACATTAAAACACCCCTACCCTAATAAACCTAACATTCTAGAGGAGGGAGCCAGACAGTAAGTAAATGAATGATGCCAGAAGGTTATAAATATTTTGGAAAGGCAGCATGTTGTAATGGCTGGGTGCAGACTATGAAGTTAGACTACTTGATTTCTGTCTCAGCTCTGTCTCTTGCCAACTGTGTGACTTGGCCAAGTTATTAACTTCTCAGTGCCTCCATTTTCTCATCTATAGAATGGGGTGATAATAATACTATCTATCTCATAGGGACATTTGAAACTTATATGAATCAATATCTATAATGGTACTTAAAGGAATATATAAGTGTGTTCTACATAAATATTTGATAAATGTGGAGAAAAATTAACCGGGGAAGACATAGTAAGTTTTAGAGGAGATGTCATACAGTTTGTAACAGGGAAGTCACTGAGAAGGTATTGTTTAGCAAATCTACTGGATATGTTTGAATAATGGACATGGGGTATGAAAGAAAAGGAAGTATCAACAATGGCTGGAAGGATTTTGCCCTAAAAAGGAATGAATGAATGAGATGAGGAAATTGGGGTGCAGCAGGTGTATGATGGGGGAATATGAGGAACACACATTAAGTTTCAGGTGTGGGGCTTCCCTGGTGGCGCAGTGGTTAAGAATCCACCTGCCAGTGCAGGGGACACGGGTTCGAGCCCTGGTCCGGGAAGATCCCACATGCCGCGGAGCAGCTAAGCCCGTGCGCCACAACTACTGAAGACCGAGCACTTAGAACCCGTGCTCCGCCACAAGAGAAGCCACCACAATGAGAAGCCCGTGCACCACAATGAAGACCCAAAGCAGCCAAAAAAAAAAAAAGTTTGAGGTGTGTTGGGAATCTTTAATGCAGACATAGAAAGGTAGCTGCAGGAGTTTAGAGTTCAAGAGAGAAGCTCATGTTGGAAATATAAATTTTGGAGTGATTGCATATGGATGGTATTTAAAGCTATGAGGCAGTATGGTAGCACAAAGGAAGTGAGGGTAGATAAGCAAGAAAAGCAAGAATGAAGTTCTAGATCACCCAAATTAAAAAAGAGGAGAAATCAGCCAAGGCGACTGAGAAACGGCCAGCGTAATGGCAAGAAAACCAAGAAAGTAATGTTCTGGATGCAAAGTGAAGGGGGAAAAGTGTAAGAATTTGGAGAGAATGATAAACTTCTCTAAATGCTGCTGACAAGTCAACTGAGGCTGACAATTAGCCATTGGAGTTAAAAATGTAGAGGTTATTGGTGGCCTAGAGAAGCATGGCTTTGGCGGAGTGATGGAGGCAGATACTTCTCTGAATTTAAGAAAGTTATTTTAAGAGATAGTTGAAGAAGAGGAATTTGAGACCATGAGTACAGGCAATTCTTGAAGAGCATTGCTGCTATAGTAAGAGGTGGGAAGGCAGCGTGTAAATGCTAGAGTGGCCAAGTACAGTGGTGGAGAAGTTCTCTAATGATTGCATCGCTTTTCTTAAGTAGGAATCAAGAATACATGCTGAAAGAAAGAGTTAGGGAGTTGTTAGAGGCTTGAATAAAAGGGCAAACGTATAAAATTGTTCTGCTGGAAGTGAGAGAGTGAGTGGACCAAGGATTTGGCACTGGATTGCTGGACACTATTAAGAGCCCACTTGAAGTTCATGTGTACATATTTCAGGGGACACTAGTCAGAGTGTTATGTGTTTTCCAACTGCCATGCTCTTTAGTTAGGGTACATGCATAAAGTAGGCAGAGAGTGGGGCTTAACTAGGGTTCTGCTTTTGCTAATTGTGTGTGATGAAGGGGAAGATGAGCAAGGAAATTAAGGGTATATGTATGGAGTGATTTTTAATAAATACAATGGAATTTAAACTGGGATGGGGAGTAGAAAGAACATCAGGAAGAGAGACAGTGAAAAAGTTCAGTTAAGATTTTACTGGAATCAAACTAAAGAAAGAATTATCTGGAATGATAAGAAGTGGTGGTCAGAGAGTGGGGTGCATAGAACTATGATTGTGGAAGGCTTGTGGTTATTGGTAATGACTGGGTCTGGATTACGAACATGGAAGTGGGTGGCTAAGGTAGAGTGAAGGATGTAATCAAAGGGAAAAAAGGCTCAATGAATTGAGATACTGAGGTATTGGATAGGTCGTTGCATGTGTATAAGAATTATCAAGGACTTCCCTGGTGTGCAGTGGTTAAGAATCCGCTTGCCAATGCAGGGGACACAGGTTCGAGCCCTGGTCAGGGAAGATCCCACATGCCATGGAGCAACTAAGCCCATGCGCCACAACTACTGAGCCTGTACTCTAGAGCCTGTGCTCCGCAACAAGAGAAGCCACTGCAGTGAGAAGCCCACACACCACAGTGAAGACCCAATGCAGCCAAAAATAAAAAAGTAGTTAATTAATTTTAAAAAAAGAATTATCAACTAATAAGAGTAGTGCTGGAAAGGTCAGCCTGGAGGGAAAAAAAAGTCTTCCAGAAACTAAGAGGAATGACACAGGACATGACTGAAAAACAGAAGAGTTGTTCGTGATCCAATCTGATGTCAAGGGATTCAAATATGGAGGCTTTAGAGGGAGAAGTGAGGGATGGATTGAGAATAGTCTCAAAGGGCAGGGAGGAACAAGGACACCTTGCCACCTCTAGGCCCAGTAGCTGTAGGGCTGTGGCAGTAACACAACTCCACCTGAGAGTGCTTCAAGGAAGTAGTTCTTGGGGAGACTCTGGTTTCAGTTAGAGTGAGAAGTTCAAGAGGAAATTCAGAGAATAATTGGAAGGTGGAGGAGATTGAATTGCTGAGGGACTGAGAATTCTAAAGGGTGCAGGGGGATGGTTTCAGAAGTTGGGGAGTAGTAAAAACAGGGAATAGAAGAGGGGGCATGCAGAACCTTACCGGGATTAGAGGGAAGGGGTGGGATGACCTATAATTTACTCCTAACAGAAACAGGAATATGGGGCAACAAGAGATTAATCCTAATGGATTAATCCATCAAGGTAGGTGATGGTGAATATTGGGTAGACAGGTTTGTAGGCTGGGATTCCCAGATCTCTGTGGATGGAGACCCTGAGGTGCTCTTAGTTTGTCAGCACCCAGAACAGTCTTGATCACTGGTCGGGAGGGGTGGATTTACTCAGTGTGCAGGGCTCCCCTTTGACAACTGTGAATGGGACTGAGGAGGTCTGGGAACCTGGGCATCACTTAGGCCTCTCTTAATACTCCTTAATGGAGTGTGAATACATTCATGCAAAGCTGCACTGACTAATGGAGGTGGGCACTCATTGACCTACCTGCTGCTAGTTTGGAGGCTGAAAGTTTTCACACTGTGGTTTAATAGACTTCACAGCTGGCTGTGTTGGATTGTGAACCCTTTATGGAGGAGAAGTGCCACTGGCAATCAATCAAAAGCAGAAGTCTGTTGTTCCAGGGATGTGTTTAAACAGATCCCTTGGGTAGTGGCTACAAGAAAATAAAAACTCCTCTAGCCAGGACATGGCCCAGGTTTCAAGTTTTCACATATGCCCTGGGGCCTGAATTCCTCTGGTCTCCTCAAGCTCCAGATTCCAGAGATATTGCAGTACCATTCCATTTTGGTGTTTCTCCTTGTTGACTCTTTGCTGATTCCTTCTTTTTTTTTTTTTCCCTTGGTCTTTATTTTTTTCAAGTTTTATTGAGAAATAATTGACATACATTACTATATAAGTTTAAGTCATACAGCTTGATGGTTTGATTAACATATATTGTGAAATGATTATAGAAATAGGTTCAGCTAACATTCATCATCTCATATAGATACAAAAAAAAGAAAGAAGACGTGCAAAAAGAAAAACATTTTTCTCCTTGTGATGAGAACTCTTAGGATTTGCTTTTGTAACAACTTCCCTATATACCATACAGCAGTGTTAACTATATTCAACTATACCCCAATATAAAATATTTTCTAAAATTACAAATTTCCAGTTATAAGATAAATAATATGAGGGATGTAAGGTACAACATGCTGATTCCTTCTGAGGGGAGCAGACCGCTGAATCCCAGGAAGCTGCAGTGCCCTGTGTTTACTGTTCGTGCTAATTTGGCTCTGCTGCAGAAGTGTCAGTCATTCCTGGTGCTCCGCAGGGTAAAAATCCATAGGTGGATGGACAGGTATATAATAAGTGGAAACATCAGGCAGGCACTGCTGGCGAGCTATAAGTGGGAGGGGAGCTGGTGAAGAACACTGACAGGCAGTGAAGGAAAAAAAGTGACAGAGCATGAATTCCCCGAGGGACAATTAGCCCACCGTGAAAACATACCCTAGTGAAACAACTCTGAGTTCCAAAGACAATTCTCAATTAAGTCCTCAGATGGTTTGCTGCTAAGAGCTGATGAATTGGTTTATTCCCCATTGCTCTCTGCAAAGTACTTTCAAACACCCACGACTCCATCTGTTTCATTTATTAATGAAAGTTAACTTAAATCCATAAAATTAGCAAAGAAACAGAGCAACCTGTCTGTGATAAGTGACCAGAATTCATTCCTGGGGTAGCCTTTATAGGATTGTCTGCAGGGGTAAAAGCTGAAGAATAAAAATATTTCAAGGATAAAATTTACTTTGAGTTTCCTTTTTTTTTCCGGTACATAAGATAGGAGAAAAAGACCAGGCTTTATGGGAAAAATACGTTTATTTCGTTGTCTTTTCTTGTCATATTCAAAAGGTAACCATTAGGATGCTCCAATAGGACACTGACCCAAAGGCAGTTTTATACTGGGAGATGTGTCAGTAGTTTCACATGGAAAGTCTTATGAAATAACTCCTGGCCAGTTTCTTTTTATCTTTCAAAAGTTATGACTGAGTTCAGATTAAGACTGAACAGCATTTGCTGTGCTGTGATCTGGACCTTGAGAGCAAGGGGGTTTGGATAAGAGTCAAAGTCAAGAATAATGCGCATTGTTGGGGGAACTTGTCCTCTGCCTTTCACAGGAGGGGAACTTTGTCCTGCTCACCAATAGGGAAGAGTGGTTGGTTTTTGTTGGCCCTGCCAAGTGGAATAAAATGAAAAAGGAGAAATAGTTGCAGTACTTGCCCAAACAGAGCTCTTTGGTGACCTTGGCAAGAGAAAATTTTATGGAGTGGTAGGGGCTGATGTCAGATGAGGAAGCATCGAAAAGCATGGGAAAGGAAGAAGTGGAGACAGCCTGTATAAACAACTCTGGAGAAGTCTGGCTATTAAAAGAGAGGAAAAATTAAGCAATGGCTTGGACGGGGAAGAGTGATGGTCCTTGAATAAGGCAATTTTACGCTGAGATACTGAAAGTTGTAGGCTGATGGGAGTCATCCAGAGGCAGATGAGAGGAGAAAGTAATGATGTGGGAGAGAAGGGGAAACATTGACAGAGGAAATATTTGAGAAGGTCAGTAGAGGGGGAACCCCTTCAATAAGAGGAGGTGCATTTAATGCTGAAAGGAGGAAAGGAAATGAGAGCATGGTGGGACTTAGCCATCCCAGTTGCATACCAACCAAGACGGAGCAGAGCCGTGGATAAATTGTGCCAGATATTTACATACAGAGAGAGAGTTATTGTTGATCTAAGCTTGACGCATGCTTAAGTCTGAGCATCTCTCTTATGTGCAAACCTTTCATTTGTTCCCCAGATTTTGATTTTTTGAAAATGAGAGGGGGTGCAAAAATTATGCCCTTGTGATAAACCGTTTATCATAAACTCATCATTTCTTAGGGAAAAAAATATGTTGCATTTTGCATGTTCTAAGACAGCATCAACAGAATAGGGCAGAGAATATTATTTCTAAAAGCTTACACATCATCCTCTTAAAATGTGAATGTCCCATTTCCAGCTGAACAAATAAACCTCTACTACTTGGATGCAACTAGTTCTAATGAATGTGAGTGCCAGGCTAGAAAATAAAGAACCGGCTTTTGATTGCAGAAGCATCTTTCATACGGGAAAAAAAAAAAAAATTAAGTCATTATTTTCAAATTGCTCCATTAATGTACCACGAACAAAGGATGGTGAGCTTGAAAAGACTAAACAGCTTTTATTTTTGAGCACTTTATTTTCAACGGGATTATAAACAAGATCTTCATGAAACTCTTCAAACAGACAGAACACCAGGATGGAATACTGAACTGCTTTGGCCCACTTACTGTCTACCAGAACCAGTCTTGTTGTGCTTCCTTAAATGTAGTTGCGAGTTGTTTCCCTGTTGTTGTTGTTGAGTTGCGGAGAAAATGGAAGAGGCATATAGTTTACAATGCAAAGCACCTGGGAGAGCTAACTAAGCTATGAGAGACTTGATGTTTATCTGGGACAGCAGCAAGGAAACCCACTTGAGCATCTTTATGTTAGAAGGTGATTTGGAAGATGATTCAAATATTAAACTGGCAGTGAAGGTCAGTTTGCTTCTCTCTCCCAGGCCATTCTGTTTCCTGAATTTGATTGAAGTAGGCATAGCAAATTTAAGGTTATTGCTGAAGCTATTTTACGTTTTTAGAGAATATATGTAATCATACATACAAACACCCACACACATTCATATTCACATAAATATCATTGAGAGAGATCTATTCCTGAAAAGACCTGTGGTCTACTTTTGAGACCTGTGGTTTGGAGATGATTGAGAAGAATTTTCTCATTATTATGATGGAGACAGGCCAGCTTGAGGCCAGATACTCAATCATAATTTGTAGGTGCACTGGTGGCTAAGAGGAACATACAACATCGTTTAGCTCAACCTCTGAGCCAGGGAAATATATGCCCTTTACCCTTGGGATGAAAAACTAGTTCTTATGATGAAATGATACCCTCCTCCCAAATCGCCCTTGTATGTCCATAAAGGAACACCCAAATATCTGAATATGAATCAGCTTCACCTGTACACACACACACACACACACACACACACACACACACACACACAGCTTTCTCTCTTATTCCTTCTGTATTATTCACTCCATTTTGGTTCGTGCTCCTTTCTTTAGCAAGCTCCTGCTATAAGTATAAAGGAAACGTTGATCATCTTCCAATATATCATTAAGTTGAGGAAGTGTGTTTTCAGGGTATATGAACACAGATGTGCACTTCACCCAAGGCTCTAGAAGTCATAAGGCTGGCAAAGATACATCCTACCTGAGAATGGCACAGACCACTGTGTTCCTTATTCCAGCTATTTATACATAAGCCAAGGAAGATAAGCTTTCTAGTTATGTCCACACTGTGATAGCACAATGAATAAATCAACTGTCTAATTCAATCCAACAAATTGTTAATTCAATTACCAAATAAAACTAAGGAAAATTAGTTAGTTGTCCTGATGTATTCTTTCAACAAAAAATCTTTTAAAATAGATTACCTTACATCTATTAGAATGGCTATCAACAAGAAGACAAGAGATAGCAAGTGTTGGTGAGGATATGGAGAAAAGAGAACACTTGCGCACTGTTGATGGAAATGTAAATTGGTACCATTATGGAAAACAGTATGGAGGTTCCTCAAAAAATTAAAAATAGAGAATTCCCTGGCAGTCCAGTGGTTAGGACTCCACACTTCCACTGCAGGGGACACCTGTTCGATCCCTGGTTGGGGAACTAAGATCCTGCAAGCTGCGTGGGGCGTGGCCAAAAAAAATTAAAAATAGATCTACCGTGGGATCCACCAATCCCACTTCTGGGTATATATCCAAAGGAATGGAAACAGGCTAAGGAAAAGATATCTGCTCTCCCATGTTTATTGCAGCTTTATTCACAATAACCAAGATATGGAAACAACACAAATGTCTGTCAATGAATGAATGGATAAAGAAGGTGTGGTATATGTATAAAATATGGAATATTATTCAGCCAAGAGAAAGAAGGGAATCCTGTCACTTGCTGCAACATAGCTAGACCTTGAGGGCATTATGTTAAGTGAGATAAGTCAGACAGAGAAAGACAAATACTATATGATATCACTTATATGTGGAATCTAAAAAAGGTGAGCTCAAAGAAACAGAGCAGAATGGTGGTTACCAGAGGATGGAAGGTGGGGGAATTGGGGAGATCTAGGTCAAAGGGTACAAATTTGCAACTAGAAGATGAATAAGTTCTGGGCATCTAATGCACAGCATAGGGATTATAGTCAATAATAATATATAATTCAGGATTGCAAAGAGACTAGATCTTAAATGTTCTCACCACAAAAAAGAAATGATAATTAAGTGACATGATGCAGATTTTAGCTAACACTACAGTGGTAATCATATTGCAATATAAAATGTATCAGCTCAATACAGTGTACACCTTAAATTTACAGTGTTATATATCAATCATATCTTGATAAAAATAATAAAATTTAAAATCTGCTTGTGCTGGTTCTAAACATCTTCTCTTCCCATTCCTTTTCTGTCCTACTAAGTTAGTTGTTTTCCCCAAATTACCTGTCGGAATCAATGAGGTGGCACTGGGCTCAGAGGAGTCATAGAAAGGAGGCTGATCTTTAAGAGTTTGACTAATAAATCATCTAAGGTTAGGATGGAGACAGGAGCTGAAAGCTGAAGAGCCCTTGACAGCAGACTAATCAATGTCGTGAACATATCCATAAAGAAAGAAGGTGCCAACTGAAGTAGGTGGGTGGTAAGACCCAAATACACACACATTCATAGAGATCCCTGAAGGGTGAAATCCCACTCATCTCCCAGCAGGAACCTAGGGAGAGCGTCATAGGAAGCACCGTGACAAAGAACATCGTTTGAGGGGGGCTGGATGTAAAGTGAAGCTCTTCAACCACTCATCTCCCCAGACCCCACACCACCATCTCTTCCTCCTCAAGGCAAAACACCTTGCCTTGATCACCTGTGTCTGAAGCAAGAGGCAGGTCGGATTTACCCATTCCCCTTACCCTTTGCTTCTAGAAGTCATCAATTTCTATCGATGCTTACCTTGAAACCTCTTTCTGCTCTGCTGCCTGAACCTCGTCTCGTACACGGACAGCACTTCCCAGGCTCTTCTGCTAACTGGCTCCAGACTGGGCTAGCCCTTGGGAAAGCTGGAAGGCCCGGGAGATTGGAGCATGGGAGAAGGGGGAAGCCGGGGCTTGGTGGCCTCTGTTCTACATCTGGAAAACACCATTAGCAGCAGCCACCTCTTCTCCAACCTCTCAGGGAGTCAGCGTCCTCTTCACAAGCCCCCTACTGGGTAATCTCAGCTGCTCGCTCTGGAATACCTCTTCTCTTTGCTTCTCCAGCCAGGGGTGGCATTGTTGCCTGTCTGTCACTAATTCTGGGTTGCTCCGAGTCCTCCTTGGCTTTACAAAATTTCCATCACCCATTAAACCCATTTCCTTCAATAAGTTTCCCCCTGATTCAAATATACATGTGTTTTATTTATTTTTTTTTTTAATTTTGACTTTAGATCCTGACATCCTCTCTTGTCATCAAGTCCCATTCATTTCGACTCTTACTGCCACTCCTATTCCAGGTCCCCAGGAACATGAGTGCTTTCCTAACAAAGGAGCCTTCCCGGGAACAGGGCCCTGGGTACAGTTCTTTCCAAAGTCCTACTTTCTTCTTTTGCTTAAGAACCTAGGTAATTAACACATAACTGGCATTTGTTGAACGCTTTCTTGAAAGTGTCATTCATTATGCTCCCACACCAAGAGCACCACAAAGGTGATCTCATTTAATCCCTTCAATGAGCCTGTGAGGAAGGCACTGTTAATGCTACTACCGACCAGGGCTCTTGGCCTTCCCCAATCATTAGAAATTGACTAGAGGCCAGGTAAGAATTTCAGGCAAGGCTTTATTGGGGCCCCTGCTTCAGCCGGTGGGGGAGGGGTGTGGAAAACAAGTAACAGTTTCCCTTGCTCGCTTCTCAAGCGGTGGTGAGCTGGTTCCTTATATGGGGTGAGGGTAGGTAGGGGTGTGTCCAGGGGGTCCGGCCGGAGGGGTGGCTTAGGTGGATTGCCCACCCCTTAGGTGGTGTTGCGTGCAAGGGGCATGCGCGGTACCCTGCTTTTGCTCCCAACACCCTGTCTTTGCTCCAGACTCTTCAGAAGTGGCAGCTGGGTTGCTTTTTGGTCTTTTTGTATCTTGTCCAGAATTTGCCCGAGATGCACATGCACGCAGTTATTTTTAGTCTCTTATAGTGTCTTTGTATCTTTTTGCTGGAGGAGATGTTTGCCCAGGTGCAAGCACTGTAGCAAAGGGTCCCAGGTCCCAGGTTTTAGGTCCCACCCTGTCTTCATTATCACTGCCTTTTACAGATGTGTAGAGGATGTAGTTCTGCCCCCCTCCCCCAACCAGGCCTGTATTTTCACTATTCTGTAAGAAGTCATGCATGTGTCCATCCCTGTTCCTTTCCATATGGTGTTCTTCCGTTTCTGAAGTACCCTCCTTGGCTCTAACTTCACTCAAATCAAACCTATTTCTTTCTAAGTCCCTTTCTCTGTGAAGCTTCCTATGTCAGAATCCTCTTACTCTGAACTTCAAGCGCACAGGTCCCTAAACGTATTTTACCAGAATTTATATTTAACTGACAGCTTCCTGGAAGTGACAGCTCATGAAGGTATCCTTTTGCTTAAAGAGGCTATGACCCCACTCAATCTAGAGGGGTCATTGAGGCATCCAGGGGCTGTGGAGAGCAGGGTTTGAAAGTTAATGTTTTAAGACCACACGTACTCTAGATCAAAGTTTTATATTCAGGGACTTGTGAGGTATGTCACAAGAAATTTGCTACCAACTATGTTTCAAGTATCAAAGTTTGGAAATGATTTTCTCTGCCGATCTTAAAAAAAAAAAACAAAACAACACAAAATGTTGATAAATTAGACCAGATGTGAGGGTATATGCCTTGCATGTGTTTTTGTTTTATTTGGCAAAATCAGAGGCCATGTTCTCATTCCCCACCCAGACCACCCCCCCAGGGCAGTGCTTACTAAGTCTTTACTGCCTTGTTGCAAAAGGAGAATTAGAGTCCTGGGGTTGAGGTTAGCACTTGTTACTTTTGGATGCCCAACTTTTATTCTCTTTGCTTGATAACAGCAGACTCTCATCCCTCTGGGGAATTTTTTCTCTCTCTTGTGTTCTGTCTTAGTGGGATAGCAAATCAGGGCTCTCTGCTCAACCATAGCTAAGAAATACTCTTCTGATCTAAGCCATGCTGACTGGGGACTCTCATGAGTAGAGGAACCACTGTCTAGAAAGAATAGAGCTATTACTTACCAAGTAACTCCTTCTATCTTAACCCTCGAACTGCTTTGATTCTTGTCCCTTTCTGTCCCCTTTTTTCCTGATTCACCAAGCTTTCCGTTCTCAGTGTTAGTTGTTACTATTCCAAAAATTTCCTTTTTTCATAAGTTATCACCAGAGAGTATTCCTGTTGCTTACAAACAAAGAACCCTGACAGTGAATGCAACTATCTTCTCTGTTCCAGCTTCAGGTGCCCCATAGGAGATAAATCTTTTCACAAAGTGGAAAGGGAGAATAAATTCCAGAATCCAGCTTGCTTTAATCCAGCTGATTTGATATTCTCATCCCAAGATATTTGTTGGGGGAGTTGGAACATTGTACAGTCAACTTTCAGAAGTATACAACCTGCACAACCATATGTGACCACCTGGAAAAATCCCCTCCATCGCTGAGGGCAGCTTGGATTGAATTAAATTCAGTGGTGCAGATGCATAAGTGAGCAGGCTGGGAGAAGGTACAAAACAGATAGTTTCAAAGTATATGGCCCAGTTGGAAACAAATGACTTGGTTGAGTTTTGCAGCACAACTTGTCCAACGACTACTCTGAGTAGGAAATTTCTAAAGCTACAGGATTATAACGGTCTTATTTTAATAGCACAGGGGAGGGAAATTGGGCCCTGAGACCCTCTATCAGCAATGTGGCAGTGATGGATTTTCCTTCTGGAGCCCTATTCCCTTACTTGACCGACATGATTACTATAGACAGTTGGATCTGACGACTTGGCACATGAGAGAGTGTCTTGGGAGAGTGAATTAATGACAAGTAAGTTCCTCCAAAAGATTATTCTGTTGGCCTGCATGGCACACCCAGTGATGGCTATTCTTTAACCTAAACACCAGCAATCTGTTCTGCTTTACTCCGCTAATGAGGTCACCGCCCAGAGGGGCAGAGGAGCCCATCCTGCAGGAGGACTTGTCCCAGAATTGACATTCCCCACTAAGCAAGGGGAGGGAAGAAGTTTTCTGTGCAACTCGGGAAAGCACCTGGCCTGTGGGCTTTTCACCTCTCTGTTTACCTAGAAGCCACGAGGTTTAGGTCCTAGCCTCAGGCAAGGTCTTCTAAAAGATTCTACCATGCTTTCAGAGATTCCTGAGGACAATTTTCTGGAAATGGCATCTAGGTCAGTCATGAACTTGCCTGTTCTCTCTAATGGTGCCTTTTTATACCATTAAGTCTGCAAATAATGTCCCTGAGTCTGTTTGCACTCAGAGAGGATTATCCATTCGTATGGTCAACGTGTCTTGTTTCAGGCTGAGCTTCTCATGCTTGAAATGCATTATGTTTCCCCTTCAGAAGTTTACTGCCTCAGTGACCTTTATATTTGACAAAAAGCCTTTTTAATCCACCTCGCTGCTGCTTTCCTAAGTGTTTCCTCCTCTGGCTGGCATTATTGAAAGGACTTTCCCTGTTGACGGGCGTTATTAAGACATGCTGTCTTTTGTATGGAATCGGAACTGTGCTCTTTTATTTGCCTTTATTTTATTTTTCTAAGTTTGCATTGACAACATGTGCACTTACACAGGATTATCGCATAGATGTATATCAAGCATGACCGCCGTATGTTAACATTAGATGCAGAATTCTATTCATTTCTCCTGTTTTCTCAGATCCCAGATGGGAATAGTTCAGGGTTAAAAGGTAGCAAGAGTAAACCTTCCCAAACTCCTTCTATGACTCTGAGGACCAGGATTGGATGATGTATTATTTGGCTCCCAGATTATCTGAGTGCTTTGGTGGGTGGATATTTGCAATGAGGCCTTTGTTCCAAGCCCTGGTTAACATAAAGAGGTTTGTTCTCAGATCCCTGAACAGAGCAGAGAAAACACCGGTGAATACTAAAGGTGATTGTGCTTTCAGCCTGTGGTCTGTTACCACGGGCAACCAACACTCTATAGAGGGGTTGTGAGTTGAAGAGGGTGCTAACATCTTTTTAAAAATCAGTTTAGAGCAAACCATTAGGTTCTGTGCCCTGGCTTTACCATTCACTCCTCTGGACAAGTCACTTTATTTCTCCAAAGATTACATATGTCATCAGCTACATGTAAAAGAATGCTGTGAATTTTGAAGATCAAAGTATGGGTTGTTTCTAATATTATGCTTTAGACTCTATGTTAGTTAAGAGAAAATAGATTCATTATCTCTCAAATGGGCCTCTCTTCACTAACATTTGTTAACAACCTCCTCAAGGCCAGGCCGTATGCTAGGCATTTGATGCTTGATAATTATTTTTTTCCTGACAACTGATGACATAGGCATTAGTATCTCTATTTTGAAATTGGGGATTCTTATGATCTGAGAGGGAAAGTGGGTCATCCCACGGTCACACAGCTTGTAAGTGACAGAACTGGGATTGAACACGGGCCTCTCTGATCCTAAAGTCTAAGGTTTTTTTTTTTTTTTCTTTTTTTGCGGTACGCGGCCCTCTCACTGTTGTGGCCTCTCCCGTTGCGGAGCACAGGCTCTGGACGTGCAGGCTCAGTGGCCATGGCTCACGGGCCCAACTGCTCCGCGGCATGTGGGATCCTCCCGGACCAGGGCACGCACCTGCGTCCCCTGCATTGGCAGGCGGACTCTCAACCACCGCGCCACCAGGGAAGTCCTACGGTTCTTTATTTTATTTTGCTTGCTCCCCTCCACCAATCTTTTTTTTTTTTTTAAAATAAAAATCTGTAATCCAGAGGTGGAAACAGTTATCTCTTGCATTCCATTGCAGGCATCTTGTGATCTTTCTGGATTTGATCCACGCTGCTTGAGGAAGCCTCAGCTCCTTATTAGCTCAGAAGAGTAAAAACACCCCCATGTGACAGTCTTAAGGGTAATACTGCCATGATAATGAAGGCAACACCATCAAAAGCAACTACGTTATCAAAAAAAAAAAAAAGATCACGTTTAACAACCAATTGTGACTAATTAGACTTTGAATAGGAAATCAAAAGAAAAGGCATGAAGGCTCAATTTTCCATAGAGCTGACATTCTGACCATTTTAGGAGTGAGAATGAAATTATTTTTAATTAACATGACTAATCATTTCCTATCATTTTGAGGCAATTGGCTTTGTCTTCAAAGAGGTGTGGTGGAGTGCTGTCCCCCACTCCATGGCTAGTGGCTGGGGGCACGTCTAAGCACATGGAACACTGGAGGCCTGGACCACTCTGGCTGGTGTATTTCCCATCTCAGAATCATCACAGCTCAGGGCCCCATTTGTGTCTTTTCTTCTGATGGTTTTTCTTTCTAAGGCTACATGAAACTGTTTCTAATTTCATGAATGTCCATTTCTAGGGCCGTTTACTCATCATGAAAGTACAGCCTTCAGTGAGTAGACAAGCTACGAGGCAGGTTCTACTTCTTCTCTTTTCTCCACTTGTCACAACAATGTCTTCCCAGATGTTTGTGCAGACTGTCCGGCTCACTTCTAAGCCTGTCCCTTTACTCTTCAGGAACCAAGGAGGGGCCAGCCTGTAGATCACCCTCACTCTGAGCACCAACAAGGATGGGAAGCAATATTCTATGGTCTGTGCCCAGTAGTATAATTGTGAGGCAGTTGTGAAATGACAGTCTTGGGGGCTGTCTGATCCAAACACCCTTTCTCAATCCCAGTCCTGAAATATCCTTTACAGGGAGACCAAGCTTTGGTTATCTGCTTGGTGCTCTTCTGCTATTTTCTCAGGTCTTTGGGTGATTCTGAAGAGTGAAGTGACCTCAGACAGCTATGGTTCTTCTCTCCTGATGTCAGTCTACTCTCCTAGTATAACTTAGATGTACTCTCGGAATCAAAGATTCTCCCCGCACTGCCACCACTGCCACCAGGGGAATAGGAAGGAATGAAATGGGTAAATGGATCAAGAAGCACCATTCTATCCCCGTTGGGTTTCCTACCAGATTCCAGGAATGCCTTCAGCCTGGAGCAAGGTGTTGGGAACTTGTAACTGTCTTCCTTGCTTTTTACTCTTGAGACTAGGACAATTCATTGCCATGACACTCCTACTTTCTCAACCCAGAACTTAAGAGCTATGACCCCCATCTTGCTTTTTCTGATTTTATGTCCTTTTTTGTTTTTTAAATGTTTATTTTCAGTTATACAAGTGGGATATGAATGTATGTTCTTATTAAAAATTCAAGTAATTTCAGACAAGTCAACTTTCCTTTATCTCAGAAAGGAAACGTGCCCTTGACCTCAACTCATATCCTCTTCTGGGTGAACCATTATTTTCAATTTAGTGCATATTCTTCCATATCTTTTTCTATGCTTTTATATACATATATGCTCACAGGGAGAAGTATGGAACTTTGTCTACTTCTGTTTGCTTATGAAAATATAGGTATTGTTTTGGAATTTGATTTTTTTTTTTAATTTGACAATACATCTGAAAGACTTTCCCACATAAGTACTCATAAATTGAACTCATTTTTAAACTGCTGCAATGTGTTCAACACAAATTTCGATTTACTTATTTCCCTTGTTTGGACATTTTGATTTTTTTTTTTTAGTTTTTTGCCATTGCAAGCAAAGCTGTAGCGAATGTCTTTACATATGTATCTTTATGCATAAGTGCACATCTTTCTACAACTATTTCTTGCGCATATACCAAAAAGTGGAACTGATGAATTAAGATTCTTTATATTTAAACTTTTAATGGATTTTGCCAGACTGTTCTCCAAAACAGCTGAATGAGTTGATGCTGCTTCAAGCAGTATACAAGATCATCCACAAGCTCATATTCTTACTAACACTTGTTATTATCAAATATTCAATCTAGTAGGTGAGAAGAAGTGTGTCCCACTAATTTTATTTTCTTCATGACTCATAAGATTGAGCACATTTTCATAGCTCCTTTGCTCCTTTGCCATTTTGATTTCTTTTTCTATGAACTACTTATATTCTTTGTCCATATTTCTGTGGGTTCCTTCTGATTTCTGACACCTGTTTCAAGAGTTTCAGCATCTCCTTGGCCCCAATCTCTAATTGACAGTATGAATAAGAGCATGGGATTTAAAATCCGCCATATGTAGATTCAAATCCCAGTTGCAACCCTGCCTAGGAGTGTGACTGTAACAGGTTACACACTTATGCTGGTTTTCTGCCTTCCTGTCTATAACATGGGGACACTAATGCCTACTATGCAAAGTGTGTTTGTGTGTGTGTGCACAAGTATGTTAAGATGAAGATATATGTTAAATGGCCAGTAGGCCATTATGATCTCCCCAATAGAATGATCAGTTCTGCTGTTTTATATCACTTTCTTGCCAGGTTCCAGGCATGGGCTGTTGGCTCCTTGATTTGGTTTACCGTATAGCTCTAGCAATAAGAGCAGCTGACTCCCATATTGTGAGTAAATCCCAGGGCTAATGCTGATTAGCCCTAGTTTGGTCTCTGTATATTTCCTTAGTTTCTTTGCTTGGATTTTGAACCCAAGGTCTGGTTAGCCCTCTGAAGTCATTGTATCTGCATGTATCTTTCCTCCATATGCACCTATGCCCCTTGTGCTCTTCTGCTAATGTCATGCTACATACAGGGCTGTCATCTCAGCCTGACTCCCCAGCCTTCGCCTTCTCTATTGCTCTTTCACTGACAGAGCCAAGACTTGACCCTGCGTTTTCAGATTTCTAAGCCCATGCTCTCAACCAGGGCTAATAGCTCTACAAATATCACCCCTGGATCTCCGACTTAATCCCTCTGAGCCGCAGCTTTCTTATCTGTCCCCGAAATAATAATGCCAAATTCACACTACTGTTGGGGGCTTTAGATGTGACAGTTAACATAGCACAATGTCACATTCCCCCCTGTCCTCTTGTCTGACTCACAAATCATCACCAAAGTAGTTTTCCTTTTGTTTGTTTGATTGTAATTCCTTTGTATGGTAGATTTTCAGTACACAGTGGGTTTTATTAAGATTCAGTGGGCATTTGGCTGGCCTCCTTCTAAGAAACACATCCAGAGGTAAAATGTTAAAATGATGATGAATAATTATGATGAAAACCAAAGTCATGTTTACTCACCATAGTTTCACATTATAGTTTTGGCTAAATGGGAAATGACCTGTTAAAAATTAAAAATTAGTTACTGGAACTTCCCTGGTGACCCAGTGATTAAGAATCCACCTGCCAATGCAGGAGACATGGGTTAGAGGCCTGGTCTGGGAAGGTCCCACATGTTGTGGAGCAACTAAGCCCATGCACCACAACTACTGAGCCTGCGTTCTAGAACCTGCAAGCCATAGCTGCTGAGCCCACGTGCCACAACTACTGAAACCCGTGTGCCTAGAGCCTGTGCTCTGCAACAAGAAAAGTCACTGCAATGAGAAACTCACACACCGCAGTGAAGAGTAGCCCCCACTTACCTCAACTAGAGGAAGCCCGCGCGCAGCAACGAAGACCCAATGCAGCCAAAAATAAATAAAATTTTAAAAAATAGTTACTGGGATTTGAGGAATGAGATTTTATAGATATTATTATTTTTCTAGAGAGAAATATTCCAGGGCTAGATAAAGAATATCCCTGGGTAGTGCTGGCTGGCCCTTTGCATGTCACTGCATCTTTGCCCATAAAAAGGGCAGTTCATGGACCAGGGAAAGGGAAGTTTGGCTTTAAAATATTTTTTGAAATGTAGGCTCTGAAGAGGTGGGTGCAATCTAATAAAAGTTTTACCTGATATCCAGGAACCAAGAGAGGTTGGCACCATTGTTTTGTAAAGGAATTAATGGCACCATATATAATGGGACTGACCACAGTGGCAGGTCAGATCTTCAGGAAAGCTGGTGGGAGGGATGGGGTGTGTCACTGGGCATGTCCCCATGGAAGGGCATCCAAGTACTTCTTTCACCTTCTTCTCTGTGCCTCTTCAGACAGGTTTGTCATCCCAGGAAAATTGAGGCGGCTTAACAAGCTCTCAACCAAATAGCTTGTTTGATTGTTTAAAAATCAATATTGCCCTTTTGGCACTGAATTTTTCAGTTACTTTGATGGCTTCTCAACCAGTACAAAAATGGTGAATGGGAGGTCAAGAAAAATGATGCATTTTGAAGTCTCACTTGGGGCATTTTTACTCTAGAGGGTAAAGACCTTCCTTTTCCACTCTGACAAGACTTTAATTTTTAAGTTTTGTTTTTCTTTCTGAATTAATTTGATCCTGGAGTTACACACCAGCTAAATATTTATTGATGATGTGTGAGCTTGAAAATGAGCCCCACTGGATCTCTGCTCCTTAGTACTCATGTTTCCCCATCTTCCCGTCTCATTCTCAAGGTGTCCTAAAGACAGTTTTGTCGTGTGTGTGTGTGTGTTTCTGTGTGTCTGTGTTTTCTTAATTGCAGTTTCTTTCCAGCCGGAATCCAGCCTCTTCTTTCACTTGGTGGGAAGTATTCACACATAGGTTGTAGAGGATGTGCTAATTAATGGATGTCCAAACATCTGGGGGAAAACAAGCAAAGTTACAATTAACACACAATAAACAAATACAGAAAAGGTGGACAGATGGAGCACATCAGAAAGATGGTTTGGGGGAATGCACTGTCTACCCTCTCTGCACCTGTTTCCTAGCACAATTCCATTTGGAAGGGAAAACATGTTTATCTCACTGTCTGTGAGTCCTAACTTGATGCCTGACACTGTAAACTGAAGCCATTCTCTGGTCAGCAAGGAGGGACTCTCAGGAAGCGGGGCATGATTATTCTGTTGGCAATTCACAGACACCCAGGAGCTTTACTGAAAGAGCCCATCTCTGGGCCTCACGTGCGTGTGTATACACACATATGGATTAAAATATTGCTTCAACCCTCACCTTCCAGCCAGCCTGAAATTATTCTTTCTCATTCCCAATTCTCCCTGTTGTAATTAGCTCTTCAGACCACACACCAGAAGGTCTACAAAAGCAGCACAAGAGTAAAAAATAATAAGAGCTAACATGTATTGAGTGCACGCAGAGTATGAGACCATCTTCTAAGTGCTTTCTGGGCATTATTCCATGGACACCTCACAGCATCCTTAGGAGTTAGGTGTGGTTATTCTCTGCATTTTACAGAGAGGAAAACTAAGGGACACAGAAGTTATGTAACTTGCCCATCAGACAGCTGTTTGTGGCATGGCTGCTATTCATAATTCTTACCCAAGCTTTACTTGCTAATTGGTAACTGTTCCACCTTTTATCCAGTGTGTTTCCTGACCCTGGACTTTCTCTTGTTTGATCTTGTATATGCCAGTTTTTAACTTTTTTATCATGTGATCTATCTGGCTCTTGACTCTTGGGTCCCTCTCAAGAACTCTAGCTAATACTCACCACAATGATTCTCCCCAACATGGGCTGCTTCCATCATTCATCTCATTTATCCATTCTGGTAGGTCTTCACGATGAAGACTGAACTCCAACCTTTGAACCTGTACTCCTCCAACTCTTCTCCATTCTCTAGAAAGAGGCAGGACTCCTGCTTGGTATGATCTTATGTATTTCAGTCATTGTAAAGTTGAGTTCACCAGTGGTGCAAAATCTCAGCAACCTTTGACTCCCAAAGCATGATTTTCGAGGTAACACAGGAGAATAAGAGAACTCATAGGAGCTTCAGTGTTTAGTAATCCTTTACTGCCTTGAGTATAGCTTTCAGGTTCCTTACTGGTTCTGGCTCATGGCTGGATCTTCATTATGCACCTTTCCCTTGCACTCTAGTTTCTAGTCTCTAACCTTTCTTTATTACTGGCAGTTTCCTAGATGTCCCTCCCTGGGCTTTTCTTCTTTTCTGTTGATTCTCTAAATGTGAGAGTACCCTCAGATGTGTTCCATGCTCTCAATCCATCCAGTTCTATGACAAATATTATTTATTTTTAACAACTCGCAGTGGTTGAGAGTCCGCCTGCTGATGAAGGGGACGCAGGTGCGTGCCCCGGTCTGGGAGGATCCCGCATGCCGCGGAGCGGCTGGGCCCGTGAGCCATGGCCGCTGGGCCTGTGTGTCTGGAGCCTGTGCTCCGCAACGGGAGAGGCCACAACAGTGAGAGGCCCGCGTACTGCAAAAAAAAAAAAAAAACAAAAAAAACAGTGCCTGGAACACAGAAGGTACTCATTCATATCTGAAAAATACATTATGAAAAAATAATAAATAAATTATTTTTAAAATTCCTTCTTCCAAAATGTGTTGCCCTGCTTTGATAAATTCAACTAATGATGGGACGAACGAGATGTTCAAAATCGGGAGGCAGAAAAATGATCTAAAATTTAAAAATTCATGAATTAAAGATAATAATAACTAAATTTATTGAACATATTATGTGGTAGGCACACTTAAGTTCAGTCTTCACATGACCCCTATAAGGAAGACTCTTGTATTATTTCTATCTTATAGATGAGGAAACTGAGGCACACAGAGTCTATGTAACTCGAGCAAGGTCATGTGGCTACAAAAGTGTTGAACAGAGCAGGGATGCTACATGGTACATCTGCAGGAAGAAGTGGAGGAATAGAAAGTCTCAGAGCAGAGTGTCTGACTTGGAGCACCATACCATGGTTTGGAATAGGTCCATAGACAGGGATTGATTCCTGGAGCTCCACAATGGCATTCCAGACCCTTTCAAAGAACAGGCACATCATTTATTATCTAAACTGGGATACGTTTTCTAAGAGAATGGGTTAATGGGCATAAGCTGGATCTCAACAGAGCCAGTTGAGACACATAGGAGCCCTACTTCTCTACTCCTGGTTTATATGGTATGGGCTCTGTCCACACTAGGCATCATGTTCTACTTTTACTCATGTACTTTCCACTTTTCAGATTGACTCTGCCCACCTGATGTCTTGGCAAGCACACAGTAAATACATATTGAGCTGGATGGATTATCCATGGACAATTCTGACATTGAATTATCTCATTCAGGATGCATAATGGCTTTATACTATGATGTCATGGGAGTACTTCGTCACCATTTTTTAAGCAATTTTAAAGTAATGTAAATAGTACTGGCTAAACAAAATCAACAACGACAAACAAAAATGGGTGACTGAGTTAAGGTCCTTGTTCTGATAGATGTTTTACTGGGGTGAAGTTATTTAACAATCTGGGTATCCTTGTCCTTTTTAAAAATATGAATGGATCATCACTGGGGATCCTAAAAGTCTCGTTTTATTAATCACTTTCTAAAATGTAATTGTCAGTCCTAACCTAAAATCATCTCAAAATGTTGCCCATAGCCATTTTCTTCTCTGCAAACCAGGACCATGTGATGGAATGTGTTTGCCAGAGAATTAAAATGAGACCCTTTCCATCTATCAAGAGATCACAGAAAGCAGAAAATGAGCAATGTTGAGACATGTTGTTTTTCCATAAAGTTGTTAAAATTATATTACAATGATGATAAGAAATAAATATCATCCATTCTTTTTTAAAAATAAACTTGGTATTTTAATACACTTTCAGATTTACAGAATTGTCATGAAGATAGTACAGACAATTCTTGAATACCCCACACTCAGTTTCTGCCCTTAACATCTTACATTGGTAGGGTATGCTTGTCATAATTTATAAACCGATGTTGATGCATCATTATTATTAATATTTCTCTATAGGTAAGTCCCCCATTAACCTCCCCCCTGACTATTTTCAAAATGTCCTACCCTTTGGTTTTCTGCATTCAGTTTTCATTTAAATATGATATGCATGTGTGTGATTCTTTTGGTGTTTATTCCCCTTGGTGTTCTCTGAGCTTCCTGGATCTGTGATTTGGTGTCTGCCATTAATTTTGGAAAGGTCTCTGCTAGTATTTTCACATATTTCTTCCACTCCATGCTCTCTTCCTTCATCTGGTATTATAATTATATGTATGTTACATCTTTTGAAATTATCCCATTGTTATTGAGTGTTCTGTTCTTTTCTATAACTACTTTTTCTCTTTTCATTTCAGTTTGGGAAGTTTCTATTGACCTAACTTCGAACTCATGTATTCTTTGCTTTAACTGTGACTAGTCAACTATGAGCCCATAAAAGCATTAGTTATTCATGTTACAGTGTAACATGTAATATAAGTAACTTTCCTTTTTATTTGTTCTTAAAGTTTTCATCTCTGTGCTTGCTTTACTCATCTGTTGTCTCATGTGGTATACTTTTTCCATTAGATCCCTCGACATATTAATCATAATTATTTAAAATTCTCTGTGTTATAATTCCAGTATCTGTATCATACCTGAGATGGGTTTTGATGGACAACCTCCTTAGACTGTGGTTTTTTTTGTTTTGTTTTTTTTTCTTGCCTTTCACTGTGCCTTATAATTGTTTGTTGAATGCTGGATGTGATGTATTAAGTAATAGAAACTGAGATAAAGAGGACCTGAAAATGAAGTTTCATGTTAATTTGACTAGGAATTATTCTTTGCTTAATGCTTTTGTACCTATAGGTGCCAGAGGCTTCACATTCACTAGTGTTCTTGGTTTTGTCTCCCCTCTTGACTGTGGTTTCCTTGAGTATTCCTCCTCAGAGAGAATCTGTGTCTTGCAGCTATTTCAGCTATAGTCTGCAAAACTATTATGGTACTCTAGCCATGTTACTGTGGTGATAAGGCACAGGGAAAGAGGAGTGTCCTACAAACGTGCACTTAAATCTCAGTCTTTTAGTGGGCTTGCTTCTCTGACCTGTGACCTTCAGAAGTGTTCCTTCTGTTAGAGCACCCATCCCCATTCGGTGAGAAAAGAAATCTAGAGAGGACTCGGGAGAGAGAGGAATCCCTTCCCCATGATTCTGAGACAAGATTCTGTTAAAAGCTTCCCCTCCCCAGTAGTAAGCCTTTGTTATAGGGAAGGTTCAGGGCATATTTCACAGGATTATTCTTTCTCTCCTCTTTCCAGTTCCAGGAGGTGCTCTCTTTAGACCTTCACTATGTGACGATTCCTGTAGATGCTTGGTGGGAAGTCACACAAAAGTGTGGAGCCCCCATAAGATAGCAACCCAAGGGGTTCTCACTCTCAAGTTAGGCCACATTCACCCTCCAAGCGTTCATCAAAATGGTCATTTAAGATTTTCTACCAATTTATGATTCCAGTGGTTTCTGTTCTGTGGAAACAGTTCTTGGCTGTGACTCTTTGAATTCACCTCTGTCTCCAAATTTCAGGCTGGTGGTTTGCTCTACAAACTCATTTCTCTGATGAGTCCAACAAAGTCATTGGTTTTCAGTTTCCCCAGCTTTTTCTTATAAGGATGGGGGTGATGACTTCAACATCACATCACTGAAAGTGGAAGCCTATTTTCTTTTGAAGCTATGAAGACCCCACATCTTGCCACTCTCTTAGGGAGGAGTTAAGAGTAATGATCATCATTTTAAAGAATTGAACCATCAGGGACAATGTAGGAAAAGTGTCTCACCCGGGCTGTGCCATCCTTCCATGCCCGTGGTTGGAGAATTATATCAATAACTTTCCCTAATATGGTTATGCTCTGGAGATACCACCTTTTAATCAGATGCTTGAGAGCAGAAGAGGATAGAAGCCTCCATGGATGGGCTCTATTTAAGGATGTCACCATTATAATTGTATCTTATAATTGTTCCTCCAAAGGATGTTGTGAGCTGATTGATAGCAGAGCCATCTCTCCTTCCCATCCTCATCTCTATTTTTACTGTGTTGAGTTGAAGAATTTTAAATTCATTTCTACTCTCCAAAGGAATTCTTGGATACCTGCAACCATCTTGTTTCCTCAGCTAAAATACCAAGTCATTGCACTCCTCCAAGATCCTGGGTTCCAGTGAACCCAGTGATGTACCATGAAGAAAACTGTCAAGAAACAGAGGATGGTTCAGGAATGCTGATTCCCAACAAATTCCTTCACCCTACTCCCTCCAATGAAAAAGGAAGAAAAAGGATAAAGTGCTGTCCAGAATTTTAAAAATCCCAAAGGGATTATAAATGTTCACTATTACAGCACACACATTTATACACAGAGAAATTTGAAGGTTTTCTGATTTCAATTAAGATTATTATGTCCTCTGAGTGATGGTTTCTCCTTTTTTCCCCCCAGAAATCCTTTTGGCTGATATCTTTTAAAAGAGCATTAGCTAGGGATAACTAGGCTTACTTTTATTGCTTCTACTTTTCCTCCAGGTTTCTTTGTCTTAAATTCTGAAGTCTCTTTCCCTGGCCTGTTAAAGTTTAGCAGCTTGAATCAAGGACAAGAGTCATTGTTACTCTTCATGTGAAAGATAAGCTCTGTGGCTTTTAGAGCAAAAAGTATATAAGATTCTAGAAATAAGATGGAAGTCAGATAATTTGGGGCTGTGAAAAGTCCTTTACTATTAAAACAGAAGACCAAGGACACATTTCTGTCATGCCTATTATTAGTACCTGGGTTTCATTTGTCAAATTATGGAGCCTCTGAGCCTCAGTTTCCTTAACTGTCAAATAGGGGTAATAATACCTGCCTTGTCATTTGACAAATTATTGGGAAATTCTAATAACATGCAGAAATTTCAGGTCTTTGTGAAGCACCATGCACATAAATGTTTGTATTTTACTTTCCTTAGCAGTATTTGAACATGGTAGCTCATTAAATATTCAGAAACAAATCATGGATACTTGTTGATGTGGGATGTCCTCATGAGCCTGTGACACTCAGTGGATTGTGAGCCATGGAATGGCCTTGAAAAACTTTCCTCAATGCATAAAGCAGAAGAGTGATATGCTTTTGGTTGTGGGCACTAATGATACAACCAAAATAATACAGTCAACTTCCTAGGGGAGGATTTTACAAAGCAAACTACTCCTTAGATTCATAGGTTCTTATAACAAGCTATGCAAGGGGAAAGTACTAAAATTTATCATTTAATAGATACATAACAATCATGATTCATAAGGACTCAAGTAACTACTATTAATATTTATGAAATTCAAATCTCACTGATTAATATTTTTTTGTTTTTTTTTGTTTGTTTGTTTTTGGCGGTACGTGGGCCTCTCACCGCCGTGGCCTCTCCCGCCGCGGAGCACAGGCTCCGGACGCGCAGGCCCAACGACCATGGCCCACGGGCCCAGCCGCGCTGGGGCACGTGGGATCCTCCCGGACCAGGGCACGAACCCGTGTCCCCCGCATCGGCAGGTGGACTCCCAACCACTGCGCCACCAGGGAAGCCCACTGATTAATATTTTAAAGCATTATCCCTCCGCACAATCTTTAGCAAGCTACCCCTGTGTTTGTGTTCCTGCACCCATCGTGCCAAGTATGTGTGTGAAAATCTAGTACACTAAATTGATACTTTTCTGACCCCAATTTTCAAGCATTCTTAACACAAGGTTACAGATATAGAGTATATATTTAGAATGTGTATTTGTGTGCATGTGTGTGCGTGTGTGTGTATCTTTCATGCAAAGTATATGCGTACGAAGTATACGCACATGAGTATTTCAAAATCAGTTATCCTGACTCTAAATGTTCAGCTTTTTATTTATATCATTCATGGCCTTTAGAGAGGGTTTTTTTCTTGCTTCCCCAACCCCTGGAAGGCCTCTCCTGACACTTCGGCCTCTGACATCTCAGCCCCTCATATTGAGCCCTCACGTGGGGAATTTAATTCCAGATTACTAATATCAGAGCATGCTAGCAATATTCTTTGACCAGTCAGTGTCTTAATGCATCTTAGAATTAAAAGAGGTCACTTTCTGATTCTCTGGGCTTTTGCTATTAAACTCTCTTCCTTGCACTCCCCTCTCATTATATTACTGTCAAAAAATATGTGTCCATCACTAGATATTGCAATCCCCACCACTACCACCAACACACACACATGACCACATTGGAAAACTGAGCTCCAAAATGGTCCATGGACTTGACTGAAGTCACATATACCATTACTGACTTGGGACTCAAACGTCTAAGCCTTCTGAAATCTCATCTGCCTTCTTCACATTGAATTATTTTGATCTCTAACTTCCATTATTTCAGAAGAGCAAAATGCATGGCTTACTTCTCTATCCAATGGATTAAAATATTGAGTGAGGTATAGAACATATTGTACATTCTAACTGGAAAGCCTACCAGTATGCTACTCCTTCAGGATGAAGAACTTAAAATCTGTCTCTGTCTTCATTCTCCTGTATTGTTCACTATGTCCCAGTGAGAAAATTTAAGAATGGATCTTATTATGGCTTCTGAAGACCACTTTTTAAGATTGAGCTATAATTTTCAAAAATATATTGTTAATATCTAAGTTTGATGAGTTCTGACTATATACCTTGTAACTGCTACCCAAACCAAGTTATAGAACATTTCCATCTTCCCAGAATATTTCTTCATGACCATTTCCAGTCAATCTCCATCCTAAACTCCAAAGAGGCAATTGCCTTCTGATGGTATATATTCTTTAGTTTCTAATTTATTTTGATTTTGCATAGTTTATTTCTTGAGATTTATCCAGAGTGTTGTATGTATCAGTAGTTTATTCATTTTGTTGCTGAGGAATATCTATTGCAGTAATATGCCACGAAGTATATTGATGGTTATATTCAATTTGAGGTTATTGTAAATAAGTCTGATTTAAACTTTCTTGCATAAGTCTTGTGTGGATACATGTTGTCATTTATTTTGGGTACATATAGGGGATTGGAATTGTTGTGGTATAAGCTCTATGTATGCTAAATTTTTAAAAATTACCAAAGATTTTTCAAAGTGATTTCTACAAGCAGTGTATGAGCATTCTGGTTGCTTCAGTTCCTTTACAGCAATTGACATTATCATTTTTTTTTATGGTAACTATTCCAGAATATGTTAATCATTTTTAAAATTTTAGTTTTAATTAGCATTGTCCTGAGGACTAATTGAGTGTATCATAAGCTTATTGTCCATTCATACATTTTCTTTGTGATTTATCTAAGTCTTTTGACCATTTTAAAAGCTGGATTGGGGGGAGGAGCTTCAAGATGACAGAAGAGTAAGGCGCGGAGATCACCTTCCTCCCCACAAATACATCAGAAATACATCTACATGTGGAACAACAACTACAGAACACCTACTGAACGCTGGCAGAAGACCTCAGACCTCCCAAAAGGCAAGAAAGTCCCCACGTACCTGGGTAGGGCAAAAGAAAAAACAGAGACAAAAGAATAGGGATGGGACCTGCACCAGTGGGAGGGAGCTAATGAAGGAGGAAAGGTTTCCACACCTCAGGAAGCCCCTTCGCGGGCGGAGACTGGGGGTGGCGGAGCGGGGAAGCTTCGGAGCCGCGGAGGAGTGCGCAGCAACAGGGGTACGGAGGGCAAAGCAGAGAGATTCCCGCACAGAGGATCAGTGCCTACCGGCCCTCACCAGCCCGAGAGGCTTGTCTGCGCACCCGACGGGGCGGGCGGGGCTGGGAGCTGAGCTTCGGGCTTTGGTTGGATCCCAGGGAGAGGACTGGCAGCGTGAACACAGCCTGCAGGGGGTTAGTGCACCACAGCTAATCGGGAGGGGGTCCGGGAAAAGGTCTGGACCTGCCGAAGAGACAAGAGACTTTTTCTTGCCTCTGTGTTACCTGATACAAGAGGAGAGGGGATTAAGAGCGTCGCTTAAGGACCACCAGAGACGGGCATGCAAGCCGTGGCTATCAGCACGGACCTCAGAGACGGGCATGAGATGCTAAGGCTGCTGCTGCAGCCACCAAGAACCCTCTGTGCAAGCACAGGTCACTATCCACACCTCCCCTCCCGGGAGCTGTGCAGCCCGCCACTGCCAGGGTCCCGGGGAGAACGCATGGCGGGCCTCAGGCTGGTGCAACATCACGCCAGCCTCTGACTCCGCAGGCTTGCCCTGCATCTGTACCCCTCCCCCCGCCCCGGCCTGAGTGAGCCAGAGCCCCCGAATCAGCTGCTACTTTAACCCCATCCTGTCTGAGCGAGGAACAGATGCCCTCAGGCGACCTACACGCAGAGACGGGGCCAAATCCAAAGCTGAGCCCCGGGAGCTGTGCGAACAAAGAAGAGAAAGGGAAATCTCTCCCAGCAGCCTCAGGAACAGGATCAAACCTCCACAGTCAACTTGATGTACCCTGCAGCTGTGGAATACCTGAACAGGCAACGAATCATCCCAAATTGAGAAAGTGGACTTTAGGAGCAACGATATATATATATATGGTTTTTCCCTTTTTCTCTTTTTGTGAGTGTGTATGTGTATGCTTCTGTGTGTGATTTTGTCTGTATACCTTTGCTTTTACCATTTGTCCTAGGGTTCTGTCTGACCAAAAGACAACCCTCAGAATGGGAGAAAATATTTGCAAATGAAGCAACTGACAAAGGATTAATCTCCAAAATTTACAAGCAGCTCATGCAGCTCAATAACAAAAAAACCAACAACCCAATCCAAAAATGGGCAGAAGACCTAAATAGACATTTCTCCAAAGAAGATTTACAGATTGCCAACAAACACATGAAAGAATGCTCAACATCATTAATCATTAGAGAAATGCAGATCAAAACTACAATGCGATATCATCTCACAGCAGTCAGAATGGCCATCATCAAAAAATCTACAAACAGGGCTTCCCTGGTGGCTCAGTGGCTGAGAGTCCATCTGCCTGTGCAGGGGACACGGGTTCATGCCCCGGTCCGGGAAGATCCCACATGCCGCGGAGCAGCTGGGCCCATGAGCCATGGCCGCTGAGCCTGCGCGTCCGGAGCCTGTTCTTCCAACGGGAGAGGCCACAACAGTGAGAGGCCCGCGTACTGCAAAAAAAAAAAATCTCCAAACAATAAATGCTGGAGAGGGTGTGGAGAAAAGGGAATCCTCATACACTGTTGCTGGGAATGTAAATTGATACAGCCACTATGGAGAACAGTATGGAGATTCCTTAAAAAACTAAAAATGGAACTACCATATGACCCAGCAATCCCACTACTGGGCATATATCTTAAGAAAACCATACTTCAAAAAGAGTCATGTACCACAATGTTCATTGCAGCTCTATTTACAATAGCCAGGATATGGAAGCAACCTAAGTGTCCATCATCGGATAAATGGATAAAGAAGATGTGGCACATATATACAGTGGAATATTACTCAGCCATAAAAAGAAATTGAGTTATTTGTATTGAGGTGGGTGGGCCTAGAGTCTGACATACAGCGTGAAGTAAGTCAGAAAGAGAAAAACAAATACCGTATGCTAACACATATATATGGAATCTAAAAACAAAAGGTCGTGAAGAACCTAAGGGCAAGACAGGAATAAAGACGCAGACCTACTAGAGAATGTACTTGACGATACGGGGAGGGGGAAGGGTAAGCTGGGACAGAGTGAGAGAGTGGTAGTGTATATATGGACATATATACACTACCACATGTAAAATAGATAGCTAGTGGGAAGCAGTTGCACAGCACAGGGAGATCTGCTCGGTGCTTTGTGGCCAGCTAGAAGGGTGGGATAGGGAGGGTGGGAGGGAGGGAGGTGCAAGAGGGAAGAGATATGGGGATATATGTATATGTATAACGGATTCACTTCGTTATAAAGCAGAAACTAACACACCATTGTAAAGCAATTATACTCCAATAAAAATGTTAAAAAAATAAAATAAAAGCTGGATTGTTTGTATCTTTGTTATTAATGTTTTTAAATTCTTTATATATTCTGGGTACCATTTTCTTGTCCAATATTACATATTGCAAACTTTCTTCTTTAATTTGCCAATTTATCTTTTTAGCAATGCTTTTTGATAAGCGTATGCCCTTCATTTTGATGAAGTCCCATCAATCATATTTTTCTTTTATGTTGAATGATTTTTGTGCTCTGTTTAAGAAATTTTTGCCTTACCCAAATTTGTAAAGGTATTTCTCTATATTTTCTTCCATAAGCTCTATAGTTCTGACTTTTACAATTAGGTCTGTATATACCATCTCAAGTATTTTTGTGTGTGTCTCAGAAGTGAGTCTGAGATCAGGAATTATATCGTTTATGTGGACATCTATTGTTCTAGCACCATTTGTTGAAAAGAATATCCTTACTCCATTTGTTTAACTTGGCACCTGAATTCCTGCTCTTAAGCACTGGGAAAGGATATTGCCTGCCTGCCATGGTCCATGCATTTTCAGATTCACGTGAATGACTTCATGCATACTTCAAATATTATGGATCATATCACCCTGCCTTTGCGTGCTTAGTTTCTTCTGCCACAGCATCTTTTCTTTTCCTTTCTTCCTTTTTTTTTTTTTTTTTTTTTTTAGTACTACCAAAAATACAGCTTAATAGTCTTAGAAACCTTCCTTGATTTTTCCTGTATGGTGTGGCTCAGTGCCTCTTTTGGGGTGTCATACAGCATCATGGATTTCTCTTTCAAAAAACTTGTCTTACTGTATGCTAATTTTCTCTTTATTTGACTGTCTCCACAATAAGACAGTGATTTACTTGAAGACATGCTTATCTTTTTACCTCTGTATCCAAAGTACTTAACACAGTGACAGGGAAAAAAAAAGAAAGGAGCCATTCAAGTCATAGTTTAAATCAAATTTCTCCTGGATATTCCACAGAAGTAGTGAAATATCATAGGCTTTACAGCGAGATCATTTTGATTTCAAATCTCATTTCTGCCCCTCACTTCCCTTTTAATTGGGACAAGTCATTTAATTGCCGAATCACAATTTATTGTTCTGTAACATACAGATGTTTAGAAATACTTTCAGGATATTTATCGTATATGAAAAGAATGATGTCCAGAACGTAGTAGCTGCTAAATAAATGGGAGCTAACATATTATTCTTTTAGTATTAAAATGGCAAAGAAAAGGCTTCTGTCTGAGCTCTTCTACTTACCTCTTCCACTACCAAGGAACTTTTGACTTAATAGTTCCGTAGAAAATATTATGCTCTTATCTGTTCATTAACACAGAGTCACAATTTGGAGGCAGTATCCAAGATATAGTTTCAAAATGGAACCCGGTTTATAAATGTATTCTGTATCTATACAATCACACCAAAAAAATTGAAACCAAGCAGAAATCAAATCTTAGAATAATGATATTGCATCATTACAGAGTTTACCAAAGAAAAATGTATTCCAAATTGCAGAGCTATAATTCTATACAGATGTCCTGGGGACATAATACTAAGAAGACTGAAATGTATCCCTGGAACCCATGAGATGTGGTTAAGGCCCTAATTCACATGACTTCCAGAGAAAGCACTTTAACCATTAGGTAGGTATTCTAGAAAGTCATATTCCTAGGTCTATTCTCGAGAACTTCTCCCTTCTACCACCGTCTTCCCAGGTTATGTCATTTACTCCCATCTGTCCCACTTAGAGGCACTTGAGAAGCCCACAAAATTGCAGTATTTTCTCTCTGAAATGCTTTTAAGTAACATTTTAAGGACACTATTTCCCAACATCACTCCCTCTTATGGCGCCCTACAGCATAGAGTGTACAAATCACTTCCTCACACATTGGCTTTCGTGCATGCTAAATGCTTTTCTAAATTGACCTGATACCTATTAAACCTGAAGTGGACTTTTTAAGATCTGAAGAACATTTAATCAATGGGGTATTAGATTGAATAAATCATAGCTGAGATGAGTTCCTTAAATTGATACGATCTTTAATGAGCATTGCACTTGATTTAATAATCTATTTATTAAATACATTTAAAAATTGGTAAATTGAACACTTGCCGTAGAGCAAGCAATTAGGGCTATTTTCATTCCGTGTTTATTTTCCTGAGTTGAGACAATGTTTGTTAAGTTTTAAACACATTGAGTAAATTTTCGTATCATTTTTTTTCAATAACTCTCTAAATATTAAATCTTAGTGTTGGTTACACCCACTCTCTGTTAAATTACAGAGAGTACTAACAAGCATAAAGGAAGATTTACTAATTCCACAATTACTAGTATTGAAATCTCTAGTGAGTTTATAAAATCTGCATAATAATAAATCTGGGTTAAGATTGGTTAAATCTCTTTAACCTCTATTAAATCCAGTGAGAAATGTGTTAAAGAGATCCTGTCATATTGAAGCAAACTTTAAAAGAATATCATATTTTTTCCCCAAATCTCATTAAACTGACAATGCGGTTTTTGGATTTCCTTTATTTCCTTTTAACTTATTGCTAGTTATTACTTACATATTTATGTGTAAAAAGTAGCTTTCTTGTTCCTAAAGCCCTTCTCCCTCTGGGCTGATTCAGTTTCTGAAGGCCTTATACAAGCTCTGGGAAATTGCAGTGCCTTCTCCCAGTTGCAGTGCATTCTTAGACAAATCTGAATGTTCCCAATTTGAGTTTCTGCCCTTTGTATCCAAATCCTTGATGAAAATGAACAATTCATCCCATTCTGATGTATAAATCTCTTATTCCAATACATCAAGATAAAGGTCATAGACTACATAATGATTCCTTACTTGTGTTACTAATAACATCTTACATTGTTAACCCTGAAACTATTTTAAAAATCTAATTTACTTTTCTCTGTGGATGCCAGGCCAGATACAGCTTATATAACTCAGTGGGATAATTCATCTTCACTCATTTCTGGAAGGAGAAGCCAGCCTGATGCCAGTTTATTTTCCATATTTGCCTGAATTATGAAACCAACCTATAGCCAATTCTAATCAATCCATGAATATTTATTAAGCTCCTACTAAGTGGTTTTTTTTTTTTCCCTTGTACAAAAAGCTCTATTTTCAAAGCACTACAAGGTGATCAGGAAAATCCATTCAATTCAACAAATATTTCTTGAATACTTACTGAGCATGGCATAATACCAGTTAAGTGATATAAAAATAAGGAAGATGTGAATACTTCTCCCTGAAACACTGTTATCTACTTTTGTGGAGCAGGGAGGTGAAAAGAGACGTATGAAAAAAATGCTGAGGATTTTATTTTCATGAAAATGTAGAACACATGACTTTGAGTAATGAAGAACACAGGGGAAATATGCTGAGGTCAGATTTTTATCTTATTTATTTTCCAACTGTACTGAGGTACAACTGACAAAATTGTAATACATTTAAAGTGTACAAAGTGATGATATTATATACATAATAGTCTTTTACATTGTGAAAGATTACCCCATGGAATTAATGTCAATTAACATATCCATCACTTCACATATTTGTCTTCTTTTTTAATAAATTTATTTATTTATTTTTGGCTGTGTTGGGTCTTCGTTGCTCCGTGCGGGCTTTTCTCTAGTTGTGGAGAGCGGGGGCTACTCTTCCTTGTGGTGTGCAGGCTTCTCATTGCGTTGCCTTCTCTTGAGGAGCACGGGCTCTAGGTGCTCGGGCTTCAGTAGTTTTGGCACGTGGGCTCAGTAGTTGTGGCACACAGGCTTAGTTGCTTCACAACATGTGGGATCTTCCCGGACCAGGGCTCGAACCCATGTTCCCTCTATTAGCAGGTGGATTCTTTACCACCGCACCACCAGGGAGGCCCTGTCCTTTTTTTTTCTTTTTGGTGAGAACATTTAAGTTCTTTTCTCTTAGTGAATTTCAATTATATAATACAGTGCTACAGACTATAGTCTCCATGTTATACATTAGACCCTCAGAACTTATTAATCTTACAACTGAAGGTTTGTACCCTTTTACCAACCAAACTCTCCCTATTTTCCCCAGTCCTCAGCCCCTGGCAACCACTTTTCCACTCTATTTCTATGAATTTGACTTTTTGTTTTTAATTCCACATATAAATAAGTCATGCCATGTGATATTTGTGTTTTTCTTTCCAGCTTATTTCACTTAGCATAATGCCCTCCAGGTTGATCTATGTCATCCCAAATACAAAATTTCCTTCTTTTTTAAGGCTGAATAATATTCCATTGTATATATACCACATTTTTCTTTATCAACTCATCCACTGTTGGATGCTTAGGTTGTCTCCATACTTTGGTATTGTGAGTAACGCTGCTGTGAACATGGGAGTACGGGTACCTATTCAAGATGATTTCATTTTCTTTGGCTGTATACCCAGAAGTGGGATTGCTGGTGGTTCTATTTTTAATTTCTTGAGCAACCTCCATACTGTTTTCCATAGTGCTGTTCCACTTTACCTTCCCACCAACAGTGCACAAGTGTTTCCTTTTATCTGCATGCTCATCAGCATTTGTTATTTCTAATCTCTTTGATAAGAGACATCCTAACAGATGTAAGGTGAGATCTCATTGTGGTTTTGATTTGCATTTCCCTGGTGAATAGAGTTGCTGAACACCTTTACAAGCACTTGTTGGCCATTTGTATATCTTCTTTGGGAAAACGTTTATTTAGGTCCTTTGCCGATTTTTAATTGGGTTATTTCTTTTTTTGCTATTGAGCTGTGTGAGGTCCTTGTATATTTTGGATATTAACCCCTTTTTGGATATGTGGTTTGCAAGTATTTTCTCCCATTCCATAGGTTTCCTTTTCATGTTGATGATGATTTCCTTTGCTGTGCAGAAGGTTTTCAGTTTGGTGTAGTCCTGCTTGTTTACTTTTGCTTTTGTTCCTTTGGCTTTTGGTGTCAAATCCAAAAACTCATTGCCAAGATCGATGTCAATGAGCTTGCCTCCTGTGTTTTCTTCTAGGAGTTTTATGATTTCAGGTCTTATGTTCAATTATTTAATTCATTTTGCCTTTTTTTTTTTTTTTTTTTTAGTGAATGGTGTTTCATTCTTTTGCATGTGACTATCCAGTTTTCCCAACACCATTTATTGAAGTGAATATCCTTTCCCCATCATCTTTGGCTTCTTAGTCCTATGCTAATTGGCATATACGTATGGGTATATTTCTGTGCTCTCTATTTCATTCAGTTGATCTATGTGTCTGCTTTTATGCCAGTATCATACTGTTTTGATTACTGTAGAGAGAGAGAGAATTTAGCTAACAATTTGAAGAAGAGCTGTAAGCATGCATTTCATTTTTTTCCTTTAGCTCTTTATAACAATGAAAATTAAATTAATAAAGGAAGCATTCAGGTTACGGTATTTATCCAGAATTTAGGTGGAAACAGTTGGCAGGAGCCACCCACGAAGTGGAAAGGTGGTGCTATTGGCCACAAAAGGTAGTTTGGAGATTCAATTTTGTGGGTAGATGTGTTCTGTTATAAAGGTGCAGGGACAGTAAGATATTCCTGCTGAATGTGTCCAGTAGGCAATTGTAGACAGG
The DNA here is from genome assembly GCF_963924675.1 of Phocoena phocoena. NCBI lineage: Eukaryota > Metazoa > Chordata > Mammalia > Artiodactyla > Phocoenidae > Phocoena > Phocoena phocoena. Next base: position 136,715,801 of record NC_089220.1, on the reverse strand, counting down.
AAACAGGAGCTCAATGAGGATTTGACTTGATTGAACATGGGGCTGGAAATATAAATTTAGGAGTCATTAGCATAGCAGTGATGTTTAAAGCTGTGAGAATGGATGAGCTCTCCTAGGGTGGGTATTAAAGGAACAGAAGGCAGAGAGAAGACTGGCTCCTGGAAGGCCCATTCTAAGGGCGGCGGTGAAGAGGAAGAGAATCAGTGATGGAAACAGAAAGAAAAACGAGTTTCAGGGCTGAAGGTTAGAGAAAGCCAGTGAAAGATATGGCTAAGGTCAAGCAGGAGCATCAACTATGTCCTTTCACCTGAGCAAAGAAAGAGGGTAGACACAGAAAGGGCATGACTGATCAAGTAATAAATAAAAAGAACCACTGGAAGACTTTAGGAGAATAGTAAGGAATTGCCATGAAAGACTCTTTTGTGTATAAATATGTTATTCCATTTTGTTTCTGAGACCTCATGTGAGCTTTCCCTGGGGTCTTTTATATACACTTCAGTGGAAATACTTGCCATATAGGGGACTGGGGTGAGGTTCATACCCAGGGCTGCCACTTGCTGGCTTTGAAGTCCTTGAAGATGAAACTTAACCTCTGTGAGCCTGTTTGTCATCAGTACGATAAGGTTATTAATACATGCTTCATACAGCTGGCTTGACAAATAAAATAATTAACATAGAGCACTAATTATGCCTGACATATGTGTATATATTGCTATATGAGTATAAAGTTATGTACAGATATATAGCAACAAAATACTAATTGCCATTTTAACAATAAGCGAGTTTTTGAAGTAATTAGGAGAGTCGGGTGTTATCACGTCTTATCAGGGTGTTATCAGAGTCTTTGGAACAGCAATTGGGCCATAAACCTTACACTTTCCTTCAAAAAAAAAAAACCTAATTTAAAATTCATAGACAATTTAATTTAAGGCTTAAGGAAATACCGAGATAAGTGTTCTGGAGTGTGTTTTATTAGAAAGTGCAAATTCTTGTATTTTTACAGTAGTAAAAAATTGCAAACAATGGAGATATTGCATCAGTGGGGGATTAATTAAATACATATAATATATCCATAAAATGGACCACTATGCCATGGAAGGAGTTTTAGAAATCAGTTTACAGGACTAGGTACATGATTCTGTTTAGGAGATGGTTTGATAGATATTACTTCTACATCTCCCTCCCTCCTTCCCTCCCTCCCTCCTTTCCTTCTTTCCAAAAGGAAAGTGTGTTATATTTATAAGCAAATAAATAAAAAGAGATATTTTAGTTTTACTGAGGACATACCTCATAGACCTTTGAACACCTCCTACACCAGGAAAAATAATACCTCAAATATAGGTGATGCCACAGCCCTGCATGATTGTTGCCCAAAGCAAAAGGTGTGTCCCCAAAGAAATGCAGAGGTGAAAGTTTCCTCCAAGTCCATGTCTGGTTGGGGAATGTGGCAGATTGCATTTTCCAAAGATTTCTGTATCAATATATCCCCTCCCACATGCTCTTATTACAATGTGACCTTGACACTCCTCCATTGTGAGGTGGGTTCTGTGTTGCTTCCTCTTGAACCTCGGTGGAACTGTGACTATGATGGAAGTGATACTATATAACTTTTGAAGTTGAATTACAAAAAGAATACAGCTTCCACCTCATCCTCCTGGAACACTCACCCTTGGAACCCAGCCACCATGCTGTGAAGAAAAGACCCTAGGGAAAGCCCATGTGAGGTCCCAGCCAACAGCAGCCAGCAACTGGTAACATGTCGGTAAATGAGCCTTCACAAGATTCCAGCCCCTGGCCTTTGGGCCACCCCAGCTGATACTGGGTAGATCAGAGTTGAGCTATGCCTGCTGATCCTGACCCAAATGGCAGGTTTTTGAGCAAAGTAAATGCTGTTATTTTTAGTTACTAAATTTTAGGACCATTTGCTATGTAGCAATAGGCAATGGGAATAGAGAGTGAAATGTGATTCTTGATGGATCATTGGTGAAGACTTCTGCAAACAAGAAGCTATAACTTTAGGACATATTTTAAGAGAATCTTGTTTTAGAGAAGCCTCTTTCTCTTATCTTTTCTTCTATATTTTGTAATCAGTGAAGATATACATTTATGTAACTGAGAAGGAAGAAATGCTCATTTACTGGCTAACCACACTGTACTAGGTGTTTTGCTCCAAACTTCATGTATATAATCTTATTTAATTTTCACAGCAGATTTATGAGGTAAGTACTGTTATCCCTCAGTGTACAGATAAAGAAAAAGAGGATCAAAAGGATTAAACAACTTGCCTGAGGACACATAGCCAGTAAGGGCAGGGCCCATAGGTTAACCCAGGTCCTCTGATTGCTAAGACTGTGTTCTCCCTGCTCTGTCCAGCTGCCTCCCATCAGAAAATGTGCTATATATTCAGCCTCCATGTCCAGTCTGCTGACTTCATACTTTCTAATGTTCTATTAGTCAATAGAACTTCTTTATATTGTCTTAAACTATAAGAGCCTTCAAGATGAGATGACAAGAGGTTGTCTAATCAATAGAGCATATGTTCCCAGGAGGATTGGTGGGGATACATTATAAGAGGGCAATGCAAGATCTGCAGAAAACCATGACTGAACAAGATTTAAGAATATTCCAGGAAGAGCTGCAGTAGATGGAAAGTCAAACAGCCAGGACAGATCATGGCAAGCGGTTCAATAGAGTGTATGGTGTGATTGGTTTGGAGGTCTAGTGGAGATGGGAGGACCAAGGAGTGGGCAGCACTTGCTTCTTCATAAATTTATGTGCAAAATTATGTATGTATGTATGCACGCATATGCATCTATCATCTATCTACCTATATATCTGTCTATCTATCTATCTATCTATCTATCCATCCATTCACCCACACACGTACACATATTAGATTGAAGCCAACCATTAAGGCCTCAGGTGTAACTTTCAAAATGTTTGTCGAGGAAGGGTTTAAGAACAGTGATCTGGTAGCTAATGGGGTGAGAGATTGTGCTCAGAGCCCTCCTCACATATTAAACACAGTGTTTTTATTTTATTCAAAGTATATGTTTACATTGATGACTTGGAAGACTGAAACTGTGAATCCCTAGGGTGTTGTATATGCCATAGATCCAGTGAAACCTCAAGTGAGAACTGCTCGAGAACATAACTCCACTGATGGTTTTGATGTTTCAATTCCTTAAAAGTGGAATGTTTCAGAATTTTTCTCATGTTCTTGCCTATTTCACACAGGAGGCGATGAGGTTCTCAGAAAAAGTGTAATGGCTCCTATTGGATCCTCTCCCCGAAACTGTCCCTTACACTCATTATGTAATCCATTTGGGAGAAGCAAGAATTCTGTGCACCTTTGTGCAGGTTCTTCCATACCTAGAGCTCCCGGACAAGGACGTGGGGAGACCAACCTACCTTTTACTGCACTCATGGTGTACCTTGGCCCAAGGCTGTGTCTCCTAGAGAAAAAGAGACCTTACATATATTGTATGTGGGGTAATGACAGGTCTTGGAAAAATAGAGAATGACACCAGTATAAAAGGAATTGTAGTATTTATGTCCACATGTAAGAAATGTACATTGAAACTTGCAGTAGGTTTGCAAATGATTGTGAAGGCTAGATGGAATTTGTCCTGTCACTATGAGTCTGTTGCTCTCATGGTTTGACTTTATGAAAGATCTAGTTCCATACATTGTCTTTAAGGACTGTTGATTTGTATATACTCAGCTGCATAATGCCCCCTGAAAGATCTAGAAGCAGGGTTATTGATCCTCAGCAAAGGGTTCCCCTGCTCTCTCATATTTTCCAGTTCCCTTGCAGTTAGATAGGACCATGTGACAAATTCTGGCCAATGGCAAGTGAGAGGAAATGATGTGTATAATTTTGAGAAAAGCAAAGAACAAGGAAGAGCCTCTAGCCATATCTTTTCCTGCAGGGACAAAGTGTTTTTTGTGCCAGTTGTTGAGTGACCAAGTATCCTACTTTGTCTGGAACCGAGGGATTTCCTGGGATATGGAGCTTACAGTGTTAAACTGGGAAAGTCCCAGGAAAACTGGGAGAAATTAATCACCCTAAAAATAGCACCATTACAAAATGGTAGAGCCTCCACCCAAGGTGGCTATGGAGAGTCTATGTAGCCAGAACCCCTGTGACTCACACGGGTCATGGTGCATGAGGGAGAATGGGTTTTTGTTGTGATAAGCCACTGAGACTGTGAGGTTGTGTTTTTTAATACAACGTAGCATAACTTGTTTATCCTGAGTAGTAAACACAATACTCCCAGTGGATGAACTCATCTCCTGCCTTCTGCATCATTTCTTGAGAAGTCCTACTATGTATACTCACCATATAAATATCTCCATCATCAAAGCTGTATACCCTCAAAGGACATTAGATCCCTCCTTTTCCATAAATTTTAGATACCAAGTCTTTTTATTCTGTTTCTGCCAGGTCTCTCAAGCCTGCCTACCTCTCTTCAACCCCACCACTGCCCTCAGGGCTCTGGCCCACATGAATCCTCACCCTTATCCTCCGATAGGCTCCTAACTGAGGTCCCCACCTATTGCCCCTTCCTAATCCAGTTAATTCTACACAACATTTCCAGGTTAATGTTCCTAATCCTTTCACTCTTGTGTTCAGATTCTTCCACTGGCAACCAGTTGAAAATGCATTAACCCAACTATGCCTTAAATTGCAAGCCCAGCCTTATCCCCCATCACTATCTTTCATCTAGAGGTGTAGTGTTTAGCCAAATATGACTATTAGCGCTTTTTCAAACATCCTTCTGGTAGATTGATTGCAAAAGTAACCCAATCATATCTCTGAATCTTTGTCCCTTGTAATCTGACTTTGCAGCTCTTTCCTTAAATCTGGGCTTTCCTGTGACATGCTTGGCTCAATAGAATGTAAGGGAAGTGGTGGTGTGACAGTTCTGAGCTTAGACTTCATGGGGCCTTGCACGCTTCTGCTGTCTCCCTGGCTCCTGTGCCTTTGTCATGAAATCTTGATCTGGGCTCGCCTGTTGTAGGATGAGACCCATGGAGCAGAGCCAAGTCAGACCAGCTGTTCCAGCGAAGGGCTTACAACTGTAACAGAGCCCATCCAAGACCTGCCAGGACACCAGCTGACCTGCAGTTGACCGCAGGTGAATGCATGAGCCTATGGAGCCAGCTCGGATCTGAAGAATTTCCCAGTCAGCCCGTGGTCTGGTGCGATTATTATTTTAAGCCTATTATTATTATTATTAAACTTATTATCATATTGAGTTTTGAGGTAGTTAGTTAGGTAGCAATAGCTAACTTATACAATGTCTCAAGATTTTTTTCTTTTTCTGTGCTTGTGTTTCTGATATCCTCCTGCCTAGGCTTGTTGTATGATTTTGCATGTGAAGATAGCCTGACTCTGTGGCTTTGCCCTGAGAGCAGAGCCATTCTGCTTCAACTTGTTTGGTTTTTCCACCCTTACTTTTTCTCATCTTTAAGATCCTGAGAAGGTTGGATTTAGGTGAACCCACCTTGCCTGTTCATTCCTATTCAGTGATACTCAGCTGCAAAGACAAGCTAAAGCTCTTCAAGCATTATATTGGCAAGAACACTGAGAAAGAGTATTCATTCTCTTAGGATTTCTTTTAAAAAAACATAGGCTGGGGACTTCCCTGGTAGCGCAGTGGTTAAGAATCCACCTGCCAACGCAGGGGACATGGGTTCGAGCCCTGGTCCGGGAAGATCCCACATACTGTGGAGCAACTAAGCCCGTGTGCCACAACTACTGAGCCTGTGCTCTGGAGCCCACGAGCCACAGGTACTGAGCCCGCGTGCCACAGCTACTGAAGCCCATGCACATAGAGCCTGTGCTCCACAACAAGAGAAGCCACTGCAATGAGAAGCCCGCGCACCGCAACAAAGAGTAGCCCCCACTTACCGCAACTAGAGAAAGCCCACACAAAACAACGGAGACCCAACGCAGCCAAAACTGAATAAGTAAATAAAATTAAAAAACAAACAAACAAACCATAGCTTGAAGGTTAGAAGTAGTCAAACTATGTGTTACATGTATGAGTGTGTAAGGATAATTGTGTCCTTTTGTTGAGCGAACATTCATTATAAATGGAATAAATAGAGACATGGGCAGAAAAGTCAACAGTCTTTCTTGAGAATAGAAGGAATTCTTGTTTCTAAAGGTCTTCCCAGCCTATATCTCATCAAGTACAGCTTGTAAAGACATCAAGTAGCATCATGTTTCAGAAAAAGTGTCTGCAGAAAGCAAAGGAGTTATTTGGAATGTGATTTCAGTCACAGAAGAATCTGGAAACCATGAGATCCTCAAGTTTTTTTCTTTATTCTCTACAACATCCATAAGACATTTTCTCAGCATAGAACTCCTTGATGAATTTTGCAATCGCCAGGCTGGAAGCCTCTCTTCAGGTTTGAGCATCAAGCTGTGACTTTGTCTCTGGAACCATCCCTGATAGTGGCAGAGCTACCGCAGAGCTACCACAGTGGCTCCACCAAAACTTTGCTTATTGATGCTCCCAGGTCAGAAACCAGTCCCTGGTTGGGTTGGTTGGAAGCACTGATGAGCTGAAGCTGAGCAGCGTCACGAGCTAGAGAAGGATTGGAATGATCTTGAGATGCAGAGAAAAGCATTGCTTTGATTGAATTGTTCTGAGCCAAAACTATATTTAAAAGGTCTGTGCCCCTAAACATTGTCCTCTGGGACAAAGCAATGAGGTCTGTAGACAAGCTTCTGGAAATTAAACTTATCCAAACTCCCCATTTGGTGTAAGGATTTGCTTTGCCTGCTGATCTTATGACCCTTAATGCTCCATTTCCTCTGACCTCCTTATGAAGTAAATTTCAGAACTTGCAATGTATCATTCTCTTTTAATTTGTGATTTTTTTCTCTAGTGACTTAATATTTTGTGGGTATTGTAAACAGTGCAGCGATGAACAGTGGGGTGCATGTATCCTTTAGAACCATGTTTTTCTCTGAGTATATGCCCAGGAGTGTGTTTGCTGGGTCATATCGTAATTCTATCTTCAGTTTTTTTTTTATTTTATTTATATTTATTTATTTTTGGCTGCATTGGTTCTTGATTGCTGCTCACAGGCTTTCTCTAGTTGCAGCGAGCGGGGGCTGTTCTTCGTTGCGGTGCACGGGCTTCTCATTGCTGTGGCTTCTCTAGCTGCAGAGCACTGGCTCTAGACGCACGGGCTTCAGGAGTTGTGGCTCGCGGGCTCTAGAGCACAGGCTCAGTAGCTGTGGTGCACGGGCTTAGTTGCTCCACGGCATGTGGATCTTCCCGGACCAGGGCTCGAACCCGTTTCCCCTGCATTGGCAGGTTGATTCTTAACCACTGCGACACCAGGGAAGCCCTATCTTCAGTTTTTTAAGGAACTTCCATACTCTTCTCCATAGTGCCTGTATCAATTTACATTCCCACCAACAGTGTAGGAGGGTTCCCTTTTCTCTACACCCTCTCCAGCATTTATTGTTTGTAGATTTTTTGATGATGGCTATTCTGACTGGTGTGAGGTGATATCTCATTGTAGTTTTTTGTTTTGTTTTGTTGTGGTACGCGGGCCTCTCACTGTTGTGGCCTCTCCCGCTGCGGAGCACAGGCTCCGGACGCGCAGGCTCAGCGGCCATGGCTCATGGGCCCAGCCGCTCTGCAGCATGTGGGATCTTCCCGGATCGGGGCACGAACCCGTGTCCCCTGCATCGGCAGGTGAACTGTCAACCACTGCGCCACCAGGGAAGCCCTCATTGTAGTTTTGATTTAAATTCCTCTAATAATTAGCAATGTTTAGCATCTTTTCAGGTGCCTCTTGGCCATCTGTATGTCTTCAGGGGGAAGGGTGGGGGAGGGATAGATTGGGAGTTTGGGATTGACATGTACACACTGCTATATTTTAAATAGATAACAAACAAGGACCTACTGTAAAAGATAAATAAAACATTTTGTGAGTGTGGTTACATAAAATTAAAGAATTTAAAAAATATTTATCTTTGTATTAGCAGTACAAAAAGAAATATAGACATTTACTTCATCATTTCTGTGGTATCCCTACTAAAACACTTAGCTTGAGTCTAGTTATGGCAAAAGATCTAGAAACACCCAAGTGAAGGACACTCTTTAAATGGGGAGGAAACGTACTATTGCATGATCCTGGATTAGATCCTAAATACCAAGGAAAACAAAAATAGTTATAAGGACGGTACTGGGACATTTGACAGAATTAGAATATGGGTTATAGATTAGGTAATAGTAATAGGCAATGTGAATTTTTCTGATTTTGGTCATTGTACTGTGGCTATATAAGAAAGCATTCTTTTTCTAGGGAAATACCAAAGTATTTACAGTAAACAAGCAAACATCTTTAATTTACCCTCACATGGTTTAGGTGAAACAATTTATGTGTGTATTCTTATGGACAGGGTAAAATGAAATTCCTAGTACAGATTTAAGCTTTAATAACTTTAAGGAGTAATAAATGGAATATTTATAAATAGAATATTTCCTGGCATATCAATAAACAAAGGATGTCATAGTCACCAATGATTGCAGCCCTCCAAAGTGAGCTGGTGAACCCTGAGGAGACTCAGGGCTGAAAAGAATACCTGCCATCTAGCAGCCATCAGACTGCAGCCACTCCCTGCGGTGAGCTCTGAGGAAACTCAGGATGTGAAAATACAGGCCCCAGATAGCTGAGGTGCATATCAAAGGAATGATTTCAGTGAGCCCAGACTCTTGCATCTTCCCATACATAGAAAAGCACTAAATTCCTTAACTTGAGATACCTGATTTTCTTTAATTAACAATAATCTTTTGATGTTCCCAATGACCTGTCCTTTGTTGCAAAACTCCTCTATATCCTGGCTCTGCTTCCTCAGAGCAGTTTCTCAGTTATCTGAAACGGTGTCTCTGGGCTGCAGCCCTCATTTTGCCCCAAATAAAACTTGCAACTCTCACGTTGTGCTTTTTTTTTTTTTTTTTAAGTCAACAGTTATGGCGACCACAAATAAGCGACCCAGAGTGGACTTCTTTCCTTCACCTGAACTCTACAAGGAACTGGAGCCTTGGTACCAGCAGAAGCCCCTTGCACTCATCCACCTCCTTGGAGAGTCCAGACGAATTTGGGTAAGTCTCTCCGGGTTCTTGGATCTCCCATGTTGGTTGATGATCCTGAGATTTATTTGGCGGTGTAGCGGGTACCTGCCTCCTCCGAGCTGAAAGATACTGGAAGGGACCCCGGTTGAAAGATGCCAGGGAAATACACACCCCGGTGAAAGATACTGGCGGGGGCCTGGTTTTTAGGATACCAGAATTTGCTCAGCTGCAGGAGACTGAGTGGCCTGTGCTGTGTGGTTAGGTAAGAGGCTGATCTGATGCTTTTCTTCAATTCGGCTGCCTTAATAGAATTTGTCGCTTTAAAAGTGAAGGTATTACATGAGAGCGTTGCTCCGAAGAAAAGGGACAAGACTCTCCTCCTGACTGGTCATGGCTTTCTCAGACGACTGAGAAAGTTACAGGAGTAGCGGAGAAAGAGTCCTCATACCGTACAGTGGTCCCATAGGGAAGCCCACTCATTAATTAAAACACTTGCTGGTCCAGCTGTCGCAGATAAGAACTGGCCATTCAGCAATCCGAGCACCGCGGTGGTCTTAGACTACCAAAGGGAGAAACTGAGTCACATAAGAGGGCTGAAACGACTCTGGGGTGACACCTAGAGGAGTGAAGCTCACAGACAGCACACTGGCCACCACACAATTTCACTAGTAAATTTTATCCCTGACAATTCAACTTAGAATGAGAGATAGAATCTCTCAAACACAGAAAGGAGGGGCATCAGAAAACCAACCTCCAGCTAACACCCCAACCAGATTCATGTACAACACATACAGAGCCCATACTTACAAGTACCCAGTTAATGGGGGAAATTATTAAAAGAGAACTCAACCTAAATGGCCAAATTGGAGTTCTTCGATATTCCAAAAATTGCTATTTTTGCATGCACAGTTAGAAGAAAAAAAAAAAAGCTGGCTTGATAAAAATATCTTTTCAGAATTCTGACTTTAAACAAAGGCCTTTTAGGAGAAACTTGCATTCCTCTTCCTGTGTCGTTGAGATGTAAATGTTCTACCTGATCTTCTTGGGATGTGTGTGTGCATGTGTTTTGAAAACTTGGCCTCTGCTGTGCTATTTCTTGAGAGTAAACTCTCTGGATTTTATTTAGGTGACATCCTCCCCACACGCTTATGGGGAGGTCTCTTGCATTTTATTGGTTTGAATCACTATTAATATGTAGTTTATTAATGGCCAAATGATGGATCCTTTTAAATTGGAGAAACTAACAAATTGACTCTAGAGCGCTCTCATAAACAGCTGTTTTATTGGTACCTATAAAACAAAAATCAAACTAAAGATGGAAGAAAGGATAGGTATATCTAATGGTTAACCTAAGAACTTCTTTACTGTAAAACAGGTAAAACTGGATTAGGAAGCTTCATTTGTGGTCTTTGCTTCCCCTCAATGTGTCTTACAGATGCTAATAAAGCATTAGAACAATTAACTTTAACAGGAAAAATCCTGTAAGGAAAGTCTAGATACTATTTCCAACAAGGTAGAACTTTTAAAGGAATTATCTCAAATGAATAAAGAAATCTTTAGATGCTTATTTAAAAGGGGATAAATAAAATGGACATTTATGTTATTAAAACACAAGGTTTTAATATTTCTATACTACCTAAGGTTAAATGGGCCAAAAGGGACCCCCTACTGGTCCCCAACATTAAAAGCCAAACAAGTCTGTTCTATTTACCCTAGTTCTAAAATATACATTTAAGGGGCTAGAAAAAAATTTACACTGAGATACCTGACCAACAATTATTTGGGGCAACAATTAGGCCAAAGGGCCTGAGTTCCTCAGCTCAACCCCACTCTGGGGATCCCAGAGCCTTTTATATAAAAATAGTTAAAAGAAGAATACACAAACAGATTTGATACATGGAAATTAGCATCTTTTACTAATTAAAAATAGCAATAAAATTAAAAGTCAAACAAAAAACGTGACAATAATAATTTCTGAAAAAAAAGTTTCACTAACAACTTTATTTAGCACAGCAACTATTTCCACTTTTGCATATTACCATCTATTTCTTATCTGCATAGTTATATTTAATTTTATTAAAATTATAAAACAGCATATTCTTTTGTATAATGCTTTTAAATTACCACTACATTGATAATACTCTGGTTTCCTATATCGTCTTAATCATTATATTTTAAATGTCTACCTAACTATCCTATTCAATGATGTAATACCTACTTAGCTGCTCTCCTATATTTGGACATTTGAATAGCTTTTAATAGCTTATAAATAATTAACAGTGAATGTTTTATAAATGCTGTATTTGGAGACTTTCAAGATGGCAGAGGAGTAAGATGTGGAGATCACCTTCCTCCCCACAAATAGATCAGAAATACATCTACATGTGGAACAACTCCTACAGAACACCTACTGAATGCTGACAGAAGACCTCAGACTTCCCAAAAGGCGAGAAACTCCTCCATGTACCTGGGTAGGGCAAAAGAAAAAAGAAAAAAAAGAGACAAAAGAATAGGGATGGGACCTGCCCCTCTGGGAGGGAGCTGTGAAGGAGGAAAGGTTTCCACACACTAGGAAATACCTTCACTGGTGGAAACAGGGGTTGGGCAGGGGGGAAGCTTCAGAGCCACGGAGGAGAGCACAGCAACAGGGGTGCAGAGGGCAAAGTGGAAAGATTCCCACACAGAGGATCGCTGCCGACCAGCGCTCACCAGCCCAAGAGGCTTGTCTGCTCACCCGCTGGGGCAGTTGGGGGCTGAGAGCTGAGGCTCCGGTGTTGGAGGTCAGACCCCAGGGAGAGGACTGGGGTTGGCTGCGTGAACACAGCCTGAAGGTGGCTAGTGCACCAGAGCTAGCCAGGAGGGAGTCTGGGAAAAACTCTGGACCTGCCTAAGAGGCAAGGAACCATTGTTTCAGGATGCGCAAGGAGAGGAGATTCAGAAAACCTCCTAAACGAGCTTCAGAGACAGGCACGAGCTGCGGCTATCAGTACAGACACCAGAGATGGGCATGAGACGCTCAGGCTGCTGCTGCCGCCACCAAGAAACCTGTGTCCAAGAACAGGTCACTATCCACACCTCCCCTCCCAGGACCCTGTGCAGCCCACCACTGCCAGGGTCCTGTGATCGAGGGACAACGTCCCCAGGAGAACACACCGCACACCTCAGGCTGCAGCAATGTCACGTTGGCCTCTTTCGCTGCAGGCTCACCCTGCATTCCATACCCCACCCTCCCACCGACCTGAGTGAGCCCCTTAATCAGTGCTCCTTTAACCCACTCCTATCTGGGCGAAGAACAGACACCAGAGGGCGACATACATGCAGAGGCATGGCCAAATCTAAAGCTAAACCCCAGGAGCTGTGCAAAGGAAGAAGAGAAAGGGAAATTCCTTCATGCAGTGTCAGGAGCAGCAGATTAAATCTCCACAATCAACTTGATGTACCCTGCATCTGTAGAATACCTGAATAGACAATGAATCATCCCAAAATTCAGGTGGTGGACTTTGGGAACAACTGTAGACTTGGGGTTTGCTATATGGGACTGACTAGTTTCTGATTTTTATGTTTATCTTAGTGTAGTTTTTAGCACTTGTTATCATTGGATTTGTTTATTGGTTTGGTTGCTCTCTTCTTTTTTTAAATTACTTTTATAATTTTTTAATTTTAATAATTAAAAAAATTATTTTAATAACTTTATATTATTTTATTTTACATTATATATATAATTTCTTTTTTTTCTCACTTTTCTACTGAGCCGTGTGACTGACAGGGTCTTGGTGCTCTGGCCAGGTGTCAGGCCAGAGCCTCTGAGGTTGCAGAGCTGAGTTCAGGACATTGGACAACCAGAGACCTCCCGGCCCCACATAACAGCAATAGGAGAGAGCTCTCCCAGAGATCTCTGTCTCAATGCTAAGACCCAGCTTCACTCAATGACCAGCAAGTTCCAGTGCTGGACATGCCATGCCAAACAATTAGCAAGACAGGAACACAACCCCACCCGATAGCAGAGAAGCTACCTAAAATCATACTAAGTTCACAGACACCCCAAAACACACCACCAGACGTGGTCCTGCCCACCAGAAAGACAAGATCCAGCCTCATCAACTAGAACACAGGCACCAGTCCCCTCCATCAGTAAGCCTACACAAGCCACTGAACCAGACTTACCCGCTGGGGGAAGACGCCAAAAACAACGGGAACTACGAACCTGCAGCCTGCGAAAAGGAGACCCCAAACACAGTAAGTTAATCAAAATGAGAAGACAGAGAAATTTGCAGCAGATGAAGGAGCAAAGTAAAAGCCCAGCAGAACAAACAAATGAAGAGGAAATAGAGGGTCGACCTGAAAAAGAATTCAGAGTAATGATAGTAAAGATGATCCAAAATCTTGGAAATACAATGGAGAAAATACAAGAAACATTTAACAAGGACCCAGAAGAACTAAAGAGCAAATAAACAATGATGAACAACACAGTACATGAAATTAAAAATTCTCTAGAACGAATCAGTAGCCGAATAACTGAGACAGAAGAACGGATAAGTGACCTGGAAGTTAAAACAGTGGAAATAACTACCACAGAGCAGAATAAAGAAAAAAGAATGGAAAGAATTGAGGACAGTCTCAGAGACCTCAGAGACAACATTAAATGCAACAACATTCGAATTATACGGGTCCGAGAAGAAGAAGAGAAAAAGAAAGGTACTGAGAAAATATTTGAAGAGATTATAGTAGAAAGTGTCTTTAATATGGAAAAGGAAATGGTCAATCTACTCCAGGAAGTGCAGAGAGTCCCATACAGGATAAATCCAAGGAGAAACATAAAAGACATGTATTAATCAAACTATCAAAAATTAAATACAAAGAAAAACTATTAAAAGCATCAAGGAAAGAGCAACAAATAACATACAAGGGAATCCCCATAACGTTAACAGCTGATCTTTCAGCAGAAACTCTGCAAGCCAGAAGGGAGTGGAGGACATATTTAAAGTGATGAAAGGGAAGAACCTACAACCAAGATTACTCTACCCAGCAAGGATCTCATTCAGATCTGACAGAGAAATTAAAACCTTTACAGACAAGCAAAAGCTGAGAGAATTCAGCACAACCAAACCAACTTTACAACAAATGCTAAAGGAACTTCTCTAGGCAGGAAACACAAGAGAAGGAAAGGACCTACAATAACAAACCCAAAACAATTAAGAAAATGGTCATAGGAACATACATATTGATAATTATCTTAAATGTAAATGGATTAAATGCTCCAACCAAAAGACATAGACTGGCTGAATGGATACAAAAACAGGACCCATATATATGCTGTCTACAAAAGACCCACTTCAGACCTAGGAACACAAACAAACTGAAAGTGAGTGGATGGACAAAGATATTGCATGGAAATGGAAATCAAAATACAGCTGGAGTAGCAATTCTCATATCAGACAAAATAGACTTTAAAATAAAGACTACTGCAAGAGACAAAGAAGGACACTACATAATGATCAAGGGCTCAATCCAAGAAGAAGATATAACAATGGTAAATATTTATGCATCCAAAATAGGAGCACCCCAATACATAAGGCAAATGCTAACAGCAATAAAAGGGGAAATCGACAGTGACACAGTAATAGGGGACTTTAACACCCCACTTTCACCAATGGACAGATCATCCAAAATGAAAATAAATAAAGGAAAACAAGCTTCAAATCAGACATTAAACAAGATGGACTTAATTGATATTTATACAACATTCCATCCAAAAATAACAGAATACACTTTCTTCTCAAGTGCTCATGGAACATTATCCAGGAAAGATCATACCTTAGGTCACAAATCAAGCTTTGGTAAATTTAAGAAACGTGAAATTGTATCAAGTATCTTTTCTAACCACAAGGTTATGAGACTAGATATAAATTACAGGAAAATATCTGTAAAAAATATAAACACATGGAGGCTAAACAATACACTACTTAATAACCAAGAGATCACTGAAGAAATCAAAGAGGAAATCAAAAAATACCTAGAAACAAATGACAATGAAAACACGACGACCCAAAACATGGGATGTAGCAAAAGCAGTTCTAAGAGGGAAGTTTATAGCAATACAATCCTACCTCAAGAAACAAGAAAAATCTCAAATAAACAACTTAACCTTACACCTAAAGCAATTAGAGAAAGAACAAAAAAACCCCAAAGTTAGCAGAAGGAAAGAAATCATAAAGATCAGATCAGAAATAAATGAAAAAGAAATGAAGGAAACAATAGCAAAGATCAATAAAACTAGAAGCTGGTTCTTGAGAAGATAAACAAAATTGATAAACCATTAGCCAGACTCATAAGAAAAAAAGGGAGAGGACTCAAATCAACAGAAATAGAAATGAAAACACAGAAGTAACAAGTGACACTGCAGAAATACAAGGGATCATGTGAGATTACTACAAGCAATTATATTCCAGTAAAATGGACAATCTGGAAGAAATGGATAAATTCTTAGAAAACCACAACTTTCCAAGACTGAACCAGGAAGAAACAGAAAATATGAACAGACCAATCACAAGCACTGAAATTGAAACTGATTAAAAATCAGTTGGAAGGGGCTTCCCTGGTGGTGCAGTGGTTGAGAGTCCGCCTGCCAATACAGGAGGACACTGGTTCATGCCCCGGTCCGGGAGGATCCCACGTGCCGCGGAGCGGCTGGGCCCGTGAGCCATGGCCGCTGGCCCGCGTACCACAAAAAAAAAAAAAAAAAAAAAAAAAAAAATCAGTTGGAAGATTAAAATTCTTCCAACAAACAAAAGCCCAGGACCAGATGCCTTCACAGGCGAATTCTATCGAACAGTTAGAGAACTACCACCCATCCTTCTCAAACTCTTCGAAAATATGGCACAGGAAGGAACACTCCCTAAGTCATTCTACAAGGCCACCATCACCCTGATACCAAAACCAGACAAAGATGTCCCAAAGAAAGAAAACCACAGGCCAATATCCCTGATGTGTTCATCACACAAAAATCCTCAACAAAATACTAGCAAACACAATCCAGGAGCACATTAAATGGATCATATGCCATGTTGAAGGGGTTTATCCCAGGAATGCAAGGTTTCTTCAATATACGCAGATTAATCAATGTGATACACCATATTAACAAACTGAAGGATAAAAACATATGATAGGGCTTCCCTGGTGGCGCAGTGGTTGAGAGTCCGCCTGCCAATGCAGGGGACATGGGTTCATGCCCCGGTCCGGGAAGATCCCACATGCCACAGAGCAGCTAGGCCCATGAGCCATGGCCACTGAGCCTGCACGTCCAGAGCCTGTGCTCTGCAATGGGAGAGGCCACAACAGTGAGAGGCCTGCGTACCACACACACACACACACACACACACACACACACACAAATATATATATATGATAATCTCAATAGATGCAGAAAAAGCTTTCAACAAAATTCAACACCCATTTATGATTAAAACCCTCCAGAAAGTAGGCGTAGAGGGAACTTATCTCAACATAATAAAGGCCATATATGACAGCCCCACAGCCAACATCATTCTCAACGGTGAAAAAGTGAAACCATTTCCATTAAGAATAGGAAAAAGACAAGGCTGCCCACTCTCACTGCTATTATTCAACATAGTTTTGGAAATTTTAGCCACAGCAGTCAGAGAATAAAAAGAATCCCAATTGGAAAAGAAGAAGTAAAACTCACTGTTTGCACATGACATGATACTATACATAGAGACTCCTGAAGATGCTACCAGGAAACTACTAAGCTAATCAATGAATTTGGTAAAGCAGCAGGATACAAAATTAATGCACAGAAATCTCTTGCATTCCTATACACTAGTGATGAAAAATCTGAAAGAGAAATTAAGGAAATACTCCCATTTACCATTACAACAAAAAGAATAAAATATCTAGGAATAAACCTACCTAAGGAGACAAAAGACCTGTATGCAGAAAATTATAAGACACTGATGAAAGAAATTAAAGATGATACAAACAGATGGAGAGATATACCATGTTCTTGGATTGGAAGAATCAACATAGTGAAAATGAATATACTACCCAAAGCAATCTACAGATTCAATGCAGTCGCTGTCAAACTACCAGTGACATTTTTCATAGAACTAGAACAAAAAGTTTCACAATTTGTATGGAAACAAAAAAGACCCCCAAAAGCAAAGCTATCTTGAGAAAGAAATATGGAGCTGGAGGAATTAGGCTCCCTGACTTCAGACTAGACTACAAAGCTACCGTAATAAAGACATTATGGTACTGTCACAAAAACAGAAATATAGATCAATGGAACAGGATAGAAAGCCCAGAGATAAATCCACGCACATATGGTCACCTTATTTTTGATAAAGGAGGCAAGACTACAATGGAGAAAAGACAGCCTCTTCAATAAGTAGTGCTGGGAAAACTGGACAGCTCCATGTAAAGGAATGAAATTGGAACACTTCCTAACACCATACACAAAAATAAACTCAAAATGGATCAAAGACCTAAATGTAAGGCCAGACAGTATAAAACTCTTAGAGGAACACAGAAGCAGAACACTCTATGAGATAAATCACAGAAAGATCCTTTTTGACCCACCTCCTAGAGAAATGAAAATAAAAACAAAAATAAACAAATGGGACCTAATAAAACTTAAAATCTTTTGCACAGCAAAGGAAACCATAAACAAGGCAGAAAGACAACCCTCAGACTGGGAGAAAATATTTGCAAACAAAGAAACTGACAAAGGATTAATCTCTAAAATATACAAGCAGCTCATGAGGCTCAATAGCAAAAAAACAAACAACCCAATCCAAAAATAGGCAGAAAACCTAAATAGACATTGCTCCAAAGAAGATATACAGACTGCCAACAAACACATGAACGAATGCTCAACATCATTAATCATTAGAGAAATGCAAATCAAAACTACAATGAGGGGGCTTCCCTGGTGGCGCAGTGGTTGAGAGTCCGCCTGCCAATGCAGGGGACACGGGTTTGTATCCCAGTCCGGGAAGATCCCACATGCCGCGGAGCGGCTGGTCCCATGAGTCACGGCCGCTGAGCCTGTGCGTCCGGAGCCTGTGCTCTGCAACGGGAGAGGCCACAACAGTGAGAGGCCCGTGTATCGCAAAAAAAAAAAAAAACAACTACAATGAGGTATCTACATCTCACACCAGTCAGAATGGCCATCATCAAAAAATCTACAAACGGTAAATGCTGGAGAGGGTGTGGAGAAAAGGGAACTCTCTTGCACTGCTGGTGGGAATGTAAGTTGACACAGCCACTATGGAGAACAGTGTGGAGTTTTCTTAAAAAACTAAAACTAGAACTACCATATGACCCAGCAATCCCACTACTGGGTGTATATCCTGAGATAACCATAATTCAAAAAGAGTCATGTACCACAATGTTCATTGCAGCTCTGTTTACAATAGCCAGGACATGGAAGCAACCTAAGTGTCCATCGTCAGTGCACATATATATAATGGAATATTACTTGGCCATAAAATGAAATGAAATTGAGTTATTTGTAAGTGAGGTGGATGGACCTAGAGTCTGTCATACAGAGTGAAGTAAGTCAGAAAGAGAAAAACAAATACCGTATGCTAACACATATATATGGAATCTAAGAAAAAACAAAATGGTTCTGAAAAACCTAGGGACAGGACAGGAATAAAGACACAGACACATAGAGAATGGACTTGAGGACATGGAGAGGGGGAACGATAAGCTGGGACAAAGTGAGAGAGTGACATGTGACATTGACGTACATACACTACCAAATGTAATATAGATAGCTAGTGGGAAGCAGCTGCATAGCACAGGGAGATCAGCTCCATGCTTTATGACCATCTAGAGGGGTGGGATAGGGAGTGTGAGAGGGATATGCAAGAGGGAGAGATATAGTGATGTATGTATACATATAGCTGATTCACTTTGTTATACAGCAGAAACTAACAACAACATTGTAAAGCAATTATACTCCAATAAATATGTTTAAAAAAAAAAAAAAGAAAAAGGAGCTGTGACCCAGTGGTCATGGATATGTCTCATCCACATTGGATTATCTGTATTTACCTACTTTTACATCGGGGAGAATTAAGTTCTACCCATTTTGTTTAATTTGTTATTGTCTTGATGTTTCTGCCATTTTCTGTGAAACCTAGTTTTAACTGATATGGTTTCTAAACTTACAAGGAGACCAACTGGTCAAAATCTCTTAGTTTTAAGGCTCAGACGGCTTGGCAGTCTTTTATATTTCCTAAAATGCTTACATTGCCTGAAAACTGTGAAAACAGAGAGACATTAAAATATTAGAATTGCAAATAAATAAATAAATAAATGCTGTCTTTGTTTTTGTTTGTTGTCACATCTGCTGAATTATATTTTTTAAGGATAAATTCCCAGAAATGCTATTTCTGAGACAAAGTGTATAAACAGCTTCATGGGTCTGAATAGTTATATCTATTTACATGTGCACTAGCAGAATTTTCCATTCAACATCACATAACTTCAGAAAATATGCTAATTACATCTTGGCTTGTGTGATGTATTTGTTATTCTAACACAAGTGATAAGTAAATTTAGACTTATGAGATCTGGAAGAGGTGGATTAAAGGAAAGCCAGAAAAAAGTTCACGTGTGCCTAGGAATTATATTATGATGATGAGAGTTCCCAGTTGCAAACGTAAGAAACACATTCCTGGACTGAGGACAGAATGACAGTCACAAACAGGGATAGGCAAAATGTAAACAGCAAAAAAAGAAACAAAACAAAAAACCAGTTTGAATTCATGTTAATTTTCATTTTAGTAAACATAGTGTTGATCTTAGATGGAGAATGATGTCTAGAAGCCAAAGATGACTCCATCTTCAACGGGAGATCTGGATGATGGTTTGAAAAGAAATGAGACAAGGTTACAAGGACCGGCCCATGGCAACTGAGTACCCAGGGTCCTGACAACACCCCACATTTTCCCCAGAAGCACAAGCTCATTAGGATCTGAAATATCTTTCCCTACACTTACACCACAACTAATATCTATGAAAGAATTTCCCAGCCCTTTGTAATGCAGCTTATAGGCTCATAGAGTATATTCTTCAAATGACCAATAGGTAGCTTAGGGCAAACCTGGAAGCACCAGACCACTTTTATCATGGTTAATCTTTCCAGCCAGTTAATCCTATGGTCCTTCCAGTTACCAAAGTCTTTTTAAATTTAAAGTGAGAGGGTTGTGGTGATTAGCTTTGCCAGGGTCATTGATCATAAAGGGGATATGCTGACTCTAGTGCTTTCACTCATATTGTACAATTCAGGAAAAAAAATTCAAACACTATATGTCCTCCCTTATCTTTAGCTAATATTAGGATTGAGTTTAGGTTAATATTAACTAGGTTTTGCAGGAATGGCTTTCACACTGAATTAAACTTGAAAGCACTTTCATGAGAAATAAACCTATATGTTTGGGGTTTTCCTGTGTGTTGTTTGCTACAGTTACTATATATATACTCACACACACCATTTCTAAAGAAAAAAAGAATAACAGTGATGTGGTCTCAGTGAGATATCTGTTGTTTCCTGTTCTACGGTCAATAAAACAAATCTTATTGTGCATGGTACAATCTAGTCATCAATGGTGAGCCTTATTAGAGTTAAGCCAAAGGACTTTTCCACTCAAAAGAAGAGAATGAGAGAAGTGTTGCAATTTAATTGTCCTCATTCTTTCTGAAGGTTTTGGCTTTGTTCATGTGTTCCCCACATGAATGAATGTGTTCCCATTTGTTTTTGCTTCTCTAGGCTCAGCTAACTTTCAGCTTTGGACCACATCTTCAAATCTTAGACCAATAACCAGATAGGCAATTACATCATAAATACCTTCCAGGATGTCTTTCATGGATTCTTTGGACAATATCCTGGGCAAGTAAATGAAAAATATTGAACCTACTAGAGTGATTACATTTTCAAAATGAATAGAGTAAGATGTCACCAGAGATGAAACCTAAATCCATTCTCAATTCCTTTTAAGAATCCAGCTATGTGATCATTAAAGACTCTTTACTTTTCCCTCTTTTGAACTTCTTGCCAAAGACTTGCCTATCTTGTCAATGTTTTTCGTGAACAGGGAGATGAAGAGGGGAAACCACATTGTCAGTTTAAGCTTAGCAGATTCTTTTCTCATTTTGATAGCCTTAGCACTTGCCCTAGTGAGCCGAGAGGTGTTTAAATTTATTTGGTTTGCCAGATTTTTAAAGTTCTCTTTACAAAGTCCATTTTTGTTTCGAAGTTTCTTTTCTCTGCAAATGCACCCTTAGAATCCATGCTCATTTCTCCTGTTGTGTGTTTCATATCTGATTTGTGATTAAAACTATAAAGTCTAGACTGTGGACAAGATCAGCAGAGACACTGAAGTTGGGGTTTTTTGGCTTGGAGTTTAGTTTACCTCCTTATAGCTTAAGCTCATCAGGAGCCCAAGAAATAATAAAAGAGTTGCTTTAGTAGGTTGCCCTCAGTACTACCATGAACTGAGGGGTGTGAGAACATCCTTACAGCTCGGATGGTGAATATGGAGAACAGGAGTCCACAGTAACAACTTGAATAATGTGGCTGATGAAGATATCTAGGATGACAAAGAAAACTGGTTTTATCTTGATCATATGATATTAGAGCTTGTGTCCTATTCAGACACTTCCCCTTTCACTTGAAATAAACAGAGAAAGATAAAAGACAGAGCCCAAACCGAACAGACTTTGCAAACAGATTCTGTTTTGCTTTAAGACACAAAATCAATGCAGATGTGAAAAACAAGGAGGAACTCATCATTTACCTTTTATAAGACCAATTAAGAATTTACAGGGCTTCCCTGGTGGCGCAGTGGTTGAGAGTCCGCGTGCCGATGCAGGGGACACGGGTTCATGCCCCGGTCCGGGAAGATCCCACATGCCGCCAAGCGGCTGGGCCCGTGAGCCATGGCCACTGAGCCTGCATGTCCGGAGCCTGTGCTCCGCAACGGGAGAGGCCACAACAGTGAGAGGCCCACGTACCGCAAAAAAAAAAAAAAAAAAAAAGAATTCACAATATCTAGCTTTGGAATCACATTTGTTTAAAAGGCCATTTCTTGAGGTGTTGGCAGTTTATGTACTGAACATAGTGAACTGTGTTGACCTATTTCTTGTGATGCACTGAGATATAACAGCAAGGAAGGTTATGTTGACTGGTGGGACTACTCAGAGGTCATGATGTACAGTGTCTATGCAGCCATCTGCAAATCACCATAAACACTTCCGTAGAGCTCACTTTATAAAAATTAGTAGAATTATTGACTAACCTCTCAGCTTCTGAAACACCCTCTTTAACTAGGATAATACTATCAAGAAACATCTAATATAACTTTATGAAAGGCTGCTCCTTTGTATGCAGGCCAAGTGGAAATCAGTAACAGAAAGAGAAAAGAAAGGATGCAACGAAAGGGTTGACTGCATAGTGTACAAAGCCTGCCTCTACAAAAAGAAGTAGGAAGGGGAAAGGAAACGGAGTTAGTGCTAACAGAGGAATAAAGAGGATTCTTAATAAAGCATGCAATGGGAAGGTGGGACACCAAGATGGGTAATCTATCCAATTTGGGGGAAAACAAAACAAAACCCCCAAAATTTCAAGATATACTGATCTGGTTGAGATGATGAACTCTTTGAAATCAACCTTTTTTCAATTTAAGAAATATAGTAGATTAACTAGAGGGTAATTGTGAGCTTTTGCCTTTTATAAGAGTCCTTTTTGTAAGAGGCAGTAAAGAATAACTGGTTCTTACATGAACATGAGTTGGTTGATCTGACCAAATGATGTGTTATTGGAGGTTTTAAAGTAATTAGACTAGTAATGTAAGTATAGGGCATTAGAATACCAGAAGGTATATGTATTTATATACATATAAGTACATATATCTTATTTATGTATATATCTGTATATCTAAAACAAAAGAAACTTCCCATGGACTATGTCAGGCTCTCCTTTTGAGCAAAACAACTTACCTTTTAGAGAAGAATGTAGTATTACTGAGTGAATGAAAAGTCTTCTTCATATAAAATCAGCAAAATAATTGCTAAAGTTATTAGAATTTTATTTTCTTTTCAAAGACCATGAATGAAATTAATTCATTCTTCCAACAAGTAGTTATTGAATTTCAACTCCATGTTAAATACTATACAACATGTTGCAGAGTATATAAACAAGGATAAAAACATTGTCTTCCTTCAAGGATCTTAAAGTCTTGCATGTATATGTGTCTATGTATATCTGTATCATCTATATCTATCTACATGATGTGTGTGTGATTTTGCTTATAAATAAGTATTTTTATTCACATAAAATTTTAACAATGAAGAAAATATATAATAAACACTCTTCTAGATTATTCATTACTTGTTTTGACTGTACTAAGTTTTGGAAATGAAAGGTATGTATAAAACCTTGTCTTGGGCTTCCCTGGTGGCGCAGTAGTTGAGAGTCCACCTGCCGATGCAGAGGACACAGGTTCGTTTCCCGGTCCGGGAAGATCCCACATGCCGCAGAGCGGCTGGGCCTGTGAGCCATGGCCGCTGAACCTGCGCGTCCGGAGCCTGTGCTCCAAAATGGGAGAGGCCACAACAGTGAGAGGCCCGCGTACTGCAAAAAAAAAAAACAAAAAAAACAAAAACCTTGTCTTTACCATGCAGGAATATTCAACTGAGTAGGGGAAAACAGAAGGACCAAAAAGTAAGTAACTATAAAACCATACCCTGTATGTTAAATAAAACTGCATAAAAGAGGAAACAATCTAACCTAGAGGCATCACTAAGCTTTAAAAGAAAGCTTTCAAAAAGAGCTTCTAAGGACATTCCAGTGGAGGAGAGGCACAAAAGTGGGAAAAGGAAGTCTTTGAGGTAGATGGGATAGCATGACGACATGCACAAAAGTCATGAAACAATTACTCTTTTGGGAAATGTGTGGCTAGTCCAACTGAAGAAGCATAGACTGTAAGATATACAGCAGTGGGAGAATAGTCTGGAAAAATACATGAGAAAGTACAGGGTGTGCCATGTTATGG
Source organism: Phocoena phocoena (assembly GCF_963924675.1). Lineage (NCBI taxonomy): Eukaryota > Metazoa > Chordata > Mammalia > Artiodactyla > Phocoenidae > Phocoena > Phocoena phocoena. Next base: position 136,691,614 of record NC_089220.1, on the reverse strand, counting down.
AATCTGAACAGTAGCTCATGGATAAAAAGGAGCTGTCATGTCATTTTTATTAAATTAATTTAATGTATTTGATTTTAATTCATTATTTTCATATATTTTATATTTATATAAAATACATTTTATTTGCTATATTAACCTAATTTAAATTATGAATTAATGTTATTTAGTAATTAATATGTTTCAATATATGCACTATGATTTTATACATTAAAGTTAGCAGGTATATAAAATATATAAATTTCAGAAAATAACTTTACAAAATCTCCCACTGTCCTATTTCTTCAGATAGTGTCTACCGATTCTCAGAAGTCATGATGAAAGAAGCTAAGCTTCCATCAGCCCTCCTTTCCGTTCTTCTTACACTCTATTTTAGTTAATTATTTTATTTTTCTTTTTTTTCTCTGGTATTTACCATTATGCCCTTAAGTATACTTATACCTTATTACTTGCTATTATAGATATCCTTGAATAAAAAGGTGAGGGAATCAAACATTTACATTTCTTTTCCCTTTTCTTCTTTTTCCCTTCCAATATAGTTAGTATGATCAGGGATGTCTACTCTGGATGACATTTTGAGCTAAGATTGTAATATTGAAAAGGATCATTTGAAGGTTTTAGTAGAGTTCTCAGTCATTAATATATAATTTTACTTTCCATAAGGCCAACTTTTTCTGGGTCATGTGTGATCATTGTAGGACCCCTGAATTCCAGGAGCATAAGCCCATTGCCCTAATTCTTTTGCTGTAAAATCAGTTTCTCCATCGGGTAGTGTTGTTGAATAGTGTTTGTACTCAGTCACAGCTTATACTGCCCACAGAAACATGTCAGGTATTGAAGACAAATCTAAGTCCAGGTTAGATATCTGTCCCAGGGAGCAGAAATCACTCATACTCCCCACCCCCATAATGAAAGATTACCAGTGTAATCAGCCTGGGAGGTTGGGTGGTTCCCCTATTATGATAATAGAGCTCAGAGCTGGTCATGCAACTGCAAAATTGGGCACTCATTCCTAGCAGTAGCCAAGAAATCGTTGGAGAAGAGAAGTCTATGCTGTTGAGTACTTGTATAATCTCCATGCCTGCTACCATAAACTTATCGAGGAAGCCCTGGGGTTGCTGATGAAAAGAGAATGTTATCCATGTGTAGACCATTTTGTTCACCTGATGACTAAAGCTCTCCCCTGCTGCGAGGGACTTCCGGTGAGTATTCACCTGAAAAGCAAGCTCTCACTCAAGGTCCATTCTGAAATTCCTTTTCATAAAATTGTTACCTAAAATTATTTTTTAAGTTGAGGTATAATTGACTTACAATATTATGTTAGTTTCAGGTGTACAACATAGTGATTTGATATTTTTATATATTATGAAATAATTACTATGATAAGTCTAGTCACCATCTGTCACCATAGAAAAGTTATTACAATACTATCTATTATATTCCCAATGCTGTACTTTATATCCTTGAGACTTGTTTATTTTATAACTTTAAGTTTGTACCGCTTACCTATTTCCCCTTCACCTATTTCCCCCCTCCCCCCACTCCCCTCCCCTCTGACAACCACCTGTTTGTTCTTTGTATCTATGAGTCTGTCTCTGTTTTGTTCCATTTTTTTTTTTTTTTTGATGCCACATATAAGTGAAATAATTTGGTGTTTGCCTTTCTCTGTCTACCCTATTTCACTTAGCATAGACCTTTTAGGTCTATCCATGTTGTCTGCAAATGGCAAGATCTCATTCTTTTTTATGGCTGAGTAATATTCTGTATATGTATACCACATCTTCTTTATCTATTTGTCTATCAACGAACACTTACGTTACTTCCAAAATTCTTTGTCACCTATACACTAGACTTCTTTTTTTTTCTCTGAACATCATTTTTAATCCTTCGGAAAAAAATTTTAAGACCTTAAGCTCTACTGCTTTTAAAAAATAGTGATTTTCATAAATACTCTTGATACTTTAATAATAGATACAATTAGAGCTGTACTATTAAGGGCTAAAGGCACAAGGTACAATAACATTCCATATCTAATGGAAGAAAGTTCTGACTTTTAGCTCAGACCTAACAAGCAGACTTCTTATTTTTAAATCCCTAAACATCCAGCCAAACCAAAGTTCTCTAAAGTTCTTCATACTCTTATTCCATTATCTTATTTTCTTCATAGCTGAATAAAATCAGTGACTGTTCTGTTCTACTCTAAAATTTTAAGATAGTGCCTGCAATATGGTAGACAGTCATAAGTATTTGTTGAATGAATATATTAATGAAAAAAATTAAAGTTTGCAGGCAGTGGAATGTCAAGTGGGATATATAAGCATGGTGGAAAATAAATATTAATAAAAAAGCACAGTAAACATTATTTAACAGTATACCAGACACTGATCTGAGAGCTTTATATCTATCAAGTCATTTCATCTTCACAATTCCATGAGGTAGGTACTGATAGATTTGTTTCTGCTTTGCAGATAAGGAAAATGAGGCACAGAGAGGTTAATTAACCTTCCAAAGATCACACAGCTAGTCAGTGTCAGGGCCTAGAATTTTGACTCCAAAGGCCATCTTGAACTACTATACCATATTGCTGTAGAATTGAGGTAAAAGGTCCTTTGTTTTGTTTTTTTGCAGTACGCGGGCCTCTCACTGTTGTGGCCTCTCCCGCTGCGGAGCACAGGCTCCGGACGTGCAGGCCCAGCGGCCATGGCCCACGGGCCCAGCCGCTCTGCGGCATGTGGGATCCTCCCAGACTGGGGCACAAGCCCACGTCCCCTGCATCGGCAGGCAGACTCTCAACCACTGTGCCATCTGGGAAGCCCCGGTAAAAGGTCACTTTGGAGAAACATAGAGAATGGCACAACAAATTCTTTAGAATATATTAAACATGCCTGTATTCAGCTTGCTGATGAGTCTGTGTCAAAGGCCAAGGAGAAGGTACCAAGAAAAAAGAACTTTCCAGAGTAGTTGAGATGGGACTTTGAATTGATGAGGAAGATGGCTGTGAAATTTGGGAGTTTGTATAAGGAACAAATAGGTGGACATGGAATACTCAATTTGTTTAGTAAATAATTTACCTTGTCCCAAAAGAATTCTGGCCTTTGTCTTCTTGAAAGAAAACTTTAAGCCCTTAGAATGACATGCCTGGAAACTTGGATCACACTGGATAGTCTTAACAAGGTGATTTCGGGTGGGGACTTTGGGCCAAGACAGGTGGTAACAACATGACTTAAGTTGGGGGTTTTGGGTTGCCCAGTCAAAATGGAGCTGGAGATCAACTGTATGTGCAATCAGTCATGCCTCTGTGATGGAGCCCCAATGCAAACTCTGGAAACTGAGGCTCAGGTGCATGTCCCTGGTTGGTGATACTCCATGCATGTGTCACACATTGTGTGTGGGAGGGGTTAATGCTGTGCGGAATCCACAGGGAGAGAATGGAAGTTCCATGTTTGGAAACCTCCTGGATGCTGCTCTATAGGTCTGTTCCCTTGGCTGATTTTAATCTTTCACTTTGAAAGTATTTATAGCCGTATGTATGTACAACAGCTTTCAGTGACTTCTAGGAGTCGGTCTAGCAAACTATTGAACCCGAGGGTGGTTTTGGGAACCACCATCCGTAACTTACAATTGGTTGTAGAAGTGAGTGTGGTCTTTTGTGGACTGTGTGACCTCAAACTTGACCTAAACTATGCAGTGAGGAAATAATAGTGAGGAAAAGAAACTAGCATCTGTGAGTGGCAAATGCTTCAGGATGAGCACTGAGCTCTTTGTTTGAGTGGTCTTGTACAAACACCCCCCGTGACCTGTGACAGATGTTATTATCCTGTTTTCAGATGAAGAAACTATGGCTCAGAGAGTTTTTGCGACTAACCTAAAGATGCTAAGGCCAAGGACTATTTTCAGGTCTCTAAGTTTTTCTTGGATAGTAAAAGTAAAGTAAGACTTCATCCCTAGCACGAATGGTAGACTTGGGTCATACCAGGGGTGAAAGACCAGAGCTGTAAAAGGGGCCTGGCCAGCTAAGAGAAAGGGATGGAAACAATGCCACAAATTATTGAGTATTTCAGACCTCTGCAAGATGTAACCAAATGAATCTGAACTGGGTTCTTCCTCAAGCTCATACTTTATACTTTAGCCCTAAGGTATCAAAAATTCTACCTGCTATTTATGGAACTCAGTAAATATGTTTTAGAAATCTCATTGTATTTATTGCAAACACAAAGGACACAAAATAGGTACTATATTTGCCCTGGTGCAGTATTGGAGACACAATAAACAAGAACCAAAGAAAATGGAACACGTATAAAATTACAATTTTGATAATTGCTCTGAAGGAAAAGTTCAAAGTGTTAGGGATTTGTATGGGAAGGTCAGAAAAGCCTTCTTAGAAAAAGTGATACTTCAACTGAAAAGAATAGATGCTACTCAGGAGAGGTGAAAGAGTAAGAATATTCTTGGCAGAGGGAGGAAAAGGATTTTGACATGTTTCAGAAACCAAAGGCAATGTAACTAAAGCATAGTGACAAGGAGAGAGGAGGGCAGGGCCAGGCCATTGTGAGCTATAATAAGGACTCTAGAATTGGTAGATAGCATAGAATCTGAATTTTAGATATGATAGACACCTAAGGTACCAACAAAGAAGGTGAGAAGATGAGGGAAATATAGAAGGAAGGGTTAAGTTTATTGATGGAGATCTCAGATAGCGCTGAAGATAAAACTTAGATGCCCCAGTAGACAGAATGTCTGGAAATGTTGGTGCATATTGTGTATACAACCTAATCAAGCTACCCCTTTCAATGGCTTTGACAGATGATTTCCTAAAGGGACCACATGAAATTTTAAAAATAATAAAATAAAATAAACCCTGCATGCAGCTCTTCAGTATGTCTCTTATTTCAGTAGGTTCGAATGTCTTATGAACAAAATTAAGTTAAAATTTCAGGTCACTCCTGGGGAATGGAAGTGACCATTTTCAATGGGAGAAAACAAGGGAGTAAAAAGGAAAGCCATTCTAACAGCCATTCTAAAGCCATTCTAACATTCTAACTGAATTTAAAATTCAGTTTGTTAGCAATCCAGCAATTCTTGATGTACTTACCATGTGGACATGGTCCCTGTGTCTGAAAGCCACTGTGGTCTGAGGAATACAACACTTGTGCTGATGCTTGGACACTTGCTATTTAAAGCCTCAATTGTTGGCAACCCAATTTTCTTTTCTTTTCTTTTTTTTTTTTTTTTTTTTTTTTTGCGGTATGCGGGCCTCTCACTGCTGTGGCCCCTCCCGCTGCAGAGCACAGGCTCCGGACGCACAGGCCTAGCAGCCATGGCCCACGGGCACAGCCGCTCCGCGGCATGTGGGGTCCTCCCGGACCGGGGCACGAACCCACGTCCCCTGCATCGGCAGGCGGACCCTCAACCACTGTGCCACCAGGGAAGCCCAACCCAATTTTCTTTTAGATTCATTGTTTGTTTTTGTTCAGTTCTAGAAGCTCAGCCTGAGTCTGAGAAATAATTTAAGAATCTTCACTCAAACCATTGGGACACATCTTTCTAAATCATCAGCAACGTTTTCTCTTTTCAAAGAGACCAGACCGGTCCTAGCTCCCTGTCCTCATTCTAAAGGAATTTATGAGAAATTCAAGTTCAAAATGGCTGACGGAGCATTTGAGGTTATACCTGCTTCCTCCCTAAAGCTCAGTAAATTTACAGAGAAAGAGAAAAAAATCACACCAGCATTAGGAGCTTGGAGAGCTGTCTGTCCATCAGCAGGCGGGAACATTCCGAGATTCTATGGATGCTACAAAATTCTGTAATTGAGCACATGATAAAAAATAAAACAAAGCAATCATCTCAACATACAGCATAGAGAAGAGAGGGTCTTCAATAAAAGGAGGTTTCCTGGGGTCAGAATAGGCAGGTGTAGGCTGCAGGAGTAGGCTAAGGAGAAACTGGCAATGATATTGATTAAAATGAAAGGGCTCTGATATGGCACATCTGGCTGGACCAGTCTTTGCCATATAAACTGACTGTGGAAACTGCCATCTTGTGTGCGTTTCTATTATTGTGGAATTTGCCATCCTAGCTAGAGGTCTCTTACAGCTACAAGAGAAAGAGACAGAGCAGTGCCAGATAAGTCCTGGCCACCACACAAGACATGGAATACCGTCTTCCAGAGGTAAAACATCTAATGCACAAGAAAGAAAAATCTGTGTAGACTATTTGCCCAGCTTCTCACTGCAGAGCTTCTGTAAACCAGTCTCTCTACCCTGAGGGAGACAGTGATTTTCCTTCTTCTTTAGATCTTAGGAACAATCATATTATCAAAATCCTTATATTGTTGATCTGTAAATCTCGCTGTATTTAGTTAGTTATCTTCATAATGTTATAGCCACCCATGAACCTATCACCTATAGCAGAAGCTAGGATCTTGAAAATGATCCCCCCATCCCTCTGTCACCCCTCACCCGTTAAGGCGATCATCTTGAATCCCACCCCATATTCATCATTTCCTTGATTTCCTTTCTGCATATGTTTATTTCTTATACAGAAATTCTTTTAAAATTATATTATTTTTATTTGACTTTATAAAAATTGGTATCATGCTGTGTATACTCCTTCTACAGTTACTTTTTGCTTAATGTTATATTGTTATGTTTTATCCCTATTCTTGCATCCCTGTTCTCTGTAGTCATGCATTCTGACCGCCATGTAATATTTTGTTATCTGCATTTACTTTAGTCATGCACTCTCCTGCTGGTGAGGGTTTAGACGGTTTCCAGTCTTCTGATAATGTGAACAATGCTGCTATGAACATGCTGGACAATTTCGCCCGTGTTCAGGTGCAAAGTTTTCTCTTGGTATACACTTAGGAGAGGAATTGTCAGGCCATAGCAGAGAGGATGTCCAACTTTAGCCAGGAATACCAAACCATGCTCCACAGTAGGTGCTCAGGCTACCTCCCCTCCAGCAAGGTATATTTGATCCATGTGCTTGTCCCCAATACTTGATATTGTCAGATTTAAAATTTTTGTCCATTAAGTCATAAAGTGTCATGCCGTTGTGGTCGTTACTGACATTTTCCTGATCAATAATTATGCTGTACATTTCTTTACAGATTTATTGGTTGTTTGTGTTTACTCTTCCATGAAATGCCTGTTCATGCTCCCTACTACCTGACTTTTTAAAATTAGTTTATTGGTGTTTTTCTAGTTAATTTTTGAGCTTTTAAAAAATATATTCAATAGCAGTCTTTTGATTTTCCGTTTTGCAAAGATGCTTTCCCAGATTGTAACTTACTTTTCCACTGTCTGGAATGAGTCTTTTGAGAAATAAACTCTGAATTTTAATATTGCTTATTTATTGATATTTTATATTCCTTGCTATTTCTATGTTATTTAAGGAGCTGCTTTTTATAAATTAATGTAGTCATCTTGCTAAATTATCCTATTATTTCTAAAATAATTATTTTCTGTCTTTTATTTTAGTTCTTCCATGTAAACAGTTATATTCCAGTGATGACACTTTTGATTTCTCTTTTCCAAAACATATGAGTCTACTTTTTTCCTTTCATGTATCTTAAATCTTACTGGACTGGCTAGTACTTCTGTTAAAATATTGATTAGAAGTGGTGATAGTGGATCCCCTTGTCACCTTTCCTATTGTGAAAGGAATGTTTATAATATCTCTCCATTTATAATTAACTTTACCCATATATTTTTATGAATGTTAGATTTTATCAAATCCTTTTTTTGCATCTATTAAAATAATGTTCCTTTTTCAATCTAATAATGTAGTAAACTTCAATTACAGATTTTTAAATATAAAATTACCTTTGCTTCTCCAGAATAAACCCAACTTGGTCATGGTGGATGATATTTCTTTGTCTCACCTTAGAAGATTGATAAAAATCAATACTAGATCCATCTTGGCTTAGTGTTTCTTTACTGCTACAATTCTTAATAGTTATAGAATTAATCAAATTTTTTATTTCATTTTTACTCAATTTTTACTCAATTCTGATGTTATATTTTCCCAAGAATTTGTCTACTTCTTTTAATTTTTGTAACATTAAATTTTGTAATATTAAAGAATTTCAACTTTTTATCTTCTTTTAAGTTTCTACACACATTTCACTTTTTATTTCATTTTAATGTTATTTTTGTATTCTTTATTTCTTGATTATTTTGCCAGATTTTTGTCTACTTTAATTTTTTCAAAGAACCAACTCATGTGTTTTTTTCCACTGCTATTGTATTTTGCTTTCTATTTTATTAATTTTTGACTTTACTTCTGTTGTGTTTTTCCTTTCTTCCTCCCTCTCCTTCTTTCACTTTTCTTCTTCCTTTGCTTCTTTTTCTTACCTTTCTTCTCCTTCTCCTTCTTTTTACTCTTATTCTTACTCTGATATTCTGTGGATAACATTTTTTAAAAAAATTATTGAAGTACAGTTGATTTACAGTGTTGTGTTAATTTCTGCTGTACAGCACAGTGATTCAGTTATACATATATATATTATTTTTCATATTCTTTTCCATTATGGTTTATCACAGGATAAACCCTCCCTGGTAACCACAAGTCTGTTTTCTATGTCTGTGAGTCTATTTTTGTTTCATAGATATGTTCATTTGTGTCATATTTTAGATTCCACATATAAGTGATATATGGTATTTGTCTTTCTCTTTCTGACTTACTTCACTTAGTATGATAATCTGTAGGTCCATCCATGTTGCTGCAAATGGCATTATTTCATTCTTTTTTATGGCTGAGTGATATTCCATTGTATATATGTACGACATCTTCTTTAGGTTGTTTCCATGTCTTGGCTATTGTGAACAGTGCTGCTATGAGCATAGTGGTGCATGTATCTTCTCAAATTAGAGTTTTGTCTGGATGTATGCCTAGGAATGGATTGCTGGATCATGTGGCAACTCTATTTTCAGTTTTTTGAAGACCCTCCATACAGTTTTCCCTAGTGGCTGCACCAATTTACATTATGGATAACTTCTTAAGGTCAACACTTAGCTCATTAATTTTGAAGTTTTCTTCTTTTATTATGTAAGGTCTCAAAGCTATAAATGGTGCATCATTTTTGCTGAACACATGTGTTTTGTGATATTTGTTTCATCATAATGTAATTATAAATGTTTATATTTTTATTCTTAATTTCTTCTACAGTACACCCATATATTTTAAAATGTCTAAGCAAATGAGGATTCTAAAAAGTATCTTTTTGTTATTAACATTTAGCCCAATCGTGTTTTGGGCAGAGATTATGATCTGAAAAATATTTATTTTCTGAAATTTGTTGAGGCTTTCTTTATGGTTTTGTACATAACCAATTTTTGAATGCATGAAAAAAAGCATACTCTCCAGTAGTTGCATGCAGAACTCTAAAATATGGTCATTAAGTTACACTGCTTGATTATGTTTTCCAGATCCTATATGTACTCACATTTCTTTCCCACTATTTGACTTATTAATAATTGAGAGAGGTATTTTTAATTTTTCTATTAAAGTAGAGGAATTATTTTTCCTGTAGTTCCATTGCTTTTTTTAACTTTCTATATTTTCAAGCAATTTTATTAAATGCTTGCATCTTTAGGCTTGTTATATTGATATTTTTATTGCTGAATTAACTTTTTATTTTCTATTTGTGACCATATCGATCTAATAATTTGTTTTTAAATCAATTTTATTTGATATTAATATTCTCATTTGATATTAGTATCTCATGTTAGCTTTCTTTTAGTTAAGCATTTGATTAATATTATTTTTCTGTCCTTTAAGTTTCACTGTTTAGTGTCTGGGGTAGTTTAACAAATATATCCTCAAATTCTTACATATTCCCCTTTCATATGGCGGAGCTTAATTCCTGACACCTTAACTGTGGGCTGGTCTGAGTTACTCATTCTAATGAAAACAATACCGGAGAAATGGTGGTTTGTCCCCAAACAATTCCTCAGGCCAAAGCTTCACTCTTTGTGGTCCTGGGAGAAGCAGTCTGGGACTTGGCATTTGAAAGGGAAAGGGGTGGGATTCATTGCCTGAGATTAGTTAGTACAATGCTTCTCAAACTTAGTCATCTGGACAGCATGGTAAACCTATATAGATTCCTTGGCCACATCACCACAGTTTCTGATTTTGTCCTTCTGAGGTGGGGCTGAGAATCTGCATTTCTTACAGATTCTCAGCTGACTGCCTCCATTTGGAAGACCATGCTTTGACTAGTGCCAAGTCAGTATTCACCTATTTTTCTCAGTTCCTCATACTTACTGTGCTTCTGAGCTGTCTGATTTTATTCTAGAAGATACCTGGACCAAAATTCTGACTATAGGTATAGATTCGAGTTGCCAAATAAAATGCAGGATTTGCAGTTAAATCTGAACTTCACTAGAATATTTACACTAAAACAAAGTATTTGTTGTTTATCTGAACTTCAAATTTAACTGGGTGTACTATAATTTTTATTTCGTGAATCTGACCACTCTAGTATAGATAGAGGCATTGTTTATCCCAGAGTCTCTTGGAGGACTTGTAAAAGCACAGATTTATGAGCTCCAACTGCTCAGTTCTGTTTGGGTTTGTCTGGGAGAGACCCCAAGAATTTAAATTTGTCACAAGTTCCCAGATGATGCTATTAATGCTGGCCTGGAGCCAGACTTTGAGAACCTTTAGTTCATCCCAAAGCAATGGTCAGGGAGAAACAGAACTATTGCTTTATCCTCTGACAAAACCACTATGCCCCACAAACCAGCATGCACCCTAGAGATATTTCACGGTTTCTGATATGTCTTGGTTTTTCTTCTATGAGCCTTTTGGGGTCGTTCCTGGGAGAGACAGCCAGAAACTCTCCTAGTTCAACATCTTGGTGAGAGCGGGAACCGTAGAACAGTGATTTTATTTTAACTTGTGCTGAGAAAATGTGCCCCTGAACTACAACAAAAATTCTCCTAAAATTAGTTATATTATTTTATACCGATGTACACCAATAATTTATATAGTTATATAAATAATAATCAAATTATATAAATAAAATAGTTTTAATTTTTATTCACCAATAACACCCACATTTTAGAAATAGCAGAATAAGAAGAGGAATCTTAATGCACCTGGAGTTAATTTTGTATGTGGTATGCATTAGGAGTCTTTGTTGGATATGTTGTACATGTCCCTCCAGATTAATTCTCCTCCATTTTGAACCCATTTCTGGCTCAGAAGTACTCATTTATATCTTGCGCAACAGAGATCCCTTGACCTCTGGCTTCTGGTTTGCTTCAGGCATTGAGGAACCAAAGGAAATTAGACGGTAGGGGGAAGGTGAGGTGGGGTATTTATGGATACTTCAATGGATACTTCTTCCCTGAAGTATTGCCTGGGGCTGGTTGTGCCTCTAGATTAAAGGTTACTTCTACTGTCAAGGTCCTCCTCCTTACATAACAGCTCTGTTTCTAATCCTAGTAACCCTCTCTTACCCTTTTTCTCCTTGAGTCTAGAGGGAGTAATAGTTCTGCTGTTTCTAGCCCTGGGTTATGACATCCTTTGCAGTTTCACTATTTCCTGCTAGCATCTCTGTAAATAATCCCTTTATTAAACTCTTCCCCAAAGTATCCTAATAAGTATGTGCCATCTATTTCCTACCGGGATTGAAATGGCACTTTTTTATTTTTATCCATATGGAAAAACCGATTGTTCTAGCACCATTAAGTAAATATTTCTTCATTTCCTTATTTATTAAAAAAAGCCATTTCTATGATATATTTCCATACATTTATGGGTCTGTTTCTGGACTCCTTAGTGTTCATTTCATTCCATTTAGATTTGTGAGTAAGAGTTTCTGTAAGACCCAAGAATCTATATTTTAAACAAACTCCATAGGGAATTCTTAGGCACACTAGATTTTGAGAACAGCTTAGAATTTTTTTTTAACTAATTCAATAAGATTGGCAAGTTGATAGCAGAGAGGTAGTTGTCAAGAAAACTGTCCTTGTTTTAGAGGAAAAATAACTATCAAGTTTTATAATTAGCCCAAGAAAGACACTTAGCCTTATTTTTTCCACTTTTTTAATGAGCAATTTTGGAAGTTTGGGAAGGTAGATAATTCTATTTTGACAGGTCTCTTTCAGACCGTTTAGAGCTATTGTATACATCAGGTACACAAATGGAGATTCTTGATTACGCAGAATTTAAGTGAAAGGTAGCCAAAAGGATAAACAGAAGTTTGGTTGTGTAGGAATTTTCATTATTTCAATTCAACTTAGCTAGAAGAGCATTTGATTTGTCCTAGATTATCTGCATTTATTTGAAAGTTACTAATTATTTTAACTTAGACATGTCTTGCAAGGTTTAATAAATAGTTTGTGATGAGTAACCATGCTGCTTTCAAAAAGAATTAAGTTTACAGGAAATTATGTATTAGAAATACTAGATTCAACCAATTCCTGTCTTGGAAGCTTTGACAGCTGGCTTATGTAAATGCCTTAAGGCTATTCACCTGGAGGGACCACCCACATTTTAGACCAAAAAAACCCCCAAGTAACTAATAACTATCCTCTAGTCTTGCAGTCTCCAGACCCAGGTGCCTGTATTGGGGGTACAATATACGATCCTATGGGGCGGGGCGGGTGCAGGAAAAAGATATCAGAACTTCTATTCACATTTATCTTAAATGTTATCATTTGCGATTTTCTATTTTTGGTTGCATGTTATAATATCCATAATATTTGTAACAAGTGATAGCAAATATATTACCTTCTACATCAGTAAATCCACATATACTGGGGATGTATGCTCTTGCATTTTTAATTGAGCATAATGCAAGTTCAGGTAAGTTCAGAGATCGCTGCTCTAAAGCCATGCTACTCTTAATGGAGCCTGCTGACCACCAGCAATAGCCTTCTCTGAGTGATTGTTTGAAATGCAGGTCCAAATCCAGTTACTGAGTCAGAATCTGCATTTTCATTAGATCCTCAGGAGATTTCTTTGCCTAGTTAACTTTGAGAAGCACAGCGGTCTGGCTTTGTAAATCCTTTCAAATTTAAGTCACAGGGATCCTGTGAAGGAAAGAGCAGATGAAAACTCTTTCCTATTTATTTAGTTCTCTTAGTAGGAGAGGGGGAAACTTCCTGTTTTCCTCCTCTCAGTTTTAGCTCAGAAAAGCCAAGGGTGGTCTGTCTTCTTCGGTAAGAGATGTTTTTTTTCCCTTGTTCTTTTATCATTTCCTTTTTTTTTTTTAAAATATAATTATGGTTTTTTCCTCTGGGTTATATTATTTCTTTAAAAGATAATTCCCTGTGAACAAATACCTGTACTCGAGACTATTTTGTAGCGCAAAAACTAGAGAGAAGTCTACTTGGTTCCCTGAGATCTGCTTTGACTCCTGTCTTCAATATTGAAATAGCCTTCTAGTGGATAACTCTTATATTTTCCTCCAACACACTCTGTAGTACAATCAGTTACCTTTCTAAAACTAGATTTTCAGGTAATTCCTCTATTTAAAAACATTTTTCAGAACAGTGGTTTCCAGTTTTTTAAAGCATCCTATCATTAAACATAATTGCATATGGAATTCCTCAAATGTTTATATTTCTATTTTATGTTAATATCTATAAAGCATAATCATGAATTGCAATATTAAGCTAGCGTTAGCGTACTACTATATTTCATAATAATATACTGGGTAAAAAGCATGAGAACAGGATGAAATAAATAGTATTTTACTATCTCATTGATCACCCTGAATTTATACTATTATTAGGTAATAGCTTATAAGAAAATATACACTTAGGACAAAGTTCGTTCTTAACAGTCACAGATGTAAATATTTCAAAGAATTTTCTCGATAATTTCAAGTATTTTTAGCTGATACCTTGTCAGAACTGATTACATTGTCATTATTTTTGCTTCATCACTTGGCTGATGAAGAGCTACCACAAGGTTAAAGGAAGGTGTCAGCTTTGCCATTTTTGAGCTGCTCACTTGTTCTTGCATTATTAATATTATCTTCAGTTTGCAGGTCTTGGGGGGAAAAAATCTTTTTAAACCACTTGTCCATTTTATGATGGTTTAATTAAAACCAGATAATTTAATGCACAACTCCACATAACCTGGCCCACAGAAATTACAACATATTGTGATGTGCTGAAAGCAAGCAAACAAGAAAATTTGAGGCCGTCAATTTTTGTCTTGGGGGCTGTGCATCAGATGAGGGCACCTGTGCATCAGATGAGGGCACCTGTGCATCAGATGAGGACAGGGCCACTGGGCACCTGTTCATCAGATGAGGCCAGGGGCCACCTTACATATGTCCCAGCAAAGACTTCGGTGACAATCCATGTGGAAATGTGAGTAAAGCTTATTTTCTTTATTTTTTAGCTTAATATTATAAATAGAAAGTCTAATAATTTTTTTTTGCATCCCAGTGCGTTGTTTTGTACCTAATGAAGACTGTTGGCCTTAAGAATTAAATTCAAATTCCTAGTGCAGTATTTATTCGATTAGACTACTTAGGATCACACACAATTTCTAGACTGGGGCAAGATTTTCTCACTTCCTTATCCACAAACCTTTATTCAGAGCCTACTTTTTGCCCAATAATAATAATTCAATGATGCCATTTTATTTTTGCCAATGGGGTCTAAAGTCATTTTATTGATTTTAAGGATCTTTGAACCACATTAATGTTCTTCATTCAAGCATTAGTTACATATTTCTTTGTGCAGCGTTATATCTCACAGCAGAGGAGAGATGTTCAATAGAGAATTCAGTGACTTTCTACTTATTCACTGCTATTTAATAATCTACAAACTCTTCCCAGAGTTACGACATTATGTGGCTTTATGGGTTCCTTCCTCCCTTAATACCAATCGCTTACTTATTTTCTCCCTTATTTCCAATTAAAAAAAAAACAAAACTCTGTTCTTCAGAAAAAAAAAATTGGGTGGATATGAGATCACGCATGATCCCACCATATTCTCTCCATCCTTCTGCCAAATGTTCTTGCAATTTCTCTGATAAGTAGGTGGTAAGTGAGTGAAATTCTGACACACAGACAAATTCTTACAGTCTTCCTTTGGAAGGAAACTAAGCTAAGAAAGGGATTGTTAATAGCTCTTTGGAGCATCCATAACTTTGGCTTTTAATACTGTGGTTGGAAAAGGAAATACTATACTCCAAACTGAAGGGATCTACTTTGAATAGTAGATGGATAAAGATTTGATTCAACTCTACTAGGAATCGGGTGTGTGGTTTCCTGAGGGCTGAACATGCTATATTCGATGCTGAGATTCCTGAGCCAGACCTTCAGGCAGATTCCATTGCCTAGGTGTTCTTACAGTGCTGAGGACGTGCAGGGCATTATTTTTTTCTTATTTCTCTGAGAAAGCCTTTTTCTTTCCTTCTTTCTCCTATTCTTCCTTCCTTCCCTCCTCCCTGCCTTCCCCCCTTCCTTCCTTCCCCCCTTCCTTCCTCCCTCCCTCCCTCCCTTCCTCCCTCCCTCCCTCCCTTCCTTCCTCCCTCCCTCCCTTCCTTCCTCCCTCCCTCCCTTACTTCCTCCCTCCTTCCTTCCTTCCTTCCCTCCTCCCTGCCTTCCTCCCTTCCTTCCTTCCTCCCTCCTTCCTTCCCTCCTCCCTGCCTTCCTCCCTTCCTTCCTTCCTCCTTTCCTTCCTCCCTTCCTCCCTCCCTCCCTTCCTTCCTCCCTCCCTTCCTTCCTTCCTCCCTCCCTTCCTTCCTTCCTTCCCTCCTCCCTGCCTTCCTCCCTTCCTTCCTTCCCCCCTTCCTTCCTCCCTGCCTCCCTTCCTTCCTCCCTCTCTCCCTTCCTTCCTCCCTCTCTCCCTTCCTTCCTCCCTCTCTCCCTTCCTTCCTTCCTTCCTCCCTCCCTCTCTTCTTTCCTCCCTCCCTTCCTTCCTTCCTTCCTCCCTTCCTTCCTTCCTTCCTTCCTTCCTTCCTTCCTTCCTTCCTCCCTTCCCACCCTCTACCTCACCATCTTCTCTGCTTCCTCCTCCTCCTCCACCTCTTTCTCCTTCTTTTTAAAATTTAGGTCTTAGTTGCTCTCAGAAATCTGCTCTCTTTTCTTAGGGTGTTCAAATGAGCCAGCCTAAATTTATGGTAGATAAAAGGCAAATCTTGGTCAGTGTTAAGATATATCAATTAATAGGTAAACTGTATCAGTCTTAATAAACTCAAAATAAATATTTTGTAATAAAACCTATACAATTAAGTCAAACAATCTCCATATGGTTGTTCTCTACAGGATTTACCACAAGCCACAGTTCTCTCACATGGAGGGAAGAACTGAACCTAACTGTTGGAAAAAAAGCTCACTGTCCATTTTACCTTACATTTAGGTTGAATGCAAATCTTTATTTATTTTCAGTGAAACGTGTTTATTAGTTCTGTGTTTATGTCAGGAAGAAATTTCTGCAGCGGATGAGAACTTCAGTGTGCCAGTCAGTGCTTATAGACAGATACTGAAAACACTAGTATTGCTTTACTAGGTCTTTGTATTTTATTTGGTTTGGGAAGAGAT
The DNA here is from genome assembly GCF_963924675.1 of Phocoena phocoena. Lineage (NCBI taxonomy): Eukaryota > Metazoa > Chordata > Mammalia > Artiodactyla > Phocoenidae > Phocoena > Phocoena phocoena. The sequence continues at coordinate 136,675,101 of NC_089220.1, read as the reverse complement.
AGAGAGAGAGAGAGAAACAGACAGACAGACAGAAAAGAGAGAGAGGCATCCACTTCATAAAGCAAAAGATTTGTTGAAGCTGTTCTAAATTTGGAGAACTGTAGTACCATAGGGGCTAATTTATTCACTATCCAGTTTCTATCTCTTGGGGTAAAGTGGTGTGTCCAATGATCTAACTTCTCAGACCACAGTGTACCTCTCATGGTCTAACACAGCTTAGCACTAAAACCAGGGCCCAGCTCTTACTGCAGTGCCATATTTGAGCCTGATTTCTCAGAATACTAGGATGTCCCTTATGCTAAATACCTTTACTTCAATTTATTGTCCTGGTAGGAAATACAAGGAATGGACATAGCATCTACTCAAGTTCTCGTGGTTTAGCAGCATCATACTCTGTACCAAGGGATATGAAAGGACATAGCATTTAGGGTTGACAGTCACTTAATAGGTGACAAATGTAAGCTCCTCTTTTTATAATAAAATCAAGGAGAGAGAGAGATAATATGAAAGATACGAGGGCTTTAGTGAGTTAATTCTAGAGTTGAGACTGGGGAGGAAATACGCTGTGTTCCAGATCTGAGTTTGTTCTGTGGTACCACACCTGTCCTTCTGCTTAAGTTGAAGGAAAGGGGTGCAAGTGAACTGGGCAAAACCATCTGACTCATTGAGTCTGGGGCCTTCCCAGAGTTAACAGAACCGCTTTGACTTGGTAACACTTATCAAAGTCTATCCACCTACTTTTTCTTATTTAATCTTCATCATAGTTAAGTGGGGTAGATATCATTAGTCTCATAGTTTTTGGTGGAACACCCAGGCTGGAAGTGCTCTCTCAAGGGGTTGCCAATATGGGCACTTTTTAAATTTTTCTTTTCATTTGGAATTTTATAAGATAAACAAAGGATATTTGTTTATTTCATATGTTTAGTAAGATTGATTACAGTACATACATGGGAGTTTAATTAAATTCTGGATCTTATTTAGGTTACCTTATACTTAAACCTTTACAGAAGTGCCCTGATCCCTAATTCAGAGACAGGAATTCCTGCACAGGGTTGAGGTTTCCTCTAAGAAACATCTAACACTCAAGGAAAAAATGACTCTAGCTTCAGTGTATTTTTAAACCATTCCTTAGGGCTTTATTTTAAGAAAAATTGTCTGTGGATCTCATTTTCCAATCCAACACCCAAGGGAGTGTTTGCTATACAAAATAAGATGGGCTATGGCTGATCATTTCATTTGTACTCATTAAAAAGATTGAAAAAACTAAATACGAAACTATGCACTATAAGCCTTGAATTTATAAGTTGATGCCTAGAAATAGAAAGTCCATTGAAACTAATTCCAAATAGTTTTAATGCAGTCATCATGAAGTGTGACTAGAAGGTTGGCAACTAAGATTGTGTTTTGATTTAACAAATGTGTATTCAACACCTATTTATACCAAGCAGTGGTATAAAGTTTGAAGAAACAGTGGCTAATGAAACAAAGTCTTGACCTCATATAGAAGTTATTTTATGTTGAAAGCAACAAGTATGAAACAAGCAAAGAGATGATATAATTTTAGGTGGTTGAGTCCTCAGAAGAAAAAAAATGCAGTTGGATGTAGTTGGGTCAGTGAATAGAGGGTGAAGATGAGTGTTATTTTAGGTAGGATTGTCTAGGAGGTAGCATTTGAACTGAAACCCACACAATGGAAGTATCTAATCCTTCATATCTCCTGCGGGGACACATTCTGGGAAGAGGTAATAGCCAGTATAAAATCCTGGAGGCAGGAAAGAACTGACCATATCGAAGGCACAACATGGGTGAGGGGACAGCAAAAGGGGTGAGTGGGAGGTGTGTGGAGGTGAGGTCTAAGCGGTAAGCGAGGCCAGACCATGTAGGATCTTGTAGTCCCTCCTAAAGATTTTCAATTTCATTCAAAAGCTGGAGAGAAGTCATTGGGACATTTTGAGCAAGGGAGTGATACAATCTGCTTTTCTTGATAAAAAGGATCCCTCCCGACTGCTATGCGTGGAATAGCCACTGTGGAGGGCATAGGGCAGTGAGTGGCGACCCCAGAAACGAGAGACTCAGAGGTCTTTGCGATAGTCTAGGGGAGATATGATTGAGGTTGGCTCTACATGTGAGCAGTAGATTTGGTAAGAATTGATCGAGTTCATGATATAATTCTAGCCTAGCAGTGACAGGACTTGTTAAATGGGTTGTATAAGGGATATCAGAAAAGATAAACAGGGAAGATGCCTAGACTTTGGACTACATAACTGGGTGAAGGATGATGCTATTTAATTAGATGGAGGAATCCTTGTGAGGAATGGATTTGGGAAGGCGTTTAAGAGTTCTATTTTGGACATGATTGGTTTCAGAAGTCTCCAGTACATCCAAGTGTAGTTAGTAGTAGAATAAATGAGTCTGAATTTCAGGAGAGAGGTTCAATCTGGAAAATACAAATCTGGGAGTCATTAGGGTAGTGAGGTGAAGGAAGCTAAAGACTGAGCACCAGAGAGTTAAGGTTTTATATCTTCTACCTTCATCTTTTTAAGGATGAACTGTGGTCTATGATTCTAGCATTGGCTCACCTCTGTGCTCAGTGACCTTGGATACAGTGAAATGCTCCACTCACACACAATTCACCCATCCACAGTTCTGAGCAAAGGGAGAAGGAATAACCTTGTTTTCTGTTTGAATCATTGACTACTTGTCTTCTCATCGCCCTGTAGTCTGTCTTTTGAGCATCTCTGTTTGTTGCTTCTTTTAGTTGAAAGAGGTCCACGCTCATCTTTGTAGGTGCCCAAGAACTCCACATGTTTGCACTAGGAACATTGCCCTGGCCATCCACTTCCTTAGGTATACCAGCCAGAATCTGTTTGCAGTTGATTACATATATATTACAAAAGCCATCTAGGAAACACTGAGTTTGGAAAGCAATGAAATCACATGGCAGGAAGATTGCAGAGGAAAATCAGATACCTGTTTTCGGCTTCTGGAGAAGCTGTATTGTTTGGTAAATTTGAACATACAATGTAGAAATTTTTCCTTACGGTGAAAAGGGAGTTTAAGTAAACTACTCTGTGAGGTTAGGGGGAGGCCTGATTGAATAGGGTGTTAAATTCTAATTGAATTGGCTTTGGTGAAGTCTGTACCCCCAGTGCCATGTATATAGGCTGGACTGTTGTCTACTTTTTAAATCTCAGCAAGCAGCCAATCACCCCTAGCCAGATTTAAAGGGAGACAGGCAGCGGGCAGTGAAGATTAACATTCTAACATTCTCAGGACAGGTAGGATTATCTCACTTAATGCCACTTTAGTCTACATTTGTCAGATATATGCATCTAAATACATAGACACTGATGCTCAATGTGTTTTTAGAACAAGGCAGAGTAGGGAGCCTGAGGTATGTTTAAACACAGTGGCTTCCTGTATAGACTGGAAATGTGAAGCATGTTGTGCTGGGCAAATGGAAATGTTTAAGATGATCGTAGCAAAGAGAGATTGGCTGTTTGGGGTCTTAGAGCTTTTAAAGAGAAATGACTGGGGATGAGCACTATATCAACCAGCCCAAAATAAACGCTTTAAAACCCCATAATTCAAGTCCGAAGACAATTGTGTTTGGGATATCAGACACATTTAATAGTTTTAAGAAAAATAATCCCTCTGAGGCAAGTTTCTTTATAACCAAATTTTCTGGCTTGTGCTTCCCTGTTTTGCTTTATACCTAAATGTGTTAAGATGGCCCCGAAGCAAACACAGAAAGGATTCTTTTAGAGAGGTACTTATGGGATTTGTTTCTGAGGAACTCCATTATCCCAGTGTTCTTTGGGGCATATTAGCGTGTTTTTCCTACTGAGAAGAGTACTGAGAATGTCATTTCCCTCCTTAAAAAAACCTTGCTACTGCATACACTCAAAATATTTAAGCACACCATTTGAGATTATTGATTATAATACTAAAAACTAATACTTCCGGACTGCCCTGGTGGTCTAGTGGCTAAGATTCTGTGCTTCCATTGCAGGGGGCGGGGGTTCGATCCCTGGTTGGGGAAGATCTGCATGCTGCGCGGTGTGGCCAAAGAAACCCCAACAAAACAAAAACAGACAAACAAGAACAACCTGATACCTCTATAGAGCTTTACAGTAAAATCATACACTTCAGAAACAAGATACCATTTCCCTTTCCTCCGGTTCCCCATCTTACTTTGTCAACTAACCACTCTCACTTTATTTCTTACCAATTCCTCAACCAATTTCTCTCCCCTCAATTTTTGCATACTTCCTCACCTTTGTAGTTCTTTTTCCTTCTGAATGAGAACACCTTTTGGGCATCTAACACATTTCTTGACACGTAGAATGTTCTCAGTAACATTATGATGAATGAATGGATAACTACAGGAAAACTAAGTCTTTACTGGTTCCACTCCATTCCTACTTATTGAAATTCTCTTTTTCCTTCAAAGCCCATGTAAAACGATGTCATCTCATGAAATTTCTCCTAATTGTATTATTTAAATTAAAATTATCCCCATGTATTTTTCTCTTCTGCCTAAAGTTCTTTGTAGCCTCATTATTGTGCTTGCCCCCTATTATATTTAAGGATTGTATGTCCCTGCACTGGTTTATGAACTCCTTGAGGGCCAAATTCATGTTTTCTTCATTTTATAGGATCAGTGGTGATCACCACAGTGCTTTTTATATAGTAGTCTAATAGCCATGTACTATTTGAAAGTAGATATTATCACTTGAATTTTATATGTAGGGTGACTTTAATTCTTCAAGGACTTGGCCCTGTATGAACTCTTTTTTTATCTATTTATCTGCCTTTCCATAATTAACATTTATCTTATTATTTATATATGGTAAGTGGCAGGAAATAGAAAAAGGAACACATTCAAGAGTAAGAGAAGAGTTGCTATATTTGTTTTGTGGTGAAGTGAAACAGTAAAATCACACCTATAAGGAAATAGGAGTGCCCATTTAAAATTACGGGGACATGCAAATCAGAACCACAAGGAGCTATCACCTCGCACCTGTCAGAGTCGCTGTCATTAAAAAGACCACAAATAACAAATTTTGGCGAGGACGTGGAGAAGAGGGAACCCTAGTACACTGTTACTGAGAATGTAAGTTGGTACATCCACTATGGAAAAGAGTATGGAGGTTCCTCAGGAAACTAAAAATAGAGCTACTGCATGAGACAGCTTCTGGGTATGTATCAAAAAAAAAAACCAAAACACTAATTCAAAAAGATATATGCACCCCAATGTTCATAGCAGCATTATTTACAATAGCTAAGATATGGAAACAATCTATATGTCCATCAAGAGATAAATGGATAAGGAAGAAATGGTAAACATAAAATGGATTTCCACCAGTGGAATATTACTCAGTGTTAAAAAATAATGAAGGGCTTCCCTGGTGGCACAGTGGTTGAGAGTCTGCCTGCCTATGCAGGGGACACGGGTTTGTGCCCCGGTCCGGGAAGATCCCACATGCCGCGGAGCGGCTGGGCCCGTGAGCCATGGCTTCTGAGCCTGCGCGTCCGGAGCCTGTGCTCCACAACGGGAGAGGCCACAGCAGTGAGAGGCCCGCGTACTGCAAAATAAATAAATAAATAAATAAATAAAATAATAATAATAATGAAAATTTGTTATTTGCAACAACATGGATGGTATTATGTACCCTGGAGGGTATTTTGCTTAGTGAAATGTCAGACAGAGAAAAACAGATACTGTATGTTACCACTTATATGTGGAATCTAAAAAATTTTTTTAAATTTAAAAAATGAATATAACGAAACAGAAACAGACTCATAGAATATAAACTAGTGGTTACCAATGGGGAAAGGAATGGGGGGAGGGGCAAGATAGGGTTAGGGGATTAAGAGGTACCAACTAGTATGTATAAAATAAATAAGATACAGGGATATATTGTACAGCACAGGGAATATAGCCACTAATTTACAATAACTTTAAATAGACTATAAGCTATAAAAAATATTGAATCATGTGCACCTGAAACTAATATAATATTGTAAATCAACTCTAATTAAATAATAAAAATAAAATGTCTAAGAAAAATAATAAAAGTACTGGGCTAAAGGTATCTTTTTAGGCAAAAATAATATAGGTGATTTCCTAGGGTCCTTAAACCTAGGGTTTTTGAGGCCATGAGGTCTCCTTCTTGAGCCTCTTCCATGGGATTAGAAGATGCCTGACATATTTCAGCTTTTAGTTTCTATCTCATTCTTCTGGTGCATGGTTGGTGTTGGATGATCAGCTTCGGTTTGGAATTTGGGAGACCTCTGCTTTCATGAAACTTTCCCTTTTCAATAGAAAATAAAGCAGTAGCTAGAGACTGAGTCTGTTCCATTTTATAAGCATTTCCTTTGGAGAATATAAATTAAATTCATGTCTCAAATGAGGGAGAAAACTCTGACACTGGTTTTATGGGAATGAGTGTTCCTGGAACAAAGGAGGGCTGTGCAAAGGTCCTGAGATGACAGTGGGACTTGCAGGTTCAGGTGCAGCAAGGATACCAGGTGGCTGGATCAGTGTGAGCTAGGAGGAGTCCTGTATAAGGAGGTCAGAGGAATAATGAGGATTTCGATCTTGTGCAACCTGGTAGGTCATTGTAAAGCTGTTTGCTTTACTTTTTGTGAAATGGAAAAACATTGGTGGAGCAGAGTCAGAACTCAGTTTAACTTCTATTTTGAAAAGGCTGCATGCACTGCTTGCTAGGTTTGAAACTGACTATAGAGAAGTAAAGCTGGAAGCAACTTGTGTGAGATGGTGGTGATTTGACCAGGGGGGTGGTAGTGGAGGTACTAGTAAGTGCTGGATTCTGGTTATGTTTCATAGGATTTGCTGATGGCTTGGGTGTGTGGTGTGAAAGACAGAGGAGGAATCAAGGATTAACCCAAAGTTTGGAGCCTGAGCTCCAAACTGAGAGAAATAGAGTTTCCATTAAAAGAGATGAAGACAATTATAGGACGATCAGGTTAGAGGAAATACCGGAAAATCGATTTTGGATGTGATAAGTTTCAAATCCATATTAGTTATCCTTGTGGAGATATTTAAGTAGGCAGTTGGACACGAGAGCCTGAACATCAGGGGAGCAATCTAGGCTGATATAAATCTAGTAGCTGTCAGCATAGAGATGGAATTTAAAGACATGTGATGTCATGATGTCATCTAAGGAGTGATTAAGTAGAAAGAAGAGCTCAAGTACTGAGACCTGTGAGAAAAGAAGGATCCATCAATTTAGATCCAATAGGAGTACCAGCAAAGTGGGTTGAAAACCAGATGAGTATAGTGCTCTAGTGACCAAGAGAACAAAGTGTTTCCAAGTTCAAATCTATCAGTGTTTTCAGCTTGCTTTTGAAACTCTCTCTCTCCCTTTTGGTTCAGTAGACAACTGAGTCTGTAACGTACTGTGATGAATGTTTGACAAACTGAGAGCTCCGAGATAATCATATTCTCTACAAAACAAACCCCTTGGGAGGATGTGTACCTCCAAAAAGTAATGCTGTCATAGCCCAAGTCATTTGCAGAACTATTTGGGGGAATTGCCATTATTTCCCTTAGGATATACACGGATAGTGCACAATTATGTTCTGAAAGATAATTTTGTGGGAGGACTAGGGTTCCCCCCACCCCCATATCTCAAGTCTGGTGAATAAGGGTTGTGAAGCCAGACATTGCTATACTTGGTCAACACCAAAATATGAATGTCAAGGCTTAAGATTGACTTGCATCCTCGTCTGTCTTTTAGTACATTTTCTGTTTGTTTCAAAAGCTGTGTATGCTTTCTGATTTCAAATTAATCATTAGATTACACGGATAAAATAAAAGGAAGGGAAACACACCCACAGTCTTACTTTTATTGTTTGTAAGATTTCTGTATCATTTTCACACTTTTCTACTTGCTTTTAATTTCATCTTTTGGAGACCAAATATCTTATAAACCTCCCAGGAATGGCCTTTAAGTTGGCTCTCAACATAAGAGCTGTAAGTGATTTCAGAAAGACATTCAGAGGTACATCTTGGAAGTATGAAATATAAATGTGAATGTATAACTTCTAATTTTTAATTTGTGTCTTATCTTTTTTATCTTCTTTTTTCTCTCACCCTATCCCAATCCCCTTTTCCAACGTCCAGTTGGTCAACTGGTGAGAAAAAAAGAATGCTATTTGGAGTCAGATAGAGTTGGATTTAAATTGCTGTTCTGACTGTGAAGTTATTTATTCTATCTGAGCCTCATTTCCTTCATCAAGAAAGTGGTAATCTTAATAAGGAATTGTACATAATTAATTAAGGGAGCACCTGTAATGTATAGTGTATTTAGCACAGCATAGGTGCTCATCAAAATTTAACATAATTGGAAACACGTGTTTTATAGTCTGAAAAAATAATGACTCCTTTTTTTCTCATCTGAGTGATGTACTTTCCTCTTTGGTTTGTTGTAATGATCAAATTAAATCATGTATATAACATGCAACAGAGAGGCTGGAATATAATATGTGTCCAACAAACCTTTGTTGAAGACATGGATCTATGTTTCATGTTTTATTCCTAGTCCAGTGCTTTGTACATAGTAAGAATCCAAATACTTTTTTAAAAAATTAAAATGAATTTTATTTGTTTATAGTCCCATGCTTGTACTCATACTTCTCCAGTGAGATATGTCATGCTGTTTTACTAGAAAATGTGCAGGAAATGCAGGGGGTGCTGTTTGCAGTAGGAGGTAGATTAGTAAAATAAATAAGTAAACACACTTTCCTCACCTAAAACACACATATTAATTATAAAGAAAATTCCAAAACACTGAGGTAAACAAAGAAACAACCTAAAACTATTACTAAGGATCCCATGATTCTTCTCTGATTGTACTTCGCTAATTTCAAAGGGCATGAAACAACACTGTCAGCTAGAGCAAAAGCTTCAAAACCCAAGTTTAAATGGCAACCCAGGTCTTCCAGGTTTCACTCCGGTTTCCATAGAGTCCGTTCACTGTGTGTGTGACCTTGATGTTCATTTCTGCTCCTTGTACAAATTCTGTACATTTGGCTCTTCACACGACTTAAATACATGTTCATCTGCTTGGCCCATGCCCATGGCTGCAGTGCCTCATGCAAGCTTTCTTTCGTACCACTCCTTCCTTTAACTCCAGTGGAAATCCTTCACAGCACATTTGAATGTTGTGAAACTTTTATTTCAAATGCTTCATTTCATCACAACAGGCTTTTATTCTATAATATCTATTTGGAGCAGGCTGTCCTTTTAGAGAATTTGTGACAAAGGAGCTTTATTGTATGTTTTCTCTCCCTCTCTTTCTCTGTCCCCACCGTACACACATAGTGTCTGCATTATGTTAAAAAAATTCTCTGTTTTATTAATTAGGTCACAAAAGTATAGCAGTTTAATGAAAAACTCAGTCATTGTCCATTAAAACACCTCAAATAGAGAGTGATTTCAAAGTACTCCCTTCATCTGGAAGGTGTGATAGTGTTTATTTAGATAATCTCTCTCACACACACACTCATGCATTTGTACACACTCCCTCACATATGTACTCACTCTCTCACACACGTTCACTCACATGCACACAGGTACTCACTCTCTTACACCCACACACTACTTTATTTTCCGAATTCCAACTCTCAAGAAGAACTCTTAGCTGGCGGAAACCCCAACTTAATTGGCATAATCCACATCACTGAAATGCATGGGCAATGCTTGATCAGTAATTTTTGACTGAATATCAACTTTCCATTAATTCAATCTGTGTAGCTATAGATTGGCTGCAGCTGACTAGTATTTTCTTCTTTCCAAATCAGAAGTGACATCTTCCATTATCTAAATCTATGGTTTTCAGCCTCGTTGGAATATTAAAATCATCCTGAAACTCTAAACAATACAATGCCCAGACTTCAGCTCAAGAAATTTGAATTCCATTAAGTGGGGTGAGACCCTCAGCGTTGTTTTTTTTAAAAGTCTCAGGTGACTCTAAGATGCTTCATGGGTCTTCCCTGGTGGTCCAGTGGTTGGGACTCTGCACGCCCAGTGCAGGGAGCCAGGGTTCAATCCCTAGTCAGGGAGCTAGATCCTGCATGCCGCAACCAAGATCCCGCATGCCGCAATGAAGACCCAGTGCAACCAAATAAATAAATGAATAAATAAAATATTTACAATGCCTCATAGTACAGAGCCACTGATTTACCTGTACTTTTGAGTTGCCTGACCCAGGCTGCTGGCCATTTCATCTTAAAAAGCTAAAGCAAGAGGCTTTAGCGGAGGGCTGTAGAGGGGAGAGATATTCCCCAAATTCTTAGAGAACATAGAAAATCCAGCTGTAAACAGGAAAATGATCCAGAGAGAAGATGAAAAGTCCTGAGAGAAGATGGCTCAGAATAGAAGGTAAAGTCAAAGACCAGGAAGTAGATGGACCCTAGTGGAAGCTGGTTGGAAAACAAAGTAAATAAGATCAGAGATGTTATCTTAGATTACAATATTTACAGGTCAATGTCTGGTTCCAGCTGGTTTAAAGGCACCTGATCTGGTCAGATAATCTCCATTGACTTAGTCTACCCTGGACACCATCTGCATTTATAAAGACTGTAGTACAGTTAAGAGATCCTGGTTAGACTTTTCAAGGTAATTGAACACATATATCAACAATGCAATCAGAAGGACCACACCATGGTTTCTCTATGGGTGGGAAAAAGCAGACCCTGAGTGCTCATCTCTCTCAGAGACTAGCGTGAAAATGATTAACAGGCAGCATCAGTCGTCGGATTCCATCCCAAACTTTGTGCGCAGTACTGCTTATCCTCGGGTGAGACTGTGGCAAATCGCTCGCATGATCGCATGAGCACTAGGACCCAGGGCCAGAAAGTTTCTGCCACTGAATGAAGATCTTTGCAATGAATAATTACAAATGAGGCAGGCGATCATTTGCGTCATGGTTCATCGGCCCGTCAGAGTGAAACAAAGACATTTTTCACTCTCATCCCTCTACCATATGCACTATTAAAATGCCTTTGTAGATTACTGTAAATAATTCAAGTGTTTATTAAAAACTCTGTTGGAAGAGCAAGGAATCATAGATAATAAGAGAGAATACCGTCCAATTAATTGCTATATAGCATGGTCCATCCATCATATCACAAAGTGCTTCAAGGGGAAACACAGAGACAGGTTTTTCAGGCCAGACTCAAAGAGGAGGTCATTTAAAATGACCTGAGAAGAAGAGTTACAGTGCTATGTTGCTTCTTAGGGTCCTAGTTATTTTGCTGGGTCAGGTCATTTCTCTAATCTAGCTCAGGCATTTACTTATTTTCATCGTAATTCCAGCTGATGAACTTGGCTTACAGTAAGGGGAAGGAGTGGGTATATGTTGTAGCATCTGCAAGCAGCCCATCTTCTGTGTCCTTCTGTTTTTGTGTGTATAGAGACAGAGAAAATGTGAACCCCATCCAGCTCCCCCTGGGGTAGGGGCATTATGACGCAGCAGCATTGCCGTATGGCATGTGACTGTCATGTTGGCCCAGTGTGAGATGAAGTAGGGGAGGCCAAGACAAAGGTAGCATCCTCATCTGAGCCATGATGTTCTTGGTTGAGCATGATCACCTGCCCTCATCCCAAGTGATCCTCGTAGTTATGAATAGTAAGGTAACAATATCTCCCATTCATTAGGCACCTGACGTGTACCAGGCACTGTATTTGGCAGTTTTGATGCAATAAGGATGGTTTTGTCTCAAGGTGATTGAGTTGCAGGCTTGGGAGTCAGACTGCAGAATTTGGAGTCTTGGCTTCACATGTACTAGTTCAATGCCTTCAGCAAATTCTTTAACCTTTCTAAATCTCAAGTTCTTCATCTATAAAATGTGTTTAACAATGAAATCTGTTTCACAGGGTTGTGGACTGTACATGCTCCATGAAGAAGCACTAGCCTATGACTGGCACTGTTAACACTCCAGAAATGTTAGCAATTATTATTAATCTCGCTTGGTACTTAATAAGTAATACACTCTGGTGAATATACTCTAATATTACAGCAATATTATTATCTCCATTTTATAGAAAGGCTATTGAGACTCAGGGACATTTAAGAGCTTGTCTGACCCAACTATTTGAATCTAGGCTTATTTGATTCCACAGCATGCTTCAAATGTGGTTATCAAAAGGGTTTACCCTTATTCACTCTACAAATAGAATTTTAAAGTCATTCTACCTCTTTTAGGAAAAGAAAATAACAGAATTTTTACAGGAAGTAATAGATATCTAGGTACCTCCAAGGTATATTTCCTCCTTACCTTGGCTCTCTGGCTTCCATAAGCATCTGGACCTTGAAGGTGTGGGACTCCTCTTGTCATCCTGTGAATCCAGTCTGAAGATACTCTAGGCTCACACAAAGTTGTTGTTTACAGACCTAGAGCTAGTACTCTTCCCACCGTATCCGACAGGGTGCTGTTGACCATTCTAGGTATTTTAAACACACAGAATTTAATTTAGAAAATTGGTTACAATGGAGTAGAAAGAACTACAAGAGTGAAGGGGAATAGAGGAATGACTGGAGGAACAAGATGAAAAATAGGTACTGCTCAAAGATTAGAAGCTGCTAATGTTTTGGGTAGACTCACTGGAAGGCACTGGTCTGTACCAACTGATGCATTGCTAGCTGTGCGATTGTGGTCACTTCCACTGAATGAATGCCACCTTGGCAAGGGCTGGAATGGGTGAAAACACACAGGCTCTCCCTGGGATGCTGGAAGCTGAAGTTACCCTATCATGTTACCTGTAAATCTACTGCCACACTGTCAGATCCAGAAGCAAGAAATGTCTCCTTTTTCTTGCCTTCTTATTTCCCAACAGTATCTACAGTTGGTGGAACCCAACAGAAAGCCAGGTGGACCAGGAATCTCAAAAGTATTGTTTGCCAACTCCCTACCCCAGCAGTGCAGTGCAGAGTATAGTGGGTGTGGGGCATATATAGCTGAAAGACAATAGGCAAATATTTATTATGGTAAGTGACACCTAACATAACCCTAAACTTTTAGTTGAAACTCTACTTTCAGTCCACAGGACTGTGGCTTTGCCTATCCTGACCAATCACTAGATCTCCTTTAACACCAGCCTTTGCTTTACTGAGAATGGTTTGTAAGAAATTATAAGAAGTCATTCCCTCATAAAAGTAGAAAGAACAGAAATGTGAGGTCACAATTCTGAAATTTACTCATAGCTAGAAGAGTCTCCTCATAAATTGGGATATCCAGGTTACCAACTCCACGTAATTAAAAACTCGCATTCTCAAAAGTCTTTCATTATTTCTCTTAGAAATTTCAGTTTGCCTTGGATCTTCTAGATTTAATATTCAACTATGAACATTGCCAGATGCTCCCCGGGACAATATGGCATGAAGAATTGTCCTATCCAAAACACATGAATCAATGCCCTGTTTCTGTTCAACTGAGCCAGTAGCAATAGAAACAGATACCTGCTAATGCTTAGCTGATTTGTGTTATATCAATCTCCTATCCCTTGTAGCTGGTCAGGGTCATCAAGTGACAAGTCTAGCAATGGACTGTGAACAGAAGGGACGTCACTTCCAGATTCAGGCTGTGAAAAGCCCCTGCACAACTGTCTGTCTCTTCCCCCTTGGTGAGAGTGGAGGCTGTGTTTTAAGATAGTGATGAAACAAGGTGGAAGAAGCCTGAGTCTCCCCACAGGTAAAAGCAAGGCAGGGCTCAGCTTAGTGAAGATTTTTGATCAGGCAAAAATCTCTCTGAAAGCCTCTCCTATTGGGTCCCTTATTTCTGCCTTGTTACGCTTGAAACTTTGCAGTCACTTTCTTTCTTTTTTACCCTAGTTATCACATAGGGTCAGTTCTATTTCCAAAGAGTCTCTCCCAAATCGTTTTCTTGTCTGCTCCTGTACCTACCACCTTGGTCCATGAGCTTGTCAACAATTATCTGGACTATCTTAACAACCTTTAAGTGGTGTCCTTCACCCAGCCTTTCCCTGCTTCAATTCTTTAACTTGGATATTCCAACACCGTATCAATCTCCCTAATTGAAGTTTTGCTCAATCCAATCTCCTACTTTTTAAGCTTTGTGGGCTGCCCGGTGCCTAAAGAATGAAGTTTAAATTTCTTATCCTGGTATTCTCCTTTTTTTTCTTCCCAGTATAATACTTCTTTTTCCCCCTTTATTTTTTTAATTGAAGTATAGTTGATTTACAATGTTGTGTTAGTTTTGGGTTACAGCAAAGTGATTCAGTTATACATACATATTGTATATATATATATATATATTTTCAGATTCTTTTCCCTTATAGGTTATTACAAAATATTGAGTATAGTTCCCTGTGCTAGACAGTAGGTCCTTGTTGTTGATCTATTGCATATATAGTAATGTGTATATATTAATCCTATATTCCTAATTTATCCCTCCCCCTCTTTTCTCTTTGGTAACCATAAGTTTGTCTTCTATGTCTGTGACTCTGTTTCTGTTCTGTAAATAAGTTCATTTGTATCATTTTTTTTAGATTCCACATATAAGTAAAACATACTGTATTTCTCTTTCTCTGTCTGACTTACTTCACTTAGTATGATAATCTCTAGGTCCATCCATGTTGCTGCAAATTACTGTGGCATTCTTAATTCATTACTCTCTGGCCAAACCATTAGTTCCTTCCTGAACCCTATGTTCGTATCTTATTGGGAAAGCATTGGGGAAGTTAAAATATGACCCTTTTTTTCCAAGTCTAGCTACACACACTTCTGTGAGCAGGGAGATTCTTGAAGTCAAGTGGTAAATATGCCTACTTTACTGGTTAGGGCTGGGATTATACTGTGATGGCAAATAAACCCAAGATCTCAGTGGAGTATTATAGAATTTATTTCTTAAATGCCCAGAGTCTGCTCTATATTGGGTTCTCTCCAGACCTATTTGGTTGACTCTTGCTCAGTGACTTAGCGATCCGATCTGTTTCGATCATGTGGCTTTATGGTGTGAACACATCACTTCCATACTTACCACCAGAGGGGAAGAAATGGTTGGAATGTTATTAGGGGGATCTTATTACCTGAACCAGGAGTCATACACGTCACTTCTGCATATAATCTACTAAGACAATAGTCATTTGGTCCTGACTACTGCAGAGGACTAGGAAGTGAAATATACTGCCCACGGAAGTGAGGAGACCCAGATAGGAGTATAGCACTAGCAAGGTCCATTCACACATCATGCTCAATAGTTAATTCTGCTGCTCCACGGTAAGTAATTACAGTTGATATTTTTGTAATAAAACTGGCATGTCATACAAGAATGTGCTTGCATTAATATTGAAACTAATAAGATTTGAAAGAAATTTTGCACTGCTGGCAATCGCTTTAGATTATGTCCTCAAAACCTGGTAAATTAATTGTTTCATTTGTGGTTCTTTGTGGAAAAGGATTTGAGAAGCACTGAATAGATATATGATTATCTCTTTCTGATGAATTACTGGCAATTTTATTAATGACATAACTTTCTACTTACATTTCTATTATTGTTTTATACTGGTGACAATAATTTCTTACCTTAACCATCTGATATATGACTTTTGTCTAATTTTTTACAAAGTAAGTTATTTTTTTAAAGTCTCTACAACTCTTTAACATGGAAAAATTTGCCCAATAATTTGTAGAACCTATTTTTATAAGGTTTCATCTTAATTGTGAATCAAGAATTCAAGTCTCTATCTTAACACGTGCAATGTTACATCTCCAAAGGCAGTGAGAGTACAGGCATAACTCGGAGATATTGCAGGTTTGGTCCAGACCATAGCAATAAAGCAAATATTGCCACAAAGAGAGTCACATAAATTTTCTGGTTTCCCAGTGCATATGCAAATTATGTGTACACTCTACTGTAGTCTATTAAGTGTGCAATAGCATTATGTCAAAAAACCCCACAATGTATATAACTTAAAAATACTTTATTGCTAAAAAAATACCAAAACAATTACAATAGTAACATCAAAGATCACCGATCACAGATCACCATGACAAATATAATAATAGTTAAAATGTTTGAAATACTGCAAGACTTACCAAACGGTGACACAGAGACCTGAAGTGATCAAACGGTGTTGGAAAAATAATACCAGTAGATTTGCTCTATTCAGGGTTGCCACAAACCTTCAATTTGTAAAAAACACAATATCTGTGAAGTGCAATAAAGCGAAGTGCAATAAAACAAGACATGCCTTTAAAGGCAGGAAGGTAGTTAAGGGAAGTTGATAGAGCAGTCCTGAGGCTCTGAATTTCAAGTTCAGTAACTAAGGTGAGCTGTAAGTCATGAGGTCTTTCTAATTTTATCTCAAGGGTTTATTCTTTCAGGATACTGATATACTCCATTTAATGTGACAATAGTAGAAATGTATTAGCTAAATAAGTGGACTATTTTGCTTTCAAACTAAAGAAAATTCCTGGTAACTCAGGTGATGACCCTCAAGTCTCTATTTTGATGCCGTGGATATCTGTCAAATGTTGATAACTCTGATTTGTGAAAGCATCAGTTAAGAGAATAGATTAGAAGAAAAAAACATTTATAAAACATCACATATTCATGCAAAATGACTTATGAATGGATTATTGATTAAATGGGTGAGTTAATGAATTGATGACTATTTCTCCAACCAAAAATCTTAAATAAAGCAGTAAAAAATCAAATAGAAGATACATTTTAGTTAAGTACCTCTTTATTTGTTTTCAACTTTCTATTTGATTTTATTTCCTATGTATTGTATTTATAAAAACTAAGTCCTCCTCAATATGCCTTTCAGGATGTAGATTTTGTATAGCCTGTGTTGATCAAATTTACTAGAAAGAAACTTGAGAATTGGGAGTACTTCTGTTTTGTGAGTTTGAACCAGAAAGTTGAAGTCACAGATCATACTGTTAGACGTTTTCTATAGAATTTGGTAATTTCAATATTTACCAATAGAGAAAATATTTAAACCGTTTGAAACGTGATTTTATGTCTTTTTTTTATATATTGGTTTTCTGAGGCTACCATAACTGATTACCACAAACTGGGTAGCTTAAAAAGAAGCCAGAAATTTTTTGTTTCACAGTTCTGAAGGTGGCAAGTCTGAAATTAGGATGTTGGCAGGGACATGTTCCCTCTGAAAACTGTAGGGGATAATCTGTCCTATGCCTCTCTTTTAGCTTCTGGTATTGTCAGCAATCCCTGACCTTCCTTGGCCTGTAAATGCATCACTTGCAACATTACCTTCTCATCGTATGGTGTTCTCCCCTGAGTCTCAATCTCTGTGTGTCTTCTGCTTTTCTTGTAAAGACACCTGTCATGTTAGATTGAGTCCCACCCTAATGACCTCATCTGGACTACCTCTGCAAAGACTCTATTTCCAAATAAGGCATTCATAGGTACTGGGCATTAAGAGTTCAACATATCTTTTTGGGGATACAATTCAATGCATAACATCATCTGAAGAATGACTTTTACCTAAGGTGAACAAAGAACTTCAATGGTAAAACTCGAAAGCAGTTGTCTAAGAATTGTTAGCCCTTCTCTACCTACAAGTTTTTACTTGATACCAACTATCTAGAAACCAACTATCTAGAAACACATTTGTTATATTCATGAGTTTAATTCAGAATCATACAATCTAGCTTCATCTCTGGACAGAATGTCAGGGTTTCCTACAGAGTTGAATTACATGTTAATTCTCTCTTAAATAGGGAGATTTTTACCCCTCATCTCCACCCAAAACTGAGGAGTATTGGCCTCCTTTCTTTCTCTATAAACACATCTGATGTCATCTGGATTCTTAGTCAGAATATGAATCCAGTCAAAGCATCAACTTCATCACAGGGAAGTTGGGAACACAAAGAGAAAATTGGAAATTCAAACTCATCTCCATAAATCCTTGAGAATGTTTCATTTGCTGATATTTACCTGTTAATTAGAATCAAAGGAGAACATTTATATAATAAAGCTCATAAAAGCACACTGGATAAATATTAATGAATTCAGTGATGGGCCTCTGTTTCCAGGCAACCAGATATTCCCTGAGAGTATTAATGTTGGCTGTAAAATAACAACAGCTCAGGCAGAAGTTCTGATGGCTCTGTGGACTAAATGCTCTGGATCCTCTAGACCAAGCTGCCACCCTTCCTGAGTTGCAGATTGAAATGATGGCTTCAAAGATGACTGCTCTCTGTCTCTATCATGTCTGTCACCAACGTGAGCTACACACTCAAAATTCAATGGGATCTGGTGAAAAATTGATTTTGACACCAATAGGAGAAGTAGTGAAGTGGGTGGCTGTCCACAGTGTCAAGGAGCATGAAGCAGGGGATTTGCATTTTAATCCTCACTCTGTTGCTAATGGATTGATGCCTATAACTTCTGTTTACATACCTGTCCACAAAAGGAAGGAAGGAAGGAAGGAAGGAAAGAAGGGAGGGAGGGAGGGAAGGAGGGAGGAAGAGAAGAAAGAGAAGGAAGGAATAAAAGAGAGAAAGTTTTTGGATTAGCTGAACTACAGAATCACGTCCAGTTCTGACAGTCTGTGATGGTTCCTGTTCACCGTGATTAAAATAATAAAAACTACTACTCAAGTGTTAAAAGGAGGTGCTAGTAAAGATAATTTGGAAATAAGCCACTCCACTGGAAGGTAACATTTGGGTTCCAAAGCTAAGATTGGATAAACGGCAAGTCCAGTATCAGGGAAAGCAACTTCTGGTCTCCTTTTGATGCACAGATTATCTAATTCACCCCATCTCTCATCAAGCTCCATGTCTGCCCCCTCCCTACCCCATGTCACACCCCCAGGCACAGCCTCCCTTTAGCTCTCTCCTGATGGAGTGAGAATAAACAGGAGATTTGGAGTATATCTTGTGTTCCCACCAGCGTTAATCTGCTTCTCATCAAATCAACCCAGTGCAGCAATCAAGAGAGATGAGGTAGCCCAGAGCCAGTTGGCATAGCCGCCACTCTCTCATGCCGTTGCCAGTGCCTGGCTAGCCGAGCCAGTGAGTTTGAAAAGAAGGGCCCTGTTCATGTTGTGTGAATGGGGACACAGCCACCTCTAGTGAGATTCCACACTGGGACCCAGGGTGGGGGGATTTACTACTTTGCTGTCCTCTCAGAGCAACCTCCAGCCAAAGACAAGGTTGTCTCCATCCTCCCTGCCTAGGCTCCATAAAATTCATGCATTGATGGGAGCAGATCTTGGTTTGCCATGCTATTTCAGGCTGCCGCCAGCTTGTAATTTATTCCTACTTTGTCTTACACAGCTCCCTTCTCATTAACAACATATTTCATATTTTACAGCCGAAACTGGAAAAAATGTCTATTTCCCTGAATCTAACCTAATCGTTGACATGATTTCCCAGAAGTCAGACTAACTAAGAAAAGGGAAAATGGCATTTTGGTTTCAAGTCAGGCAGACCTATATTCCCGTGGCAGCTCTGTCTCTTTCAAGAACTGTGAACCCAGGGCAAGTTTCTTGGCCTCTCTGAGCTTCTGTTTGTTTATTCATCTTTAAGATATGTATAATATTGCCTACCACACAGGGCTATAGTGAGAATTCAATTCACGTATTTTAAAATGTCTTGTACTGGGTCTCGCAATTTCGATCACTCAATAAGTAGTAGCTATTATTGTTATGGTGATGATCATTATTATTATTATTACTCTGAAAATATGCAAAGAGCAAAAAATCTTCAAATGGAGACAGGACTAGTTCTAGGAAAAAAATATGAAAGAGGTGAAAACTGGCCATTGGAAATTGGCACTTCATGTTACAGAAAATGGATTTGGGAAAAAAATCTGGATTTTCATCTGCATTTTGACACTCTAGGAATTGTTTTCTTGGAGGGGCAAGAGTAAGGATAAGTCATTTAGAATGTCCAATTCTTACTATCCTGGAGTGTAAAATATGGATGGTAATGGCCATGTCAGGAGATAAGAAGTATGAGAGCATTTTGATGTATTATGAAGTATTGTATGTCATAAGGTGGTTATGCATTTGACTACTTCCTCATTTGATCCCCTCCTTTTTCTTCATTGATCTCTTGTTACCATGCTACTTTTTTCTAGCACACTGTAGGTGCACTGTAGATTAAATCCCATTCATACCACTCCCATTGCAACACCAGGTGCCCTTACCCCTCCCATCCCAACTGTCGTTAAAGGTTGCTGACACCTGAAAACAAATTAAGATGTGAATGGTGGATTCAGTACTTCTTCCAAATAAAATATGAATTTCTGTATTCAGTGACTTAAAACAGTGTATTGTAAGCAGTGGTTCTTGGATTTTTATGTGCATGGGAATATCCTGGGAGAATTTTGTAAAATGCATATTCCTGGATCCCCCATGCTAATTGAGTAGGTTCTAGGAATCATCATTTTTTAATAAACTTTCCAGATAATTGTGGGAAATGCTAGAGATGGGACTATCAGTATCAAGACTAAAACAGGAAGGGAGAGCACTCTATATTATTATTATTGTTTTTTTTTTTAATTTTTGGCTGCATTGGGTCTTCGTTGCTGCACGCGGGCTTTCTCTAGTTGTGGCGAGTGGGGCTACTCTTTGTTGCGGTGTGCAGGCTTCTCATTGTGGTGGCTTCTCTTGTTGCGGAGCACGGGCTCCAGGCACCTGGGCTTCAGTAGTTGTGGCACATGAGCTCTAGAGCGCGGGGTCAGTAGTTGTGGCGCACGGGCTTAGTTGCTCCGCGGCATGCGGGATCTTCCCGGACCAGGGCTAAAACCCGTGTCCCCTGCATTGGCAGGTGGATTCCTAACCACTATGTCACCAAGGAAGCCCGGGTGAGCACTCTTAATATCACAAGCTAGAAAGCTGCCAAATTTTCCAGTGGGTAAACCTACACAATTTTCTGCTTCATCCTAGCATTAGGCTGTGCTTCCCTCCAATCTCCTCTCCCCAGAGCCACAAAATAGATCATTCTGATGCAATCGTTTCTGGTACATTTTTTCTAGAGCAAAACTTGGTTCTATGTCAGTTGGCCTACTTCAGCAACCTATCTCCCTTTCACCCAATTCTTTGGGCCTTGATAAATACTCCTGTGTTGCTTACTTTACCTTTCTTTGTTCTTCCTGGTCTTTCTCACACCTTTATTTCCTGGACAACTTGTAATATCTGGTTCAGGTATCATCTCTGCCAGAAAACCTACCCTGAGACCCTTCAGATAAAGCTAAGACCTTTTGTTCGCATCTTATAGCACTCACAGAAGTGATGTGAGATCATTGGTTTGCATATTTTTTCCTTCCATTAGACTGTGAATTCCTGGAAGATACTGATGATATTTGATTCATCTCTGTACCCTCCCCAGAGCCTCAACCAGATATATAAATAGATGACATTCTGTTTTAGGTGTTCGTTGCTCACAATTTATCTCTTCTTTCCTCAGTGGAAACACACACACTCACACACCCACACAAATGATATCTCCACCTTTTTCTCCTCTACCTCCTTGCTATTCCTCACCCACCTCTTTTCCTTTCCTATCCTGGAGTATATTGTGAACCCTGGAGGTCAAACTCAAGCCTGGGGATGCCAGGACTGTGGAATAAAATCATAGGACTGGCTGTGTTCAGATGTTTTATTACTGTTCACCAGGGCTGCTGGAATAAGAAGGAGAAGTTTTCTTTTTAAAGGATTAACATTTCTGCCGGCACCAAGGAGTTTATAAAAATTAACACACAGGAGATCACGAATGTCAAATATGGTTCATGTCTGAAGGAAAAATGAAGAAAACTCCATTTTCTTTCTGGGTGACGATGGCAGTCACCTTTAAATGAATTAGTGATTAGCTCCGGAGGAAGACCCTTAACCCCATGGGGTGCTATTTATTTGTATGTTTGTAGGCTAGAAGCCAACTCCTTTCCCTGTCCTGTTTGCCTCGGGGAGCCCCAAGTCCCTGCTTAGTATTCTGTTATGACTGCTGACAAAATACTGCAATTGTCTCCCCGGATGTTAATAGCTAATTTCTGGACCTCAGGGAAAGGATTTGTGGCTATGATTTACTGCCGCTAATGAGGCAAGACAGTACTCTTCCATAGATGAGAGAGAAGGTGAAACCCAAGTTCAATTCCATGCATGCCTTTTCTTGCAGACATGCTATAAAGGATTGAGCATTACTTTCAAATCCAGTTGTCATAAGCCTCTATGCTCAAGGCTGGGTGTCTGGCTTATAATTCTGAGTTCTTTCCAAAATAGGAAGAATAGATATCACTTTAGATTCCTGGCTTGAGCTTCGTGGATGTAGAGCCCGCACTTGTCACGGAAAGGAACTCCGTATTTATTTATTAATGATGAACAATAAATGCCCTTGCAACAATTTGGTATATGCCTTTAATCCACACTTGTTTACAATACAGTAAGCATGCATGGATGCACCTCAGGAACTTCAGCTGTCTGGCTTGGACCTGAACCCAGATGACCAGATGCTTATCAGAATCTTTTGTGAACCATCCAACCTTCTTGCATGTCAGGAACTGAAGGGAACTGATTTTCTCATGAGCTTTCAGGCATTTCCGGTAAGACCCTGACTAATGCAAGAACAAGCTTTTCTCAGAGTTTTGGCCCTTCACCAAAACTTTATAGCACTTCCTTGTAAAGACACCTTCCATAAGCCTGTGTGCAGTTGATCTCCCTGGGTCATTTGAAAGGCTGAGTGGAGAATCTCCATGTTGAGATAAAGATGCTGAGTGTGTAAGGAAAGACAGAAGCATTATGTGTGGTATGGTTAGTGAATGAGGTGATGTCTTCTTTCTGTGTCTTTCTTACATGTGTCTTTGTCAATAAATACAGATGCCACACTGAATTTTGGTTGTAAAATCAAATACATTTTATGTTGCAGTTTTAGATCCTTTTTAAAAACTAAGTTGATAGCTTCCACAAATACTTTGTCCCCTGGTGGTTTGAGTCTGTTTATTTCTTTCTGAATGTATTCAAATATCCAGTTAGCTTTGGCTAAGTGAATAGTTGTACCTCAGTTAAATGACAAGACTCGTCAATGATAGGGACACGTGGCATGCATGTCATGGGTGATCTAGAATCCTTGGACAGAGAATAACTGAGTGAACGTGTATATGATGAAGTTCCACACTTTATCCGTTACAATAGTAGCCATTGATTAGTTATCAGTTCACACATAATGAAAAATGCAACTTAGAGCAAAACACAAAGAAATGGAAATATGTCATAAGAATAGTGGGGGTTTTTTCTGCCATGCAACCTTTTATTGTAGAATATCACTGCTTAATCAAATCATTTTTTCTTCATGAATAAGTTTTAATTTCCTTTCTAAAAACCTTTTTTCAAATTGTTTTCTCTTTTGTTTTTAAGTTTGGGAGACGAAGGTTCAGAAACTAGTTATAGTCAATCACCAAAATGAAAACCATTGGTTAAAAAAATTCAGTTTTTAAAATTTCATGGTCACAGAACTGAATTAAGGCTTCTAGATCCATACTTAGTCATGTTTTTCAGAAATCCTTTCTTTTCAATATTTTTAATGAACGTTTAATTTTAGAACAGTTTTAGTCTTAGAGAATTATTGTGACGATAGTAATTCCTATATACCCACACCAGTTTCTGTTATTATTAACATCTTACATTAATATGGTACATTTATTATGATTGATAAACCAATAATGATACATTGTTATTAACTGAAGTCTTTGCTTTATTTGGATTTCCTTTTTTTTTTTTTTTTTTTTTTTGCAATACGCGGGCCTCTCACTCTGTGGCCTCTCCTGTTGCGGAGCACAGGCTTCGGACACGCAGGCTCAGCGGCCATGGGTCACGGGCCCAGCCGCTCTGCGGCATGTGGGATCTTCCCGGACTGGGGCACGAACCCATGTCCCCTGTATCGGCAGGCGGACTCTCAACCACTGCGCCACCAGGGAAGCCCGGATTTCCTTATTTTTTACCTAATATCCTTTTTCTGTTCCAGGATCCCATTCAAGACACCACATCACATTTATAGTCATGTCTTCTTAGGCTCTTCTTAACTGTGACAGTTTATTCATTCATTATGACAAATATTCACCATACTTGTGATTGTCTTAGTTGTTATACTAGTAAGAGTTGCCAGTTAGGTTTTATTGCATTTGTCAATTTAGTTTGATTGGAGAGCAGCGCTGAAAGTTGTTTTGAGAATGACCCTGAGTCTGCATCTGGTTTAGTGGGAAAGAGTATCAAGAATGGGCCAGTCAACAAAAAAGAGAGAGAATGGTCGCACATATGACTGATGATGGTGGTTTCACCCAAGCTGTTTGAGATATAAATGAAATGGAAATAACTACCCTTTACGTTTGCAAGTTTATAGTGCGTTTATGAGACTGCAATCATGCATGCATTAAACCTCAGCAATAACCCATGCCCACTCTCTCATTTATCTGAAAGTCATTGAACAGCTATTGTGTGCTGGTGCTCTGGGCTAGATGGTGGAGAAGGGAGGTAAACCAGACATGGACACTGGACCTAGAACTTGGTATCAACATATGAAGTCTGGACGGTAGGATTTATAGGAAAGGACCTTCTATAGAAAAGGTGATCATTGTGGAAATGACCAGAGAAAATGTTGTGTGTGTGTGGCTTTTGTTTTGTTTTAAGTAGGACTGGAGTTCATCGTTTTAAAAAACAGGAAAAAAAGAAGGGAAAAGAATAAAAAGGGCTTTTCTAAGATTGCTTGTGTATATTGGGGATGAGGATGGGAGAAGGGTGCAGAGACTCTTCCTTAACCCCAGTGAGTCTGATTTCGAAGGGACAAAAGGGCAGGGCATTTTATTTGCCAAGAAGGCACTTAACTTGGGTCTTCGTTGCCCTCTCAGACCAGTACTTCACTACATGCAACCCATTATTCTATAGGTAGCCAATATATAGGTTTTCAGAACTCGAAGGGAAAAAAAAAAGTTACTCTCAGCCCAACAATTGGGCAATTGCATTGACAGAAACATGCTCAGCTTAAATCTTTTAGAGGCTTCTGTCTGCTCCAAACTGTAATAATCTTGAGGCTGATTTGTGAGTGCAGTTTGTCGGATCAGATTTAAAATTCCCAAGTCACACCATGGTGTCCTCTCTGGGAATGTCAAATGCAAGAATGGGAGGAGGAAATTAATGTATTCTGAAGACTGACTCTGTGCCAGGCTCTAGGCTGGCTGCTTTTTAAGCATACCTCTCTATCTTCATAATGATTTGGGAAAGCATGTTGCAAACTTGAACTATTACTAGAGAAAAAGTCATACATATTTTGAGCCTCCTTCTTAGAAATTCCACCAGAATCTAGAGAGTTAGATATTCTAGTTGTCTGACTTCTACCATTGGTGTCTGAGCTGGATATAATAATGCCCCTCAAAGACATCCATACCCTAATCCCTTATAAACAGGTTACTTTAGAAAGCAAAAGGGATCTCTGCAGATAATATTCAGTTTACTGACCTTAAAATACAGAGATTATTCTGGATTATATGGGTGAGTTCAATCTAATCACATGAGCCCTTAAAAGCAGAGAACCTTCTTTGGCTGCAAGCAGAAGAGGGACAGAGATGAAGCAGAAGAGGAACAGGAAAAACAAAAAAACAAAAAAAGATGGACAGTGATATCAGAGAGATTCGAAGAATGAGAAGGATTTGAGTGGCCATTGCTGGCTTAGAAGATGAAGAGAAGAGGGCCATGAACCAGGGGATGAGGCAGCCTCTAGAAGCTGAGAATTACTCCCACCCAACAGCCAACAACAAAATGTGGATCGTAGTCCTACACCTACATGAAATTGAATATGACGAACAGCCTGAATGAGTTGGGAAGTGGGTTTGTCCCCAGACTCTCCAGTAAGGAACACAACCTGTTGAGACCTTGATTTTGGCCTATGAGCTATGTTTTTGTCTCCTAACATATAGAGCTGTGAGATAAGAGGGTATTGTGTGTTTAAAAAATTTTTTTTTTTGTTTCTTTTTTTATATTTTGGCCATGCTGCGTGGCATGTGGGATCTTAGTTCCCCAACCAGGAATCAAACCTGCGCCCTTGCATTGGAAACTTGGAGTCTTAACCACTGGACTGCCAGGGAAGTCCCAAGAGGGCATTGTTTTAAGCCATAAAGTTTACGGTAATTTGTCAGGGAAGCCATGGAGAAATAATACAGAGGCCCATGTCATTGACCTAAATGGGGCATGTGATAGACTAGGGGCACCTGGCTATACCTGTGGGCCATGGAGTAAAGGAGGAGTGAAGACAGCATCTAAAGACAAAAGCAGGTATGGATACTTGGAAATTGATAGCAGAGTCCAGACAAAGTTTCAGATCTGAAGCAGTGTGAAGGAAAAGGGACAAGAGAGGAAGCAGAGCCAAGAGGGAGTCCCAGATGCTCAGAGAAGAACTATTGAAACAGGATCATGAGTTTTGTCCATGAAAGAGGAGGAAACTATTAAAAAACAGGGCTGGTCTCCATTGGAGCAATGCCATGAGCATCATCTCCCACCCTGCAGCCAAATAAGGGTTCACAATGGACCAATCAAGTGTGCTTTAGCTGTGAGTATCCCTGTGTTAACTGGCTCCCCACTTATATTACTTTACCCTATAGAGGATGTAATTAGGCACTTTGCCCAATGACTGAGAAGAAGCAATTTTTCTCTCTCAGATATAGGCATAGTCTGCAGAAACACACATCGCTGTGGGAAAACAAGGCTCTCAGTCTGTGCCTGTGTTGGATTCCTTGTCATATGAAGGGTGAGGTATAGTCATTACTGGATGATCTGGGGCAATAAAAGAGATAGACCTCAAAGGGAAGAGTTTTTCTCCCCATTATTTACTTGGCCACTTCGGCTCATTCTCAGGGCTCGGTTTAGTCCAGACCTCTACCATAACCCTCCCTCACTCCCCCCACCCCACCCCAGGGTGGATTAACCTTCTGCTTCATGTTTCCTTACACCAGAGACCTTAACACACTGCAGAACATCTGCACGTTTCTACACTCTACATGGTAGATTCAGAGTGGCCATGGGCCATGGACTATTCCTATATCCTCAGCCTCTCAAGCAATGCCTGAAACATAGTAAGCCCTCCTATTTATTTTATGGTAAAGATTATGTTACCTTGGATTTCTCTTCTTTTAGGTTATCAACTTGACCAAAAGATACCCAGTGCCTTATGTTAATAGGTTTTTGATGGAGCAACCACACAAGCATTCCGGGCCAGTTTAGATTTGGTTATTTTTTCAGGGACTGTATTTCTTAGGTTATTTTATGGTACTTTGGTTAAAGTGAATAGGTTAGTTTGGAATTAGAGTGAATATCATTACTGTCACATCAAATTAAAATCTAACCTGTTGCATCAACAGTTACTCAAAAAAGAAGTCAAAACACTTGATTATAGCGATTAAGCCAGCACATGTTGATATATACTCACAATTTACGTTACCTGCTTATCTGTACGTACTGTGTAGATATGCACCTGCCTTAATGACAGAGAACACCTAGGTACCTTCCACTCTTAGTTATTGTTCATATGTTACCTTTCTGGCAATGCTGCACTCAAGGCCTTAAATGTTAGATCTGCCATCAGAAATCTATCAAGCGTTCTTGGAAGCTGGGCAAGTCTCTCTCCCTAGCACTGTAGCCAGCTTTGAGTTAATTGTTCATTCTGAATAGAGGACATATGGACTTTAAATGCCGAGGTTTGAAATATTTTTTCCTTTCATTTTGAAAGGCTTTTACTTGAAACGTGAAAGGTTCTAAATATCGCTTCATTTCTAAAGGGAAAGAAAAAAGTCCTCTGCAAAATGCCGTGAGAAGGAGAAAAAAAGAGAAGAAAAAAACTTTCTCAGTGTAATGTTTTAACTATCTACTCATTTATAGGCACAACTAGGGAAGAGCTGGCTCTAATGAACACAAAAGAAAAATAGATTTCAGCTTATTTTCTAAAAGGGGTGGGAGGGAATCCCTCTTCCCACTGATTATAGCAGAAAAATGGACCAATTAGTTGAGGCAAAAAGAGGAGAGGGGCAAAGAAATATTCATTGTTTTCTCTTCTAAAGCCCCAGCTTGACAATATGTGTTTTTTCTTACCCAGCTCTAGGATGGTAATTAGCATAACTCAGGGCTGAGCTGTGTGCTAAGACATCAGGCCTGTCTCCTTTTCCTTACATCGCTCACACAGCAGCATGAGAGAAGCACAAGGGAAAGTCACCTCAGTCTCCACATCAGGTTGAAGCCATAATGGATAAAAATAAGCCCTGGGCTTCTTTACCACCACAGCAGACTCTACAAAACCCCTGCATACCAGTGTCAAATGTCCAGCACAATGGCAGAGATTGTCCAGAGTCCTGGAAAAATGACTTAAAAATATCACTCCTATTTTGGTACTTAAGGGAGTGTAAGACTTAAAGATGGGGAAGTTGAGCCATTAGGAGTATCTTTGTGTGGCTGTATAAACCCTAGTGCAGCCTCTGGGTCATGTACAGTCACCTGGGACCGCCTGGGCAAAACCATTGACTTCTGTGCCGAGATCCTGGAAGACTCAGGAAGCACCACTGTGTGCCAGTAGTCATCTAGGAGTTTACGAAAATTTCCTCTAGAGTTGCATTCTGATGAAACTCTTGTCCCTTTAAAATAACAAAATGAAACCAGGTGACATCAGTGGCTTGTGTAAGTTTCCTCTAAGGTAGGACATTTTGTTCCCCAATTATCTTTCATTGCTTCATAGGTGAGAGTTCTATTCTTGACAATGTCTGTGTCCAAATCTCCATGAAGCCAATAAACTAGACCCTTATCTTGTTGGACCGTCCACTACAGCCTTCTTTGGATGAATATGGATAGGAGGGACAGAAATAACACATGAGAAATAGCTTCTTTTCTCAAGCATGCCTCGAAGGACTGTGCAAGATGAGGATCACTCCAGTTAATTTGTGATCATACTGAAAATACCCATCACACTTGCTGACTTTTCCTTTTTATTTGTTTATTCATGTATTTATCCATAAATTTCACATATTTAGTATATATATATAATATATATAGATAACATATATATATGATTTTAATACATAGATTTATTTATAGACTATCTTGTGCCAGGTACTATGGCGGATACCAGGGATACATCAGTGGACAGGATAGCCAAAGTCATGGAGCTTATAAACTAGCAGGAATGATGACAATTAGACAAGGGAATTTGACAAAGTATGTTCTGTAAGAGACTATTTTGAAGGATTTTATCCTAGTCTAGGTATGTGGAAATTTCTCTCTAGGAAGAAATTAAATTTAAATGATGGATACTTTGGATTTGGTCAGAAGAAAGGTGTTAGGATGGAGGAAGAACATATTCCAGGATGAGAGAGGGTTGGAAATATGGGAAAGCTGGAAACTAGAAAAAGTGTTTTGTTAAAAAAAATCAAAATAAAGTCAAATATTGTCCTCTGAAAGCAAGAGGTCTAGAGTTGTAATAACTATTCAACTAACTACACAGCTCCTGGGACCAGTAGACAATAAATATGTGTTGAATGATGAAGTGTGTTAGTTATCGATTGCTGTGTAACAAATTACCCCTAAATGTAGTGGCTTAAAGTAGCAGTTATTTATTATCTCACATAGTTACTGAGGCTGAGAAATCCAGGAATGGCTCAACAGGGTGGTTCTGGTTCAGGGCCTCTCATGAAGCTGAAGTCAAGAAGTTGGCTGGGGCTGCCTCATTGAATGAATGCTTGTCTGTCCTGGAGGGTCTTCTCCCAAACTCATTCATGTTGCTGTTGGCAAGAGACCTGGGATGTTGGCTGGAGTCCTCAGTTCCTCATGACCTAGGCTTCTCCATAGAGTAGCTCACAACATGGCAGCTGGTCTAAAGTGAATGATGAGAAACACACACACACACAAACACACACGGAGAGAGAGTGAGGCAAAAGCCACAAGATCTTTTATAGCTTGGCCTCAGAAACAACACACTACCACTTGTGTCATGTTCTGTTGGTCAAACAGATCAGACCTGGTACATTATGGGAGAGTTCATACAAGGCATGAATGCCATGAGTCAGGGATCACCTGGGACCATCTTGGAGGTTGACTATCATAAGGAATGAGTAATAAAAACAATTAGAATAACCACAGTAGAAATAATATAAACTAGACAGGTAATAATCATGCATTTTTGGAGGGAAGTGATCTTACAACATCCCTAATCCTCAGCGTTTAATCATTAAGTATCATCGGCCAAATGGTAGGCCATGTTCATAACCTTATCTGCAGCACTCCATTCCCAAGCAATCTTTCCATCACTTGTCTTGTACTTCTCCCCTATAAACCAGACTGGCCAGATTGCACCCTGTTTCCAGATTCCCAATTTTGATACATTACCCAGATAGACCTCTCTTCCCAGAGGGCCCACCTCCTCTCTCTCAGCTTCATCTGCCCAATTCCAGCTCATTTCAGATGCTGTTTCTTTCAGGGACACTTTCCTGATCAGTCTCTAACCCACCAAAATGACCTTCTCACCCAACTCGTTTGCATCTTTCCTCAGGCATTTGTTCTTTGTTTCACATGGTAATTATTTATATACCTGTCCTATTCTCTAATAAAATTTAACTTCCCTGGAAAAACGGACTTTTGTCACACTCCTCTGGATCCATGCAGCACCCAGGACTATGTCCGATACTTAAACTTGCCATTATCTGATCTTCCTTTCCCTTCATGTAACTTTGGATATTTACCTGCACTTTCTGGCTTCATATTGGTTACGGTTCAGTTTTTCTCTACAGTATAGAAATAATCCACATAAAGGTTCCAACTCTTGCCTTTCAAATGAGTTAAGCATACACATGTGATTCTATAAAACCCCAATTGCTTCTCTGTGTTACCCAGATTTCTGCCTCGAGTCACATGACCATCCCTTGTCTCTAGTTTTCAACTCCCTTGGGTCTCCCAGGTTTGGGTTTACATTCAGGACTTGTGGCAGCTCATACCCCCATGACGTGAACCTATTTCAGAAATGTTACTCTGACCTTATCTTTGGCACATTCTCTAATATTCCCAGAACCCTGGCTCCCCGCACTAGAGCTGTGGGAAAGACATTCTGACCCCAGGGTCTTGGGATTTCCACCATCTGGGCTACCCATGCATACTGGTCCTAAAAAGAATACTGTATATTTGTATCATGCTTTGTAGTCTATTAAGTTCATCAACAGATGTTACCACATTGAATTCACAAAACACTATTTATGTTATAGTCTTATTCTCATTGTTTGTTTCTGTCAAGAAATAGAGGTCCTGAACTGTATGTAACTTGCCAAAGATTACAGAGCTATCAAATAGTGGAATCAGGAGTTACTTCCAATTCTCTGACCCCAAGTCCAGCGTTCTTTATCCATAACCGTTAACTCTGTAGTTCCTTGACTTTAAAATCCTCACATCAACATGGACCAAATTTACTCTGGGGACATTGCCCTCCCTACATGCTACACAGCAGCCTATCAGAATTGCTGGCCCAGAATCAAGATATTATAATCGTCTTCCGTTCACATTCATCACTGCTAATTAAGGAAGCAGATACCAACCTATGCCAGGCACACAGTAAGCCAATATCTCACTGAAGCCAGGTTAGGATGGGAGTGGAGAGGCATATCCCGGAGCTTCAGCCAGTCATTAAGTAATTCAGCTGGCTGGCAGAATGGGGAGTTAGGGTGAAATGCTGAAGCAGATGCTTCGCAGTCTTGCAGCCCAAAAATCAAGCGAGACCTTTGACAACATTTCCCTCAAGGACTAGGTTCCCTGCTCAGACCTAGCCACTAAAGCCCACCCTGCTTTTTCCGGTCAGCAACATGGGCTGAAAGCTTTTTACCGTCTATAGCTGTCTCCATATTTGCTAGATCCCAGGACAGGCTGGGAAGTCCTTGGTGAGGTCTGTGTATCAGAAACTGGGCGCTATATATCCCTATCAGGAGGACTGGCACCCTCCACATTCAAATCAGGGACCTTGACTTCATAGAGGAAAGATTGGCAATCTTGAAGCCTAGACACTAGTGGGTCATTCAGATCTTGTTTCAAACTCTGTCTTTCACACTGGGCAGCTCTGGCCTATCCTCCCTTTACAGTGAGAATAATAATACACATCTTTTTACTGGATTCTTAAACACATTAGATGAAATAACTTATATAAAGTAATTAAGTTAGTACAGGCATACATCGGAGATATCCTGGGTTTAATTCCAGGCCACGGCAATAAAGAGAATATTGCAATAAAGCAAGTCACATGAACTTGTTTGTTTCCTAGAGCATATGAAAGTTATGCTTACAATATAATGTAGTCTATTAAGTGGGCAATAGCATTATGTCTAAAAAACAATGTACATACCTTAATTTAAAAATACTTTCTTGTTAAAAAAGGTTAACCATCTTCTGAGACTTCAGGGAGTTGTAATCTTTTTGCAATAATAACATCAAAGATCACTGATCACATAACAAATATAATAATAAGGAATAAGTTTGAAATACTGAGGAAATAATGAAAATATGACACAGAAACACAAAGTGAGTAAATGCTGTTGGAAAATGGCGCCAATAGAATTGCTCAACACAGGGTTGCCACAGACCTTCAATCTGTAAAATATGCTGTATCAGTGAAGCAGAATTAAGTACAATAGCATGAGGTGTGCCTGTACTTGGCACATGCAAGGTGCATGGCCTTGTACTTGTTTCCTCATCTGCTTTTCCCGTTCCTTTGTAAGTATCCTTAGTGTCCTCAAGAACAAGTTTGAGTCCCCTGGAGAAAAAGCATAAGAAAGTGCCAGAAACACAATTGATCAGAAGGTCAGGTGTTTTCTGACCATGAGGCAACCTCCGTGTTCTTCAAGAATTAGAGCTTCCCATGGGTGTATGACCAGAAAACTATAATGTCAAGAAGAACAATAATATCTGGCCAGTGGCCTTGGTGGGGCTGGAGCAGAGGCAAACCCCTTCCCCTGTCATTTTCTTCTTCTGTGTCCAGGAGTCTGAAATTAAAAGATGCAATAGATAATCAGGTGAGCCTTTGGTCTGATGAGGAAGTAGTCTGTAGGCTGTGCATGGTCCTTTGGAACTGCATAAGCCTTCTGCTGGGAGACAAAAGTGACATATTAGGACCAGCATTCTCCCTCCCCATGCAGAGGACATGTGCACGAAGGCTCCAGCTCTCTTTCCACACCGTCTAGACAGCACAGGCCCCAGTGGAGCATTGTTCTCATTAGTTACTCTCCTACGACTGGCTTTTAGTACAAATGCAAAACACAAACTGCATCCCAAGGGGCTGATTCTAAGATGCTAACAATGCAGAAATAGACACAGTACTGAAGAAACATACCGAAAAATAGCAAGACATTTGCCATGATTTTTCTAATACCATCTAATTTTCATACTAAGGCATGAGTAGAGATGAGACAGGGTAGTTAGGGATGAGCTAGAGTGAAGGAAACCACTGGGGAGGCAGGGCCTCTACTATTCCCCTCTACCCAGAAAAGCAACAGAGGCATCTGGCCTGTGTATCAGAAACTGGGCAATATACCTCCCCAACAGGGGCATTGGCACCCTGCAGGTTCAAATCAAGGACCCTGACATCATAGTGGGCGGAAAGATATTGGCAAGCTTGAAGCCTAGGCACTAGCGGGTGTATGTTGGATCACTCAGATCTTGCTTCTAACCCTGTGTTTCGTATCTGGCAGCTCTGGGCTATCTGCACTATAAAGGGAGGGTTGGACTCCAGGAGAGCTGGTTGGGAAGAAAGGACTGAGCTCTGTTCCAGAGGTGGAAATTCTTTGAGATCTTTACTATTCTTAAAGCCTAGACCCAAATGATCAAAGCCAGGTGAATTCTGACTCTACATGAACGACTGTTTCACACTCTAGTTATTATTTCCAAACACATAAGTGACTGCTTATTACATTTCAAAGAAGAAAGTTCATTCTCCCTCTCTCTCTCCCCCCCGTGTGTGTGCATATGTGCATATATACATATATATGTGCATACATATATCTCTGTATATACTTATATAGAGAGATCTACATATATATCTCCCTATCTATCTATCTGGAATTGAGTTATGTTGGGGAACAAAATAAATCAATATTAATAATAAGTAAATACTAAAAATAAGGAAATACATTTAATGTTAAGACACTTCATTTTAAATATCTTATTTAGTACGATGGAAATTTAGTTCTCTTTCACATAGAATGACTCTGGAGGTGGGAAGTCAAGGTCTTGCATGGAGGTTCCTTGGTCATCATGGCTCCAGGCTCCTTCCACTTCTCAGCTCTTTATTTACATAGATGGGACCCTTCCTCTCATGGTCCAACATAGCTGCAGACCTCCACACATCATACCTATGTTCTAGGTGATAGAATAACGAGAAGGATACTACAGGGTGTACCCTTTCATTTAATGAGAATTATCAGGAAATTTCACATATTTCTGCTTACATTTCTGCTTTAGCTCAAGATACCCCCAAATCAAACCCTTCCTGAGACAAGGGTTCCAGTGTTGTTATAGTTTATTTGGAAAGCGTAGGGAATAAAAGTAGAGAAATGTTAAATGATATATGGAAGAGAAGGTAGCCAAATGGTAGTTTGCCATTAGGCCAGCCATCAGAGTGGACAACTGGAACTCAACTGGCAAACAAATTCTGGGCAATTGTGTAAAATGCACAACTTTAAATTTTCCCACCCAAGGGGGTAGAAAGCTGGGGTATATGTACATCAATTCCAGGGAGCTGTGGATTGAGGTCTGTTCTTAACTGTGTTAACTTTTACTTCTGATGCCCCACACGCAGGCAGTGGCCTTCCACAGTCCTGGGAAATGATGCAGCAGGCACAGAGGTGTAGACCCTTGCTGTCAGAGCACCTGCTGGGCAACTTGTAGTCTCAAGTTCACTTAGCAAACAGTGCCTCACTTGTAATCCCTAAGGACTTTTAGTGAACAAATTAGATTTGCATTTCAAAGCAGGTTGATTTGTCGAGATATACTTCTTACATCTGGGACTGAGATCAGTCTGCCTTTCCTATAGGAACACTTCTGATCAAGGAACACACTAGGTATTCCATTAATAAATATTAATCTCTTGATTTGAAGTTTAACTTAAATATTTTAATTGGTAGAAATCTATTTCTAGCTCTAAAATATATTGTGGAGGCACAAACTACTGTCATAATTTTGATTTCTGAATTCTTGACATATCAGATAAATCAGGATCCAGGACCTATGTTCATCTCTATTTGGGAAGAAGTCAGAGGATAGATCCTTTTTAAAAAATCATCGATTATAAAGAGGCAAGAATGATCTATTCTGGCTGTGATTACTGAACTACCCCAGGGAGTAATGTCAAACATCCAGTGTAACCAGGTGCAAATTGACTCAAGCAGATGTACATCATATCTCATAGTGAGAAAATAAGAACAAGCTAAGAGTAGTATGAGGGATGAGGCATGAGGGTGAGAGAAACTAGCTGCAACAGAGAAGGTAGAACCTTCCAGAGAAGGTGCAGTAGCTCAAATCACTGTCTCTGGAGGTACAGTTATGAATTCTATTAAAATCTAGACCAGAACTGACACCTACGAGGGTTTTTTTTTTTTTTTTCTGGAGGCACAGAAAATGCTGTGATAATGGGATAATCATAGATCAAGAAAAAGTGAGCCTATAAAAGTGATATATACACC
Source organism: Phocoena phocoena (assembly GCF_963924675.1). Classification (NCBI taxonomy): domain Eukaryota; kingdom Metazoa; phylum Chordata; class Mammalia; order Artiodactyla; family Phocoenidae; genus Phocoena; species Phocoena phocoena. Next base: position 136,639,404 of record NC_089220.1, on the reverse strand, counting down.
TTTATATCACCAATGCCTCACACAAGACAGCACAGAAATCAGAAGTCAGTAAGTATCTGTTGAAAAAAATGAATGAATAATTAATGAATTTCTAGATCTCCCATGTGGTTCAAGAACTGAGCAAGGCTGCTTGGGGTAGCTGTCGATTCTGAAATAATCTAACATAAAACTATACATTTGAAATATCTTTTGGAGTTTTTTTTCCCCTTTGTGATAGTCATTAGTTTCATTCATCAAAAAATTCCCAGCCCTCCACCTGCCAGACTCATGGGAAGAAGGCTCTTCCTGGAGTTCTTGGTGTCAGAAGGTATCACATGGTTGGTTCTAGCCAATCAGCTGTGAGCAGAAGGAAAGTATGACTTCTGGGCTGAAACGCTGGCTCTCCAGAGCTTTCTTTTCCCCCTGCCACAGCTACCCACACATTTCCAGAGAGCGGCTGTGTTGTCAACCTCTGTCTCCAGTTCAGGTGAGGAGGAACAGAGCCCCCAGACAACACATAGTTGTTCTGTAGCATAACAGGAAATAAATGTTGTTTTAAGCCATATTTCAGAGTTATTTGTTACTACAGCATAATCGAACCTATCCTGATTCTACTCTGGGGATAGTTTATCAGACTTTCAACACATGCTCTCTGTTGTGTCCTGCAAATTCTATTTCTTTCTCCCACAGCCCTTTCCTTCATTCACTTCTCTTTTAGGGAGGAATCCATTTATTTCCCTAAGGAAACCCTGTATTTGGATATAAAAACTTTTTTTTTTTTTCTGGCAGTGCCATAGAAAGAAAATCTTCCCAGGGAAACTGGTCCTCTTTCTTTACAAGTCCCAGGATTCAGAGCAAAGGAATCGTGTTTCCAAAAGAGATCAAAGTACCTTGTGTGAATGTTCCCTTGCTACTCTTCCTGACCCTGACTACTTGATTGGTTAAAGACGGGCAGGAATTTCATCTGAACACTTAAACCTATTCCTGCCTATGTGTGCAGATCATACACAGTCTTGTCCCTAGGAATCCACAAAATTATCTGTTATGGTATATGCTATGGGGGACATGAGGACCACCTTCCTTGCCCTCAAGTCAGTAGCACAGTGGAATTGTCTATTGCAAATATAACAAACATCATTACACAGAATTGGTGTAATACCGACTAATGTAGAATTGGGTTTCAATAGATGGGATATGAATCTAATTTTAGCCAAGGCTATAGAAGAGAAACGGGCATTTATTACAATTAATACTGGCTACAGTTAAGATGGTAATAAAAATATAACTGGGTGGAAGAAGACAGATGGATCCTGCCCAAGCTACTTCACATCTTGATTTGTACCGTAAGATCCTGATACCCTGATACGCCAGTTTTTATAAAGGGCAGTGAGTGATGGAAGGACAGGGATTCCTGCCTGTCCAGCAGAACCTTCCAAGATTGATTCATGAGCACTTGGCATTGCTCCCAGCTGTGCTCTGAGCACTGCGAGAGTGCTTTTCTTAATGGAAACCTCATTTGCAGTTTTAGTTTAATTCTATTTCAATGCCGGGACCGTATGCTTATCAGAGAAGAAAAGGGAGGTGGGAAGAAGCTGGCTGTCCCCAAACCATTGTGAAATCTTTGCTCTTTGTGGCTGGCTCTCCCCTCCCTCCATTCTTCTATCCTCTTTTATGATAGTATTCTTTATGTTAGATCTTCATTAACATCCTGAACCCAATATTAGCTGGGAATGTTTTCTTCTCTCAACCTTATTATGTTCAGGGTATTGTTGGGATTACATTTATTTTTGCCTGTTGATATTTTCCTAACTTCATTTTTGAGAGTTTTATTTATTTTGTTTTAACTCCAGTGTGGTCTGAATGAGATGGTATTGCCAGAAAAAGTGATGGGTTTGAGGAGGAGGTTGCCATGGAAACCACTTAGGTTCTGAGAATGGAGGATGATGGCACATCTTCTGGAAAGAACTTGGAACTATAAGGATACTTGATCCTTTTTAAGGCAGAGATAGCAAAGGGCCTAGAATTGAGTTTCCATCTAGTTCAGTGGGGCAGCCTTTTGCATTTCTCTCCGAAAACACCCCCAGCCCCACCTACACACCTTTTAAAAAGTAAACCAGGACTCTCTGATCTTTACGACACAGGAGTCCAGTACTTGGAAACATGGTAGTAGTAGAAGGAAATGTATTTCAGAACCCGTTTCCTCGAGGGTAAGACTTCATTCAGATTAGGAGGTCATGAATAAGATTATAAATATATAGGGTGAATTTACATGATAGATGTCTGGTGGTCTAGTTCCTCATTCTCTCAACCTCTGTTAGGATGCATCTAGCATCTTGTTCATTTCAGGTAGAAATACAGAAGGAGATAATGAATGATTGATGAAATGATGGAATTAATTAATCTTAAGACCATCTCATGAGCGAATGTGGGAACTTCATACTTTTTCTTGGCTGCTGTGGAGAACACCTGGAGAAAAAGAGGCTATTCTGGTGCAAAATGGCTTGAAGTTTCGTAAGATTTTCGAATCATATATGGCCACCACACACTGAAAGTTGTTACATAGTCTGAGTTCTTCTCTTCTTTCTGATACTAAATTGCCATGTGATCTTGGACAAAGGCTCTATCTGTTAGACTTCAAGTGACCCCGTGAAGGGGTTGGACTAAGGTCAAGGGCACTTTTCAGATTATTGAGGTTTATAAAATAAAGCTCAGCTTTGTGATTTCTGCTTATAACTAGTGTGAATCTTTTTCACTAAACTGCATTTTGGGGTTATTTTTTCCTTCAATGGTTACCGCTGGCCAGGGAGCAGGTGCTTTTCCCCAAAGACTAGCTTCCTTTTGACTCTGCACAGGCACCCACGCATAAAAACAATAAATGAGAAACAATAATTGTTTGAGGGCAGATAAAACCAAAAAACACCACACATCAGAGTGAGACTGTGTTTAAAAGATTTACAAGGAGATTTATACCAGCCAGGCCGTTACAAAATCAGAAATTGACTCAGGATTGAAGTATAGATCCCAAGGATGTTTTGGTTTCATACTGTCTGTCGTTTTAGGAAGTAAGACATATTGATTAAGTATAATATTTTGCTGTTGCTGACTTGGAGGAAGGCTGATGCTACAACTGATCTGTTGAATTGCCTGTGACTACACACAGGTTCATGCTTAGAGTGGCATTATCTCCCCATAAGTACAACAGTCCAGTCGGTCTAGCTGTCAAGAAGATTGACATATGTTTGGCATGGGCAGCCACCCAGCCAGTTGTACGGTTTTTTCATTGTCATTATTCCTCTATAGAGTCGCTTACTTTGCAAATGTGAATTTATTCTAATGCAATTGATGTATGAATGTAAAATTTGATCGTAATGTGAATTTTGCACTTGTTTATGCATGATTTTGTTCACATCCATGAGAAACACTAGGTAAACAGAAAATTGCATTGTTACACAAGAATATACAAGATGCACACACGTGCACACCTTAAATATCTACCGATGAACTCAGTTCCCCCACCTGAGCCACACCCACCTTCATCTGATGTTAAACTTTCTGTTCAATTTCAGTTAACCCTCCCTTCACCACTTCACAAGAATGCATGAGCTACAGCACTTCCAACACCTATTTCCAGAAGCAAACTTCTGATCTTCTTTAAGGTAAAGTGCCGTATTTATTGCAGTATTTATGTATTTGTTAACCATTTCACATATGTAAAACTATGCTACCATTTTTATTAGATGTCTACATTTTTAAGGGTGATTTTGCATATGTCTGTCAAGTTTTTGAGTGTTTTGCCCTTGACTCCTGTGTTTTTCATTGCACAATTTTTCATAGCATTGTGTATTCACTTTCTATTATTGCTATAATAAATAACCTCAAACGTGGCTGCTTGAAACAATACAAAGTTATTATCTCACAGTTTCTAAGAGTCAAATGTCCACACACAGCATGGATCAGCTGGGTTCTCTGCTTAAAGATTCACAAAGCAAAAATCTAGGTTTTGGTCAAGTTGGGCTCTTATCCAGAGGCTCTTGGGCAGGGGGTGGGGTGCAGAAATCCACTTATTAAAGTTGTTGGAAGAATTTGGTTCTGTGCAATTGTAGGTCCAAGATCCTTAGTGGCTAATGGCCAGAGCTGTTTTTGCTTCTAAAGGCTGCCTGTAGGCCTTGTTTTATGATCCTTTCTACCTTCAAAGCCATCAGCAGTGTGTGAAATCCTTTTGCTTCAAATCTCTCTGTCCTCTCCTTCTGTTGTGTCTCCTGACTTCCTCTTCTCTCCTCAGCTAGGAGAAAAGCTCTGTGTTAAGGGCTATATAAGTACATTCAATCTCCCTATTTTAAGGTCAACTGACTAGTAACCTTAATTACATCTGTAAAGTAACGTTGGCCACATAACATGACATATTCAAACCAGGGTGTAATGGTCACAGAGGCCAAATGTCTGCCTACCATTTAGTGACTTTGAGGAACACACACATCACATTATAGCAGAACTGACTCTATTTATGAATCATCTTTTGTCTTCATAGCTTTCCCGTTCTTTCTTCTGCCTCCACAGTGTTGAGATCCCTCAACAATTCATTCTTTACTGTTTTTTCTTTGCACTCTCTGAAGCTAGTATTTACCTTTTCTTTGAGTGACAGGCATTGGAGAATGTAATAAAAACTGTGGTCTATCCCCTCAGACAAATGCAAATACATATACATTTCCACTGATCCTGCCGCAGCCCATCCATGGAGCTCCTGCAATGTAATATCTCCCTCTGCCATCTTATACTGAAGGATCTTATAATGCGGCGGTGAAGATGCAACATATTCTTTGTTTGCCATCGTATTCAATCCTCCCAGCAAAACCATGAGAATGGTATTGTCCTCTCATTGAACGTGAGGCTTTAAAAAAGTTTAGTATTTTATTTAGATACTTGTCTAGTAGGTGATGGACCACACATTCAAATCCAAGTTTGTCTAGCCTGTGATGAAAAACACCTGGCTTAACCTATTACATCACTACAGATCACACAAAAATGTCCATCTTTAGCTCTGATATCTGTCCTGATGTCCAACCCAACTAGCCCCCGCTTGGCAGCACCAGACTCTCTCGCCATTTCTAGACTTGACTAGATGTATTCCTATCATCCCTATCTTACCCTCAACCCTCAGGAAAACTCACAAAACTTGTTTTGATTATTCTCTTCTTCTTTGTTGCGATGTGTCACCAATCACCAAATCTCTGCTAATATCTATCCCCCACTCCTATGGCCAACAGCTACCTATTCTTAAAGAAACAGATAACATGTCACCACCTCAGGAGGTTTCTCTGACTCTACCACGGAGAAGCATTACACATTCCCATATTTTAAAACTACCCTCTGTAAATTATTGTTAAAATACTCTGCTGTGGCACCTACCTCACTCTATTGTAATTAATTACCTGTATCTGTCACAGAGTGTATAAGAAGTGAGTGTTCCTGTAAGTAAAAAGTCAATCTCCTGATTGTCATAGTACCGTTCTTTTTTAGCACATTGTCTGGAATATAGTGTGAGTTTAACGAATACATGTTAAGGGGAACTGACTTGAATTAAATTCAGATAGAAACAGCAAAGGTATGAGTTTTAAGTGAGAACAGTCTGACTTTTGTCAGTCAATGTATCTTGAGGTACCACCGTGATTTTAAAAAATGGGGCAAAAATAAATAAAAATTGTAAAATGGGGCAGAAAGATATTGATAAAATGTTTGATAGACTTAATTTACTTTGAAGAGTTTCTAACTAAATAGCTTACTACTTGGGGCCATCCTGGGAGAGATGTTTCTTATGTAGAATTCTCTTATGCTGCTTGCCCAGTTGAGGTAGCCTCTTTTTTCTCTACTGATGAATACATGGAATCAGTCAATCAAGCAACAAATTACTGGGTACCTTTCCTATCTCCTTTTTTTAGTGGTTCTAATCCTTTAAGTGTCAGTGAACGTGGCATAATTGCTGGGTTTGAAAGAGGCTCTGATTTCTCTTATCCTCATCTCATGAACCTGATTCAAGTTGAAACTTTGAATTAGGCCCTACCAAGACTGGCTACCCACCCTTTCCAAGTAGAAAATTTGGATCCCGGCACATATTACAGTGGGTTATAGGATATTTGTCATGAACAAGCTCAGAGAGTGAGTCAGACCCCAAATCCCCCTAATATCAATGAATGTGCAGAATATAACTCCAGGAACAAAAGTTTTCTGAATGTCACTCTATGCCTGGCCCAGGAGTGGACACTTCCATCCACTTTACCATACTTAATTCTCTCTATACAAATATGAGTAGATTTTCTTATAATCCATGTTTTAGAGGAGAAAATTAAGCTGATGGCGATTAAGTAACTTACCTAAGTTTTTCCTCTACGAGAAAATTTGAATTTACGTCTGCCTGATGCCAAAGTTTGTGCTCACTCGGTTTGTGTTCAGAGCTGAACAAGGTAAAGTATTAGAATTCTTAAGCCAGAACTGTGCTGGTCAGTACAAGTCCATCTGATCTATGTCCCCTGCAGCTTCTCTGGAAGCAGCCTTGCACCTGAGTGCTGAATATTCCATCTGGGACTCCAGAAGTGATATCCTATAATCTTCCCCAGTGAATTGAGCGAGGCTTGAGCAGATGACAATTTGTATGCCTCTGCTACAGGTGACTGCACTGACAAGGTTCCTTGAAGAGCCTTGCCAAGTCGGATGCCAGGCCCTACCATATGTAGACCTCCAGCCCTTCAGCTTCGTGCTCATTAACTTCTCCAAAAAACCATTTGGAGGACATGGAGCCTGACTGAATGCACTCCAGTTACAGAGTTGTCTTCCACCTGTCAGTTTGCATTCAGACAGGGAGATAATCTGATTAGGTGAATTGGGAATTATCAAGATTCACTCACTCTACATATTTACACATAACAGACAGATCTAGAGATTTCTGGTAACCAGTGAAGCACATGTAGAGTGGCTGATTAAATTCCCCAGGATCCAGTTTACTTCTCAAATTGAAAATCTAATCCTCAATTTCTCCTCGCTGGTTAAATCAGCATAAGTCTTTCTTGGCATGCGACATACTGTGACCTAGGAGAAAGCTCCTTCAAATCCCCTATATTTCACATTGATCTTTTGTTATCCAAGGTTTTTCATTAATTTTCAGGGTCTCAGAGGTAAGTCACTCAGTCCCTAAGAACACAATCCAGGGTATGGAAGAAAAATAAGGGGATATCAAAGATATTTAGGTAAGAAAACCTAATCCTTTTAGGTTGAAAATGAGGGAAAGCCTCTTGCTGTCCCAAAAATGACCCTTAGGGCTGCTGTTAGAGTCAGAGCATGATAAATTCTTTGATTTGACTTAGTGTGACATTTCATCTGTGATTATGGCACAAAAGTTGAAAATTACTGTGTACGTACTCAAGCAGTCATACTGACCACTCAGTAGAGGCCATAATAGCATCACAAATGTTGACATTCGCAGTGGTATTTTCCAGGGTTTCTTCTCCGTTCACATGATTTCTGATGTAAAAATGGCCCAAGAACTGCAAATGAGAGGTCCCATAGTTTTCCAGAGCTCCCAAATCATACGCTGTATCAGCAGAGGTAAATTTTTTATGAAATGTAAGCTTCAGGGCCCCTCACTTGCATGGGCTTCTTCCAAGACTCTGAGAGGGGACCTGGAATGTTTTAACTTAGTTGTATATTTTTGCAAAATTTGCAAAAGTAAGCTACTCTAACCACAATCAATTAAGACTATTATCTCCTTCCACTATAATGCCCACCTCCCCCAATACCTTTCCTCATGTTGGATAGAACTGGAGTGCCTGCAGGCATTGTTGGGATTCAGCTAAGGTTAGATTGGGTTTAGTGAGATATTTTTATGTGACTTGTGGTCATGTCTGTAGTTAGGTGATTGCTGGCCACCCCAGCATAGGAATAGCTTCCAGGAATCCCTGTCCTGTTCTCCATGTTGAATCATCCAGTATTGCGGCACAAAGTTGTGGGTTCAAAAATCATACTGTAGGGCTTCCCTGGTGGCACAGTGGTTAAGAGTCCGCCTGCCGATGCAGGGGACACGGGGTCGTGCCCCGGTTCGGGAAGATCCCACATGCCGCGGAGCGGCTGGGCCCGTGAGCCGTGGCCGCTGAGCCTGCGCGTCCAGAGCCTGTGCTCCGCAACGGGAGAGGCCACAACAGTGAGAGGCCCGTGTACTGACAAAAAAAAAAAAAAATCATACTGTAATATGATTAAGATGCTCAACACTAAATTAGGTAGTAGAGAAAGAGAAACAAAGTTTTATATAAATGGAGTTAGAAGCTAGTCTGAGGAAAATTATTCCAATTATCAGATATGTAAAATTATAAGAGGAAGATGAGGTTCTCTTCTATAACCAGTCAAAACAAAAGTTCTCTCTTGTCAGGAATATACCAATGAAACTAATGAGAACCTACTGTATAGCAAAGGGAACTCTACTCAGTGAGCTGTGGTGACCTAAATGGGAAGGAAATCTAAAAAAGAGTAGATATATATATACATATAACTGATTCATTTTGCTGTACAGAAGAAACTATAACACAACATTGTAAAGCAGCTATACTTCAATAAAAATTAATAAAAAATGAATGTACCAATGATTCAGCATATCCACTTACAAGCTCATCAAAAGTAGGCCCTGGAATTGCTTGATAATGCAGTTAATGAAGAGAAGTGAATCATATGAACGCACTGGAAGATAATTAAGCATAAAATTCTTGTTATTGTGACATGAAACATTAACACAGACAAAGGTAATGGAAAATTCATATTATATCACCGTCACTAGGACATTGACAATAATTAGGACAAAACGGATACTGAGTGGCAGCCATTCAAATAATATTCAAGAGACTTTCGTATACAAGAAAACTTCAGATTGTTTGAAATCTTACAGTTTATATGTCAAAAAATCTTGAGAGAAGTTTTCCCAAACTTCACAATAACTCACATTTTTACAATAATGTCCTTAGCAATTATGGTTTGTGTATGTAAAACAATCTGAACTATTAAAATTTTAAAACAACGAATATTGATTGACCATCAGAGGAAACGTGAATTCTATTCTGTCTTTAGAAAAATGATAGTAAAAATAGTTATATAATGATAAGGAAAATAAAATGTATACAGTCAAAAAAGAAAAAGAAAATATTACATAAATAATTGACAAAAAATTTTTATTTTGGGATTTTGTAAAGTTTGGGATATTTGTTGGACTTTTAAAATTCATGATTTCTTTTCAAATTCTCAATAAATAATTATTTTCCATCTTATTTTCTTTTTATGGTGTTGTACCCTTTTCTTAAAGAGGGCAATCCAAATTATATCTGAACTTTAGGCTCCATGAAACCTGAATTCACCCTTGTATGTCAGTCAGTATCCTTTGGTTGAAAGTGATAGAAAAGAATAGACAATTTAGACAACAAGAATGAAGTATGAAAAGTTAAGCAGGGCTAGGCCCAGGGTCTCAAATTATGCTGTTGGGATTCAGTTTCATACTTTCCAGCACTTAGCTCTTTTTTTCTTTTTTTATGCCTTCTGTGCTAGTTCCATTCTTAGTTGGGCTCATCTCCTCGTAGCAAGATAGCTGCCAGCAGTGAGACTTCTACCTTATCCTTACAACAATTTCAACACTTCTGATAGGAGTCCTGTATTGAATCTCTTTGGCTTAGCTTACCTAATGAGCTCATCCATGAGCAAAGCCAGGGGACTATAAGTCTCTAGCTGTCCAGAACTGGATAATGTGGCAACCTCTTTTCCATCTCATGAACAACCTGGAATGAGAAAGTGAGAAGAAGACATTTTTTTCCCTGAAGAAAATCAGGAAACTGATATGAACAGAAGGAGAAATGGATACTGGTTTAGCAAACACAGAAGAGCTCCAAGACACATACATATTTTCTTCTATATTTTCTGTTTAGGAACTGGTTAGGCCCAGATGGCTTACGACTATAACAAGAGACATATACCTGGCTAAAGACTGTGAACGAGGAGGGGAGGACCGTGGACTTCTCATCAGAATGTGTCTCTGTATTTTTTTAATTAACCATATTTTTTAAATCATAAGTTTAAACTATAGCTTTGTGCCTAAATACAGCTGCTAGATCTGGAAGGGAAACAACAGGACCAAAGATCCATCATGAATATTGTTTGACATATAAAATGATTCAAGGTTCATTTAGTCAAAACATGAGCTCCCACTACTGGGCATCTGACTTGTGCCAGGCATGGGGCTAGAGGATTTACATATGCATTTCTAATCTTCACAGTCACTAAAAACGGAGGTATTTTTTAAAATATCTTTAATGGCGTATAATTGCTTTACAATGTTGTTGTTACTTTGTGCTGTATAACAAAGTGAATCAGCTATATGTATACATATATCCCCATATCCCCTTTCTCTTGAGCCTCCCTCCCACCCTCCCTATCCCACCCCTCTAGATCGTCACAAAGCCCCTAGCTGATCTCCCTGTGCTATGTAGCAGCTTCCCACTAGCTATCTATTTTACATTTGGTAGTGTATATATGTCAATGCCACGCTCTCTCTAATCCCATCGTGGTCATCACTTCACAGTGTATATGTGCATCAAACCATCATCTTCTACACCTAATACACAATATTATATGTCAATTATATTCATTCAAGCTGGAAAAGGGGAAAAGAATGCATTTGAGCAAAAAAAGAATGTTATCTTTATGTATATTTTAATGGTGAAGAATGTGACCCTCAAACACATTAACTAAATCACAGAAGATCACCCAGTTCATATGTAGATCAGCCAGTATTCAAACTTCCAAACTGGTACTTTGTATCATATTATGCTATCTCTAAAATATTTTGCCATACTTCAAGCCTAAAGCATTTTACTTATGCCTGTATGTGATTATAGATTATAGAATAAATCTAGCTAAAATATACCAGACCATAGTCTGATTTTTCAAAGCATATAAATTCTCCCATTGCATCTCCAATATTCTGCAAACATGGGATACATCCCAGATCCCAAATAAGTAGTGGTCTTGCTAGATCAATTTCCTTAAATACCTGATGTTGGTAGAAGGTACCATATCAAGTTAATACAAGAGAAATGCTGCCTTTGTAGGCTTTGATATAGTAAAAAGAGGGGCCAGTGCATTCTGAAAATTACTAGGACATATTTAGTCTCCATGCTTCAGCCTTCTCTCTGGGCACATGCTTGTGCAAGCTTAATCTGTTTTAGAAGGCCTTATTAGAAATGTTGTGTGGCTCTACGGCACTTTACATTTTGTGGAGCAAATTTCTATGTTAGTGTTGAAAGAGATTTGAAGAAGGATGAGAGATGGAGGAGAGATTCAGCTTCTCTGTTCCCCGGGAAATCTAGCCAGGAAGAAATCAGAACAAATATGAGTGAACCTAGAGAACTAGTAGGACCTCTAGGTCCTGCAAGCAGCATCAGCTCTTCTCAGGACCCATCTGGTGCCCAGCACAGGAAATGAGAAACTCTTATTATTCTGGCAGAGTTATTACAATGAAGGAGGAGCCAATTCTGCAGCATAAGACTGTCCTTTTCCAAAATGGAGGCATAAATAATTAGTAGAGCCAACACTCAACCCTTCTAAAGGAAGGAGGTGTTACAGTGGGGAGTTCCATGTCATCAAAGGAGCTGATAGGATCAAACTGTTAAAGAGAAGATCCAAGAGTCACAAATTCTGCAAAAGAAGGTGTAACCTGGGCTTCCCTGGTGGTGCAGTGGTTAAGAGTCCGCCTGCCAATGCAGGGGACACGGGTTCATGCCCCGGTCTGGGAAGATCCCACATGTCGCGGAGCGGCTGGGCCCGCGAGCCATGGCCGCTGAGCCTGCGCGTCCGGAGCCTGTGCTCCGCAACGGGAGAGGCCGCAACAGTGGGCAGAGGTGCTGGTGGGGGGTGCTGTTGCCATGAGCTTTGAAGGGCATACAAAACAACTCTTAAAAGAACAGACTTTTTAGTGATGCAAACTTGAAATTTTCTTCTGGCAAATGCCTATGTGGTATGACTCCAGTAAAATGTGTGAGACCTACGTGTTCCAAGAGGGTTTAGATTGGAAGAGGGGCAGCAAACCCTGTAACTACCCTCTATTCTCATCTTTTCTCATTCCTACAGGCAAACCCCACACAAACTGATAACTTAAAACTGAAATAAGGTTTACGTGAGTTTTCAAAAAATAAATGATTGTTGTTACTAAGAATAATAATAAATTCACTTAATCTGTGAATATCAGGTTAAGCAGAATACCCATACAACTGAGAAAAAGGAGAAATTCAGCACACTCCATGGGAAAAACATGACCTCATGTACTAATGCATTGTTGTAACCATTGAGAGGGAAATTGTCTGTGCTTGGATATTATACTTAATCAAGTCTCTTAATGCATTTTTATTGGCACTTAAATCTGTTTTCCTCCACAGAGATGCTAATCAGAATGATCTGGCAGCTGTTTAAACAATTTCTCATGGACAATAACGAGAAATAGAGTAACTACAGTCAAGGAGATTTTATGATACCTCTCTGTCTTTACTTTCTTCACACATCAAGCCTTTCCCTTCTGCCATGAGTGTATTAAAATGGGGGCCTAGAATGGCCCACAGCCATCTAGAATACCTCTAAAACATATTTGAAAGGTCCACACATTATAAATATGACAAAAGGTACATGAAAAGGTGCTCAGCATCACTAATCATCAGGGAAATGCAAATCAAAACCACAAAAAGATAGTATCTCACACCTACTAGAATGGCTACTATCAAAAATACAAGAAATAGGGCTTCCCTGGTGGCGCAGTGGTTGAGAGTCCGCCTGCCAATGCAGGGGACACGGGTTCGTGCCCCGGTCTGGGAGGATCCCACATGCCGCGGAGCGGCTGGGCCCGTGAGCCATGGCCACTGAGCCTGCGTTTCCGGAGCCTGTGTTCCGCAATGGGAGAGGCCACAACAGTGAGAGGCCCACGTGCCGCAAAAAAAAAAAAACAAAAACAAGAAATAGCAAGTGTTGGTGAGAATGTGGAGAAAAGGGAACCCTCCTGCACTGCTGATGAGAATGTAAATTGGTGCAGCCACTATGGAAAACATATGGAGATTCCTCAAAAAATAAAAATAGAACTACCATAAGATGCAGCAAATCTATTTCTGGGTATTTATCTGAAGAAAACAAAATCACTATCTCAAAAGGATATTGATACCTTCATGTTCATTGCAGCATTACTTACATTAGGCAAGATATGAAAACAACGTAAGGGCCCACTGAGAGATGAATGGAGAAAGAAAATGTGATGTATATATAATTCAGCCATAGAAAGAGAAATCCTGCTACTTGGGACAACATGAACATAACTTGAGGTCAGTATGCTAAATGAAATAAGTCAAGCAGAGAAAGACAAATACTGTATGATCTGACTTGTACGTGGAATCCAAAAAACAAACAAACAAACTCAAGAGATATAGAGAACAGTTTGGTGGTTGCCAGAAGTGGAGGCTGGGGAGGTGGGTGAAAGGGGTGAAAGATTAAAAAATAATAATAATTATGTGACTCCTACATATTCAATGAAGAAGTAACAAAAAAATAAAAATATGCTAAAAACATTGATTAAGAAATTCATGAATATAAAAGTTGAAATTGGTGATTTAAAAAGACAGAAAGAAATTAAAATAATGAATAAACTCCATCATAAGGTTTTATTTATGATTCATCTCCCAGCTAGCTCATGTAGCCTGAGAACAACTTTTTTTTTAAATGGATAAACTATTTTCTAGACCCATACACATCTGAAAAAGGTTCTTCTCATAATCCTGCCTCAAAACAAAATGTTACCTGGGGACAGAATTATTGAGTAACAACAATTCCTCACTTAAAATTTAGTAGGTATTTATCAGCTGGCAATGCTATAAACAAAAAAGTCTGATGTTAGCATTATTCATTTTTTTAAAAAAAATTGTATTTCTCTGTTTTATCTTGGTAAGAATTTCTTTTTAGTGTGTTAAATTTTTCATCTTTGTCAGTAATTTTGGATTATGAAAGAGTGGTTCTTTTTTTTCAGTTTAAATATGTTTTCTTCTGTTAAGTGTTTGATAATTATTTTTGCTTGTTTGTTCTGGATCCTTCCTGAGGATGCCATTTATTAATACATGAGTCTATATTTTCTGTCATTCTTACCATTCCTTTAAGGAAAAAGAAATCAGTATGTGACTAATGTGTGCTAGAGAAACAACAGTGAAAAACACATCAGTGTTCCCTAACTTTTGGGAATTACAGCCTAAGATAATACATAAATATTCTATTATGTTGTACATCCATTTAGTTTCTTCTTTAACTTTTTATTATTCCCCCCTGCATTCCTAGATCTCTAGTTTATTATCTACATACTGCCTTAATTTCCTACTCTGTTAATTTTATTTTTAGTGTTCTTAATACATGTTCTGTCCCTTTAACTACATTTTAAAACATTTCCCTATTTGAAACCTTTCTGTAAACTTCTTTTTCATTGCAGATTGTATCTCGCGCTAATTTATCCCCATACCTTTATCATAAATTCATGAATTTGAGCCTTTATTGGCCCACCTCTTGGCTCACTAGCCTTGTGACTATGTAAATGGATGGGGCATGAGCAGTAAGTTTTGAACTCATCTGTTCTCTGAAACCATAGACAGGAATAACTTCTTCCATATTTGGAAATTTTCTGATGCACAGTCTTAGCCCTTGAGGAAGTTGTGATTTTTTTTAAAAAATCATATTGATTTTAAAGGGAAGCTAGCACCATTGTAAAGCAATTATACTCCAATAAAGATGTTAAAAAAAAAGGGAAGCTAGAAGGAGGCAAACCCTGTGCTATCATTACTGTATAAATGTTCTTTTTTCTTTTCTTTTTCTTTCTTTCTTTCTTTCTCTTTCTTTCTTTCTTTCTTTCTTTCCTACTTTCTTTCCTTCTTTCTTTTCCTCCCTCCCTTCCTTCCTTTCTTTCTTTCCTATTCTATGTACAAGGAACATCTCAAGGTAATGGTACATCTTTTTTGCCCATCCCTTCAACTTCAAGTTCTTTGAGTTTCCCCAAGTTTGGGGTGAATGTCTGGGCAGAATCCCCCAGGCTCACGTTCCCAACCCAGTGGTGGTCACCATGCCAACCAAATAGAGTAGGCAACTTATAAAAAGACCGTGGAAAATCAAATAGCATTATAAAATAGGTGAGGCATTTTCAAGGGTGATTTTGCATACAGATACATTTTAGAACAGAGGTTATCAGAAGATGGTTCCAGGACCAGCAACATCATCATTCACCCCAGGGAATTTGTGAGAAAAGCAAATTCTCTCCGGTCCCACCCCAGACCTCCTGAATCAGGGACTCTTGGGCTGGAGCTTAGATATCTGTGCTTTAACAAGCACGCCAGGTTATTCTGATACATGCTAAAGTTTGAGAAACAGTGTCTTAGTGACTAACGCTGATAATAATCAGTCTACTGTGAGATTGGGTTCCGGGCTCAGCATATATCCTACCATCCCAGCAATGAGTTGAGAACAAATGAAAATAAAAATAATTGGTAGTTACACTGTTTATTTATTCATTCATTCAATGTGTGTGTCCAGCTATGCACCCAGTGCTGAAAATATAGGGAAGATTTCCCAGTATGGTGATAGATGGAAACATATGTAAACTCCTAAATTATAAAGGATTTTGGTCAGCACAGACTTTGAAAGAGTGCCATGAGAACACTTTGTTTGACCTGGAGGACCAGGAAAGGCCTCACAGAGAAGAAAATATTTGAGCTGGAACTTGTTGGAGTCTGCTGCAGAAAGAAGATGATTTGTAGAAAAAGGTCAAGGATAATACATGTTAATGTAATGTGGAGTTAAGAGAAATTCCCAAGAGAATACGTTAAGAAAATCTTATATCGATGCCAAGAGCAGTCACACTGATAGGAATGATAGACCCTAGACTCAAAGAGAGGGGTGGATCCAAAGTTAAGGACAAGAATCATGACCTCTAGACAAAGTGCAGGGGAGAGCAAGCCGGGTGAGGTGTCCCTGAAAATTGTTTTGACACAGTCAGAGCCCACCTCATCTGTTCTGGAAGTGTCACTGGTGACATATTGGATATGACATCTCACTGGAACCATAGCATGAGGTCTGATTCCATGTACCCTCACCCAACTCAGTTCTCCAGTAGGTAAAATCTTCTCTAAGAATGGAGGAATTGTGAAAAGTTGCAACATGTCAGGGAATTTGGCAGTAGGATCTGGAATCCTATATTTGCTACGTGGTCTCATCATATATCCTAATGCCTACAATTTGGGATCAAGCTACTTTGGATGTAGGGCTCTGGCATAGCTTGAAATATAAGTACACTCTTCCTTTAAGCCAAGTTTCTTAGAGCTTTTTGAGCAATAAACTTGAACTTGCCAGATGCATTGGGATTTTTTAAAATAGATTTTCTTAACTGGAAAGTTATATGGCAATCGAGATGGCAGACATTCTGATGCCAGTGCCTAGGGGACCGTGTAGATGACAGAAGCTGGATTCTATGGTTTTAACATATGAGTTTTAAGGAATTGGAGAAAATGAAAGCTCGATATCAGAAGTTTTGACCTAAAGAGAGTTTGCAGGTGTCTTTGGCTCTGGAGAACCAAATATAACAGTTCTGGAAGTTATCAGAAGAGAAAGGATGTGGTTTGAATGCCAGGCACTACGCTAGAAATTTTCTCATCTGCCAGGCTATTTAATTCTCACACAATGAGGCTAGAGACAAGGAATTAGCATCACCATATTCAGATGAGAAAATGTGTGCTCAAAAAGATTTGATAATTTACCCCAAGTCTCAAATAACTAAAAGGTGGCAAGACCAGGATTCAAACCCAGGCTAGCAGGATGCCAATAGCTTCCTCTTACTCAACCCCCAAACTGTTTTGGTAGATCTCTCCTGGCTTCTCCAATGAGCTCCAGCCTAGCCATGGGGACTTGGGCACCTCTTGATGGCTTAGGGGCCAGAGCAGCAGCTTTTAGTAGTTTCACAAAATACATCTGAATCAAGTTTCAGTGAGTTGAGTAGAATGAGGCCAGATTTATGGAGTTCAAGAAACATTAAATCCTTCCTTTCCTGGGGTTGAGGGGCCTTCCCGCTGCCAAACAAAAACTAAAGTGGTTTCTCATTCTCCAAGGCTACATGTGGAAGCTCAGGCTTCCAAGATACAGGATGAGCAAAGTTTCAAAGTTCTCACAACAGGGAGAGAGCAGATTCAGCAGCCATCCAGGGTCCAACTCACTCCTAATGGGCAAGTTTCCCAGGCCCTGGAATGATCCCTGGAATTGGACATAAAGGCTCAGGTAAGGGGATCGTCAGAGGAGGTGGCATTCGTTCAGTCATGTGTCCCTTCATTCAACCGATACTTATCTTAGCAGGTAAGGAAAGAATTGCTAAAAGCAGCCAAATTCTTCATTCTACTGTAAGCCCAGAAGTTCCATAAAGCTGGATGGGGGCTAATATCAGACCATTGAGGTGTAAGATGTGAGGCAATATGAAGGCAAGCCTGTCCAGGAAGTGGGCAGATTTAGAACCTGGTTGGGTAGCCATGGAAAATCAGGGATTCAAGCAAGATGCAGTGGCCTGGAGCAGGGGCAAGACAGCCCGAGTAAGGGGCTTGCAGGACAGAGGTAAGGAGGGAGCTGGAGACTTTGTGACTTTCAAAGGCTGGCTTCTTACATATTTCTCATCCAGGACGCACACAATTCTTAGCACATATGCGAACTGGATCCCCTAATAGAAGAAAATATGATCTGTGAAAGGTCAGGTGGGCAAGAGGAGATAAAGGAGCAGTGAGGCAGGCATTTTTAGCAGCTCTGGAGGCAGTCTGGGCTTTGTCAGGTGCAAACTCATTGTTGTGTTCCATGGTGAAATGCAATGCACCATCCTGCAGCCTCCACACTGACACCCCAGGGTTTTGTGAAGTCTGGTCTAATCCATACTGGGGATACAAAAAGATGAACGGGTTTATGTTGCACAAGGTAAGCTCTGCTGAAAAAGCATGCCTGTTAAAATGTCCTTAACCCAAACAGTGCCCATCTAGACCAGCTTTCTCTTGAAAAGCAAAAAAAAAAAAAAAAAAAACCCAAAAAACAAAAACAAATAAACTGTTAATTTTCTCAAGTGGCAACAGGGAGAGATTTAAAAAGCAAACCCTAACCTTGGAGATTTATTTCTAAACTTTACCAGGTCAGAATTACTTTTTCCCCATTCTTCTTATATTAGACTGGAAAATTAGGAGTATTTTTTTGTGTAGTTTACAAGTTTAAAATTTCACCATGTTCTAGGAATTGCAAAAATGTTAGAGCCCAAGGTATTAACATAAGTAAGTGAGTGCAAGCGAATGTTCCCTCTGAGTAAACCAACTGGGGTGGAGGCTGCTCTGCAACTGACCAGTGTTGGTCAAATGGAAATACCAAGGGTCTCGAGCTCAGGAAGAGCTGAATTGGCATCTGAAACTCACCAAGCATTAAAGACCTACCAGTGATCCGTGGTGGTTACACACTAAGTATCCTCCTTCTCTCCCTCCAAGAAGGATGCTCTTACATCCGTATACCCATTCATGTTTACGTGTGATATGTTTCTTCCTCCAACCATCCTTCCACCCCTAGCCTTTTCTAGCTCACAGTGCGTACCTGGAGGCAATGCTTAAGAAATTGTAAGAAACTGACTTAGAGAAACCAGGCTTCAAGGCTCAGCAGGAATCCTGAGTCTTGCCATATACAGCACCTCCAGAAGCCAATTTGTCCAGGGCACACTCGCAGACAATAGAACATGACAGAATGATGTCCCCTACAACAGCTACCACTTTTCCTCCTCTTATCTTTTGCCTTTCCAAAACCACCTACGGATTGCCTCATCAGGCATCTTCTTTGCAGCTCTGTGTCGGAGCCTTCTCGGGGCCCTCCCACTATAAAGCAGTTCGATAGACTGGTACCCGACTCTGTCTCATCACAAAGCACCCGAATTGGTGGCTGCTTTCTGCCTTCAGCCTGGCAGGGCGGTTAGGAGAACACAGATTGCTGAGTCACATTGCAAATTGTTTCAAATGAGTTTTTCTTTCCTGTTAACATACCACAGTAGGAGGAGGTAGCCAGGGGAAGGATGTGGAGCAAGGAGGGAAAGGTTGAGAGGAAAGGGCTCAAGGGAGCCGGAGGGAGGGAGGATGAAGTGATGGGATTGAGGCCTGCTCGGTTGCGGCAATCAATTTCAGCCATAATAATAAAATAACGCAGAGGGAAAAAAGCAGACGTGACAGAAGTGATAAAATGGAAATGAATCCTCATTACCTCGCTGAAGAGAGGGCCACAGCTGCGGCTACTGTTTTGTCACTAGGCAAGGGGGCATTTCATCCCAGGGCTTATCATGTGGGTCTGGGCAAAGAAGAGGAGAAGAGAAAAACGTGCACTGCGATGTTTAGCTGCAGAGCAGTGACCTTGGCCGTGCGGGGACTGGGGATCTCAGAAATGCTTTAAGATTCCCTTTTTCTTCCCTCTGCTCATCTCCCCAAGCTCCCACCCTCTCGCTGTGGGAAAAGTGCCTTGGCCCACCCAACCAAATAATTGAAGCAGTTGGACCTTTACGTGGCTTCCAGTTCTCCAGCAGGAGCTCACATAATCTCCAAAAGCATGAGAGTGCATGGGCTGCAGGAAAGGGAGGGGGACAGTGAATCCGTCTGCACAATTAAGCTTGTGTCTGGAGCTGGTGGCAATGGCAGAGAACAGGCCACACGGTCCAGGCAACCTCAAAGACTCCTTGGTGTCTCACAGTCCATACTCCTAAGCAGGATTTAGGGAAAGATGGATTTTGCCTTTAGCACCGGAAACCCCTTATCTTGTCATTCAAAGACTGTCCATTAACCTGTCCCAAATCATTGCACTCACTTCTTTAAGCTCTCTGCCAGAGTCTAGCTTTATTACACTACCCACTATTCCTAGAACATGCCTTGTATTTCCCACACATGTTGGCTTGCACGCCCTCCTCTGTTTCTTGTGTCTTTTTTCTTAGTTTTAATCATCTGAGTCTTATCATCCTTAAAGACACAGCTCCCATGGTTGTAAATGACGTCTCCCTTTTGTAAATTCCTTTATAACTTGTGTCTAATTATTTTGCTTTGTATCTTGGACCACAGTTACTTGTACTGGTATCCCTTACTGAGCTGTAAGACATTTAGAGACACAAACATTGCCATCTATTTAGGGTTTAGTGTGGTAACAGAATTATCTACATAGTAGATACACAATAAATTTTTTGTTTGCTTTGTTTTAATGAGTAAATGAGAAGAGGAAAGAGGAAGTTAATGCCTCTTCCTCACAGCCAGTTGTTAGGATTTCTTTCCATCCAATTCTCCAGCCCTCTGCGGATCCTTGGAATGTCAGCTGTTGTTGATTCCAGACTTGATGACGGACGCAACCTGAGGCCTTTCCAGTTCTAGCCGGTGCTTCCTCCCATGATCTCCTGGATGAAGCATGCACTGGCAGGAAGCATTAGTGTCCTGACACCCATTATCATGTCCAAAATTGGACAGTGGGCTCTGTTGGCTTGTAAATTTCAACAGTCTGATTCCCTTTAGAGCAGGCCTCCTTCCTGGCAGACCCAGACCCCTCAGATGCATTCTTACCATCATGTGTGGCTGTCCCCACATCAACACTTTTTCTGTCTTTAATAAGGGCTACCTCCTATGTAAATCTGGGTCAAGTGTGGAGTAAAATCTGTGTCTAAGATGCCATCCTTACCCTTAGGGGGTATTCAGTACAGAATACATATCCAGCAGTTATCACAAACTCTTGGGATGGAGACAAGACAGTGACAGTTTTATCTCAGAGCAGAACTTGGACTCCTGAAGAGGCAAGGAAGCCCATTTGCCTGTGTGCACTGAAGCACTTCATAACATGTCTTTCTGAACATGGGGTTCATGTCCAGCTGACAGCACTTTTGTTTTCAGGACATGCCTAGGCCAAAAATTAAACCCCGTTGAGTCATGTACAAAAACATACTTTCCTTTCAATCGCCTTTCATCCTCCTGACTATACCCAAAGAGAAAGGCTTGGTTTGGTGCTATCCTTGAACACTTACTAATATTGCCTTTTAACAGAAAGAGAGCAAGCCTGAGGCCTGTAACCCTAGAGCAGCACTGCATGTCCAGATTTAAGAATAATGGCTTGTTTTCCTAGTATTGATTTATATGGTTACCTTTGGTTTACAGAAGGTGGTTTGGGTTTTCCACTTATGTACTAATGATAACAATAGCTAATAGTTCTTGAATATTTAATCCATGCAGGGCACCATTGTGTTTACCATGTTTTTATCTAATGAACCCCATGGCAAGTCTATGAGTTGGGTGCTATTATTTCTTCCTTTCCCAGATGAGAAACTGAAGCAGAGAGGTAAACTAAGTTATCTGAGGTCACAAAGCTAAATAAGTGGTGGAGATGGGATTTGAACCCAGTATGTGCTCTTCTAATCTCTGTACTAGATTAAGTTGTTGATCCTCAGCCTTTACTATATATTTGCCTTCACTGGTGGGATTTTTCCTTTCCTATAGATGCTTACTCCTTGTTATAGGCTTTTCTTTTCTACTTAGAGAAGCCCTTTTAACATTTCTTTTAGGATCAGCTTATTATTGATGGGCGCTTTTAGTTTTTGCTTATCTGAGAATTTCTTTCTCTCTCTTTCAATTCTAAGTGATGATCTTGCTGGGCAGAGTATCCTAAGTTGCAGATTTTTCCCTGTCAGCACTTTAAATATTTCTTTCCTCTCCTGTAAAGTTTCTGTAGAGAAATCAGCTGATAGCCTTATGGGGGTTCCCTTGTAACTGACTCTTTATTTTTCTATTGTTGCTTTTAGAATCCTCTCTTTAACTTTTGCTATTTTTAATTATGAAATGTCTTGGTGCGGGTCTGTTTGGGTTCTTCTTGTTTGGGACCCTTCGTGCTTCCTTGCACCTGGAAATCTGTTTCCTTCTTCAGTCTTGAGAATCTTTTAGCCATGATTTCTTTAAATACATTTTTGACCCCCTTCACTCTCTCTTCTCCTTCTGAGACCCCTATAATGCAAAGGTTGGCATGTTTGATGTTATCCCAAAGATCTCTTAAACTTGATTCAAGAGTCTCCAGAATGTGTTCTTAATCACTATTTTATTACTGCTCATAGTAATGATATAAAATGTCTTTTTGGAACAAATTTATTTCAGTAAAAATAAACGTTAGAGCAATTTAAATATTAAATAATAATAAACAATCCTGAAAGTGGAACATAAATGCCTGGAGTTTGGGAAGCTCGGAATTAGAATTACACAGTTATAGTCGGCCTGGAGCTTCTTCTCTGGCATGTAACAACCCAGATAAAGAAGCAGATTGAGCAGAGAGGGGTTGACCAGCTGTCCATACCTCTTTACAAAGCAGACTGGAATAAATGGCCTTTCTGAGTTTTGTGTGGAGTGGTAGAAGCTTGTGGGCTCTGAAGTACATCAGACTTGGTTTGATTTTTCTATGATAGACTTTGTGCAGTTTTCTTGGTCTTTCTTGATTTCAATTTTCTAATATGCAGGCATGAAAAATATCCTATATCAGAGGGTTGCTGTGGTGGAATGGGATGATTTATACAAAACCACAGTACTAGATTTACAACAATGATCTATTTCTTCTAACCCCGTGATTTTTGATTGTGACAGATGACAGGATGTGCAAAGTGTTACTGGTATGGCCAGACTCGCAGTGTGAGGACTCTTTCTGAACTGGGAATTTAAAATATGTGATATTGCTATTACAGTCTTAAATTAATACAGCACTGGGTTCTACCCACTCCCCACCCCATTTCCGGTGGTAGACTCTAAAATATTTGGCAGAGGATTTGGGTGGAAGACTGCATGCTGAAGATATGCAAAAGCCATGTTCCTTGCAGGAGAATACCAGCAAAGAAGCACTTGCCCCTGCTTGCAAGGAAGAATGGTGGGGAAGACTCAAAGACCACCTCTGGCAACATGTGTAAAGCATTTTCTTTCACCATCTCAAGAGGTTCCTTTTGTTCTCTTTTTCTTCTAACAAAGCCAATTCATAAGAATTGAAAACGCAATGTTTGCGTTTCAGAAAATATTGAACAATAAATATTAAGTGTTTTATTGCTGGGAAAACAGAGAGAGTCTGTGTCCTCCAGAAACTTGATTTAGTGGGGAGAAAAAGAAAAGTAAACATATAATATGTCAATTCAATAGAAAAAAAAAAATTAGTCCTAGCACTATGCCTGGTGTAAAGCAGAAACAATATTTGCTAAGTGATTGAATGAATGGAAGAATGAATCCTGAGGTCAGAAAATGTACTTTATTGGAGTGTACACAGTGATTTGCTTTTCTAGTAAAGCTCCTCCTGACCTCTACATCAGTACCCTGTACCTTACCCCTCTTCGGGTTAACCTATTTGCCTTCTCCATTATACTGAGGGCCCCTTTATAGGAAATGTGTTTTGATGTCTGTCTGTGCCAGAATAGGCACTTACTAAAAATTTATTGAATTCATTTTTATACAAGCTTCATTCCCTGGGATGACTTTCTTCTAATTCTGGTACCTCATGCATTAGAAACCAGGGAGTTCTCTGGTGTTTCTGGATCCTACAAAAATGACTGTTTATGCAGCATAGGTATGAGATAAAATGACTGAGGTCATTTTAATAAAATTTCAATTTTGCCCTCTAGTTATTTTGCAACCAGCCCTAGATGGTTATATTATTCTTTATCAGTTTATAAATCAGTTTCTGTAAGTTCATAAATTTTGCACTATGTGTCACAAGAATTTGGCCCTGACTTGTAAACACTGGCTGTGTTGATTAAAATCCTAGCCAGGGATCATACACAAGCCAGTTCTGAGTCTGTCTTTCTCATAATGACAGCCTTAGTTTTGTGTGTTATTTTAAAATTTTAAACAATGCTCCTTATGAATGGATTATGGATTTACACCCAAATAAATTTGTAACTGAGGAACAAAATGTGATATTCGGATCTCATCTAAGTGGAAATGTTCCTAAGAGAGAGGAGGATGGGAAGAGATGAAAATTGACCAGAGGGAATTAACCTCAACTATGTGTAAGGTTCTCTGCTGGGGGCTTTACATATGTTAAAGCTTATTATAATCACTACAACACCATGAGACCTGTGTTATTAGTCCCTTTCCTATACAAGAAAGCTGTGTTTCAAAAAGAGATTTTGATAAGCCCAAGGTTATGCAAAAATGATAGGGTTTAGGATTTAAGACCCCTGCAGAATTTTTAACTCTAAAGGTCTTCTTTCCACTGGGAAATGAGGACAGGCAGGCAGGGGAAAACTAAACTGATTTAGATGTCTCTGTTGAAAATGGATTAGGAAGAGACCATCTTCCATGAATATACATGGAAATAACAGTATTTAAGGAACTCATTTAGTACATCAATCTTCATTAGCATGTTATGGCGAGATCAGAGGGTCTGAGGATGGTCCAAAATGAGGAAGACTCCAGCAGATTGTGATGAGTGTTTAGAATGTAAGTATTTGGAAAAGGGTATTTAAAAAAATTTTGTTTTCTTTTTGGTTTGGTTACTTTGGTAAGAGACAAAGATTAACTAAAAAAGAAAGCATGAATTAACTTTACAGAGAGCTCACACACACACACACACACACACACACACACACTTTAAAATATTCCAATGCTTCCTTTTGTCCTTAGGAATAAGTACAGTCAGTGTTCTTTCATGGCTTCCAAGGACTTTCCACGTTCTGCCCCAATTCCCTTCCAACTCTTGCAGGTTGGCAGCAAACACTCATGTCTATGCCCCTGTCTTGCTGAACAGCTTGACTTAGGTTTCATCTCATTCTCTCTCTCTCTTTAAACAGCTTTATCGAGGTATAATTGACACACAGTAAAGTATACTTGTTTAAAGTGTACAACCTGATAAGTTTTGACATTTGTATACCCCTGTGAATCCGTCACTACGATCAAGATAGTGAACATACAATTATCCTGAAAAGTTTCCTCCTACTCCTCGGTGTTCCCTCCCTGTATCTCTCCCCACACTGAGCAGCCACTGATCCGCTTGCTGTCACTATAGATTACTGTGAATTTTCTAGAGATTTCTATAAATGGAATCATATAGCTTATAGTTCTTTGGCTCTTTTGCTCAGCTTAATTATTTTGGATTCATTATTTTTGGATCCATGTCATTGTGCATATCAGTATTTCATTCCTTTTAATTGCTGATAGTATTCCTTTGTATGGACATACCACGGTTTGACCATACATTTCCCAGTTGCTTCCAGTTTTGGGATATTATGTATAAGGCTGCTATGAACATTTGCTTACTAGTCTTTTTTTAAAAATATTTATTTATTTATTTGGTTGTGCCGGGTTTTAGCTGTGGCAGGCCTGCTCCTTAGTTGTGGCTCACGGGCTCCTTGGTTGTGGCATGCGAACTCTTAGTTGCGACATACATGTGGGATCTAGTTCCCTGACCAGGGATCGAACCTGGGCCCCCCTGAATTGGGAGCACGGAGTCTTATTCACTGCACCACCAGGGAACTCCCATTTACAAGTCTTTGTATAGACATATGCTTCAACTTTTCTTGGTTAAATACCTAGGAGTGGAATGGCTGGATCATATGGTATATGTATATAGGTTTATGTTCAACTTTTAAAGAAATTGCCAAGCTGTTTTCCAAAGTGTTTGACCCATTTTATACTCTAGTCAACTGTCCATGAGATTTCTAGTTCCGCCACATCCTTACCAAGTTAACACTTGATGTAGTCAACCTTTTAAAATTTTGCCATTCTAGTAGAAATGTATTAGTTTCTCATTGTGGATTTTATCTGCATTTCCTAATTATTAATGGTGTAGAGCATCTTTTCACATACTTATTTGCCACTCATATCTCTCTTTTGTAATGCATCTTTTCAAATGTTTATTTGTATGGGTTTATTTCTTACTATGGAGTTACAGGAATTATTTTTATATTCTAGATATGAGGCTTTTATCAGCTAGAGGTTTGGAAAATATTTTCTCCCAGTCTGTGGCCTGTCTTTCATTCTCTTGTGTCTTGTGATGAAGTCCAGTGTATCAATTTTTAAATTTTTATGGGCTGTGCCTTTGGCCTCCTATTTAAGAAACTTTTGCCTAACCCAAGTTCAAAAAGATTTTCTTCTGTGTTTCATAGTTTTAAGTCATATTTAGATTAATATAAAATTTTAATTTACATTAATTTTTGTATATGATGCAAGATATGGATTGAAGTTCATTTTCTTGCATATGAATACCCAATGGTGCCAGTGGCATATATTAAAAAATATATCCTCTCCCCACTGAATTGCATTTGCAACTTTATTGAAAATTAATTATACATATATATGTAATTCTATTTCTGTTCCATTAATTGATCTGTTTTTCTTTATGTCAATACCATGTTGTATTTATTAATACAGCTTTTTAAGTCTTGAAATCAAGCTGTTCCAGTCCTAAAATTTGTTTTTTCCAGAGTTATTTTTGATTATTTTAAGATCTTTTTATATCCATAAATTTCAAAATAAGGTTGTCAGTTTCTACCAAAATATTTTTAAAAGCCCACTGGAGTTTCAACTGGCCTTGTATCAAAACTACAGATTAATTTAGGGAGAATGGCTTCTTACTGATATTGTTTGAATCTTCTGACCCAAGAACATTGTATATATCACAGCTGATTTAGGTCCTCTTTAATTTCTCTCAGCAGTGTCTTGTAATATTTAGTGTACAGGTTTTGCACATTATTGTCAAGTTTATTCTTAAATATTTTGTATTTTAATGCACTGTCAATGATGTTTAATTTTTTTTAATTTCTTATTGTTTTATATAGAAGTACATTGATTTGGGTACATAGATTTTGTATTCTGCAACATTACTAAACTCACATATGAGCTCTAGTAGTAATTTTGAAGGTTCCATCAGATTTTCTACATGGACAATCATGTTGTTTGCAAATAAAGTTTTACTTCTTTCCAATCTGGATGTCTTTATTTTTATTTTCTTGCTTTATTGCACTATATAGAGCCTCTTTTTTATTCTGTTTGGACCTTCTTTGGAGTGAGTTTTTTAAATTATATTTTATTTTCTTTGTTGATTTAGTTGACTATTACTCTTTGTTTTGTTATTTTAATATTGCGTGAGAATGTGTATATATATATATATATATATATACACAGACACAACACAGGGACAGTTGATGTTGAATTCTTTTATCTTTTTTTTATGCCTGAAGAAGTCTTTATTTTGCCTTTAGTTTTAAAATACATATTTTCACAAGGTATAAAATTCTAGACTGACAGATTTTTTTCCTTTCAGTATTTTAAGTGTTGTTCCACTCTCCTTTCTTCTGCAGAGCTTTTTTGAGAAATCAGCTCTTATTTTTGGTCTTGGGTTCATAATTTGTCTTTTTTTTCTCTGCCAGCTTTTAAACTCTCCTCTTTATCACTGGTTGTAAGCAAGTTGACCATGGTGCCCATGTGATTTTCTTTATTTCTCTTCTTCTTCCATTTTGTTGAGCTTCTGGGGTCTATGGTTTATAGTTTTCATCAATTTTGGAAAGTTTCACCCATTTTTCTTCCAGTAGTCTCCAGTCTTATTTCTTTTGGGGAATCCAATTACCTACATCTTAGGTCCTTTAATGTTGTCCCAGAGTACAGTAGTTTTTTATTTTTTGCAATGTCTTTTATCTGCCACTAATCTTATCTAGTGTATTTTTAATTGTATGCATTGTAGTTTTCATCTCTAGAAGTTTGTTTATATGAGATATAGTTAATAACTGTATGCTAATTTTAATACCCACTTCTGTTCTGTATTAGTTTTGATGGATTATTCTTCTCATTAAGGGTCATATTTCTTCTACATTATGTTTGGCAATATTTAATTGGATGCAGGACATTGTGAATTTTACCTTTTAAAGTGCTGGATATTTTTGTATCCTTATAAATATTATTTAACTTTTTTCCAGGATGCATTAAGTTACTTAGAAACAATTTGAACCTTTTAGATCTTGTTTTAAGAATTGTTTAGAAGTGTCCAGACCAGGATTTGATCCAAAGATAATTATTTTCCACTACAAATGCAAGACCCTTCTGAGTATTCTACATAATGCCCATTAATTATGAGGTTTTCTAGCCTGGCTACTATTTACGGCCCTTTGTGAGCACTGGGTACTGTCCTTTCTAATCTGTTTGCATAATTTTTTTCTGACTTTGGCTAGTTTTTCACATGCACACACTGACCAGTACTCTGCTGAGTAGTTAAGGGGACCTTCTGCATATCTTCAGAGCTCTCTCTCTGGCTCTCCCCTCTGGCTCACCTTCCTATGAACTCAAGCCTTATTGCTCCCTCTGGACTTCCAGTTGTGTCGCATCAGTCCAGAGTCCACTGGTTTCTGCCTGGTTCCTGCTTCTTTTACCATAGTCTGAGAATTCTTTCAAGGCCATAAACGGAGGCAATTAAAGGGCTTATCTCATTTGTTTCTTATCCCGCAAGGATGACACCTTTTGTTGCTTGAGGTCTAGGGATCGAAAATCATAGCTTCATATGTTTTTTGGTTTTTCAGTTAGGAAGGTAAACCCAGCAACTGGCCAGAAATGAAATTCCTCTCTGATTCTTTTTTCCATTCCTGCCTTTTTCACAATCTGTTGGCATTACCTGAAATATTATAGTATTTCCTCTCTCTTCACAATCCTTTATACATATTCAGGTCTCTTTTGAGTCAATTCTTTTCCTGAGTGACTATGCCATTGCCTTTTCTTAGTACTCCTGGAATACCTCAGGCTTACCCTTCCTTATCAGCAATAACACTGACTATAATTGTCAGTTCTCATTGTCTTCTATTCTACTAGACTAGAAGCATCTTGAAGGCATCATGGGGACAAGAATTACTTTCTTTTTACCATTCCATCCCCTGGTCCTTGCACTGAGCTTTAAACATTTTCATTCATATTTTCCAAAGTGTAAATTAATAAATGGTCAACTCTTGATTAATTTTAACACAATAGGTAAAACAACTGGAGAAAATAAAAGAGGTACATCTCGCTAAGGATATTTTACTCATACATATTTGGCCAGCTATTGGAATATTTGCATTCTAGATGCCACAGTTGTATTCTCTGGCATGTCTTCACACCTGCCAATCCCACACTAAGGTACAAGGATCTATATATGTCCAAAATATTGCCTTCTTAATTGTTGAGAGCAATAGTAATGTGAGAACTCTGTGGAGAGCTCGTTAGAAGAATGGACTGCTCTAGTGATGGTTGTAGTACTTTCATACAATCACAGAAGTCAGCAAGTCAGAAACCCAAGCATGTCATTTTTCAGTGACTGTGAGGAGCTCTGCCAGCTTGCCCTCACTTTGTTCAGTGACAGGATGACAAAGACAGTGAGAGGTACAGGAAAAGACAGTCTGAAGAAGCACCAAGATAATACCACCGTCTCATTTGCATCAGTCATGACATGCGAAACAATTCCTACTGAGAGTTCAGGTAATAAGGGCTGATGTTATCCCACTGACATCAAGAGAAGTTCATGAGAGCCAGGGTTTAAAACTTGGCTTCAAAGCAAGGGGAGGTTTGGCATTCATGTTTCTGGAAAGCCAACATGTGAACCATCATAGCTTACCACCTACGTAATACAGATGTCCTCAAAAATATCTATAAAGAATGACCAACTATCTAGTGATGTGTCTCAAAATGATGAGCAACGTATGGACTCTAAAAGGGGTACAGTCCAAATCTGAGAAATTTAATTAGAGCAAAAAACCCTATTCCTCTGCAATTTTTAACTACGGTATTGGTGCTGTTCTCCAGGAACTGTACAAGTGTGTTTGCTGTTTTCTTCATAGGCTTACTTTCAACACTGTGCTGGAGTTGCTTATACCACCTATAGGAGCCAGTCTTCTCAATGCCATGTTTAGTGCCTTCACATTAGAAGTTTGAAATTAGCCATGATGGGGTATTCATATCATAGAAACCAGCAACGAATTAGGACTTTCTCCCCAGAGAGTCAGTTGCTAAATACTACCAGTATACCACTGGTTATACTTTAAATATTTGTTTACAGTGACTGTTTTAATAATAACAAACTTTTATAATTGACTGCCCACGTTGGACTGAGCTCTATATGGCAGGGCAGCTGACCCCTTCAGGCTATGTTTTCCAGGCAAACATTTGTCTAGGTCTGGCCATGTGCAGGCACTGATGGGAGACTGGTGAGTGGCTGGTAGGAGAGAAGCCAGGATATTTCTATCCTTTTGTTTCTGCCCCAGGGCTCCTGAGTAACTACATCCCTGCTTTGTTTTCAGCTCGACAAAGAAACCTGCCATGATGCCAGCTTCTGGAAGGTGCTCCTAGCCCTTGACTGTAGTATTGGCACTCTCTCCTTGCTTCCCCTGTGGTCTTAGGGTGTGGTGGTTTCCTGCTATTACTACTGTCTGGATTGCCTGACTCTCCTCTGTTAGACTTCTAAGCATTCTCATTACCTGTGTAAATCCTGAGTCAAATTCCTTCTGCTTAAATACTGAGATAGTATTTGAATCCCAGCTATATCCTGATTGTTAGAATGCTTAAGCAATTGGCCAAATTTCACATACAAATGAGCTAAGCTTGGCCTTGAACCCTGGTATGTCTAACTTTATAAACTGCTGTATCGAATACACTGGCTCATCCTTCAAATCTTATCCTGGTTTTCAGATTCTCTATTCAAGCTGTCCTTCATGGCCTCCTTAGAAGGAATAATCAAAACTCCAGGAAGATCCAAGTAAGGCCACCATGGAGAAATCCTGGAGAAATGCCTTTATTGGAGTCTAAATGGAAATCTTCTAACCATTCATCTTTGCTTAGAGTTGGAAAATGAAGGATACTACATGAGCTTTCCAAGGCTCTTTTGCTGTAGGAGTGTATGATCTTGCTGTGTCTAGAAATGGTGCTATATCACATTTTTGGCCCAAAAGGGAGACTTAAAATAATGTGACATAACAATAAACATAATAATATGCCAGACCCATTGAAGGCCCACACTCAGCCTAATTTGTTGTTGAATTTGAAATATGTCACATAGTTTCACAGGGAATAGGAAACAATTACAGAGCACATGCACCTGGTCATCATTACCCTGTTTTTCTGGTCCCTTGTTACTCATCATTCTTAGCTTTCTTTGGACAAAATCTGACCCCGTGTTCCTGCCTAGGCTGTTCACAAGCACAGATTCTATCACTGTGCCTGGTTATTCTAAATCCCTGGTAGTT
Source organism: Phocoena phocoena (assembly GCF_963924675.1). Classification (NCBI taxonomy): domain Eukaryota; kingdom Metazoa; phylum Chordata; class Mammalia; order Artiodactyla; family Phocoenidae; genus Phocoena; species Phocoena phocoena. Next base: position 136,608,113 of record NC_089220.1, on the reverse strand, counting down.
GTTGTCATTTACTTTTTGCCCTGTCTGGTGTTGTGGTGATGGACATAAAGGCAATCTCCGGAAAGGTCAGGGCTAGGTTAAAATTCCTGCTGTGAGACTCCCGTGTTTATCACTATGACCGGTTTGGTTTTTCCTGCTTCTCATCACTGTATCTGTGGATTTCTTGGGTTTGGGATGGTGGGGTTGTTGCTGAGCCAGTGAGAGGGAAGAAGTCCCATCTTATTGCCTTTGACCAAGGACAGACTAGAGGTCACATGCCTGCCCCCACCCCATCCCTGCATTGGAGGATTTCCTTGAAGATCAAGATCACAATCATTTCCCAAGACATTCTTTTCACTTTCATAACATTTGCTGCAAACGCAGTTTGGTTATTCATTTATCATTTATTGTTTCTCTCCCTCTGCACCGTTAACCCATGAGGACAGAGTTTGTTTTCTCCACCTCTGTGGGCAGCATGGTGTGAACAGGATGGTATAGGCAGGATTGTAGGGAGGTGAGAGACGTTTTTTGCTCAAAAAAAAATGTAAGTACCTGAGTGAAATAGACAGATGGATGCAGGCCCGACATCATACAACACCCAACCCCTTCTCTGTGTGCTTCTGAGCCCTCCATCCTTTCCTTGGGCAGAAATGAGCAACCCAGACAGTCCCTGGCTGTTCCCAGCCTCAACCTGATCTCTGCCCTACTAGGTCTGCTGCTCTGACTTGCCTTCCTGGAGCATTCTGTTCCATGATGTCTAGCTAAAAAGAAATCTGGAAAAAAAAGAAGATGACTTCTACATTTTGTTGTAGACTAAATCAAAATATCCTGTATTTGTAATAAACAATAGTACTATCACCCTCAGTTTAAATCAGTCCTTCATCTCTTATAAGTTGTGTTACCTAAGACAGGACATTTAGCTTCTCTGATTTTTGTTGTTGTACTCATATGTAAAATGTCAGTAGTCATTGTACTTTCTTTTACTAATTCATTCATGCTGAGGAATTTAAAAGTAAGTTCCCTAGGCAATGTTCTTACTCCCAAATGACCCCTTTTTCTTTCTTGCTTATTTCTCTTCTCTCACAAAAATTCGACTTCATTAATGCGTAGTTCTTATTCAACTTCCAGGAAAGAATTCTTTCAAATATCATCATTCCTATAATGATGGGAGTGGCGGATAATTGATCCCTGCCCCTCTCAGGGAAATTTACATTAAGTATGGTGTTTATTTGGCCAAAGTGATACAATTTTAATAGGAGAACTTCAAGGGGTGTTATAAACTTACAAGGAAGCTATTTGGATCCAGAAGGAATTCTTAAGGTCTCTTAAAATGAAATCACAAATAACTCTCTCTCTTATCTATACCTAAGGTATAACAGGTTGATCAATTCTGAACATGCTGTACATAACACTTTACCAAGGTTGCTGTTGGTGTGATATGATATACACCGCAACTGCTTCCTAAATTGGTGAAGTACCCAGCAGCCCTCAATAAATAGTAACTCATGCTCTTCATGGGGAAAAATGGCCGCATGGTACAGTCTAGCTGCTCAGAAAGTGGACATGAGGAGAGGTTTTTTTTTGTTATTTTTGTTTTTGCGGTACGCGGGCCTCTCACTGTTGTGGCCTCTCCCGCTGCGGAGCACAGGCTCCGGATGCGCAGGCTCAGCGGCCGTGGCTCACGGGCCCAGCCTCTCCGCGGCATGTGGGAGCTTCCCCGACCAGGGCACGAACCTGTGTCCCCTGCATCGGCAGGCAGACTCTCAACCACCGCGCCACCAGGCAAGCCCTGAGGGGAGTTTTGAGTACTGAGGAGAATAAAATAATCTCAGGTTGGAGTCTGGGCTTCAGATGACAGTTGAGTGTAGAGCTACAGTTCCAGGAAAGATTATTCATAGACTAATAAATCTATGGATTTATTAATTATACATTAATTAATAATAAACAGGAATACAATTGTCACCTCAGATCACTTATTCAAGCTTATATAACTTAAGGTCTGGAAAGCGCTTTAATTGTATTGGTCAGAATAATCTAGATTTTTCTGTAGTATCACATTACCCCTCTATTTTCAGTGACTTAGTAGTATAAGGTTATTTCTTACTATGTTATATACCTATTGTGAGTTGGCAGGGCCTCTGCTTCATATAGTCACACAGAGACCCAGGCAGACCTATTCCAAATGCACACCTTTACTTGAGAACTGACACACCTGCCAGAATTAGTTACCTGGCCTTGTCTAACTACAAGGGGGATGAGACAGGAAGTCTTCCCGATATTTGGAAGGAGAGTTGAGCCAGCCATGAACTGTAGTATCTATTATAGATATTGTCTAGCTAGTGGTCCTTGTTTGATCAGGAGCTCATCAAATGACTGCTAAAAAGTGGGAATCAGCTACCCAGAAAAATTTAGATGGTTATATACACATTTTTTCATTCAGTTTTGTTAAGTTCACAGATTCCAGTAAATCTCAACCAGGAGGTCACTGACAGAGGTGTGCTGGAGCTGGTTTTTAGTAGTTTGCAGAGACAGCTGTAAAATTCCCAGAAATTTTGCAGGCCACTGAATGTTGCATTGTTAGCTTAAAATGGCTGCAGCTGGAATGGTTATACCATGGAAATTGGAAAATGCTACCAATCAGCCTTCCCCCCAGTTTTTCTGAAGAGTTGATTTCTTGCACACCAATGCTAGATCACAGATCTCAAATATGTTGCATCTCACATGTATTTTTTTGTTTGTTTTGACTAGCAAGTGATTTCTTGGAGCACTATTTTGAGAAAGAATGTCAGGTGTGAAAGAGTACTAGCATCAGATAGCAATATCTGACGTGGTGTCAGAGCCCAGCGAGCAGCAAAAGTGAATTCCTGCTTTCCTGAAACAATGGCCTTATTTTACAGATAGGGATAATAAGACCCAATGGGATTAAATTAAATTACCGGCTTAAGATCAATTAACAGGGTTAATTGCCAACAACGCTGGAACACTGATCTCGGGATTCCAACACTGTGTGTAACCATGTCTCTGAATCAGCACTGAAACAGCTAGTGTCTGCAGCAGCCTGACATTATCACGGGTCACCCAGGAGGCAGTGATTCAGGATGGTTACGGCTCCTCTGCTGACCTTTGAAGGGCATAGCTTTCTCTGTGGGTGTGCACTTTCTCTAGTACCATCCAGCCTACAGGTTTGAGGCAAGCTCTCTTCCTAGGAGAGGAGGTTGGGCTTTATATAACCTAGGACATCTGACATCTGAGATCTCTGTCTGAACTGGAGATTGGATTTGGAGATCAAATAACAGGGCCAGATGGTCCTTTAAATTACTAAGCACCTGCTGGCATGACAACCCCTTGGCGTTAGCCCCCAAATTAGGTGCCCCTCATTTTATCACCTGCAAAAATTAAATCTGCTTAATACATTAATCTTGAGTGATTGTGTTTTTATCATACGCAATTTAAAATATATATACACACAAAGCCTGAAGGCAAAGGAAAAGGAGCTAGGGACCTAGTAGGAGCAACACCTAGTACACAGCTCCCACACGGTCTAACATGAAGCTATTTTGGTGCTTCCTCTGTGTGTCACCGTTATTCCAAAAAGAGTGAACATACCAACAGGAGTGACTCCCTCATACATGGGGGTACGCTTGTGCCTGCCTTTTTGGATGCCTGACCAAGAGTACACTAAACCAAACTCCTCCCATTCTCTATCCCCTGTGTTCCTAACCGACCAATGACCTCTAGAGCATTAGAGAAGAGCTATAAAAGTGTTGCTGCAATAGTTACGGATGAATATTGATGGGGTGTCAGGGCATTGCTGCTTTGAACAGCACAGAACCCAGGGCCTGCCCTCCAGGAGCTCATGACCTGTGGGTGATGGGTCTTATTTCACATGCAAAGGGATGAGGACATCGTGCTCTGCTTTGATGTTCAGCATTCCCAGAGCCTGCCTGAAACAGACAGCTCACATCCCAGACAAAGAGGGACTTGCTTCTCCTTTTATTTTATATCCTGGAAGTAGCAAGACTGGGAGACTTTAAAGGATGGCGTCGCAGCACCGGCACTCTCTGGAAACATCAGAGCCACACAGGGGAAGTGATCTATCCAAGGATGCACAATTATTTTATGTTAAAGTCCATTTACAGATGTAGAGAACGGACGTGTAGACGTGGGTGGGGGGCGGTGCACGGGATGAACTGCGGGATTGGAATTGGTATATGTGCGCTACCAGGTGTAAAACAGACAGCTAGTGGGAGTCTACTCTGTAGCGCAGGGAGCTCAGCTAGGTGCTCTGTGGTGACCTAGATGGATGGGACGGGGCGGGTGGGAGGGAGGTCTAAGAGGGAAGAGATATATGTATAGGAATAGCTGATTCACTTTGTTGTACAGCAGAAACTAACACACCATTGTAAAGCAACTACACCCCCCCCCCCCCGCAAAAAAAGACGCAGTATTCTAACTTCCAGTACAGTGTACTAATCAGTGGCATTTTAAATAGAATTGAAATTATTTAAAACTTCCCTAAAAAAAGTAGCATAATTATGCCAAGTTCTGTGTGACTCATTTACAATCAAATAATCATTTTGTTTACAAGAAGTGAGGGTTTTTTCCCCTGATTATTTCTAGTTGTTTTTTGATTTGACTGCTTTGGATTTCTGTTTTTGACTTAGTTCTCTTCTTCCTTAATATTCTGGTTTCTGCTAGTCATTACCATGGAAGAAATTAGGACAGAGACTGAAAAATAATTAACAGCAAGCACACATTCATACATAAAGTACTTTTTTTTTTATTTTTCAAAGAATTTTCCACACTCATTCCCTCAGTTCATTCTAAAGCAACCTTGTGAGGCAGATCAATTATTATGATTTGACCCATTTTATTGTTCCAACTGGGCACTTAGGTAACATTCACAGCAGCAGACAAGTATTTAGTAACAAAGTAGCAACTTAGATTGGTTTTTATGATTTGAAGTTCAATGTTCTTTCCATGATAACAATGTGTAGTATCTCCTTGAATCAATGTGTTATACATACCAGCCCAGCACTAAAGATTTATATGCAGGGCTCTATAAAAGGTTGCTAAAATAATAATCGTTATTGAAATATGATTATCCCACATGCTAGGCAGACAATTTTTTCTCTCAACCTCACTTCCTGCTTATTTGAGATCCTGCCAACATCTAAAATGAAAGTAAAAACACAACCAAAATATATGTCACAGTATCCATATTCAAAATTATGAACATTTTATTCACAGAAATGCCTCTTAAGCCATCACTCATAATTGAACTACCTTAATTTTGCACCCAATTCTAATCAGTGGCCAAACCTAGAGCAAATCTGGAGAGGGCTCATGGAGGATGGAAGTGGAAAATAGTGATTATATGGTTACGATTACTTTGTGATAACAATTACAACTAATAGGTGCAGAAGTGAAAGCAAGGAAGAGAATGAAAAAAAAATTGGAAATCAAAAGAAAAGAAAAGGCAGACAGCGACTCTCTAAATACCTGGTAACCTGGTTCCATTTTATGAAACTTAGTAGGTCTTCAGTGCTAAAAAAAACCGTGAGCCATTAAAAACAATGTAATAAAGCTCATTAAGGACTTGATATCATTAGCAAATGCAGGGAGGAATTGCCACCAATCATAAAAACATTTCAATCCTGTGTTGTTGAGACTAATCCACCACAAATACGTATTTTTAATGCTTTACAGGACATAAGCAAACAAAATTACATGTCTTTTGCTGTTCTTTCTTCTTTTAATTTGGCAAAGGGATAAACTTCTTGTTACCTGAAAATGTCCCCCACGTGGGAAAGTTCCTTTGCCTGCAATCATAGACACAGGAGGCATTGACATCTCTTCTCTTTTGCTTTCTTTTTTTCTTTAATTAATTTTTATTGGAGTATAGTTGCTTTACAATGTTGTGTTAGTTTCTGCTGTACAGCAAAGTGAATCAGGTATACATATATCTGCTCTTTTTTGGATTTCCTTCCCACTTAGGTCACCACAGAGCCTTGAGTAGAGTACCCTGTGCTATACAGTAGGTCCTCATTAGTTATCTATTTTATACATAGTATCAATAGTGTATATACGTCAATCCCAATCTTATTGGAGAGGATGCAAGGCTGTCAGGGCTGAGAGAGCCTGGAAACCCTCCTCTCTTGTCAGAGTTGGAACCATCCACCATCACAGTCCCCCTCTGGTGCTTTATGATTGAAAAGAGTGTTCATCACCTGTGGGGTTTCCCAGAGCAAAGAATGACTGTGGTCCCTGGTCCTGGAAGAGCAGAGAGCCAGGAGGCTTGTGGGAGCTGGGATGGGTGGGGCTGGGAGTACAGAAAAGAGAAGTCCAAGGGGTCACTGAATGACCTTCCAGGCTCTCAGGAGGCTGACAGCTGTCAGGGCAGTCCAGAGACTTCCATCCGAAGGCTGATGTCCACAAACTGTACTTCCCTCCTTGCCTTGTTTAAAAGGGGACTACCTGAGTATTTTTGTTACTCACTTGGTACTTGTGGTTCCATTAGCCTCTATATGTCTGTCCATGGCATCTTTGTCTCTGGGGTAAATAACCACTGGGGCTCTGAGTGTGGCCACTCAGGGCAACCATACTGGCAACAATCATGGCAGGTCTTTGCAAGTCCACTTTCTTCTTGGCACTCCAGTATGAGCCCAAAACCCACCCTAATGCCAGCTTCACCTTGTCCTTCAGACAATGTTTTATGGTCTTGTTGCCCTATTCATTTCTTTTTCCTTAATAGCATTTGAAATGATCTTAATTTTTGTGTACTTGTTCACTCTTTCTCCCTTCCTCCACCAGGAGAGAGATCCCATCTGTGTTGTTCATTGCTGCATCCCCACTGCCTACAGCACCGCATAGGGCTTGGTGCATGCTTAATAACACTCATGGGAAAATGGTGAAAGAATAAGTGGATGCATTAAGGTTATTCTTTTTCTCACGAAGTTTCTGGGTTCTTTTGTTTTTTAAAAAAAATTTTATTGGAGTATAGTTGTTTTACAATGTTGTGTTAGCTTCTACTGCAGAGCAAAATGAATCAGCCATACATATACATATATCCCCTCTATTTAGGACAATACAGTACGTTAAGTAGAGTTCCTTGTGCTATACAGTATGTTCCCATCAGTTGTCTATTTTATACATAGTATCAATAGCGTATATGTGTCAATCCCAATCTCCCAACTCCTCCCACCCCACCCCTTTACTCCTTGGTATCCATACATTTGTTCTCTATGTCTGTGTCTCTATTTCTGCTTGGCCATTAAGGTCATCTATACCATTTTTCTGGATTCCACATGTATGCGTTAATATACGATATTTGTTTTTCTCTTTCTGACTTACTTCACTCTGTATGACACTCTCTCGGTCCATCCACATCTCTACAAATGACCCAATTTCATTCTTTTTTATGGCTGAGTAATATTCCATTGTATATATATGTACCACATTTTCTTTATCATTCCTCTGTTGATGAACATTTAGGTTGCTTCCATGTTTTAACAGACTTTATTTTTTAGAGCAGTTTTAGGTTCACAGAAACACTGAAAGAAAGATACAGAGATTTCCCATATCCCCACTACCCTCACACATACATAGCCTCCCCCATTATTAACATCCCCCACCAGAGTGACACATTTTTTACAGTTGATGAACCTATGTCGACACATCATAATGGCCCAAAATTTACAGTTTACATTAGGATTCACTCTAGATGTTGGATCTTCTATGGGTTTGGTCAAATTTATAATGTCATGTATCCACCATTAACAGTATCATACAGAGTAGTTTCACTTCCCTAAAAATCCTCTGTGCTCCACTTACTCATCCTTCACTTCCTCTTAGTCCCTTGCAACCATTGATTTTTTCCCCACATATATCCTTTTGCCTTTTTCAGAATGTCGTATTGTTGGAATCATGCAGTATATGGCCTTCTCAGACTGACTTCTTTCACTTATCAATATGCCTTTAAATTTCTTCCATGTCTTTTCATGGCATGATGACTCATTTCTGTTTAGTGCTGAATAATATTTCATTGTCTGGATGTACCAGGGTTTATTCGTCCACTCACCTACTGAAGGGCATCCAGATTGCTTCTAAGTTTGGGCAATTATGAATAAAGCTGATATAAACATCCACGTGCAGGTTTTTCTGTGGACATATGTTTTAACTCTTTGGGGTAAACACCAAGGAGCACAATTACTGGATCACATGGTAAGAGTATTCATTTTGTTAGAAATTGCCAAACCATCTTTCAAAGTGGCTGCAGCATGTTACACTCCCACCAGCCATTATGAGAGTTCTTGTTGCTCCACATCTTCACCAGCATTTGGTGGTGTCAGAGTTCTGGGTTTTGGCCATTCTAATAGGTGTGAAGCAGCCTGCATTTCCCTGATGACATATGATGCAGAGCATCTTTTTATATGCTTATTTGACATCTGTATGTCTTCTTTGGTGAGGTATCTGTTAAGATCTTTGGCCCATTTTTTAATTGGGTTGTTTTCTTCTTGCTGATTTTTAAGTGTTCTTTGTATATTTTGAGTAAGAGTCCTTTATCAGATGTGTCTTTTGTAAACATTTTCTCCCAAACTGTGACTTTCAAGTTTCTTTTAAATTAACATTTACAGAGTATGAGACATTGTGTCTGGATTTCTCAGTTAGAGATATCAGTAACGGTGGGATAGAAACCAATAGAGTCACAGGGAAGTGAAAAGACTGTCCCAGGCCATCTAGCTCCACTGTTGTGAGAAGTTCCATTTTAGAAAAACAGAAATAACTCATCTGTTTTAGGAAGTTCTACTAACTTCAGTGACATACATTGACACCTCCTGTCTTAAGTGAATGTTCTTTGTATTTTACCACATCAGTACAAGTCTCTGATGGGGACAACAGACGAGACAGGATCCTACCTGGTTTGGGCAACCCAGAATTCATCTTGAGAGCTCACCTCACCTGTCTGAGCAGGGAGGGAAGAACAGATGTAAGAAGTCAGCTCTAGGGACCTGCAAAACTACCTAACGCTGAAAGCTGAACTTGGATATTCTGGGATCTTCTGCTACCCAGAAGTATAGGAAAAAGATGTCCAGAATTTGAATCTTCCCACTGGTCTTGTTCCCTCTTTTAGTTATTCTGAACACAGAAACCTAAGTCACTCCTTTGCTCATAATTCTGCAGTGGCTTCCACCTCACTCTTTAAATCCAGACATCTTCCATGCCTCCACGGCCCCATGGAATCTCCCAAACTCCACACCTTCTGACTCATTTGTTCTTCTTTCCCTTCACTCTCTGTGTGGCCAAACATGCTCAGTCCTGCTTGGGGCATTTGAACCTGCCAGTACTTCTGCCAAGACTGGTCCCCTCCCTGAGAGCTACCCACCTCTGCTCAAGTATCACCTTTTCAGGGAGGGGGACCTATTGTTATTATACTACCTTAACATAGTACTCCACTATTACTTTTTATCATCCTACTTATCTTTTATTTTTTTGTTGTTGTTTTTCTGGTTTTTTTGTTGTTTTTTTTGTTTTTTTTTTTTGCGGTACACGGGCCTCTCACTGTTGTGGCCTCTCCCGTTGCAGAGCACACGCTCCGGATACACAGGCTCAGCGGCCATGGCTCATGGGCCCAGCCACTCCGCGGCATGTGGGATCTTCCCGGACCGGGGCACAAACCCATGTCCCCTGCATCGGCAGGCAGACTCTCAACCACTGTGCCACCAGGGAAGCCCTGTCTTTTATTTTTAAACCACCTAGCACTTGTGACTATTTACCATAGATTCATTCATTCATTGGTTAATCTGCTTCCTAGACTGGAGCCTAATGAGAGAGCAGGGACTTGGTCGTCTTCTTTCAGCTGATACATCCCCACCAGCTGTTACAGTGACTGACACATAGTAGGTACTCAATAAACAGTCGTTTAGTGTATTACTAAATTAATTATGTGACTTGGAACACATCTGCCAATAAAATTGAACAGTTTCTGTTTGCCCAACTTCATTACTTTTGTATGATTCTAATGGAATATTTTAGAAATTCTACAACACAATAATGAATGTAAGAACTTATTATTCTACCAGCAGTAACTTGCATTTAAGTATAGCCTGAGTGACAATTGAGTGGAGAACACCAGCATGTGTACTCCATCTGGGCTACTCTTAGAAAAGAAAATTGGGCCAATCAAGAGAGATTCTGTCACTCTTCATGATTCGAAACACACCCGTTTGCTCTATGACCATCATCATCAGATCTCTGACTCCACTGCTCTCGTTGTAATATTGCTGCTAGAATACGCCGTTTCTCTCAAAGCTTAAGGATAAAATTCCCTTGAGAAACCAGGCTTTTGTACTGTTTTCTTAGAGGCTATTCTCAGACATGATCTCATTCTATCTCTTTCTTCAACAAATTTCTGCTCTAGGCTGCTAACCACTTCTTACTGCACTGATGCTCTAGGGAAAGGAGTTTGTCACCTTAGAGCATCCATTAGGGCTCCTGCTCTTCACTCTTCACTTTGTTCCTTCTCAGGCTAAAACTTCATCCTGTTCTCTTACAGAGACTGGAGAAAAATACACATGTTGGAACTATTGATTTCTGTCCATTTTTGTTTGAAATGGTCAAAAGAGAGCTTAAGAAGAGGGAGAAGATTAAGACGAGATTTACTCACCATTCTACTTCCTACTACATACTAATCTTGTGACCTTGGCCAAGCCACTTAACCTTTCTGGGCTTCATATGGGTAGAGTAACACTTCATTTCCTTGGCGGTCAAGAGGCTGACAGTTATTTTTCTTAGGGCTTTTCCCATTCTAATTTCCATTCTGTACTTGTACTTGACCTGTGGACCAACTATTTAGCCCAGCTTAGTGACATCATTCTCAGGAAGCGACCCAGAGTGAAACACTGTCTCTGACTTGCTTTGGGAAACAGATTAGAGTGTATCTTGATTTCTTCTCTGGGTACCTTGATTTGTTGATATGTTTAAGGGGTAGAAGAAAACCGCTCCTTTATATGGCTTAACATGACCAGCAGGTAACCAAAAGAGAAAGGGCTTGCAGTCTTTAGACAATAACATGCACATAGACTGACTGTGAAGACATGTCACCAGAGTTTCACTTTGTATCACCTCTTCTATCTCCTCATGAATCTTCCCACAGAGGCCCCCCCGCTCACCCTTGCCATAGCGTCCAAGGTGACTTTCAATCTTACGTTCACCTTAGGTGTAAATCCAATTCTGATGGATCAGATTCCATTCAGTTGAAGAGAATGGATCTGATTTTTAGTTCTTTTCCAGATAAGTCCCAGAGAGGGCTTTTTTTTGTTTTTTTGGGTTTTTTGGTTTTTTCATAGCGTGGGAAGCAGGGGAAGGAACACCAATGCACCATGCCTCAAGAAGACTTGGATACCTGGAGCTAAGAGACAAATAGGAAGTGGAATTTCCTTCTTCAGCATGACACCTAAGCTCTTTCAGCCCTGGGTACTGAGTGGATTGGCTCATTTGAAGTAATATTTTCCTATGATGTTGACGTTATCTACACCATGATGGTAAATAACTATGACATGGAACTAATCTATCTGTAACTTGGTGATATGTTCCTTCCACCTCTTTGCAGCAGAAAATTTTAGGCTGATTGTGTCTAGTCCCCCCTGGTTTTGAGGTAAGATGTGGGCTTTTCATTAGTGTTACCACCTACAAATGAAAGATTCACAACCCACCTTGTTTTTCTGTACGGATGGGTGGAGATTTACATTTGTCCAGACCATCATACTTTTGGTTATTCATGGAAGAAGAGTTGGTTGGGGTTAACAGCTGGAGGCACAGAGGAACATCATTTTTAAATGGACATTTTCTGAGTAACTGGCTTATGGCTGTTGGTCAGTGTGCCCCCCTGGGGGGCAATCAGAGGGCTCATCTGCAGTGAAGCAGCTTCCTGGTCTTTGTGATCTTTTCTCTTAAAGATGGATGTCTAGCTTATCCTTACACTCTTGTCTCTCCTGTTCCTTGGCCTCTACACTTCTTTTCTGTCCTCTGTCATTTATCAGTCTCTGTAAATGGAGGTCTGAGTCTTCTTATCTAAAGCTGTTTATAGAGTATTTGTCAATGTTTTCACAGTGAGTCACTCTCCACTGCCTATTTGGAGAAGAGAGAAGGAGTGGGTCCTCAGGGTATAATTGAAATCATTTCATGCGGGTGGGGGACAAGCTGTTTGATTTTAGAAAATACCATGCTTCCTCATATAGATCACTTTAGTGATGGACAATAGCTGCTTGTTCTCACTCACAACTAGGGTGGTGTTGAAGGTTCTAATGAGCCTGAAAAAAAATGACATTATCGTGAAGCCCTGTCCAGTGCAGTTGAGCTTTGTATAATGTTGAAGTTTTGTATAATGCGAAGTTCTCAACAAACACACACAGGATTAAACTGAAGGCCTCAGGCCTCATGGTCAAGTGGAGAGAATACCAACTGAAGAATCACTGTCTCCTTGTAGCTTTCTAGTCCCTTATCTTCTGAGACTCCAGATTCAGGCAAGGCTTTGCTGTTTACTAGAACTGCATTGCAGGAAGTAAGGAGGGGAGTGCTTGCTGGCCCAACACTGGGGTTTACCCCAACACTGAGGACCACCCCTGCCCAATACTTAAGACATCATTATTACAGGTCATCTTTTAAAATACATGAAAGTAACATATAGTCACTTCCAAGTATTGCCTGTGATCACCAAGAAAGGAGTGACCTTGTGACATAGTAGGTAGGTGGGGGGAAAAGATCTCAGCATTGAGGGAGAAGGTAAACCATGTCATATTTAGCAAATTTCAAAGCTTTTCTAAAAAGGATGCTGCTGGGCAGGGAGGGATAAATTGGGAGATTGGGAATGACATATACACACTACTATATATAAAATAGATAACTAATAAAAACCTACTATATCGCACAGGGAACTCTGTTCAATACTCTTTAATGACCTACATGGGAATAGAATCTAAAAAAGAGTGTATATGTATAACTGGCTCACTTTGCTGTACAGCAGAAACTAATATAACATTGTAAATCAACTATACTCCAATAAAAAATTAATTAAAAAAAATGAAACATTTTAACTCAGAAACTCCTATTAAAAAATAACTACAATAAAGGCAATAGCACTACAATTAAAAAATTTTTAAAAATAAAAAGAATGCTGCTAATATATTCTGGATATAGTCTCTTTTTGAATGTCATAGTATTTGGCATGTGAAACATTTAAGACACATAAATTGGTAACAGTGTTAGGAATCTCTTTTTTTTTTTTTTTTTTTGTGGCACGCAGGCCTCTCACTGTTGTGGCCTCTCCCCTTGCGGAGCACAGGCTCTGGACGCGCAGGCTCAGCGGCCATGGCTCACGGGCCCAGCCACTCTGCGGCATGTGGGATCTTCCTGGACCGGGGCACGAACCTGCGTCCCCTGCATCGGCAGGCAGACTCTCAACCACTGCGCCACCAGGGAAGCCCAGGAATCTCTTTTTAAAAATGAAATAAAAGTGAAATGAAGTTTTTATTGATGATGGAAGTACTGCTTTCTTCATTAGTCATTGTCCCATCCTATGGAGGAGAGAAGGGGAGAGCAAAACTCTCACCCTTTCAGCCCCAAGTGGAATATCCTTCCTTCTCTCCATGGCTTCTTACCTTTGCCACCAACTAGGCTGCATCTTGATATTGCTTCTTTAAACTTTTGATGGAAGTTATGAAGCTAGTAGTAGTTTGGGTCTAGACTTTAGAGGACCCGTTAGAAACTATCATAGATGCAAGTGTTAAATAATCAAAGATGTCGTTAAGGAAGTAGTTGTAGTGTTGAAAAGAAGGAGTTGGATGATAAATTGGAAGAGATTGAAGGTGGAAGCCACGTTAAAAGGGCGTGGAGGGCTTCCCTGGTGGTGCAGTGGTTGAGAGTCCGCCTGCCGATGCAGGGGACATGGGTTCGTGCCCCGGTCCGGGAAGATCCCACATGCCGCGGAGCGGCTGGGCCCGTGAGCCATGGCCGCTGAGCCTGCGCGTCTGGAGTCTGTGCTCCGCAACGGGAGAGGCCACAACAGTGAGAGGCCCGCGTACCGCAAAAAAAAAAAAAAAAAAGGGCGTGGACCAGGTGAGACAATAAAAAAAAAAATAGCTATACTGGTGACATTACAATGAAAAGGAGGGCACAGATACTGTCACAGAGTCTCTGGATTTATAGCAACCCCAACATGCAACACTAGAAATAGACACCAGCCTCTCTCTCTGCCCTGCTGCTAACATTATTAATAATTTGTTATAAAAATAATAATAATAGCCAGTAATGACTGGTTACTTACTATGTACCAGGCACTTTACTCAATGCTTGCTATTCATTAACTCCTGTACTATTCTCAACCAATGCCCCAGGTAGGCCTATTATTATCCTGTTTTTGTAGGTGAGGACTTTGATGCTTCATGAAACTGAGTAATTTGTCCAAATTCTCACAACAGTAAGCAGCAGAGCTGGAATTTGAACCTCAGTCTGTATGACTCTATAGCCCACCCCCTACATGATACACTGTCCCTCTTCTCTACCATGTAAAGTGGTCATTTGCTGTGCTCACGGGAAATGATAAGTATGCTTCTTATAATATTTTCATAATTTCTACTCTTGTGCCCAAGAAGAAATGTTTTAGGGGAAGTCTACCTATGTGTGCCAAAAGAAGGTAAATTGGAGGGAGGAGCAGAGGAACTCTAATTAGCCTTCCAATTTACTGATTTTGCACCTCACATTTCTGAGCATGTCATTACTGATGGGCTTATAGTGGGTAGACCAGATGGTTGAGTTTTTGGAGCCTCATGTGTTGTATGTCTCTGTTATTAGCTGAGAGGTTGACATCAGATACAAGTGATTTGTCAATTCACTGGTATGGAGGAGGATGAAAATTAATGCCTTGGGGTAGACCCTGATGTTTTGAAATTCTCAGGTGAGAATGATGATTAACTGATTTTAATGCTGAGTGGGAGGGATGGGTATAGAGTGTTACTTGGAGAAATATTCAATAGAGGATGACTTGGAAGCACCCGAAACCCAGGTTTCTATGCAAACAATATAGTAACCAGCTGGGGCCAGTCCAGGTTGATGACTCCGATTGATGAGCACTGTTAGGCCAGCGTTGGAAGTCAGTGGAAGATGGAAATATAGAGTCTTCAGAGAATTTTCTGAGGAAGTGTGTCATGTTAAATGCACACTTGAAAGTCTTAACTTCCCCAGGGAGAGATTTTTGTGGTGTACGTGTCTTCCATTTAGGAATGAGGAATTATTTACCAGAAGTTTGTCACTAACAAGAGCTTTGATTAGATAGAGAAGGTTTGTCCTTTTTGTGATTAAAAATGCTCATTGCGGTGCATTAAATTAGATGCAAAACATCCTCATTAACACAGCCAATCTGGTATGTAATACGTCTTAGGGAAATTGTCTTATTAATTAATAATTAGGCTCTTTGCTCAACGAAATGTTGGAATCTTGGTCTCGTAAGTGAGATTCCCCTCCCCAACCTGTTTTGTTTTGTTTTGTTTTTCTCCTCTATGCTTGTGAACCTGGTAACATAAGAGAACAATAAAAATAAATCTTATAAGAGAATTGAGCTCTGCTCTGTTCTAAGCTTTGCTCTAAGCTCTTTTCCGCAGCTGGAGTTCCTCCTTGGTTCAATGATCCAAAAGTGTCTCTGGATCTTTGCTGGTGTTACAGATGTAGAAATGCTTCCAACTAAAGATAGCTTTAGACATCAGTTAGTTCAGCCTCTGACTTATCCAAGGCCGTGTGGTGCAATGTCTTCAATGCACAACGAGGCAGTGTCTGGTTTTTTATATATAATGTGACTCTCATGACTTCATGCTGCTTATACTGTTGTTCAGATCAGTCAAATTAGCAGGATGCTCCTCCTCATTTTGAACCAAAAGAGACTCCTTACATTCTACTTACTGATCCTAGTGTGTCTCTGGTGTAAGTTCTACACCACAGGTCTCTTTATTTCCCTTGATGGTGCTTCATATATTTGCAGGCAACTCTGCTATAGTCCTTTAGTCCAGTTTAAATTTAGCAATTTCTTGACATGATTCATTTTCAGACAAATTTATTTTGAGCCCTTCCATGTGGTAGCCTAGGAAAAGGCAAGATAACCAAAGCCCTGCCCTCATCCTTCCATTTCTAGTGGAAATTAGAGAGTCTTCAATTTCACACACCTAAACAAATAAAAAGATAATTTCCGAGAGGTAAATGTAAATGAAGGAAATAAAATAGGGTAACGTGATAAAGGATGACTGGGTGAGTAAGAGTGCAGGGAGCTAGGTGGCTAGTTTTTGATAGTAGAAGTTCTCTGAAGAAGTTGCATTTACTTTTAAACCTAGATTCCAAAAGGAATCCAACATACAAAATTCAGGAGGCAGAACATTACAATGAAAAGGAACAGAGGTATACATGAACAAAGCAGAAACGGCATTAATATAATTGGATGGCTGGGGCCAAAGCACCTCTCCTCTGGACCAATTCTACTTTTTCCACATTGCTCTTTAAGGGAGGGGCTCAGAACTGAGCACAGTGGGCTCTGACCAGAGCAGATTACAGAAGTGTGACTGGTCAAGGTTTCATTTAGGAGTCTTCTGGAACAGTTGGCTTGTTTAAGCTTACAACAACGTTGACTCCCAGAACTCACAGGAACTGCCCTCAATCTCTCTACATCTGCATTTGTAATATTGATCATTTTAATGTAAATATAGGAATTCTCATATTTTCAATTTTATTCTTATTATTTTGGTTTACACAGAGTATAACAACTTAAGGCATTTGAATTTTGTTTCTGTCACCACTGTAATCTATCCATCCAACCGTGATTTGTTAAACACATTTTATGTGATTCTGTGCAATGTTTGGATGAAAATGTTCAACAAAACGGGACTGAAGTTTGAGTCCCACAGCTCTGCTCTGGATTCCAGAGCCATCAACAAGTTTTAGCATGGATACTTAACCACTTAAATTTCCACTTAAATATTATGACATCTTAGTGTCAATTCAACCTTATTTTTTGCTGGTAGGTCATGGGGGATTATGTCCAACATATTCATGAAGATAAAAGATTTAGCATTTAAAAATTGTTTTCAACTAAGTAAACTGAAATTTTAAAAAAAATCTTGAAAAAAAAGTGAATAAAAATAAGAATGAATGAAGGCAAGAACAAAAGAAAAAAACAAAACAAAGGAACTGATTTAGCATAACTCCACTAACCAGACACCTGTGCAGCTTTATATAATCTCTTTTTCAAATGCCCTCAAGCTACCTGCATCATAATGCATTGTAGAATTTTGATGCAGCTGATCTTACCTTGCTTGTTTTGTAGCAAAAAAGCATGGTGTTCATGTTCTTATCCCTGTTCTTTGTATGGCTGGTTTTTCTTCATCCTTCAGCTTTGCACTTTGATCTCACCTCCACCAAAAGGACACGTATGCTACCCCTTTCTTATTTTTTATTGAGGTATAGTTGATTTACAATGTTGTGTTAGTTTCAGGTGTACAGCTAAGTGATTCAGGTATATATATATTCTTTTTCAGATTCTTTTCCCTTATAGGTTATTACAAGATATTGAATATAGTCCCTTGTGCTATATAGTAGGCCCTTGTTGTTTATCTATTTTATATATAGTATTGTGTATATGTTAATCCAAAATTCCTAATTTATCCCTCCCCCCCACTTCCCCTTTGGTAACCATAAGTTTGTTTTCTATGTTTGTGAGTCTACTTCTGTTTTTAAATAAGTTCATTTGTATATATATATTTTTTAGATTCCACATATAAGTGATATCATATGATATTTGTCTTTGTCTGGCTTACTTCGCTTAGTATGATAATCTCTAGGTCCATCCATGTTGCCGCAAATGGCATTATTTCATTCTTTTTTATGGCTGAGTAATATTCCATTGTGTATGTATGTGTGTGTGTATATATATATGCCACATCTTCTTTATCCATTCATCTGTTGAAGGACACTTAGGTTGCTTCCATGTCTTGGCTATTGTAAATAGTGCTGAACCTTGGGGTGCATATATCTTTTCAAAGTAGAGTTTTCTCTGGATGTATGCCCATGAGTGGGATCCCTGCATATGGTCCCTCTTTCTAGAGTAAGTTCTGCTCACAACACCTTTTATGCTTTATCACAACAGCCTGCTTGTTTCCTTTATAGAATTGACCATAATTCTCTTTACACATTTTTATTATATTATACATGATAACTTATAAACTTACTAAATTACAATTTACCAGAATGACTCATATTTATTTATTTATTTTTAGCTCTCTTTTCTACCAGACAGTAAGCTCTGGGAGCCTGGGTTAGTGCCTGCCTCGTTTACCATGCTAATCCTATTGTCTGGCACTGTGGAATGAAGGAAGGAAGGAACACTTAAAGTATGAATACAATATGAATGACAATTCATGAGTTTTATAGGTAGACAGGCCTGAGTTAAAATTCTAGCTCAACCACTTACTAGCTGCATTTCTGCAGGCAAGTCACATCGTCTTATTGATCCACAGATTCCTCCTACTAAAATTGAATTGTTCTGAAATCAAGAATGTGAAAATGCCTGCTAGGCAGTAGGTTCTTACTGATACTAGTGTTCTCTGTCACCTATATGTCTTTTGACATTGCCCCTATTGTCCCTGAGTTCTTAAAGATTACTCACTTTGTCCTGGACATATCTACAGCCTTTTTTATCAGTCGCACTAGATGCTCTTTTGTTTTTTTGATCTTTGACTTCCCCATATGACTATTTCACTATCTTATCTTTCAAGATTATTTGCTTGCAATTTTCCAGTTGTAGACCCATTTTCCCTCTAGAAACAATCTTTACATCCCCGACTTTATCAAGCATAATGGCTTGCTAGGTAAGTGACTTAGATGCCCAGTTGTATGTTAGATGACAAGGATATATTTGTTGAGTACTGAATTGATTTACTGAGGCATTCATTACATCTGGCATATATGACTTCTATTCCCTAAGGTCATATTCAGATGCATATCTCAAATGAGAAGATTCTAGGTAGAGCAGAGACCTTGAAGAATTGTTTTTCTAAACCATGGAAGCATCCTTGGTTTTGATGAACTCAAAATCTTAGAGTTAAAAAAGGATATTTGAGGTCATTTAATCCAACCTCCCCCACTTTCTGTTTAATAGGCAAAGAAACCAAAGTGAAAAAGGGTAAGTAAACTTACCTAATGTATGAAAAAAGCAAAAGTATATCCCAGACATCCAGATTTTAGGCCAGTTCTTTGTCTCTGAAAATTAAGCACTGACATTTGGTGAACCATTACCATGTGCCAATTATTATTTAATCTTCAAGATTAGATATGAAACATTATTATCTCCACTTAACTTATGTGGAATCTGAGGCTAAGAGAAATTGTTTACTTTGTCCAAGTTCTCCTTGCAGAGCTTGCAATTGTCTGAATCCAGTTACCTGTCATGTCTACTCATGAGTTTGTGCTGCTTCCTTCAGTCCATCTAAATGACAGTGAAAGGATGAACTCAAGGAAATAAAATCTGCATTGAATGACTTCTCCCTTACTAGGTCCTAAGGAGTAGGAATTGGTAATGGATTTTGAGAATCCCTGAAGAATAATTCTGCAGGTGAGAGTGGTCTACACTTCCATGCTCCCAGAATACTTGAACTGAGGCAAGATTAAACGATCGACCCGAATCACAGAAGTTGATCATGCCCTTGAAGTTCATGTCCACCGTCATGTTTTTCATTGGAGTTTTAGGTAAAGCTGCTTGATGACAGTCTGGCATTTATAAGTCATGTTCCCCTAGCAACACCAAAGACTGAGGTGTCCTTACGATTAAGGGGTCTACTGGCAAACCTCCAGTCCCCATCAAATTATTCTGCCATGGTGTCAGAAAACCATGACTCAGATGGTTTGATATTCTCTTTAATATAAAATTTTTTGTAATAAAGTCTATGTGCCAGGTATATTAAGCACTTCATAGAGACTTACTTTATTCCATATAGCATTCTACAAGGAGTTTATTATTGCCATTTGGCAAATGATGTAAGTGGCTCAGAGAAATATATTGTCTTTGCCAAGACCACACAGCAAAGCCAAAATCGAGGATGACTGCTTCTATAATTCCTTCCATTCTATCATTCTTTTTCTTTTTCCTTATTCCTGGTATCGGAGTTAACATTGTTAGCAAGATTTTATAGCCCAAAACGAATTAGATCTTTGAGAGGGAATATACGTTGCTCCAGAGGGCTGTGACTGAAGGGCCAAGGGCATTATGAGAGGGTGGTAGAGAAAGTTCTAGAGGAGAGTGCAAGGAAGTAGAAGGGTAGAAAAATAGAAGACTTCTAAGACCAAATTTCATCTTCCATTATAGGCTTCCTCTTCCTGTGCAGTGTCTCCTGTGAGGCTTAAAGTAGAAGGCATGCTGTAACCAGGGATCTCTATGAACATGAAAAGGAATAATATTGCCTCTTCTGAGCACAGTGGCTAAAACAGAATCACTGACTAAAATTCAAAGTGATAAGCGAACATATCTTAGCAATGCCTTTGAGATTTCCCTTTCATCTTCCAATGCCAGAGCTAGATATTATCTACTTCCAGTGCTTTTCCAACTGTTTTCCTTGGCTCTCAGGGAACCACGGAGGACAAAAATGGGAGAACAGAAGGACAGAGCTTCGGCCATAATGCCACCTCACCATCAATACGAACAGATCTTAATTTATACTTTTATATTAAAAAATAATTTGGATAAATAATTCTGCTGTTTAGGAAAAAGAAAAATATTTCTGCATTTTGCAGGAGAGCAAAATTGCTCAAAGAAGGTATAACTCTTTGAAGATTTATGTAGTTGGTTTTAATATCAAAATGAAGTTTAGACTACAGGTCTCCTGACTCCAAAACCGTGCTAATGCCAAATTTCACAGAAGTTTATTTTTTGGTATTTAGGTCTTGCATGAAATATTAAAATCGGCCTTCTATAACATCCCTAAGTGGTAGCACTTCATGTTATAACTGCAAATCTACAGAGACCATCTTTGACCAGTTGAAGTCAGCTTCTTGGAAAAGACCTGAAATCATACAGTATTTTGATGGTAATTGATTGAAGCCTGCCTTGCTGCTGAATGAGTATGTTCAGTCCTCTCATTTTCAGGGGAAATAATACAGAAATACTACTTTACCTTGGTCATTGTTTTTAGCAGGGTATATACTCATTTGATTTATGTATCCCAAGCAAAAGGGCAGACTGATGCTTCTGCCTAAGCTGTTCTGATTGGTGGCTTTGGAACATAATAAAGAATACCCTAAGGACCAATTCAGATCATAACATGTTTGACCTAATCCAAAATATTATCTTTTTGCATTTAGTTGTTATTTTCATTGAGGTATAATACACCAAATGCACAGATTTAAGGGTACAGCTCAATGAATATGTATGTATCAATGCAATCATGTAATCTCAGCCTAGTTCAAAATAAAATCACCTGCAGCACCTGAGTCCTACCTGTGTTGCTTCACAGTCAATAACTGCCTTCTGCCAAGTGATAACCCATATTATGATTTCTATCACCCTAGATTTGTTTTGCCTATTCTTAAATGTCACATTAATGGAGTCAAACAATATATACTCTGCTGTGTCTTTTTTCTTTCATCATTATGTCTGTGAGATTTATCCATGCTATTCCATGGATCAAGAGTTTACCTCTTTCTATTGCTGAGTAGGTAACATTCCACTGAGAGATTAAAACACAATTTATTTCCCCATCTTCCTGTTGATGGACATTTGGGTTCTTTCCAGATTTGGGCTATAATAAATAAAGTTGCCATGTACCTTCTTGAACATGTCCTTTGGTAGACTTATGCCCTCACTTTTTCCTTGGGAACATACCTAGGAGTAAAATTAATGGGTCATAGGTTAAGCAACTGTTTGATTTTAATAGGTAGAGACTACTCATTTTCCAAAGTATTTTAACCAGTTCACAATGTATATTTCCAGTTGTTCTACATCCTCTGCAATAGTATTTTCTTTTCTTTTTTACATCTTTATTGGAGTATACTTGCTTTACAATGATGTGTTAGTTTCTGCTTTACATCAAAGTGAATCACTTATACATACACATATGTTCCCACATCTCTTCCCCCTTGTGTCTCCCTCACTCCCACCCTCCCCATCCCACCCATCCAGGTGGTCACAAAGCACGGAGCTGGTTTCCCCATGCTATGCGGCTGCTTCCCACCATCTATCTATTTTACGTTTGGTAGTGTATATATGTCCATGCCACTCTCTCGCTTTGTCACAGCCTACGCTTCCCCCTCCCCATAT
This sequence comes from Phocoena phocoena, assembly GCF_963924675.1. Lineage (NCBI taxonomy): Eukaryota > Metazoa > Chordata > Mammalia > Artiodactyla > Phocoenidae > Phocoena > Phocoena phocoena. The sequence continues at coordinate 136,585,792 of NC_089220.1, read as the reverse complement.
CCTCAAGTCCATTCTCTAGTAGATCTGTGTCTTTATTTCTGTCCTACCCCTAGGTTCTTCATGACACTTTTTTCCTTAAATTCCATATGTATGTGTTAGCATATGGTATTTGTCTTTCTCTTTCTGACTTACTTCACTCTGTATGACAGACTCTAGGTCTATCCACCTTATTACAAATAGCTCAATTTCATTTCTTTTTATGGCTGAGTAATATACTCCATTGTATATATGTGCCACATCTTCTTTACCCATTCATCCGATGATGGACCCTTAGGTTGTTTCCATCTCCGGGCTACAGTAAATAGAGCTGCAACGAACATTTTGGTACATCACTCTTTTTGAATTGTGGTTTTCTCAGGGTATATGCCCAGTAGTAGCATTGCTGGGTCATATGGTAGTTCTATTTGTAGTTTTTTTTTTTTTTTTTAAACATCTTTATTGGGGTATAATTGCTTTACAATGGTGCGCCAGTTTCTGCCCTATAACAAAGTGAATCAGCTATACATATACATATGTTCCCATATGTCTTCCCTCTTGCGTCTCCCTCCTTCCCACTCTCCCCATCCCACCCCTCCAGGCCGTCACAAAGCACCGAGCTAATATCCCTGTGTCTTGCGGCTGCTTCCCAATAGCTATCTACCTTACTACGTTTGTTAGTGTGTATATGTCCATGACTCTCTCTCGCCCTGTCAAGACTCACCCTTCCCCCGCCCCATATCCGCAAGTCCGTTCTCCAGTAGGTCTGCGTCTTTATTCCTGTCTTACCCGTAGGCTCTTCATGACATTTTTCCCCCTTAAATTCCGTATATATGTGTTAGCATACGGTATTTGTCTTTTTCTTTCTGACTTACTTCACTCTGTATGACAGACTCTAGGTCTATCCATCTCAATACAAATAGCTTAATTTCATTTCTTTTTAAGGCTGAGTAATATTCCATTGTGTATATGTGCCACATCTTCTTTATCCATTCATCCATTGATGGGCGCTTAGGTTGTTTCCATCTCCGGGCTATTGTAAATAGAGCTGCAATGAACATTTTGGTACATGACTCTTTTTGAATTTTGGTTTTCTCAGGGTATATGCCCAGTAGTGGGATTGCTGGGTCATATGGTAATTCTATTTGTAGTTTTTTAAGGAACCTCCATACTGTTCTCCATAGTGGCTGAACCAATTCACATTCCCACCAGCAGTGCAAGAGTCCCCTTTTCTCCACACCCTCTCCAGCATTTATTGTTTCTAGATTTTTTGATGATGGCCATTCTGACGGGTGTGAGATGATATCTCATTGTAGTTTTGATTTGCATTTCTCTAATGATTAATAATGTTGAGCATTCTTTCATGTTTGTTGGCATTCTGTATATCTTCTTTGGAGAAATGTCTATTTAGGTCTTCTGCCCATTTTTGGATGGGGTTTTTTGTTTTTTTGTTATTGAGCTGCATGAGCTGCTTGTAAATTTTGGAGATTAATCCTTTGTCAGTTGCTTCATTTGCAAATGTTTTCTCCCATTATGAGGGTTGTCTTTTGGTCTTGATTATGGTTTCCTTTGCTGTGCAAAAGCTTTGAAGTTTCATTAGGTCCCATTTGTTTATTTTTGTTTTTATTTCCATTACTCTAGGAGGTGGGTCAGAAAGGATCTTGCTGTGATTTATGTCATAGAGTGTTCTTCCTATGTTTTCCTCTAAGAGTTTGATAGTTTCTGGCCTTACATTTAGGTCTTTAATCCATTTTGAGCTTATTTTTGTGTATGGTGTTAGGGAGTGATCTAATCTCATACTTTTACATGTACCTGTCCAGTTTTCCCAGCACCATTTATTGAAGAGGCTGTCCTTTCTCCACTGTACATTCCTGCTTCCTTTATCAAAGATAAGGTGTCCATATGTGCGTGGGTTTATCTCTGGGCTATCTATCCTGTTCCACTGATCTATCTTTCTGTTTTTGTGCCAGTACCATACTGTCTTGATTACTGTTGCTTTGTAGTAGAGTCTGAAGTCAGGGAGCCTGATTCCTCCAGCTCCTTTTTTCGTTCTCAAGATTGCTTTGGCTATTCGGGGTCTTTTGTGTTTCCATACAAATTGTGAAATTTTTTGTTCTAGTTCTGTGAAAAATGCCAGTGGTAGTTTGATAGGGATTGCATTGAATCTGTAGATGGCTTTGGGTAGTAGAGTCATTTTCCCAATGTTGATTCTTCCCATCCAAGAACATGGTATATCTCTCCATCTATTTGTATCATCTTTAATTTCTTTCATCAGTGTCTTATAATTTTCTGCATACAGGTCTTTCGTCTCCTTAGGTAGGTTTATTCCTAGATATTTTATTCTTTTTGTTGCAATGGTAAATGGGAGTGTTTTCTTGATTTCACTTTCAGATTTTTCATCATTAGTATATAGGAATGCCAGAGATTTCTGTGCATTAATTTTGTATCCTGCTACTTTACCAAATTCATTGATTAGCTCTAGTAGTTTTCTGGTAGCATCTTTAGGATTCTCTATGTATAGTATCATGTCATCTGCAAACAGTGACAGCTTTACTTCTTCTTTTCCGATTTGGATTACTTTTATTTCATTTTCTTCTCTGATTGCTGTGGCTAAAACTTCCAAAACTATGTTGAATAAGAGTGGTGAGAGTGGGCAACCTTGTCTTGTTCCTGATCTTAGTGGAAATGCTTTCGGTTTTTCACCATTGAGGATGATGTTTGCTGTGGGCTTGTCATATATGGCCTTTATTATGTTGAGGAAAGTTCCCTCTATGCCTACTTTCTGGAGGGTTTTTATCATAAATGGGTGTTGAATTTTGTCGAAAGCTTTCTCTGCATCTATTGAGATGATCATATGGTTTTTCTCCTTCAATTTGTTAATATGGTTTATCACATTGATAGATTTGCATATATTGAAGAATCCTTGCATTCCTGGAATAAACCCCACTTGATCATGGTGTATGATCCTTTTAATGTGCTGTTGGATTCTGTTTGCTAGTATTTTGTTGAGGATTTTTGCATCTATGTTCATCAGTGATATTGGCCTGTAGTTTTCTTTCTTTGTGACATCCTTGTCTGGTTTTGGTATCAAGGTGATGGTGGCCTCGTAGAAGGAATTTGGGAGTGTTCCTCCCTCTGCTATATTTTGGAAGAGTTCGAGAAGGATAGGTGTTAGCTCTTCTCTAAACGTTTGATAGAATTCACCTGTGAAGCCATCTTGTCCTGGGCTTTTGTTTGTTGGAAGATTTTTAATCACAGTTTCAATTTCAGTGCTTGTGATTGGTCTGTTCATATTTTCTGTTTCTTCCTGATTCAGTCTTGGCAGGTTGTGCATTTCTAAGAATTTGTCCATTTCTTCCAGATTGTCCATTTTATTGGCATAGAGTTGCTTGTAGTAATCTCTCATGATTTTTTTTATTTCTGCAGTGTCAGTTGTTACTTCTCCTTTTTCATTTCTAATTCTATTGATTTGAGTCTTCTCCTTTTTTTTCTTGATGAGTCTGGCTAGTGGTTTATCTGTTTTGTTTATCTTCTCAAAGAGCCAGCTTTTAGTTTTATTGATCTTTGCTATCATTTCATTCATTTTTTTCCATTTATTTCTGTTCTTATCTTTATGATTTCCTTCCTTCTGATAACTTTGGGGGTTTTTTGTTCTTCTTTCTTAAATTTACCAAGGCTAGATTTGTGACCCAAGATATGATCTATCCTGGAGAATGTTCCTTGAGCACTTGAGAAAAATGTGTATTCTGTTGTTTTTGGATGGAGTGTCCTATAAATATCAATTAAGTCCATCTTGTTTAATGTATCATTTAAAGCTTGTGTTTCCTTATTTATTTTCATTTTGGATGATCTGTCCATGGATGAAAGTGGGGTGTTAAAGTCCCCTACTATGAATGTGTTACTGTTGATTTCCCCTTTTATGGCTGTTAGTATTTGCCTTATGTATTGAGGTGCTCCTATGTTGGGTGCATAAATATTTACAATTGTTATATCTTCTTCTTGGATCGATCCCTTGATCATTATGTAGTGTCCTTCTTTGTCCCTTTTAATAGTCCTTATTTTAAAGTCTATTTTGTCTGATATGAGAATTGCTACTCCAGCTTTCTTTTGGTTTCCATTTGCATGGAATATCTTTTTCCATCCCCTTACTTTCAGTCTGTATGTGTCTCTAGGTCTGAAGTGGGTCTCTTGTAGACAGCATATATAAGGGTCTTGTTTTTGTATCCATTCAGCCAATCTGTGTCTTTTGGTGGGAGCATTTAGTCCATTTACATTTAAGGTAATTATCGATATGTATGTTCCTATTCCCATTTTCTATATTGTTTTGGGTTCGTTATTATAGGTCGTTTCCTTCTCTTGTGTTTCTTGTCTAGAGAAGTTCCTTTAGCATTTGTTGTAAAGCTGGTTTGGTGGTGCTGAACTCTCAGCTTTTGCTTGTCTGTAAAGGTTTTTATTTCTCCATCAAATGTGAATGAGATCCTTGCTGGGTAGAGTAGTCTTGGTTGCAGGTTTTTCTCCTTCATCACTTTCAGTATGTCCTGCCACTCCCTTCTGGCTTGTAGGGTTTCTGCTGAGAGATCAGCTGTTAACCTTATGGGGATTCCCTTGTGTGTTATTTTTCCCTTGCTGCTTTTAATATGCTTTCTTTGTATTTAAGTTTTGACAGTTTGATTAATATGTGTCTTGGCGTATTTCTCCTTGTATTTATCCTGTATGGGACTCTCTGTGCTTCCTGGACTTGATTAACTATTTCCTTTCCCATATTAGGGAAGTTTTCAAGTATAATCTCTTCAAATATTTTCTCAGTCCCTTTCTTTTTTTCTTCTTCTTCTGGAACCCCTATAATTCGAATGTTGGTGCGTTTAATGTTGTCCCAGAGGTCTCTGAGACTGTCCTCAGTTCTTTTCATTCTTTTTTCTGTATTCTGCTCTGCAGTAGTTATTTCCACTACTTTATCTTCCAGGTCACTTATCCGTTCTTCTGCCTCAGTTATTCTGCTATTGATCCTATCTAGAGTACTTTTAATTTCATTTATTGCATTGTTCATCGTTGTTTCATCTTTATGTCTTCTAGGTCCTTGTTAACTGTTTCTTGCATTTTGTCCATTCTACTTCCAAGATTTCGGATCATCCTTACTATCATTATTCTGAATTCTTTTTCAGGTAGATTGCCTATGTCCTCTTCATTTGTTAGGTCTGGTGGGTTTTTATCTTGCTCCTTCATCTGCTGTGTGTTTTTCTGTCTTCTCATTTTGCTTATCTTACTGTGTCTGGGGTCTCCTTTTTGCAGGCTGCACGTTCATAGTTCCCGTTGTTTTTGATGTCTGTCTCCAGTGGCTAAGGTTGTTTCAGTGGGTTGTGTAGGCTTCCTGGTGGAGGGGACTAGTGCCTGTGTTGTGCTGGATGAGGCTGGATCTTGTCTCTCTAGTGGGCAGGTTCACGTCTGGTGGTGTGTTTGGGGGTGTCTGTGGCCTTATTATGATTTTAGGCAGCCTCTCTGCTAATGGGTGGGGTTGTGTTCCTGTTTTGCTAGTTGTTTGGCATAGGTTGTCCAGCACTGTGGCTTGCTGGTCGTTGAGTGAAGCTGGGTGCTGGTGTTAAGATGGAGGTCTCTGGGAGATTTCCACCATTTAATATTATGTGGAGCTGGGAGGTCTCTTGTTGACCAGTGTCCTGAAGTTGGCTCTCCTACCTCAGAGGCAGAGCCCTGACTCCTGGGCTGGAGCACCAAGAGCCTTTCATCCACACAGCTCAGAATAAAAGGGAGAAAAAGTAGAGAGAATTAGTAGAAGTATGAGGAAAGAAAGAAGGAAAGGAGGAAAGGAAGGAAGGAAGAAAGAAGCAAAGAAGGAAAGAAAGGAGGGAGGGAGGGAGGGAGGAAGGAAGGAAGGAAGGAGGGAAAGAAGGAGAAAATGTAGAGAGAATTAGTAGAAGTATGAGGAAAGAAAGAAGGAAAGGAGGAAAGGAAGGAAGGAAGAAAGAAGCAAAGAAGAAAAGGAGGGAGGGAGGGAGGAAGGAAGGAGGGAAAGAAGGAAAAAAGAGAAAGAAAGAAGATACAGTAAAAATAAAATATAATATAGTTATTGAATTAAAAAATATTTAGAAAAAAAAAAAAGGACGGATAGAACCTTAGGACAAATGTTGGAAGCAAAGCTATACAGAGAAAATCTTACACAGAAGCATACACATACACGTTCACAAAAAGAGGTAAAGGGGGAAAAATCATAAATCTTGCTCTCAGAGACCACCTCCTCAATTTGGGGTGATTCGTTGTCTAAAGGAGTTAAGGAAGGAAGGAAAGAAAGAAAGAAAGAACGAAGGTAAAGTATAATAAAGTTATTACAATTAAAATTAATTATTTAGAAAAAAAATTTTTTTTTAAAAAACCATGGACGGATACAGCCCTAGGACAAATGGTGGAAGCAAGAGTATACAGACAAGATCTCACACAGAAGCATACACGTACACATTCACAAAAAGAGGAAAAGGGAAAAAAATCATAGATCTCGCTCCTAAATTCCACCTCTTCAATTTGGGATCATTCCTTGTCTATTCAGGTATTCCACAGCTGCAGGTGGAGCTTTAATCCGCTGCTTCTGTGGCTGCTGGGAGAGATTTCCCTTTCTCTTCTTTGTTCTCACAGCTCACAGGAGCTCAGCTTTGGATTTGGACCTGCCTCTGCGTGTAGGTCGCTGGAGGGCGTCTGTTTTTTGCTCGGACAGGACGGGGTTAAAGGAGCTGCTGATTCGGGGGCTCCGGCTCACTCAGGCCGGGGGTTGGGGGATGGGGGAAGGAGGGGCACTGCGTGCGGGGCGGGCCTGCGGCGGCAGAGGCGGCGTGATGTTGCGGCAGAGGCCGGCGTGACGTTGCACCAGCCTGAGACCCGCCGTGCGTACTCCCGGGGAAGTTGTCCCTGGATCCCGGGAACCTGGCAGTGGCGGGCTGCACAGGCTCCGCGGAAGAGGGGTGTGGAGGGTGACCTGTGCTCGCACACAGGCCCCTTGGTGGCGGCAGCAGCAGCCTTAGCGTCTCCCGCCCGTCTCTGGGGTCCGCGGTTTTAGCCGCGGCTCGCGCCCGTCTCTGGAGTTCGCGCTTTTAGCCGCGGCTCGCGCCTGTCTCTGGAGTTCCTTTAAGCAGCGCTCTTAAACCCCTCTCCTCGCGCACCAGGAAACAAAGAGGAAAGAAAAAGTCTCTTGCCTCTTTGGCAGGTGCAGGCTTTCCCCTGAACTCCCTCCCAGCTAGTCGTGGTGCACTAACCCCTTCAGGCTATGTTCAAGCCGCCAACCCCAGTCCTCTCCCTGCGCTCCGTCCAAAACCGGAACCCGAGCCTCAGCTCGCAGCCCCGCCCGCCCTGGCGGGTGAGCAGACAAGCCTCTCGGGTTGGTGAGTGCCGGTCGGCACCGATCGTCTGTGCAGTAATCTCCCCGCTTTGCCCTCCGCACCCGTCGCTGTGCACCACTCCGCGGTTCCGAAGCTCCCCCCTCCGCCTCCCGCAGTCTCCGCCCGTGGAGGGGCTTCCTAGTGTGTGGAAACTTTTCCTCCTTCACAGCTCCCTCCCACTGGTGCAGGTGCCATCCTTATTCTTTTGTCTCTGTTTTTTCTTTTTCCCTACCCAGGTACGTGGGGAGTTTCTTGCCTTTTGGGAGGTCTGAGGTCTTCTGCCAGCCTTCAGTAGGTGTTCTGTAGGAGTTGTTCCACGTGTAGATGTATTTCTGGTGTATCCGTGGGGAGGAAGGCGATCTCCGCGTCTTACTCTTCCGCCATCTTCCATAAGCCTATTTGTAGTTTTTTAAGGAACCTCCATACTGTTCTCCATAGTGGCTGTACCAATTCACATTCCCACTAGCAGTGCAAGAGTGTTCCCCTTTCTCCACACCCTCTCCAGCATTTATTGTTTCTAGATTTTTTGATGACGACCATTCTGACTGGTGTGAGATGATATCTCATTGTAGTTTTGATTTGCATTTCTCTAATGATTAATGATGTTGAACATTCTTTCATGTGTTTGTTGGCAGTCTGTATATCTTCTTTGGAGAAATGTCTATTTAGGTCTTGTGCCCGTTTTTGGATTGGGTTGTTTTTTTGTTACTGAGCTGCATGAGCTGCTTATAAATTTTGGAGATTAACCCTTTGTCAGTTGCTTCATTTGCAAATATTTTCTCCCATTCTGAGGGTTGTCTTTTTTTTTTTTTAACATCTTTATTGGGGTATAATTGCTTTACAATGGTGTGTTAGTTTCTGCTTTATAACAAAGTGAATCAGTTATACATATACATATGTTCCCATATCTCTTCCCTCTTGCGTCTCCCTCTCTCCCACCCTCCCTATCCCACCCCTCCAGGCGGTCACAAAGCACCGAGCTGATATCCCTGTGCTATGCGGCTGCTTCCCAATAGCTATCTACCTTACGTTTGTTAGTGTATATATGTCCATGCCTCTCTCTCGCTTTGTCACAGCCTACGCTTCCCCCTCCCCATATCCTCAAGTCCTTTCTCCAGTAGGTCTGTGTCTTTATTCCTGTTTTACCCCTAGGTTCTTCATGACATTGTTTTTTTCTTATATTCCATATATATGTGTTAACATACGGTATTTGTCTTTCTCTTTCTGACTTACTTCACTCAGTATGACAGACTCCAGGTCTATCCACCTCATTGCAAATAGCTCAATTTCGTTTCTTTTTATGGCTGAGTAATAGTCCATTGTATATATGTGCCACATCTTCTTTATCCATTCATCCAATGATGGGCACTTAGGTTGTTTCCATCTCTGGGCTATTGTAAATAGAGCTGCATTGAATATTTTGGTACATGACTCTTTTTGAATTTTGGTTTTCTCAGGGTATATGCCCAGTAGTGGGATTGCTGGGTCATATGGTAGTTCTATTTGTAGTTTTTTAAGGAACCTCCATACTGTGCTCCATAGTGGCTGAACCAATTCACATTCCCACCAGCAGTGCAAGAGTGTTCCCTTTTCTCCACACCCTCTCCAGCATTTATTGTTTCTAGATTTTTTGATGATGGCCATTCTGACTGGTGTGAGATGATATCTCATTGTAGTTTTGATTTGCATTTCTCTAATGATTAATGATGTTGAGCATTCTTTTATGTGTTTGTTGGCAGTCTGTATATCTTCTTTGGAGAAATGTCTGTTTAGGTTTTCTGCCCATTTTTGGATTGGATTCTTTGTTTTCTTGTTATTGAGCTGCATGAGCTTCTTATAAATTTTGGAAATTAATCCTTTGTCAGTTGCTTCATTTGCAAATATTTTCTCCCATTCTGAGGGTTTTCTTTTGGTCTTGTTTATGGTTTCCTTTGAAGTTTCATTAGGTCCCATTTGTTTATTTTTGTTTTTCTTTCCATTTCTCTAGGAGGTGGGTCAAAAAGGATCTTGCTGTGATTTATGTCATAGAGTGTTCTGCCTATGTTTTCCTCTGAGAGTTTGATAGTTTCTGGCCTTACATTTAGGTCTTTAATCCATTTTGAGCTTATTTTTGTGTATGGTGTTAAGGAGTGACCTAATCTCATACTTTTACATGTACCTGTCCAGTTTTCCCAGCACCACTTACTGAAGAGGCTATCCTTTCTCCACTGTATATTCCTGCCTCCTTTATCAAAGATAAGGTGACCATATGTGTGTGGGTTTACCTCTGGGCTTTCTATCCTGTTCCATTGATCTTTTTGTTTTTGTGCCAGTACCATACTGTGTTGATTATGTAGCTTTGTAGTATAGTCTGAAGTCAGGGAGCCTGATTCCTCCAGCTCCATTTTTTGTTCTCAAGATTGCTTTGGCTATTCGGGGTCTTTTGTGTTTCCATACAAATTGTGAAATTTTTTGTTCTAGTTCTGTGAAAAATGCAAGTGGTAGTTTGATAGGCATTGCATTGAATCTGTAGATGGCTTTGGGTAGTAGAGTCATTTTCACAATGTTGATTCTTCCAATCCAAGAACAAGGTATATCTCTCCATCTATTAGTATCATCTTTAATTTCTTTCATGAGTGTCTTATAATTTTCTGCATACAGGTCTTTTGTCTCCTTAGGTAGGTTTATTACTAGATATTTTATTCTTTTTGTTGCAATGGTAAATGGGAGTGTTTTCTTGATTTCACTTTCAGAGTTTTCATCATTAGTGTATAGGAATGCCAGAGATTTCTGTGCATTAATTTTGCATTAATTAATGCTACTTTGCTACTTTACCAAATTCATTGATTAGCTCTAGTAGTTTTCTGGAAGCATCTTTCTAGTAGCATCTTTAGGATTTTCTATGTATAGTATCATGTCATCTGCACATAGTGACAGCTTTACTTCTTCTTTTCCAATTTGGATTCCTTTTATTTCATTTTCTTCTCTGATTGCTGTGGCTAAAACTTCCAAAACTATGTTGAATAAGAGTGTTGAGAGTGGGCAACCTTGTCTTGTTCCTGATCTTAGTGGAAATGCTTTCAGTTTTTCACCATTGAGGACGATGTTGGCTGTGGATTTGTCATATATGACCTTTATTATGTTGAGGAAAGTTCCCTCTATGCCTACTTTCTGGAGGGTTTTTATCATAAATGGGTGTTGAATTTTGTCGAAAGCTTTCTCTGCATCTATTGAGATGATCATATGGTTTTTCTCCTTCAATTTGTTAATATGGTGTATCACGTTGATTGATTTGCATATATTGAAGAACCCTTGCATTCCTGGAATAAACCCCACTTGATCATGGTGTATGATCCTTTTAATGTGCTGTTGGATTCTGTTTGCTAGTATTTTGTTGAGGATTTTTGCATCTATGTTCATCAGTGATATTGGCCTGTAGTTTTCTTTCTTTGTGACATCCTTGTCTGGTTTTGGTATCAGGGTGATGGTGGCCTTGCAGAATGAGTTTGGGAGTGTTCCTCCCTCTGCTATATTTTGGAAGAGTTTGATAAGGATAGGCGTTAGCTCTTCTCTAAATGTTTGATAGAATTCGCCTCTGAAGCCATCTGGTCCTGGGCTTTTGTTTGTTGGAAGATTTTTAATCACAGTTTCAATTTCAGTGCTTGTGATTGGTCTGTTCATGTTTTCTATTTCTTCGTGGTTCAGTCTTGGCACGTTGTGCATTTCTAAGAATTTGTCCATTTCTTCCAGGTTGTTCATTTTATTGGCATAGAGTTGCTTGTAGTAGTCTCTTATGATCTTTTGTAGTTTTGCAGTGTCAGTTGTTACTTCTCCTTTTTCATTTCTAATTCTATTGATTTGAGTCTTCTCCCTTTTTTTCTTGAGGAGTCTGGCTAATGGTTTATCAATTTTGTTTATCTTCTCAAAGAGCCAGCTTTTAGTTTTATTGATCTTTGCTATCATTTCATTCATTTTTTTCCATTTATTTCTGTTCTTATCTTTATGATTTCCTTCCTTCTGATAACTTTGGGGGTTTTTTGTTCTTCTTTCTCTAATTGCTTTAGGTGCAAGGTTAGGTTGTTTATTCGAGATGTTTCCTGTTTCTTAAGGTAGGATTGCATTGCTCTAAACTTCCCTCTTAGAACTGCTTTTGCTGCATCACATAGGTTTTGGGTCGTCGTGTCTCCATTGTAATTTGTTTCTAGGTATTTTTTAATTTCCTCTTTGATTTCTTCAGTGATCACTTCATTATTAAGTAGTGTATTGTTTAGTCTCCATGTGTTTGTATTTTTTAAAGATCTTTTCCTGTAATTGATATCTAGTCTCACAGCGTTGTGGTCGGAAAAGATACTTGATACAATTTCAATTTTCTTAAATTTACCAGGGCTTGATTTGTGACCCAAGATATGATCTATCTTAGAGAATGTTCCATGAGTACTTGAGAAAAATGTGTATTCTGTTGTTTTTGGATGAAATGTCCTATAAATATCAATTAAGTCTATCTTGTTTAATGTAGCATTTAAAGCTTGTGTTTCCTTATTTATTTTCATTTTGGATGATCTGTCCATTGGTGAAAGTGGGGGGTTAAAGTCCCCTACTATGAATGTGTTACTGTTGATTTCCCCTTTTATGGCTGTTAGTATTCGCCTTATGTATTGAGGTGCTCCTATGTTGGGTGCATAAATATTTACAATTGTTATATCTTCTTCTTGGATTGATCCCTTGATCATTATGTAGTGTCCTTCTTTTTCTCTTCTAATAGTTTTTATTTTAAAGTCTTTATTTTGTCTAATATGAGAATTGCTACTCCAGCTTTCTTTTGGTTTCCATTTGCATGGAATATCTTTTTCCATCCCCCTACTTTCAGTCTGTATGTCTCTAGGTCTGAAGTGGGTCTCTTCTAGGCAGCATATATATGTGTCTTGTTTTTGTATCCATTTAGCCAATCTGTGTCTTTTGGTGGGAGAATTTAGTCCATTTACATTTAATATAATTACCGATATGTACGTTTCTATTTCCATTTTCTTAATTGTTTTGGGTTCGTTATTGTAGGTCTTTTCCTTCTCTTGTGTTTCTTGCGTAGAGAAGTTCCTTTCGCATTTGTTGTAAAGCTGGTTTGGTGGTGCTGAACCCTCTCAGCTTTTGCTTGCCGTGAAGGTTTTAATTTCTCCATCAAATCTGAATGAGATCCTTGCTGGGTAGAGTAATCTTGGTTGCAGGTTTTTCTCCTTCATTACTTTAAATATGTCCTGCCAGTCCCTTCTGGCTTGCAGAGTTTCTGCTGAAAGATCAGCAGTTAACCTTATGGGGATTCCCTTGTGTGTTATTTGTTGTTTTTCCCTTGCTGCTTTTAATATGTTTTCTTTGTATTTAATTTTTGACAGTTTGATTAATATGTATCTTGGTGTATTTCTCCTTGGATTTATCCTGTATGGGACTTTCTGTGCTTCCTGGACTTGACTGACAATTTCCTTTCCCAAATTAGGAAAGTTTTCAACTAAAATCTTTTCAAATATTTTCTCAGTCCCTTTCTTTTTCTCTTCTTCTTCTGGAACCCCTGTAATTCTAATGTTGGTGCGTTTAATCATGTCCCAGAGTCTCTGAGACTGTCCTCAGTTCTTTTCATTCTTTTTTCTGTATTCTGCTCTGCAGTAGTTATTTCTACTCTTTTATCTTCCAGGTCACTTATCCGTTCTTCTGCCTCAGTTATTCTGCTATTGATCCCATCTAGAGTATTTTTAATTTCATTTATTGTGTTGTTCATCATTGCTTGTTTCATCTTTAGTTCTTGTAGGTCCTTGTTAAATGTTTCTTGCATTTTGTCTATTCTAGTTCCAAGATTTTGGATCATCTTTACTTTCATTATTCTGAATTCTTTTTCAGGTAGACTGCCTATTTCCTGTTCATTTGTTAGGTCTGGTGGGTTTTTATCTTGCTCCTTCATCTGCTGTGTGTTTTTCTGTCTTCTAATTTTGCTTATCTTACTGTGTTTGAGGTCTCCTTTTTGCAGGCTGCAGGTTCGTAGTTCCCGTTGTTCTTGGTGTCTGTCCCCAGTGGCTAAAGTTGGTTCAGTGGATTTTGTAGGCTTCCTGGTGGAGGGGACTAGTGCCTGTGTTCTGGTGGATGAGGCTGGATCTTGTCTTTCTGGTGGGCAGGTCCACGTCTGGTGGTGTGTTTTGGGGTGTCTGTGGAATTAGTATGATTTTAGGCAGCCTCTCTGCTAATCGTTTGGGTTGTGTTCCTGTCTTGCTAGTTGTTTGGCATAGGGTGTCCAGCACTGTAGCTTGCTGGTCGTTGAGTGAAGCTGGGTGCTGGTGTTGAGATGGAGATCTCTGGGAGATTTTCGCTGTTTAATATTATGTGGAGCTGGGAGGTCTCTTGTGGGCCAATGTCCTGAAGTTGGCTCTCCCACCTCAGAGGCATAGTACTGAGTCCTGGCTGCAGCCTCAAGAGCTTTTCATCCACATGGCTCAGAATAAAAGGGAGAAAAAGTAGAAAGAAAGAGTTAGTAGAAGAAAGAAAGAGAGAGAGAGAGAAGAAAGAAAGAAAGAAAGAAAGAAAGAAAGGAGGAAAGAAAAAAGAGGAAAGAAGGAAGAAAGGCAGGAAGGAAGAAAGAAGGGAGGGTGGGTGGGAGGGAGGGAGGAAGGAAAGAAGGAAGGAAGGAGGGAAGGAAGGGAGGAAAGAAAGAAGATAAAATAAAGTAAGATTAAATAAAATAAAGTTATTAAAATAAAAAATAATTATTAAGAAAAAAAACTTTAAAAAAAATGGACGGATAGAACCCTAGGACAAATGGTGGAAGCAAAGCTATACAGACAAAATCTCACACAGAAGCATACACATACACACTCATAAAAAGAGGAAAAGGGGAAAAAGATCATAAATCTTGCTCTCAAAGTCCACCTCCTCAATTTGGGATGATTCGTTGTCTATTCATGTATACCACAGATGCAGGGTACATCAAGTTGATTGTGGAGCTTTAATCCACTGCTTCTGAGGCTGCTGGGAGGGATTTCCCTTTTTATTCTTTGTCTCACAGCTCCCGGGCTTAGCTTTGGATTTGGCCCCGCCTCTGCGTGTAGGTCGCTCGAGAGCGTTTGTTCTTTGCTCAGACAGGAATGGGTGAAAGGAGCATCTGTTTCGGGGACTCTGGCTCACTCAGGCCGGGGGGAGGGAGGGGCACAGAGTGCGGGGCGAGCCTGTGGCGGCAGAGGCCAGCGTGACATTGCACGAGCCTGAGGCGCGCCATGCGTTCTCCCGGGGAAGTTTTCCCTGGATCCCGGGACCCTTGCAGTGGCGGGCGGCACAGGCTTCCCGGAAGGAGGGTGTGGAGAGTGACTTGTGGTCGCACACAGGCTTCTTGGTGGAGGCAGCAGCAGCCTTAGCGTGTCATGCCTGTCTCTGGGGTCCGCGCTTTTAGCCGCGGCTCGCGCGCGTTTCCGGAGCTCCTTTAAGCAGAGCTCTCAATCCCCTCTCCTCGCGCACCAGGAAACAAACAGGGAAGAAAAAGTCTCTTGCCTCTTCGGCAGGTCCAGAGTTTTCCCCGGACTCCCTCCCGGCTAGCCGTGGCGCACTAACTCCCTGCAGGCTGTGTTCATGCCACCTACCCCAGTCCTCTCCCTGTGCTCCAACCGAAGCCCGAGCCTCAGCTCCCGCCCACCCCGGCGGGTGAATAGACAAGCCTCTCGGGCTGGTGAGTGCCGGTCGGCCCCTATCCTCTGTGCGGGAATCTCTCCGCTCTGCTCTCCGCACCCCTGTTGCCGCGCTCTCCACCACGGCTCCAAAGCTTTCCCCCTCCGCCACCCGCAGTCCCCACCCACGAAAGGGCTTCCTAGTGTGTGGAAACGTTTCCTCTTTCATGGCTCCCTCCCACTGGTGCAGGTCTCGTCCCTATCCTTTTGTCTCTGTTTGTTCTTTTTTCTTTTGCCCTACCCAGGTACGTGGGGGGTTCTTGCTTTTTGGGAGGTCTGAGTTCTTCTGCCAGCGTTCAGTAGGTATTCTGTAGGAGTTGTTCCACGTGTAGATGTATTTCTGGTGTATCTGTGGGGAGGAAGGTGATCTCCGCGTCTTACTCTTCCGCCATCTTCCCCTCGTCCTTCACTAAAATCCGGATCCGACGCATGGCAGCCACAATCTCCACTCTGCTGTTGGGCCTCGGCACGTCCAGGCTTCTGACTTCTTTCTGTCAGTATCAGAGAAGCCTGAACGGGAAGCTGGCACGCCAGGAAGTCCACCTATGGGTGAATAACAAGGCCTCCTGCTCTCCTCGCTGGGGTTTCAGAAGAGCTGAAATAGTATTTTCATTCTTCAGTGTAGTCTTGATTTTCATTCCCTTAATAACTAATGGTTTGACCTTCTTTACATATGCTTATTGGCCAATTTGTCTTTATCTTATGCCTTGTAGGAGTTCTATAATTTATTTTTCCAGCTTTGTTGAGATATAGTTAACATGTAACACTGTATAAGTTTAAGGTGTATAACGTGATGATTTGATACACATATATATTGTGAAATAATTACCACAGTAAGATTAGTTAATACAATTTTATTTTTATTATTTTGGTTAACACAAGATCATACTGGGTTCTGAGACGGAATGCATCTCTCTGTATTCTCAGATGACACATGGCTCAGGTGTCAACAGAAGAAGTGGTGTGAGGAAGTTCAGGAGATGGTTGGGGATAGCCCATACTTCTGATGCCTGTGAATTATCTGTTCAGTGGAGAGGTAAAAGGAAATCTGCAGCACCAGAGCTCTCTGATTAGCACTCCAGCCAAAAGGTAATACCATCTGACATTGTGCAAAAATGCTCCATCTGTCCGGGGTTCGGGTGGGCATGAGTGGGAGAGAAAGCAGACGAAGTGCTCTCTGATGTCAGTGATGGCTGAGCCATCTGGCAGTCATCCCTGAGCCATATAGCTGCTGCTACAGGCCTAGCCTGATGGATTGATTTCAAAGTTTCCTTTGCACAAGTCTTTCCCAAGCCACACGGGCTCATTTTTGAAGCCATATTTAAGGAGAGAGAATGAGAGAAAGAGAAAAAGGGAGACCCCAAGGGTCTAGAGAAAATTAGAAATAGTTAACACTTTCCAGACAGTTCTAAATAAGCATCACAATCAGTCTCTGAGAAAAGAAATGCTGGGGCTGCAGATGCCAATCCAGACCCTCCTTATAGGCTGAGGATGCTCTGGCTTCCACAAGGAAATGGACAGAATTGCCCTGCAGTGTACACCCCGATCAATACTTCATTATCAATCTTGTTACTGTTTGCAGGAATTTCTACTGCAGACTCCTAACAGCTGTCAGTAAATCTTGCTGATCAGTGCAGCCTTCTGAATAAAGGCAATTTTTCACCAATCATCTTTCTCAGATTTGGTAAAATTGGGCAGCGATTGATGTGCCTTCTCAAGTTCTCAACCTATAAGTAAGCAACCTCCTTTTGATGATCGTAGATCGCTATCTGTAAGCCTTTCGCGTAAAGGCCATGAAATCTGAAGTCTGGACACTGCCCCAGCAGCCGCCCATTACAGAGGAAAGTTAAATAGTACCTGGTGCATCAGACTGTCAAGAAATCTGAAGGTAAGATGAACTATTTCAGGTCACCTGGTGTATTTCTTAAATCCATCCATTCGTTAAATGATTTGACAAATAATTATTGAATTTCTCCAATTTGTCAGGCACTGTGCTTGACACTGGGGATTCAGTAGGAAATAGGAGAGAAAATTTACATGGGTGATTTCGATAAAAAGAAATGGAGTCAGGATATAGGTAGTGATTGGGAGATGCAGTGGAGGGATACTTCAGTCAGGAAATAACTTTCTCAAAAGAGACCACAATTAAGTGGATACCTACATAAACAACTGGGGTCAACCATGGGGAAGAAAAGAAAAACTAGGCAAATATTCCAAATAGAAAGACATACAAACCCAGGAGCTCAAAGTCAAGAAAGAGCTTGGTTTTGTCAAAGACAGAGAGTCAGTGTGGCTAGAAACGTTTATTTCCTGAAGAGTCTGGTTTGTATTCATAACAGAAAAAGGAAGAATTATCATTATTATTATTTTTGCCAAGAAAGGCATTAAAAACTAAGGATATCCAAAACAAAAGGCTGCTCTGAGGAAAGAAACTACTATTCCAAACATTTTTTAGTGCCATGATTCATGGGAATGAGATGGTCAAGGTAATCTTGGCACTCTGGGAGGAGCTGCCTTCTCTGGTGAGCTCCACATGGCAACACGGAAAGTCCAAGGAAGTGATGGACTCCACGAAGGCAGGGGGGTTGCATTTTAAAAATTCTGCACTAAATCAGGAAAATATATTAATGCCTCTTCTTATCACTTATTCCAAAAATACTGATTAGACATCTGCCATGTGCCAGAGCCTGTTAACTCTTAAGGATATAATGATGAGTAAAAATGGTTGGGGCCATATGGAACTGATTTCAGTCAGGTCTGTCTAAACCACACCATGGATAATTTTTAAGGGGAAAAAAACCTCCTTTATTTTTGTGGATATTCCTAGAGTTCTTGGGGTCATGGAAAAGGCCTAAACAAGGGAATCGGGCTTCCCTGGTGGCGCAGTGGTTGGGAGTCCGCCTGCCGATGCAGGGGACGCGGGTTCGTGCCCCGGTCCGGGAAGATTCCATATGCCATGGAATGGCTGGGCCCGTGAGCCATGGCCGTTGGGCTTGCGCTCCGCAGCGAGAGAGGCCACAACAGTGAGAGGCCTGCGTATCGGAAAAAGAAAAAAAAAAAAAAAAAAAACAAGGGAATCTGTGATTAGTCAGGTCATTAACCAATGAAACATTAGTTAGCAGAGAATTCTGGCAAGACTAGGTCCACCTATCACAGAGAAAAGTCTCCATGGTTGGAGATGGTACTGCTGCTTGGTTTCAAGCCAACAATTGACACCAAGTTTTCTGCCACAGAAAAATAAGGCCAAGACGTTTACATGATCAAAGCTGAATGGAAAGAGTCAAAGAGATATAACTTTCACTTGTCAAAACTCACAGACCCCATCTCTGGACCACCAAGTCCAGATGCTTTAGGATACTCTATAATATATTGAACCTGCATTGGATGCTTTTGTGATACTTTTTCAGAAAAGAGGATTCAGGAAAACTTAATGGTCTGTTGATGGGAATGAAATAGAAGAAAGGAAAATGAAAAAAAAAAATGCATCCCCAGCAAATTTTTATTTACTGTTATGTGAAAGCCATTTTTGATAAGTTGCACAAAATTCACATTGTAAATATGTAGGTAAGAGGGTCATGGTGGTTTGTAACAGGCTTGGCATTTTTCTGTTACTTGTTTGTTTTTCATTATGTTTTCACAAGTGGCAGGAGTCAAAGCTGTTTGTCCTTCTGGAAGTTTCTATATTAGTGTTAATCAGAAATGGATCTGCCTTTTCCTTGAATTTGACATTCATGGGAACAAGAATCATCTTGTTTTCAGTCTTGAATCACTTGTGCTTACCATGGTACTGGCATATGATAAAAAATAGATGGCTATCACATGAACGAGTGAGTGCATGGATGCATGGCTGTAGAATGCACGTGGTGACCCAAGCGCTAAAATGTATGGGTTACTTTATCCATTCATCTGTTGATGGACAATTAGGTTGCTTCCATGTCCTGGCCATTGTAAATAGAGCTGCAGTGAACATTGTGGTACATGATTCTTTTTGAAGTATGGTTTTCTCAGGGTATATGCCCAGTAGTGGGATTGCTGGGTCATATGGTAGTTCTATTTTTAGTTTTTTAAGGAACCTCCATACTGTTCTCCATAGTGGCTGTATCAAGTTACCTTCCCACCAACAGTGCAAGAGGGTTCCCTTTTCTCCACACCCTCTCCAGCATTTATTGTTTGTAGATTTTTTTGATGATAGCCATTCTGACCGGTGTGAGATGATATCTCGTTGTAGTTTTGATTTTTCATTTTTCTAATGATTAGTGATGTTGAGCATCCTTTCACGTGTTGTTGGCAGTCTGGATATCTTCTTTGGACAAATGCCTATTTAGGTCTTCTGCTCATTTTTGGATTGGGTTGTTTGATTTTTCGATATTGAGCTGCATGAGCTGCTGTGGCACATATATACAATAGAATATTACTCAGCCATAAAAAGAAACAAAATTGAGTTATTTGTAGTGAGGTGGATGGACCTAGAGTCTGTCATACAGAGTTTAAAGTAAGTCAGAAAGAGCAAAACAAATACCGTATGCTAACACGTATATATGGAATCTAAAAAATAAATGGTCATGAATAACCTAGGGGCAAGACGGGAATAAAGACACAGACCTACTAGAGAATGGACTTGAGGATACAGGGAGGGGGAAGAGTAAGCTGGAACAAAGTGAGAGAGTGGAATGGACACATATACACTACCAAATGTAAAATAGATAGCTAGTGGGAAGCAGCCGCATAGCACAGGGAGATCAGCTCCGTGCTTTGTGACCACCTAGAGGGGTGGGATAGGGAGGGTGGGAGGGAGGGAGACGCAAAAGGGAAGAGATATGGGGAGGTATGTATATGTATAACTGATTCACTTTGTTATAAAGCAGAAACTAACAAACCATTGTAAAGCAATTATATTCCAATAAGGATGTTTAAAATATATATATATATATGTGTTACTGACATAGACCTGGCTTCTAGGGAGGCTTTGAATCTTGTAGCATTGCTTTCAATTTTCAGTAAGTTCTTCAAAGATTCTTACAAAAAGGGAAAAAAGAAACTCATAAAAAGAGATGGGCGCTTAAATCACATGTTATATTTCTTTCAGGCCATACTGTGTTTTTTAAGTTCCATGCCTCT
Source organism: Phocoena phocoena (assembly GCF_963924675.1). NCBI lineage: Eukaryota > Metazoa > Chordata > Mammalia > Artiodactyla > Phocoenidae > Phocoena > Phocoena phocoena. The sequence continues at coordinate 136,565,649 of NC_089220.1, read as the reverse complement.
TTTTCAAAGCACCAAGCATATTTTTTTAACTTATTTTTCCAGTTTTATTGAGATATAATTAGCATAACATTGTATAAGTTCAAAGTGTGCACATATTAAATCATTAAATAATGATTTAGTATGTGTACATACTACACTACAAAATGATTATCATAGTAAGTTTAGTTAACATCCAGCCACTCACATAGTTACAATTTTTTTTTTTTTTTTTTTTTTTGTGATGAGCACCAAGCAAGTTTCAGCTTCCTGAAAATAAGAAAGGGGCAGGAGGACATGCACATCAACCTGTGTTTTTTTAAAGAAAACTAGTCTTTGATGTGCATACTGTTTGTTTCAATTCTCTGACTAGCAAATTCTAAACACAGCCTGAAAAAACAGCTCAGAACTAAGCCTAATTCTGACCAGCAGCCTGGTCAAGGTAGTGGTTGAGCCAGACACCATTGCTGCCATGCACAGAACCATTTGGAATGGAGATGGAGTGAGCCAAGCTTGTAAATTGTCCAGCTTTACAAAAAGGAAACTTCATTTGAAACATGCACAGCTTCCTGTGTGTCAGCTATTTATTCCTTCTGTTTTCAACCATCCAGCAAATCAAAAGAATTAAGGGGGTTAAAAGCAGAAAAACTCAGTGACTTCATACATCAGAATGGGGGCAGTGTTGAATGAAATCATTTCTGGGAAGTGACTGAACAAAATAGGACTGGGATAGGCAGCTCAAGGGGAAGAAACACCTCAAGCTTGTCTCTTCCACCTACTGGTTTTTTTTTTTTTTATTGTATGGTTCCACTTATATGAAATGTCCAGCAATGGCAAATCCATACACATGGAAAATATTATACATTAGTGGTTGCCACGGATTTGGAAGAGACGGAAATAGGGAATGACTGCTTAAAATGGGTGTAGGTTTCCTTTTGGGGTGCTGAAAATGTTTTGCAACTAGGCAGTGGTGACAGTTTCACAGCATGTGACAGTACTAAATTCCACTGAATTGTACAGTGAATTGCAAAATGATCAAAATGGTGAATTTTATGTTATGTTCATTTTACTACAATAAAAAGGAGAAAGAAATAGGAAAAGACTTTGAGTTTGGGAAAGTAAGGTGAACTGGTCAAGAAAAAGACAGCTCTACTGTTCAGTTTTCTCTCAGCTCTCCCAGTGCATTAATCCTCAGCAAAAAGTAGCCTGAACTTGTAGATGACAGTCATTCAACAGAGTCCAGGGAAAAGTAAATAAAATAAAACCCAACTATTCTTATTTAGCACATCTATGACAGGTTACCTTCCTGCTCAGCCACATGGACATTCATGAGGACGTTTCACTTTAGGTGTCCTCTACTTCAGCACTTTACTCACAGCTCATTCACACATGTATGCAACAGCATTTCTTAATTTAATGGACTCTGCAGTGCTGGTTGTGATCAGTCTCATGAAAAGGAAAGGAGGAAAAAGCTTCCACATTGGCTTGGTGGTCTTGGGATGAAATGGATGTAGAAGACAGCTTGATTGTCAAACTGGAAACTTTTATTTTCCTTTTCCTCTTCTTTTTATCTTTCCTATAAGGTCTTCTGTCCACTTCCCACTGCCTTCTTTCAAACAGGAAAGACACTAATTAGCTGCTGGATTTTTTTTTTTTGATAAAACAACTGTTGTTTTAGATTTCTTCTTGTTCGCTGAATGTTATTGTTTTTACTGCCAAATGAGCTTCCGTGGTTGATGTAGGGGGTCTCTTGGGAACTTAACTTTTTCAAGTTTAAGTGGAAAAGCTTTTTTGTTCCACCTACTCTGAACCAACACAAAATCTAAGACCAGATCCATTTCAGGATAAAAGCCCAGAAGAAATGCACATCAAATCCACATAGGTTTTTAAATATGCAGATTCTCGCTGCTGCGGAGGGTTTTGAGAGGTGCATTCCTGGCAGGCAAGAGGCTTGGTAGGACACTTTTGGAAGCATGTTGACAATACAAATCAAAAGCCTTAAAACTCCTTTGATTCATTAATTCCACTTCTGGAAAGCAATCCTCAATAATTATCTCATAATATATATATATAAATCTTATGCACATAAATGTAGATCAAAGCTTGTGCATAATACAAATCAGAAAATAATCTAAATATTCTCTAATTTAGGAAATATCTAGAAAGTTTGTTGGAATATTATACACCCCTTAAGATTAGTTTTGCATAAAATTGGGTAATATGAAGTGAACAGTGCACAATACAAAAGTATATGTGAAATTCAGGATGGGCAACTTTGACTTGTTCATTAAATCATAAGGACACTGCACTCCCTGTAATGGAAAATCTCAGGTACCTTAATATGAAATAGTCATTTAGGCAGCTTACTGAATGCTACTTTGTTAATATTAAAATCTTAAATTACTTGGGATTGCTTTTTTGTCCTGAAGTGTGACCAGGAAATGTGCAAGGGAGTAGAACCTTTAATATTGGGCATAGGTAAAGTCGAAAATAGCACAAGGATTTTAGGCTATTTCCCACTGTGTGTGTGTGTGTGTGTGTGTTTGTGTGTGCGTGCGCACGTCTTTCTATCTGTCTGTGTGTGTGTGCTTTATCTGAATGTGTTAAATAAAATTAAACAAATTTGATAAAAAAAGTTTTAAAGCCTAGAGAATCCTAAGCTGTGACTGTTTCTTTCTTTTTTTATGCTAATGTGTAAATGTGAGCAGCTCAGATAGGGAACCAGCAGCACATGGTGCCATCAGTAGAGGATGTGATTAGTCCACTTTCTGGAAGTTGTTGGGATAAAACATTTACATTTCTTTGAAGTTTCAGTTTCCCACAAGAAAAATAATGGCTCATAATACCTGTACTTTATAACTCTTTAGTTGATCATGGGGACCCAAGGAGGTACTATGTGGAAGAAACTCATAAATTTAGTAATTCTGAGGCTGCATGAAAAAAAAAACAAAACTATTTGGCATTCAAGTGCCAGAAAGAAAGAAGCTTAGTAACCACATACCAGTATTCTATCAAAAAAATTCTTTATATTAAAACTATAAATATGTAGAGTTCAAGTCTATAATGGTTCTACCACTTTCCTTACTTGGTTTGTAAATCACTATCTAAACAATGTCTGCATATGTGATTTGATTGATATGACTTGAGTGTCCTCTCTGTTTCCCTCTTTCTCTTTCTCTCACTCATTGATTTGGGGGAAAAACCCAAGTCCTTTTTTTCTGTCATCTTTCTCACATTCTAGAGATCTGGCCATATGTCATTTAGCATGTTCTTCTTTCCTCTGTAAATGTTGAGCTTCCATGGAGATTTGATCAGAATCATGTTTGATTATTTTTTATCTTCATAAACACTTCTCTATACTTTATCACTACAAGAGTCACAGAATATCTTTTGTGTTTCTTTCTTTATGTTAATGTTTAGAAGTTATCAATTCAGTTCATTTTTAAGTTTTTCATTAGCCTTTCACCTACTAGTTTTAGCAGCCGTGATGAATCACTGTTTAGATATTTTACTACATTAAGGGGTGGCTAAATGATGGTATTCTACCACTCCATCTGTGCTTATGAACCGTGGGATTCTTCTATAAAGAACCTTTACTCTTCTGCTATTAAAGTACCTTGAAACATAATTGGTATGGGAAAGGCAGGATAGATGTTCAATTATACTCTCTTACCTTTTTTTAAAACAGTTTTCAGAATGATTTTATGCCTTAACAGTTTCCTAGAGTGATTAGTGAGATTTATTTTTGTGTCACTGTGAACTTAAGGATGATGAGTTCTTTTGGTGCTCTAAATGTTCATTATTTTTTAGTGGGATCCTTGTCACATTGGTGCTTATGACCCTTTTGGGCATAATCCAGGTAGGCATTGATAGCTTTCTTGTTTTCTGGTAAATATAGTTTATGTTATACTTAACAATATATTGAAAGAATCATACACCATAATCAAGTGAGAATTATTCCAGGGATGCAAGGATGATTCAATATCTGCAACTCAATCAATGAGATATGCCACTTTAACAAAATGAAGGATTAAAAATTAAATGCAGAATAAGCATTAGACAAAATTCAAAGTATGTTCATGATAAAAGTCCTCAACTAAGTGGGTATGGAGGTAACATACCTCAGCATAATAAAGGTCATACATGACAAACCCACAGCTAACATTATACTCAATGGTGAAAAGCTGAAAACTTTTCCTCTAGGATCAGGAACAAGACCAGAATACCCACTCATGTTACTTTTATTCAACATAGTATTTGAAGTCCTAGACATAGCAATCAGAAAAGAAAAAATGATAAAAGGCATCCAACTTGGAAAGGAAGAAGTAAGACTGTCACTATTTGCAGATGACATAATACTATACCTAGAAAACTCTAAAGACTCCACCAAAATCTGTTAAAAGTAATGCATGAATTCAGTATAGTTGCAGAATACAAAATTAATACACAGAAATGTGTTTTATTTCTCTACATTAATAATGAACTATCTTAAAGAGAAATGAAGAAAGCAATCCCATTTACAATTGCATCAAAAGGCATTGGAAAACTGGACAGCTACATGCAGAAGAGTGAAACTAAACTATTTTCTTACACCATACACAAATATAAAGTCAAATGAATTAAAGTCTTAAATGTAAAATCTGATATCATAAATCTCCTAGAAGAAAACATAAGCTGTAAGCTCTTTGACATTGGTCTTAGGAATATTTTTTTTTGATCTATCTCCTCAGGCAAGGGCAACAAAAGCAAAACTAAATGAATTGGACTATAACAAACTAAAAAGCTTTTGCACAGTGAAGAAAACTATCAAGAAAATGAAAAGGCAACCTACTGAATGGGGGAAGATATTTGTAAATAATGTGTCTGAGAAAGGGCTAATACCCAAAATATATGAAAAACTCATATAAATCAACACACACACACACAAAATCGATCTGATTAAAACGTGGTCAGAGTCCCTGAGTAGACATGATTCCAAAGAAGACATAGACATTTTTCCAAAGAAGACATACAGATGGCCAGCAAGCACATGAAAAGACGCTCAATAACACTAACCATCAGGGAAATGCAAATTAAAATCACAATGAGATGTCACTTCACACCTGTCAGAATGGCTACCATTTAAAAAAAAAAACCAAACAAACAAAAACAAGAAATAAGAAGTGTTGGTGAGGATGTGGAGAGAAAGGAACCTCTGTGCGATGTTGTTGAGAATATGTTAGTATAACTACTGTGGAAAACAGTATGGAGGTTTGTCAAAAAATTAAAAATAAATCTACCACATGATCCACCTCTGGGTATTTATCTGAAGACAATGAACATACTAGTTTGAAGAGATATATGTACTCCAATGTTCATTGCAGCATTGTTTACAATAGCCAAGTTATGGAAGCAACCTAAGTGGCCATCCATAGATGAATGGGTAAAGAAGATGTGGTATATACATAAAAAAAAAATCAACGTAATCTTGCCATTTCCGAAGAGCATGGATGGACCTAAAGGGTACTATACTAAGTGACATAAGTTAGAGAAAGACAAATATCATGTGATTTCACTTATATGTAGAATCTACAAAACAGAACAAATGGGTAGACAAAACAGAAAAAGACTCATAGGTACAGAGAACAAACTGGTGGTTGCAGAGGAGAGGGGTATGGAAGGATGGGTGAAATAGGTAAAGGTGATGAAGGTACAAACTTCCAGTTATAAAATAAATAATTTAAAGTGTTGTAATATACAGCATATGGAATATAGTCAATAATATTGTAATAACTTTGTGTGGTGACATATGGTAACCAGACTGATCATGGTAATCATTTTCTAATGTATAAAAATATCAAATCACGGTCTCGTACACCTGAAACTAATATAATATTGTAAGTCAATTATACTTCAATTAAAAAATAAAGAACATGTGTAACCTTAAATGCAAATTTTAGAAAACAAGAAAGAGAAATAATGAGCTAAGAATTCTACTGAGCTAAAAAAGACAGAGTGAACACAAGGAAAATCATAAAAGGATGGATGTAATAAAGTTAAAAAGCAGAATTTAATGAAGCAGAATGCAACGAAACAGTAAAGGTAACTAACAAAAGCAAAAGATGTTTAAAAAATAAAATAATAAATTACTTCCTGGAAAACAAAGGAAATTTGAGAAATGGTCACAGCACAAGGAGAGTTAAGTTGTCTTAGCTAAGTATTAAGATAACAAAATATTAAGTGGTATTCTGTTTGTTTTTTTGTGGTTTTTTTTGCGGTACGCAGGCCTCTCACTGTTGTGGCCTCTCCTGTTGCGGAGCACAGGCTCCGGACGCGCAGGCTCAGCGGCCATGGCTTACAGGCCCAGCCGCTCCACGGCATGTGGGATCTTCCCAGACCGGAGCACGAACCCATGTCCCCTGCATCGGCAGGTGGGCTCTCAACCACTGTGCCACCAGGGAAGCCCTAAGTGGTATTCTGGATGGATTCCTGGAACCAAAAAAAAAAGAAAAAAAGAAAAAAAAGAAAGGGAAAGGACATTGGGGAAAACTAGTGGAATCCAAATAAAAAGTGAAGTTTAGTTGAGTAATATACAGGCATACCTTGGAGATACTGCAGGTTCTGTTCTAGACCACCACAATAAAAAGCATACCACAGGGCTTCCCTGGTGGCGCAGTGGTTCAGAGTCCAGCTGGCTGCCGATGCAGGGGACACAGGTTCGTGCCCCGGTCCAGGAAGATCCCACATGCTACAGAGCAGCTGGGCCCGCGAGCCATGGCCGCTGAGCCTGTGCGTCTGGAGCCTGTGCTCCGCAATAGGAGAGGCCACAACCGTGAGAGGCCCGCGTACCACAAAAAAAAAAAAAAAAAAGCATACCACAATGAATCGAGTTACAAATTTTTTGGTTTCCCTGTATAAAAGTTATGTTTACATTGTACTGTGGTATGCTGTAGTCTATAAAGTGTGCAATAGCATTAAGCCTAAAAAATTAATGTACATACCTTAATGAAAAAATACTATATTTCTAACAAATGCTAAACATCAGCTATGTCTTCAGCAACTTAATATTTTTACATGAGTACCATCAAAGTTCACTGATCACAGATCATCTTAACAAGTACAATAATAATGAAAAATAATGGAAAAGCAAAGCAGAGAGATTTGCTCAATGCTGGTTCCTCACAAACCTTCAATTTATGAAAAAACACAATATCTGTGTAGCACAATAAAGCGAGGTATGCCTGTATAGATAAGTAGAGAGATAGGAGATAGATAGATAATGAACATATATATACATTATATATCTATATTTATATTTTATCTATATTTTAAATATAAATTATATCCATATTTATATAAAACTGAGCTCCTAACTCAGTATTTTATATACATAATGACTAATTTCATATGACAACTTGGCTAGACCATGGTGCACAGTTATTTGGTCAAACACCAGTTTAGATGTTTGCTGTAAAGGTATTTTCAAAGATGCAATTAACATCTAAATCATTAGACTTTGAGTAAAAAAGATTACCCCTCCATAATGGGAATGGATCTCATGCAATCAATTGAAGGCCTTAAGAGAGAAGACTGAGGTCCTCCTAAGAGGAATGGATTCTGTCTGCAGTCTCATTGAGAATCAAGACTGTATCATCAACTTTTCCCGTGTCTCCAGCCTCTCAGACTTCCCTGCAGATTCTGGGTTTGCCAGTCTCTGTGATTGTGTGAGCCAATTCCTTAAAATGAACCAGTCTCTACCATCTATCTATCTATCATCTCACATATAAATTATTATTCCTTTCTGTCTAGCTTCTTACTACTCCATCTGGGAAGATTTCATAGTTTATTTCACTAGTTCCTATAATAGCCATTGGGGTATTTAAGTAGTTTTCCATCATTTGTTATATCAAATTGCTGCAATAAATAACCTTGTGCATACTTTATTTCATATTCTTGTCAGTGTATTTTAAGAGTAGATTTTTAGAAGTGAAATCCTGGCTCATATGATTTTTCCTGGGTATTTGCCAGGAATTTAAAAAATCACTATAATGAATGCTTCTCAGCCACCTCTGTTTGGCCATAATTTATCCTTTAAGTCATCCTTTGAATCTGAAACAAGAGCCGTTTTGTGTATATCAAATGTACCACTGTATATTTTAAGGGTTCTGATGAGAAACTGAAGCATTCAAAAGTAAAGTTAAGTTGCATCTCAAAGGATAAGGGTTAGTCAGCATAGAAATGGGAAGGAAATGTCTTGAAATGGAAGGTGTGTGTACAGAGAAGCAATAAGAATGAGGGTTCTAGTTCAGCTGGAGGTAGACCTGTAGGTCTGTGAACAGAAAGCCCACTTCCTGGGGAGATGGAGTAAAAGAAGGTAAGCTGAAGGACTGTTTCAAACAAACACTCGAAAACAAATGAACAACATTTGTCTTCTGCCTCCAATTAATGTGTGGACTGAGAATAACCAAATTTGTCTGTGGCTAGAGTAACTAACACGTAATTGGATTTTAGATATCCTATATGTTATGCTAATTTATTCAACAAGAAGATGATTAGACAAGGAATTGTGGGAGTGAGTCATATGTCCCAGGATGCCCATATGACTTCAGGATGAGGGGACAGAATATGAAGAACTGGAGTCTTTGGGAATCAGCAGGGTTTAGAGAGCATGAGGGGAGATTAGGGAAGAAAATGCACACATGCTGGGCTTCCTTGACCCTTGTATTGGCTGGATGTTCAGGCATATTTTATGCACAGGATTCGGGATAGTTACTGAAATGTGAGACTATATAGAAAAGTGTTTCATGTTGCAACATTGAGGTAGATCCAGGGATGATGTGAGAAGAAATTTCTTACAGAATCAAATGAAGAATTAAAATGTCACCAAGCTGTGTCATAAAGATAAGGACTAGGTCTTCTTTTGTTGAGTTATATTCTCAATGCCTGAGACATAGTAGGTGTTCAATAAAAATGGGTCAAATGAATGAATGAATCAATAAATTAAAATAAACACGGTAGCTAGTAGATCTATATTTCCTTATGAGAGCCTGATCAGTTGGTTAACATTTTGCTGAGTAACTCATAGACTTGGCCCGCATTAGGACCTCCTTAAACATTCCATCGATGAGTATTCACCCCCACCTCGATCTTCTTCCTAGGACCTAAGTGTTCCAGGATGAATCCATTGGGCTTACTAAACTCAGTCTGGTTGACGTTTTGTTTTATGAGGGCCACCACACTACATCCTTAGGTCTTTTCCAGTCCCAAGATTGGAAATATTTTGGGACACAGTTTTCCCCTCTTCAGCTACCACCTTCTTTTCCAGTTGCTTTCAAAAACCAACAGGAAGAGTCCTTTGGCCTTGGGGCTTTATATGTTCATCAGTATGGGGAATTGAATAAACAAATTAATAAACACAGGCTGATGGAAATGTTCAGCTTCTTAGGGTTTCTAAGAAGCTTGGTTCCTGCACTCTTTTTATTTCCTTTCTCAGATGATATCTGTTATGGACTAAATGTCTGAGTCCCCCCAGATTTCATATGTTGAAATCCTAAAATCCACTGTGATAGCATTTGGAGGTGGGGCCTTTGGGAGGTCATTAGGTTTAGATTAGGTCATGAGTGTGGGACCCTTATGGTGGGATTAAATCCCTGATAAAAGAGAGATTCCTCTCTTAGTCATGTGAGGATATAGCTAGAAGGTAACTATCTGCAAGGCAGGAGGAAGACTCTCACCAGAACCCACCCATCCTGGCATCCTGATGTTAGACCTCCCAGCCTCCATAGTGGAAATACACTTCTGTACGTTAAGCTTCCCAGTCTATGGTATTTTGTTACAGCAGCTGAACTGACCAAGCCAATATCTTAATATTCCACTGGCTTCCAATGGCCCTTAAATCTCAGAATGGCTTTCACCAAACCATTCTTCTTGATTTGTCCTCTATAACCTGGAGTCCAGTTCATGTAGAATAACTCCTTTTATGGAGTGTCCTCTTTCCCAGTGCAGGGGTCCAAAAGCACCATTAGGGTGAAATAGCAGTTGGGCTCCATTGTTCATTTACATTTGGCCTGAACGTGTGTCCTACATTTGTGGAAACCTTTGGGCTGAATGACCCCATCTCCTCAATCCTCACCTATCTTCCTGTCTCTGCAGGAGTGAATGTTTTATGCCATTTTAAAAATGCCTCTGACAAGCTAAAATTAGCAATAAAACTGTCTTCAATTAATTACCTGCCTAACAATAGTTAGTGCCTGAGCTTCCTTACTCTGTTATAAAGTCATTTTAACAAACTAAGAGGATTTCACACATTAAAGTCAAAAGAGCACACACTAAGAGTCCAATAGAATTAGGTGATTCATTCATGAATTCATCACCTCTTGTTCCCATACCTTTAGTATTCCTGATAGTTTTCTGGCTATCCTTTCGCGTTCAACTTTGCCTCTTTTCCCTCATCCTTATTTGCACTTTAATGCTTATTCTAGGCTCTCTACTTTCCCCATTCTCTACCATCTCCTTAGATATTTTATCCAAGTCCATGCTTTCATGACCATTTACATGCCAATAAGAGTCAAATGTACCCCCTCAAGTCTGGACTGCTAAAATTTCTGATATGTAAGCACATGTACTTAGATGTTTCAAGAATTTCAAAACTGAGCACAAGATATCCACCCACCAAGCATGATTCTCCTCCAGTATTCCTTGTCTTGGTGAATGGCAGCACCTGTTTTGCATGTCAGAAATCTAGGAGACATCTTTGTAAATTTATGTTCCTTTCTTCCCACCCATATCCCACCTACAATAAAATCCTGTCAGTTTTGTCTCCTAAATATCTCTTGAGTCCATCCATTTTTCTCTCTCTCTCTCTCTTTTTTTTTTTTTAGCATCCTACACCAAGCTACAATTATTCCACTTGGAGTATGGCAATAGCCTCCTAGCTGTTTCATCCATGAGCATTCTACTCTTGCCTTTAGTCCATCCTCTGCACTGAAAGTCAAAGAGAACTTTTAAAGCATAAATTTTTTTATGCCCCACTTCTCAACTCTAGTTTAAGAATAAAACTTCAAAGCCTTCTCTTTTTTTTTTGCTTTTTAAAGACCAAGGCATATTCTGGCCCATGCATCTTTTTCCAGTTCCCTTTATTATCCTTCCTCACCTTCTCTGTACATTTGCCATTATGTTTTTTGTTTGTTTGTTTGTTTTTAGGATTTGTTGCATTTTTTTTTTTTTTTGCCATCCTCCTTCCTACCACAGGACCCTGGCGTATGTTGCTCCCTTTTATATGGAAATTCCTTCTGTGTTCTCTTGACCTATTAATTCAAGGCCTTGCTTCTTGTAGATGTAAAAGTGATATAACGTACATCACAATTTTATGTATATATAAACAATAATGATCATTACAGCACTTTTATACATAGTGAAAAATTAAAAATATGAATATGCACTAATTTGGCATAACTAAAGAAGTTACAGTATAACCTATGTTGGAATATTATACATCCATTTAAAAAGTACTCTAGACATTTCTATAAACTTATATATAATATGCTTATAAAATTTAATTGAATAATAAGGCACAGTTACATGGAATGAATTAAATGAAATTCCAATTTTCATAAAATCAAATATGTATGTTTGTGTATGTTTTAGTACATTTACACACATGGAAAAAGCTGACATATATATTCACAAATATGTAAATAGTAATATCATGGAATTGAAATCATAGATGATTTTTATTTTCTTATTTTCACATTTTTGTTTTCTATATTTTGCCTATCAACTGTTCATTGTTATAGTCTTTGTAAACATTAACCTTTGAGGATGTTTTATAAAATGTGTAGTTTTAAGAGATTAGGGGCATAGGTGTTGGGCAGGGAAAGAATGGTGAGATAACATCCAACTTTTTTACACAGGTGTAAAATTGATTTTGGACTCTACCTGGCGGGCTGGACAAGTGTGCTGTTGTGTCATGGATATGGTTATTATCTTGATCTCCATCCCTGCCCATTCTGATAGTTAACATCAGGGAAAGTTCTTCTGGAGCATCCTGAGTATATAAAAATGACGGCCATTTAAAACAGGACCAATAAAAGGAAAAGTGAAGACTACAAGTTGGCTCTTTTCTGCTTTGGGCCAAATGCAGCATTTCTTCTCTTAGCCCTATGATAACCAATAAACCTTGACCCTATAAGAGACAAAATCTATCCTTTGAGGCTAGATTTTAAAAAGCAGGGTATGTTTTATGTCTGCAAAGATGTAGACAGGCTTTGTAATATTAGAGGAAGAGAGAGAAAAAGGGAGAAGGAGAAAGAGATAGAGAGGTAGGTAAATAGAGAGAGAGAATATAAATGTCCTTTTTATCTTCTACTTATGGCCAAAATGAATCATAAAGCCTTTGCAAAGCCATACAAATATTTGAATGAACAATAGCAGTTACAAAAAGAAAGCCCAGCGGTGTAATAAACCTTTGTCAGGAAATTAGCTGAGGTGAATTTTTAGCAGGGACCACTGAGCAACCAGTTTTCACAGTCAGAGAGACATAGTTTTGAATTCTGGCCCTTCTACTTCCTGTGTGAGTTTGGACAAGTTACTTAAATGCATTTCTCTATGCCTCAGTTTCTACGTAACACTTATCATGAGGGTTTTTTTTTTTAATATGAGAAATGCTGTATGCAACATACCAATAGAAAAGTACTTAATCACAATCATTCTTAACATAGGACTTTTACCTTAATCCAGACTTGACTGTTTAATGCTTAGGACTGGATTTTGCTGGATGTAGGAAATAGTGGTATTTTGGTCCTTATCAGATATTATAAATTCAAACCCATGAACATCAACAACAACTAAGAACTCTGCTGGGCTTATGAGAAAGTTTGGGTCTCTGAGTTTATAGAAAGTTGTCTGAATAATATTCAGGTGACCCAGTCCTCTAGTTATTGAAAATCCATCCTTAGGTTAAGCTGGACAACCAAAGAAACATTATGGCTCTCCCTCTTCCCCACTCCTTCTTTTCCCACCATAAATCCTTACTAGAATGCCTTTAAATGAAGAGCTATTTGTCATCATGGCCAATGCTTCCTTTGAGAAATAATAAAGAAGCATTCTAACGAACGTTATTGTTGTACTTTTTGTAAATAGTATGTTGAAAACCAAGTCTGCATCAATCCATGGTATTCTCTGTATTTCTCTCTGGTCCCAGCATCAGGGATACTCATACTTCTCCTGCTCAATAAGTTTGTTTTTATCTTGTAGACAGGTTGAAATATGTAGTTCCTCCCTTTCCTTGCTATTACAAAACTCAGCGAAACATTCTAGAAAGAGTCGTAGACTTTGCAACATGTTTTCTGTATTTGCCTCTATCCTGGGCTAATCCAGTTTTTCTTTTGCCTTAACTTCTCTTTTCTTGTAAATTTCACTTTTTTCCTCTTCACCATTTTGTAAGCCAGCTTAAAGCAATTTTGAGGAAATATAGTGAAGAAGGAGGAAAGAAAGAGAGGGAAAGTGCAGAAATAAGAATGGGAGCAAGCAAAGAAGGAAAATGTAAATAAATGGTATGTGTCTTTTTCACTTATGTTTGTGGCAGAGCTGCAATGAAAAGTTTTGATTCTAATAAATTAAGAATTAAAAAATAGATATTCAAGAAAGTCATAAAAATATATATGGAATATATGGGTCATCACTTTGGAAATGGATTCCCAACAAGGTTATTAATCTTTCCTAAGTGCGTGAATAGCAACAGTAATACCAGAGCTTGGACTTCTCAATAGTTAATTGTTAATACAGTTCAGGATCAGCAAAAGCAAATCTTAGTATTGTAGTCTGTTGTATCATTGCTTGCGAGTATCCCCTCATTTTCCTCAACCTAAAGCAGGTATGGAGGGCAAAGATTTAGGTTTCCGTGACTGTCTGCAGGGCCTTTTGCCAGTCTTAAAGTCTGCAAAGTTTCTGATGCTCCAACAAAAGGGAAAAAGCCAGCACACAAGCAAGCAAATAAAAGATACCAGATCAAAAAAATCTGTTTAAAGACAGTACATATACCAGCCCCGGGGTATTTCAAATATTTATAATTCTCTACATATTTAATCTTTAAGAGTTCTCGAGATGCTATGTTCAGAATATGAGGCTAACATACCCGGCTCAGTACTGATACTAGCAAAGTCATTAAAGAAACCTAGATGGTGAGAGATGAAGGAAACACATGAAAAAGACAAAATAATCAGAACTCCTAAGGCAGTCTACATGACTAGATTCACAGAATGACAGAATTAAAGGGGACCTTGGAAATCCCATTTCTGTGTTTCACAAAGAGAACACTAAGACATAGGGAGATTTCCCAGCATGTCCATATTAATCAGAACTGGATATTTTGGGGTAAAAGCACAGTGCTTTCCAATGAGATGAACAAACAGTAGTTTGCCAAAATCATAGAATATTAACTCAAATAACACAGGACAATAACAACATGGACTGAAGAAGCACATAACTTTATACTTCACAGGGGAAATACTATTTCAATAAATTAATAATATCAGCTATCAATCAGTATGTAATTATTATGGGTTCATCTTTGTGCTACACTAGAAGGAATGAGGAAAGTAGAAGAAGAACTTCATAAGGACACTGTCCCCGGCTTCAGCGAATTTCCATTTTAATTGGGATGACAAGAGAAAATCACTGAAAAATATAACAAATGATCCATGATTGTCCAACAATGTGTAAATGGTATGGACTGTGTAACACGGCCATGCTAAAACGCCTCTTGTCCAACCCTGATTTATTGAAGGCATAAATCTACTTTAAAAAGCCCTACAAGTGATTTTCCAGAATCTGCTTAATTTGTTGATTGACAACTCATTTTTCCTAATGCAGCCAGTTCTATTTAAGAACATTCTAAATTGTAAAAAGGCCCCCTTTATATTGATCCCAGACTCCCCTCCCATGTATATAATACCATAGAAACATTTTCTTTTTCCTTCTATGTGACAGTCTTTTGGATACTTTAATACACTCATCTTGGCTTTCTTCCATCCTGACCATGAATACCTTTAATCATTCCTCATATAACATAGCTCCAGGTTCCTCCCCTACCTGAATACTCCCCAGAATCCAATCCAGCACTCCAGGTGTGGTCTCATTGGCTCAGAATGGAGTGGAATGACTGCCTCTTGTTCTGAAAGGTTGATTCTATTTCTGTCCTTGTTCCCCAAGATTGCATTAGTATTTTGGCAATTACATCACACAGTTGATTCATGTAGAGCTTAGAGTCAATTAAAACCCCTGTGTCTTTTTTTCACGTGTTATTGATACATTCCCCCCAATTATTCATGTGTGCAATAGTTGGTGGTTTTCATTTTTAAATTCATATTTGTGCCTGTTAAATTTCATCATGTTATGTTCAGTCTATTGCTGAAGCTTTTGGAACATTTTTTTGGATCCCTTTTTAGCTCTCCTTCCCAGCTTTGTGTCACGCACAGGTTGATTTAGTCATATGTGTCCTCATCTAAGTTAAGGACAAAAATGTCAATTAGATGTAGGCCAAAGTCATGATTAAAGAGTGACGTTCTCCTGACAAACTGCCACAGCCACAAGAGGCCAAAGAGGCATGACCCCAAAATGTAGTGTGGGGTGCTGGATGGGATCCTGGAACAGGAAAAGGACAGTGGGTAAAAACTGAAAAGATGAGAATCAGGTATGAACTTACAATAATGTATCCATATTGATTCACTAATTGTAATAAACATACCATAGTAATGTAAAGTGTCTGTAACAGAGGAAACTGGGTGTGGGTATGAGAACTCTCTGTACTATTGTCACACTTTTTCTATAAATCTAAAGATTTTAAAAAATAAAGTTTATTTTATTTTTATTTATTTATTTTTTTTGCGGTACGTGGGCCTCTCACTGTTGTGGCCTCTCCCCGTTGCGGAGCACAGGCTCTGGACGCGCAGGCTCAGCAGCCATGGCTCACGGGCCCAGCCGCTCCGCGGCATGTGGGATCTTCCCGGACCGGGGCACGAACCTGTGTCCCCTGCATCGGCAGGTGGACTCTCAACCACTGCGCCACCAGGGAAGCCCAATAAAGTTTATTTTAAAAAAACTGACGTTGTCTTATGGTAAAACCTATCGATTTGTTACCAGTCTTTGGGTCAGTAAGGGTAGACTTGGACATAAAGCATCCTGAGGCTGGACAGTAGTGACTGAAAAAGAAATCTTGGAATTGTCAGTAATACTGGAATCAAGCAGAGCTATGTCATGAAACTGATATAACTGTTTACTTAAGAAAGGGTCCTCCAATGGTAACTTATGATGGGGTCAGTTTTAGCTTGTTGGGGAATGGTAACTGGCAAGAATTGTAAGGATTCAGTTCAGTAAGCTGGCAAGAATTATAAGGATTTAGTTCAGTAAGTAAAGTTACTGAAAAACTCCATTTATTAATGGAGACTAGGTCCAATAAACAGAAAGATTACAAAGAAAGACATATAGATAAAGCCTACACGGGGAGTGCTGTAGTGTCTACACAACACTCAGGACTAATCTCTGGCACAATGACTCCTGAGTCTAGAAGGCAGCACAGTGCTAATTACCAACAGATGATGTGGCTGAATCTATCTCTTGGCCCAGAGACCTACAGTTGGGACCTACAGTTGGGACCTACATAGGATCCCGATGTGATCACCTGGGGAAACCATCAAAAAGCTCAGGGCTTCCCTGGTGGCGCAGTGGTTGAGGGTCCGCCTGCCGATGCAGGGGACACGAGTTCGTGTCCCGGTCCGGGAGGATCCTACATGCTGCGGAGCAGCTGGGCCCGTGGGCCATGGCTGCTTGGCCTGCGCGTCTGGAGCCTGTGCTCCGCAACGGGAGAGGCCACAGCGGTGAGAGGCCTGCGTACCGCAAAAAAAACAAAAACAAAAACAAAAACAAAAACAACTCAATCAGGAACAAATACTCTAAGCTTCATGAATATTTGAGCCCATATTTTCTATAAATTTTAGTAGTATAAATAGTTTAATAATTTGTTTAGTAGTATAAATTCATTAAATGCTATCTTAATTTGGACTGTTATAATAAAATACCATAGAGTAAATGGCTTATAAATAGCACAAATTTATTTCTCACAGTTCTGGATAAGTTTGAGGGTGCAGTATGGTCAGTTTCTGGTGAGAGCCCTCTTCCTGATTGCAGACTGCCAACATCTCATTGTATTATCACATGGCAGAAGGAGAGAGAGCTAGCTCTCTGGTCTCTTTTGTAAGGACACTAATCCCATTCATGGAGACTTCACCCTCATGACCTAATCAGCTCCCAAAGGATCCACCTCCGAATATCATCACATTGGAGATTAGATGTCAACACATGAGTTTGGGAGGGACACAAACATTGAGTCCATAATAATAAATACCTAGTAAAACCCATATGTATTACATTTAGATCAGCATAGCCCTGATCTACAAACTTAGCAATTCTATTAAGGAGGGAAAACAGGGTGACATGAAGTTGGATTTACCTTACTTATCTTTTTTTAATTGAAGTATAGTTGATGTACAATATTGTGTTAGTTTCAGGTGTACAACAAAGTGATTCAGGTATATATATATTTTTCAGACTATTTTTCCATTATAGTTTATTGCAAGCTATTTAATATAGTTCCCTATGCTATATAGTAAATCCCTGTTTCTTATCTATTTTACGTGTAGTAGTTTATTTTTATTAATCCCATATTCCTAATTTATCCCTTCCCTCCATCCCTTTCCCCTTTGGTAACCATAAGTTTGTTTTCTATGTCTGTGAGTCATTTTCTGTTTTGTATATAGATTCATTTGTATTATTTTTTAGCCCACATAAAAGTGACATCATATGATGTTTGTCTTTCTCTGTCTGACTTACTTCACTTAATATGATCATCTCTAGGTCTATCCATGTTGCTGCCACCTTACTTATTTTTAACAAACTTTGTGACCTAAAATAAATGATCTAATCTCTCTGAGCTTTAATTTTTCTATCTGCTAAGTAGACCTAAAATTATCTACTTTGCAGAATTTAGTACAGATGAAAATGACAAGAGTTCCCTGGCACATCATAGTCACTAAACTAATGCTACTTCTTACACACATACAAAATCAAATGGCAACGCAAGAGGGAGGAGATATGGGGATATATGTATATGTATAGCTGATTCACTTTGTTATAAAGCAGAAACTAACACACCATTGTAAAGCAATTATACTCCAATAAAAATGTTTAAAAAAATGGCCAAAAAATCAAGTAAAAATGAAATCAAAGATCACCTTCATGCCAAACCAGATTGACTAGAAGAATGTATAAAAATTATATAAGGGAAGTGCTTTCAAAAGCCCTCCTATAGCCAAATTTTCACCAGTCATCAATATATAAACAGTAAGCTTCTAAAAAATGACATTTACTTGGTCCTTCATAGACCTCCTTTTCGGCAACACTTCATTAGTTATAATTGTGTGTTTGTTTTTTTCTTAACTTTTTATTTTATATTGGAGTATAGTTGATTAACAGTGTTGTGTTAGTTTCAGGTGTACAGCAAAGTGATTCAGTTATACATATACATGTATCTATTCTTTTCCAAATTCTTTTCCCATTTAGATTGTTACATAATATTGAGCAGAGTTCCCTGTGCTATACAGTAGGTCCTTGTTGGTTATCCATTTTGAATATAGCAGTGTGTACATGTCATCCCTAAAAGTGGTATGGATAGATTTCTTTAAAAATATTCTGAACCTGGGCTTTCCACTCATCTGCTCTCACCTTCACCCCTTCATTCCGAATCAGTGAGGCTTGAGTGTGTTTTACATCCCATGTTCTCTTCCTTCATTTTGCACAATAGAAGCAGGGAGAGTGTCACTGCAGCCCCTGGGGGTCCCAGGGAAGGAAGGAGATGGTGACAAGGTGAAGAGGTTTTGGACCATTCCCTGATCATTTTTCATCTGCTCTTTTAGTATGCAGAGATCTGTGTGATAAAAGATGAAGTCCGTGTGCGGCCCGTACCCATGGCTGCCTTCCTGATGATTAATAATCTGGTGTAGATTAATATTTCAGAGTGCACAGGGAGGAGTTATTCATGAGATGAGAAGTTCACCTCCTTCCTGCCATGTGCCCCTTAAAACGCTGTTCAGAGCTCAGTTGTGCAAATGAAGAAAAAATAGAAGAAAAAAAAAAGGAAGAAAGCACACTCTGGTATATTAAAATCGAGTTGGTGCCCAGGCACTGGAGATTTTCCAGCCACAATGATTTAATCTGGCATCTTTCTATATCAGGTGGGAGCAAGGCCACGCCCTCTTCACTCCTGCTCCACCCCACCCCACCCCCACCATTCTAAGTTCTACTGGTTTTAAAATGAAATTAAGGAACTCTACACCAGTAGCCTGGGTACTGCATTTTAAGCACTCAGCACTAGTGCTGTTGCTGAATGTTCATGCTAATGTGTTACAAAATCGCAGAAATTAGTAAAGATGTCCTGTTCCTTGAGGTCCTGTGGTCTGTGCGAGTTGCCTGGATGCCTGGCTCACCACCCTGGATGAGGAAAGGGCCCTAAGTATTCTGCTGCCTTCCTGCCCCAGCAGCCTGATAAATTCATCTGAGCGTCGGGATTGTGGGGTGGCACAGCTGTTGGGAAGGGCAGCATTCCCTCGGAAATATGTCTGAAAGGAATGGGCTTGGGTTTGGGGTGGGGGGAAAGGCAGCACAGAGCAGCTGAGTCTTTTTCAGGGTTAGAAGGATCTGTCTCTTTTCTGTGGTGTTTGGGGAAGCACTACCATGGCCAGAGGGACATAGCTTGGGGCCCGAGATGGGGCCATAGCTCTGTCTTCCTCCAGTTGGTTCCCTGTGCCACGCGTGTAAGCAAGAGCCACTGAAGAGAAAACCCATTAGCAGGCTTCCCTTGGAGCGCCGAGGGCGGCAGCAGCCTTGTTATCCGTAGTTCCCACGCACTCCATGCCGGTGCTCAGTAAGGCAGCCAAACAGAGCTGCCCACTTTGCGCTACCCACATTTGACTTCTTAGTAAGATAGTAATTATGTTGGAAAGGGATGAAGGGCAGCGAGGGGGAGGTGATGGAAGCGATTTGTCAGAGATGGGATGACAGGGCAGCACCTTCGCATAAGTGCCTAGGAGAGAGGGCGGAGAGGATGAGAAGAACAGTGGATGGAGATCTTTAATCACAATTCAATATCCTGTGTGCCTTTTTAGAAACTTGCTTATGGGGAATGGCCTCTATAATCAGGCCATCCACCCACCTGTCCTTATGAAACAACTACCAACAGCAAAGCCCAAAGGGGGACTTTTAATAAGGAGCGTGCACTTGCTCATGGGTGTTTTCTGGAGACAGTTATAGCTGCCTATTTTTTCTAACTACCTTAATGATGTCTCTTTCAAGAGAGTTAAAGTTCAATTTAGATAAGCTAGTGTGAAGTTTTGCCCAGCAGCTGGGGTATTCAAAATGGGAAGCATCCTTTATGCATTCCTTCAACAAATATTTGTTGAGGACATACTATGTACCAGGCACAGTTCTGGATGCTGGGGACATAGTGATGGATCAGACAGACATATCTTGGTTGTTGGCATTCCCATAGAGCTTACATTTTTGTAGGGGGGGACAGAAAATAAATAAATCAACAGATAAGTACTTTTAGATAGTATAAAATGTCATGACTAAGAATGGAGGCATTTTTTTTTTGACATTCTTATTGGAGGATAATTGCTTTACAATGATGTGTTAGTTTCTGCTTTATAACAAAGTGAATCAGCTATACATATACATACATCCCCATATCCCCTCCCTCTTGCATCTCCCTCCCATCCTCCCTATCCCACCCCTCTAGGTGGTCACAAAGCACCAAGTTGATCTCCCTGTGCTATGTGGCTGCTTCCCACTAGCTATCTACCTTACGTTTGGTAGTGTATGTATGTCCGTGCCACTCTCTCACTTTGTCCCACCTTACCCTTCCCCCTCCCCGTGTCCTCAAGTCCATTCTCTACATCTGCGTCTTTATTCCTGTCCTACCCCTAGGTTCTTCAGAACCATTCTTTTTTTACTCCATTTATATGTGTTACCATGCGGTATTTGTTTTTCTATTTCTGACTTACTTCACTCTGTATGACAGACTCTAGGTCCATCCACCTCACTACAAATAACTCAATTTCGTTTCTTTATGTGGCTGAGAAATATTCCATTGTATATATGTGCCACATCTTCTTTATCCATTCATCTGTCGATGGACAAGTAGGTTGCTTCCATGTCCTGGCTATTGGAAATAGAGCTGCAATGAACATTTTGGTACATGACTCTTTTTGAAGTATGGTTTTCTCAGGGTATATGCCCAGTAGTGGGATCGCTGGGTCATATGGTAGTTCTATTTTTAGCTTTTTAAGGAACCTCCACACTGTTCTCCATAGTGGCTGTATCAATTTACATTCCTACCAACAATGCAAGAGGGTTTCCTTTTCTCCACACCCTCTCCAGCATTTATTGTTTCTAGATTTTTTGATGATGGCCATTCTGACCAGTGTGAGGTGATACCTCATTGTAGTTTTGTTTTGCATTTCTCTAATGATTAGTGATGTTGAGCATCCTTTCATGTGTTTGTTGGCAATCTGTATATCTTCTTTGGAGAAATGTCTATTTAGGTCTTCTGCCCATTTTTGGATTGGGTTGTTTGTTTTTTTGTTATTGAGCTGCATGAGATGCTTGTAAATTTTGGAGATTAATCCTTTGTCAGTTGTTTCATTTGCAAATATTTTCTCCCATTCTGAGGGCTGTCTTTTCATCTTGTTTATGGTTTCCTTTGCTGTGCAAAAGCTTTGAAGTTTCATTAGGTCCCATTTGTTAATGGAAGCATTTTTGATTGAATTGTGAGTGAATGTTTCTGTTAGTAGGTGGCATTTTTGTTAAGAACCAGTTAGACAGAAATCTGGGGGAAAATATTATAGTATCCCTGGCAGAAGTCAAAATAATGTAAAGACTGTGAGGTAGAAGTGAACTTGTGTTCTGAGGTCTAGCAATAAGACAAGGAGGGCTAGAAGCAAAGTGAACAAAAGGTGTCAAGGTCAGGGAGGAGGGAGGAGAGGCAGGCAGGCAAATCAATCACAGGCCATGATGAGTTATTTCAATGTTATTCCAAGAAAATGGGAAACTGTTGACGGGTTGAAGGTTGGCATGATCAAGTTCATGTTTTCAAAACATCTCTCTAATTGCTGAATGGAGAATCAATCATATGGGAAAAAGAGAGAAACTAAGGAAAGCAGGGGTCTATTGAGCCAGACAACAGAGTATAAAAATGTCGGCATTTAAAGGAAACAAGTGGATTACAAAGGAGGCGGTGTCACAGCCCCTAAGAAAGGAGGCACTGGAATTAACAGCTTTTCTGTGCACCTATTATATTGTCCATTGGCTTGACAATCTGACAATGGATTTTCCTTAGTGCCTATTATACTCCTGGTGGGTAAGTATCCCCATTAAACAGATGGTAACTCAGAGACTGAAAGTGATGTGTATCTATGTATAACTGATTCACTTCGTTGTATAGCAGAGAGTAACACAGCATTGTAAATCAACTATACTCCAATAACATTAGAAAAAAAATAAAGTGACTTGTCCTTCATTCTACCTAATACTAGGTGGTAGAAACAGAATTTGAACCCAGGAACCACATCTGAAATATGTGTTGTCCCCATTTTACTACACTGCCTGTCACTTGGGGAGACACTCTTTACCAGGCACCAGAGTGAATCTCAAGCACAGGACTCTAGTCTGGGTTACTGTTCCACCTCCCAGCACCTAGAACAATGCCTGGCAAATAGCAGGCACTCAGAAATCTGTCTGCATAAATGAATGGCTGAGTAAACTCATAAAGTAATGAGTAAACTAAGTAAACTCATAAAGGAATGCTGGGTATTAAGACTGATTTAACTCCTTTTGCATGGGGCAAAGATTGGTCCGATAAACCAGGCTGTCTGAAATGGAGGACAAGTAGTACCAGATATACAAGAGGTGGGATGCAGAGATGGGAAAGTAAGAAAAGACTGCATCGATTAGGGAAATGACTTGCCTAAGGTCACATCATAGGTAAATCAGTGGGGAATGGTCTCAGGACTCACATCTCACTCTCAATCCTGAGAGGCTGCATGGGCCCTAGGAAGGCATCAAAAGATCTGGGTTTAAATCCCAGAGATGATTATCCATAGACTTCAGCATCCTCCACAGAAAAGAGGAATGATGCTATCCATCTCTCAGCAGTGTGGTAAGAAATAGATGAAATAATGAATTGAGAAATGCCTAAAAACAAGTCCTGGCCAATTAAATATTCTGATGAGTTCATCAAATATCAGTTTTATGAGCGATACACTCTGATTATATAATTTTGAATATTAGTAGCCACTCCATGCAGCAGTATTAGAAATTACTCAGACTTCTTAATCTGCTAAAAATACATGCACCACTAAGAAACAGATCTTGGGCAATTTCTTTTGAAAATTTGCTCTTTATCAATCCACAGTAGTTCATAATGCACTTATTAGTTCAACTAAGATTTTCTTAAAATTCTAAAAATACAAGATGATTTATATTTTGGCCAACATTTGGGGAACCAGGGGATACATTGAGGATTCCAAGGGACACATATCCACAAGACTCTTCTATATCTTGGAGTATAGTGGGAGAGAGAGAAAAAAAAATGTGGGTTGAAAGAGGGGATTGTCAAAAGTAGTCCAGAAATATGGGAAACCTTCATCTGTTGGTGGCTGTTCTTTAGCCTGTAATGATTACTACCCAAAGTCTAAGTGTCAATACCTTATCAAATAGTTCTCAGGGTGTCAGAGAGAAAATGGTCAGGTAGCCCTGCTAAGGATGAATATTGTTACCTGGTTCATTACCTTTGTACATATGCGACTGTCTCCCAAAATTGACTATGAGTGCTATAGTAAAAGGACCTCATATAATTCTTCTTAACTATGGTTATCACAGTTAAATCTTCACTGACACAACTTAAAAAGCAGCCAGGGTGCTTCCTCAGACTTAAAAATCTAGTGAGGTTGGCTTGAAACCTCATTTATGCATTTTGTGGAAGTTCAAAGCCCATCCATATCATGATTTTTTTTTAATTCCATGAAGGTTTATATTAGATCCTGTTTGCTTTCTTCTCTGTGATATCTTCAGTACTCCATATTGTTTCAATAAAGTAACTCCATCCCTTTACTACCTTTTCGGAAAGAAGATCAAACCCACCATAAAAATATACACGATTGCAGAAGACTTCGTAAAGGAGTGAAAAGAGAGTTTGGGGAAGAGTAGGGGATGTGGAGAGAAAATACTTCGTGATGGAAAAGCAAACAAAACAATGGCATGTTATACAGGCTTTTCCTCCAAAAGTCCTTTCTGTTCTTTCTGATACTTAGAATTTCTCTCTTTGCCCTTTGTCCTTGAAGTCCCCTATTCTTCCATCCCCTGATCCCTTTGTCTTCTTCCTCTCTATTCTCTTCTCTTCCACACACTTGCCAGGGTGATACATTTACATATTCTTCATGCCTTACTTAAAGTAGTTTTGTCTGTGTCTCTGAAATTGGCCACATTTGACATATAGGACCTTGCAATCAGTTTCTATACTGTGTTCATCAAGACACAGTTTCAATAGCTTTGATTTCACCATTTATCCTAGGGGTCTGTCTGTCCGTTTTTTTTGTTGTTGTTGTTGGTTTTTGATTTTTTTTTAGTATAGTTTTTAGCACTTGTTATCATTGCTGGATTTGTTCTTTTTTTTTCTTGTGGTACACGGGCCTCTCACTGTTGTGGCCTTTCCCATTGCGGAGCACAGGCTCTGGACACGCAGGCCCAGTGGCCATGGCTCACAGGCCTAGCCGCTCCGCGGCATGTGGGATCTTCCTGGACCGGGGCATGAACCCATGTCCCCTGCATCGGCAGGCGGACTCTCAACCACTGCACCACTAGGGAAGCCCTGGATTTGTTCTTTTGTTTGGTTGCTCTCTTCTTTCTTTCTTTAAGATTTTTTATTACTTAAAATAATTTTTAATAAGTATTTTTTATTTTAAGAACTTTATGTTATTTTATTTTACTTTATTTTATTTTATCTTCTTCCTTTCCTTCTTTTTTTTCTCCCTTTTATTCTGAGTCATGGGGATGACAGGCTCTTGATGCTCCAGCCAGGTGTCAAGGCTGTGCCTCTGAGGAGAGCCAAGTTCAGGACACTGGTCCACAAAAGACCTCCCAGCTCCATGTAATATCAAACGGCGAGAATCTCCCAGAGATCTCTATCTCAACGCCAAGACCCAGCTCCACTCAACAACCAGCAAGATACAGTGCTGGCCACCCTATGCCAAACAACTAGCAAGACAGGAACACAACATCATCTGTTAGCAGAGAGGCTGCCTAAAATCATAATAAGGCCAAAGACACCCCAAAACACACCACCAGACATGGACCTGCCCACCAGAAAGACAAGATCCAGCCTCATCCACCAGAGCACAGGCAGTAGTCCCCTCCACCAGGAAGCCTATCCAACCCACTGAATCAACCTTAGCTGCTGGGGACAGATACCAAAAACAATGGAAAATATGAAATGCAGCCTGCGAAAAGGAGACCGCAAACACAGTAAGTTAATCAAAATGAGAAGACAGAGAAACACACAGCAGATGAAGGAGCAAGGCAAAAACCCACCAGACCAAACAAATGAAGAGGAAATAGGCAGTCTACCTGAAAAAGAATTCAGAATAATGAGAGTAAAGATGATCCCAAATCTTGGAAATAGAATGGAGAAAATATAAGAAACGTTTAACATGGACCAAGAAGAACTAAAGAGCAAACAAACAGATGAACAACACAATAAATGAAATTTAAAATTCTCTAGAAGGGATCAATAGTAGAATAACTGAGGCAGAAGAACGGATAAGTGACCTGGAAGATAAAATAGTGGAAATAACTATGGCAGAGTAGAATAAAGAAAAAAGAATGAAAAGAATTGATGACATTCTCAGAGACCTCTGGGACAACATTAAACACAGCAACATTCGAATTATAGGGTTCCAGAAGAAGAAGAGAAAAAGAAAGGGATTGAGAAAAAATTTTAAGAGATTATAGATGAAAACTTCCCTAATATGGGAAAAGAAAGAGTTAATCAAGTCCAGGAAGCACAGAGAGCCCCACACAGGATAAATCCAAGGAGAAACATGCCAAGACACATATTAATCAAACTATCAAAAATTAAATACAAAGAAAAAATATTAAAAGCAGCAAGGGAAAACAACAAATAACACACAAGGGAATCCCCATAATGTTAACAACTGATCTTTCAGCAGAAACTCTGCAAGCCAGAAGGGAGTGACAGGACATATTTAAAGTGATGAAGGAGAAAAACCTACAACCAAGCTTACTCTGCCCAGCAAGGATCTCATTCAGATTTAATGGAGAAATTAAAACCTTTACACAAAAGCAAAAGCTAAGAGAATTCAGCACCACCAAACCAGCTTTAAAACAAATACTAAAGGAACTTCTCTAGGCAGGAAACACAAGCAAATGAAAAGACCTACAAAAACAAAAACAAAACAATTCAGAAAATCATAATAGGAACATACATATTGATAATTACCTTAAATGTAAAAGGATTAAATGCTCCAATCAAAAGACATAGACTGGCTGAATGAATAAAAAAAAAAGACCCATATATATGCTGCCTACAAGAGACCCACTTCAGACCTAGGGACACATACAGACTGAAAATGAGGGGATGGAAAAAGATATTCCATGCAAATGGAAATCAAAAGAAAGCTGGAGTAGCAACTCTCATATCAGAAAAAATAGACTTTAAAACAAAGACTATTACGAGAGACAAAGGAGGACACAACATAATGATCAAGGGATCGATCCAAGAAGAAGATATAACAATTGTAAATATTTATGCACCCAACATAGGAGCACCTCAATACATAAGGCAAATACTAACAGCAATAAAAGGGGAAATCGACAGTAACACATTCATAGTAGGGGACTTTAACACCCTTAAGTCATATCTATAGGACATTCCATCCAAAAACAACAGAATACATTTTCTACTAAAGTACTCATGGAACATTCTCCAGGATAGATCATATCTTGGGTCACAAATCAAGCCTTGGTAAATTTAAGAAAATTGAAATCGTATCAAGTATCTTTTCCGACCACAACGCTATGAGGCTAGATATCAATTACAGGAAAAAATCTGTAAAAAATACAAACACATGGAGGCTAAACAATATACTACTTAATAACCAAGAGATTACTGAAGAAATCAAAGAGGAAATCAAAAAATGCCTAGAAACAAATGACAATGGAGACACGACGACCCAAAACCTATGGGATGCAGCAAAAGCAGTTTTAAGAGGGAAGTTTATCACAATACAATCCTACTTTAAGTAACAAGAAACATCTCAAATAAACAACCTAACCTTACACCTAAAGCACTTAGACAAAGAAGAACAAAAACCTCCCAAAGTTAGCAGAAGGAAAGAAACCATAAAGATCAGATCAGAAATAAATGAAAAAGAAATTAAGGAAAAGATAGCAAAGATCAATAAAAATAAAAGCTGGTTCTTTGTGAGAAGATACACAAAATTGATAAACCTTTAGCCAGACTCATAAAGAAAAAAAGGGAGAAGATACAAATCAATAGAATTAGAAATGAAAAAGAAGTAACAATTGACACACCAATGAAAGAAATGAAAGACGATACAAACAGATGGAGAGATATGCCATGTTTTTGGATTGGAAGAATCAACATTGTGAAAATGATTATACTACCCAAAGCAATCTACAGATTCAATGCAATCCCTATTAAACTACCACTGGCATTTTTCATAGGACTAGAACAAAAAATTTCACAATTTGTAATGGAAACACAAAAGATCCCAAATAGCCAAAGCAATCTTGAGAAAGAAAAACGGAGCTGGAGGAATCAGGCTCCTGGACTTCAGACTATACTACAAAGCTACAGTAATCAAGACAGTATGGTACTGGCACAAAAACAGAAATATAAATCAATGAAACAGGAAGGAAAGCCCAGAGATAAACCCACACACATATGGTCACCTTATCTTTGATAAAGGAGGCAAGAATATACAGTGGAGAAAAGACAGCCTCTTCAATAAGTGGTGTTGGGAAAACTGGACAGCTACATGTAAAAGAATGAAATTAGAACACTCCCTAACACCATACACAAAAATAAACTCAAAATGGATTAAAGACCTAAACGTAAGGCCAGACACTATCAAACTGTTAGAGGAAAACATTGGCAGAACACTCTATGACGTAAATCACAACAAGATCCTTTTTTGACCCAGCTCCTAGAGAGATGGAAATAAGAACAAAAATAAACAAATGGGACCTAATGAAACTTCAAAGCTTTTGCACAGCAAAGGAAACCATAACCAAGATGAAAAGACAACCCTCAGAATGGGAGAAAATATTTGCAAATGAAACAACTGACAAAGGATTAATCTCCAAAATTTACAGGCAGCTCATGCAGCTCAATAACAAAAAAACAAACAACCCAATCCAAAAATGGGCAGAAGACCTAAATAGACATTTCTCCAAAGAAGATATACATATTGCTAACAAACACATGAAAGTGCTCAACATCATTAATCATTAGAGAAATGCAAATCAAAACTACAATGAGATACCATCTCACACAGGTCAGAACAGCCATCATCAAAAAATCTACAAACAATTAATGCTGGAGAGGGTGTGGAGAAAAGGAAACCCTCTTGCACTGTTGGTAGGAATGTAAATTGATACAGCCACTATGGAGAACAGTATGGAGGTTCCTTAAAAAACTAAAAATAGAACTACCATACGACCCAGCAATCCCACTACTGGGCATATACCCTGAGAAAACCATAATTCAAAAAGAGTCATGTACCACAATGTTCATTGCAGCTCTATTTACAATAGCCAGGACATGGAAGCAACATACATGTCCATCTACAGATGAATGGATAAAGAAGATGTGGCACATCTATACAATGGAATAGTACTCAGCCATAAAAAGAAACAAAACTGAGTTATTTGTAGTGAGGTGAATGGACCTAGAGTCTGTCATACAGAGTGAAATAAGTCAGAAATAGAAAAACAAATACCGTATGCTAACACATGTATATGGAATCTGAAAAAAAAAAAAGAAATGGTCATGAAGAACCTAGGGGCAAGACGGGAATAAAGACACAGAACTACTAGAGAATGGACTTGAGGATATGGGGAGGGTGAAGGGTAAGCTGGGACAACATGAGAGCGTGGCATTGACATATATATACTACCAAACGTAAAATAGATAGCTAGTGGGAAGCAGCCGCATAGCACAGGGAGATCAGCTTGGTGCTTTGTGACCACCTTGAGGGGTGGGATAGGGAAGGTGGGAGGGAGGGAGACCCAAGAGGGAAGAGATATGGGGACATATGTGTATGTATAACTGATTCACTTTGTTATAAGGCAGATACTAACACACCATTGTAAAGCAATTATACTCCAATAAAGACGTTTACAAAAAAGAAGGCATTCCACAATAAAGATGTTAAAAAAATAAAATAAATAAAAAGGCAAAAAAAAAAAAAGACAGAGCTTCCATGAAAGAGAGCTGTCTTCCTAGTAGGAATTCAGGTGTTAGTTGCTGAAATACCTGTTGGTTTTCAATAGAGTTGGGCTCTTGAGGAGTTCCACCATTCCTATCTGCCTCCCTTCTGTCTCTGCTCCTCTATGTTCCAGCCAGAATGAATTCTTCATAGCCAGGGCTTGTGGACACTTCTATATATTTGCATATTCTGATTCCAAAGCCTCGAGAACATTAATATCCCCTTTGCACAGATAAATTCTGCCTGATTTTTATATCAGCTTAAAAGTAGCCTTCTTTAAGAAGAATTCCCTATCGCTGAGCAATGTCACCACCTCTTCCCCGAAATATGGGTATTGCTGTCACATCTCTGTGAACTTCTACAGTTGGCCTTGGCATTCATATATTAAGTCTGCTCACTGTCTTCCCATTTCCTTTAGTCTCTTATTAACTGAAGACAATGGTACTTTCATGTCCATAGTCCCACTTCCACACATCATGTGTGATTTACAAGATACATTAACTAGGGCTTCCCTGGTGGCGCAGTGGTTGAGAGTCCGCCTGCCGATGCAGGGGACACGGGTTCGTGCTCCGGTCCGGGAAGATACCACATGCCGCGGAGCGGCTGGACCCCTGAGCCATGGCCGCTGAGCCTGCGCGTCCGGAGCCTGTGCTCCGCAACGGGAGAGGCCACAACAGTGAGAGGCCCGCGATCCGCAAAAAAAAAAAAAAAAGATACATTAACTAGCTGTTGAATGAATGAAAGAATAAGTGAATGATGAATCAATGAATAATGAATCAATTCATGATCAAAGAATGATGTTAATGACACTGAATGAATCAATGAATGAATGATGTTTTAATGACTATCCCTATCACTCTGTCTGTAGTAACAATGCCTCCATCTTAAAGAGAAATAAAAATGAAAACACAAAACACAACAACTATAACGTTCTCTTGTTTTTCTCTTCTGTTTCTTAAATTGCCACAGCTTTGGCAGCAACTGGATCAGTTGGTTGCAAACACTATGATGTGTTTTGGCCCTTGAATCCTATACATTATGGCATATGAAAAAAAAGTTATAATTTCAAGATGATAATCTGAATGGAAACAGATGGTATTTCAGTAGTGATGCACATAGATTCTTACATCTTGCAGGTCATATTCCCTGCCCCCTTCCCTTGGGAAAATATTACATGTGCCATGTTTCTTTCTCTACCTCTCTATCCCCACCCCTCTGGCCATATGTTTCATAATGAGGGCACTTAAAATACCCTAGAATTGGCCTATCCTCATGATATTTAAAATATGAGATGTGACGATATATTAAACATATTTCAAACACATGGGCTACATAGGAGGAGAGGAAAGGCAACAGAAAAAGTTCACACCATGTTATTTTGAGGGGAGTTCAGTAAGAAAGTAAGGGCGTGATGTAAGGGATTTCAGATAACAGCAAAACTGGCTACTCTGGCATAATGTGTGAAAGATGGTGTTTGGCGAATGTGTGATCAACGTTTTTGAGAAACAGACCATCGGTCTGAAAATGTACATTTGAATTTATAGAAGCAAAGATCCTGGGCTACCCAGAGAGTTTGACAGTCTGTTTTCTAGTCTGGAGAGCAGGAAAGGAAAAGGTCACCCATCCGGTTCCCTGGGTGTCATGATGCTGCTTTGCTGGGATCATCTGCCTCTGGGCCCACCATGGAGGCAACTTGGCTGGGCTTAGCTGTGTTGGCAGGAGGTGAAATATCTAATAAGAAGATGATAAATAATAAATGGGCCGATTTTTCGTACTTGGATGGAGGGAAATGTTAATGGAGTTAGGGAAAGTTTGGCTCCTTGTTTCAAACAGCTAGGCTTGATTATTTCAAGATTGACTGTTCAATCTCCAAAGGCCTTTGGATGGTATTTCTCTTTGCCAGAATGGGTAGAAAAGCTGACCATGTTGGAGGGCCTGCATGCCTCACTTCATTTTAGAGGTTCAGCAATTATAGGTCCAGCTGGCTTTTGAATTCCCACTTGTCCTTAGGACAAGCTTGGTAGATGTGAGAACTACCTTCTTCCCATGCTGCATGCTTCTGAAAAAAATAATTATCCTCCTTATACTTATTATAGAGGGCTATAATGATAGCCCTGGGTGGCATAGGGATCTGCAGAGAGTACTCAATGCCATTGGATTAGCATGGCACATCTTCCAGTGCACAAATTTTACTCCAATAATGAGAAAGAATACATCACTTTTATATCAGAGTAAACACAGATATGAAACTGGACAGAAGACAAAAGTCCATCATAATTCTAGACATAAAACAAATACAGGTTAAAACAGAAAAACTTTAAAGAAGTGTCTGGGCTTCCTGTAGGCCTCTTTGTTTACACCTCCCGGTCCCTGGGGATATCTTCTCATCGCCCGCCGCTATTAGTTCCCCATGGGGAGTTGTGGTGGAGGACTGTATGAGGAGCATCTTCCTACAAAAACACTGGCTAGTTCGTTGGAATCAGAAAAGCAAATCACTTCTCACTTTTCATCTCATTGCATTCCCTCTAAGCATCTGTAGGGCAAAAATCAAGGGACGCTCCCTGTCTTCAAGGACTTGGTATTGTGGAGTTCGGATCCACAGTGGAATCAGAGGAGTATCTCTTGGACATCCCATTTACTAACAAGTAGTTGGAGGAACCAGTGCTAGCTCCTGGGTTCTGGCAAATGAGTTACAATAGTGGCAATGGATATGTTCAATAAGATAAGCCACAGTTGGTCATGATCACTGATTGCCAATGTGGAAACAGAAAAAAATATGTAGAGAATATCGAATATTGTGCAGTTCAACTAATGCTCCTCCATTGGAAGTTAATTGGAAAGAATTAGCTGGGAAGGATGACCATCATGGTGTCAGTCTCAGGACCTTCTTGCAGAAACTCTACTCCTGTTCTCTTTTCCTCTGCAATCCAAATTTTCTTCACCCAGGCTTGAAACATCATTTTTAATTACCTCCTGTCTCTCATACTAGTTCCCTCCTTTCTAATTCCACAGCCCAGGGTCTGCTTTCATTCAGGCTCTCACTTTACACTCTAGGTGTGCTACCACTAAATTCTCTTTCCATCTGTCCTCTGCATGCTGCCAGACTAATTTTTCTTAACTATCACTCTGATCATGGCACTTTCATGATCTGAAGTGGCTCCGTCCAATGGCTCCACATTGCCTACCAAATAAAGTTTAAGCTCTTTTTGCTTTGCACACAAAGGACCCAATCTATGTCATAGGTCCTTCCCTCCTCACACACTCCATAACATTACTCAGAGCAGATAGCTCCAGTTTTCATCCTCTGATATGCTTGCTCTGTTTTGCCACCTGCCTTTTCCATTCATTCTTCCTGGAGTGCCCTCTTCTACCAGCTCTAGTTAACAGCATCCTAGAGGTCTTAAAAGAAGTCTTTCCTGATAATCCCAGCCCACAAAGTTGTGGTCTACTTAGGAAGTTTATAATGTTCTCAGAGTAACCACCATATACTGTCCTGAATTAGAAACATCATGTCAGTTCTTTTATCTCTGCAACTAGATGGGAAACACTAGAAAGGCAGGGAGCTTTAGCTTTGAAAGATTCCAGTGCTTAGTGGAGTGCTTTGAATATAGTATATGCTCAATAAATATGTGTTGAGTGAATGATTTGAATTTCCTAAGTAAGATAATATAACTTAAACCTTTAAGATGTTTATTAATATTCCAAACAACATGCTGTCACAGAATTAATTGTTTGCTTACAAATGCTGCCTGGAAAAGAGATCAATTGCACTGTGGAAATTACCCTGCATAATGTAGAGGTGAGGCTTCAGACACAGGATGGAGAACTAGTTTAAATTCATAAATTAAAATTTCTGAAAAACAACTACTACTTTCCGTAAGAGATACACCAGCTTACAGCCAAGCTCAAGCCCAGTTCAAATTCCTATCTATCTGTCAGGAACAAGCTTGTTTTCACCATGACAGCTATAGAAGCCAGTCAACAGGTTGGAGCAAGCTCTGGTTTCCATGGGGGCATCAGATCTAGTTATACTGATACACTCCAACTGGCAGGTTGAGAGGACTTGGTTTTCCTGTATGGCAACTAGTGTTAGGGAAAGGCCCTTGAAAGTAAGAACAGACTATCTCCTTTCTAGTACTCCAAGACAGCAGAAGCGGTGTGGCTGAGGTTAATTCACAGCTGATGATACAAATAAATAAACATGAATAGAAGACATAATGCATAACTGTTGGTTGAAAGTGATTTTCTTTTTAGAAATTAACTAAAGTTCATATTTACTCACACTAGTTTTTACCTAATGCCCTATTTGTGTCCATCCAGGATACCAAAAGAAATGTCATCATTTGTCCTTAGGCCGCTCTTGACTGTGATGGTTTCTCAGACATTTCTTGTTTTTGACAACCTTGAAAATTTTGAGGATTAATGGTCAGATATTTTGTAGAATAAACCTCTTTTGCAATTTGTCTGACGTTTTTAAGGGTCGGGTTATGTGTTTCGGGGAAAGACACAGAGGTAAAACACCATCCATGTTTGTCCTGTCATATTGAGTCCGCATACTGTCTCATGACTTATCTCTGTTGATGTTAACCTTGATGAACTGGCTAAGGGAGTATTTGTCAGGTTTCTCCATTACGCTATTTTACCCCTTTCCATACTGTACATTGTAGATAGAAATTACCATGTGCACAGCACACTTAAAAAGTGAGAGAACAGTTATGTTCCATCTCCTTGAAGTGGAGTGTCTACATAAATTACTTGGAATTCTTCTACATGCAATATTTGGCTATTCTCTTCCATTTATTTATTTATCTATTTATGTATGTATCTATTTATTCATTTATTCATTCAACTACTTGTTTATAACAATACAGACTCATATTTTATATTTTGTGTTGTAATCTGATACTACTTCATTTGTTTTCTTGCTAAAATTGTACCCACTTTGAACTCTTTCATTTGCATCCTTTATACCTCTGACATCTTCCTGTCGCTGTGTGTGTGTGTATGTGCGCACGCACGTATGCACGTGTGTTAACTGCTTTTATTTATTTTCAAGCCCAACCTAAGTGTCTTATTTTATTTTTCTTTTGAATTTTTTAAATTTATTTTTTATAAGCAGGTTCTTATTAGCTATCAATCTATACATATTAGTGTATATATGTGAATCCCAATCTCCAAATTCATCACACCAGCACCTGCACCCGTCACTTTCCCCCCTTGGTGTCCATATTTGTTCTACACATCTGTGTCTCTACTTCTGCCCTGCAAACTGGTTCACCTGTACCATTTTTCTAGTTTCCACATTTATGCATTAATATACGATATTTGTTTTTCTCTTTCTGACTTACTTCACTCCGTATGACAGTCTCTAGATCCATGCACGTCTCAAGAAATGATCCAATTTCATTCCTTTTTATGGCTGAGTAATATTCCATTGTATATATGTACAACATCCTCTTTATCCATTCGTCTGTCGATGGGCATTTATGTTGCTTCCATGACCTGGCTATTGTAAATAGTGCTGCAATGAACATTGGGCTGCCTGTGTCTTTTTGAATTATAGTTTTCTCTGGGTATATGCCCAGTAGTGGCATTGCTGGGTCATATGGTAATTCTATTTTTAGTTTTTTAAGGAACCTCCATACTGTTCTCCATAGTCGCTGTATCAATTTACATTCCCACCAACAGTGCAAGAGGGTTCCCTTTTCTCCACACCCTCTCCAGCATTTGTTGTTTGTAGATTTCCTGATGATGCCCATTCTAACTGATGTGAGGTGATATCTCATTGTAGTTTTGATTTGCATTTCTCTAATAACTAGTGATGTTGAGCAGCTTTTCATGTGCTTCTTGGCCATCTGTATGTATTCTTTGGAGAAATGTCTATTTAGGTCTTCTGCCCATGTTTTTATTGGTTTTTTTTTTTTTTATTGAGCAGCATGAGCTGTTTATATATTTTGGAGATTAATCCTTTGTTCATTGATTCGTTTGCAAATACTTTCTCCCATTCTGAGGGTTGTCTTTTCATCTTGTTTGTAGTTTCCTTTGCTTTGCAAAAGCTTTTAAGTTTCATTAGGTCCCATGTGTTTACTTTTGTTTTTATTTCCATTACTTTAGGAGTTGGATCAAAAACGATCTTGCTGTGATTTATATCAGAGAGTGTTCTTCCTATATTTTCCTCTAAGAGTTTGATAGTGTCCAGTCTTACATTTAGGTCTTTAATCCATTTTGAGTTTATTTTTGTGTTTGGTGTTAGGGAGTTTTCTAATTTCACTCATTTACAGGTAGTTGTCCAGTTTTCCCAGCACCACCTATTGAAGAGACTTTCTTTTCTCCACTGTATATCCTTGCCTCCTTTGTCATAAGTTAGTTGACCATAGGTATGTGGATTTATCTCCGGGCTTTCTATCCTGTTCCATTGATCTATATTTCTGTGTTTGTGTCAGTACCATATTGTCTTGATTACTGTAGCTTTGTAGTATAGTCTGAAGTCAGGGAGTCTGATTCCTCCAGATCCGTTTTTTTCCCTCAAAATTGCTTTGGCTATTCAGGGTCTTTTGTGTCTCCATACAAATTTTAAGATTTCTTTTTCTAGTTCTGTAAAAAATGCCATTGGGAATTTGATAGGGATTGTATTGAATCTGTAGGTTGCTTTGGGTAGTACAGTCATTTTCAAAATATTGATTCTTCCAATCCAAGAACATGGTATATCTCTCCATCTGTTTGTATCATCTTTAATTTCTTTCATCAGTGTCTTACAGTTTTCTGCATACAGGTCTTTTGTCTCCCTAGGTAGTTTATTCCTAGGCATTTTATTGTTTTTGTTGCAACGGTAAATGGGAGTGTTTCCTTAATTTCTCTTTCAGATTTTTCATCATTAGTGTATAGGAATGCAAGAGAATTCTGTGTGTTAATTTTGTATCCTGCAACTTTACCAAATTCATTGATTAGCTCTAGTAGTTTTCTGGTGGCATTTTTAAGATTCTCTATGTATAGTAGTATCATATCATCTGCAAAAAGTGACAGTTTTACTTTTTCTATTCAATTTGTATTCCTTTTATTTCTTCTTCTTCTGATTGCTATGGCTAGGATTTCCGAATCTATGTTGAATAATAGTGGAGAGAGTGGACATCCTTGTCTTGTTCCTGATCTTAGAGGAAATGCTTTCAGTTTTTCACCATTGAAAATGATTTTGCTGTGGGTTTGTTGTATATGGCCTTTATTATGTTGAGGCAGGTTCCCTCTATGCCCCATTTCTGGAGAGTTTTTATCATAAATCAGTGTTGAATTTTTTCAAAAGCTTTTTCTGCATCTATTGAGATGATTATGGGGTTTTTATTCTTCAACGTGTTAATATGGTGTATCACATTGATTGATTTGTGTATATTGGAGAATCCTTGCATCCCTGGGATAAATCCCACCTAATCTTGGTGTATGATCCTTTTAATGTGTTGTTGGATTATGTTTGCTAGTGTTTTGTTGAGGAATTTTGCATCTATATTCATCAGTGATATTGTTCCGTAATTTTCTTTTCTTGTAGTAGTATTGTCTGGTTTTGGTATCAGGGTGATGGTGGCCTCATAGCATGAGTTTGGGAGTGTTCCTTCCTCTGCAATTTTTTGGAACAGTTTGAGCAGGATGGGTGTTAGCTCTTCTCTAAATGATTGATAGAATTCACCTGTGAAGCCATCTGGTCCTGGACTTTTGTTTGTTGGAAGATTTTTAATCACAGTTTGAATTTCATTACTTGTGTTTGGTCTGTTCATATTTTCTATTTCTTCCTGGTTCAGTCTTGGAAGATTAAGCCTTTCTAAGAATTTGTCCATTTCTTCCTGGTTGTCCATTTTATTGGCATAGAGTTGCTTGCAGTACTGTCTTAGGATGCTTCGTATATCTGCGGTGTCTCTTGTAACTTCTCATTTTTCCTTTCTAATTTTATTGATTTGAGTCCTCTCTCTCTTTTTCTTGATCAGTCTGGCTAATGGTTTATCAACTCTGCCTATCTTCTCAAAGAAGCAACTTTAAGTCTTATTGATCTTTGCTACTGTTTTCTTTGTTTCAATTTAATTTATTTCTGCTCTGAAACTTATGATTTCTTTCCTTCTACTAACATGGGTTTTGT
The DNA here is from genome assembly GCF_963924675.1 of Phocoena phocoena. NCBI lineage: Eukaryota > Metazoa > Chordata > Mammalia > Artiodactyla > Phocoenidae > Phocoena > Phocoena phocoena. Next base: position 136,527,939 of record NC_089220.1, on the reverse strand, counting down.
ATGTTTTTCTTTCTCTAGTTCTTTTATGTGTAAGGTTAGATTGTTTGAGATTTTTCCTGTTTCTTGAGGTAGGCTTCCATTGCTATAAACTTTGGGTTTTGGATCATCATATTTTCATTGTAATTTGTCACTAGGTAGTTTTTGATTTTCTATTTGATTTCTTCAGTGATCTCTTGGTTATTTAGTAACATATTGTTTAGCGTGCATGTGTTTGTGTTTTTTCGGCTTTTTCCCTGTAATTGATTTCTATTCTCATAACGTTGTGGTCAGAAAAGATGCTTGATATGATCTCAATTTTCATAAATTTACTGAGGCTTGGTTTGTGATCCAGGATGTGATCTATCTTGGAGAATGTTCCATGTGCACTTGAGAAGAAAGTGTAATTTGCTGTTTTTTGGATGGAATGTCCTATGAATATCAATTAAGTCCAACTTGTTTAATGTGTCATTTAAACATTGTGTTTCCTTATTCATTTTCATTTTGGATGATCTTTCCATTGGTGAAAGTGGGGTGTTAAAGTCCCCTAGTATGATTGTGTTAGTGTCTATTTTCCCTTTTATGGCTGTTAGCAGTTGCCTTATATATTGAGGTGCTCCTATGTTGGGTGCATAAATATTTACAATTGTTATATCTTCTTTTTGGATTGATTCATTGATCATTATGTAGTGTCCTTCTTTGTCTCTTGTAATAGTCTTTATATTAAAGTCATTTTGTCTGATATGAGTTTTGCTACTCCAGCTTTCTTTTGAATTCCATTTGCATGGAATATCATTTTCCATCCCCTCACTTTCAGCCTGTATGTGTCGCTAGGTCTGAAGTGGGTCTCTTGTAGACAGCATATATACAGGTCTTGTTTTTGTATCCATTCAGTGAGCCTGTATCTTTTGGTTGGAGCATTTAATCCATTCACGTTTAGGGTAATTATCGATAGGTATGTTCCTTTGACCATTTTCTTCATTTTTATGGGTTTGTTTTTGTAGGTTCTTTTCTTCTCTGTGTTTCTCACTTAGAGAAGTTCCTTTAGCATTTGTTGTAGAGCTAGTTTGGTGGTACTGAATTCTCTTAGCTTTTGCTTGTCTGTAAAGCTTTTGATTTCTCTGTCGAATTTGAATAGGATCCTTGCCAGGTAGACTAATCTTGGTTGTAGTTTGTTCCCTTTCATCATTTTAAATATATCATGCCACTCCCTCCTGGCCTGTATAGTTTCTACTGAGAAATCAGCTGTTAACCTTATGGGAGTTCCCTTATGTTATTTCCCCCCCACCCGGGTTTCTTGCAATAAATTCCTTTGTCTTTAATTTTTGTCAATTTGATTACTATGTGTCTCATCGTGTTTCTCTTTCAGTTTATCCTGCCTGGGACTCTCTGCGCTTCTTGGACTTGGGTGGCTATTGCCTTTCCCATGTTAGGGAAATTTTCGACTATAATCTCTTCAAATATTTTCTCGGGTCCTTTTCTCTTTCTCTTCTCCTTCTGGGACCCCTATAATGCGAATGTTGTTGTGTTTAATGTTGTCCCAGAGGTCTCTTAGGCTGTCTTCATTTCTTTTCATTCTTTTTACTTTATTCTCTTCCGTGACAGTGAATTCCACCATTCTGTCTTCCAGGTCACTTATCTGTTCTTCTGCCTCGTTTTTCTGCTATTGATTCCTTCTACTGTATTTTTCATTTCAGTTATTGTATTGTTCATTTCTGTTTGTTTGTTCTTTAATTCTTCGAGGTCTTTGTTAAACATTTCTTGCATCTTCTAGATCTTTGCCTGCATTGTTTTTTCTGAGGTCCTGGATCATCTTCACTATCATTATTCTGATTTCTTTTCCTGGAAGGTTTCCTATATCCACTTTGTTTAATTGTTTTTCTGGGGTTTTATCTTGTTTCTTCATCTGGTACATAGCCCTCTGCCTTTTCATCTTGTCTGTCTTTCTGTTAATGTAGTTTTTGTTCCACAGGCTGCAGGATTGTAGTTCTTCTTGCTTCTGCTGTCTGCCCTCTGGTGGATGAGGCCATCTGAGAGGCTTGTGCAAGTTTCTTGATGGGAGGGACTGGCGGTAGGTAGAGCTGGGTGTTGCTCTTGTGGGTAGAGCTCAGTAAAAACTTTAATTTGCTTGTCTGCTGATGGGTGGGGCTGGGTTTCCTCCCTGTTGGATGCTTGGCCTGAGACAACCCGACACTCGAGCCTACCTTGGCTCTTTGGTGGGGCTAATAGCAGACTCTGGGAGAGCTCACACCAAGGAGTACTTCCCAGAACTTCTGATGGCAGTGTCCTTGTCCCCATGGTGAGCCACAGCCACCCCCTGCCTCTGCAGAAGATCCTCCAACACTAGCAGGTAGGTCTGGTCCAGTCTCCTATGGTGTCACTGCTCCTTTCCCTGGGTCCTGATGCGTGCACTACTTTGTGTGTGCCCTCCAATAGTGGAGTCTCTTTTTCCCCTAGTCTTGTCGAAGTCCTGCAATCAAATCCCACTAGTCTTCAAAGTCTGATTCTCTAGGAATTCCTCCTGCCGTTGCCAGACCCCCAGGTTGGGAAGCCTGACGTGGGGCTCAGAACCTTCACACCAGTGGGTGGACTTCTGTAGTATAAGTGTTCTCCAGTTTGTGAGTCAACCACCCGGCAGTTATGGGAATTGATTTTATTGTGATTGCGCCCCTCCCACTGTCTCACTATGGCTTCTCCTTTGTCTTTGGATGTGGGGTATCTTTTTTGGTGAGTTCCAGTGTCTTCCTGTTGATGATTGTTCAGCAGTTAGTTGTGATTCCGGTGCTCTCGCAGAGGGAGTGAGCGCACGTCCTTCTACTCTGCCATCTTGAACCAATCACTTTAGTTGCTTTTAGCAACTGCTTACTTACCAGCACTACAGGTTCTCCATGTTCATCTTCCATAGTTTCAGTCCTACTCCTAGAATTGACCGCTTCTCCAAGATGTTCCACATCCTTTAATCGGAGAATGGAATTAGAAACCAAGATCGTAGTGCTGGGTGTTTGTTGCTACTGTAGTGTTATGACTTCTAGGCCTTCTCAGCTGACAGAGTAAAGAAATATAGGAGTGTATACTAACCTATGTATGCACACATATCTATAAATATTTAAATATGTAACCATGCCTGTAAGCTAAATATGAGCGCATACTGATATCTCCAAGGCTAATATTACCACATAGATCATTCTGTACTCATCCCCTTGTTCTGCCATCCATTTATTTAATTGTTAAATGCAGATTTATATCTATAGCAGTTTCAGAATTATTAACCCACATTTCCATAGGAAATAGCTGCATTACTAGGAAGAGATCCTTTTGCTTTTAGTCTTACAGACTCCACTCATTTCCCAAATTACATAGCTTAAGACATTTTCTTGAACCTCATTCAGTAAGGTTGTTTCACACAACCTCACTGCCTGCTTTCCATCCTTGGATCTCCCAAACTCCTAAGTGCTTTTTTAGATACTTTTTCACTTTTCATATATTAATATTCACTCTTTGTGTGGCATCCCTTGCAACTAGTTATCTATTTACTGTCCTTGTAATATTACTTTTTAAACAATGTCACACAAGTGGAGTCATATAATATTTAACCTTTTCAGACTGGCTTCTTTCACTTAGTAATATGCATTTAAAGTTTAACCTTGTGTTTTGGGGTTTTTTTGCTTGCTTGTTTTTTTGCTTATTTTGTGGATTTTTTTGTCTATATACCTTTATAATATTGAATAATATTTCATTCTGTTATTATAACACAATTTAATTATTCACTCACTTATTAAAGAGCATCTTGGCTGCTTTCAGTTTTTGGTCATTATAAATAAAGCTTCTAAAAACATATGAATGCAGGAGTTATGTGAATGTAAAATTTCAAATCAATTGAGCAAATACCTAGGTGTGCAAATGTTGGATCATAAGGTAAAACTATGTTTTAGCTTTGTAAGAAACTGTCAAACTGTCTGCCAGAAAGACTGTACTGTTTTGTATTTGAACCAACAATGAATGAGAGTTCCTATGGCTCTGCATCCTCACCAGTAGTCAGTATGGCATTTTTTTTTAAACATCTTTATTGGAGTATAATTGCTTTACAATGGTGTGTTAGTTTCTGCTTTACAACAAAATGAATCAGTAATATATATACATATGATCCCATATCTCTTCCCTTTTGCGTCTCCCTCCCTCCCACCCATCCAGGTGGTCACAAAGCATGGAGCTGATCTCCCTGTGCTGTGCGGCTGCTTCCCACTAGGTATCTACCTTACGTTTGGTAGTGTATATATGTCCATGCCTCTCTCTCACTATGTCACAGTTTACCCTTCCCCCTCCCCATATCCTCAAGTCCATTCTCTAGTAGGTCTGTGTCTTTATTCCTGTCTTACCCCTGGGTTCTTCGTGACATTTTTTTTTCTTAAATTCTATATATATGTGTTAGCATATGGTATTTGTCTTTCTCTTTCTGACTTACTTCACTCTGTATGACAGACTCTAGGTATAGCATTTTAAAAAAAAATTTAGCCATTCTACTAAGCATGTAGTGACATCTTGTTGTTTTTGCATGTTCCTAATGACAAACGATATTAAGCAGCTTTACATATGTTTCTTTGCCACCTGTATATTTTCTTTGGTGAGGTATTTATTCAAATATCTTGCACATTTTTTAACTGGAATATTTGTTTTCTTCTTATTGAGTCTTTAGAGTTTTTTGTATATTTTGGATACAAGTCCTTTATCATATAAGTATTTTGCAAATATTTCCTCCCAACGTAGTGCCTGAATTTTCATTCTATTAAGAGTGTCTTTCCCAGAGGAGGAGTTTATAATTCTCATAAAATCCAATGTATTAGCTTTTTCTTTCATGAGTCATGATATTGTCTTATATTTGAAAACCTATCACCAAACTGAAAATTATGTAGATTTTCTATGTTTTCTTAAAGAAATTTTATATTTTTGCATTTTACATTTAAGTATATGATCCATTTTTAATTAATTTTTTATTGAGGTATAATTGTCATATAACATATTAATTTCAGGTGTAGAACATCATGATTTGATATTTGTATATTCCCAAATCCTTCAATGGGTGCATTGTTCTCAACCTATTTCCTTGAAACTCTGACCCCCTATTGGATTTTTCCCCTCTTAGGTAAGCTTGGAAACTTGAAGGGGACTGGAATAGAAGGAATTTTCTTCCTGGTATAAGCCTTTAGCAAAGACCTTTCCCCTGGAGACTGGGATTTTGTTAAATAGAAATCTCTGAGTTTATTTCACACTGTTTACTCTTCCCGTTTCCCTGCTAGAACAAGGAAATAATCTTTCTAAAAACTTCACCATGGCTTCTGGTTCAAGGTGGCTGCTGTGGTGGGGCAGACTATGGCAACTCAGGAAGCCACTCCAGGAAGCCAGTCAGAGGAGAGCAATGCTTTGGACCTGCCATCAGCTTATGACGTAAGGGATTACGTGTTGCAGAGACCCAGCCAACAGGCCAACAGTGAGGCTTTTAGTTCTGAATAAGTCCTTTCTATTATGTAGATCCAGCCATGTGGCTGACAGGGTCTTGGTGCTCTGCCCTGGTGTCAGGCTTGAGCCTCTGAGGTGGGAGAGCCGAGTTCAGGACATTTGACCACCAGAGACCACCCCCCCCAGCCCCACATAATATCAGTTGGCGAGAGCTCTCACAGAGATCTATGTCTCAACGCTAAGACCCATCTCCACTCAACGGCCAGCAGACTCCAATGCTGGATGCCCCATGCCAAACAACTAGCAAGACAGGAACACAACCTCACTTATTAGCAGAGAGGCTGCTGCCTAAAATCATACTACATTGACACACACCCTAAAAACACCACCAGATGCGGCCCTGCCCATCAGAAAGACAAGATCCTGCCCCACCTGCCAGAACCCAGGCACCAGTGCCCTCCACCAGGAAGCCTACAAAACCCACTGAGACAACCTCAGTCACTGGGGGCAGACACCAAAAACAATGGGAACTATGAACCTGAAGCCTGCAAAAAGGAGACCCCAAATACAGTAAGGTAAACAAAATGAGGACCAGAGAAATATGCAGCAGATGAAGGAGCAAGGTAAAAACCCACCAGACCAAACAAATGAAGAGGGAATAGGCAGCCTACCTGAAAAAGAATTCAGAGAAATGATAGTAAAGATGATCCACAATCTTGAAAATAGAATGGAGGAAATACAAGAAACCTGTAACAAGGACCTAGAAGAAATAAAGAGCAAACAAACAATCATGAACAACACAATAAATGAAATTAAAAATTCTCTAGAAGGAATCAAGAGCAGGATACCTGAGGCAGAAGAACAGATAAGTGACCTGGAAGATAAAAGAGTGGAAATAACTACTGCAGAGCAGAATAAGAAAAAAGAATGAAAACAATTGAACAGTCTCAGAGACCTCTGGGACAACATTAAACACACCAACATACAAAAATTATAGAGGTCCCAGAAGAAGAAGAGAAAAAGAAAGGGACTGAGAAAATACTTGAAGAGATTATAGTTGAAAACTTCCCTAATATGGGAAAGGAAATAGTCAATCAAGTTCAGGAAGCTCAGAGAGCCTCATACAGGATAAATCCAAGGAAGAAACACACCAAGACACATATAAATCAAACTATCAAAAACTAAATACAAAGAAAAAATATTAAAAGCAGCAAGGGTAAAGCAACAAATAACATACAAGGGGATCCCCATAAGGTTAACAGCTGATCTTTCAGCAGAAACTCTGCAAACCAGAAGGGAGTGGCAGGACATATTTAAAGTGATGAAAGGGAAAAACTTACAACCAAGAATACTCTACCCAGCAAGGATCTCATCAGATTTGATGGAGAAATTAAAACCTATACATACAAGCTAAAGCTAAGAAAATTCAGTACTACCAAACCACCTTTACAGCAAATGTTAAAGGAACCTCTCTAGGCAGGAAACACAAGAGAAGGAAAAGATCTACAAAAACAAACCCAAAACAATTAAGAAAATGGTAATAGGAACACACATATCTAGTATTACCTTAAATATAAATGGATTAATTGCTCCAAACAAAAGACATAGACAGGGAGTGAATGGATACAAAAACAAGACCTGTATATATGCTGCCTACAAGAGACCCACTTCAGACCTAGGGACACATACAGACTGGAAGTGAGGGGATGGAAAAAGATATTTCATGCAAATGGGAATCAAAAGAAAGCTGGAGTAGCAATTCTCATATCAGACAAAATAAACAGTAAAATAAAGCCTATTACAAGAGACAAAGAAGGACACTACATAATGATCAAGGGATCAATCCAAGAAGAAGATGCAGCAATTATAAATACTTATGCACCCAACATAGGAGCACCTCAATACATAAGGCACATGCTAACAGACATAAAAGGGGAAATTGACAGTAACACAATAATAGTAGCAGAGTTTAACACCCCACTTTCACCAGTGGACAGATCATCATCCAAAATGGAAATAAATAAGGAAGCACTGCTATAAAGATACATTAAACAAGATAATTTAATTGATATTTTTAGGACATTCCATACAAAAACAATACAATACACTTTCTTCTCAAATGCTCAAGAAACATTCTCCAGGACAGATCATATCCTGGGCCACAAATAAAGCCTGGTAAATTTAAGAAAATCGAAATCATACCAAGTATCTTTTCTGACCACAACAGTATGAGACTAGATATCAATTACAGGAAAAAAAACTGTAAAAAATACAAACACATGGAGGCTAAACAGTACACTACTAAATAACCAAGAGATAACTGAAGAAATCAAAGAGGAAATCAAAAAATACCTAGAAACAAGTGACAATGAAAACATGACGACCCAAAACCTATGGGATGCAGCAAAAATAGCTCCAAGAGGGAAGTTCATAGCAATACAATCCTACCTCAAGAAACAAGAAACATCTCAAATAAACAGCCTAACCTTACACCTAAAGCAATTAGAGAAAGAAGAACAAAAAAACCCCCAAAGTTAGCAGAAGGAAAGAAATCATAAAGATCAGATCAGAAATAAATGAAAAAGAAATGAAGAAAACAATAGCAAAGATCAATAAAACTAAAAGCTGGTTATTTGAGAAGATAAACAAAATTGATAAACCATTAGCCAGACTCCTCAAGAAAAAAAGGGAGAAAACTCAAATCAACAGAATTAGAAATGAAAAAGGGGAAGTAACAACTCACACTGCAGAAATACAAAGGATCATGAGAGATTACTACAAGCAACTATATGCCAATACAACAGACAACGTGGATGGAATGCACAAATTCTTAGAAAAGCACAACCTTCCAAGACTGAGCTAGGAAGAAATAGGAAATAGAAACAGACCAATCACAAGCACTGAAATTGAGACTGTGATTAAAAATCTTCCAACAGGGCTTCCCTGGTGGCGCAGTGGTTGAGAGTCCGCCTGCCGATGCAGGGGACACGGGTTCATGCCCCGGTCTGGGAGGATCCCGTGTGCCGTGGAGTGGCTGGGCCCATGAGCCATGGCCGCTGACCCTGCGCGTCCAGAGCCTGTGCTCTGCAGTGGGAGGGGCCACAGCGGTGAGAGGCCCGCGTACTGCCAAAAGAAAAAAAAAAATCTTCCAACAAAGAAGAGCCCAGGGACAGAAGGCTTCACAGGCGAATTCTAACAAACATTTAGAGAAGAGCTAACACCTATCCTTCTCAAACTCTTCCAAAATACAGCAGACGGAGAAACACCCCCAAACTCATTCTACGAGGCCACCATCACCCTGATACCAAAACCAGACAAAGGTGTCACAGAAAAAGAAAACTACAGGCCAATATCACTGATGAACATAGATGCAAAAATCCTCAACAAAATACTAGCAAACAGAATCCAACAGCACATTAAATGGATCATATGCCATGATCAAGCAGGGTTTATCCCAGGAATGCAAGGATTCTTCAATATATGCAAATAAATCAATGCGGTACTCCATATTAACATAATGAAGGATAAAAATCATGTGATTATCTCAATAGATGAAGAAAAAGCTTTCGACAAAATTCAACACCCATTTATGATATAAAACCTTCCAGAAAGTAGGTATAGAGCAAACTTACCTCATCATAATAAAGGTCATATATGACAAACCAACAGCCAATGTCGTGCTCAGTGGTGAAAATACTGAAACCGTTTCCACTGAGATCAGGAACAAGACAAGGTTGCCCACTCTCACTGCTATTATTCAACATAGTTTTGGAAGTTTTAACTACAGCAATCAGAGAAGAAAAAGAAATAAAAGGATTCCAAGTGGGAAAAGAAGTAAAACTGTCACTGTGTGCAAATGACATGATAGTATACATAGAGAATCCTAAAGATGCTACCAGAAAACTATGAGCTAATCAATGAATATGGTAAAGTAGCAGGATACAAAATTAATGCACAGAAATCTTTTGCATTCCTAAACACTAATGATGAAAAATCTGAAAGTGAAATTAAGGAAACACTCCCATTTGCCGTTGCAACAGAAAGAATAAAATACCTAGGGATAAACCTACCTAAGGAGACAAAAGACCTGTATGCAGAAAACTATAAGACACTGATGAAGGAAATTAAAGATGAAACAAACAGATGGAGAGATATACCATGTTCTTGGATTGGAAGAATCAACATTGTGAAAATGACTCTACTACCCAAAGCAATCTACAGATTCAGTGCAATCCCTATCAAACTACCAATGGCATTTTTCACAGAACTAGGACAAAAAATTTTCTCAATTTGTATGGAAACACAAAAACTTCGAATAGCCAAAACAACCTTGAGAAAGAAAAATGAAGGCGGGGGAATCATGTTCCCTGACTTCTGACTATATTACAGAGCTACAGTAATCAAGACAGTATGGTACTGGCATAAAAACAGAAATATAGATCAATGGAACAGGATCGAAAACTCAGAGATAAACCCATGCACATATGGTCACCTTATCTTTGATAAAGGAGGCAAAAATATACAATGGAGAAAGACAGCCTCTTCAATAAGTGGTGCTGGGAAACTGGACAGATACATGTAAAAGAATGAAACTAGAACATTCCCTAACACCATACACAAAAATAAACTCCAAATGGATTAAAGACCGAAATGTAAGGCCAGACTCTATAAAATTATCAGAGGAAAACATAGGTAGAATGCTCTATGACATAAATCACACCAAGATCCTTTTTGACCCACCTCCTAGAGAAACAGAAATAAAAACAAAATAAACAAATGGGACCTAATGAAACTCAAAAGCTTTTGCACAGCAAAGGAAACCATAACCAAGACGAAAAGACAACCCTCAGAATGGGAGAAAATATTTTCAAATGAAGCAACTGACAAAGGATTAATCTCCAAAATTTACAAGCAGCTCATGCAGCTCAATATCAAAAAAACAATGAACCCAATCCAAAAATGGGCAGAAGACCTAAATAGACATTTCTCCAAAGAAGATATACAGATTGCTAACAAACACACGAAAGAATGCTCAACATCATTAATCATTAGAGAAATGCAAATCAAAAGTATAATGAGATATAATCTCACACCAGTCAGAATGGCCATCATCAAAAAATCTACAAACAATGCTGGAGGGGGTGTGGAGAAAAGGGAACCCTCTTGCACTGTGGGTGGGAATGTAAATTGATATAGCCACTATGGAGAACAGTATGGAGGTCCTTAAAAAACTGAAAATAGAACTACCATATGACCCAGCAATCTCACTACTGGGCATATACCCTGAGAAAACCATAATTCAAAAAGACTCATGTACCCCAGTGTTCACTGTAGCTCTATTTACAATAGCCAGGTCATAGAAGCAACCTAGGTGTCCACTGACAGACGAATGGATAACGAAGATTTGACACATGTATACAATGGAATATTACTTAGCCATTAAAAGGAACGAAATTGAGTTATTTCTAGTGAGGCGAATGGACCTAGATTCTGTCATACAGAGTGAGGTAAGTCAGAAAGAGAAAAACAAATACCGTATGCCAATGCATGTATACAGAACCTAAGAAAAAAGGAATGGTTCTGAAGAACCTAGGGGCAGGACAGGAATAAAGATGCAGATGTAGAGAATGGACTTGAGGTCCCGGGGACGGGAAAGGGTAAGCTGGGATGAAGTGAGAGAGTGGCACGGACATATATACACTACCAAATTTTAAACAGATAGCTAGTGGGAAGCAGCCACATAGCACAGGGATATCACCTTGGTGCTTTGTGACCACCTTGGAGGGGTGGGATAGGGAGGGTGGGAGAGAGACACAAGAGCGAGGGGTTATGGGGATATATGACTACATATAGCTGATTCACTTTGTTATACAGCAGAAACTAACACAACATTGTACAGCAATTATAGTCCAAAAAAGGTGTTAAACAAAACAAAACAAACAGAGAAGTTCACCAGGAGAACTGGGTGGAGTTCCTCTGGTTCATGGAGATAAAGCCCATGAATATGAGCTACCCCACCCCACCCCGCCAGCCCAAAACAATGGCCTTCAGGATTTTCTCACTCTCAAGCTTATCCGTACACAGCCTCCTGCAACTTATCTAATTCGCTACCTAAATGTTTCTGTCCAGGGTCCCCATGACTACCCCAGGTTCAATAATTTAGTAGAAAGCCTCATAGGAATCAGATAACCACCATACAGCTAGGATTTATTACAGTAAAGTGACAGAAAGCAAAATCATGAAAGGAAAAATGTGCATGTGTGAAATTTGGAGGAAACCAGGCACAAGCTTCCCCCAGTCCTGTCCCGGAGGAGGCACACAGAGGATGCTCTTCATTCTTACAGCTATGAGTTGTGAGAATGCATATTAAATGTTGCCTCTCAGGGAAGCTCCTAAGAGACTTAGTGCCCAAGGTTTTTACTGAGGTCACCCTCTGCCTGGCACATACCAAAATTCCAATCTCCCAGATGGAAAACAGGTGTCAGCTAAACCACATGGTTTATACAAGCAGCCTAGGCACAGTGAGTGAGCATTGTTCTGTGAATCGTGGGAACCCTCCTAAAGTCGAAGTTGCCAGGCACCAACCTTGCAAGCAGGCCTCTCTAGGCCCTGCTACATAACTGTTCTGCCCAGTGTTCCTACTAGTTTATGATCACAGTGGCTGCTGCTTCCAGCAAGTAGATCTCAGTGGCTCTATCTCTCTGGATGTGCCTGTCTCTCCAGATTTCAATGTAGTAGTTTATCCTGCAAAACCTCCATTCTCTGAGAGGTCTAAGAAAAGTCATTGCTTTGCAGTTTTTCCACCTTTTCCTTATTGGAAGAATGGGAAAGATAACTTTTAAGCTCTTTACATGTCAGAGCTGAAGCCAGAATTTCCAAGGAGCAATTTTAATATCACAAATTCTCCCTCACAAAAGTTCTTACACAAAGCTAGTGTTGTAGTTAACGACAGGACTATCTCTTCTTGGAGAAAAAAGAAGACAAACAAAAAAGCATGTCCAGAGGATACATGTGTGTACATGTGAATGTGCCTATGGATGGCCAAATAGCAATACCCATCAATTCTCAGTCAACTTTTCAGGGTCTGGAGCAATAACTCTTACTGTCTACATATCAAAATCCTATGGGGGACATTCTGAAGGATACTATCGTTCCAGCCCCATCTAAAACCAAGTAAATAAAAAATTGAGGGGTGGAATTCAGGAATTAAAATTTTTTTTTTTGACTGAGGAATTAAAAAAATCTTTTCACATTAAAAAATGCAATCAGGGCTTCCCTGGTGGCGCAGTGGTTGAGAGTCTGCCTGCCGATGCAGGGGTCACAGGTTCGTGCCCCGGTCCGGGAAGATCCCACATGCCGCAGAGTGGCTAGGCCCGTGAGCCGTGGCCACTGAGCCTGAGCGTCTGGAGCCTGTGCTCCACAACGGGAGAGGCCACAACAGTGAGAGGCCCGTGTACCGCAAAAAAAAAAAAAAAAAAAAAAATGCAATCAGATTAAAAGCAATAACAACAATAACTCTGTCTTGGACATGTTGCTTAAGATGCTGTCTGAATTTTACTGCTTCAAAAGAACTCTTTAAACTGACAATTCTGGATATCATTTTAGATTACTAAACCATGATTTGGGGAGTAGGGATAAAAAGCCAAATTTAAGAACCCATGTTTTAAGAACCCTCCAGGATATTATCATGTATGTTCAAATTTGAGAACCACGGATCTAGTATTTTAAAGACATAGGAAGAAAAAATTGTAAGTGACACATCCGTTACCTCCTCCACAGAGGCTGTAAAGATTTAACAAGTTTCCTATTTAAAGGCTTTCGGGGAACGCCCACCCCATACTCTACAGAAATGGAGACATCCACAGTAGTCACCATAGCTGGCAAAATAGGGAAGCCAAATCTTGATAAGGAAGGGAGATAAACTTCTCAAGAATGAATCCGCTGGTCTAGGATTGATCTCCTTCTCCCAGTTCAGGTTAGAATGGGAGCTGGCAAGGCTGGAGCAGGTATGCTGGCAATGGCCTTTCCCTCAAGGCCACCTGGCTTGGTTCAGAAAGGCAAATATCAAACATGTGTCCCAGATAATAGCGATGATGTTACTCAAAGAAAAAAAACAAGATCATCCAAGGTCATTAATCAGGAGAGACAGAAGCAAAATGGTACCTGAGATGCAGCACCAACCAGCAGATCAAGAATAGAGAAACCAATATCATCAATTCTGAGACAGCCTGAATCAAATCCTTAGAGAGAATCTTAAGTGTACAGCAGGTTTTTATACCTGAAGCACATGATGTGGGCACATAGAAAATGAATTATATTGTCCAACCTCACTTTCATAAAATAATCTTAAACAAACATTTCAAGATTATCTATCTACCTATCAATTTGCATATATTAGAATGTTAATTATAATCATGGTAATGTGCACTATTTCTCAAATTCTTCACCCCTTTCAGCTTCCATGCCTTTTTCCATGTTCTCTTAAGGTTTCTATTAACAAAGGTGAAATATACTTTAAGCTTTGAACTTGACTATGTGATCTGCTTTGAACAATTGTTTATAGGCAGATGTAATGTCAACAAGGGTTTGGAATATGTTTGCCAAGTGGGGCTTATCTCTACTATTGCTGTGGAAATCACATGCCCCAGTTAGCCTGATGATTCAAGGAAGATGAGACTCATGGAGAAGATGCTGAACTGCAGATTTGCAAAGGGAACCAGAGCTGCCACCATGGCCAACCAGTAGATCTGTGAATATAAAGATTATTTTAAGCCCCTGAGCTCTGCAGTGGTTTGTTATCCAGCATTATTTTAACAATAGCTGACTGATATAATAGTATAATTTACAATTTACAAAAATTTAGAATCAAATTAAATGTTCAAGAATAGGACTGTCTAAGTAAACTATGGTATATTCATGCAATGGATGTGCTGCTGCTAAAAATAATATTATAGAAAAATATTCATTGGCATACAAAATGCTCATAATAGACTTGCTAAGTGAATATGTGACTATTACATACTGTGCTTACTATTTTTTTTTTTTTGGTAGAAAATACGTGTGTAGATTTCTACCTGTATGCATCTATACATTTATATATAATTTAAAATTTTTTCACAGGGAAGATTGAAAAGTTAAAGACCAAAATATTGAAAGGGATTATTTCAGAATGCTGAAGTAACAGATTTTTTTCCTACCTTAAAAAGGTTGTTATGTGTTCCAAATTTTAGAATTACAAATAAGGGAAAAAGGGAGATTTTCTAAAAAACTAAATATTCCATGCAGACAGCTGTAGATTTCTCTTCAGTATTTCAGATATTGAGTTGGTCCTTCTGCATGCTAATACTGATTGGAAACATCTGAGAGGGTGTCTGCACATCTCAGTATTTGTAAAATCTGAAAGGATAAACCTTTGAACATGAATGGTTTGTTGGTGTCAATAAGTGTTTTCATCAGCATAGTGTGTCATTTACAATTTGTTATCAACTCTTCTTTCTTTTTTTTTTTAACATCTTTATTGGAGCATAATTGCTTTACAATGGTGTGTTAGTTTCTGCTTTATAACAAAGTGAATCAGTTATACATACACATATGTTCCCGTATCTCCTCCCTCTTGCGTCTCCCTCGCTCCCACCCTCCCTATCCCACCCCTCTAGGTGGTCACAAACCACCTAGCTGATCTCCCTGTGCTATGCGGCTGCTTCCCACTAGTTATCTATTTTACATTTGGTAGTGTAGAGTAGCATGGACATATATACACAACTCTTCTTTCTTGATTCAGGGTGGAACTTTCCATAAAACAGAATTGTTAGACAAATAGACACTTTGTGTCTATTTGGTGATTGTGTGAGTATGTGGTTGAAAGGCTGAGTCACTGATGGAATGAATGTCAGATGGGTCAGAGATTATCAAGCAAAACAGTGGCTTTTGTCCAATCCCATTTGTCTGCAAGGGAACCAGGGAACCAGGTGGGAGGCTGGCTCAGATAAAGTAGAATTGGATCCATGTTCCAGAGGATAAGGAATAGCTCTATATAATGTATCATGTGAGTGTCACCATGGTATTGTTCCCATTCATAAGCAACAGTTTCTTTTAGAAACTTGTTAAGCTTGTGTGTCAGTAACACATTAATGTGGGTAAATGGCTTGAATAATACATTGGCAAGATCCTCTAAATCTTTGTGCCACCAAACAACAAGTGCCTTCAGAACAGTGCCTCCTTTAAATGGATGCCTGAGCATGAAAAGGTTTGGGAAAATATTTGGAATTGGATCAATATTATATGTCATCTAAAATAAACCAAATAACCTGAGAACTAAGAAGAAAATCTTCCTATCTCCCACAGATTTGCTCACATTCTTACTAGGCGTGACCTGTGTTTGAGCTGCAAGATCAGCTGGACTCAGGACTTCAAAACAATCTCAATCTTATGAACTTCCTCTAGTAATAAACACGTTGCCTAATGCTGACAAAAGAAACGGCTTCATGGCAGCAGGGATCTGTAGCCAATAGAGCAATTAAAGTTTTCTGTATAGATTTCATTTCCAAACCATATCAACTCTTCCTTACTGTGTGATGTGGGAAAGCTAGCTAAACTTTCTGAGGTTACCTGTGTGCAGTGCTGCAGAAATGCTGAATGAGAAGAAGCTGGAAGAACCTAGTTATACTCCTTAGGTGAGGGAATTCACTCATCACTCCTGGCAAGTCAGGCAATTGATGGAGTCTTCTCTAAAAATGGAATAACAATAACCAGCCACTGTGAAAATGAACAAGGTGAGTCACATAAAGTGCCTGGCATGAATGTCTGTGACATAGTAAACACTAAATTAATATTAGCATACTCCATGCTTTTTTTTTTTTTTTGCGGTACGCGGGCCTCTCACTGTTGTGGCCTCTCCCGATGCGGAGCACAGACTCCGGACGCGCAGGCTCAGCGGCCATGGCTCATGGGCCCAGCTGCTCCACGGCATGTGGGATCTTCCCAGACCGGGGCACGAACCCGCGTCCCTTGCATCGGCAGGCGGACTCTCAACCACTGCGCCACCAGGGAAGCCCTCCATGCTTTTTATTCCTCTTTTAATCTTACTTTTTCTGCCTCTACTCTGGACTCCCTATTCTCTCCTTATTTCTTCCACCTCATATACTAGGAATTATGGACTCAGAGCAGGTATTTGGTTAGGGAAATTCACCTGTATGGTGACAGGAATCCACCTGGACCACAATAGGAGAGGTAGAACTTTAAGAACTATTGTTACAAGTTGATTGAATAGATGCTGAGATGCTTAAATGAACACATTTAACTTACACATAACTTCATTCTATTACCAGCCTCCAAACCTTCCCATTCCTGCAGCCACAGCTTTTTAGGTAACATAGAGTAGGCATGGAATGGTCTGGATGGCAAGATTTTTAGGAGCATTTGTAGCCTCAGGATACCAATCTGTGAGCTTTCTTTTTTTTAAAAAAGGAAAAATTTTACAAAGATTTATACAAGAAATAGTGTGTGATATTACAATGTCTTCTCCAGTCTTTTCCTAACTTGATTCTTACTTATTGTCTAAAAGATTCAATCATTTCATAACTGATAAAGGATACCAGAAAAGAAATTTACTTTTCTTTTCTGTGTCTCATCTTCTTTAACATTTCATCATGTATATCATCATCAGTTTGAGCCTGAGTCCCAACTCCTGCAGAATACTTGGTGACAATGTCATGGGTTTTATGTGCTCAGATGTCCTCCCCATGACTCACGGTATTCATTCAGCATTTCAAATTACATAGATTGTTTCCCAGGAGAGAGACATAAAATTGTGTAGACAAGGAATATAGAACACACACACACACACACACACACACACACACAGACATTACCACATGGCTACAAAGACATGGTCTCTAGGGTAAAGATGGTAGTTTCTATAGATTCACGGTTAAAACCCACTTAAAAAGGAAGGAAATAGATTGTAAAACCTCTTCTTAGCACTTCCCTCCAATTGCATTAAACCTTTAACGGTAACAAGGCATCCCCCAAACACCATTATGTAGGAGACCCACCTATCCCTGCTGTTCAGATATGACAGCTGAGCCTTCGAGATGTTGAATATCTTTCCTACCAAGATTTATTAAGGACCAGCAGACTTGGTCTTTGTTTGCAATGTGGGCATACATCAGCCTTGCAACACACATACACACACACACCCCTAAACAAATTCACTTGGGTGAAACTATAATTTTTTTTATGAGACTGTGCCTACAGGTCATTGATTCTCTTAATTCAGTCTCAAAATCTGTTTTGTTAAAAAGAGCAAGCCATGAAATTGTCTGAACCTTTTACTTTTCCACTGGTCTGATGACTGTGTATACAGAAGCACAAATACATATAAATACATCCTTGTGTGGTCTCAGGTAGAACTCAGAGGAAATGTGAAAGAGAGGCAGAGAAGAAAATTAAAAAGTAAATGGAATACAACCCTGAGGAATGAGTCAGAAAGGGAAGCAGAAAGGAATGACAGTCTACAGAGGACACAGAATACCAGGCATCCCAAATTGAGGTCCGTTAAGAGAAGGGCATTAGAGTAGGTCAATGTGCCAATGTTGTTGGTGCTCTTATTACAAACCAAGGACTTTTATAAGTTCATTACAGATATTAATTCATTTACCTTTCCCCCAAGCTGATGAAGTAAGCAGTGTTATTATCATCCCATTAGTAAAGACGAGAAAACTGAGGCGCAGTTGGGTTAAGCATCTTGCCCCAGGTCATAAAATAGTAAGAGGTAAAAGGAGGCGGTGACCCTGGGCAGCACAAGCACCCCTCTTCATAGTGGCTGGGAAAGAACCCAGAGAGGTGGGTGGTGGACATGGGACCACACAGGGCTGAAGTGAGAATAGTGCTAGGTACAAAGCAGGTGGTAGGTGCCCATTATATGTTTCATGCACCCTGAGGAGACTCCAGTAGGGAGGGAAAAGTGTTTAAGTAGATGGAAAAGAGCCCGTAATAAGGTGGAGAGTAGGGAAATTGGGAGAGAAGAGAAAAAGAAAGGATTCATTCAGGTAACAGAAGCCTTGAGTTTTACTGAAATGTGAGCTAGTCCCAAATGGGTCAGAGCCAGTTTACCCTACAGCTATCTCAGAGTGGCCACCGTCTTCACAGGCAAGCCCCACACAGAAGTGGGATAGTTAGATTCTGGGTGTTAATAGTGTCTGTGACTAGCTGAGCACAGTATCCAGCAGAGGGCAGCTCCTCGATAATTCAGTGTGTTTAATACCTACTGTGTACCTACTCTGGGTCAGGTAGTGGTGATACAAAAGAAAAGGTGATCCCTCAGGCTTTGCAGTCAGTTTAGAATTAAGAATCCCAGGGTCTGCCACTTACTGTGCATTGACTCTGGCAAATTTCTTTACCTTCTTCTGTCACATTCTCTTTTCCCTGAAACGTGACTAATAGACGCCAGCACAGCACCTGTGGTGCCCTAATGGCTCCAACGCTGTTAGTTGTTGAAGATGTTCGGTCATTATTTTCAAAGAATGACTGCACAGCCCTTGATGTTGATGGAGCTCACAGCTTAATAGGGGTGAGAAACACATAAACTGACAATCACCAGAGAGCGTGCAGGATGTCCTGGTGAACACAGGCGTGAGCCCTAGAGGCGGGATGCATTTCCCCCACTCGCAGATTCGAGATTCTCCCTCCTCATTTTCGGGAAGCTGCACTTGGGGGTATCAACAAGGTTGAGGTGGTAATTCAGCTGCCTCAGCAAAGCCTGAGGAATGATAGAAAGATTCCACTAGAGAGTTCAAACTTGACTCTTAAAATGGCAAGGTTGCATCATACGTTTAAATATAAATTTCATCAGAAGCCTGGGAAATAATTCTGAAGTTGGAAATTCAGGTTGCATACCTGAAAACAGACCTTTGTCAGACTAAGAAATCTCTCACAAAGCAGTTCCTCACGTTATTTGGCATTGCTTTGTCACATGGTAATTATCCTATTAATCCAAATTGGACCTTTATCTTAGGTTCTTCATCCAAAGTGTGAATATAACAACTACTGAGGGGAGAGAAGGAGGGTGATTTTAGAAACATGCCTTGTCATGAGAGCAGGCACTTTTTTTCTGGCAGCAAGAAGGAAATACAATTTTAACATATGTAAGAACTAAGATGCATGAGTGTATTTAAGAAATATAATAAATTATAGTTTTTTAAAATAGATCTTTATTAGCATATAATTGCTTCACAATACTGTGTTAGTTTCTGTTGTACGACGAAGTGAATCAGCCACATGCATACATATATCCCCATATCCCCTCCCTCTTGAACCTCCCTCCCTTCAGAGTTCTTAGAGTGATCTTTAGGGAGATTTTAAAAAGGAAATCAGACAGTTACCGGTTGTACCAGGCCCTCTGGCATCTCATTCCAGAGGCTTGTATTTAATTAACTAAAGACTTCTACAAAAGACCTTCACTTAATACAGGATCATATGACATAGACCCAAAGGGCAATAAAAGTGACATCCTTGTGTGTGGGACTTCCCAAATGCCACTGAGGAGCTCTGTGTGTCTGCTTGGTATGAATACCCTGGGAGGTGTGGCTAATAAGGCAGACTCTTGAGCCCCACTTTAAGAGACTTTATTCAGTAGGTTTGGAGTGGGGTTCCAATATCTACAGGTTTTACAAAACTCTATACACGATTCTGAGGGCTAAGAGTAGACACTACTGACAAATGCCACATGCAAATCTTGCCTGAAGATGAAAATCACCTGGAGTGTTAGTTAAAAATGCAGATTTCTAGGCCACACTCCAGACTCACTGTATTGGAGTATCTGAGTTCTGGGCACACATACTGTATTTTAACTACTCACAGGTCAGTCTCAGCTTCTGGCCTGGTGTGAACCTATGTGTCAATGCTTTGATGTCTATAAATCAATTTTCTAACATTATCAGTCAGTTCCTAAATGGAGACAGTTCTGAGTTTTAATTCCGCTCTTTGACCTACTAGACATGTAATTCTGGACAGCTCCTTAACTATACAAAGTCTCTGGTGACTCAATTGTGAAGTAATAAGAGGTCATTGCGAAGATTAAAGAGTAGCAAGTATAGGGCGATTGGCTCAAGATGGCGGAGTAGGAGGAGGTGAGCTCACTCCCTCTTGCAAGAGCACTGGAGTCACAACTAAATGCTGAACAATCATTGACAGGAAGACACTGAAACTCACTAAAAAAGATACCCCACATCCAAAGACAAAGGAGAAGCCACAGTGAGATGGTAGGAGGGGCGCAATCACAATAAAATCAAATCCCATAATTGCTGGGTGGGTGACTCACAAACTGGAGAACACTTATACCACAGAAGTCCACCCACTGGATTGAAGGTCCTGAGCCCCACATCAGGTATCCCAACGTGGGGGTCTGGCAATGGGAGGAGGAATTCCTAAAGAATCAGACTTTGAAGGCTACTGGGATTTGATTGCAGGAATTCAACAGGACTGGGGGAAACAGAGACTCCACTCTTGGAGGGCATGTGTGTGCGTCAGGACCCAGGGGAAGGAGCAGTGACCTCTGGGGAGACTGACCCAGACCTACCTGCTAGTGTTGAAGGGTCTCCTGCAGAGGTGGGGGGTGGCTGTGGCTCACCGTGGGGACAAGGACACTGCCAGCAGAAGTTCTGGGAAGTACTCCTTGGCGTAAGCCATCCCAAAGTCCACCATTAGCCCCACCAAAGAGCCTAGGTAGGCTCCAGTGTTGGGTCCCTCAGGTGAAACAAACAAGATGGAGGGAACCCAGCCACACCCATCAGCAGACAAGCAGATTAAAGTTTTACTGAGCACTGCACACCAGAGCAACACCCAGCTCTACCCCCCACCAGTCCCTCCCATCAGGAAACTTGCACAAGCAACGTAGATAGCCTCATCCACCAGAGGGCAGACAGTAGAAGCAAGAAGAACTACAATCCTGCACCTGTGGAATAAAAACCATATTCACAGAAAGATAGACAAGATGAAAAGGCAGAGGGCTATGTACCAGAGGAAACAAGGTAAAGCCCCAGAAAAACAACTAAATGAAATGGAGATAGGTAACCTTCCAGAAAAAGAATTCAGAATAATGATAGTGAAGATGATCCAGGACTTTGGAGAAAGAATGGAGGCAAAGATTGAGAAGATGCAAGAAATGTTTAACAAAGACCTAGAAGAATTAAAGAACAAACAAACAGAGATGAACAACACAATAACTGAAATGAAAAATAAAGTAGAAGAAATCAATAGCAGAAAAACTGAGGCAGAAGAACAGATAAGTGACCTGGAAGACAGAATAGTGGAAGTCATTGCCACGGAACAGAGTAAAGAAAAAGAATGAAAAGAATGAAGTCAGCCTAAGAGACCTCTGGGACAACATTAAGTGCAACAACATTCGCATTATAGGGGTCCCAGAGGAGAAGAGAGAGAGAAAGGACCCGAGAAAATATTTGAAGAGATTTTAATCAAAAACTTCCCTAACATGGGAAAGGAAATAGCCACCTAAGTCCAGGAAGCACAGTGAGTCCCAGGCAGGATAAAGCCAAGGAGAAACATGCCAAGACACACAGTAATCTATTGACAAAAATTAAAGACAAAGAAAAATTATTGAAAACAACAGGGAAAAATGACAAATAATATACAAGGGAGCTCCCATAAGGTTAACAGCTGATTTTTCAGCAAACTCTACAGGTCAGAAGGGAGTGGCATGATATATTTAAAGTGATGAAAGGGAAGAAGCTACAACAATGATTACTCTACCTGGCAAGGATCTCATTCAGACTCAATGGAGAAATCAAAAGCTTTACAGGCAAGCAAAAGCTAAGAGAATTCAGCAGCACCAAACCAGCTCTACAGCAAACGCTAAAGGAACTGCTCTAAGTGGAAAACACAAGAGAAGAAAAGGACCTACCAAAACAAACCCATAACAATTAAGAAAATGGTAATAGGAACATGCATAACGATAATTACCTTAAACATAAAGGTATTAAACGCTCCAACCAAAAGACAACAGGCTTGCTGAATGGATACAAAAACAGGACCAATAGAAATGCTGTCTAAAAGAGATCCCCTACAGACGTAGGGAAACATACGGACTGAAAGTGAGGGGATGTAAAAAGATATTCCATGCAAATGGAAATCAAAAGAAAGCTGGAGTAGCAATACTCATATCAGATAAAATAGACTTTAAAATAAAGAATGTTACAAGAGACAAGGAAAG
This sequence comes from Phocoena phocoena, assembly GCF_963924675.1. Lineage (NCBI taxonomy): Eukaryota > Metazoa > Chordata > Mammalia > Artiodactyla > Phocoenidae > Phocoena > Phocoena phocoena. Next base: position 136,505,282 of record NC_089220.1, on the reverse strand, counting down.
ACACTACATAATGATCAAGTGATCAATCCAAGAAGAAGATATAACAATTATAAATGTATATGCACCCACATAGGAGCACCTCAATACATAAGGCAACTGCTAACAGCTACAAAAGAGGACATCTACAGTAACACAATACTAGTGGGGGACTTTAACACCTCACTTAACACCAATGGACAGATCATCCAAACAGATAGTTAATAAGGAAACACAAGCTTTAAATGACACAATAGACCAGACAGATTTAATTGAGATTTATAGGACATTCCTTCCAAAAACAGCAGATTACACATTCTTCTCAAGTGAACATGGAAAATTCTCAAGAAAAGATCACATGTTGGGTCACAAATCACACCTCAGTAAATTTAAGAAAACTGAAATCCTATCAATCATGTTTTCTGACCACAATGCTATGAGATTAGAGATCAGTTACAGGGAAAATATGTAAAAAACACAAACACATGGAGGCTAAACAATACATTACTAAATAACCAAGAGATCACTGAAGAAATCAAAGAGGAAATCAAAAAATACCTAGAGACAAATGACAATGAAAACACAATGATCCAAAACCTATGGGATGCAGCAAAAGCAGTTCTAAGAGGGATGTTTATAGCAATATAAGCCTACCTCAAGAAACAAGAAAAATCTCAAATAAACAATGTAGCTTAAAACCTAAAGGAACTAGAGAAAGAAGAACAAACAAAACCCAACGTTAGCAGAAGGAAAGAAATCATAAAGATCAGAGCAAAAATAAATGAAATAGAAATAAAACAATAGCAAAGGTCAATAAAACTAAAAGCTGGCTCTGTGAGAAGATAAACAAAATTGATAAACCATTAGCCAGAATCATCAAGAAAAAGAGGGAGAAGACTCAAATCAATAAACTTAGAAATGAAACTAGAGAAGTTACAACAGACACCTCAGGAATACAAAGCATCCTAAGAGACTACTACAAGCAACTCTATGCCAATACAATGGACAACCTGGAAGAACTGGACAAATTATTAGAAAGGTACAACCTTCCAAGACTGAACCAGAAAGAAAAAGAAAATATGAACAGACAAATCACAAGTAATGAAATTAAAACTGTGATTAAAATTCTTCCAACAAACAAAAGTCCAGGACCAGATGGCTTCATAGGTGAATTCTATCAAATATTTAGAGAAGAGCTAATACCCATCCTTCTCAAACTCTTCCAAAAACTTCCAGAGGAAGGAATGCTCCCAAACTCATTCTATGAGGCCACCATCACCCTGATACCAAAACCAGAGAAAGATACTACAAAAAAAGAAAAGTACAGACCAATATCACTGATGAATATAGATGCAAAAATCCTCAACAAAATACTGGCAAACAGAATCCAACAACACATAAAAAGGATCAGACACCATGATGATGTGGGATTTATCCCAGGGATGCAAGGATCCTTCAATATATACAAATCAATCAATGTGATACACCATATTAACAAATTGAAGAACAAAAACCCTATGATCATCTCAATAGATGCAGAAAAAGCTTTTGACAAAATTCAACACCATTTATGATAAAAAACACTCCAGAAAGTGTGCATAGAGGGAACCTACGTCAACATAACAAAGGCCGTATAAGACAGGCCCACAGCAAACATCATTCTCAATGGTGAAAAGCTGAAAACATTTCCTCTAAGATCAGGAACAAAACAAGGATGTCCACTCTCACCACTATTATTCAATGTAGTTTTGGAAGTCCTAGCCACAACAATCAGAGAAGAAAAAGCAATAAAAGGAACACCAATTGGAAAAGAAGAAGTAAAACTGTCACTGTTTGCAGATGACATGATACTATACATAGGAAATCCTAAAGATGCCACCAGAAAACTACTAGAGCTAATCAATGAATATGGTAAATTTGCAGGATACAAAATTAGTGCACAAAAATCTATTGCATTCCTATACACTAATGATGAAAAATCTGAAACAGAAATTAAGGAAACACTCCCATTTACTACTGCAACAAAAAGAATAAAATACCTAGGAATAAACCTACCTAGGGAGACCAAAGACCTGTATGCAGAAAACTATAAGACACTGATGAAAGAAATTAAAGATGATACAAATAAATGGAGAGATATACCATGTTCTTGGATTCGAAGAATCAATATTGTGAAAATGACTATACTACCCAAAGCAATCTACAGCTTCAATGCAATCCCTTTCAAATTACCAATGGCATTTTTTACAGAACTAAAACAAAAAATCTTAACATTTGTAGGGAGACACAAAAGACCTCGAATAGCCAAAGCAGTCTTGAGGGGAAAAAATGGAGCTGGAGGACTCAGACTCCCTGACTTCAGACTATACTACAAAGCTATGGTAATCAAGACAGTATGGTACTGGCACAAAAACAGAAATGTAGATCAGGATAGAAAGCCCAGAGAAAAACCGATGCACCTATGGTCAACTAATATGTGACAAAGGATGAAAAAATATACAATGGAGGGCTTCCCTGGTGGGGCAGTGGTTGAGAGTCCACCTGCTGATGCAGGGGATACGGGTTCATGCCCCGGTCCGGGAAGATCCCACATGCCGCAGAGCGGCTGGGCCTGTGAGCCATGGATGCTGAGCCTGCGTGTCCGAAGCCTGTTTTCCGCAATGGGAGAGGCCACAACAGTGAGAGGCCCTCATACCGCAAAAAAAAAAAAAAAAAAAAAAAAAAAGATACACGATGGGGAGAAGACATTCTCTTCAATATGTTGTGCTGGGAAAAATGGAAAGCTACATGTAAAAGAATGAAATTAGCACACTCCCTAACACCATACACAAAAATAAACTCCAAATGTGTTAGAGAACTAAAGGTAAGACTGGACACTAAAATTCTTAGAAGAAAACATAGGAAGAACACTCTTTGACATAATTCACAGCATGATCTTTTTGATCCACCTCCTAGAGTAATGGAAATAAAAACAAAAATAAACAAATGGGACCTAATGAAACTTCAAAGCTTTTGCACAGCGAAGGAAACCATAAAGAAGACGAAAAGACAACCCTCAGAATGGGAGAAAATATTTGCAACAAATCAACGGACAAAGGATTAATCTTGAAAATTATATAAACAGCTCCTGCAGCTCAATATTAAAAGAACAAACAACCCAATCCAAAAATGGGCAGAAAACCTAAATAGACATTTCTCCAAAGAAGACATAGAGATGGCCAAGAAGCACATGAAAAGCTGCTCAACATCACTAATTATTAGAGAAATGCAAATTAAAACTACAATGAGGTATCACCTCACACCAGTTAGAATGGGCATCATCGGAAAATCTACAAGCAACAAATGCCGGAGAGGGTGTGGAGAAAAGGGAACCCTCTTGCACTGTTGGTGGGAATGTAAACGGATACAGCTACTATGGAGAACAGTATGGAGGTTCCTTAAAAAACTAAAAATAGGGCTTCCCTGGTGGCGCAGTGGTTGAGAGTTCACCTGCTGATGCAGGGGACGCGGGTTCGTGCCCCGGTCCAGGAAGATCCCACATGCCGTGGAGCGGCTGGGCCTGTGAGCCATGGCCGCTGAGCCTGCGCGTCCGGAGCCTGTGCTCCACAACGGGAGAGGCCACAACAGTGAGAGGCCCGCATACTGCGAAAACAAACAAACAAACAAAAACAACAAAAAAACCGAGAAAAACTAAAAATAGAATTACCATATGACCCAGCAATCCCACTACTGGGCATATACCCAGAGAAAACCATAATTCAAAAAGACACATGAACCCCAGTGTTCATTACAGCACTATTTACAATAGACAGGTCATGGAAGCAACCTAAATGCCCATCAACAGATGAATGGATAAAGAAGGTGTGGTATATATATACAGAGGAATATTACTCAGCCATAAAAAGGAACAAAATTGTGTCATTTTTTGAGATGTGTATGGATCTAGAAACTGTCACACAGAGTGAAGTAACTCAGAAAGAGAAAAACAAATATATTATCGCATATATGTGGAACCTAGAAAAATGGTATAGATGAACCGGTTTGCATGGCACAAATAGAGACACAGATGTAGAGAACAAACGTATGGACACCAAGGGGGGAAAGTGGCTGGGGGGGTGGGTGGTGTGATGAATTGGGAGATTGGGATTGACATATATACACTAATATGTATAAAATAGATAACTAATAAGAAGTTGCATAAAAATAAATAAATTTTAAAAATTAAAAATAAATAGTAGCAAGTATAAAATCCCTAGTAAACTGGCAGATAGTGAGTATTGAATATTCATTACACCCTACCACGACTTTATCTACCTCTTAATATGAATGTAAATTCACAAATTAGAGGAGGTATAAAATAGAACATTTTGATCAAAGAATTATGATCAAAACAAACGTGAGGTCATATTTCATTTTTTACTAAAAAATGAAAAATAATGATGACACCAATTTCACATGAGGTTTAAATGAAAGTTGTACATTCATACATTGCTACAAGAAATGTAAATTGGCAAGTTCTTTTGAAGATTTGTTATGCTTTTAAAATTATAAAAAATATCAGATTTTTTGACTTGTTCATTTCGTATGGAAAGTAACCCTAAGGACAGAAAACATTATTTTCATAAATATGTTCATTTCAGCATTTTTCAAAACAGCAGAGATTTTTAAACAGCCTGAATGCCCAATAATATTAAAGACAAGGTATATCCATTTATATGTAATACTACGAAGGCACTAAAAGTAATCACTGAGATCACAGAGCAATAAAGAAAACCATCTGCACTGTGATGTAAGTGAGAAAAGCAAAATAAAATTGTATTTCTTTTATGTGATTACAAGTGTAAAATATTTATGTATAGAGGACATGGAAAATTAATAATTAAGTTGCTATGGGATGAAGAACTTGAGATTTTTTTCTTTTTATATAATACTGCTGTTACCATTAGAGTACTGCTGTATGTTCCATGACTACTTTAATATATTGCCTGTCCTTTCTATTATTTAAAAGAAAAAGACAGCTCATAGGCATTGTTCCATCCACAGAGGGTCCTGATATAAAACCACTCTGATGCTCTCTGACCATTAAAGAAAAATGTAATTTATATTACAGGGTCACCCTGGTTAGTCACCAGACCCCAGGCAGGAGATCAGGATCCAGTGAAAGGAAGCCACAAAAGGCAATGTGACAAGGGACATTCCAAATTGGATGCAAGAAAATGAGCTAAGTCCAGAATGAATGTCGAAATGCAGGCTGGGAAGAGGGTGTTGGTTTATAAGACAGCTGTAGCTGGAGGGGCTCAGAGTTATGAACGCTCTTTTACAGGTTTGTTAGTTCATGTAGAATGAAGAGATGAATTTGGCTCAAGGGTCCAGAGTGGAGTCACAGAAGTACATTTTCATATATAATTTAAAAAGAGTCTGACCCAGGCATTAGCTGGGTTGCTCCAGAGAAGGGACTGATTCTCTTTTCCTGCTCATTCTCTCCTTCCTATTCCTAATATGCTCCAAAGCTATGCCTGATTCCATGGGCATCATTTTGGCTCCATTAAGTAGTTGCTGTATGAATTTTCTAGGGCCACCATAACAAAGTATATCAGACTGGGTGGCTTAAACAACAGGAACATTTCTCCCAGTTAGGGAGGCGAGAAGTCCACAGCCACGAGTTGGCAGAGTTGGTTTCTTCTAAGGTCTCTCTTCTTGGCTTGTAGATGGCTGTCTTCACACTGCATCTTCACATGGTCTTTTCTCTGTGCCTGTGTCCAAATGTCCTCTTCTTAGAAGGGCACCGATCATATTGAATTAGGGCCCACCCCAATGACCTCATTTTAACTTCATCACTTCTTCACAGACCTTATCTCCACATTCATATTCTGGGGTACTAGGATTGGGACTTCAACATATGAATTTTGCAGGGACACAAGTCAGCCCGTAACAGTTGTCATGCTTTAGCTCAAAGCATAAAGCAAGTCAGGTGGCAAGGGGTATAACACAATATATACTTGGGCAGAGAGACACTGTGGGTTTGTTAGCACCTTGGAGATTCCTCATTTTATAGAACAAGGTGAGGCTTAGGTGGGTTAGGTGGACTTCCCAGGACTACAGAAGGCAAACTCACAGCCAGCCTTTTGAGTCTCATAGTCTGAGACACCATGTAAGTCATCACTTCTTTCTTCCCTCCTTCTCACCCCTAGACTTTCCCTCCTTTCCTTGAAGCAGTCCCAGTTAATTGTATTCCAGACAAGAGTCCACAAAGGTATAAGCCTCAGTACAGAAGGATCCTGAGGAAGAGTCAGAGGGCACCTGAGTCCCACTGCCCCCATCCTGAGGGGTGAATCTGTCAGATTCCACTGCAGGACAAGGTAAAGGCTCCAGTGTGCCCCAACTGAGGTCTTCTGTCTACAGGATCCTGGTGCAGTATAGTGGGAAGTGTGGTTCTCAGCACAGAACTCTACTTCAGGAAGCAAGAAAACACCTGGGCCCAGGTGCCCCCTGATCCTGGGAAGTGGTCTCTCTGTATCTCATCTCCTTCCCTGTCCCCCAGCTCACTCAGCTCCAGCCACACTATCCTCCTTGTTATCCCTTGAACATGTCAGGCATCCTTATTCTGTCTGAGGACTTTTGCAGTGTGCTATGGTCTGAATATTTGTGCCCCCTCAAAATTCATATGTTGAAATCCTAACCCCCAAAAGTATTAGGAGGTGGGGCATTTGGGAAGTAACTAAGTCATGAGGGCTCCACCTTCATGAACGGGATTAGTGTCCTTATGAAAGAGGCTCCAGAAGGGTCTCTAGCCCCATCTGCCATGTGTGAAGTGTGTGACCTGGAAGAGGGCCCTCATCTGACCATGCTGGAATGCTGATCTCAGACTTCCAGCAGACAGAATCATGAAAAATAAATCTCTGTTTTTTATAATTTACCCAGTCTGGTCTTCTGTTATAGCAGCCCCAGCAGACAAAGGCACAGTGGCCACTCCTGTTCATGACATTCTTTCTTCAGATATCCAAGTGGCAAACTCCTCAAACTCCTTCAATCTCTCACTGAAGCCTACTCTCATCACTCTATTTTAAGTTGTAAGCCATTATACTCCCCCAATCCTACACCTCTGATCACCCATGCTTTGTTTTTTCTACAGCAATTATTGCATTCAAATATATTATAAAATCTATTTACTTATTCGGTTTTGGGGGAATTGTCTGTCACCCTCCTCTAAAATAAACACGAAACAATATGCTTTTATGCATACCACATTCCAAGAACAAAGTAAGCACTCAAGAAATATCTGTTGAATGAATGAATGGATGGATCTCTACGAGGCCAAAATTGGAGGCAAGTTTAGTTTGCTCCAGGCAAATTTAGTTTCCCAAGAAGCAAGAATCAGAGAGAGAGAGAGAGAGAGAGAGAGAGAGAGAGAGAGAGAGAGAGAAGGATGTTGGCTAGGTCTCTGTGTACTGGTTTGTAAAAGCACAAAAATTTCAACTCTAATTATATAATAATGGAGGAAGGATCTTACATTCACCAAAAATCTGTTTGGCCCCAGTCAATTCCATAGTTTACATCACACAGCAACTCTATTTTACAGATCTAAAAACTCAAGTTCAGAAAAAAATTAGGTTGCTGGCTCAAGGTCACATAGCAAGTAAGGAATCTAATTAGTTGTCAAATCCAGATCAATCTGGATCCCACATTCAAATGCTTTCACTACATTGTTACACAGCCCTTAATTTGGTGACATACCAGGACCTAACACACTGTCTTCCTTATCTACCTAGAGGAGAGGCAGCTTTTTGTGTTGGGAAAAACTAGCTTTCTAAAGGTGCTGGATGAGACATTGCCTGGCCCCAACTTTACTGCCATCTGAATATCAAATCAATGTCTCCTCTAGCCCAGTGAGTGAATCCCCATTTCAATATTGCAATACATATGTTGATTAATTTGGGGGTGGGTTCTCTAGTGTTTGTTATTAATAAGAGTTAGGGTACTGCTTTATATAACTGAAGGAATTTTACAGTTGAGAAGATCCAACATTATCTTCATAGTAGCTCACTCAGATATCTTTGTTTTTCTATGTTCTTTCTTAAACGAGAAAAATAAATAAATGGAGTTACAATTAGCTTACCCCAAATTGCTGAATAAACCAAGGGAATGAACTCCCCAGGAGAATGTTCATCATCACGTGGGTCTGTTCAGCCAGTGGGCAGATCACAGGAGATCTGTGTGGCAGGGCTGGCCCTGACTCTGTTCTTGAGTTACAAGTGTCTGCAGCAGGTATGAACATTCATATCACGTACACAGAGTGGTAGAGAGAGTATTGGTTTTTTTTTTCCTAAAGTAGAATTTAATATGTGTTTTAAGTTCCCATTTTGACAGACACAAATATTTACTCTCAATAGTTTAAGGGGCATCTTTGTCAGCTGGGTCGTGTCTCTCTTACCTGGGAGAGCAGTCAGCAAATGCCAAGCTTTGCTGGGGATGGAGGTGAAAGAGATCTCTTGTCATCAGTCTCCACAGATGGTTGCTTCTCATTCTTGAAACTAGCAGCAAGGTCTTTTCATGTTCACTGCCTTTCTCATCTGTGTTGTCATCATCTCTTCGTGGAATCCCAGAGAACATCCTACAGACCCTGTGTGCTCAGAGACACCAAGAACTCTCCCTTCCCATCAGGGGCTCCGGGAAATCTGAGGCAGCCCAGGGGGCAGAACCCAGGTCTTCTCTCTCAAACCTATGGAGTCTCAAGACCCAGTCTAAACTCCAGGATACATGGCACCACATCTAGGGCTCACCAGCAGCTGAGGTTTCCCTTTGGTTTCCCGACTGTCTCGTCTCCACACAGTCCATAAACTTTCTACCTAATCTGAGAGCAAGTTTGCTTGGTTCTTTATCTCTTCACAATAGCCTGAGGTTTATGCCCCCAATTCTTTGTGGCTTAGGATTTTGAAGATAAAATCTTATGTTTTTCAGTTCCCCAAACATTCCCCTTCAGAATCCATTTTGAATCTCAGAAGCCTAAAATTGACTTATTTTCTGGGCTCTGCTGTAACAACTCCAACCCAAGGCAGTGGATCCTTCCGAGTTTATTTTGAATGGAGAAGAGCCACGACATTAAAATAAATAAATAAGTAAAAAGATAGGAAGGAAAACATACCATCAAAATAATGCCTGCTAGCCATCTTAACCAGTGAGAAAAATAATGTGGTCAAACTCATCTAAAACCCAACAACCCTGCTTAACTATGAGTTCTTAAGCATGCTGTTTACTGCAGAGAGCAGAGAAATAAAAAGAACCTTGAGGATCTGCAGATGTAATTCAATTGCTCACCCTCTCACTTCCTGGCAGGTTTGTGTCTTGTCAAAGGCTGGAAGCTCTATTTTTTGTTTTTATTATTTTTCAAATTAACCTGTTAGCTATTGCACACCTTAGCCCGGTGCTTCTCAAACTCTAACGTGCATGCAAGTCACCTGGAGAGCTTTGCAAAATGCAGATTCTGGTTCAGCAGATCTGTGGTAAAGCCTGAGATTCAGTATTTCTAGAGAGCTCTGGGTGCTGCGCCCATACTTTGAGTACAAGGTGGTAGCTGTATTTCTTCAGCAACTTCTCCATATGCACCGTACAGTCCCAGGATGCAAAACACCTGTAATTTTTATCTTTATGTTTTGTCCATGCTGTTTGTCCTCACTCTGGATGAACTACCCAGATTCGCTGTTTGTTTAGACCTCTGCAGTTTTCAATCCTCAGGTCCATCCCCCTGATACTTTGAGTTCTCTGTCTCCTGTCAGTGAGTTTTGATACAACTACCTCGTTGTGATGCATCACAGTGCACCCTAATTTTCGTTTGTTTGCTTCTTGTTTGTTTTCTTTTACATCATATTATGAGCTCTCTACAGAAATCATTTGTCTCCTTTCTCACCACCTAATACAGTGTGTGGTCTAAGGAAGATAAGAGTGCCCACTTCAAGAGGTCAGAGGTCATCATGAAATTGGGTTTTGTCACTAATGAGATGAATTAAGCACTAGGATTATCCAGGTAAAATGATGCACTTTGTACTTGTAGCGCTCAGAGCAGCGTGTGGGGATGAGGGGAGCAACCAGAGAGAGGTAAGGACAGATATTTCTGCCACTCAAGTCTTCAGGGGGAAACCTCACTGCACAGTGTCGATCACAAGGGGAGGCCCAGGGCGATTATTACCTTTTGAAGATGGTGGATTCATTTCTGCAAAAGCCAATTCCAGGTCTGTTCCCATTAATCCCCTGCTTGATGAGAACGGCAGGGTGTACTGCTAATGGTTTTCGGCTGCTTGTGGGCTGATGTGAAATGCATGTGATAATTAGCTAACTAAATTAGTTCTGTTCTCATTTTTTATATAAAGCAGTTTTGTGAGGATGGCTTTTTACAATGATTTCTGGTCTAATTTCTTATTATCACCATTGGAAAAAAAAGATTTTTTCTCCCCATTCTCTGGGATATCTCTCCCACTCACCACTCTTGATACCTTCCAAATCTACCCGTGTGTGCTCTGTTATATGTTAAGCACTAAATCCTGGGGATGCCTCCCTCTTCCGTCTTCTCTTTTGGATCACTGCACTACCATCACTGTTGGATTTCCTCCTGAATATTCAGATTACTGCAGATTTTTTTTTTCCATGGCTCTAAATGTGGAGAGAAACACAAGTGATTCACTCAGAGCTTTCTGCTACTATAAGCACCAGGACCTTCAACCCCAACATGTTAACATCCCAGATGTATGACATGAGTCACTCTCTGGGAATTGGCCCATCTGTTCTAAGTCTCAGCCACCTGGTGATTATACAGAAAAAGCAGCATGCAGCTTTTTTCCTGGCATGGCCACCAGGTTTTAGGGCTTTACAGATTCCTGTATATCCAACCTGCTCTGGAGAGCTACCTATAGGGTTTTCATAGTGCTTTGTGTTGAGTTGTTTTCAATGAGTTGAACTTGCACCTCCTTCCTAGAGGCAGTTTCTTATTTTTAAGCAAATCAATACTGGGCAGCCTTATATGTGGGAAAGTTCCTAGATAATGTTGTGAATTTGATCACAGGACTTTACCTACCTGTAGCTCGGCTACTTCATCAGCAAAATAAAACATCCTCTTAGGTTCAATTACCAGAAATGTGATAAAACGGATACTGCTGTATGGTAGATCAAGATTCAATTCTCATCCTAACTGAGTTACCGTGGTATAATTTTTTAAAGATGGCCAAAGATCCTTTGACACTCCTTCCAATGACAGGTGGGGGTCTAATTCCCCATCCTTTCATTTGAGCTGGGCTTAGTGACCTACTTTACCAAAAGAATGACATTTTGAGACTTCTGAGGGCAAGACATAAGACGTATTTCAGCCCAGGCCTCTTGGCCTGCTCCCTGTCCTGTCTGCAGGAAGCCAGCCACCATAGAAAGAGTCTGACAATCCTCACACTACCATGTGTTGAGGAAGCTAATGCTCACCATGTGGAAGGTCCCATGGAGGGAAAGAGAGAGATACTCAGCCAGGCCCCTGATGACCAAGCCATCTCAGCTCAGACAACAGACATGTGACTAAAGGTGCGCCATCTTGGATGTTCAGCTCAGCGGAGTTTTCAGATGACTTTAGGCCCAGCTAAGCATTGGAAAGCCCAAGTGAGAGCCATCCAGCTGAGCACAGTCATCCCACAAAGCCATGAGAAATCATAGTATTTTTATAAGCCACTAAGTTTCAGATGGTTTGTTTGGCACCAAGAGGTAGCTAGAATATATGAGAAAAGAGCTCCGTTTCCTTATCTATAAAACAGAAATACTTACGCCTAACTCCTGTGAATATTGAGAAGATTTAAGTATAAACTGGTAAATCCCTTAGCACATTACCTGGCAAGAGGAGATTCTTAATAACTGTCACCTCCCCTTCCCTTCCAGTTCTAACAGGTTACAAATTTGTGATTAATTTGTTGTAGGTCTGTATTTGATTCCCTCCCAAGTTTACCTGTCTAAAACTCCCTAGGAAAGGGAGGCACTCAAAAATATCTATTTATTTAATCACTCACTATTTTCAATAACAGCTGAATCTTACCCATCTAGAAAACACCAAAGAATGGATAATCTAGATAGTTATGTTAACAAAAATGCATTTTTGTAATCTTCAATTTTTAAAAAAATCCTTCTAATTTAGAAGTAAGTTCTTTTTACAATCTATTATATTTTTTTCCGGCTTCTGAGGCACAATATACTGAACATAAAGTAAATGTTTACTGATCACTCAGTTGTTATAAAAACTAGTTATTGTATTTCATTGTCATATAGTTATTATACCCCCATTTGCCAGTACACTACAGGTCCCTGCTTGCTACATGTATATTTTTTTCTTGTTGAGTGAATTCAAGTCCCCACCTATATCTTTGTGGTAATAGGTCAGCTGTCACATCTTAGAACTGACAGTATAATTATTTCTGGAAAACTTTTCTGGAACTACCTGGGCCACTGGCCAGACTGTAGAGGTCTGTCTTTAGGTCAGATGGCCATCCCTGGTCTTGTCAACTGGGGCAGGTTTGGATGGCATAACATAAATCATAATGACCTACTGGGGAGGAATTCTACAGAAACAGCAAGACAGTCACCTGAATGTCCTGGGAGGTACACACTAATATCTAGACCTCCTGAGGGTTAGTGCACCTAATGACTAGTAAGTTGCTGTTCCCACTGGCATTACTGTTCCTGTCCGCATATTAATCCAGCCTGTAGAACTTAATTTCCTGATTTGCTGCCTGCTTCTCCTGATGGGGTGAGAGCTCTTCTTTGAACCTCAAACCATTCTATTGGGGCCTTGAAAGTATTTCAAACCCTTGCCAACCCCAGTCCCTTCTCTCTGGAGCCTGGACTTTGTCCAACCAGCTGCTATCTGGGGCCTTAATTCACATAAGAAACAGTGGCTAGAACCAAAACATCATTAACATTGAGTATTACCACTCCCTATAGACTAAAAGGGAAAAAGGAACAAAACCAAATCCTGTATATTAGTGCAATTCAGAATGAGCCAAAGGTCGTCTCCCTCAGGGCCCCAATAATCCCAATAATGATTTCTAAGATTCAGAGAATAACTCAACATGTTCTACGTGCAACTTAATCTCACAAGCTACATTCTACTCTTATGCATGTTGCATACAGAAGTAGAGGACAGAGGCTTGAGAGAATTTCCCAACGATACACAGGGAGTAAGGAGAACCTGGATTCAAACCTGGGCCAGCAGATGACAGTTTACTCCTTAACCACTGGTCTACGGAGCCCCACAAAGTGCTAGCCCTACACCTGGGCTTGCCAGCCTTCCTTCTCTTTCTTTTGCAGTTCAAGAATGGTGACTTAAATGCTTCGTGGTCCAGGCTGTGTGTATTGTCATGGCGTTTAGTATATATTTTGGAGCTCTCTTCAGCTCCTATGTCAGCATCGTGAGAGAAGCAGTGAAGACAAGGAATTAATAACTCTGACCCCAAAAATGAGATCCATTAAATACTTCCTGTCCAGCACTGATTTTTTGACAGGATTTTAATCTCTCATATTTCTTAAAGTAGTACATTCTTGGGAACATACCTCAAAAATTCCACACTGTCTATATGTTGCTGGTTCTGCTCTACATTTAAGTTTAATTCCTAAAGAGAAATGGTATAAGTACTTGAGATAATTACTAGGAAACATAACATTGTTTCTTGTTCACATCCATAGATCCTTCTCACCTTTCATTCTGCTTAAAATTAAGTGGAAATGGTTTGATAAATTAGAAAATTCCATGAATATTATTCAGACACTCTTTTTCTAGTTAATTTCTACTTAATTCTTCTTTACCTACTTTTTAAACAACAGCTCTTTGCCAAGATCTTATTTAAGTTTTAATTATTCAAATGTCTGTTTTTCCTCTTACTAATAGGGGATTTTAAAATTCTGCTAGCCATTTTATTTTTAGCCCTGGTCCATCTTTCACTTTAGAAATGAACTAGCCTGTATTTCTCGCCTTCATTCCTTGAAGCTGTGGGTGACTTAGCTTCTCAGGGGAGTCAAATGGAACCCCTGGAGAATTCAGTTTGGTTATCTGTTGTATACATGGCATTCTTAGAAACCCTGATCCAGTAAATTTATTATACAAATAAAAACAGAAAGATCAAAATGTAAATGTCCTTAACAGCATGAGTTTAGTGCTAAGGATCTTCTAATTTTGTTTTATCCTGTGATTTCCTAAAAATGACAAATAATGGGATGATTGCGTTGACCTTCAGAGACCCTAATTAAGATGATTTTAAAATTGCCCTTGCAACAGCAAGTTCTATCCCAAGATTACTAAGGAGATCGGTGTCAAAAGAAGAGCCAAGCTTTTTAAAAGATGTTATTTTTTTTGCTTCATAACTCTAATAACCAGGGGAAAAAATAAATAGCAAGTACAATAATAAAAGGGGATTTGGATAGAGAAGCCAAATGAAATAATTAAAAACAAACAAACAAAGAAGCCCTCTTGGCTCTAAAGATAAGAGGCCCAGTGGCAAACAGAAGTTGCTTTTCAAGATAGAAATACAGGATGTTTCTCATCAGATTCTTTAGGAGAAGTAGTCAGAAGAGTGATCCATTTTGAAGTGGGTGTAATCAGGATTTTTAATCCTTTCATTTGGATGTAGTCTGATAGGCAAAAACCTGAACCATTAATCTCAGCTGCTGCGTCCTAGCAGACTAGAGCCTCTTTTTGCCCTTATGTCTATGTGGTTTCACTATACTTTGGTACCCCCCCCCAAATGGAGACAGCTTTACTTAACATTATTATTATTGGAAATTCCCTGGAGGACCAGTAGTTAAGACTCCACGCTTCCATTGCAGGGTAGACGGGTTCACTCCCTGGTCGGGGAAGTAAGATCCCACATACCACATGGCATGGCCAAAAAAAAAAAAAAAAAAAGATGTGCGAGATCTGTACACAGAAAACTGATAGAACACTGTTGAGAGAAATTAGGGAATAAATAAATGGAGAAATCTATTTTAAAAACATTATTATTATCTATAATATAGGTAGCCTCTTAAGGTTAGACTACACCGTTCCACCCCCCCTCAATTAACTCCATCCTAACTGACTGCTACCTCAGAATCAGGTCCAATGAGACTCTTTAGCACCAACTAAAGAGTCTCTTCTCTAGTTCCTCAACTGGAGAGGTATAGCCTGGTTCCTTCCATTTCTTTCTGTCAGATCAGTTATATTCTGTGCAATTGTGTGCTTCTCAATAGCACTTCAGGTTGATTATGTCTGACCACTCCATATGCCATGACAACTGACAGCCATTCTTTGCTTTAACCCTCAGTGTTTTTCTCCTATGTTCCCAATGTTTGGTCTGCATCAGGTGGGTCAGCCTTGAGTAAGAAAGGCTAGAAGACTTCAGAGCAGTCTTCTCCCTAGGCTAACGTTCCCAGGAGGGGTTTAGCACATTCTTCCATATGATGTTCTATTTTCTCATATCACCAGGAGCTTATCTTTCACAACACTTAGAAGTGTTGCTCTTTTGCAAGTATAGTTTTACTCATTGGATTAAAAACTCTCCCCCTCTTAAATGGTAAATTCCATCAGGGCAGAGTGCAAGCAGGTTTTTATATCTCATGCCTAGAGCAGCGCCTGGGACAAAATAAAGATGCAATAATACTTTGTTAAATTGATGAATACTGCATGCGTAGCTGGAGTCATACAAAGGTCTGTATGACTTACCAGCAATGCAATTTTAAGTAAGTAATTTACTCTCCCAGCCTAGAATTTATCTGTAAAAAGAAAAGAAAGAAAGAAATGAAAGAAAAAATAAGGATAATAAAATTCCTAAAAATGCAGTTTTCTATAAGGATTGTAAGAGATAATATAGTTAAAGTGCTTCAAGCAGAGTGCCTGGAGGAGAGTAAATGCTTAGTGTCCTGGCATCATCTAGCGTGAGTGCTTCATCTTAGAAGGAAAATCTAGAGGAGACCGTGATTTTCCCAGCATCACACAGCTTATGAAGACACTGCATTGCATTTTTCCCATATCAGAACTTTCTTTTCCTCATTGCTTATCTAAGTGACATACTCAGATTTCCATTGTGACAAGATTACTCTGACTGCAGTGTGTGTGTGTGTGTGTGTTGGGTACAGCCCTCTTCCCTATCTCAAACCACACCCTTAAAAATACTTTCTCATGTTATTGGAATCTGATGTCAAACAGTCACACAACCCACAATAAGAAGGCAGGAAAACATGACACAATTCACATATCTTTGTTTATAAAGTTGGGTGGGGGAAGGTTATTGTAATTCTAGCTCACTGTGTTGTTCCGTACATCTAGTCAGATGGTACACATGGATTTGCTTTTACATATTAAAAAACACTATCTATGTGTTTGTACTACTCTACCAAGAGAGTCAACCCTGAATATGCCTTACACATGCCTTAGGATGCAGGCTGTTTGGTAAAAGGCATCGCTTCTGCACGAAACCTGTGTGCAGTGGCTTCGTCACCTGCGTGTTTTCTCTCCCTTCACAACAAGAGCTTCTGAACTCAGGGTTGTTTTACAGGAATCTGAAATAATCAGAAAGCAACAAGAGAGAGGTCCGTGGGGGCAGCTTTGGCTCAGAGGCAGGGTGTCTGTGATTCACAATTCCTAGTTCCTGTGACAAAAGCAGCTGCCTGACTGACAGCCTAGGGAGGGAGCCTTTTTCAGGCTTGTTCCCTGGGCTTCACGTGTCTCCATTGACTTCTGCCCTCTCCCTGTAAAAGAAGGGAGAATATCTGTTCTGAGATGCAGAGGGGTTTTGGAAAGCTTTTCCACCCAGTGCTGATAGCTGCCCACAATTACATTTATCGGTCATGGAATCTTCTTTTTTTTTTTTTGCGATATGTGGGCCTCTCACTGCTGTGGCCTGTCCCATTGTGGAGCACAGCTCTGGACGCGCAGGCTCAGCAGCCACGGCTCACGGGCCCAGCTGCTGCCATGGCATGTGGGATCTTCCCGGACCGGGGCACGAACCCATGTCCCCTGCATCGGCAGGCGGACTCTCAACCACTGCGCCACCAGGGAAGCCCTATCATGGAATCTTCTTAACTGAGCAGAGCCAGAGGCCCAATTCTAATTTCTTTGCCCAAGTTAAGATTTTCTCTCCCAGGTCTGGCTTATTCTCTCTTACTTTTAAAGGGGAAAAAAATGCACCCTTGCCTAATTAAATCAAGAGTCAGTGTTATGGACTGCGTGTTTGGGACCCCCCAAATTCATATGTTGCAGCCTTAACTTCCAAGGTAATAATATTCGGAGTTGGAGCCTTTGGGAATTAATTAGATTTAGATGTGGTCATGAATTCGGGGGTCTCATGATGACATTACTACCCTTATAAGGAAAGACAGCAGAATGAGAGACAGAGAGAGAGCTCTTTCTCTTCAAAAGGCACACACAGAAGAAAAGCCAGGTGAAGACACAGTGAGATGGTGGCTGCTTATAAGCTAAGAGAAGAGCCTCAGAATGAAAACCACCTTGCTGACACCTTGATCTTGGATTTCCAGCCTCTAGAACTGTGAGAAATAAGTTTCTGCTATTAAAGCCACCCAGTCTATGGTATTTTGTTATGGCGGCTCAAGCTGCCTAAGACAGTATAGAGTGTCTCTTTCTCTATCCAATGAAAGGGATATAAAATGATGTCACTTTTGTGACTTCAGAGGAAACTGTGGCTACTTGGTGAACCTGGTAAAATGTCCTTTTATTTATCAGCTACGGAGGGCTAGGGTAGGGCCAGAGGGGCAGGGGTTTTTTGTTTTTTCCTTTTTTTTTAGTTAGCACTTCTCTCAGTGGGACTCTGCCTTGGTGTCAGTCTCCTGTTGATTCAAAGCCTTCTTAATGACTATAGACTCCAGCAGGGGCCAGCACAGTCTAGCACTGATTTTTGCCATTTTTAACCTCCTGTGGGTGGTAACTTTTATTATTATTAATATGGGTCTCCGTGTCATTCACATCACCCTGGAATCTGAGACTGAGGCATGAGGGCAAATGAACTACTTCCTTAGAGCCTTACAGTTAATTCTTGGGTCCATCCTTCGACTCAGCTCTCCAAATGTATGGGTCCAACTGGAGCTATAAGCCCCTCAGTCTATACTTTGGTGCTTTTATTTTCCAGAAATGATTAGAGAATTTTCTTCTTTCCTTAGACTTGGGAGTTGGACAAAACTTCAAGAGCTAAAATTTCCCCAGCAAAAAGAATTAAAGATCCATGTCCAAACTTAAGGCAGACATGTAACTCAGCCCTCACTCAGTCTTCCCAGAACTCAAGGCTCTGGGTCTGTAAGATGAAAACATTAAACACTCTCGTACCTAACAGTATATTTAGGCTCTCCCTGAAAATAAATGGGACTCTACATATTTCCCAGCCTCTCCATAACTTGGGAAAGGATTTTTAAATACAGCTTTGTCTACACCAGCTATTCCCACGGTGTAAACCAGCAACATCAGCATCACGTGGGAACTGGTTAGAAATGTAGAATCTCAGGTCTCGCCCCAAACCTACTAGGTCAGAAATTCTGCGAGAGGCACCCAGTGATCTGTGGTTTAACAAGCCCTCCAGGAGAATCTGATGTACACTCAACTCTGAGAACCACTCAACTTTTCATTCACCCTATTTGTAAGCATCTCTACCGATACAAAACTGAGAGGCCATGTAGTATGATCTCCTTCTTCTTGCCTATGTGATTGGCTCAGGTTGGGTCAACTGTTTTCAAGCTTGGGACTGTTGATTCATATTTGGTGAACAAGATATCTTTTCTCTCCCCTTGAATGTGAATGACAAAAGCTGAGGCCTAGATTGCTGCTGGTCACCATCTTACACCAGGAAGGAA
This sequence comes from Phocoena phocoena, assembly GCF_963924675.1. Classification (NCBI taxonomy): domain Eukaryota; kingdom Metazoa; phylum Chordata; class Mammalia; order Artiodactyla; family Phocoenidae; genus Phocoena; species Phocoena phocoena. The sequence continues at coordinate 136,486,460 of NC_089220.1, read as the reverse complement.
GCCCGTGGGAAAAGAGCCACCACAGAGGAGTACACAATAAAATAATAGTTCAGAAATGGACCTAGGTTACTGATACAATCATGCCTGAAATCTGAACTGCTGCTAGAATTTCTAATTAAATAATACAGTAAATTCTCTTTATCCCTTAGCCAGTTAGAGTTGGATTTTCTCTTATTTGACCCCAAAGCACCCTGACTAATAGTGATAACAGAGTCCAATTATGAGACTGTTGTAGAACCCATGGAATGTACATTGGTGGCTTACAGCAAGTGGGTAGTGGAATTGGGAATAAAGACAGGTGAAGAGTTTCTACATATTTAGAAATAAGAAGTTACGGGACTTAATTTTGAGTGGGAAAAATGGTCGACTATTATAAGAATCAGAAACAGAAACAAACACCAGATCTTTTGATCTGGGGAGACTTTACTAGTGTTGCCTCTCCCAGCCACCATCATGTATCTTACCCCCATGCCACACTTTCCATCTCTACTATAATCCTCTCTCTTAATTTGCCTTCAATCCTTTCATCGTATCTCAACCTCACCTTTTATCCATTTTGGGCACACATTTTTTTGCTGCCCTTCTCAGATTTACTCCCCACCCCATATTCCATTGAAAATAGTCAAGGAAATACATATAAATAAATAAAACATTAATAGTATAAATTCTTTTTTTTTGCGGTACGCGGGCCTCTCACTGTTGTGGCCTCTCCCATTGCGGAGCACAGGCTCCGGACGTGCAGGCTCAGTGGCCATGGCTCATGGGCCCAGCCGCTCCGCGGCATGTGGGTTCTTCCCGGACCAGGGCACGAACCCGTGTCCCCTGCATCGGCAGGCGGACTCTCAACCACTGCGCCACCAGGGAAGCCCTAATAGTCTAAATTTAACAAAGAATTGAAAGAATATTTCTTCTTTTAATTCATTAATGCAAAAATAGTTTTTAAGCACCATGTATGACCAAAATGTGGAGTATGCAGAGATAAGAAACAAATGAGCTTGTCCTCAATATTTTTATGGTCAAGAACAAGTTCAGCAACCTTTGCCTCTAAAGGGTCAGATAGTAAATGACTTTGCGAGCTGTACTATCTCTGTTTCAACTACTCAACTCTGCCATTGCAGAGTGAAAGGGGCCATAGACAATATGTAAATGAGCGGGTGTGGCTGTGCTCCAATAAAACTTTATTTATAAAAGCAGACAACAAGCCAGCTTTGACCCATGGACCACAGTTTGTTGACCCCTGATCTAGACAGACAGCTAATAAGAAAATGACAATGCAATATAGTGGAGACATTAAAAGAGTATTTTCAAAGTGGTCTGAGTACTTGTACATTGCTTGAGGGTACAATTTATAAGTAAGGAAATATTTTCACATTTATTCTTTGCTGGCCTTGCCCACAAGCATGCTCTAAGTTAAGGTCATGGGCTTCTGGAACCCCTGTCCTTCTACAGGGCTGACTCAGAAACCAGACGTTTCAAGACTTCCTGAGGAATGGGCCTACTTAACCAATCAGAAAGCATAAGTTAAAAAGAATATATAAGAAAGTAATTTGTTATTTCTTACTACATATAAGTAGGACAATAGTGGTAGCAAATCTTTATCTTAACTCCAGGTGGGGTCATCCCTTTTACCCATGTCCTGGGAGCCCAGGACCTCTTCACTGTCCTTGAGATATCCAAACTTCAAAACGAATTTATAGATAAATTTAGAAATAACTGAACTCTTCACAATATTGAATCTTTATAGCTACAAGAAATGTGCCTCTCCTTTGTCTCAATTCTTCTTTTATGCCTCTCAGTGGAGCTTTATTATTTTCTTCCAACAGACACTGAACATTTCTCCAGTTTCTTTCCAAATTATTTATCTTTTTTGTTGCTCTTGTAAATGGGATCTTTCCTGAATTTGATTTTTTAACTTTACTCTTTGTGTCTAGGAAGCAATTGATTTTTGTATATTAATTTTTAACCAGACAATTTATAAAAACTCTCTTACTGTTAAAATGGTTGATCAGTTAATTCACTTCCCAAATATACAATCATATCGTGTGAAATATTAATAAATTTGCCTCCATTTTTTAATACTCAATACTTTAACTTTGTTTCTTTTCTTATTGTTTTGATTCATACTTTCAAAATAATTTAAATAAAAGGTGGTTTGTTTCCTTATTTTAATGGTAAGACTTCTTGTATTTCACTTATCAGTTGTGATGTTTACCTTTGATTTCATGTATATATATATCAGATTAAAGATTTATAAATATATTTTTAATTTATTGAATTTTTACTGGTAAAATAAATAAATATTCCAGAAATAGATCTTTGTATATATGTGAATTAATATAGATACATATATTCATCAAATCAATAGAAAATGATGGATTAATTAATAAGTGATGCTACTGGAATATTATCCATCACCAGAAAATATATTTGGACCTCCATTTTGTACCATTCCCCAAAGAAATTCCAAGTGAAATAAACATCCCAATGTAAAAATAATACCTTATTGATGGTAAAATATGCCATTAATAAATTCAATATATGATAAAAATAGATTTTTACTAAATTTTTTTTCAATGCAGATACCAGGGATAGCAGATAAAGGACCCATGTCTTTAATGCCCAAAGAACATTTACAAATTTAACATAAAAATACATAGAATCCAATAGAAATTCTGAGTCTCCTGCTGCAACACTCAGGAACTCAGAATTTGTTTCCCAGGAAACCCAACCCACTACAATGAAATGCAGATATTTTATGATGCATCGTCTGTAGTGACAAAATGAGGAAACAATGTGAATTCCAATTATAGGCTGAATATTTTATCTTATATCCATATCATAGAATATTACACCAGAAATAAAATGCCTCAGAGCGGCAGAAGTTGATGTGGAGGGATTTGCACTAGATATTTTGTTGAGGGAGAAAAGCAATATATAGACAATTGTGTATATTATAAAAATATCTTTATTAAATAATGTCAAAACTCATAAACAACACCTTTGTGTATATGGATTTATGTATATGTCCTGAGTCTATATGTGTATATGTGCATACACATATGTTTATATGTAATTACGTAAGCATGAGCAAAAATTAGAACATATGCTAAGTTGATGACCTGGGTTACTTTGTAGGAAGGATAAAGGTGGAAGGGGAGGGAAGAAGAGAGAAGCAAGCAAAAAATAGACATTAAAAATAAGCTTAGTTCATTTGTACCATTTTTTTATATTCCACATATAAGAAATATCATATGATATTTGTCTTTGCTGCTTTTACAAAACAGAAATAGAGTCACAGATGTAGAAAACAAACATGGTTACCAAGGGGAAAGGAGGGGAGGGATAAACTGGGAGATTGGGATTGAGATATACACACTACTATATACAAAATAGATAACTAATAAGAACCTACTGTATAGCACAGGGAACTCTACTCAGTACTCTGTAATGACCTATATGGGAAAAAAATCTAAAAAAGAGTGGATATATGTATGTGTATAACTGATTCACTTTGCTGTACAGAAGAAACTAACACAACGTAAATCAACTATACTCCAATAAAAATTAATTTTAAAAAATGAAAAAAATGTAAGCTTAGGATCACATCTCTGCAGTGATATGAAATATATTTATGTGTGTCTCTGTGTGTGTTTATGTATATATATATGTATGCATAAATAAAAGATATATACTTAAAAAATATATATATGTACTTATATATTAAATATATTAAGATAGGCTACCTTTTCACAAGGTATTGACAATATAATAGAAATGTAACTCAGATCAGGAATAAATGCTTCATTTTATCCACAGTATTTTTGGTCTATATGGAGATGATCATTAATAAGTTACACACAGTTCCTAATACTGAAACATCATTCCTTCTGTTAGCATGCACTAATATCTTAAAGTGTTACAGTGTTCCATTCAGTAATTTATTTATGATTTTTTGGTTCAGTATTCCCAGAGATTGTTTCTTTATTTATGGGGAAATATTTTTGTCTATTGACTAGAGATTAAGTCTGGAGAACAGGACAGGGAGAGTACTTTTAGGAGAATACTGGAGGAGTCTTGGTGTGAGATTGTGATTTAGAACAAAATAATGGAGGTAAAAATATGAGAAATATGGTAGTACTAAAGAAAGGGATTGCCTAATATGTGGTCAGTGTTTGTAAACACAGATACTTGAAAAGACATTGCCTTCCAGTGTACAGTACGGGGGATAATATTGTGATGTATGTTTTTGTGTTTTTCTGGTGTGATTTTAGTCTGTCTTTTCATTTTCAACCCTTATGAGTGCATTTCAGATGTCTCATATATATAGCATGTAGTTGGGTTTTATTTTCTTTATATAATCTGAGTCTTTTTAATGGGTTAGTTTATCCCACTGACATCTGTTGCTATAACAGATACTTTTGTTCTGAATTCTGTCATTTATGTTACTCCATTTGTATTAATTTTTCCTAAGGTATCTGTTATTTGCTCGATGATCTATGTTCTCTTTTACCTGGTGTGTATGATTTTGGTTTTGGTTTTCCTAGTTTAGTGTTTTTAGACTCTATTTTTCGTATCATTGTCTTCATAACTTTAAATACCATAATATATATGTGTAGAGATAGATCAATAACCTTAGCAATCTATCAATTTCAAGTAGCATCAAATAAAAAATGAGGAAATACTCTTGACATTTTCTCACAACTTCTCTCCATATATAACACCAAATCTTTGTAAGTTACACTATGATTTTTGAGTTGTCAAGTTTAAAAAGCTTTACATTTTGTGGTGAAACTTACCACATTTGTTTAGGCACAGTTCTTAATATAAATGGAATTCACGCTTCCACCCAGTTTTTTACCTCCCAGCTTTTCCAACCCCAGCCTTTTCATTTTCTTTAACCATTCACTTGCTGGAATGTCACCAGTAAAAGACAATCCCTTTCCCCCCTCCCATACACACTCTCTTCCCCTCATAACCCTCAGTGTTTCCCATTTCTACATCCTATAAGCCACAATTCTTAGTATTATATTCAGTCTTTCCATGTCTTTGTCCCTCCCTGCTTTTTCAGCTTCATCTCCACCACTTTCTGCCTCAAAGTTTCTGTTTCACTTGTGGAACTGCTATAGTTTATACATTTATCGTACTATTTTATGCTCCTGCACCTGTACTCACATTGCCAAATACTTAACTCTCCTTGCTTTATTTTCTGCTAAACCTTATTTATTCATAAAAACTCAGATCAGAATTTATATTCCAAGCACATTTTTATTAAAGTATAACTTACACGTAGAAAACTACAAATACTGAGTGTACAGCTTAGAAATTTTCACTCATAGATTAAAAACCCCCCACATAATCAAGTAATTCACTATCTAGATGAGATAGAAATGTATCTGCATGCCAGACTTCCCCTTTCTGAACTCTTAATCTCTATCTCCCTCCCTAAAGGTAACCACTCTCCTGACTTGTCACCACTAGTTGTTTTGTTTTGGGTTTTTTTGGCAAGTTTGTACCATTTATATGCAGATTTGCAAGTTTATACCATTTATATGTATGGAAGGATATTGTACGTGTACTTTTGTGTCTGACTCCACAGACCCTGCAGTCTTGGTCACCTCCTCAGCCCCAGCCCCTCAGACCGTCTCACTCCAGCTGCCTCCTCAGCCCTGTCTGCCTAGTCAGTTCTTGCTCCCAAGACCTGCAGTCCAGGCCAACTCCTCAGCCTTAAGGGGCTCCCCAGGCAGGACCCACTGCTCCTGGTCAGCTCAGGGAAGAGGAAAAAAAACAAAAGAAATGGAAGACAAGGAAAGGGATGGGTACAGAATCATTGTTTTTAAGACAAAAGAAAAAGAAGGGAGAAAGAGAAGATGGATGAGAAGGGAAGACAAGAAGAGCTCATCTATAGTGTTTTTATTTGAGGTACTGAGGTATTTTCAATTCTGGTATCTTATTTTATATATATATATATATATATATATATATATATATATATATATATATATAATTTCCAGTGAAAATTTCCTTCTTGTCATCTACTTTTTTTTTCCAAATTATTTTATTTATTTATTTTTTAACAGCTTTATTGGAGTATAATTGCTTTACAATGGTGTGTTAGTTTCTGCTTTATTTTTAAACATATTAAAAGTTATTTTAAAGTCCACGTCTGACACCTTCAATATCTGCATCAACTATGGATATATTTATATAGTCTATGCCTTCTCTTGGTCCTTTGTCTTGGAATTCCTAATAATTTTTAAAAGAATGAAGAATGGTGGATGTTAAATATGCTCTGTACTTTGTACATAGAGTATCTGGGTGATGTTCTCTGATTTCAGAGATTATTTTCTTTAGGCTATGGCTTGTAGTGAGATTAGTAGCAGACCACCAATCTGGGATTGAGCAACTTTGAGGCTGATTTCTAGGTGTTGTAAGACATGAGTCCAGTTGACTCTCTTAGCCTTTAAGGGATGTCTATTTGAAGTCACGGGGTATTTACCAGGGCCTCTTGACCATGGAGTGCTCTGAACTATAATATTCATCTCTCTTGTTCCATAAAGCTCTTCGTAGCTCTGCTCAGACCCTCAGTCCCCTGGCATATACTTTCTACTTGGCTTCTGCACCTTTCAGGCAGCACAAGTTACACAAAAGAGAATATATCTAGGGAAAAAAAAAATATATATATTTAGATATATAGAGAGATCTCTTTTATATATATATAAAAGAGAATATACCTAGGGAAAAAGTCATTTTCACTTCTCTCCTCTTCCCTTCTATTTGGGATCTTGGACACTTAAGAAATAAGATCCATGAACTCTTCCTCTTATCCCCATGAGACAGCTAAAAGCTCAGCTCATCCTGTCTGTCTTGGAGCAGCTGTTTTTAACTTGGTTCTCAGACTCTCCACATAACTTGTGAAGGAATCAATAAGTTGCTGAGGTGAAAAGGTAGAGAAGAATATCAGACTCACCTCAACACTTTTCCTTTGGGACTCTGGCATCTCATGTCCTGGCTGCCTTGCTAGATGTTTAAGGTCCCCACATAATTAAAAAAAGAATACATGTTATCCAGCTTTTCTAGTTGTTCTCATGGGGAGGGCTGGTCTGCTATGTGCTAGTCCATCATAGCCATAAGCAGAACTCAGGACTGAGTTTCTAAGCAAGACAACTACTAACTCCCTCCACATATCACTCAGATTCGCTTTGCAATAACAAAATGTAAACATAAGCATGATTTGCTACTATTTACAATAGCCAAGACATGGAGGCAACATAAATGTCCATTGACAGATGACTGGATAAAGAATATGTGGGGTATATATAGATGGATAGATAGATAGATAGATAATTGAATATTAGTCAGCCATAAAAAATGAAATAATGCCACTTGCAGCAACATGGATGGACCTAGAGATTATCATATTAAGTGAAGTAAGCCAGACAGAAAAGACAAGTACCATATGATATCACTTCTATGCAGCATCAAAAAAAGATAAAAAAAAAAAAAAGGACACAAATGAACTTATTTCCAAAACAGAAAGAGACTCACAGACACAGAAAACAAACTTATGGTTACCAAAGAGGAAAGGGGGATGGGAGGATGGATAAATTAGGAGGCTGGGATTAACATATACATACAACTATGTATAAAATGGATAACCAACAAGGACCTACTGTATAGCACAAGGAACTATACTCAATACTATGCAATAAGCTATAAGGGAAAATAATCTGAAAAAGAAATATAGGGCTTCCCTGGTGGTGCAGTGGTTGAGAGTCCACCTGCCGATGCAGGGGACAAGGGTTCGTGCCCCAGTCTGCGAAGATTCCACATGCAGCTGAGCGGCTGGGCCTGTGAGCCATGGCCGCTGAGCCTGTGCGCCCGGAGCCTGTGCTCCGCAATGGGAGAGGCCACAACAGTGAGAGGCCCGCGTACCGCAAAAAAAAAAAAAAAAAAGTAATATATACAGAATATCTGTGTGGCATACCAGAAACCTATGCAATATTGTAAATCAACTATACTTGAATTGAAATTTTTTTAAATTAAAGATGAATTTAATGATGAAGAACAAAAAGAATGACTTGTTACAGTGTCAAACACTACAGATGTCTGTTGTTCTCTGAGATCTTAACATTTGAGATCTTAACATTGTAGATGCATTGTATATTTGGGGCCACATGGAAAGAAAGCCTTGTCCCATGTGTCCTCTTGTGCAAGAGCAGAATTCCCAAGTCTGAAATAATATAGAGTATGTAACCATGGATCTCCATTAAAATCCATTACTTTTGGTGGTAAGAGCATAATTTGAGGGTGGTCTGTGGTGAAAACAGGGTACACTTTTGGAGCCTACCAACACTCCTGCTCAACAGAATTACATTTTTGCATATCTGAGTCCCCCACTAGACTGTAAGTTTCCTGACGGCACAAATTGCATCTTTTTTTAATCCAAAGTCAAGTTTTAAAGTATATGCTGGTTAGACTGTGTGCCCTAAGGACTTCTTCAGTGCTTCGATGGGAATTTATTTTGTCAGTGTGTTCATTTTTTTCCCCAACAACCTAATACATGGTGGGGATGAGTGCCCTCCTTTAGGGAAATAGCTGGGGACAAAGCAGTTCAAGTCCAGGCTCTCATGTGACACTGTCTGAGAGCATTTTCACTCAAAAACTGTTTGTTTTGACACATTGGCTCCTTTCTCCTAATTATAAAGACCGTATATCTAAATACAGAAAAATAAGAAACTGTAGACAGAGAAAATAAAGATTAATATAAAATCCACCTTTATTAATATAAAATCTACCTTTTCTTAATGGGGCCATTATTTTGGGGTCCATTTCATTTCTTCCTTTAGATCGGGATAATTTGTTTTTAAACTTTTTAGGCCTGCTTTGTATTTAAGTTATCTGATGCACTTGTGAAATAATAGCATGGTGATTTGATTCCACGTTTGGTTCTTTCTCATTCTTTCTAGTTTCTGTTTTCATTTGCTAAAGCTATTTTTCCCTGAGAAAAAGTACATGGGAAATAATCTTTCTGAGTTCTTCACATTTGAACATATGTTAAATTTGTATTCACATTTGACTTGTTCTTTTGATACACTTAGAATTCTAAGTATAAAATTATTTTCCCTCAAAGCTTTGAAAACATTAATTCATTGTTTTCTTGTGTAGAGTGTTGCTGAAGAGAAGGCTAAAGTCTTTGACTTTTTTTTTTTTCCCTTTGTGGGGATAAATATTTGTATTCTTTTGCTTTCTGTTTGTTTTATCACTCTCTGACACTTTGGAAGTACCCTCTTCTTCATTGCTGGTATAGATGTGGCTTCTTTCATTCACATGACTTGGCACTTGTTGGATTTTTGCAAACTGAAAATGCCTTTCTTAAACCCTGGTGATATTTATTCCTGTAGTTTATTTAATATATTCTCCATTCATGTTTCATTTCCTTCTGTTGTGTACCTGGTTAATTCTCATTCTTAGCTTTTTTCTCAAATATTCCATCTTTTTTCTCTTGCCAAACTATCTTGACTTAAATAAAAAATTTACTCATTTTCCCAAATAACTTTTAGCCTAAATGATATATTTTTATTTTTCTCTTGATTACTATATTTTGTGACAATGTTAAAATATATTTTTATGTTTTAACATAATTTCTTCTTTAATCTAATGAAAAAAATCCTTTAAAAATATTTTCTGTTAACTGTACAATTTATTTTACTTTCAGGTTCAAATAGTCTGTTTCTAATGAGTGTGTATTTGTGTGTGTGTGTGTGTGTGTGCTCTTAGTTTGCTTTGTGTCTGCTGATCTGACTTGTTACTGCTGTTATATAGGAAAACAACTTATTTTTATAAATTTACTATGTAAGTAACTCAGTTACTAAATTGTCATAATTATTTTTAATCTCCCCTTTTCTAAATAATATTATTTCTTCTTATTTTTTTATTGTACTCTTGGAACTTCCAGGAAAACTTTAAATATAGTATGATAGCAAGTTTAAGGATACATACTATATATGGATGGCCAAAAAGCACATAAAAAGATGCTCAACATCACTAATTATTAGAGAAATGCAAGTCAAAACCACAATGAGGTATCACCTCACAGCAGTCAGAATGGCCATCATCAAAAAGTCTACAAACAGGACTTCTCTGAGGGCGCAGTGGTTAAGAATCCACCTTCCAATGCAGGGGACACAGGTTCAAGCCCTGGTCCGGGAAGATCCCACATGCCGTGGAGCAGCTAAGCCTGTGCGCCACAACTACTGAGCCTGCACTCTAGAGCCCATGGGCCACAACTACTGAGCCCATGTGCCACAACCACTGAAGCCTACGCGCCTAGAGCCCGTGCTTTGCAACAAGAGGAGCCACCTCAATAAGAAGCCCATGCACCACAGCGAAGAGTAGCCCCACTTGCCGCAACTGGAGAAAGCCTGCATGCAGCAATGAAGACCCAATGCAGCCAAAAATAAATAAATAAATACATTTATACAAAAAAATGTCTACAAACAATACATGCTGGAGAGGGTGTGGAGAAAAAGGAACTCTCCTACACTGTTGGTGGGAATACACTGTACGTTGGTACAGCCACTATGGAGAGCAGTATGGAGGTTCCTTAAAAAACTAAAAGTAGACCTACCATATGACCCTGCAGTCCCACTCCTGGGCATATATCCAGAGAAAATGATACATGCACCCCAATGTTCATTGCAGCATTATTTACAATAGCCAGGACATGGAAGAAACCTAAATGTCCATTGACAGAGGAATGAGTGAAGAAGATGTGGTACATATGTACAATGGAATATTACTCAGCCATAAAAAAGAATGAAATAATGCCATCTTCAACAACATGGGTGGACCTAGAGATTGTCACACTGAGTGAAATAAGTTAGACAGAGAAAGACAAATATCATATAATATCGCTTATATGTGGAATCTAAAAAATTGGTACAAATGAACTTATTTACAAAACAGAAATAGAGTCACAGATGTAGAAAACAAATTTATGGTTACCAGGGGGGAAAGCAGGTGGGTGGGTGAGTGGAGGGATAAACTGGGAGACTGGGATTGACAAATACACACTACTATATATATAATAGATAACTAATAAGAACCTATTGTACAGCACAGGGAACTCTACTCAATACTCTGTAATGACCTATATGGGAAAAGAATCTAAAAAAGAGTGCATATATGTATATGTATAACTGATACACTGTGCTGTATAGCAGAAACTAACACATTGTAAATCAATTATACTCTAATTTTTTTAAAAAAGGATACATACTATACAGAGAATATATACAATAAAATTTTACATATTATATATTACATATATTATAGTGTGCACACAGTAAAATTTTATATTATTTAATAATATTGATATTATTTATTAGTTTTGAAGTCTTCATCATGTAAAGTTAGTATTTTTCTATTGATAGTTTGCTCAAAGCTTTACTTTTCTTGAATGTGAAGAAATAATATAAAATTTCTTCAAATTTTTTAACATCTAATATCTTCTCTTCTTTGCTTATTAAAGTATATCTTAATATATTAATATATATCTTAATTTGGACTAACCTCACATTCCTGTATAAACTTTATTTAATAATTTTTTATTAAAAATATTTTTAAATATTTTATTAAAATTATTTTTATATAATAAAATATTTTATATATAATTTTATGTATTATATATAATTTTTAATATATTTTATATATAATATTTTATTAAAAATTATTTTTATATATTTTATAATTTTAACATGCTGATTTATATTATTAATATTTTATTAATACATTTCTATTCTTAAAAATTAGTCTGTAGGTTTTCTTGAGTTATCTTCATGGTTTACTATGATAATTATACTTGATTTATAAGTTTAATTGAGAAGAAATATATTGCTTTCCACACACAGAGAAATTTAGACAGCATAAGCATTATCTGTTCTTTGTTTTTAAGAACTTAAAACTCTCTGTACCCATCATTTTGAAGGTCTTTAATAACATGTTCAATATCTTCCCTTTTAATAAGTCTACTATGTCACATCTTCTGTTTTGAAACAAATCATAGACAATAGCTTATTTCATACAAATTTTCCCATGTTATTCATATAATTGTATATTATTCTTTTAAGTGTTTAATCTCTCCCATATTTGTGGCCCCTTGCTGTTATATAAATTTCTTATTCTTAATTTCCTGAAATTTTCTTGATTTACAAGAAGTTTGACTATTTAATTTACTCAAAACATTAGTTCTTACATTTGTCTTTTTAATTTTTAAAATTTTCTAATATATTAATTCAGATTTTGTCCTTGTAATTTATCATATTATCACCAAGGTGTTTTTTATTTCTTTTTTTTTTTTTGAGGGGGCTGGGGTAGGGGAAGTGAGTTATCACCTGAAGAGTTAATCCTCATTTTCCGAGTTCAATAGTTAATGTGTGCCTCTGAAGGCATACTTTTCTGCCTCCTTTAAGTTTTCATGGATGTTTATTATTCTAATTGGCATTAGTGTCTAAGATTATAACTGGACACAATACATTGTCTTTGATCCTAGAGCTATTTGGTGGACTGTTTTCATCCTCTTTATTTTTCTATTTCAAGTAGGTATGTATTTTGTAAACATTCTATAATGCTCATATTTTTTAGTATTGAAGTACTTGAGTCTCATTTTAAAATAATAACAGCCCTTACGCAGTTACTATTATGATGTTTAGTAAAAATTTTTTCTAATGTAATATAATCTGGCAAGTCAGATTTCGGCTTACTGTATTAGTATCTAAATCAAGAAACTTAGGAGGAGATTTAGGGTTTTTCATCAGCTTCTAAATCTGGGAGCTAAGTCTAAGTAATATCTCATATGGTATCATTATTTTTAAACAAACTTTTACGTCCCTCAGTGCAAAAGTAAACCATAACTCAAACAACTTCTAAAGATCAGAGCATTGGGGCCAGAATTAATAATGTGGTATAACGCTAAATTAGTTCTGACAAGAGTTGTGTCCTTTTAGTCCTTCGAAATGACTAAATAATCAAAGGGGGGAAATGAAGCTTAGCAGCTGATGGAGAGGAATTGTTTCAACACATCACACATAAGGGGAAAGTCTATACTGTTTTAAGCTACTCTATTGATTTCTCCTTTGACCTTTCAGTAAGATCGGGCTCATGTTCACCACGACGTCCATGACAGCTGCTATCAGGAACCCTGTGGGTGAGTTGGAAGATACCCAATTTCTTTTGAAACAGTGCATTCTAAAAAGAAGCTGCTGTTGCTTTTGATATTAAAAAACACAAGTGCAAAAAGGTCCATATTTCCTGAAGCATCACTACTGTGGAAGGCATATTTGTGGGATGAGTTTCAAAACATGACTTTAACGACAGAACAATACTTCAGTCTTCACCAGATGAATCACTGAAAAGCCAGACCCCAAATCCTTCCCTATGCGTCCCAAGAATCCCTATATTGTCTTATATTTGTTCCCAAACAGCCAAAGCTGACCCTTCTCACCTTTTGACATCTAGCCTGTTTCCTCTTTCCCACTACTTGTATTTCAGCACCTGGTCCCTATGTGAACATCACATTGATTTATAAATGCAACTCCTCACACCTAGTCAATGTCAGTTCTTCCTCTTGTCTCTATCTCATAATAATAACAGTTTTCATGAGCAGCCCCTTCATTGTTTTGCAACAGCAGGGATTATGTTTAGCTATTCAGAATCACAGAAACACTCCATTTGAATAGGACCAAGACACCATTGCTTTGTTCACCATCTTACAGCTACAAAGTAGGAGCATGACATTCTTAAGTTTACACACAGCTGGTCTATAGGAAATGTAGGGCTTGAATCTAACTTTCCTGAATTCAGTCCTGTGTGCTTTCTTCTCTATCAGTCATTTTCCAACTTTGCAAAACCCCAGAACACTTTAAATGATGTATTCTGTTGAGTCAAAGAATAGAAAACTCATTAAAGAGAGCTAAATTAAAATAAATGTTGGAAAACTAGACCCTGTCTGTTCAACCTCCCCGTTTCTTCTCCTTCTACAGACCCTGAAGCAAGCCGGCAAACATATAATTTGAAAACCACTGCTGCAGAAGACATTAAACAACAGAAAGGACAATCAGGAATGCCAGAGGCTGAGGAGCTAGGGGATGGGATAGGGATGTGGGGAAGAAATTGCAATTTTAAATAGGGTGCTCAAGGCAAACCTCATTGAGAAGGTGACACTTGAGCAATGATTGAAAGCAAGTGAGGGAGCGATCCATGTGGCCACCTGGTGGAAGAACATTCCTGGTAGAGGGAACAACCATTGCAAACCCCTGAGCTTGTCTGAAACACAGTAAGAAGGTGCATTTGGAAATATGAGAGAGGAAGGTTTAATCTTCTAGCCATCCAGGTCAGATAAGAGAGTCCTGATGATACTGTGGCAACAGATGTTGTAGCTAAATCACCTTTTGTATCATCTTTACTGATATACCAAGCACGCCCAACCCTCTCATTGTACAAAGACTTATTCAACCTTAATTTCCTTAAATGTGTGTGTTTCTGTATAAATCTATTAACAAGAAGCTTGCCAATGGGTTTGTTCTAGATGATATCACTTATTGTTATTTTTAGACACTTAGTTACATGTTTGGGCACCCATCAAACTGAGAACAGAGCAACTTGGACAAAATCATTACATGCGTATGAGATATAATCACATCTAGACACGTTTCCTCTAAAGATGCTGCCTCCACATATATCCAGAAAAAACTATAACTTGAAAAGATACATGCACCCCTATGTTCATAGCAGCACTATCTACAATAGCCAAGACATGGAAACAAACTAAATGTCCATTGACAGATGAATGGATAAAGAAGATGTGGTACATATATACAATGGAATATCACTCAGCCATAAAAAAGAATGAAATCATGCCATTTGCAGCAACATGCATGGACCTAGAGATTATGATACTAAGCGAAGTACATCTGACAGAGAAAGACAAATATCGTATGATATCACTTATATGTGGAATCTAAAATACGACACAAATGAACCTATCTATGAAACAGAAACAGACTCACAGACATAGAGAACAGACTTGTAGTTGCCAAAGCAGGGAGTGTGGGGGAGGGATGGATTGGGAGTTTGGGGTTAGCAGATGCAAAAACTATTATATATAGAATGGGTAAACAACAGGGTCTTACTGTATCCTGTGATAAACCACAATGGAAAAGAATATGAAAAATAATACATATTATATATATATATATAATATATATATAACTGAAATCACTTTGCTGTACATCAAAAACTAACACAACATTGTAAATAAATCATACTTCAATATAAAAAACAAAGATGCTGCCTCCACAGTAGGGTGAGGTTTTTTTTGGAGTCTGAGAAGCTGTGTCATTTCTTTGTCCAAAGAGTCAGGGAGGTCTTTCCCAAGAACTGAGTTTGATCAAGATATCCAGAACTCCACAAAACACTGTGTCCTACTCCAAACTCTCCATGTTCCGGGACCACCCCTTTCCTTTTCCCATTGGTTTGCTCTGCCCAGAATGCTTTTCCTCTGACCTTCCCTCCTTCATCATCCCATCTACCTGGAAAATTCCCATTCTTCCTCCTAGATCCAGTTCATTGATCACCTCTCCCGTGGCAGGCAGAGTAAGTGGCTCTCTTCTCTGTGCTCCTTCAACATTCTGCTTCTGCCTCCTTTGTAGTACAAGTTGCATCCTACCATTGCTGTAGAAATGTGCACATCTTCGTCTTGTAGCAGATGGTGAGCTCCTTGAGGACACGTGCTGACAATTGATTCATTTCTGCATCTACGGGCTGAACCCATCTGATACACAGTAGGCTCTTAAATGTCTAACAAACGTGTGAATGAGTCATGCTAGTTCGATCCTATTATGCTGGTCCATGCTGTGGAAACTAACAGTTTGGACATCTGTGGAGAAAATTTCTTTGTTGAGAATCAAAACTGAAATGTCCTGATATCACTACTCACTGGGATTATATAAAAAAGCAAACCACCTTGGGTCTCACCCAACATGAACTAGACTTGCATGGAACCATGTTTGATTATATAGGTTATAGGTCCTGGAAACTAGAATAATCACTCTCATTCAGGAGATGAGATTTATAGATGAGATAAATAGAATGCCTTACCAGAGATGAATTCATTTATTTATTTATTCCATGCACGCTTATTGAGCTGCAGGCACTGTGCTAGACACTTGAATATATCAGTGGAAGAAAAAAAAAGACCAAGACTTCTGCTCTTATTGAACTTAACATTTCATCTGTAGTTAACAGAAATAATTCATTGACTTCTTTTTAAATAGAGCAGGATAAGAGGGATCAGTAAATGCAAGGGGTTAGGGAGCAGATTTCAGTATTAATAGAGCAATGGGCCTAATCAAGAAAGGTGACCTTTGCATGGAGATATAAAGGAATAGAGACCTCATAAGAAATTTCAGCTCAGCAGTGTCTTCTATGGATTAGAACCTCCTATAGCAAGGAGCCCAGAGGAGCAAACCCAGTAAACATTCTTGGCACCATCTGCTACATTATCCAAGTACCGGTAGCCTGCAGAAATGGCATCCATAAAATATTCTAATAGCATAGCCATCTCCAAGATGAATCTGGTCTATGCATTTTAAAGATAGAAAAATGTTTCCACATCACTGCTTTGCAAATGTTTTTAAAGATCAAGGAAATTGGCCAATTTGAAAATGTTTAAAACGGAACATTTTTACATCACCTCCTATATTACCCATCCCTTCACAGTACATTTTGTGAAGCCTGCACAAGGGGTACTGTTATGGCCCCCCACACACACACACCTCATGGGATGAAAGTGCTGAATAAATACTGTTGGTAAAATGCCCCGAGATGATAGATTCATGACAAGTTCGCTGGTGGTCGCTGTGCTTTGGATAAGATGAGGTCCTTTTACTTTGTGAGCTCCTAAAAGATTTTGCCACTTGGAGAAAAATGACTCAGGCAGAGCTATCATTATTACTACTATTCTTTTATTCTTGCCAGAAACTGCCATTTCAAAGTGTGTTCCTTTCTGGATTGAAAAACAAAATAATGAGCCCATGTTTTTATTTCCTGGGAGGCCACATTCATTTACATTCACTCACTGTTTAGACTCCGCTGGTCTGTAATCTGCACGATGCTTCTAGACCCGGGTTTACAATCATAGCTAGGGCAAAGTGAGTTCTCAAAGCCTAGATTTTGCAAGATGCCTAGGTTGTGCTTATGTTAGCTCAGAGGTTCTAGTGCCTTCAGCACCATATCCATATATATGTGCTGAGCCATCTGATATGAAGCAATCTGGGTTCTTGCTTGTTGTGTTAAATCTCTGATGGGTCCTGTCTTCAGAGGCCAAGCATCACAGTGCCTATCTGCTGGATAAATCTATCAGGTCCCTGACCTGTCAGATTTTTGTTTTGTTTTGTTTGTTTCTTTTGTGATAGGTGAATAACACTAACTTATATTTATATAGCACTACCAGGTGAAGAGTCTCTTTGTTCAAGACTAAACCAGATTGGTGATAAAAAGTAACTTAGTAAAAAGATAATATTCCTAGTCTTTCTCTGACCCCATCTACTCTGAGTATCCAGGCCTTCAGCCCATCATACTCTCGGAATCCACAAGGAAACTTCATAGATGCTTCTTGCCTATCAGTGGCTAGCCCCTGGTTTTTGCTTTCCCCTGCCACTTCCTGTGATGATGTATATCAGCTGCTTCAGTCATCAGAGCATCCAACCAGAGCATTTCTGTTCTGGTTATCTATGGCTGTCTCACAAACACACTAAAACTTAGTGGCTTAAAACAACCGCCATTTTATTTGCCCATGATTCTGTTTTTTGGGCTGGGCTCAGCTGGTCTCTCCGGTGCTCACTCCTGCGATTCCATTCAGCTGGGATGCTGGCACATGGACATCTTTGCCTGTGTGATCTTGGAGCCTCTCCCGTTCCATGGGAACCCTCCACTTTGTCTCTCCATGTGCCCTTGACAGTGGTGTGACTGGGCTTCTTGTACAGGGGCTTAAGTCTCCCAAGAGCACAAAAGCAGTAGCTTCCAGACATTGATAATGATTTACATTCTTTCCACACGTAATATACTCACCTTCTACTCCACAGGAGCCCAGATTTGGATCCATTTTAACATCATGCTTGGACTGAAGGTCCAGAGTATTGTCTTCTAAATCAGACCCACGAGTAGAGGGTGCTCCGTTTGTGTTTTCCTCAGGGTCAGCCCAGTAAGTGCAAGTCCTCTTAGTCTGAAGATTTGTAAACTCACCCCATACACCCAAAGGTGTGACACAGAATTAGATACAGCAGCTGAATAACTGTAGTGAACACTCCCACACAAACAAGAAGTAAAAGAAGTTGCTTATCAGGAACTGGTTCATGGAAATTCTGAAATCTACCTTGGCATGCATCACCGATTCTCCTACTGCAGGAGCAGGAAATATTCTTGTATAAGGGCCGGATGGATTCAATTTTATTCCTTGGAAAGAGTGTGTGTGTGTGTGTGTGCGTGTGTGTGTGTGTGTGTGTGTGTGTATGCACGCATGCGCGCGTGCATGTCTTGGCTCTGCTCTCTGAGCTGTTAGTCCTGGCCTCTGCACCATCCATCATCCTTCCTTTCAAAAATGAAATAACCTGTTTGTAGCTATAGACCTTCTCATCCTACTACTCCCTGTCTATAGAAGTTCAGATGCCCAAAAGCCTCCTGACATTTTTAACTATCCCTATCCCTTTTAGTCCAAGCTGGTAACGCTTCCTTTAATGTAATTATGTTTAAAAATTTTGTAGGTTTTCTATGAATCATGTCAGTGTTTACTTCACCCCCAGATATATTCAAGACAAGTCATACTCTACTTTGGGTTGCTGTGAAAAGACGCCTTTAAGATTCTTAACCCTTTCTCACCTAGTTGAGTCTATAAGGCACCACGTTACAACTTTCTGAAGGCATAACAAAGGATTTAACACCTGCATTCTTGATTTGATCTTGACCCTAAGGACATCTTTCACTGAAGAATCCCTGGATTTGATCCTTCTCCTGAGGACATTTATTACTTTGAGAATCTTTTTCTGACAGGGGATCTGGGAGTGAGAAACAGTTTTATGTCCCAAATTAGCAATTTCGGATTTGAATTTATTTTTTTAATCTAGATTCTGCTCAAAAATTGAACAGTTTATTCCTTAGTTCATCAGCCTCCGATACAGCTAGAAGAAAGTCAGCTGGCACTCTTAGCATTCACCTTAGATATTTCCTCAGCTAGAAGCACAAATTCATTGAATACATTTTCTGTATTCCCAGTTGCATAGGTGATAGTGTTGCCAAGTGTTTTGCCACTGCATAGCATGACTCTCTTTCCTTCCAACTTCTATTTACAAATTTTTTCATTGCCTTTCTAGCCTCTGGCACATATATTACATACAGTAAGTCCCCTACATATGAACGAGTTCCATTCTGAGAGCATGTTCGTAAGTCCATTTTGTTCGTTAAGTATAACAAAGTTAGCCTAGGTACCCAACTAACACAATCGGCTATATAGTACTGTAATAGGTTTATAATACTTTTCATACAAATAATACATAAAAAACAAAAAAATACAAAAAATAAAGCAAACACTTGTAATCTTACACTATGCAGTACCTTGAAAAGTACAGTGGTACAGTACAACAGCTGGCATCCAGGGGCTGGCCTCGAGTGAACAGGTAAGAAGAGTTACTGACTGGAGGAGGGGGAGGAGGTGGGAGATGGTAGAGCTGAAGGATCGTCAGCAACAGGAGGTGGAGGGGAAGCTGCAATGTCACTCACGCCTGACGTTGACCAAACACACATTCGCATGTTTGAAAGTTCACAAATTGAAGGTTCTAATGTAGTGGACTTACTGTATTTGTTATGGCAGCACCCCATTTCAAGGCACCAATGTCAGTTTTAGCTATTTATTGCTGCATAACAAAGAACCCCAAAACATAGTGAATCCAAACAATACCATTTTATTTTCTCATAATTCTGTGGGTCTATAATTTGCATAGGGTTCAATTTGGCGGTTCCACTGTTCCATACAGCTTCAGCTTGGGCCATTCCCATGGCTGCATTCAGCTAACGTGTGGGCTGCCTTAAAGATACAAGAAGGCTTCATTCACGTGCTTAGCCCTCATGCTCCTTATGACCCCTCTCTCTCTTTGTGGATAGGTTGGGCTTCCTCACAGCATGGTGGTTTCAGAATAGTAATACATTTTTCATAATAGCTGTTTTCCAAGAGAGAACATTCCTGAAGGGAGGGTAGAAGCTGCATAACTCTTTAGGCTCAATCTTGGAAGTTAAGTACTTGACTAAAGAAAGTCCCAGGTCCAGCCCAGTTTCAACAGAGAGGGTGATCCAAGAGCAACCAATGTAATAAATTTCATACAGATTATCATAGTTTCCCCCCAGATTTTTTCTTTTTCTCAATAATAGGGGAAGCTGGCCTATTTTTTCTCTGATCAGTCTTCTGGGCCCACTGTACCATCCAGCACATTCCAACATGTTCTAGCTACTACCTTGATTAGAAAATAAATCTTGATGGTGCTAAGCGTCTTTAATCATGTACATATGAGCCATTTCTATAGCTCATTTAGTGGAGTATCTGTTCAAATTATTTGCCCACTTTTTTTTTTTTGTCTTTATATTACTGAGTTTTAAGAGATTTCTTCTGTATTTTGGATACAAGTCGTTTATCAGACAGGTACAAATATTTCTTTCCCAGTCTATGGCTTATTTGTTTCTAATTGGTATCTTTTAAAGAAAAGGTTTTAGTTCTGAGGAGATCCAATTTATCAATATTGTGTGTTTAAAGTTTGTCTTCATTGATTTACAGTTAAGAAATTTTTGCCTGTCCCAAGTTTACAAAGGTTTTCTTTTATGGTTCTTTCTGTAAATTTTATAGTTCAGCTTTTTACTTGTAGGTCTATGATTCCATTTGTGTGTGTACTCACATATGCCTGTGTCTGTATGGTTTGAAGGACTCTTTTTTTTTCCTGTTTGGATAGATGATTTTTCCAGAACAATTCTTTGAAAAGATTTTCTATTTTCCATTAAATTGCCTTGGCACCTCTGTCATAAATCAAGTGGATATTTATACGTACATGTGTCTGTACTTTCTCTTATGTTCTACTGTTCTGCTTTTACCAATACCACACAGTTAAAGTTTCCTCTAGTAAACCAAATGTCTGTGACTTCTAAGGGATAGTTTTTGTAAATTTCTTCCATGAAGAGACACATTTTCTTGTTTCTTTGCATGTTTTATAATATTTTGTTGAAAATGGGACATATTGAATATTATAACATGGTAACTCTGGAAATCAGATTCTTCCTCCTCCTCTGAGCTGTTTTGATTGCTTGCTGTAGTCTGTAGCTGTTTGCGTTCAGCTAGTGTTTTGACAGGTATTTCCTTGAATGCCAAAGTCTTGCCCCGACAAAGCAGAGAAAATAATATAAAAATGAACAAACAGATGATGATGATGACGATGATAAGAAGAAGAAGAATGAGAAGAAGAAAGCTCACTTGGTCTTTGCAGGTTGGCCATATGCTGGAGCTCTTCTCCAACACTTAGGCCATTTACAACTCTGCATTGCTTTTCACTTCCTGCTTGCTCTCAGCCTTGAGATTAGCCAGAGTGAAAGTTTAGGATGTTCTCAGGTCTTTTTGAAGATTCATCTTGCCTTGGACCTTTCTATGACTCTAAATTTCCCAGTATACACAGGTGCTTTTGAGTGACCTAATTTCCCAAAGAATCTCTCTTCCCAGATGTGTCCCCAAACTTTGGGTGCTCTATTGTATGCTTCAACCGTAATCTTTCGCCCCAGGTGACTGTGGTTTGTTCAATTGCTTTACAATGGTTTTGAGGAATGCCTGCTGCTTTTCACCCTACTTTACTTCTGGGTTAGGTGAAACAAAGGCAAGGGACTTGTGTCAGGCCTTCAGGCAGCCTGCAGGCAGATTAGAACAGAGAAATATAATTCTTTGCAAATAAGGTCTATTCTGCTCCCTCCAGAATCAGTGACTAGGGTCCCACGCTGAGAAAATAAACCACTGTCTTCAAAACTTCTGCCACCTTGAGGAGGGTAAAGAGCAGGGGCAAAAAAATGAGACATAGCTTTCCTACCATTTTTTTTTAAGAGACTATGCCTATTTATTTATTTTTAAAACATCTTTATTGGAGTATAATTGCTTTACAATTGTGTGTTAGTTTCTGCTTTATAACAAAGTGAATCAGCTATACATATACGTATATCCCCGTATCTCCTCCCTCTTGCGTCTCCCTCCCTCCCTCCCACCCTCCCTATCCTACCCCTCTAGGTGGTCACAAAGCACCGAGCTGATCTCCCTGTGCTACGCGGCTGCTTCCCACTAGCTATCTATTTTACGTTTGGTAGTGTATATATGTCCATGCCTCTCTCTCACTTCATCCCAACTTACCCTTCCCTCTCCCCGTGTCCTCAAGTCCATTCTCTACATCTGCGTCTTTATTCCTGTCCTGCCCCTAGGTTCTTCAGAACCATTTTTGTTTTTTTTTTAGATTCCATATATACGTGTTAGCAAACGGTATTTGTTTTTCTCTTTCTGACTTACTTCACTTTGTATGACAGACTCTAGGTCCATCCACCTCACTACAAATTTTCGTTTCTTTTCATGGCTGAGTAATATTCCATTGTATATATGTGCCACATCTTCTTTATCCATTCATCTGTTGGACACTTAGGTTGCTTCCATGTCCTGGCTATTGTAAATAGAGCTGCAATGAACATTGTGATACATGACTCTTTTTGAAGTATGGTTTTTTCAGGGTATATGCCCAGTAGTGGGATTGCTGGGTCGTATGGTAGTTCTATTTTTAGTTTTTTTAAGGAACCTCCATACTGTTCTCCATAGTGGCTGTATCAGTTTACATTCCCACCAACAGTGCAAGAGGGTTCCCTTTTCTCCACACCCTCCCCAGCATTTATCGTTTGTAGATTTTTTGATGATGGCCATTCTGACTGGTGTGAGGTGATACCTCATTGTAGTTCTGATTTGCATTTCTCTAATGATTAGTGATGTTGAGCATCCTTTCACTGAGAGGCCAGATTCCATAGGGCTTTGTGGGCCATTTTAAGGACTGGCTTTTACTCTGGGTGATGTAGGAAGCCATCTGAATACTTCTAGGAAGGGAGTGACATTATATGACTTAGATTTTAAAAGAATCATTCTGGCTTCTTTGTTGGGAAAAAAAATTCTCTTGGACAACAAGGGTATTAATGCAGATTTTCTTTATCTTCTTCTAGCTAGATAACCTGCTTCTTTGTCCTGCTGCACTTTTCTGGGGTTCCTAAGGAATAACTATACACAATGATATCACATCCTTACATTTGATAACCAAGTTAAAGACTGCCTGATCAATGAGGTCTATTGGTCTTGGTCTCAAGACAGTGAATGTCAATATAATTTTGTGGTCTGTTGGCTCCCCAGCCAAGCATGGGCAAGATTCACTGCCTTTTGCCTTGACTCAGTTGGATTCACAGTGTCTCTGCATTTATGATTCCACTTCTCATGACTAGTTGAGATTCCTTAGGTTGTAAGCAACTTTATAAAGGATTTCTTTACGTTTATAGTCATATTTCAACAAACCCAAAGGCTAAAAGGAAGCCAAGTGTCAGAGATACTGGAATCAGGATCTGGAAAGCCAATGGGTACTCAGGGAATCCTCAAAAAAGTGAATGGGATTAGGCCATCGGGTCAAATTATCAGGATCTAAACAATTATGTCCAAATGGACAGTCACATTGTACAAAGGTGCCACAGGGGGCCCCCTTGTGGAAGGAGGTGGGGTATTTTCATGAAAGGGAAGGTGACTGAAGAATTGTACTATTCTTCTTATAGTAGAGAGTGTATTATGGATAGTATAGTACAGAGACAACTTATTTCAAGTTTAACATATTATTTTCTCTGACTGTACCACTCAGTAAAAGCCCAAAAGACCAGCTCAAGAAACCAGCTAGATCTGTGCTGTCCAAAATAGTAGCCCTTAGCCACATGTGGCTACTAAACCCTTGAATGAGACTAGTCCAAAATGAGATGTATAATAAGTACAAAATACATATTGGATTTTGAAGACAAAGTACAAAAAAGAGTGTAAAATGCCTCACTGATTTTTTTATTAATTACATGTCTGGAAATACTGCATAAAATAAAATGTATGATTGAATTTACTTTTATCTATTTCTTTTTACTTCAATGTGAATATTAGAAAACCTTAAATTACATATTTAGCTCATATATTTTTATTGGACAACACTGGACTAGATTCATTGTATATTTCAACACCGAATGACTAGCATACCACGTATGTGCAAATATTAGGAGGAGAACACATGGCCTTAGCAAACACTGCCAGTGCTCCTCCAACGTCCCCTTGGATCTCTGAATTTATCTCCAGCTCTGTGCACTTTGCTATAAGTGGCCTGTACCTTCAGATAAAGGTCTTTTGGCTACTCTAGCCACCTCCCACTGTATGCCTGGGAGCTTCCATCCCTCCAGGGCAGCTTATAACCAATGGCTGACTGTTAGAGGATTAAGAAAGCCTAGCTCCACTGCTTTGAGTTTTGACAAACTGAGATGCAAACTATATACACTCCAAATTCCCCACAGGATCAGACTGAGATTAGACTTTGCCTGAAATCACCCCTGACCAACTTCTTTCCCTTCCCTGTCTTGTTTCCCCCAATCTTTTATCAGGTTATCTTGGGAGCACTAAGTTCATAAATCACTTGCAAGTGAATCCTCATCTCAGGCTCTGCAGCTGGGGAGTTTAACTAAAGACACATGGTGATTTTCTTTAATTGGCATTTGGACAGAATTTAGTAATAAGGGTATGATTCCTGATGAACCACATTGTTGCCTATGCTTTGGAGAGTCTTTTGCTTAGAGACATGAAGTCTAAAGAAATCTACAACTGCAGGGTCTTAATCCATATCTCTGTTCTCAAATAATAGACAAGTAGTAAGTGCACACAACACTGAAGGATGATGTCTAATTGTGAAACGCCTTTTCTTTGGCTACTGAGAAAGGTAATTTTATTGTAAACAAGTCCAGATTGATCTGAAAAATAATCCTCTGTGTTAGAGAAAAGTATATTTGGACTATTCTTCTTCAAATGTCATGTGTGCAGGGCACGCATGGCACGCAACAGGACATCTCTGACTGATTAGATAAGTGCCCCAGGGCTTGCCACGACTATTAGTCAGATTAAATATAGATCCATTCACAAGTTCAATTCCGGCAAAAAAAAAGAAAGAAAGCAACAAAACAACAACAGTAACAAATAAGGTCAAAACAATGTAATAAACCATGCTAAAGTAGGTACAGTAAAATGGAAGGTATTGAAAAAGAGTAGAACTTTAGTAAAAATACTGGGAAGAAAGAAAAATCCATTTATTTTCCCACATTAAAAAATGATGTGATTTGAAATAAAGATCTAATTTTTACTTCCTCTTAAGGCTGTTCTGTTGTCTTAGTATAAGAGGTGAGCAATGTATTCCTGTTCAGTGCAAATGTATATTTTCTATAAGAAATGTCTCTCTATCCTATTAATACATCTCCTTTCTCCAATTTTCTCAGTGACTAATCCCTCACTTCGCAACTATGGTTATATTAGGGCACCACAGATGTTGGTTAAAAAATATACTGAGAAGTAAATGAGGCAAAATCTCAGCAATATCAGGATTGTTTGGAAAGTCACTTCCTTTAATACACAAAGCTGACACATAAAAAGATAAGGGAAGGTTGAATTTGTTCTGGCTTACAGAAAACCCAAGGTGTTATAGTGGGAACCAAAGAAGCAGGCAAATATGTTTGCCTGAAAATGAAAAATCCTTTTTTTTCAATAATAGCAAATATTTGCCTTCAGTTGAGAGCAAATCAGTGTCGCTCTTCTGGGAAGCAGTGCTGGTTGTACCGAAAAATGAGACCGAATGATGCCACCCTATGCCATTTCTCCTCTCTATAGTAACGCATCATATGGGAGCAATGCTACTAACTATTGGAGATGTTTGTAAATGGGTGAGAGGTTGTGACTGGGGCCAAGTAGAATGAAAGAGGTCAAGTACACTGATAATTGAGAAATGTATACCAGTGAAGGGATTGGGAGATTTTCCCAAGGGGAAAAAAAAAGTAATTTTACTCATGAGAAGAGAGTAAATTGGTGAATTTACCCCGTATAATTAATGATGGCATTACATCCTTTATATTTATTTAGAATTTATCTAGAATCAGGATAAATTTATTTAGAATCAGGAAAAATGAAGATGTTCAAAGTAGCTTGGTTCATGTCTGGAAACAACCAGGAGAAATTTTTGCTGGGCTTACTTGCAACAGCATTGCTTTTTTTTTTTTTTTGCTCTTTTCACAGGTGTTTGCCTTGATGGCAAAATTGGTTTTGATTATTCTAATAAGCTAAACATCAGTGACTTTGTTAGTGATATACTATATATCCATGCACAGACTTTTAAATACGGTGAAGGACAAAGAAGAACATCTACCTTTATTACTAACTTTCGATAAGAAATACTTCTCTGTTCAGGATTCTTCAATGGAAATAAAAATAGTATCCAGGCGTTTGGTTCTTAAAACCAGTAAGTATTTGGACATTGATATTCATAGTTGAATTTGGCATAGTCTTAATGATAGAATCAGCTGTTTTTATAATTTTTATCTATTCAGCTGGTTAACCTTGTATTAATTTATCCACTGTAAGATTTCTGAATCCTTGTATACTGTATTAAAAATGGTACGGCTACGCAGTAGGTGCAGAAAGGCAATGCTGGTAATAGTAACAACAACTACAGCTATAGATGAGCTCCTCAAGGTAAACAAATTTTCCAGAGTCTTGAAGTCTAGTTCATTTTAAGTACGCAAACTTTTAATTTCAATAATTTGTTTAGACATATCTTGAAAATGCAGCTATCTCTTCCATTTACCCTAAGGCAAAAGGATTCAATGGAATTTCACTTTTAGTTTAGTTTTCAGAATTATCTCTATATACCTTAATTAACGTACTGTCCTAGAAGCCTTGAGGACGCAGAGTTCTTTGCCACTAGGCTAAAACATCCAGAACTGCTGTACATTTTTGTTTTATGAATTGCCCCTCTCTCTCCCTCTCTCTCTCTCTCTCCTTGTTTTATCTCTGCCTCTCTCCATTTATTAACTATTGTGGGTTAGAAAATCAGATAATTGAGGGTAAGATTGTATTTTACAGACAGATATACATATACAGACATTAAAATTCTTGTTTAACAACAGATTACATTTTTGACTTTGAAAAATAAATTAAACTCTGTAAACCTGAGTTTATTATAAAGTA
This sequence comes from Phocoena phocoena, assembly GCF_963924675.1. NCBI lineage: Eukaryota > Metazoa > Chordata > Mammalia > Artiodactyla > Phocoenidae > Phocoena > Phocoena phocoena. The sequence goes on along the minus strand of NC_089220.1, from coordinate 136,459,066 downwards.
GACATAATAATCATACTTACCTTGTTAGGGTTTGTGGGAAGATGAAATAAGGAGTCATATGTGAGTGTATGCTCCCAAAGGGGTAGCTGTCCTCACTATTCTTATTGTTGCAATTATTATTATTGTTGTTGTTGCTATTGTATAGCTCCTTTGAAGGAGGAGCTAAGAACAATGCAAAGAGTAAAGGATTAGCACATCAGAGCATGCAAGAACTCGGGGCTTCTCTTTTGGCTACTCAGATTGACCTTATTCTGGGTTCTTCCTTTTGGTCTATGTTTCAATTAGTGGATGCTTCTAGAAAGTGATCTCCGGATACTTGAGTTGTTTCTGTACTGTGTAAAGGAAATTCAGTCCTGATGTTAGGAAAACCACTCATGGCTCCTTGAAGCAAGAAGAGAGGTACTATCTCAAACATGATGAAGGCTTAGAAAGAGATATTTTTTAAATCCATCAGTAGAAAATAGGTTATGTGAAGTGCCTCTACTATTCTTTCATTTATTTAGTGAACACACACTTATTGAATGTTAGTGTGCCCTCCCATGGTTCTGTCTTCTGGGTACTAGGGACCAGATAAGTGGAGTCTATTTTTATGAAGCTTTTTGGTGCTTATGTTTTCTTCTTCATGGAGCTATTCTAGATCAGGAGGGCAGGAATGAGGAAGCAACAGTTTTCTTAAGACATACACCATATCTTACAGGTTTGAAATATATTCTCATAGATCCAGGGGAAACTGGACACGTTGCAAGAACTTAAATACTTGACACCTAAAAAATGTTCAATAAGTACTTGTTGAATGAGTGGGTGATTTAAAAATATAAAGTGGTTAGGCAAATTCCAAATATTTACATTTTTGATATTATCATCACTATAATTAAAATATTAGTTTACATATGAAATTCACCTTTAACAGGCCTACCTGAATTTGAACACTTGAATACAATTAATTCAATTCAGTTAGACAATAACCACATTTGAGTGCAAATGGGCCAGATACTCTGAAAGGCAATATGGATACAAAAGTGAATAAGAAAGATAATCTGTACCTGCAAGGCAGTTATATTACAATAGAGCTTACCAAATATTTCCATTTTTCCAGTAGAGAGAAGTTCTCATAAAGAAAATCTCACAAGTCACTACATTGAACATTTTGAGGTGGACTGAGAAGCAAAAGAAATTGCCCAGTTTCCAAAGTTATCAGTGAAACAGAAGGTGTCAGATGAGAAGGCATGCTTTTTAATGTCCTCATTTTATAGACGAAGCAAGACCTTAAAGATACGAATTTTGTTAAGATTCCCTTTGTGGGGACCATTTTTCTACCTTTTCTCAGCCTGGCAAGCCGCATTCATTCTCTAAGGCACAGATCAAATGTTCCTGCAAGAAACCATTCCTAACTCCTTCAGGCTGAGTTTGTTGCCAAGCCTGCACTTCATTCTCTCCTCTATTATAGCAATTAGAACAGTCATCTGAAATTTGCCTGAACATAAGAATCCCCTTTTGCACCTATTAAAACCCCAGACCCGTGGGACCCATCTCCCTACAAGTACATCAGAGATTCTGATTCTTCATATGTATTACCTGACAGTCTGGTTTTCCTTTTTAATTTTTATTTTATATTGGAGCATAGTTGGTTTGCAATGTCGTGTTAGTTTCAGGTGTACAGCAAAGTGATTCGGTTACACATATACATGTATCTATTCTTTTTCAGATTCTTTTCCCATATAGGTTATTGCACAATATTCAGTAGAGCTCCCAGTCAGCCATAAAAAAAGAATGAAATAATGCCATTTGCAGCAACATGGATGGACCTAGAGATTATCATACTAAGTGAAATAAGTCAGAGAAAGACAAATATCATATGATATCACTTATACGTGGAATCTAAAAGAATAATACAAGTGAGCTTATTTACAAGACAGTCTGTGTTATTTATTTATTTGAATTTTTGAATTTTATTTTTTTTAATAAAGCAGGTTCTTATTAGTCATCAATTTTATACACATCAGTGTATACATGTCAATCCCAATCTCCCAGTTCATCACACGACCACCGCCACCCGCCACTGCTTTCCCCCCTTGGTGTCCATACGTTTGTTCTCTACATCTATGTCTCAATTTCTGCTCTGTAAACCGGTTCATCTGTACCATTTTTCTAGGTTCCACATATATGTGTTAATATTCAATATTTGTTTTTCTCCTTCTGACTTACTTCACTCTGTATGACAGTCTCTAGACCCATCCACGTCTCAACAAATGACCCAATTTTGTTCCTTTTTATGGCTGAGTAATATTCCATTGTATATATGTGCCACATCTCCTTTATCCATTTGTCTGTCGATGGGCATTTAGGTTGCTTCTATGACCTGGCTGTTGTAAATAGTGCTGCAATGAACATTGGGGTGCATGTGTCTTTTTGAATTATGGTTTTCTCTGGGTATATGCCCAGTAGTGGGATGGCTGGATCATATGGTAATTCTATTTTTAGTTTTTTAAGGAACCTCCATACTGTTCTCCACAGTGGCTGTATCAATTTACATTCCCACCAACAGTGCAAGAGGGTTCCCTTTTCTCCACACCCTCTCCAGCATTTGTTGTTTGTAGATTTTCTGATGATGCCCATTCTAACTGGTGTGAGGTGATATCCAGTCTGTGTTTTAAACAAGAATCCGAGGGGACTGTCGTGATAAGAAATATGGAAAGTGTTGCATTAAACCAGTGTCAGTTGGAATGCTTTTGGCTTCAAGTAAGTGAACATTTAATTTAATTTAATTTAGGCTGGCTTCAGCAAAAAAGTCATTTATTAACTCCCGTATCATGAAACGAAGAGTGAGAAGACCTCGGTTTGATTCAACCAGTTGTTACTGTGTCATCCAGGACAGTTTTCTTCCCTCTCTCTGCCCTGCTGTAAACAACCTTAACTTCATCTTTAGGCTGGTTTCCCTTATGGGTATTAAATGGTCTCTTAAAACCAAGAGGTTATTTGGATTCTTGTTTTCTTTTATTTTCCTAGAAAGCTCTGTAAAGTCACTCCTAGTGTTTCAATATCCCAAACTGGCTTGGATCCACAACTCCATCCCTGAACCCATCAATAACAAAGGGGTGGCCGGGATGAGATTACCAAAACTGGTTAAGAATAATCAACCGTGAGGAAATCAGCTGTAAAATGCTTTAGAAATCTATTAATGGATGCATTTGTACACAACAACTGGTTTCCTCCACTAGACCATTTTTAACTGAGGTCAAGGATCATGTTGTATTTATTTTTGTATTTATAACTCCTTGTACAGAAGGTGCTTGGTGTCTGCATAATGGATGTTGTATGAATCACATAGCTAGGTGGGGGCTGAGCTGGTAGACCCAAGTGTTTTGATTCCCATATCACAGTGCTCACCTATACATTGCAAAGAGGGAAGCTCCTTTAAGCAGGTTTATAACGTGATACAAGGGAAGTAGGAAGGTGGAAATGATATTGAGGGCAGGCCTCCTTGTTCAGCTATTTCCCCACTGAGCCTGGCAATGCAAGTGATAAAAAAAACTTCTCTACCTGAAATGTTCAGAAGTGAAAAGCACTGAAATATCAGGGTGCTTTTCTGTAGCTCTTCTTTTTCCTGATTCTGCCTTTGTAATGGACATTATAATCACATATCTGTTAATCTGAACTCTTCTTAAGAGGTAATCATAATAACTCGCCCAGATCTAACATTGTAGAGAAACATTTTATGGCCCTAGGATACATTTTCATCCAAGTTATTAAGTTCCAATTACATCATATTTTCTTCCAAGGAATGCCAAGTACTTGAGGGACAATACTGCAGTCTCTCTCACTTGTCTCTTGGAACTAATTTACACAGATATAACCTTGATACTACAGATAAAGCCCGCTGCTCTTCCTCCCCAAAGAGATGGAAAAATGTCCTTGCTTGTTTAAGATCACACAGTAGAATTAGACAGGGAATACTGGAATGAGAATGCAAATCCTCTCTTTTTCATTAGCTAATAGATGTAGTCTTACTTTATGAAAATATCAGATCTGTATATTGTGCTTTTGTTGAACAAGAATCTACCATGTCACGTGGTCGAGTAAATTTCCAGTAAGGGGAATAAAACTTAAGCTTTTCTGAACATAATTTCTGGACTGTGACTATATCATGACTCATATCACAAGTGTCAGCCTTAAACCAAGCAGCCTGTTGGAAATAGTAATGAGAGAAATAATGATAAGACTATTTACTATTATGTCTTATATTTGGGGTAGATTAAAGGCATTTTTTAAGACTGACAATAACCCCTGTAAAGCAGACTTTAATTTTCTCTTTAGGGACCGGAAGCTCAGATGCTATTTTTATATGGAAGGTCATACAGCTAGTAAAGGGTGGCTTCTAGAATTCAACTCATGTGTCTCTATGTGCAAAGCTCAAAACCTCTTTGCTACTCTGTGCTGTTCTAGAATACTTGAACTGGGAATTCAGCAGAACCCTATTTTGTTGAATTTGAACAAGTCACTTCGTATCTCATTGAGTGAAATTTTTTAACTAAATATAACATCCTCCCCTCCAAATTCTACAGGAGGGCAACTTCATGCAACTCCTCTAGAAGGGAAACACTCTTAGAATGAGGGACAAGCCCTTGTTATCCACTGGACCCAGATAAAGTGTGCAATCATCATCACACGACAATGCATGTGTCTTGGGACCCTGCTTATCTATTTGTTCAATCAAAATAAATCCTCAGAAATCTAGTAGAAAATGCCTCCAACACAAATGGAAAATCACCTTACTCCTTTGCTATAACTGGATTGCAGTATTTTCAATGTTTTTTTTTTTTTTTTTTTTTTTGCAGTATGCAGGCCTCTCACTGTTGTGGCCTCTCCCGTTGCGGAGCACAGGCTCCGGACGCGCAGGCTCAGCGGCCATGGCTCACGGGCCCAGCTGCTCCGCGGCACGTGGGATCTTCCCGGGCCGCGGCACGAACCCGTGTCCCCTGCATCGGCAGGCGGACTCTCAACCACTGCGCCACCAGGGAAGCCCTTTCAATGTTTTTAAAAGGTTCAAGCCACCTCTAAACAGCAGAAATTTCTGCTATAGTTGTCGCAATTAAAGCAGGACCCCAGTAGGCACAGAACAGGTTGCTCCATAAAGCCCACAACTTAAGATACACTGAACACCAATGGAAAATCCATTGAGGAAGAATGAAGAGAGCATGAGGTTGGCTTAATTTCACCCAGACTCTCCATCTTGCCAAGCCTTTCAGATAATAAAGCATGCATATTTAAATTTGAAAGGATTTTTTTTAAATGATTATTTAATAAAATGAGGATGACGTCAGCAAATAACTGGTGAGAGCTAACATTTAATTTTCAAGAGTGCCCTGAGAGACAGATCATGGAGTGAAGCCATTGAAATTACCTGGAAACTCATTGTCAGAAACATTAAACTAACTCAGGCTATAGGAAAAGTACCCGACAGTAACATGAAGAAAGTCTAAGTGGCCCTGGTCGGAAAATAAACAGTGTAGCAGCAGCATACAGGACTGGGGTTGAAGATTAGAAGAAATTCCAAAATCAAAGGCAAAATATTCAGCCAATTAACTCCCAGCTCAGCATCTTATAGCATCAAAGTGCAGGGATGGGAAGAGATCTGAGACACCCTCAAGGGGTAATCAGCTCCCTCTAGGTAAGAATATTTTTCAGCCATACTGAACTGATGGATTTTGACGTGTTTTTAATTTCAGGTTTCACTTTTTATTTAGATTCTAGCTTCCCATCTAGTCTGCTCTCCTGCTCCAAATGCCCAAAATAATTTGTTTTTAATTGACCACACTGGACATGTTTGGGATAGGATTTAAAAGTGTCTCCTCCCCGTTTTAACACTGATATTGTAACAGAGGATGCAGGATACAGCCCCAGATCACATTCAGCATGGCTTTCCTAGCTTCTCAATCCTTCATCCTTCCCTTGTGCCTCATTAGTACCTAAATCCTTCTTACCGGTTGACAGTAAAACAATTTTCTTCAAGTTAAGCCATTATTTCTTATTCAAATGTGTATCTCTACCCTTTACCCCACTAAACATATATTCAGTAATTGAGGTTAAACATATTTTATTAAACATTTTTCACATGTATAATAATTTTTCTTCCCCCTCCAGTGGGAAGAAAATACCCCGGAAAAATAGTTGATATGGAAATGAGAAAAATCAAGAAATGAGCTTTATGTTACCACATTCTTGCTGGATTTTTTTTTTTTTTTTACCTTGCTTGTGCTGAATACTGATGCAGTCATAAAAGTATTTAGATATATAAATGTGTATACACATACACACACACACACACACACACACACAGGCATTGTAAGAAACTAATATAAAGGGTTATGTTGATTTAAAACAGCATTCCTGAGCCTGTTCTCTTTCTCAGCATTTATATCTCTAAATAGAGCTATCTCTGTAAAAATTAGAGATAGTAGCCTCTATCGGGTCTTTTATAAACCTCCACAGAAGAAAATAAAATTGGCTATTTTTTTTTTTAAGTTTCATGGTGAGATAGTTCTATGGGAAGTAATTGGAATATGTACCAGCTTGTTCTCATCTTGAAAAGTTTGATAACTCTTTTATAGATTTTCTGCAAAGTAATTAAAGTCCAATTAATTGGAAAAATATACACAATGGGTATTCTGAATATTATATCTCCAATGAAAGCAACTTTTATTACCTTAAATGAATGGCTAAGCCAATGTTGCAAGTTTAAATTCTGAGCTCCTAAGCAAGTATTTCAGATATCTGCACTCTTGCACTGCAATGGCTCCAAAATAAAGGCCTCTCCGGTGGAGAGATGTCTCACCTCCTTTGGGTGTCCATTACAATTCAGACAGCGTGCCGTTACCCCTTTCATATATAATGGCTATACACACAAAATTTTGCTGTAAACACAATCATTATAAATGGACAGGAGAATCTGGCCACTGATAGGAATCTATGGGGAATATTTCTGTGATGCAGAGAATTACCAAGTCATTTGTCCGTTCTCTAAATCTAGACTTTCGCTTCCTAAACACACATAAAGTCAGCTACACGATGCCCCCTTTTGCTTCCATTTAGGCTCTATTTGTAAATAATGCCAACTACAGTCACAGTTTAGTATTCTCAATGGATTAACACAGTAAAGGTTTCTTTTTCATTCATTTCCAGACCAACAGAGGCAGTGTGGATGTGGGCCTCTGTGTCAGGCAATCATTCAGGGACTCAGGCTCAAGGGGTAAGATCAAAACATCTGATGTTTTTTTTCAGCACACAGTTCAGGGTTTTTTTGGCTGTACCTCTCAGCATGTAGGATATTAGTTCCCCAACCAAGGATCAAACCCTTGCCCCCTGTACAGGGTCTTAACCACTGGACCACCAGGGAAGTACCACTGACATAATCCAACTGGCAGACAGGAGGGAGGGAAGGCATGGGGAAAGTGCATTTATGTATAACTTCTGTCACTTAACTGTAAACGACAAATTACTTCCACTCACTATCCATTGGTGAGAACTGTTCACATGGTCTCCCTTATGTGTAAGGGGGTCAGAAAACAGTTTCTCTGCACTTACAGGAAGAGGAAATGGGTTTAGGAGGTATCTAACCAGCCTTTGCAACTTTTTCTAGGCTTTGCCTCTGTTTGACCTTTTCTTCCTCCCTTCCTGGCTCTCCTTCTTTTGCCAAATTAATCTATCATGGGGAGATGATAATCTAAATTGTCTTCTTTATGACTTCTACTCTTTCTCTCTATGAAGGTAACACATTCAGTTTCAGATTCAACAAACATCATTCAGAGTCTACTACATGGCAGGCTTGATGCAAGGCACTACCGTCTGTGTTAGACCATTTGAAATAGAAAGAATCATTATAATTTGTTTTAAGACGAGAAATCTGAGGCCCAGGAATTGACTAAGCATACATAAGAAGTGATTTGTCAACTCAGCATTTCTATTTGATCATGGGATGCATTTACTTGTATATCTAACAGCTGATTCTTTCACCAGCAAGCATTTTACATTTTTTTTTGTATCCAGCAATTTTCTTAATTCTTTTGTTGTTTGTACTCACCTTTCCAAATTCTTATCTAGTTATTTCTCAACAAAATCACCCCACCCTCTCTGTGCCCCTATTCATGCCTATTATGAACAAAACTAGTGATGGCAATATATTTATATCAAGAAAAAGTATGTTGTTTTGTAAATAAATCAGAAATAATATAAAGCTAGTGGTATCAATTTTTAAAGCTCTTACAAAAGCCCAGAATCCCCACAAATTTTCCATTAAAACTGATTTTCTTGAAGAAACAATTTAGTTAAGCAAGTTATTTTTCTACCTTATTGGGGTTCATTTGGCTGTTGTCAAATATGTTGTCATTTCTAGAGTCTGGCATTCTGTATTTTCATTACAAATGTGTAGTGCTTCAGCTGCATTATTGTTTTATATATATATATATATATATATATATATATTTCTAGCTAGCCTTCGAACCTGGTAGAAATGCAAAGCATGGCTTTCCTGGAAAAATTTGCTACACGTTTTAGATGACTACTAAAAACATTTCCCACATTAGCTTTTTTTAATAAAAAATGGGCATAATCTCCGTGGCTCTCATTTGTCAACTGATTCTTACACTATTCAAGAGATTTTAAACTAATTTTCTACCTTCCCTAGAGTTTTATTTCTATAGATCATGACTTAGTTCTTCCTTGAGTCATTTCCTCTCATATTTGGGGGCCACCAACACCCAGTCTACCTAAAGCTCAGTCCCCTATCTCATTCCTGACCCATGAAACCAAGATTCATATCTGGCCCTTTCTTTTTTTCTTCCCATTTCCATTCTTCACAAGATCTAGTCTGGGTCTTGGAATCTTGGCTGTGTGTGCTCTGGGGCAGGTTGGGTTAAATTCTCTGACATTTTTTTCCCTATAACTTTGCAATTTAGAGTCATCCCTATGTACCAACCAAAAACATACCTTGCAAAATGGTTGCTAAGACCAAATAAGTTTCTTTGCATCAGGTACCTCTCTTCTAATGTCCAGTACAGAGTTGGCACTCCAACTCCACAAATGTATAAATTATCTATTGCTACATGACAAACTATAATGAACAGGGGCTTAAATTAATACAGATTTATTATCTTATAGTTTCTGTGAATTGGGGTCAGGGTGTGGCTTAATTGGGTCCTTTTGCAGGGTCTCTAGGAGGCCATGATTAAGGTGCCAGTCAGGGCTGGAATCTCATGTGGAGGCATAACTGGGGAAGGATCCATTTCCGAGCTGATGGAGTTATTGACAGAATTCAGTTCTTCAAGGACTGTTGGCTTGCTGGCCTCAGTTCCTAGATGGCTGTTAGAGGCTGCCCTCAATTCCCTGCCCCCTCAAGGTGACAATTTTTTTTTTATCAAAGCCAGCATGGGACACAGTCAATCGAGAATCTGCTAGAAATATGGAGGTTGCAATCTCTTATAACCAATCAGTAAGGCAACATCCCATCACCTTTGCTATATTATATTACTTAAAAGCAAGTCACTAGACTAGCCCATCCTCATGGGGAGGGGATTACACCAAGTATGAATATGAGAAGGTCACTGGGGATCAACATAGAAGTGGCCTGACACACTTCCCAATCACATTTTCCCTTAAATGATAGTAAGAGAGATCTCTATTGAGATTCTACTATGCCTTGCCCAATATACTGAGAATTCAGTACGTAAAGAGATAGGAAATATATTTCCCTGTCATTAAAGAACTCACAGTCCAGGGTTTAAAATAGCTTTTTTTTTTTTTTTATTAAGCCTCTTTTACAAAAGGAACAGATATTAAGAATGTGGGATTTACAAACATGGCTGGTGGCTCTCTCTGTGTAATTTAACAATCAAGTTTTGAGAGCCCATGAGAAAAAAAATAAAGTAAATCAATTAGTCATAAAATCACAGACTCCAGGATTGAAGGAGACAGTCTATTAGCTGACCAATCAATATCTATTGTGTGCTTTCTGTTTTCAAAGCCTTTTCTAGTCGCCAAAGTCCAGATTCTGAAGGAGGGAAAAGCTACAACAGTTGAAAAGAGGCTTGATAAATTGAAGCTGAGAATTAATTTAGCTTTCAATTATTTTGATATATAAACAAATGTTGAAGCAGGCTCCTTAGGGATGGGGAAATTGAAGGAGAGGATACTTCAGGGAGAGAGAGAGGGAGAGAAAAAAAAAATAACTTAAAGAATGAAGGGAAAAGAGGGCACTGCTGGGAGGTCTCCAGGACCCGGCAAACCTAATTAGGGAAAGTTGTCCATGCATTTGGTTATCTCTGAGATACAATGTATGGAAATGAGAGAGAGGTATGCACAGTTAGACTCTGGAGTACCATGGGACCAGGAAATATGATTAGACCACATACAAATCATTTAAGTTCAGAAGAAGGTTAGTGGTTGAGGGACTAGTTTCATTCAGAGATGCATAATTGAACAAATACAAATCAAAACAGCAAGCAAAAAAAAAAATTGTCTATGGAATTCTTTTTTCTTTCTTTTTATTTTTGCTTTCAATTGCAGCCTTATAGAGATGATAAGATCAGGATTTTAGAAAAAGCAGGTTTAATAATGGTTATTTTCTATACACGACTTTCTTAAATAATGTTAAAAGCTAAATGTACGTTGAAGTATTAGGAGGGAATAAACAGGAATATTCAGTGTTTGCAAGTTTTTGTGTTTTTTTTTTTTAAATAGTATTGAACTCTAAGTTTCCTCATTCTGGGTTATTTAATTCAAAAATATGTGAACAATATCATTAATTTTGGATTGTAAATAATTCTGTCAGTCAAAATCATGCATTCGTCTTTCAAGTAAAAGATGGCAGACTGATCCAATGCATTTATTTTCACCTGTTCTAAAATCTATTGAAATGACAACATATATTGAATAGCAAAATAAATCAAAACCAACAATTCTACTCCGAGGTATACGCCTAACAAAAATGCATACATATATTCACAGTAAGTTCATACCAGCCCTATTTATAATATTTCAAACCTGGAGGCTATCCAAATGTCCAGCAGAAATACAAAGTATAAATTAATTGGGTAATAGTTGCATCTTGATATTATATACACAAATGAGAACAAATGAAGTACAAATGCTTGCAAAAACATGGGTGAGTTTCCAAACACCAGATTGAGTAAAAGAAGTCAGACACAAAACTAGAAACCTGCTTATATAAAGCACAGAAACAGGCAAAACTAGTATGATTTATAGGTCAGAATAGTAGATTGCTTCTGGGAGGGAGCTTAGTGACAGGAGAGGCACAGAGGGTGGGTTTCTGAGATATTTAATAGGCATCTACTTCTTGATCTGGGTGTTGATTATACAAGTGCACTCTTTCTAAAAAAATAATCAAGTTATATCCTTATAATATGTGATTTTTTCTGTATGTATATGCTTTAATAAAATAATTGGGTATGTAAACAAATGAATAAATAAATAATCAATAGCACGGCTGGAAAGCTGGTAGGGGTGCCCTCAGCCCACAAGATCATTGTAGAGTTTGTAAAAGGTGTAAAGCAGATGGAAAGAGCTTAAAAAGCAACAAAATGCAATGAAGCTGAGAAAATTGCAAACACGTGCAGGTGAAGAAGAGGATTTCTAAATTTGTTTTTTTCATTAGAGTTCAGAATAATTTCAAGGTAATAAACAGTGATGTCGCAAGATCAGAGCCTGGGGCTACAGAAAATGTACTCCTGCTACCAAGACTGATCATACAGATTCTTATTTATAAATATGTAAAGATGATTAAGAATCCCCAAACATGTAAAGCAATCTACTCCTGTTGAGAAGAAGCATTGAAACAAACACACAACATTCAAACTCAGGAGGAAAAGTAATTAAAATTTAAAGAGGAAAAATTACCATAGCAAAGTACTATTAATATACTCGAGACATTATTGGCAACATGCCATCTTTCAGGTCAGGGGAATTTTCTTCTATTATATCTTCAAATATTTTCTCCTCTCTCCTCTGTTCTCTCCTTGTGAAAATGATATTTAGAACTTTTTGAAGTTTTACACACATCTCTGTCTCCTACAATGCTCTCATCTCAGGAGTCTCACTGGAACAAAACTGGATCCCTTTGAGTGTGAGCTGTAGAATCATCAACTTTAGCAGACCTAACTAAAGGTAACTTTAGTTGCCTTCTATATGTCTCAATATCTTTATTTTTAAAGCAAAGTATAATATCTACCTCACAGGATTGTAGTATGGATTAAAGGAAATAATGCAATAAAGTCTTCATCATAGTGCCTGGCCAAAAAAAAAAAACCAAAAAATATAAAACTACCTTGCCACCAAAATATTTAGCTTTGTGCTTGGTAAACACCAGGTTTAAAAAAAACATAGTTCATTATAGTCTTCTCTCCTTTTTGTATAGGTCATAGATTTTTACTTCATCTGGAAATATCAGTTGCTTTTGATTATAAGGCTAAGAAATAAAGTTAAATCATACGTGGACACTGTGTTGTAAAGTCAGCTTGCAAGGTGACCAATTAGAATATTTAAATTTATACTTAGAAAACCTTTTAATGGCTTATAAAATATAGAAGGGATACCTGATATTTGAATACTACTTTGTAAGCAACTTTTCTTTAGTCATTTTCTTTTTGATTCTCATTTAAATTTTTAAAGCTCTTCTATGATGAAGAAGCAAACAAATAGTTGCCTAGTAATAAATGTTTCACTTTTCCAGTAGCTAGAAAAACTTTACAGTCATTTAGCCTGTTCTGAGTGACCACTGAGCACTTCAGATTTGGCTGTTTCCATGCTTGAGGTACAACAGTATGCCAGACAGCATTTTAGTTCTTTTATCTTTTTTTTTCTCTCTTTTCTGACAATTTATAATTGAATTTAATTACATGCCAATTGATTGTAACTTCTTTATTGTTTAGATCTTTCAGCATCATTCAAGTGAAATTCAGTGCCCTAATTCTTGAGGGTCATCTTAGTCCTAAAACTGGGTCACCAATAAACAATCTAATGCACTATTTTGTACGTGGAAGACAAGTTTCAGTTTCCCACACAAAACTCACTTCTGGCTACTTGCTTGATACAGTGAGCTTCCTCATTTGGTGTTTTCCACTGGCCCAAACTTTAGGTCTTTTTCAGAACCTATATTAAGAAAGTTTTATGTAAAAGGGAGATTGAGTTTTGGTAGGTTTGAATGGAACTCATGTACAGCTCATGTTTGGATCAATATCTCCAAAATCACCTCTCCAAAGGAATTATGGTTTCTCAATAAAGAAGGTAGAGGTACCTTTGAAAGGCAGACCAGTGCTAATAAAATAATAAAAAGCATACTGAGAAGAAGACCTGATATTTGGAGTGGGATTCACTGAGAGTCTGACTTCAGACAAAGGAAACTGTTTTAGATTCAGATAGTTCTGCTTTTTTTCTGTTTGGATTCAGATAGCTCTGCTTTTCTTCCCCCCCTCCCCCGCCCAAGGTTTCACTGAATAATAATGTACATAGAGAAAAGTGTGCATAGCACAGATCATAATCGTAAAGCTTCACAAAAGTTCACCAACTGAGCATAACCATGTAATCATCACCCAGAGCAAAAACAGAACACTAACTCTGTCCCTGGATCTCCCCCACCAGGATCCCTTCAAATGACTACATCAACCCAACATACAACAGCCCTCCTGCTTGCTCTAGCAGAAGTAACAGGCAGTTACTTTTGCAACTTTGTTCCATTGTCCCAACAATTAGGTTTAGGGATATTTGATTAATTTGTTGATTTCCTCATCTGCCATGGGTAGGGGGCAGGGGGATTAATACCTCTGTTATTGCCGAACATAGTGCCGGGTACCTAGTTGGTGCTCAACAACGATTTGGAATAAAGATTTAAAAGGAAAACAAGAGTTAAGTGTCCATCAACAGATGAATGAATAAAGAAGATGTGGCACATATCTACAATGGAATATTACTCAGCCATAAAAAGAAACGAAATTGAGTTATTTGTGGTGAGGTGGATGGACCTAGAGTCTGTCATACAGAGTGAAGTAAGTCAGAAAGAGAAAGACGTATACCATATGCTAACACATATATATGGAATCTAAGAAAAAAAAGGTCATGAAGAACCTAGGGGTAAGATGGGAATAAAGACACAGACCTACTACAGCATGGACTTGATGATATGGGGAGGGGGAGGGGGAGGGGGAGGCTGTGATGAGGTGAGAGAGAGGCATGGACATATATACACTACCAAGCATAAAGTGGATAGCTAGTGGGAAGCAGCTGCGTAGCACAGGGAGATCAGCTTGGTGCTTTGTGACCGCCTAGAGGGGTGGGATAGGGAGGGTGGGAGGGAGGGAGACGCAAAAGGGAAGAGATATGGGAACATGTATATGTATGTATAACTGATTCACTTTGTTATAAAGCAGAAACTAACACACCATTGTAAAGCAATTATACTCCAATAAAGATGTTAGAAAAAATCACTGAATATCGAAACTGAGAAAAAATAAATAAATAAATAAAATAATGCCATTGTGAACATGCAAAAAAAAAAAAAGTTAATAGACAAAACGTCTTGGGAATAAACAGTGATTTGGAGGTAAGAAAATAGAGACCAGGTACTTAAGACAGTTTGTATTCAGTGAAATGTGTCTGAACATTTACACTGCTAATTAATACCAGTTTAATATGCTTCTGCTTGATATTACAGTTAGGGCATAATGTTGATATTTTGAAACTGTGTAGGATGTTATATCACCTTTGCTTTTCATTTCGGGATAATAAAGAAGATACTACAGATATTTATCATTAAAAAATGGATGTTCATTCTCACTGGGTTAAGGGCTGTTGCTCTATTTAAATTGCTCCTCCCACTCACCTTGCTTGGAACACTTTTGGAATGTTCATGCCTCTTCGCGTTGCTCAAGCCATTACTTCCTTTTGGAACAGTCAGGAAGAAAAAACTATGACTCTGCAAAAACATATTTGAGGGCTTCCCTGGTGGCACAGCGGTTGAGAATCTGCCTGCTAATGCAGGGGACATGGGTTCGAGCCCTGGTCTGGGAGGATCCCACATGCCGTGGAGCAACTGGGCCCGTGAGCCACAACTACTGAGCCTGCGCGTCTGGAGCCTGTGCTCCACAACAAGAGAGGCCGCGATAGTGAGAGGCCCGCGCACCGCGATGAAGAGTGACCCGTGCTTGCCACAACTACAGAAAGCCCTCACACAGAAATGAAGACCCAACACAGAAAAAAATAAATTAATTAAAGAAAGTAGAGAAAAAGGACAGGAAAAATAGGGGAGTGGGAATAGAAAGCATGAATAAGTTGGTAGAAATAAATCCAAACTTATTTAAAAAAAAACATATTTGAAAAACCAAGCTGGGACAGAAGCTGTCCTAAAATGGGTGTCATACAGCCATTGTACAACATTTAGCAGTTTAGGCATGGCTCAAGTTGTCGTTGATATCAGACAGGCTTAGAATTAGGGATGGCAGTGAAAAAATCACTACACAGAGCACAAAAGAAGGCAAGCCTGCTTGGCAAGGAATATTCAAACTGAGACAGACTGTAGCCCTGTCCTCATGGTAATCTGGCCATTCCTGGTGACCCTGGATGAGGCAGGTGACACTTAAGCTAAGTGCAGTACCCATACCTGTCCAATAGGCAGGAATTTAGTAAAGGACTGTATTTCTAGCAGGTTTTTGGTCAATGGGAAATAAATCTAATATATCCAGTTCTATGTTTAGCATAATAGGACAAAATTGTGGTTTGCTGGGAGATGGGGAGTAGAGTTCAAAAGATTTAAAGTTAAATAGAAAACTATTCTTGCATTAACCAAACATTTGCTGAGTATCTAATATGTACCTGGTATAGCAAAGATGCAGAGATAAACAGAGTTGATAGTCTTGGCCTATATATACTCAGATCATAAGATTTTTTCAGTTAAAAGTCGATTCCAAGTCCCTGGAGCAAGTAAAACTGAAAATGGGATTCTGGATCTCCCTTATAATTATGGAGGAATTGCTACGGACCAGAATGTATGGGGGAACCATAAGTAGATAAATTTGTGAGCCAAGTGTAGAGAACTGATGCAGGTCTAAACAGGCATGCATCCTCATTCCTGTTTATAAATATTGTATAAAACATATACCATGTAAGTCAGACAGAGAAAGACAAATATTGTATGATATCACTTATATGTAGAATCTGAAATATGATACAAATGAACTTACCTACAAAACAGAAACAGACTCACAGACATAGAAAACAAACTTACAGTTTTCAAGGGGAAAGGTGGGGACAGGGATAAATTGGGAGTTTGGGACTAACAGATACACACAACTATATATAACATAGATAAAAAACAAGGTCCTACTGTATAGCACAGGGAACTATATTCAATATCATGTAATAAACTATAATGGAAAAGAATATGAAATATTCTGAGTATTTTAGAATAACTGAATCATTTTGCTGTACACCAGAAACTAACACAACATGGTAAATTAACTATACTTCAGTAAAAAATTTTTAAAAATAAAGGATTTTTCACGCACAAAAAAATACAGTATTCATATTCAAGTTCAAACCTTAGTTGTTCTTTAAAGTCCTCCCTGGTCTTTTGGTCAAAAGTCATTTTTCCTTTCTCTAAAATAATATCTTATTGCCTAGATCATTCTTATGGAATGTGTGCTAGGTTGCCTTGGTCTGCCACTGTATATGGGTACCATGTCTTGCTAATCTTACTGTAAACTCCCACAAATCAGGGACCATTTATTATAACACTATTTACCCCTCATAACATATAACATAGTTCTCTACCCATAAAGGGTATTCTATAAATATTTATAAATTTGTAAATCTGATGCCCTAATGCCTGGGTTTGTCTGCTCCACATTCTGACCTAGTCCTTTCAGACCACTTAGATGTGATTTTCCAGGCTCCCAACCAGATCTAAGTCCCACAAATCATAATTACAGACCAAGATTCAGAGACGTGGCTATCTAATATATGTTCTTCAGGTCTTTGAAAAATGCTCAGCCTTCATATATATTATATATTGCATCATATGCTAGATTATATATAATCACTTAAAATGCATAATATTGTATGTAATTATATGTATTATAGATATACATCATCATATAATACAACTATATTACATTATATAAATGTATGCATACATAGTATACTTATAGTTACATAGTATACTTATATATGTCACTTGTACATATTTATATGTATACATATATGCAACTATATATATGTTTTGTACACATATACAATATTTTCATTCACGTGTACATTAATTTTATACACATGTAATTTCATATACATGGAATATTTTCTTTACTTTTTGTTCTCTTTTTCTCTCCTAAACTTTGGTTTCCTAAGCATTTTGAAAACCAATTGTTTAGAAACTAACAAAAGATAAATCTAAGATGAACAAAAAGTACCTAAGGGGCTTGGTGGATTTCACCCTTGGGAATTGATGGAAATGACCAAGCATGTGTAAGCAGCCAGGATGCCGAGGGACTCTCAGAGGCATATGATTGACAGTTTTCTGCAAGGAGTAATAACTTGGTCTTCTGTGCCATCACACTAACAATGCACAGAGCTTTATTTAAAAAAAGAAAAAAAAGAAAGAACAAGAAGAAAAGGACTTTTCTACCTTTAAGCCAAGAAAATTCTGATTCAGCTCTTGAATATTAAGGAATGGCCATTCAGTATAAGCAGGTTAGGCAACTACAGCAAGAATCTAAGACCCTCTACTTTTTGTCCTTTTGTCTGTTAACACAAAAGTTCACTGTGGCTCTCAGACTCAGGGAAAATACATATCCCTTTTAAATGTAGTAGTAACAGCTAACAAAAAAAAATAAGTTATATGTCTTCTCCTCCTGCACTAGCTTCAATAAGGGAATCCTCTTGTATCCTTCCCAAGAACGAAGATTTCTATCCTAAGCAACACATCCTAGAATCATAGACAATTAAAGTGTCTCTGAAACTCTCCAGTGGGGTCTCAGGCAGCCAGTAAACCTCCCTCTATTGAGTTACTATATGTCATGGAACCTCCCTGCCCTTGTTCTTGGGTGCCTTGGATACCTTCCTGGTGCCATTTTTAGAGGTAGATTTCATTGTGCCAGGGCTACCAATCTATCCCTTGACCCTTTTTAAACATACCCAGGTATTTCACCTTTCTGTACCTCAGTTTCTTCATGTGAAATGGAAGTAATAATAGTAGTTATCTTCTGAAGCTCTTATGAGTGAATGAAACAAGTACATATTTATACAACCCTTAGAGTGCTTGGCAAATCCTAAGTGTTGTGAATAACTGTGTTTGCTATCATCATGGATATTCAGTATATGTACAGAATCATAACCTTTCTTATTCACTCAAGCCACCATTCTTTCTCATCTGGAGTTTTGCATCAGCCTTCTAACTGCCTGCTTGCTTTCACCTTTGCCCTCTTGCTTTCTCTCTATCTTCTACAAAGGAGATAGAGTATTCTATTTAAAAGGAAGTCATGCTCAAAGTCTCCAGGGTACTATTTGCTTCAGAAGAAAAACCGTGTTCTGACCAAGTTCATCAAGACCCCATAATGAAGCATCTGATTATTTGGAACCTACATAATCTGACATGCTTCTGCCTTTTTGGCTATTTACTACCTCTCACACTGCTACTTGCTGCTTCCCAGTCATACCAACCAATTAGTTCTCTGTGGTTGTGCTGCAGGGCCTTTGCACTTGCCATTTCCTTTTCCAGGAAAGCTCTTCCTGCATGTATCCACATAGTTCCTTTTCTTACTCCCTTCTAGTCTCTGCTTAAATGCCATTTTTTTTTTAAATCAGATAGGACATTCTTAAACATCTTCTTTAACATGGGGAATCAGGGTGAAATGCTACAGTCTGAATACTTTTGTCCCCTCAAAACTGATATGTTGAAATCCCAACTTGCAAAGATGATGATATTAGGAGGTGGGACCTTTGGGAGGTGCTTAAGTTATGAGGGTGGAGCCCTCATGAATGGATCAGTGCCTTAGAAAAGAGATAGAGCTCCTTAGCCCCTTCTACCCTTTGAGGACATAGCAAGAAGGCCCCAGCTATGAACCAGTAAGAAGGCTCTCACCATGGTGGCACTTTGAGCTTGAACTTCTCAGCCTCCAGAACTGTGAGAAATAAAATTCTGTTGTTTGTAAGCTACCAGGCTGGTATTTTGTTATACCAGCCTGAACAAACTAAGATAAGCACCTACCAATCTCTATCTTGTTTTATTTGTATTTATAGCACTTATTGCCACATGCCATATTATATATTTATTTGCTTTTTAAAAATATAATAAAGGCTTTAATTCTTATTCTTTGTTTCTTCATTGTTATATACTTATCTCCAAATCCAAACAAAATACCTGGCACAAAGTAGGATTTAATGAATATTTGTTGAGCAGAGAAGCAAATTCAACATTGGTTAATTTTAGAAAATATTTTAATGGTTTCCCATATGTTCAGATTAAAGGGGGAAATCTTTACAATCTCTTCAATAGAAGGGGAAAATTTAATAAAATTTAGCTTCTATTTAAAACAATAATAGTAAAACTCTCTTCAGACTTACAGTAGAAGGAAACTCTCTTATACTAACGAAAGTATCTACCAAAAGCCCATCAAACTCTACAGTAAATGCTTAGAAGCACTTTTTTAAAAATCAGAAACAAATAAAAATGATGTTGACAATCACCATTTCCATTCAAAATTAATTGGAAGTCTTAACCCATAAAGTAAGAAAAAACAAACAACTAAATACTGGTCATAAAGGAGAATATTAATATCTACATAAAAGAAGCATGGGGATCCACAGTCAATTTATTAAAATTAATAATTTTAAAAGTATAGCTAGGCTTCTGGATATAAGACCAAAATAAAAAATAAAGTGAATTCTTATACACAAACAATACAGAGTTATAAAGTATAATTTTAACATACTAGCTGCATTGTCAAAATATTAAAAACTTAACAACCTTGGGATACATCTAACAACAAAGATATATGGAGAAAATGATAAATCTTTATTTCACGGCATTAAGGAAGGCAAAAGTAAAGGATTTTTAATAAGTATACTAAATATTTTTAAAATATAATTTTCTCCGAATTAATCCTTAAAACTTAATGTCACTGGAGTCTACATTAAACAAACATGAGCAAGTATTTCAAAGAGAAACAAGAATCAAGAGTAAGCAAAAAATGTACCCAGGAAGTGTTAGTGTTTGTTTAACAGCAAATAAAACCACAAAGGGATACCACTGTGCATGGAAAAAAAGATATATCTGATAAAGAATTGTATCCAAAATAAAGAGAAAAAACTTACAAACCCAAAATGAGAACACAACTGACTCTATAAATTAGGCAAACTCTTGAAAAGACACATCACCAACAAGTTTTAGAGATGTCATATAAGCATATGGAAAGATGCTTAGCAGCTTCAGTCATTGGGGAAAAGCAAATTAAAACCATAATAAGATGTCACAGTACACACATTAGCATGCTAGAATTAAAAGCGCTGATAATGCCAAATGCTGGTGAGATAAGGGACAACTTAAGTTCTCACATTTATTGCTGGAAGGAGTGTAAAATGACACAACTGTTAGAAAATCATTAGGCAGTTTCTGAGTTAAACATAAACAACCGTATGGACCAGCCATTCCATTCCTAGATATTTACTTAAGTAAAATGAAAATAGATGCCCACACAAAAACTCATACACATATATTCATAACAGCTATATTCACAATAAACAAAACCAGGTGCAATCCAAATGCCCATCAACAAGAGGATGGATAAACACAATGCAGCATATCTATGCAGTGGAGTACTATTTCACAATAAAAAGTAATAAGCTACTAAAACATGTCATGGATGAATACGATGCTGAGTGAAAGCAGTCAGATATAAATGCTGTATGTTTCCATTTATATAAAATCTAGAAAATGTAAACTAACCTGTTTTGGCAGAAGGTAGATCAGCAGTTGTCTGTGATCAGCCAGGGGTGGAGGTAGGGATGGACTGCAAAGGGGAAGAGAAAACATTTTGGCGTGATGAAGTGTTCTTTCTGTATATTTATTGTATGCATCTTTAAAACTCATCACATGTGCACTTTAAATGGATGCTGTTTATTGTATACAAATTATACTGTAATAAATTTGACAAAAAATGACATCATTAAGAAAATGTGAAGGCATGACACTTGACTGGTAAAAGATATTTCTAAAATATAAATATAATTATAATATACTATATTGATAGATATATTTTAATATAAATATTTAATATATATATATATTAGGAATATATATATATTATAGGAATGACATAACACATATATACACAAAATTTGTGTATCCAAAATATATGGACACTTTTAACTCAACAATTAAAAGACAACCTAAATTGAAAATAAAAATGACAAAAAATATCAACAGACACATTACAAAGAAGATATAGGGATGACCAATAAGCGGAAGAGAAGATGCTCAACAGCATTAGTGCTCAAGGAATACATATTAAAATCACAGTAGCTAAAATTAAAATTAAACAAACAAACAAAAACAAAACAACTAAACTAAACTAAAATTACCCAGTGGTTATGGATTAACTGAAACATTCACGCATTTCTGATATGAATGTATCATAGTGCAAACACTTTGGAAATGTTAAGAAAAACTCAGACTTACATACAATTTTTACATACAACCCAACAATTTCTCCTCTACATATATATCCAAGACAGATAACAGCATATGTCCACCCAAAGTATATGCCCATACTTGTACGTAAATATTATAGTAGCTATATTAATAACTAAATATAACAGAAGCATCTCAACTGTCCCTCAACAGGAGAGTGGGGATGCAAACTGTGGTATACAATGGGATACTACCCAGAACTAAAAAGTAACTCCTATATCCACACACGACACAACATAGATAAATCTCAAAAATATTGCCATGCAAAAAAAGCCAGAAACATCAAGTATATATATAATGTACATTATATAAAATTCTAGAACATTCAAAACTAATCTTTAGTGACAGCTTATATTGGTTATATTTGGGGCATGGGGGTTAGGAGAATTGCTAATGATTGCAAAAGAGCAAAGGTGAACCTTGTAGGTAATGAACATGATGTATATGTAGATTATAGACACATATTCTTTTTTTTTTTTTGCGGTACGCGGGCCTCTCACTGCTGTGGCCTCTTCTGTTGCGGAGCACAGGCTCCGGACGCGCAGGCTCAGCGGCCATGGCTCACGGGCCCAGCTGCTCTGCAGCATGTGGGACCTTCCCAGACCGGGGCACGAACCCGTGTCCCCTGCATCGGCAGGCGGACTCTCAACCATTGCACCACCAGGGAAGCCCTACAGACATATATTCTTGAAGGATCAAACTGTACACTTAAAACGTGTACATTTTATTGTATGTAAATATATCTCAATAAAGGTGAGTTTAAAAAATTCAAAAGTGGGGTTAATATAGGGCATCCAAGGGACTTCAAAGGCACTGGTATTATTTTCATTACCAGATGATGGGATGTGTGTTCAATATAAGGGTTTTTGTTTTATTATATTTTAAGCCTTCTATATGTATTCATTACATGAGTGTTTATTATGAAGGTAATGGAAGATGTGGGGAATTGTCTGATCCCAGGAAGCAGAATTCTCATAGACAAGATGCTTAAACTCTGCCTCCTCTTAACATAACTCAGCTCAGCTAGCTCTTCAGGACAAGTGGTTTGGAATGGTGATGGATCCTGTTTTGTCCCAAGACAACTTCAGTTCTCCTGGGCACAGAAGCTGGTCTTCATAGGAAGCAGGTGTATTATATGGGGATTCAAACTAAAAGCTGTTAAATCATGTAAGGACAATCATATCAGATTCACAAAAGTACAGCTCTACTGTACTTTTGAAAGTATCCTACATTTATGTGCCTAGTAACACAGAATTTCGATGTATAAACCATGACACAAAGGTTTATACTATAATTATGTAAAGAACCTTACAAGTCATAGAGACAAAACTAATTCCAAGAAGATACATAGACAAAAAAATCATGAACAAAATACTCACAAAATAGACTCAAAGAGCTGAGAAACATTTAAATCATTTATTATAAGTAGTTAATGCATTGCAAATTAAAAAAACGGCAGCTTTTCTGTCCAATCAGAAAGGCAAACAGAGTGCAGTTAGAATGACACTCTCCAATGCAGCTAAGGAGAATAAAAAAATTTTCTGGAAAGCACTTTGTTAAAATATATTAATAATTTAAAAATTTTCATGAGTTCTGGTCAAGCCATTAATTTTGTGGAATATTTCCTAAGGAGATAGTAAGAGGTGTGAATAAAGGTTTATTTGCTTTTGAGCCTAACTTACGTGTTCTATGCTTTAGAAAATCATGGATATATTTGAGAGAAATGTTTAGGAAAATGCAGAAGAGGGCTAGTTGGGGATAAACAAAGATATTCAAAAAGGGCTCCCACTTTGCAGGCAAATATTCAAAAAGAAATGGAGAACAATATTTACAAAGACATTTTTGAAGCATGATTTATATTTAATCATTAGAGAAAGCTTAAATGTTCATAAGAAAAATAAATTATGTTTACATAGTCATGTTTTTTAAATAGTATATTACATAATTTTGCATTTTTAAAATAATATTAATGGCAAGGGGAATAAGTAAGGATATAAAATATTTAATGAAAAAAATCATAATACACTAGTATTATGCACTAGTATTCTATCAATATTATGTGAGTGGCAGAATATGCACATCTGTCCATATATGAAACAAATACAGGAGGCATGTCTTCTCAACAAATCAATCTAACAGCTATTTCATAGCTAATGTAGGAGGGAAGTTTGTAACCTCAGAGAAGACATGGAAGTTGCTTTTTAAATATCAGTGTCAGAGGATTAGACTTAAGGGGAAGTTGCCTTAGCTGGATTTTCTGGGTCATTTCCCCTTCACAATTTTTGCAGCTCCATGGAAGTGTGAAACTGACTTTGACTTCATATACCGAGTGACCTATGCAGTTTTCTGGAATGTTCTCCTGGGTGGCAAAATCTCCCGTTCAAATAGCCCATTAAATATAGCTTTAAATCACAATAACACAAAAAAAGCAATTGGCATGCAGCTCCAACTCCTGGCCACCCCATATAAACAGGTGGTTAAATTCTTGTAGTAACCAATTTATCAAAGGATATTGGCTAAAATCTCACTTGTGGTTTAAGACTAGGATCTTATTACTGAGTTGAGCTGCTCTAAGAGGGTAAGAAATTCAAGACGTAGGGTAAATACAGTTAACATATTAAAGGTTTCTTTCTTTTAAGAAACCTCTTCTTGGACTTCAATCCCAACAAATGGATCCCAGCAAAAATCCCTTAGTGGTGATCTCTGTTGCATGGGATGGGAGAGGGGAAAAGAAGGGCGTGCATTGGATGGAGGCAGTGGGAGTCGGGGGTGGGGGGGGTCCTTCTCTCTAAGATTCAAGTTCGTCAGCAAAATACCACAGTAAGTCTCCTACATAGGAACCTTCAGGTTGCAAACTTTAAAAGATAAGAGCATGCATCTGGCTCCAGCAAGCAACCAGAACTTGTGCCATCGACATCAGGCATGAGTGACATTGCAGCTTGCCCTCTCTCTCCTGTTGCTGACGACCCTTCAGCTCTACCGTCTCCCACCTCCTCTCCCTCCTCCAGTCAGAAACTCTTCTTGCCTGTTCACTCGATGCCAGCCCCTGGATGCCAGCTGTTGTACTGTACTGCTGTACTTCTCAAGGTTCTGTACTGTAAGATTAAAAATGCTTGCTTTATTTTTTGTGTTTTTATATTTGTGGGAAAAGTATTAATATAAACTTATTACACTACAGTACTTTATAGCCGATGGTGTTAGTTGGGTCCCTAGGCTAACGGAACCCGTTCATATGTAGGGGACTTACTGCATTATGTTCTTTTTAATTATTGGCTCACTTACCTGTGCATTTGCAAATAACCATGTATATACAATGGTTTAATGATTTTGAAAAATTTTCATGGTATTGCTAAATTATAAGCAATGTACGCCCAATAATCCAAAATTATATCTCTATCCACACATATATATGTATGCATTCATATTTAACTGGAAGGAATTATAATACTTAAATAACATAATTTATTGATACATAATAAAAGATAGGTAAAATAATAAATGAATAAAATTTTAATAAATTGTCAGTCCTATGTAATAGAAATAAAATGTCCCATTTATAATTTTGTATTTTTGAAATTTTCTATATCAAATATGTGTAAACAATATAATAATAAAATATATTTTATAATTTTAAAGTATGCAGTTTCATTTATTCATGAACACATTTAGCAATTATTATTGAACAGCTGCACGCCTTTTCTTAGGTACCAAAGGCATTGAGTAAAATTCCCTCTTCTGTGGGGCTTGCACAGTAATGAAAGTAATGCAAGTAAAGGGGAGGCAAGCCAAATAACCATACAGAAATTTCCAAGACTTCAAACACTTTGACTATACAGGGAAAGAACTGACTGGGTGCCCTTGAGAACTTGTACAGGGATCTGAGTTAGTCTACAGACTCAGAGGATGTCTTCCTGAGGCCTGAAGGCTAAAGGCTGAGTGAGAGCGGGTTAACTAAGCAAAGAGGTAGAGAAAGAGGGTCTTAGACAGAGAGGCCATCATTTGCAACAGCCTTATGGCAGGAGGGAGCCTGCTCCATTAGAACAATTACAAAAATGTTGCTGTTGAAGCTGGAGTGAGGAGAGCAACGGGGGTATTTGCAGATAGTCTCAAGTTATAAAACAAGATAGACTGCGGCTGTACCTTAAGAGCAGTCAGAAACCATTGGGGATTTTTATCTTAATGTCCCTGTCAAAGGCTCCTTGGGAGGGGAGGTCAGCATATTCTTGGTCCTGCCTCTAGAGTCTCAGAGCTGATGACAGATGAATATCTGGAGTCTTCCAAGAATCACTTCTTCTAGAGACTTCTTATTCCCTTTGCCAAGTCTCCCTAACACCTTGAAAAGGCCCATTTTCCCATAAAAATTCTTTTATTTCAGATCCCTGCTCAGTTAATACAAAACAACTATCTAGAAGTATGATTTCCCAGTTTTCAACTCATTAGATTGTTACTGCTAACCAACGTGGAGTAATTTCCACCCCAATTGCCAACTAACTTGCCTGAGATTCTGTTTTCGATCTGGCCCAGATTGGAAATTCAAAAAATGATACCTATAATTATCTACTATGCTCATCTCCTCTCTGTTCTGATCAGTTTGTTATTATTATTTTATTTTTGCAGAAAGTGTTATATAAAAATTCATGGCACATTGCAAATGTTTTCAAAATATTAACCCTGGGAGGTAGGCAGATTTTATAATTCCACCTTTCAATGAGGAAGCAGATTCAGAGATGTAAAGTGAATTGCTGAAGGACAAACCTGGGAAAGGTAGGTCTCTTGACACTTGAGTGAACACCCCTTCCAGTACAACACACCCCTTCTCATAATGTGCCAAGACCCTCTCTCATTCTCTTTGGAGACGTGTTTGTTCAATATGAGCTCCTAGGTTGCTGGGGCTATGTCTGTGTAATTCACTTTGCACAATAGTTAGCAGAGAATTATGCTCTTTTAGGTGCCTAAGAAAGGTCTTTGGATGATTGATAGCCAACCTGTGATTTTTTTTTTTTTTTTCCTGTGATTGTGGTAGGCCAACCTGACATGAGAAAGCTTGGGAGGCACTAGTTCCCTGAAGATCAGCTAGGCTTTCTGACACTGAGTGACTAAGAAATGACATGAAGTCAGTTGAAATTGCTACCATAGTTAAAATGTCCTTTTAAGTAATTATATGGAAAATAGATTTCTCACCATCAAGAAGCTTCAACTGTTGATGGGGTAGCAACGAACAATAGTTGATTAAGTCAAAAAAGTAAGTTTAGGTCTCATGGGTACAACATTATTAGGGACCCTGATGCTATGCACACGTCACCATATTCTCCATGTGGTAATTTCATGCCACTGGAATGAGAAAGAAGGAATTATGACAATAGCTATTATACATTGAGTACTAACTAATGAGACTCCTAAGTACATCTCTTCATCATTTTAGTTAATCTTTACAAGAAGCTTACAGCACTAATAAACACTATTATTACTATTTCACAAGCATGAACTGTCTTAGAAAGGTTTTGAAGTTCACCAAAGGTCACACAATCAGAAACTTACACACCATTGTAAAGCAATTATACTCCAATACAAATGTTAAAAAAAAGAAGTTGCAAATTCTAATTTGTCTGATCCAAATTCTTTGCTTAATCACTCGGCTATTCTGTTTATGCCTATTATAATGAAAGGAACAGATGACTACTCTGGAAAGCTGATTCTGGTTATTGAGACACTGGATCTACAATTATCAGGAAAAAGAAAGGGCATCAGGGAAATTACTTATAAGGCTGTGCAAAATTCAGTGTTAACGGAATGAAAAGAATTAGAATTTCAATATGTCAGTGTAGAATACAAGTGAGAAGCCACGCTTTTATAAATCAGAATACCTACATTAGCAAGATCAATAGGGATCTCCCAATAGGGAAAGGAGAAGCAAAGAAATATGCAAATGTTCGGCGATCATGGAATCAGAGAAATGCAAATGAGTCATAATTCAAATATTTAATGGCATGTGGCCAAAAGCTCTGGGTATCCATGTATAAAATGAGGATAGCCAGGACAATAACATGATATGGTAAAAGTACAGTGGACAAAACTCCCTATTTCAAACCAGAGATTATGCATTTAATAATGTAAGTAAAATGCTTTAATTGAAATAAGTATCTTTATTTCTGATACAGCATTAATCAGCTAAGTCTGGTGGAACAAGCTAAGTCTTATTCTAGAACTACACCAAAAGATGTCACTACTTTGTGGGAGCTGCCAGAATTTCACCTCTTCACCATATGGTAAGCCAAGTCAGCCAACTTCAAGGATGCCAACTATTGTACCTGTGAAACTACTTTCTTCTTCTCTCCTCAGCATGACAGAGTTGACAAGTAGGGTTCATACAGTGATAATCACAATAGCAGCTTTATGACATACTGTGCTAAGAAGGATTCTGAGGTCTTATCCAAGGTGAAGAGAAAACTATTATGATCAGTTAGTGCAATTGACCAAAGAGTGCAAAGAGAGGGGGCTGGCAAGTGTCTAGATATTTGTTATCTCTGAATTAAGTTGCAAGTTTAATAACCTAAGTAATTTAATTTAGGCCATATATTTGACTTTCTCAGTAACACTAAATGCTGGGAAGCCAGTAATTTCTCTCCTTTTTTTTTTTTTTTTTTGTTTCCTAACCCAGGAGTTAGTCAGTTTTTTTGGCTTGAACCTATTCAGTTAAAAAGCACAGCCATCTCCCCCACTTCCCACACCTGGGTTAGTAGGAATAGCATTAAGTGAGGCAGGATTCAGCATTTATGTCAACTGGTGACTTTATGAACATGCTTTCTCCCATTACAAGGCTTTCACTTGATTGCAGGTGACCTCGGAAACAATTTGCCTAAGAAAATCTTTTCATTGTTATTATCACCGCCTTGTATGGAAATGCAGTTCTCATGTTGGTATTCATAGGATCCCAATGGTGGCTCTCATTAGAAGGATCAGATCCATACCAGATGAGGTCCAAAATAGCAAGGCAATCAGGATGGGTTTGCTTAGATGAAGAGCATATCCTCTTTTCTTTCAAAACATCTCCAGCCAAACTCAGAGGGCCCTATATTTCCAACTTAGGGCTCAGCTGCTGGGCTCCAAGGAAATGGCAATTTTAATTTGATCTTTGGTGTCTTTTAGGAAGGGAGCAGGAAGGGGGGAAGGGTTATTATGCAAAGAGATGAAGAATGGGAGGGTGTCCTAGAGCATAGACAGCAAAAAGATGGAGCTGAGAGGTAAGGAAAAGTATGTTCACGTTTCAAGAACAAAAAGTTCCATTATGGTTCCTTGGGCTGGCTTCACAAATGATGGGAGCTTCCCATTTCTTATTCTTCTGTCTCCCCCTTTTCCTCTTCTTTGTCTCTCTCCTTATTCCTCCTATTCCTCTTTATCTTCCTTCTTTTTCCCCCTCCTTTCTACTTGTTTACCCTACCAATCATGTGTTGGTTCTAAAGGGATAGAGTACTGACATTTCTCATACGAAATATTTAATCTTTATTCCTGCCCAGCCTGACTTGATTTCCTGCCTGTTCCTGAAAACAAAGCTGCAACATGTGAAAGGAAAATTGAGAACCCTTGTACTTCCGTATCATGAACTCCAGCTTAGTTCAAGAAGACAAAACAATTGGTCTCCTGGCTCCCTTTTGGGGGGATTATGTTGGAGTACTCTCTTGACTTTCCAGAATTAAGGGTTTTTCCAACACAGAAGTCATGTCAAAGCCCTTAAAATGAATGTGACAAAATAGTTTTTCTATCCTATGCACCATTATTGCCACCTTGTATATATAACCACTTCCCTGCACTTCCGCTCCAGCAGGGGTTATTCACTCCATCCCATGATGCCATTTATTCCCCATGTACTTAAATATTGTCCTTCCCATCTCCCTGCTACTTTATCTCCATGCAAAGTACCTTGATTTATATCCTAATCATCTCCCACTGGGTTATTGACACTGTCTATTCTCTATGTGTAAGACACCATATTCTGCATATTTGGGGTCATTCTTGATAGAATTACCTGTTATCTTTTCCTAAATCCTAACAAATAGGATTGTACTAGTCTTCTTTTTGAAAATAAAAAGATGTTTTCTTTAATTAACACATATCATCAAATTTATTTAAAATGACCCTTTCCTTATATTTGGCTTATCTCCAATCTAGGGAGCAGCTCTTAAACCAAAACTGAGGGATTTTTATAAGACTTCCTTGGGTGACATGGGATTGTTTTTCAAGCAGGAAACATCTGACTCTTAGTTGATTCTCAGGTCTAAGTGTTTATATTGGGTGCGGGAGGGGTTGGGGTGGAATTTGAGAAGGGGAAAGTATTTCCTCCTTAAGCTTTTAGATTCCTTGTCTCAAATTCTGTTTGCTAGGATTCTTTGGTTACATGTGACAAAAGCAAACTGGAACTACTTTAAGTATAAATTAAGTTTTATTGGAAAAACATCTGAGTAACCTACAGAGTCAAGGTGGAGATAAACCACAAAGCTTCAGGGTGTTAGGAAGAGGGATGGTTCTGGAGACCTGAGATATGGAAGCCGTAAGCTCTTGTTTCTGCCCATTGACATCATTCTTTAGTCAACTATTTCCCAGATTGATCCTTAGCTCACACCCCAACCGTCTTCACCTGAGAGGGAAAGGAATCAGAAAAGACCCTGATTCTCCTGTCTTTGGTCATATTTCTGTCCTCAGACTTGGAGATGTCAGGGGACAAAAAAAAATATTTATCTTCACCAGAATTACATGGCTAAAAATGAGGGCAAACCAGTTTCCTATAAAAAAAAAAAAAAATGGAAGCCACCATAGGCAAACCTGCTAAGCCATCTACATTAATGAAGTTGTATCGGTGGTCCATGTTCCGCAGATGATTTACTATAAAATGCTCATAATCTGGATCCTAAGGACCTATAATGATTAGAACAGTAGTTTTCAACCAGGGATGATTTTCCCCCAGAGGGTATTTGGCGATGTCTGGAGATATTTTTGGTTATCTGGGGATAGATGGGAGGGGGCAGATATGTACTGGTATTCAGTGGGTAGAGGTCAGAAATGTTTCTAAACATCTTACAGTGCATAGAATAATCTCCCACAGTGAGGAATTAGCCTGCCCCAAATGTCGGAAGTGCTGAGGTTAGGAAACCCTGGAATAGAGTGAAGATTAAGGGTCTAGTTTTACATGTTTGATTCCTTATTCTGCTGCTGACTAGCTTTGAACTTAACCTCTCTGGGTATATCTTCCCTCAACTGTAAAATTAGCATAATAACATTGAGTCTTCTAAATTGTTTGAAGTAACATACATACACACACATGCGTGCACAGGCAGAAAGTTTCCTGGCTCAGACATTGCATTAACGTGATTGCTTGCAAAGACGACTTTCTTTTCTTAAATTATGACAATGCTTTACCCTTGAATCACTCATAACTATTTCTCCAAGATCGCTTATCCCTGACTTTACAGGTAAAAACTCCGAGCCCAGCCCTGTACTAGGTTGTGCTTCCCAGCTTCCACTGGGAAGCTACCATCTTCAGAGAACCATTGTTCAGAAAATCATTGAACAGTAGTTTAACGAAGAAAAGAGTAAGTCAAAAACGACCAGTAACAGATACTTGGGAGAAAGATAATCTTACTTGCCCTGTAACCTACATACTACACTAATTCTCTACTAACTCCCAGTGATATGAAGATGCACAGACAAAAAACGACATGGGGATTTTTTCAGATCCTTAATCCTACTCTGGTACCTAACATTTATCATGTATATTTCTGATTTATGGAACTTGTTGCTATAACCTTGCAGTATACGTGTTTTCAAAATGGTAGATTGTTTATAATCCATCTAATATGCTGGATTCTGTGTCCTGCTACAGGAAAGTTAATGACTTTTTTTTTTTAAACATCTTTATTGGAGTATAATTGCTTTACAATTGTGTGTTAGTTTCTGCTTTATAACAAAGTGAATCAGTTATACATAAACATATATCCCCATATCTCTTCCCTTTTGCGTCTCCCTCCCTCCCACCATCCCTATCTTACCCCTCTAGGAGGTCACAAAGCACCTAGCTGATCTCCCTGTGCTATGCAGCTGCTTCCCACTAGCTATCTATTTTACATTTGGAAGTGTATATATGCCACTCTCTCACTTCGTCCTAGCTTACCCTTCCTGCTCCCCATATCCTCAAGTCCATTCTCTAGTAGGTCTGCTTCTTTATTCCCGTCTTGCCCCTAGGTTCTTCATGACTTTTTTTTTTTTTTTTTTTTTTTTTAGATTCCATATATATGTGTTAGCATACGGTATTTGTTTTTCTCTTCCTGACTTACTTCACTCTGTATGACAGAGTCTAGGTCCATCCACCTCACTACAAATTTTCGTTTCTTTTTATGGCTGAGTAATATTCCATTGTATATATATATGTGCCACATCTTTATCCATTCATCTGTCAATGGACACTTAGGTTGCTTCCATGTCCTGGCTATTGTAAATAGAGCTGCAATAAACATTGTGGTACATGACTCTTTTTGAAGTATGGTTTTCTCAAGGTATCTGCCCAGTAGTGGGATTGCTGATTCATATGGTAGTTCTGTTTGTAGTTTTTTAAGGAACCTCCATACTGTTCTCCATAGTGGCTGTACCAATTCACATTCCCACCAGCAGTGCAAGAGTGTTCCCTTTTCTCCACACCCTCCCCAGCATTTATTGTTTCTAGATTTTTTGATGATGGCCATTCTAACCGGTGTGAGGTGATATCTCATTGTAGTTTTGATTTGCATTTCTCTAATGATTAATGATGTTGAGCATTCTTTCATGTGTTTGTTGGCAGTCTGTATATCTTCTTTGGAGAAATGTCTATTTAGGTATTCTTCCCATTTTTGGGTTGTGTTGCTTGTTTTTTTGACATTGAGCTGCATGAGCTGCTTGTAAATTTTGGAGATTAATCCTTTGTCAGTTGCTTCATTTGCAAATATTTTCTCCCATTCTGAGGGCTGTCTTTTTGTCTTGTTTATGGTTTCCTTTGGCACAGCAAAAAACTTTTAAGTTTCATTAGGTCCCATTTGTTTATTTTTGTTTTTAAGGAAAGTTAATGTCTTCTTGGTCTGAGGATAGTGATAGATCCAAAGAATGCACTTGTAAAATGAATTAATGAACCAGTGAATGAGTAACTGAATAAATGTTAAGACAGTTATTTTCAAACAATTAGAGTATTTCTAAACCAGGAATTCTTGTCCTGTTACAAAAATGTGAATGAAATGAGGATTCTGCAACCTGGAGATTATCATACTAAGTGAAGTAAGTCAGATAGAGAAAGACAAATATCATATGATATCACTTATATGTGAACCTAAAAAAATCATACAAATGAACTTCATTACAAAACAGAAATAGCCTCACAGAAATAGAAAACAAACTTTTGGTTTCCAAAGGAAAAAGGGGGGAAGGATAAATTAGGAGTTTGGTATTAAAATATACACACTATTATGTATAAAATAGATAACCAAGACTGACTGTGTAGCACAGGGAACTCTATTCAATATCTTGTAATAACCTATAATGGAAAAGAATCTAAAAAAGAATATATATATATGAATATATATATATATGAATATATATGAATATATATGAAAATATATATGAAGATATATATGAAGATATATATGAAGATATATGTATGAATCACTTTGTTGTATACCTGAAACTAATACAACATTGTAGATTATCTATATTTCAATAAAAATTTGTTAAAAATGTGGATTCTGCAAATAATATGTCAGTATGACCATAGTGCATGTATGCTGTTAAATACTTTTCCTTTCTGACAAGTAACTTGTTTTAAGTCCTAAACAGGTGAGAGAGAGTTGAGGCTTTGCTCTGCTTTTGCCATGTCTTCTGCCAACCTCCTGCTTTCGTAACACATACTGATCCAGTTATTTTGATCCAGATCCAAAGCTGGTATGTGTTAATTCGAACTGGTCCCCTACTTAAATTTGACATAATATTTTAACATATTTTTCTCTCTAAAATTGTTCAATGCTCAACTTTTAAAATATAAATGTCATGAACATTAATTACAAAATTCTAGCTTGTGTTTTCCAATCTTTATGCAGAAAGGCATAAAATTCATGTATTTTAGGAAGAATATCTCCTAAAATAGTCTTCCTCAGACTTGTTTTGTGAACAGGACTCTCCTGGGGCTCCTGCAGATGATGTGAGATTCTGATTCAATAGCTCTGGGGTACAGCCAGAGCTCTGCATTTCTAACAAGCTTAATGGTGGTTCCATGTTACTGTTCTAAGAAACATACTTGGCATAGCAAGGTCCTAAATAGGCCTGCCTCAAAATATGTTTTGTAAATGTCTGTGGATTTTCATGGGAAGAGCTTATCTTGAGATGAGTCTTATCTTCAATGGTATGTTCTCCACAATTTGAAGTATGTTTATTCTGCATCTTTGTTTCCCAAAGTGAGCTGCATGAAACAAAAGTTTTGAGAACTGCTAATAAGGATTCTCAAGAAAAGTGTTTTGTGGTCAAATATGGGGAGTGCTAAGTAAACAAAGTAAAAAAT
Source organism: Phocoena phocoena (assembly GCF_963924675.1). Taxonomy (NCBI): domain Eukaryota; kingdom Metazoa; phylum Chordata; class Mammalia; order Artiodactyla; family Phocoenidae; genus Phocoena; species Phocoena phocoena. The sequence goes on along the minus strand of NC_089220.1, from coordinate 136,424,759 downwards.
TCAATTATTTTAGGAATCTTGGATCTGTCAATATGCCTGATGGATCTGTAGGAATGAGATGCATTATGCAGTGTTTCCCAAGCCTAACTGGCCATTTTTAAAAAAGTGTCTGTCGTGGAGGATCATTTTGGATACTGTTCCAGAGATCATGCAAATCTAGGAGTCTGTCATATGTCTGATCACCCAAAATCCTCTCCCCCAACTCCTACCCCAGCCCAGAGCTGGAAATTGTCAATTTTGCCAAGGCTTATGTTAAAAGGTTTTGTATCTATGTATGTGTTTATAAACCTGGGTGCTACTTGTCTTTCTTTTCAAACACTGCTAAGCTTATTGGTTGGCTGTCTCTGGGATAATTGAATTTAAAAATTGAATTTGCAATTTGTGATAGAAAATGGTAACATCCTCTGACTGCAAATAAGGACTCAACAACACATCACAAGAAGTTTGTTCAGTGTTTTATGGGGAGAAATGAAGCACACAATTGGTTTATCCTCACATCTAGGCTTTCTGGACATTCCACTGTAAGGTTGGCATCAGATCCTTCTCAATGGCCATGGCTCTTTGACTGTCTCTGCTGCTGTCTTTGGGAACATTGAGTTGAGACCTTGGTCTCCATAATGATAGAGCTCTATTTGTCAGGAATCCTACAGTAGAGCTGCAGTGCGGACGCTCACTGGCTCCTTTTTGCTTCTGAGAGAGAAAAAGGCAATTCAAACTCTGGGTGGTTTTACAAGTACTCTCACAGAGGCCATGGCAATGACTCTCTCACTGTCAAACCCAACTAGAACCTGATCTGTACCATATGGAAACAAAGCACCTCTCATTTCCTAAGAGAGTGGTGAATTTGGTTCATTTCAATCAGATCGTTCATACTTGTAAGTGATATGGCATTGCCTATTGTTTATAGATCTGAGCGGGTAAATAATATAAGGAAAGAGAAACTCAGAAACAGAGTGACAACAATTTGAGTAGATATGAGATTTAGAAGAGGTGCCTGAATAGGAAAAAACAACAACAACACAAACAGGAGACATCAACTAGAGTCCTGTGTCTGCGCCTACTTAATGAATAAGGAGGTGTTGACTCAGACTCTGTGGAAAGCAAGATAAATAGTACTCTGTATTTTCTTATTTTGTTTTATTTTGTTTTCAGTTCAACATAGAAAAGTTAAAGAAATAGGAGGTCTCCTGCTGAAATATTTAAAAAAATATATTTTGAAATATTATCCACTATGTATTTCCCCAAAGCTTTAAAAGAGTTCTTGTGTATCTTTACAGATGACACAATTATAGTAGAACTAATCCCATTTCTCCTGAATAAGACAAATGAACAGAGAAATAAAGATCCAGTGTGGCTGTGTTACCATCTAATCAATGATCCACTGGTTAAGCTAAATCTATTCTGGAAGTAGAGAAGTGGGGAGAGACTCAGATAAGAATAATGTGCATCCTTATTTTGGCTTTGGAAGAAAACGATAAGGCTGATGAAAGGACATTAAAGCACATGAGAACAGAGATGAATGTACTGAGGTGAGAAAAAGAAGGAAAGAGTGAGGAGAAAGAGAAGAGAGCGAAAGCTCATTGATAAACAGGGAAGAAAATAGCATTGACTTATCAGTTTTCTGTAATGTAGAACTTAAATTTTAATTCATCCCTGCCGAAGAGTCACAAAGCAAAACAGAAAAAGACTTCGAGTGCAGATGTTGTAATAATGATCTCATAAGCAAATCTCTTCAAAGCAAGAAGGAGAAAATCCATATGTCAAGTCAGTCCACACTGAGGAACGTGGAAAGTCTACAGGGAACACCAGAGAACATCATTCCTCCGAGCAAGGACATTTTTATAGGGGAAGAATGCAGATGGAAAGCCTGCACTGGAGGTCACGAATGGCCTTTGAACCACTCATTTTGATGAAATTTTTGTATTTATAGGTAGGTTTAATTTTATCCCTACACATTAAAAGTATCTTTAATCAATGGGAAAGACATAACCAAGAATGACTTTTATTTTTACTAATAGCACATTTTCATATATTGAAACACATAAATATATTTTTATGTTTGATCTCAAGTACTAACAAATATTAAAATGTTGCCACATTTTCCTCAGAACTTTTTTTTTAAATTTCAAATTTACATAAACCTGTAATTAAAATCCCGTATCATCTCATTGCCCTCCCTTCCTTTTTAGAAAGGTAAGAAATTTCTCTTAAGAGGTTCTATATATTTGATACATTTGTTGGCAATGATAAACTATATTATTGTTTTGAGTGTTTTAACATTTTAAATATATAATGTCTTACTGTAAGTATCACTTTGCAACTTGCTTTCTGTTCTTGGTATTATATATATATATATATATATATATATATATATATATATTTTTTTTTTTTTTTTTTTTTTTTTTTTTTTTGCAGTATGTGGGCCTCTCACTGTTGTGGCCTCTCCCGCTGCGGAGCACAGGCTCCGGAGGCACAGGCCCAGCAGCCATGGCTCACGGGCCCAGCCGCTCCGCGGCATGTGGGATCCTCCCAGACCGGGGCACGAACCCGTGTCCCCTGCATCGCCAGGCAGACCCTCAACCACTGCGCCACCAGGGAAGCCCAGTAATTATATATTTTTGAGGTTTACTCATGGTGATAATTTTAGATCCAGTTAGCTCATTTTAACAGATACATGGTATTGAATTAAACATAAAGTTTATTTATTTTAATGATGCAGAGTAAAATTGTTTGCATAATTTTGCAATTACAGGCTGTGCCAAAATAACTATCTTTTAAAATATCTTCTTGAATATATGTCTGAAGTTTTTCTAAGATCGCTTTATAGAAATGAAAATGCTGGTTAAATTTGTGTACTGCTTTAATTTTGCATTCCAATCTTTGCATTTAGGTTTTTAATCAATTGGGGATTTATTTTGTATATAAGGTAGAAATCTATGTGATTTATCATTTTCTATAAACAGCTAATTGTTGCAGGATTCTCTACTAAATTTTCCCCATTAGCTTGTAACAGAACTTTTATATATGCCAAATTCCCATTCATGTTGGTCTGATTCTTATTTCTTTCCTCTTTGTAATTAGTCTACTTGTCCACACCTATGCTAGTATCAAAAATGGTTTTAATTATTCTAACTCAGTGGTCCTCAACCAGGGGTGATTTTCCCCACAGGGCACATTTGGCAATGTCTGGAGACATCTTTGGTTGTCATAACTGCAGAAGTAGAAGCCAAGGATGCTGATAAACATCCTATAGTGCATAGGACAGTTGCCCACGACAAAGAATTATCTGGTCCAAAAATGTCAGAAGTACCAATGCTGAAAAACCCTGATGTTACCTGATAAGTTGAGAGACTGAGCATCACACATATGTGAAATCTTAAGTATCCCTCACTCCACTGCCTTTTAACTGTTTTGTTGCTCCAGAAGTATATTGGATGTGCTTACTCTTTTATTCCTTTGTATGAATTTTAGGATTAGATTCTTAAATTCTAAGAAAAACCCTTTTGACATTTAACATTAATTAAATTTGCATTTAGCGTCGGCAATAATATGGCAAGAATTGACAGTTTTATTATACTGATTCTTCCAATTTTCTATGGTGTAGATCTATGCTTATTTAGGTTTTTATTTTAGACGTTTAGTTAAATTTTATATTTTTACTATGAAAGATCATTTTTTTGTTAGATATATTACAAGATCATTACCTGATTTCTTTTCGCTATGTCATATGTAATCTCTCTAATTGCTTATATCATTGTTTGTTGCTGCTATATAGAATCCTGATTAATTTTTATATATTGATATTTTGTTATGTTATATATTAACCCATTATCCTTGCTAAACTCTTTCATACCTCTAAATAATTTTCTACAGATTCTCTGAGAGTTTTATTTGCAGATAGTCATCTACCATCTGGGAATAACAAGGAGTTTTTAACTTTCTTTCAATCATTACATATTGTGTTTAATTTTCTTGTTCTATGGTAGTGCTATGCCCCTTGCTACCATATGATGTCAGAGGTGATCGGTGATCTCAAACCTAAAGAGTAGCATTTTCTGTAGGATTTTAGTAGATATATTTACCAGGTTCAGTACATGCCCTTTAATTTCAAGGTGTCATAGAATATTTAACATGAACTTTAAAACTAGTTTAAGCTGTTACTGTGTTGAATTAAGATATTACACTTGTTTTCAGGTCTCACATGGACAGAATCGAGCTAATCATACTCCTCATTTCCTAATTAACAGGTTCCCTTATCACCTGACCATGCAAGGCACCCCTAATATCTCATGTCATTGTTTTTTCTTTTTATGCTCCATCACCTTTGCACCCACTCTCCTAGACACCTGCTTTATTTTGAACAGTCTATGCCACTCCAATCCATTTTGTGTACACATATACATGGGTCCTTGTTGTCATATGTTGCATATGCTTAATTTACATAAATAGCTATTCCATTCAGTTTCTTATTTATTTCACTAATGATATTTTTGAGATAGCATTACATTGCTCTTTGAAAATGCAGGTCATTACTTCAGACTGCTAAATAGTAAATCATCTTTGAATATGCAATGGTTAATTTTATGCGTCAACTTGGCTAAACAACGATGATCACCTGTTTGATCAGGCACCAGTCCAGATACTGCTGTAAGGTATCAGATGTGATTAACATTGAAAATCAGTTGGCTCTAAGTAAAGTAGATTACCCTCCAAAATGTGGGTGTGGATAGTCTCGTACAATCAGTTGAAGAGCAAAGACTGAGGTTTCCTGAAGAAGAAAGAATTCTGCCTCCAGATAGCAACATAGAAAATCTGCCTGGGTTCTCAGTCTTTAAACTCAAGTCATCAACATCAACCCTTACCTGAATCTCCAGCTTGCTGGCTTGCTGTATGGATTTTGGACTTGCCACCTGTGCAATCCCATTAGACAATTCCTTAAAATCCCACTCCCCTCCATATTTATATGTATATAATGCCATTTAGGTACACATGTACTTAATTTTATTCCATAATAATAGATTGTTTTCTACAACCATGGCTTCCAGGTCTCATTTCTGGGTCTCATTTCCAACATGAAGGTACCTGTTTCTCCACTGCCACAGTAATATCTATATTATTGAAGTTAATTATTTTTTTTACTTTATTTGTTCGGGGGATGGGGGGAAGGCTTGGAATTCTATTTCAATATATTAAAAATATAATGTAATAGATTTTTTAATTTTCCTCTTCAAAATCTAGTGGTTAACATATTTTGAGAAATTAATTCATTTGATATAATTTGATGCATTTAATCATGCATATTTCATCGTACCCTTTCAACACTTTTAAAGCCTCTGCTAATTTTGTCATTATATCTATTTTACATTCAGTATTTATTTTCATCTTTCTTTTTCTTAATCATACTTCTTAGAGTTTTGTCTATAGAGTAGTGTCCTTTTAGAAACTAGCCTTTAGTTTTGTGTTTAAATCTTTTTTTCAATATGTTTTCATTTTTTTCTCATTATTTTTAGCACTAATTTCTGCTTCTTTATTTGGGTTTACTCATTTCTATTTCTCACTCCTTGAGTTGAATTCTTAGTTCCTTTGTTTCTGACTAGTAATTTGTTTTCTGGAAGTGTAGTTAGAGTTGTAGATTTCACTTTAAATGCTGTTTTGTTAGCAACCCATTTGTTTTAACCTGTAAGGTTTTCATTTGATTCTGTGATTCAATTTTAAGGATTTGCTAATTTTTCTTAGAATTTTAAAATATTTTAACCACAATGAATATTTAATAAAATTGATTTTAACTTTAGAAACATGTAATATTAAAACTTTCTCTCATTTTTAGTAAACATTTTACTAGAATAAATATATTTTAAAATTTGCACGAGTCTTAAGGCAAAAATAGTAACAGGATTGTGGGGTTTATAAAATATGTAGCAGTAAAATGTATGACAGCAGTAGCATAAAGACCAGGAGAGGAAAATTTATAGTATATTTTTGTAAGATTCTTAAATTATATGAGAAGTTATATTAGTAGGGTTTAGACTCTGATAAGTTAGAGATATATAAATAAAGATGTATAAACCCTAAAAAGCCACTAAAATGCTAACAACAATAAGTAATATGTGGATATTAGTTAACTAATGAGTAACAAAAGAGATATAATAAAACATAAAATAATATTCAATTAATCTAAAAAAGTGAGAAAAACAGGGAAAGTAGAATAAAGAATAAAAGAGATAAATAGAAAAAAATAGCAAGATGGTAAACACAACTGTATCAATGATCACATTAAGTGTAAATCAACTAAAAATTCAATTAAAAAGCAGAAATTGTTAGATTGAATAACAACATATCAAGACTTTACTATGTACTGCTTGCAAGAAACACACTTTAAATATAAAGAAGCAAATAGGTTATATGTAAAATGATGGAAAAAGACCATGCCAATAACAACCAAAAGAAATCAAGACTGTCTATTTTTAATATCAAAGTAAATTTCAAAGCAAAGAATGTTACCATAGATAAAGAGCATCATTTCGTAATGATTACAGGCCATAAAGAGGACATAACAATCCTAAACTCTTACGCACCTAACAACAGAGTTTCAAGTATAAGGAAGCCAGAATCGATAGACCTTCAAGGAACAATAAACAAAAACTGCCCGAATAATAAGTGCACAGCTGACTAAACGTTTACAATTTTCAGAATCTTCAGGTCAAGGAGAATGATATTACTGGCATCCCAGAAGTTCCCTTTGTGCCTCTTCTCAGTAAATTCTTTTCCCAAAGGAACCACTTTTCTGAGTTCTAATCCCATAGATATGTTTCACCTTCTTTTAAAATTATTCTAAATCAATAAGTATGATCCACCGTGTTGGCCTGCTTTCACTCAACATTATATTTGTGAGATTAACTCTACATACAATGTCGTGTATAGTTGCACTTTATTCACTTTCATTACTATATACTATCCCATTGAACTGTCACACGACTGTGTATTTACATATTCTTCTTTTGATGGACATGAGAATTGTTTTCTTTGTGGGGCAATTAGGAATTGTGCTGTCATGAGCATTATCATACTTGACGTTTGAGAAACACATGTATTAATTTGTCTTGGGTATAATAACAAAGAGTAGAATAGCTGTGTCATAGGGTATGTGGATATACTTCTTTAGTCAATATGTCAAAAAGTCTATCAAGGTCGTTGTGCAAATTAATACTGCCACTAGCTCTTATCCTCACCAATACTCAGCATCAGGGTCACAAGTGGGTGGAGGAAACTAGGGATGAAAACTTAAGAACTCTCATTGAGTTCTATACTCTGGTCTATTGCATGAACCTGAGAGGGTTTCTCCTTAAGATTTAGATGTCTAGAGCGCAAAATGTAAGGAGGCACTCACTTCCAGATTTGTGCAGAACTGTGCACTGATCAAATTTAAGAGTAAGTGCTTACTTAAAATTTGTACCTTAGATGCTTCACTTACCTCACCCTGCTCTCAACCCTGCTTGATACATTCTTTTTCATTTGCTTAGTAGATGTGTAGTGCTATTGCATTGTAGTTTTATTTACATTTCCCTGATGATTAATGATGTTGAGTACATTTTCATATGTCTATAGATCATTTTGAGGTACTCTTTTATGAACTGTCTGTTCAAGTCTTTTGTCCAATTTTAATTGAATTAGCTATGTCTCCTGTTATTAATTATTTGAAGTTATTTTTATATATTCTGCCTGGATCTTTTTTGTTTTTCTATTGCAAATATCTTCTCTTACTCTGACTTTTGTTTTTACTCTTGAATAGTTTCTTCTAATAAATATAGTTTCTTAATTTTAATTGAGATTAATTTACTAATATGTTTTCCTTCTTGGTTACTGCTTTTCTGTCCTACTGCAAGGTCACTAATTCATCCTGTTTCCTTTTAAAAGCTTTATTGTTTTGCCTTTCAAGTTTAGGTCTACAGTTTACTTGGAACTGATGTTAGCCTTTACTGTGAGATAAGGTCAACATTAAATTTTTTAATATATGTATATCTGTTAACTCAGCATCATTTATTAAAATTATCATCCTCTCCCTATTCTACTATAGTGTCATCTTGTCTCATATGAGATGAACTTATGACTATGATCTCTCTAACCTGTTTCAGTGGTCTGTTTCTAAAAGCTCTATATTAATTTCTATGACATTATAATGTCTTGCTTTCTGGTTTTACAATTTCTTTAACTCTGTTTTTCCTCAAGATTGTTTTTGAATGTTCTTGTCCCTTTTGATTTCCATATAAATTTTAAAATCAGTGTGTAAACTTTCTTTACTCTCCCCCAGACCCCCCAAAAATTCACCAAAAAACACAAAACCTTTCTGATTGGAGATGTATTTAATCTACACAGAGCAATTTGGGGAGAATTGCTATCTATACAATATTCATTATTACAATTTATAAACATAATATATGACTCCATTTATTTAATTATTCTTTAATTTTTTCAGTGGTTTTGTAGATTTCAGAGAAGGAGTCTTGAAATCTTTTATTAGAATCATTACTAAGTATTTGATGTTTTGCTGCTAGCATGAAAGGTATCATTATTAAATATTTATTTCCTTTTTGTTTGTTACTGGTACATAGAAATACAATCAATGTTACATAATAGTCTTGTATCAAACAACTCTGATGCATTTACTCATTAGTTTTAATATTTTGTAGATTTTTGAAAATTACATAAATAATTGTCAACTGTAAATAAAATTGGAGTTTCTACCTCCATTCCCTGTACTTTGAATTCCTTTTCCTTGCCTCATTACACTGGCAAGTAGCTTCAGTAATGGTGACAGGTCTCCTTTGCTGACTCTCCAGTCTCTGGGAGAAGACTTTAAGATTTCACCATTAAGTATATTTGCTACAGTTCTTTTTCAGAAACTATTTATCGGATGATGGAATTTACTGTGTAACCGTAGATTACTGAAAGGAATTTTCTGTTGTTGTCATTACTAGGTTATTGGTTTTAAGGATTTCTTTTGTAAGTGTATTCATTTAATATTATTTCTCCTCCAAATAGAGATTTAACATTATCACACATGTTTTGATAGGGCATATTTTTATTATTACTTAGTTCAGAATATTCTCTAATTTTTAGGATGATTTCTTTGACCCCTGGCTTATTTGGAAGTGTATCTTATTTCCCAAAGAGCTGTAAATGTGTATTTTGTTATTGATTTCTAGCTTGATTCCACTGTTATCAGAGAACACACTCTGAATAAAATCAATCCTCTGAAATTTGCTAAGCTTGCTTTAAGGCCCAGTAAATGATTACTTCTGATAAATATGCATTTTGTTATCACTGGGTGTAGTGTTCTGTATGTGTCAATTAACTCAAATTTGTACATCTTAACGTTGGCCATATCCTTGCTGTTTATTCGTTTACTTGTTTTATCAGTTATTCGATAAAGTGTATTAATTATCTCCTACTACAATTGTGTATTTTTCTATTTCTCATTTTAGTTCTTACAAATTTGTTTTATGTATTTCAAAGCAATATTATTATATACATAAAAATAGAGAAGTTTAATATGATCTTGGTAAATTAACCCTTTTATTATTGTGTAAGCTTCTTCTTTTTCTCTAGCAATACTTTTTTCTTAGAGTCTAATTTATTAATATATTTAAGCCAACTTTCTTTTGGTTAGTTCCTGGCATATTGTTTTTCATCCATTAAATTGAAATTTTTTGTGCTCTCATATTTAAGAAGCATGTCTTGTAAGCAGCATGTGTTTCTTTCTCCTTTAATCCAATTTTATTATTTTTGTATTTTAATTGGAGTATTTGAACTGTTTAATGCACTATAATTATCATTACCATTTGGTGTACAGCTACTATATTATTTATTTTTAATTTTGTTTCTCCTGCTTTATATTCCTTTTTCTTCTCCTTGTTTTGTAATTTTATGTTAAATGCTAGACATCATTATGATAAATTTTAGAGCTTCTGCCTGGTCTATCTTTCTCCAGTGTAGGCTTATCCCCTACTAAGCAGAGCAGCAGAAGATAAAATTATTTCAATCAGAGAGGGAGCTTATTTAATTCTGGGTTGCAAGTATCATAAGAGTCTGTTTACTGTATGTTTCACCCACCCCTGGTGTTTAGCCCTTCAGGTCTTAGGGTGTTTATAATCTTTTCCCTCTACCTTTTATTTGTTTGCATGTTTGTTTTTGTTTTCTACCTAGTTGCTTATCATGCTACATTTGCACTGCAAAAGCCTCTAGAGAAAAACCAGCAAAATGTTGGAGTTACTACACTGAACCTACTTCCTCAACAGGATTATGGCCCCCCAGGTCCTTTGTTATTTGACTGCTTGAAACACCTATATTTTCCTCTCTACTCCCATGAGTTCCAAAACGTTTGCTAGCTTCTTTGTGTAACAGTGGCCTTCTGCCTAAATTGCCACCCAAAATTTGCAGGTTCCTTGAAAAATGGAGCTGTTACAGAATATGGGCTTACTTCTCTACAATTCCCTTCCATCTGTGATTTTAGCCCTCTGAGTATTCTTTTGTTGGCAGTTCTCTAATGCCTTCAATTATATATACATAGCAAAACTTCATCCTGATTTTCTATTTTTTTCCAGCAGGAACATTGGTCAGCTACAATGTACTCTATCATAAAAGGAAACACAATCCTTGATGAGTTATTATCTTTTTTATGTTTTAATTTAATAAAATTATCTTCTATTATTTCTATAATATGTCTTTTTTTTCCTAAATTATCACCTATTGAAATGTTTACAAGATTTTTGATAGTTTTTGTTCTCTCCATTTCTTTGTTAGAGTTTAGCCTTCCTTCCTTTCTCTCTTTCTTTCTTTCTTCCTTTCTATTGAAGTATAATTGACATACAACGTTATATTAGTTTCAGGCGTGAAACATAGTGATTTGACATTTACATATATTTTCATAAAGGAACAGGTATTTTAGGCTTTGTGGGCCATAGAGTACCTGTTTTAGCTATTAAGTTCTGCTGTCGTAGCATAATAGAAGACACAGATATTATATAAATGAATGAGTTTGGCTGTATTCCAATGGCATTTTATTTTGTGTGTGTGTGTGTGTGAAGTATTTTATTTTTTAATTTTTATTTTATATTGGGGCACAGTTGACTAACTATGTTGTGTTAGTTTCAGATGTATGGCAGTGTGATTCAATTATACATATATTAATACATGCACCTATTCTTTTTTAAATTCTTTTCCCATTTAAGTTATTACAGAATATTGAGTAGAGTTCCTTGTGCTATACAGTAGGTCCTTGTTGGTTATCTATTTTAAATATAGTAGTGTATACATGTCTATCTCAAACTCCCAATCTATCCCTCCGCCCCCACCCCCCCACCCTTCCCTGGTACCATAAGTTTGTTCTCTAAGTCTGTGAGTCTGTTTCTGTTTTGTAAATAAGTTCATTTGTATCTTTTTTTTTTAGATTCCATATATAAGCAGTACCATATGACATTTATCTTTCTCTGTATGACTTACTTCACTTAATATGATAATATCCAGGTCTATCCATGTTGCTGTAAAGGGCATTATTTCATTCTTTTTGATAGCTGAACAATAGTCTATTGTATATATATGTAACATTTTATTTGCAAAAAGAGGTGTCTAGGGCCTGTAGTTCTTAGTTGAATAATCCCTGGGCTAGGTTTACTAGTATAACAAACATTCCCAAAATCTCAGTGGTCCAAAACATCAAAGATTTATTTCATTCATTTTTTTCATGTTACATGTTAATTTTAGATTCATCAGAGGGAGTCTGCTCATTGTAGTTACTAAGGGACCCAAGCTAAGTGAACCTGTTACCATTTAAAGAGAAAAGAATACTCTGGCAATTAAATGTTTGCTTTAGAAGAGCTATTCATTACATCCATTCATTACTCACTGGCCAGAACTTATGATCCAACCTATGCATAAAGCAGCCAAGAAATGCAACCCTATGTGCACCAACATAACAGTCAAACAACAGACATTATGTGTCTACGCTCAGTGACATCAACGCCTGCTTTTGTGGGTTTTAACCTTTCATAGCTTTCATTTATTTTTCATTCTGATAGTAATTTCCTTAGGTCTATTTTCTTATTTACCTATTCTTGACTCAGATATGTTGACATTTAAAATTTTAAATGTCCATTTAAATGTTAATTTAATGGCTACTTTTGATTTCTAAAAGTTCTATATGGTTCTTTTTTAAATCCACCATTTAAAAGTGTTGTTCTCTACCTTACTTGGTGTTTTCTAAAGCTTCATTTATTTGTTTAATCTCTTTAATCGTTGGGTGTCTACTTTGTGTTATTTGATCTAAATCCATGTCCTGTTTCCCCACCTCAAGGTACCACAGCATCAACACACATGTTTCTTCCTCAGCTATTAATGCTCTTCTTGTTTCTGTCACTCTGGGTATTTCCTCACTAGTATATTTCACCATGTTGCAGACTTAAAAGTCCTTATTTCATCTTTCGAGGTAAATGCCAAAATTAGCATCATATGAATGAGAAAACTCATATAGATAGCTCATAAAGAAAAAAAATGTAAGCTCAATCAAATAATTACATGTTTCCCTTAAAGTCCATGATCATCAGGTATAATAGGTCCAATACTATATTTTTAACATAAAACCCAAAGAAAGAAAACACACACCTTTTCTTTAACAGACATTCTGTATAATTATTTCATGTAGTCCTCACAACGTCACAAATTAGGTAATTTTAAAATCAGGAAATTAAATGAGAAATGTAAGACTAACTTGCCCTAACTCATTCAGCTGCTAATTGGTGAAGCTGGGATTTGAACTATGGAGCTCACTCAAGGTTTATATGCTTTTGACCACTGCATCCGCATTTCCTTGCTTCATGTTGTAAAACGAAATCTAATTTTATTTGTTTACTATTGGCAAATAAAAATACAAAAAAAAAAAATCAAAAATAATTAAATAAATTAATAGAAAAACTTCCGTGGAATTAGCTCACCAAGTCCTCTCCCTTCCCACCTGAACACATGGTCAGACAACCATTTTAAATGTCTGCAAATTATCTGCAAATTATTGGGTCTCAGAACAACATAAACTCTGAAGTATCTGACATAAAATCTACTGAAAATAATTTATGAAATAACTGATGTAAATTTTAAAGCTATACTAAATATTAAATATCAACAATATAAATTGAGGCCAGGTCTGCAAGGCAAGGTTGTTAGATTTCAGGACTAGAAATTATGCAGATGTGAGTGACTGTCCTTCACTTCTGTGATCATTCAAAGCAATTATTTAAATATGAAATTAAGTGGCTGCTCTAACCCAAGAATACACATAGTCAACAGGAGCCAGGCAGCCTTCTATTCATCAGAATAAGCAACGGGAAATATGTGTTAGGGACTTACCTCATAACTCTTTCCCATCACCCTTCCCAAATTTAGCATTTAATTTCCAAAGCAACAACAATGGCAGATCTTTGTGTTTCCAGCTGATTAATTTAGTATTCCCTGGCTAGATTTGAGCCCTGACAAGAAGTATTGCTCACCTCTTCAAGAAGTCCCTGAAAGAATTTAAAGCCCAAATGAGAAGATGCACATTTCTGAGTCATAAGCAGAGGGCATGCAAAGACTGAATTAATGCTTAACTCCCTTCAACCACCCCCATAATCTTTATTAACATCTCCTAAGATACATTAATAATGATAGCAAATTTATTAATAAATGTATATAAGGCTTATGGTCTTGTGTCTTTGTTTATGGGGAAAAAAAACTAAGTAAATACTTTAAACTATATAAAATAGAATTGGAATAAATTCTACCAGGAAGAAAAATAAAATCTTAAATGTTACATCCTTAAAACACAGTCAAGTCTTCAGATCATGTGACTAGAGTTTGAATTTTTATTAAATTCAGTATTTTAATTTTCTGGTGATCAGGCAAGACCCAGTGCTAAGTACATCACTTGTGCATCTGAAGTTTCAAGACAGATTTTCCAGAGACCCCCTTCTAACCAAATAGCGGCCCCTTAGCAATGTTAATAATAAAAATTTGGGTCACAACTAGTGACCCAGGAGGACCCCAAGAAGCTACCATTGAAAGAAACTTGAACTCAGAGTTGGGAGACGTGAGGTATATTCCCACTTTACCTCCAAGTATCTGTTTGACTCTGGGCAATTAAATCTTTCAGAAATTCTAATTCTGACACTGTAAAATGAGAGTTATACCTATCTACTGCTGAGTAGATCAAATCAGATAATGCACATGAAAGCACTTTAATGTGAAAGTGCTATATGTTGGGGAAGAATTATTATTCTTTGTCTCCGAGCTGCCCTTCAGCTGAATTCACTAGTTAAAAACCTTGGTTAAGTCCAAAAGTAACTTGTTAAAGACTTTTTACAGACTCCCTAGACTGCCAAATAGGAAGAGTAAATCAAGCTAGAAAATACAATTAAGTAAAGACACACAGACATACACACACACATCGTTCTCCCATTCAGCCATTCAAGTTAAACAATTTTAATAAGCTATAGAAGTTTTCACTATGTTTTCCCCTACACTATGAATAGAAACAAAATTTTAACCTGTTTTTCTCACATCTTGACATATTGTGAGCTCTTTCCACAGTACCCAGTGTTTTATTTATAACATCATTTTATCAACTGCTTATTAGATCATTTTATGAGAACTATAATACCTTTCTATGTGTTTATTAACATCATTTTTTTTACTTTTACATTATAAATAGTGATGTGACACATTTCATGATACATATAGAAATTTCATGACATCATATGAAATATGAATATCCTGTTTGCCCAGGATAGGATCAGTTAACACTTGCTGTCCTACTGTACTTATAGTTTATCCTTTCACTCACAAAAGTATCCAAGTTTGGTCAATAAATTATACTGTCACTCTATCTTGGTGATCCATAATGATTGCCCTTAGAACAACTCCTGAAGGAAGAATTGCTATGCGAAAGATAATGATTATTAAACCTGTTTTCTAAGTAATGTGAAACATATATTCATCTCTGAAAGTGAAGGCATTAAAAATATTCTGGCTCTACATGTAGGTACTGCATATTTTTGGAAGATTTCAAATACTGCATTTCTGTCCCTCCCTATTCTATTCCTACCATGAATTCCATATGTTCTCAACATCGCTAAAAGCCTCAGCAGAAACAAGCCCAGTCTAATGATATCTTGGGATGTATCTCTCCATCATCAAGAAAGATTCTGAGTTAGTCCCTGGAGTCTTAGCCTAGTATATTTCCAGTGTGGCACCATGTTTTCTCTGCCCATGCTGATCCTTCAATCTGAAACATACTTGCCCTCACTCTATTTTGAGAAGCCATTTTTTGTGGGGTTTTTGTTTGTTTTTATTATTGAAGTATAGTTGATTTACAAAGTTGTGTTAGTTTCTGGTGTACAGCAAAGTAATTCAGTTATATATACCTATATAATATATATATATATATATATATATATTCTTTTTCAGATTTTCATTATAGTTTACTACAAGATATTGAATATAGTTCCCTGTGCTATATAGTAGGATCTGGTTGTTTACCTATTTTATATATAGTAGTTTGTATCTGTTAATCCCCAAATCCTAGTTTATCCCCCCACCCTTCCCCTTTGGTAGCCATAAATTTGTTTCCTATGACTGTGAGTCTGCTTCTGTTTTGTAAATAAGTTCATCTGTATCATTCTTTAGATTCCACACATAAGTGATATTATATGATATTTGTCTTTCTCTCTCTGAATTACTTCACTTAGTATGATAATCTCTAGGTCCATCCATGTTGCTGCAAATGGCATTATTTCATTTTTCTTGTGGCTGAGTAATATTCTATTGTAAAAGTCTATCACATCTTCTTTATCCATTCATCTGTCAATGGACATTTAGGTGGCTTCCATGTCTTGGCTATCGTAGTGCTGCTATGAACATCGGTGTGCATGTATCTTTTTGAATGAGCTTTCTCCAGATATATGCCCAGGAGTGGGATTGCTGGATCATATGGTAATTATTTTTAGTTTTTAAGGAACCTCCCTACTGTTCTCCATATTGGCTGTACCAATGTACATTCGCACCACAGTGTAGGATGGTGCCTTTTTCAAGAAGCTACTATTGACAAAATTTTTCTCCTCCTCTGCCATGCTGATCTTGAAGGTTGCGCATTCCAGGATTGTAGCCTGGGGACAGAAGAAGGCTATTTAATCTGTATCAGACCTAGATTAAATGAGAAGTAATCCTTTATTCTGTTAAGTCACAGAGATTTTAAGGTTGGTATGCTTCAACAGCAAGACTTAATTATCCGGATTAAAATGAATATCAGTTCCAAAAATGTAGTATCATATTACAAAAGCTTGATGTATGTGGCATTGGATAAGGGCATGAACAGTAAGCTATGAAGAACGTGGTACTGGAGGCTGAAAAGATGATCCATGTTTAGCAATGAAAACAGTGAGAACAGATGTAGTATGCTTGTAATATGCTAGGGAAAAAATTTTAAATAACTATTATTAGTGATATATTAGCTACTACTCTGGATTTAGGAAGGTCTTACAAGAAAGAGATGAACTGAATAAATTAGCCTGTGTACAAGCAGAAGTGAATTGGAATGAAACAAAAAGAGTCTAGAAATTTGGGGCCTTGCAGGGCTGGAAATCTGTTTCTGAAGCCCAAACTGTAAGAGAAGAAATCTGACAAGGCTTTGAATAACAAATGTCCAGAATAACCTCGCAGAAGGATAAAGTGATTCGGGGCAAAGATCAGATTGAGTCTGAGAGCTTAAAGGTAGTTTTAATTAAGCTGAGAGAGAATTGTGAGGGCGGGCAAAAACAAGGAGTAATATAATGGCTCTAATGTATAATATCTCTGAAGCTATCAGGGCACAATTACTAGCACGTGGAGCTGAGTGAAAGTCAATGAATCAGAATCCAGCTAAGTCTTCAAGGGAATGAACCTAAGAAGCCGCAAGACTGCAAAACGTCCTTGTCTGAAATTTTAATCAATTCTAGGATGTCTGATGACACCCTCAGAGAGCAGAGCCAGGGAATAGAGAGGAAGTGGACAAATGAGCCTTTCCAGAGAGCATGTGCATGGTCTGATCTAGAACTCTACTCCATCTGGGGTTAAAATGTTTCACAGTTTTACAAGCAGAATCACTATGATCAGTATCTGCTACCACCCTCACCTTCCCTTTTCCAAGTGGGAGTGTTCACTACAGTCATCCTATTCTGGCTACACCACTGTGTTCTTAGTGAGTGAGTGAGTGTGTGTGTGTGTGTGTCTGTGTGTGTGTGTCTGTGTGTGTGTTTAGTGGGGAGGGGCTTATGGAGGAATGTAGAATTTATTTCCCAATTCTCTGGACCCAGAGATGATACTGTTGTCTTAATAAAGAGAATATGGTACATTGCCTAGTTTGAGTTCGACATTTGTGCTGTTTATCAGTCTATTGCCTCACAGGTCCAATTCACCCTTTTTGACTGTCCTGTGAAAACGGAGCTGCGCTCTTAACTATTTTCCCTTCAACAGCCTGCACCGATGCAGCACAGGGCAATGGAGAGAGATTCCAGGAGAAGAAGGGGTCTGCTCCCTGCTTCTGCTGTGCTCTTGAGGCATGCTCCCACAGTGCCTGAGGCTTCACCATCGTGAGGTTCCTGCAGTGCATGGTGGCCTGCAGCTCCTCGAGGCCAGCAAGTTGCTTGGCATCCCCTCTGTGAGCATATTGTAGGGGAGTGCCTCCAGTGAGACATCTCTTTGAGAATAGCTTTTCTAGAGTACAGTTTTCCAGCAAATTCCAGAGGGTAGATTTCCAGTAAGGCCTCCCAGCATGGCACCACAGTGACTTCTCTGCCATCAGAGAGCAATGCAATGAATCTCCAACCGTGTTGGATCTCAGCCCTGGCCACTGGGGGTGGGGAGTGGACACCATATAAGGCTCCTCCTTGGCTGTGATATCTCAGCCCCAAGTCCTGACTTCTCCTTATATCTTCTGTTCCCATATTCTTTAGAGTTCTCTTGACTTCTAACTAGCGAATTTCTTGTTAATCTAATCCCCTCTTACAGTGAATAGTTCTTTATATTAAAGTTTCCCTGTTATGATTACCATGTGGTTTCCTTCCCTTGATTGGACCAGACAATACAATGCATTGAACTCTGGGTTGTTGTCTCCCTTGGGAGGGGTAAATATATTCCACACCTGGGAGAAGGGAACATCCAGTTACTTAGTGACCAGATGGACTTACTGTGGTGAAGAGTTTGTGCTCCTCAAATATATCTTGGAACCCTATGTTTCCCAATCTTCTTTGCAGGTAGGTTATTTAGCACCTTGTTTTTCACTCCATATCATAGCACTTGTGACACCAAAGAATGGGGATTATCAACTGACTTTCTCTTATATGTACAATCCCTGAAGGTAGGGACTAAAGCTTACTGGTCATTATTGTACTCCAGGCGCCCAGCATAGAAACCACACTTAATAAATATCTGTTGATAAAATGACCTACTCCTCGCTCAAATAGGTTAGGTTTCTCGGATACTTACTGTGTATCAGGTACTATTCTAAATGCTTTGATAAATCATCTCAGCTAAAACAACAACCCTATGAGGTCTACATTACTATTATCCCCACTTCACACATCAACAAGTTAAGAAACTCTGAAAGGTTAAGTAAGTTTCTCTAAAGAAAAATGCATTTCAGAACAAGAAAGACCAAATCCAAAGCCCTCCATTAAAATGCTGCACCTACTCTCTTCCCCATGGCCATCAGGATTCAGCCTGAATGACCAGTGCATTTGGTTGGCTTTATTCCTTGTTCTGGGCTTCGGTTTGTTCCCCACTTAGGTAGAGATAGGTGCTTACTAAAAGCATTGAGGCCACACATCTGCAGGGAGACACTAAATAAGGCTTGAGGGGAGAAATAAGTTCATAGAAAGGCTATGTAGAAATGCAAACAGGAGAACTGTGTGTCAGAAGTGGCAAGAAGCAAGAGTAAGATGGAAAGAGAGAGGTATAAGGGATGGCACAAGGAGTGGGGTTTACAACCCGGCTCTT
This sequence comes from Phocoena phocoena, assembly GCF_963924675.1. Taxonomy (NCBI): domain Eukaryota; kingdom Metazoa; phylum Chordata; class Mammalia; order Artiodactyla; family Phocoenidae; genus Phocoena; species Phocoena phocoena. The sequence goes on along the minus strand of NC_089220.1, from coordinate 136,405,706 downwards.
TATAGCAGAACAATGCTGGAGTTCCTCTTTTGCATGAAAATGACTCATGCCATAAGGTCCTGAGGGAAGACAGATTTTCTTTTTTGTTTTGTTTTGTTTTGTTTTAGTGCAGTTCCCTAGAAAAATGAATCCAAATCAGTGTAGACGCTCAGTCTTCCTCCTTGGGTCTGTTCATCTCTCCCAGGGACAGAGTCTGCTTTTATATGGCCTGACCTGAGCAGTCACAGTATCCCTAAAAGGCTTTGTGGTGCTTCAACTTTGATCTCCACCCATCCGGAGAACTCCAGCAGCTGCTTCAAGACTTCACATCTCCTTGCCCAAATCCCCACATGGTGATAATCACTTGGGTCAATCTCAATTTTGTTATGCACCTTAGACTAGGTATTTGCAATTGCTGAGACCCCCTCCAGAGATATGGAACGGTCCCTTCCCTTTCCACCATATTAATAGTTAGAAAAGGTTTGGCTGTCTGTAATATAAAATCTGATTACACAGGCTTTCAAAAACAAGGCTTTGCTTTCCTTCCACAACAATAGCAGACGTAGGCAATTACAATGATTTCAGTGACTCAGCCATTGTAGGTCTAGTGTCTCTGCCATTCTTATAGCCTTCCTCTTCTGATCACAGGAAGGCTGCTGCAGCTCCAGCCGTCATATCTGAGTGTAAGACAGGAATTCTATGGAAGGAGGAAGAGGTATTGGCAGTCACATCCATTTTTGTTAATCAGGAAAGCAAGCTTTTTTTTTTTTTTTTTTTTTTTTGCGGTACGTGGGCCTCTCACCGTTGTGGCCTCTCCCGTTGCAGAGCACAGGCTCCGGATGCACAGGCTCAGCAGCCATGGCTCATGGGCCCAGCTGCTTCACGGCATGTGGGATCTTCCCGGACTGGGGCACGAACCCACGTCCCCTGCATCAGCAGGCGGACTCTCAACCACTGCGCCACCACAGAAGCCCAGGAAAGCAAGCATTGTATAGACCACCTCTTTCCACCCCCTTCCCAGCAGGCTTCCACTTCAATTTTATTGACCAGATCTGGGTTGCAAGTCTTCCCATAGATGCTGGGAAATTGGGAATCAGGTTTATCGGGACTGTCTTTGAATAAACTTGCCCTTAGTTGGCACCCCGCAAAAGCTGAGTTTCTCAGAGCAAGGAATGCGGGGAGACTAAATACTTCCTGGGCAATGGACTGAATTGGCCATACCTCCTGATTAATTTAATTCATCAGACCCTACTCTGCCTCTTTTTGCTCTGCAGCCTCCCATCTTGCAATTTGTCCTTGAGGTCCCTGGATGCTTTGGTTTTGTGTCCAGGGACCAGGCTGTAGAAGGAATGACCCCCCCATCCCCCATGGAGCTGTGTGACAGGTAGTAGATGGCATGCGATACTTCACAGGTTGAAAGAAAAATGCTAATAGTCTGCTAACATTCCTCCTATACTTATATGAAAGTGCTGGCACAAAGCCTAGCATTCGGTATGATGCTGAGTCTGGATTCCTTGGACGTCCAGATCAGAGAACTTGCCAGAATGCATCAGATAATGGCCAGTTTGCCACGAGAATAAAGGTGTCTAGAATTTCCGCCCCCTAATACAAGGCTTGGCACACAGTGAGGACTTTGCTGCTTCTTTTTTTCTATTTTTTTTTCTTTTTTGTCATTTTTTAAAACCAGTTATTCTGTTTACAGTTTGGAAAGTCCAGTGTTGTCCTTTCAGAAGCACTTGTTGACAGAGTGGAGCTACAGCGAGGGTGGCTGAGATGCTCTGGATTAATCAGTGTGGCAGGAGCCCGAGGCGGGAGCACCTGCTCAGCGGAGCGGTGGACATTCAGACGCATCCATCACCATCCATCACCGCTTCCGTCTGCTCAGCAGTCTTCCCACCACCTTCCGCCAGCCGGTGGCCAGGGCTCTTCAAACGCCTAAAAGGACAGGACCTGATGCTGCTCTAGTCAAGTCTCTTTCTGAGCTTCCTGTCGCTGCAGTTGGGACTCTTTTGTTTATATTTGTAACCTAAGTGGATGTGACACGGGTCACCAAAGGGGAATAAGTCTGGAACACTGAAATGCCTTTTAACAGTCACATTTCTGATCATACCTCCCTTTTAAAACCCACATAAAATCATCGCCGTAAGTTCCTCTGCTTTCTGGTCTCCGTGTGGCTCCCTCTGCAATCCCACAGCACGACAGGAACAAGATTTCATTTTCAGTCAGACCTGACGCCGGGCTAAACACAAACAGGCGCTCTTCGTGTTTCCATAAACTCTCTTTTTACTGAGCTGTCCATGGAGCATTGGCAACTCAGAAACATGGTCCGGTTAGAGAGCACTGTGCTGGTGCGATGGGGTGCTGTGGCCACAGCAATTTTAGAGAAGAGAGAGTAACAGAAGGAGGCGGTCCACCCCAGCTGGCCCCTGGAAGAGTTCACTGTCTCTGCTACCAGGCTTATGGTAGCAGCCGAGAAGTTTCTGCCATCAGCTAGCTTGCCTCCAGGCCGAGAATGTGCCTTGCTCTCTCTGCCTTCTCCTGAGCCATGCCTTTCTCTGAGCAGATCCGCTGTCTCACAGCACAGCCGATGGATTCAAGCGTACACGTAAATTTAATGTCGCATGTCCAAGCACATTCTCCCCCGAGGTAACTCACAGCACCCGCGTTATTGTCTAAGCCAAGTAACTTCTAAAACACTGCAAGACCCTCTAATTCCTCTCTGGTGTCACAAAAGACGTGAGGAGGGGGCTCAGTGGACAAAAGGATAGGATGGAGGGGACTGGAAAGTGGGAAGGGAGAGGAGTCCGGGAGAAAGCCAGCTGAGTTCATTTTCACACCCATAATAAAGAAATCTTTTTCAGCCTGGAGGATTAAAAATAGGGCAAGACCAATGTGACCCAGGTTGCAGTGCAAATGTATTCTATGCCTTTTATATTTTAACTTAAACCCTATGTTTGTCCAGTTTATTATAACACAAGCTTGGGAAATGTGGTCGGTTGTATGCAAGGGAAGAACTGTCCAGAATATTGGAGTACATTTTATTCTTCCAGCCACAATTTTCTCAAACACAGTGTTTTAAAAGTATTTATTAATTTGGTAGGGTTTACTTTGGTTGTCTGTGAAAGCAGAAACATTATTATTTCCTTCATTTTGTATCTAGTACCCAGCAAACAGCAATAACAACCACTAACACTATCGAACACTTATTGTGGGTCACCTATGAGACATGCAGTGCTTTAAGTACTGTATTAACTGGTTCCAGGGGCTGTAATCTTACCCACTACACTATATTGACCCCATACCTTATAGATATAACATAGTAGGCACTCAACAAATGTTTATTTTAGCTATGCACGACTCAAGGGAGCAAATTCCAAGAACTTTTGGGGGTAGTTTGCTTCTGTTTACCTTCTTTTTACCTACGTATAGCTTAACCCGGAGGAACATGTAGTAGAAGGAGAGAAAACCCATTAAAAGCACAGAACACGCCAGCTGCTTCATTCTTCGCCCCCCCCCCCCCCCGCCCGCCCCACCACCACCACTTTGGTCAATTAGAGGAGTCACACACTCTGGTCTATTGTCCTAAACGGATGACACCCAAAACTTGCTTATTCTTGGCCAACGACGAGGTATTCGAGGGTTTTTTTTTCTTGTTTTTCCTATTTTAACGGCTTTCTGGACACTTAGAGAAAGGTAATCAACAATAAATCATGTGATGTCTCCACCTTGCCACTGGAAGCATTTGGTTAATAGCACTCCCAGCCTGCAGACACATTCTGCAGGTTTATCAGAACATGAGTCTCCTCGGAGAGGTGAATTCACTTCTCCCTCTCATTAGCTCACAGCAGCTTTTGGTTGCACTTCATATTTCTGAACCTTAAGTACAAATTTGAAAAGATAATGATGAAAAACACTCTATTAAAAAGATAGAGCAGGAAAACAGTGCTGTCTGATGACTGTATTATTGTTTCTGTGACTGAGATTCATCATAGAATCTACAGACGAAGGACATTGGAAATGATCTTGCCCAACTTGCTGGATTTTTAGATCAAGACATTTAAGTCAGGCCATAGAATTTGCTTTGACAGTTAAAACTGAGGTCTCCTGATATTCAAACCAGAGTTCTTTCCAGTGTATCAGTTCCTAGGGTAAGGGAGCCTGTGCTATATGAATTGCATAAAGTAAGCGGGATTACAATGAAACAGTATTAAGGAAAGAACTCAGGAATGGGAGGAATAGAGCTGCTCTTTAAAGGAACCAGATATACAGACGCAGTGAAAAAAAAACACAGCTGCCTGGCAAGAACATTATGATTGAGGAAAGGCGACCCTTAAGGTCATGCTCAGAGACCAATCTGAAGACCAGTTATGAGCTAGTCTGTGCAAAGTCTCAAATACCAGAATTAAAGGTAATGCTGTATTGTTGATAATTCTATTATTATTCATTCAATTGCATTCACAAATTATGCCTCAATATTTAGAAGATTGATTCAAACTTGGTCTTAAAAAAAATCACCATGGAGACCATAGCTAACAATTTTGTTTCCACCAGGAATTCTCTCTTAGTCAAGCCCAGAGCACCTAAATACTGGCTAAAAAAAATCTTCCTGTCAGAAAGAAGATCAGTCTGGATTCATGTAACTAGACTCCAAAAGGTTAATTTCTGTCTTCAGCAAAACCTTCATGAAGGGCCATTATATGGTGAACAGTGGAACAGAAGAATGGGGAGTGTGCAGGGTTGATGTCATTGCAAAGCAATTTGGGGAGAAAACACAACACTCAGGCCCAGCCCCTGAAAAGCAGTTCTACCCTTGCCACATGGGGTGGACTATATGTGACCTAATTGATTGTTTTTCTCTAAAGACTTGTGATTCGATTTATTCTCAGGAATTCTTTCCTAACAGTTCTCTGGCCTCTACTCTCAAGCAAATCTACACAGCAAGAAGGAAAGGGGCGCTTTTCCATAAACCCTTTTCACATGGGCCCTATACACTGTCCAATCAGCTCCCTGTTCACACAGCCATCCATTTCAGAACCTGGAAGATCTGGACTGCTGTTGACATTAATCAAATGATTTGGTAATGGCCAAATATCTCCTACCCACTTTTAAATGTGTCAACAGAGCCTAAAGTTAACTGTTGGTTCTGTTCTTGCTGTAACACCATGTTTAGAAAATTGCTTGGCTGTTTATAGGCATGTTAGGGAAATTCACATGATACATTAGCAGTAGTGGATATAAAAGGGATCTTAAGGGGAGTGTGTTGGAAGGAGCTTTGAACTAGGTCTTGGGAAACATGGGTGTGAGTCCTATTTCTTGCTAGCTCAGTGGCCTCAGGACTCATCTTCTTTAACCTCACTTTCTCCATCAGTAAAGTATACAAGCTAGATAAGACTCATTTTAAATTCCTTCCAGCTTTATAATTCTATGATTCCACAATTACATTTATCTTGCCCTTTAGAATGCCAAACACAACCACAAATAGGCATTTAATAAACATTCCTAGATAGCATCAGATATGATTCTTTTTACTTGTATGTCTTTCCCCAAACCATTCCATATTTTAAAGTACTCAGCTAAAGATTCTGCAAATTGCACCTTTCATTTCGTTTATATATTTAGGCAACTATGATGCCTTCAGGGTTATGGTTATAAATGATGGTATTGACTTGTTTTAAGAAGCAAGTAACTCCAGGAAAATGTGTCCCAGTAGAATTCAAAGTGTTTCCCCCCAAAGTCCTCCCCCTAAACCACACACACACATAACGTAAAGTTTTAAAATGTGTAAAACGTTAAAAAAAAAAAGTCATGTTAGCATGGAGAGAATACAACAAAACAATAACATCAAAAAACACTGCTAGTCATTTTGTTGGTGTATTTTTTTCCATTAAAGAATTTTACACTTTTATATGCGGATGCCTATGAAAATAATTGTTATCATGGGTAATTCTGTTGTTAGCATTTTATTTCCTAGATTCCAAAATCCTGAAGTGTAAAGCTAACACCAGTTTGATGTCATAGCAGGTGAATGTGCTTCTTTTCACTAAGATGCCAAAAATTATACTGTAATAATTGCTTATTTTTTGAAGAGACTTATCTACAAGAGAAACTATATACTAAACAAAGGGGTCAGACTGAACTGATTACCTCTAAGTAAACATTTTGAAACCCTCCCTTGCTTTTTGGCAATTATAAAATAAACAAAATCTCTCACAGCAGTGCCCCAATACAGTGGGTCTCCTCCTCTTCACGGCTAAATAGCTAACCTGACTCTCCTCCTCCATTCCTAGGCTGGCCTCCTCTACTTATATAATAGTGTTAAGTATGTTGCCATATGCATCATTTCATCTGCTCAGCGTCGTCCTAAGTGAAAGGCAAGACAGGGCTGTTATTTTCACTCTAGAGGGTTTTCCAGAGATTAAATTACGTGTCTAAAGTCACACTCTCAGCAATTAAACTGGAATGAGAAACGACATCTCCTAATTCATATCCCAGAGTGTTTGCACTGTGTTCTGTGGGATGGAAAGGAGTGAAACATTGATTATATTATTGTCATTTATTTGTGATTTTTTTATTAGATTTTGAGGCAAGACAAATACAAGGTTGATGGTATAGTTCCTTGCAAGCATGATAGAGAAGTGGAAAGGGTACAGCATAATATATTATTCAGATTCAAGACAGCCAAATCACACATACCTTCGCCTATCTGTTTACCAAAGTATCACCTAGCTGAAGGTTGTTTATAAAATTGGGGAAAGGCATGTAGGTGATCTCAAGGCAGAGGCATCTCCTGGTTTACAGAGTCCAGAGATAATGCTCTGTGTATCTATGAATATGATATATAGGGCTTCAGTTGAACACCAGAGATGAATGTTGATGACCATAAAGATGGCTATTATTGGGAGTTTGCCAGTTTTATTTAAAGCTGGAATACTGGCTCTCCGGAAACCTGGATTCCTTCAAAGATCACCAGGCTGATTGGTAATACCAAGTAGTTCTTGGAGTTTAGAAGCTCTCGAGTATTGAGCTAGTTATCTGAAAGGAACCTCTGGACTCTGCTCTCATATAATTTTGTGACTTTTTAGACTGGGAATCTCTTCACTCCTGAGCGTTGATGTTTCGCAGATGCTTCTCCCTGAGACGGGGGACATGCATGCAAAGGTGGTGGAAATTCATGGATGGAGTCAGACGTCTGAGTTGGTATTTGAGGATGTGATCAGTTGCCAGGATTATGACACTCAACCATCCCATTCTCTGTATTGTCCAGAAACCTATGAAAAGGTAGTATAAAACTCCTTCCTTGACCAAGATGTTGATATTCTTTTTGTCCAGAGCCACCAAGGGCAGATCTTGAAAGAGTGTCTCAACATTTTGTCTTTCCCACTCAAAAAATGCTAGACCATGTTTCCCTACTGTTGCTATTTGTATCAGATATTTTCTTATTAAAAAAATGGTTCAAGACCTGATGTACGAAGACTGAGTAGTGGTAAATGAAAACGAAATAATAAAGAATATAAGTGAATGGTGAGATGTGGAGGAGGAAATGGTAGACATTGGAAAAAAATTGTAAATAACTCATAAATTAACCAAGCTTAAATTAACATCAACTAACGTCTAATATAAAAATAAACGTGTAAAATATAAGTGAAAACTTTACTAAGTTCATTTATTCCAATGAAATATTTTATTGTCAGAAACTTTGTGATTAGAAGAGGTTGGGACAGAAGAGATAAAGAGATAAATTGTCAAAAGAAGCCCGTAATTCACACACACAAGCACACAACATCATGGTACGTGAAAACAAAAGAAAAAGATCGAGAGAATGGAGCACACTGGTCGTTAAGACTCACACCTTCTTCCACATTCGTAAAGACTCCAGAACACACTAACATGTCAAAGCAAAAGCAATGGATCAAGCCAGCCTGGATTCAAATACCTGCTCCCCTCTGTGTTCACTGAATCATCTCAGGCAAGCGACTTCATATCTCTGAGTCTCAAGAAAAACCAGATTTACTGTCAGGATTGACACGGACTACAACTGGGCCAGGAAAATCTTTCCACAAGAGAGACAGCTCTTGAACCAGGTCCTCTCTCATCCTCCTGCATGTGCTGTGTGCTTTCTCTGCCTTTGGTTCTCTCTCTGTCTCTGCTCTATATCTCTCTTTCTTCTGCATCGCAGATTCTGCCAACACGGGGTTCAACATCCTTACACCTTCAGTTTGCGCACCATCCTTCCTGACCTCAATTTTGCCTGTGACTTTTCAAAACAGCAGTTCCTTGAGGTAGTTGTCATTACCTCAATACTCTTAGTTTAAATGGTCCATACAGGGATCTGACTGGCCTAGGTCATTTTTTTTAAGATTTATTTTTTATTTTTTTTCTTTCATGAGCTATAATTACATAGAATGAGGTACATAAAATTATATATATATATATATATATATATATATACAGGAATCTGCTTCTTTTGAAGTAGGTGCTCACCTTTGGTCTAATGATGTCAAGGTCGTGTAATACACAATTAGGTTTGGCTTTCCATCAGTGGCTTTAAGAGGAGCAATTGCCCTAGAGTCCTATCATTGGCAGACAGATAACAATGATTTAATTTTCTAGTACACTGAGACTTTGAAATATTTTTTTCAATGACTGCTACCGATCATGATTATCGATCCTGGATTCTATTATTGACTGCTCATCTATTTATTATAGCCTTCTGCCTAGATCTTAGTCTAAAATAACTTTTCCTATTGTTTGTAAATTAAGCTTCTTTGAGGCACAAGGAACACAGATTCTTAGCTTATCTCAAACAGTTTGCTATAAAGATACACAACCAGGCTTCCTAGAGATAGAAGTTTTGTTCAGGCCTTGGCAATAGTTCAAAAAGTGATGATGCAAAGAAATTTTAGTAGTTGCCCCGTGGCATACTGTCATTCAGACTATTGCTTTGGTGTCTTGGCAATTCTTTACCTCAACTTCTATTGTTAGCACTGCTTTTGTATGATGATCCTGCATGTGTCTCAAACTCTTCAACAAAGAAAAATCTGATTGACTTGGAAAATGACCATCCAGCAGAGGGTACTCTTGTTGGTGTTGGATAGAGCTTTCACACCAGGTCACACTTCATGAGTCTAAGGAAGGCCTATGAACGGGCTCCTTTTGGGTCAGGAGTCAAATCCATTGTATTCAGGGTCATGATGTCACTGGGCACAAATACAGCAATCTACACATATGGAGACTCCTGGAAAGAGGTTGTGTACATGGCAGGTATACTAAGCTACTCAGAAAAGGTCATTATAACCATCAAACATCTTGCTTGGCCTGAAAGTTTCAAAGTTTGGACAAGTTTCTAGGTTCAGAACTAGTGGTATTCATTTTGTTCAGAAAATGATTTACATACTGAGGATAAAGTAAGAGGAAATAAAGTCGTGGAGATGGAAGTTGGCAGGCCAGACCGTGATGAACTCATTCACACTAACTTCTGTAGGAGAAAGAGGAGGATAGAGGAAGACTCACATACCTAGAGAAAGTGAAAGGGGACAAACTAACAGAAGAGAAGCAGGAGGGGAAAGTGAAGGTAGAGGGAAAGTAGAGGAAAAGAGAAATAGAAGGAAAAGAGGAGAGAAGAAGCAGATATTAGTGTCTTCCTTCCCTTGTATGGTTAGAGTTCTTCTATTCTTCCCTGTCTTCCGACTCTTCTCTCAAGAAGAGAAGAAAAGATCCCATAAATGACAGCCAGCCATCAGCACCTATTTGGTGGACAGCAACTTAGCCTTCTTAAGAACAAGGCATGAGATAGCATCAATGTACGTATAATATAGCAAAGTTCTCTACATGCTCTGGGATAAGTGAGAGAATATTGGCACTGGCGTAGAGAAAATATTTAGGTTTGGTGTTAGGAAAAGTTTCGTAACTATTAGCATTATAATACATTTTCTTGAAGGGACCTGATGTTCCTATGACCACCTGGTGTGTTCTATGATCACACACCATGTCTGTTAGGACAGTGGTTCTCAAAATGTGTTCCCGGGACCAGCAGTATCAGTATCACCCGGGAACTTGTTAGAAATGCAAATTATTTTACCCCATGGTATACCAACTGAATCAGAATCTCCAGAATTAGAGCTCAGCACTCTGTATTTCAACCAGCCATCCAGGTGACTTTTATGTGGCTGGAGTGTGAGATCTACAAAGAGGGAAATGTTATGATTTTCTCATTACGCGCATGGCAAATATCTGATGTCAAGAGGTGAAGTCAAGTACCCAGGGAACCTCTGAACAATCAGGCTCTGGTCTCTTCCCTTCCACAGTTCTCTCTACTTGCCATGCTTCTTCCCACTTCTGAACACTAATAGGTTTCAGAGATATTATGCCTCTCTCTCCTAAATAGGGAACAAACCAGGAACCTGAAAATATAACCAGCCTGCTGAGCATCCTTTCCATTCATTAGATTTTCTGGGAACATGAAAACAGATGAGTGTTGACACAGGGCTTTTTAACAGAGGAGCTCTTCAAAGCTAATATCACAATGAACAGGTCTCTACTTTAAAGTAATATGCTAGCCATAAACCTAATCAATAAGCTCTGGGCACCCTTGCAATAAAATTGAGGTTTGAAGCATCCTGCTAAGATTATACCCCTTTCTAACTTAAATGGGATTAAAAGTTTTCCATGTCCTTGCCAATGAAGGCCATTCATTGTGCCATTGGGAAAGCCCTGTCCTTCCAGGCAGACCTGTGTGCAGCACTTACCAGCTAATCTATCATGGTGCAAACATCTTTGTATGTGTGCGCATCCATGTATGTGTGTGCCTAGGTGTGTGTGCATGTACCTGTGAATAGACATTCTTAGGCATTAGATTTAATCTGGGAACTCTATACCCCTGCTACAAACATACAAATTGCATGCAAATCACCTACAATAGCTGAAATATACTTATGGAAAATCTCTTTTGTATGTGTAAGTGTTATGAGTATTTTATTGTAAGGCATCATCTGGAGTGATAGCTCCAGCTAGGCATAATGATATCATGGTCTTATTGGGGAAAGCAGAGGGTTTTTCTCCAGCTCACATGATTCCAAATTTTGGTTCTGCCACTTATTAGCTGCATGACACAGGGCAGGTTTTTGAACTTCTCTAAGCCTCAGTGATCTAGTCTGTACAATGAGGGAAGTGATATTTAACCTTAAGTTTTATAGTGAGCATTTCACGAGATAATATCGATAAATAAATTGAAATTAGAGGGTGCTAAATGATGAATGATATGATAAAAAGATGTGGCCTGGCTCTCAAGAATCAAATAATGTACTTGCGGAGAAATGACAGACACATGTGAAGCATCACACCGTGATAAAAGAGATAAATGGCCGATCAGTAGAGCGTGAAAGGATATGGCTAATTGCATAATAAATGCTTTAAGGGTCATAGATGGAGGAACAGAGAGAGCAGGAGTTATAGGAGAAGATATTCAGATCAGGGGCAATTTGAACTAGGCCCTGAAGGGAGGGAGGAAGAGCAAGACAAGGTGAGCAGGTGATAACATGCAGGATACGTTTAGGAGATGGCGGCTAGCCCACTTTGGCTGAAAAGCTGGCTCTGGGGCCATTTGTGTTTGAAGATAAGCCTAGAAAGGCAGGCCAGGGTGGGCTAAGAGGGCTTTGAATGTCAAGCTAATGCATCATATGGACAACTGAAGGAGACTGGCGTTCCAATTTATTTTAATCTGTCCTAAACCCACATAATTCAACAGATCTAAGTCAGCCCTTCCATCTATTTATCATGTTTTCAAAGTTACCTTGTAAAAGAGGGAAACAAGGGGCAAGAGATAAGATATGGGCATATTACTTTGTTCATCACCCCTCAGGCCTGAAGCCTGTGGCTCCTTCCTGCTGCAGTGCTCTGGGTAGGAATCCTTTAGTGTTTTCTGTCTTTTTACTTTTCACATACTTTGGTTAAATTTCCCCAGTCAGAGATTGGAAAGTCTCCTCCTTTTCATCCAGGCCTTCTATCACGGCTCTGATAATAAACTCATTAATATTTCTCGTAATTCCCTAAACCAGTCCCCCATCTCAACTGTTTATTCCAAACTTCAGCTTTTGCATTTATAATTCTTCTCGTTGGTAATAGCTCCTTAGAAATCTTTACTCATTACCTCTTTTCCACTCTAGGTTGTTTCATTATGAATCTTTTTATTTAGTTTTGTATAATGAATAAAAAATAGTTTTAGATTCCCTTTTTGATCATAGCTGATATTCTGTGTCACTTCGTGGTATAATTTATATCATTTACATTTATAACTACAATTATTAAATGTTGTCAGTCTTCTGCTTTCTGTTTTTCTTTTTTTAATTTCTTGGTTTTGTTTTCTTGTAATGTCTTTTGTTGTCTTTCACTGTGATTTTATTGGTGCATTTCCAATGTTAATACTACTACGTATGATATTAAGGCATTCAAAAATAAAATACTATTCTTAAAATCAACTTTATTTCATAATTATTAACCTCTGTCTTTACTAATTTTAAATTATAAACTAATTATTGTGTCTTTAAGGATTTATCTCATCTCCTATCTAAGCCAAAATAATGTAACTCAATCAGTGGAAGATTGAAAACGTATAAAATTAACTCAGTTCTCCCTTGCGACTGAGCATAGATGCTTTCCAAGAAGCCCATATTGAGTAAGCATGGGTTTGTTAAGTTACTTTTCCATATAGACCTGAGCATTTGCACAGCACAACCTTCAATTCAGGTGGAAAAAAGAGCCCCAGGGACATGAGAGTGTAAGTCTATTTCATAAAGATTTCACTGTACCTCAAACCCCTTAGCAGACATTGCTAGATCCACTGCTCTTGAAGGACGCATGGGGAGGGAGCAGTCTCAGAAGATAGTTGCTCTTTGTAACTGGCTAAGATGTTGACTACAAGATGGAGAGCATGGAAGAGCACATTACATGTAAACCTTCACTGAAGACTAGGTCATGGGCAGTCTAAACCATGCTGTGCTACCTTCCACCTGTATCCTATCCCGTCCCACTAAACAACTCCAGATCCCATGTTCGTACCACAACTTGGATGGAAGAAGGAAAAAACTATGTCTAAGAGAACACATTTTTAGATAGGTCTATGGAGTTGTGGTTAAGAAAGCTGTCACAAACCTGGAGCCATACTGCTTAGGTTCAAATCTCAGCTCAACCACTGCGATGCTGTATATAGTGTACTAGCCATGTATACTACATCAACACTCCATGCCTTAGTTTCCTCAAATATAAAATGAGGACAATGAAGGTACCTACCTCATAAGGTTATTGTGAAAATCCAGTGAATTAATGTGGGTAGATACTTAGACTGTTCCTGGCACAGGGAAAGTGTCATATAATATTTTTTATTAGTACTTTTTGTAGTAAACAGCCTTATAAAAATGAAGCCCAATGAATCCGCCCTCATATAATTCTCTCCCACTTTAATCATGGGTTCAACCTGTGAATATGATGAGATTTCACTTCTGTGATTATTCTATGTCATAAGACAAAAGGGAGATGATCAGGGTGGGTCTATTTTAATCACAGAAGTTTTTTAAAAGCATAGAGCTTCCTCCAGCTGGTTGCAGAAGAAAACATCAGAGAGTCAATGCATGAATGGGGTTCAACACACTGTTACTGGTTTTGAGGTGCCACACGCCAAGGCATGAAGGCAGCTGAGCCTAGAATAACCCCAGCTGACAGTCAGCAAGCAAATGGGGATCTCAGTCGTACAACCACAGGAAATGAGTTCGACCAACCACTCAACCACGTTTGGAAGCAGATTCTTTTCCTGAGCCTCCAGAGAAGACCCCAGGCTGGCTGACCCTTGGGTTTTCAGCTTTGAGGCACCTTGAGTAGAGAACCCAGTACAGTTCTCCTGTACTTCTGACCTAGAGAATTGTGAGGTAATAAACGGATGTTGATTTACACTTCTAACTTTGTGGTCATTTATTTTGCAGCAACATAAAACTGAGGTGCAGTTATTGACATCACCCATGAGGTTGCCCTTTACTCCTGAAGCCCACAGCAGAGTGGGTGAGGCAGCCCCTATCTGCTTTACCTTTGTCCCACTCTGATCCCACTGGGACTTCTGGCAGTGAGGGCACTTCCTAAGCTGGAGACATCCCTGTTACACCATTCTGGCAAAAGATATTGTGACATCAATTATAAAACACTGTGAGAGAAGTCACCTCGATTACTTCTATTTATAAACTTCTTTCTCTTACCACAAAAACTCTACTCTCTGCAATGGTCACCAAATTAGTGTCCTTGAAGTCTCCATCTTGTTCATGATCCATATAATAGTTTTTCCTTAGGAAGTGTAGTGTGCTTGTGTGTGTGTGTGTGTGTGTGTGTGTGTGTGTGTGTGTGTGGCAACAGGGGTTGGGCAGTCCGTAACCGACCATCCTGGGATTTGAGTGTTGACTTTCTTTTAACTTTCAGGGTCATGATTTTCCTTGCCTAAGTGTCTCCGGTCCTATCATCATATAGTCACTTCAGATGAGAAAAAAACCAACCAGCCAACCGACAAAAACAAAAACATTCAGAAGAAGAGCAGAAGTCTCAAGTAAACTTTCTTTCTGGAATATCATTGGCTTACACCAAAAGACATGGAAATCCATTTCCAACAGAGGTGGGCAAGGTAAGAGGGCGAGGACAGTTTCTCCTGTTGCTCTTTGCTAAGGTGGCTGACTCCCTCAGGGCATTGGTAAGTAGAAGTTAAGTGAAGGGCTGGGTTGGTGCAGAGATAGTTTAAGGTTTGGAGATCAGAGATTCTGGCCTAATAAAGTAAATTGAGTATCACTTGAAATGAGGTAATGGTTATATGGTGCTCAGAGATCTTGGAATGTAAGCTCACAATGAACCCCAACACCCTTATTCCAGGGGGGCTTGAAAAATAGAGCTCTTACAAAAATATAGCCACTGGGAACACCTTACATTGTTCAGAACCCTCGTAAGTGTGATAGAGACCTGAATAATCATTTCCTGACCACAGCAGTCACCTTAAGGAAAACCCTGCTAAACCCAAACACAACCTAATTTTGTTTGGATGGGACCATATTCATCTTTGATGTTCACTTAACCCCTGTTTGAAATTCATGTTCTTTGCCTTTAAAAACACTGCTCTCAACATTAGAAGGTGCTTCATGTATTCCACATACACATCACCACCCACCACCATCAACCCATTGGGAGATTCCTTCAGAAGGTCACACCGCATTTTCATCTAGAAATATGGAAGGGAGGTGGAGCAAAATTAAGGTTAATAGGTACATGGGGAAAGAATGTCTTCATGAAGTTTGAAAATAAGATGCTGAAAATGACACATACACTCCTAATTGAATTTGAGGAAGAAAGCATGAAGACAAGCTTGCCTCAAGATGATAAAAGAAGAAGGACACCACACTGCCAAGGAGCATCACTTCCTTTATGGTGATTTTTTACCACGGGGAACATGGGAGGGAAGGGAACACTCAACTCACACCCTAACTTGACCTCTGTCCTAGGTACTTACTTTGTACGCACTCGCTGGGACTTTGTGTCTTCATCTACAAAATAGGGGTAACGATAGTTACTTACCTAACAGGGATGTCGTGTTACACTCAGCCTAAGAAATGGTGCATGGTAAGGGACCATGATAACTTGGTTTTTCTTATGATCACTATTATCATCACCATTTTCATAGACAAATAAAATGGCTGAAGCTTCCAAGCTGGAGTGTGGGAACTGTAATTTGCCCTAGAAGCAAATTTTGCAGATTTCCTGCTTCCACTGAATTCTCCTGGACAACCTCTACCCATAGTCTTTTTATCCAAAATGAACAATCTCATCTTCCATTTACTCAAAATATTGCTGTTTGGGATGGTCATCTTTTACTAAAGATTTGAGGGCATAGGGATGGAGTAAAATTAGACCTCACTGAACAGGAAATGGATTAAAATCGAACACTAGACATCACTTTTTTTATGAGTCAAGATTTCTCACAAGCCTTCTTTTCTCCATGGATTTGGGCCTCTGGCCATGCTGGGGAGTTCTCTCCCTCTCTCTTCCTTTCTGCCAGCCCACAAGCCCTAAACTTCCATTAGTATCTATGTACAGAAGGACAGCTCTTCGTCCTTCACCCTGACAATGTTCACATTTGCATATCCCCTCAATTCATTAAGGCAGCTTTTTTTGATAAAAATTCCCTCTGATCTGGATCTTTACCCTTAGCATCTGTGAGAACTAGAAGTGGCCAAATAAAGTGTGCAGAGGTGATTTTCACATGCTGACTTACCCTGTAGTTATTCTGAGACCCCTCCCTGTCTCCTTGTATGTTGCATGAATGCACCTATCCCCATGGCTGGAACGTGAAATGTACTTAATAACTAGTAGTACCCTTTCCCTACCTAACCCTCCTGCACACATCTCACCCTGAATCACCAGATAGGAAAGCCACTTTGACTGAAATACCGAGTATGTGCAAAGAGGAAGCAGGGATCCAAAGGCTGAGAGACAAGGTTGATGAGGGCAGCTGGCCCTGGCCCAAGCAGAGGTCCAGGGACAGGAGGGGCACTGTTAAAAGAGCTCGCTCTTTGAACAGCCAACAAAGAGTCAGGGACGAGTGGGCGGATCAATTGTACAGCCGAGAGGAAATGAGCCTGAGGAAGGAGTCACACCTCTGCTCTATGGCCTGTATCCTCTCCCAGGTGGCATCACACCCCCATTCTCAAGAGCACTTTCACCTCTGGAGCCTCTAGCAGGCCCATCCTTGCAGAGGAGAACAAATTAGATTCCTCCCCATGCCGCCCCCAAGTTTGCTGACTCAATTCATCCCCCACCACTTCTAGGTCTTCCTCTTTATGTTGTCACTTTGTTTCATTATTTATTTTTAGCCCGATTTCGGAAGCTTTTACTCTGCCGGGCATTGGCAGGGTATCAACTGCATCATTCTGGGCTCTGAAAAGATCATTGTGCAAGCCTGGCCTCGGGCCCTCTGGGGACACAGTCCTAGTGTGAGCCACGTCACGCTGCCTCTTCACCCTCCTGGCCAGCGCAGGGGCTGCTGCATTCCCCACGGGTCAGCTGGCACAGTGGCAATGAATATTAGAGATAGACATGACCTTAGATTTCACCTGGCCCAGCCCCTCACTCTCCAGTGGAGAAACAGAGACCCAGAGAACTAAAGGATCAGCCCCAAATTCCTCCATGAAAGTGACAGAGTTGGACCCAAACCACGGACTCTTTTCAGTCTCATGCTCTTTCTTATGCACTAGGGAACAATTTATGGGACAAAATCAGTGGTTCCTAAATGCTAGTAGTGATCAGAGTGCCTTCTCCATTTTTATTTTATATTTACATATTTTTTTTTCTGGACTCGGAACGCACTTACATTCATGAAAAATACCAAAAAGCTAGAACATCAGTGGGAGATCCTCTCATGGTACTCACACACTCTCCAGTTTGTTATTGTTTCGCTTTAAGAAATACAAAAAAATATATATATTTTTTTGCCATGAGCCGGGAGCAGTAAGCTGGTACTGCTTGCCTCCTCGGACGGGCTGCGGTAGGAAAGAAGGGACACGCTTCAGTTCCCAGGACAATGGTCTCTTTGACTGGGAATATACCGAAACAGAATTACAACTGTGCAAGAATAAACAAGGCTGGAGTCAATCTAAAGTTGCCTTACACTCTGTTTTATTAAACTCAATGCATTTCCGCTCCTATGTGCAGCGCCTAGGTTTGCTTAATTATAGATACCCAGGGTGAATGCTAATTGAGGCAGAGGACAGTCCGCGATTGGAAACCAAGGCCCTTTTCTGACCTCTACAGGCCATTGGAGGAAAAAAGGAAGCTGCTTCTGGAAAATTACAGAGCAAGAGGCCCCGCGGACCAGGGGCTGAGGGAGATTTTTCCTGGATGCTTCCTCGATGCTGCTCTGCGTTTGCTGGACACATGTGTGCCCTACTTTCCTGCAGCTCTGCTATCCATTTTTAATAGGTTACTGAGACAACGGGTAGGAGGTCATTCTTGGGAGACGTTTGGAATGGAAATGAAGAACTTGATCATTCAATGCGTATTTAATGAAGGTCCACCTCAGGATACAGCAGTGAACAAAATAATCCCTGTCCTCCAGGAATCTCTAGTCTGGTGGGGGGAACAGAAAACTCCACAGGCAAAACCTTGCAACAAAAGCTATGATAGGGTTCCTACAAGGCACTATGGGAACTCAGAATCAGATCATGTAAGACTACTTGGAGGAGAATACATTTAAGCACACAGTGAATGAACACACATAGGTGGAAGCAGAGAGAATAAAGTGCTTTCTGGAAACCGGAAGTGATTTTTTAGGACCTGAGCATGGGCTTGTGTTAAGAGAGGAGACTGGACAGTGAGCCAGTGGCCGGATGGGGAAGGGCTCAAGTGTCAAGTTCCATTAGCATTTTATCCTTCGGACAATAGGAGGCCGGTGAAAGGTTGTACGCAGCAGAAATAGAAACAGATCTTCATTCCAAATGTTATGTCTACATGAGAATAAAGGGCTGGAGAGGAGGCAGAGCCTCCAAAGATGAGGACAGTAGTGAGGAGACCATTGCTGAAATCCAGGTGAGAAATGGACCAAGAAGAAAGAGCAGCAGATTCTAAGCAAAGCTAAGAGTAGGCTTGACAAGACTGGTGAATTCACTCACGGAGTGAAGCATTAAGTGCCTGCCTCAGTCAGACATTGAGCCGTGCATCAGGCACACACAGAAACAGATTCTCATCGACATGAACCAGTTTAGGAAACTGGGAGGTAAAGACTTCTCTGGGAGGAGATAATGAGGCTCTGACATGGAACTTGTGCAGTTTGAGGTTAAAGGGGATATTATGCAGGGATGTCCAGCATGAGTTGTTTATATTTGACTCAAATATTGAAACCAACAAAAATAACAATAATACATCTTCCTAGAGAGAGAGAATTGCTCCTTGGCCTCTGAAAGGCCCTGAAGAGTCTTTGAAGAGGCACTTTTCCTTGCGGTGCAGGCTCAGCTATCAGACTGCCTGAGTCAAATTCACCATCTTGCTACTTACTAGCTGTGTAATCTTAGGCAAATTCTGATCTTCTTTTGGCCTCAGCATCCTCAGCTATGGAATGAACATAAGAAGAGGGCCTACCTTGTAGGTTTGGGTTGTGAGGCTTAGACATGATAACAAATGCAATGGACTCAGAGTACTGTATGTGGCAAGAACTCATATTCAGCCCATGTTAGTGGCAACTGTTGGTTGTTGTGTACTATTACTGTCCATCCCTTCTAAGGAAGTAAAAAGGGCATGGGTTGGGAAGTCAGACTTCTCGGGGAGTAGATCCCAGTTCCATCACTCACTAAAAGTGTCCCTTTATACAGGGCCAAACTTCTTCCCGGAAATGGCATTAGTAATGCCCATTTATCACTCAGAGTGGTCGTGAGAAGTTCAATGAGTGACTATGAACAGAGTAGGAACACGGGCAGGCTTTTCCTCCCCTGATGCCTCCTAAAATAACTTCCTCTTCAGAATGAAATGGGGGTGGGGCCTGGTCGATATTATTCTATCCACGATCATCCATTCATTTAACACTCACATCCTCGAGGACAGGGTTGTGGGCCTCTCTGCTTCCTCACTCTGCCCCACAGCCATTCCAGAATGGATCTCAGTGTTACTTCTTGCCCTGACCTCCAAAGACCAAGGCCACACTCAGACACCTCAACTGAACTGTGCCAAAGAATTGTGCTGAAAAATTATTATTTTGTCAAGGGAATGGTCATGATACATGCCTGCTCTTAAGAAATCATTTTCACCCTATAAGGCCCTACAAAAGACTATATAAAAGATCAATAAAAGCTCCTAGTCAGAATAACCAGTATACTCCATGCATTTTAACAGTTCATTGCTCTGCTCTGTTTAGCTACTTGTCGTAAGAGGTGAGTGTGATTAAACCGGTAATTTTCTCCCAAATATGCATTCTCTTCCAAAGAGAACTGGATCCATTTTTCTTCATGACCTGAACAGGCTCAAAATACACACATGCGAGAAGGCCAGTCTGTGTCATATGCTGATGAGAGAGGTTCTCACATTCTACCCCGAAGGCCTTCATTTCCATTTCTGTGTGACAGCACAGCATAAAATCATCACCTAGCTACCCCTTGCCTTTAGAAGCATGTACCTGATGACAAATCTTTCCTCACTCTGTTTTCTTTCTGAAAGCCCTGGACCTATATTGTGTGCGTGCGTGTGCACGCATGTGTGTGTGTGTGTGTGTGTGTGTGTGTGTGTGAATCAAGCTCTATTTCAGCTCTATTGTGTTGAAATGCATGTAACAGATAACCTTAAGTTGTATACAGTTGAATCTTTTTTATTATTAGGCACAGAAAGGCTGTAATATAATCCATTTTTACCTAAACATTTCCTTTTAACAGTTCCTTTTTTTCTAAACAGCACTTTTTATCAAGAATCAGTTGGGTATGCAGCACACATGGAACCAAATTACAACACAAACAGAAGAGGACATCTGTTGGGGAGACAGCAGCAGACTCCAGACCTCATGAATTATCTTTGTCTAAAAAAGCTCGCATGGTTAGTACCCAGGCTACACTGTCGTGTGTCTTTCCAAGACTAGGGCCTTTAGGGGGCAGGAGCGGGTTGTACCAACAGGGCCAAATGAGTCCATCACTCCGATGAGGATGCAAATGTTCAGGTCCACCATGCAGGTCTCTGTCCTGAGTCCCTAACAAGGATGACTCGTGTCAGACACTTCATGGAAGCTCCTTTTCTTGGCAGAGGGCAGAGGCTCCCCTTGGAATATGAAATTGACTCTACAGGTCAGTTGCTCAGGCCAGACAATGGAAACCGTGGGTGAGAACTCCTCCCCTCGGGATGTAACGTGACCTTACTTATGTTGGCAAGGCTCAATGCGAGCTTGTAACTCAAGGATCAGGTATGTTCAATTGTTCTTTGTGGCTCTGAATCCTTTTACTGGAAACCCAGAGGAAAGTGGAGCCAATGGGTGGTACTGAAAGAAGCACCCAGGCAGCCAAGTTGGCACAATGCACATGGAGTCATGTGCCAGTTCTCAACAAAGTGAGCCTGTGTGTCCACAGCACCTTGATGAATACTGAAGGCATAGACTCTCAGAGATTCTGTTCCTCTATTCTCACTTCTCTATCTAAATACTTGCACAGTCTAAACAAGGACAAGGCCACCCTGCTCCTTAAGAAGCTTGTCTCACGTGGGAAACAGTCTTCCGAGGCTAGGCTATACTTGTGCTAGATGCCATTTTAATGAAACCAATTTCCCTTCCTATAACACAAGCTCTGATATGAGATGGAAAATGGAGGAATTTAAGGGAAATATATGGAATTTCATTGAGACGTTGGATGTCCAGTTTTGAGGCTAGGCGGAAGATACATTTTTGAGAAACTTTAATGTGTCAGGTGAGGGGAGACGTAGAAAGATAATAGGCAGCTCCGTGCATCTTAGAATTCTCTATTCATTGGCTAGCAGGGTTGGGGCTGTAAAAAACATAAATAAAGTTGTAAACGGCAAGCGTAAGCATGCTATAAAAGGAATGTATAAAAGGTACATTGGGGCACAGAAAAGAAATTATATAACTTGACTTGGGGTGACTAGGAAAGGTTTTACATAAGAAAAGTGATATCTGAATTGGGTCTTGACACCCCCAAATGAGATAATGGGAGAAGCTTATCAGAGACAGAGGGAAAGTGTCAACACGTTCGAAAAATCAAAAAGTGCACTTAGGTAGATGTGTGGCTCAAGAAGTGGTGTGTGTGTGCATGTATTTTTGTGCATGTTCATCCACACTCACCAGTATGATGAAATAAAATGAGTTTATGTCCCATGGCAAACTGTAGACTGCAGATGGGCAGGATTTGAATCTATAAAGGAACCAAAGAGTCTCTAGAACAGGGAAGTGTCATGGAGAGACAGCAGATTCCATCCTTAAAGGATCATGGAAGCATGGTCCTTAGGGGATCACGAGAAGCCCTGTGCTTCTCTACCCATGATGATTATCCTGGCTGTGAAAATGGGCCCCTGCTATGCAGAGCATTGGACAACAGCTGGCACAGGACAGCCGTGCACGTGGACCCCACATCACCTCTCTAGACGCACTTCCTTTGCACATTTTGAAGCACAACTGCTTCCCATTAGAGCGTACAACTCCCTGGACTTCTTGAGTAATAACATTTGGCTCGGAGTTGGGTAGAACGTTTTGCAGGAAAATTGACCATTGTGGTTAGGCCAGCAAGAGACATGTCTGTCCGGGCTGGAAGAAGTGCTCCTGTGACTATCTGTAGGTGACTTGTGATGAGCCTCCCCCACCCCCAGACTGAAGATCGGTGAGGTGTGACACAGAATGGCCTTCTGTCCTAGCAGGAAGAGAGGCAAGTCTGCTCCCCCTCACTCTTCTGTTCCCTCCAAGCAAACTCCTTCACGGTTGGCTGGTGCCTGGGCTCAGTGGCTCAAGACTTCCACCCAGGTCCCCAAGCTTGCTGGGTGGAGCTCATCTTCTTCTACTTCCTTTCCTGATATACCTCTGGATTCTAGGAGTCCTTTCCAACTGGACATCTCATAGACCCCAGTATTCAACTACACTCCTTATCTCTCACCTCACCCCAAACCTGCTGCTCTTCAAATATGATAATTTTATACCCAGTGTACTTCTCAGACCACCGAACAACCAGCATAACAAGGGTGCCAATCAATCAGTCATAAACATGTGGTGCAGCAGGACTGATGCATACGTGCCGACCTCAGTCCTGGCTATGCTTCTGCTGAAAATCTTTGTCTCCTCCCAGCACATTCAGAATAAAGTTCAACCTTTCATCAACACATGACAAGTGCTATTGATCTGATGGATGTCTATCTTGTCAATTTCATCTTCTGTCACTCTCCTCCTTTCCCCACATACAAGCACATGTTTTAAATCAGTTCACGCTGAACATTTTATTTCAAGCTATCACCCTAACCCGGGGTCTTTGCATAAACTCTTCCCACTTCTTAGCAAGTCTGTCCTCTTATTTTTAACCAGGAAACGTATATATCCTTCCAAAATCACCTAAGTTGTCATTTTCTTTTGGTAGACTTTTCCCACCCCCGCTGCCTCCATTAGATGAGGTGATTCTGTATCATCCCCTGCACAGCTCCATAAAGCCGTGTGCCACTGTGTTAAAATAAAATGTTTATTGTTCATCTGTCCCGCTGAACTTTGAGCAACTTCAGGACACAGTGAGTCTTTTTTCTCTGCAGCTTTAGAGCTTAGTAAAGAGCATGACACATAGCAGGTACTTAATATATATTTGTTACATAGATAAATCAATAAATAGTCCATGTTTCTGGCTTTTCCTGAGCACGTCGCATAGAAATTTACCTGCCCTGGTCACATTCTCAGAAACATGGTAAATAAGCAATTTTGAGCTCAAATGAAAAATGACGATGAGTTAGTATTATTTCCATTCTTCTCACCATTTACGTTTTCAACAATATTATCTTGAGCCTCAAGACAATGAAAAAAAAAAAAAAACACCACAGAAGCATTATGCCATCCTCTATTTAAGAATGGAAATATTGAATATGGGAGAAGTTAAGAGATGCTTTCAGCCTGGATTTGAATTCAGTGTCTTTGTTATTGCCCTCAAAACTCTCATTATGTTACAGAAATCTGAATGCCTTAATACAAAGAATGAATTGTGATTTCTGAGTGATAGCAAAGCAATTTGAAAAGGAGTTGAAAAATAAGGGACTATCAATAATAATAACAAACAACAACAATAATAATAATGTCAACTTCCCAAATCACAGCACATATAACTTCCTTGTATGCCTTGGGGCTAAATTATAGCAAAACATTTTTTTCTGAGGCTAAACTCTTTCTGCTGAGTTTTCTCTGAAATTATTCTGTTTCCAAGATCTCTTGGTTGTGGTAGGTACATCAGGAAAAGTCTCTTTGGCATGTTTTTGAACCTCAATATGCATTATTTTCTTTTCCCTTAAGATTAAAATGTCAAATCTTTAGCCTTGCCTACCTGAAATAAAGACTACATTTTCCATCCTCCCTTGCAGCTACCTGTGTTCACAGGACCACTTTCTGGATGGTGGGATTAAGCAGAAGCAGTATGCATTGTTTTGGAAATATGGAGAACATGATCTTCTATTTCTGTCCTTCTTACTGCTGACTGGGATGTAGATGCAAAGCCTGATGCTTCAGCAGCTCTCTTAGAGCAAGAGTAGAAGTAACACACGGGGGTGGGGGGTGACTAGAAAGCCGCTGAAGCTGAGTACCTGACATCAGGCACTCGTGATACCTGCTCTGGTCTGCCTATATCTGGAATTCCACATGAAAGATAAACAGACTTCTATCTTACAAAGGCTACTGCTGTTTTGGATTTTCCATCTCTCATAGCCAAACCTAATTCTAACTATTTACATGTGGCATCTGGACCAACATGCATTTGCTTTAACATATTATCTCCATTTTATCTTCCATTCTAATCTGCCTTCCATGCTTCTTCTCATCCTTTCTGCCTGGGGCCAGTACATATCATCCTTCACACTTTCAAACTGTTTCCATCTGTCTGTTGAAGGGCCTTGCTCCATTTTCACCTGGTCTAAGCTATGCCAGCCCCCTAGAACCTCCTGCCCTGATGCCCTCTAGGAAGAGCGAGTATTGCTCAACCATGTGACTCCATAGAATGTTAACCGTGAGAACAACTCCATAGAATGTTCTGCCTTCATTATGGAAAAAAATAAGCCAATATTATTGTCTTCAGTGTGCCAAACTGTATACTTTTACATGTTATCTCGTTTCATCTTCATAATAACTCTATGATATAGATATGCTCATCTCCACTGAACTGTGGTTTAGGGAGATTTAATTACTTTCCTCCGTTCTCATAATAAGTGAAAGCCAGATCGGGGATATGAGCCCCATCTATCTGAGTCTGAAATGAATGAATTGCTGCCTCCCAAGATTATGAATTTCACAGATTTTCAAATTTGTAAAGACCAGTGGCCATGTCTTATTTACTACTGTCCCCCTTCCCTTACAAGGGGATCTTCTGCAGATTCTATATCTGCAAAATGTATACTGTTCCAACAGACCAAGGATGATTACTTGGTTGTACAGCCTTTTATGTTCAATCACCCAGCAACGGAAGACCGTGCCAACACCCTCAGAGTCTCAGTGGGGCTCATGGTTTGGGCTGAGAGGCTCAGATGCTATAAGAGGGAGACAACAGGAAGTGATAACCCTCATATAGAGAACGACTTAAACAGCCACTTAGAATTCTGGCTGAGAAGACACAAAGCAAGTCCAACTCCTACTACTTCCAGTCCACTCCAGTTTCAAGCACAGGAATGGAGAAGAGCTCAGAACAGTCTTCAGAGGGTCCATAGTCATCCTGAGTATCTCCCATTCTATCATAATGACAGCATGCATATAGCCACCTATCTATATATGTAAAATGCTGTAATGAAGAAGTAGCCACTCTGGGGACTTCCCTAGTGGTGCAGTGGTTAAGAATCCTCCTGCCAATGCAGGAGACACGGGTTCAAGCCCTGGTCTGGGAAGATCCCACATGCCATGGAGCAACTAAGCCCATGCGCCACAACTACTGACTGAGCCTGCACTCTTGAGCCTGAGAGCCACCACTACTGAGCCCGCGTGCCTAAAGCCTGTGCTCCGCAACAAGAGAAGCCACTGCAGTGAGAAGCCCACGCACTGCAACAAAGAGTAGCCCCCGCTCACTGCAACTTGAGAGAGCCCGCACACAGCAGTGGAGACCCAACACAGCCAAAACTAAAACTAATTAATTAATTAAAAAAAAAAAAAGTAGCCACTCTCTATGCATAGTGAAACTAGAAGAAAATCTGGATGTAGGGATGCTGACCTCGCATGGGCTGGCTTTCTGTGCCAACATTGTGTGTGTGTGATGGTAAAGCAACAACATGGCAGCTAATCCGATGGTTAGAGGCACAGAACTTGCTATGAACATCAGGGTTATGGGATGGCTTTTCTTCCCTGCCCTGGTCCCTCCTCTTCTTCCTCTCCTTCATCCCTGTGGAAAGCGCATTCCTGGATCTGCCGGTCCAGCTCGGAGAAGCTCCCTTCCTGGTCCGAGCTGCTGTCGGTACCATAGTCAATCTCCTCCAGGCAGGGAGGCTCATCATCCAGTTCTGAAGTGATGCTGCTGTTGCTGCTACATCTGCCACGAGTTCCCAGAAGACATGGAGAAGAAAGGAAAGAGAGGGAAGGAGGGAAGGAAAAAGGGGGGAAAGGGGGAGAAGGGAAGTAGAAACAAGGAGGTGAAGAGAAAGGAGGGGGAGAATAGAAAAGAAGTTACCCAAAGAAAGGAACATTTACAATTGGTTGGAAAAGGAGGGTAGAGGTTATCTTCACTGAGTTTTTTTTTTTTTTATTTTTTTTTTTTTTTGCGGTATACGGGCCTCTCACTGTTGTGGCCTCTCCCGTTGCGGAGCACAGGCTCCAGACGCGCAGGCTCAGCGGCCATGGCTCACGGGCCCAGCCGCTCCGCGGCATGTGGGATCTTCCCGGATCGGGATACGAACCCGTGTCCCCTGCATCGGCAGGTGGACTGTCAACCACTGCGCCACCAGGGAAGCCCTTCACTGAGTTTTAATCTCAAGAGTCCCTGTTCCTTTCAACGTGTTGCATACATAGCAACCTGTGTTCTCAACCACTACCTCGAGATGGGGGAAGAAAATCTGTAAAATCTGTGGGCTCCCTTCGTCCTTGGCCAGAAGAGTCTGCATTTCTAAGTCCACTGGAAGATTTCCAATCACAGGATAGGGACAGCCTCATATATTTAACACTGTCAGGGTCCTTTAAGCTCAAAGTGAAAAATCAGAGATGGCTGTCATTGACTGAGAATGTCATGTCAGTTATGCCCAGGAAAGAGTGGGGATGGAATTCAGGTAGGTAAGAGTCCAAATCCCTAATGTTTCCCACTCTAACAGCACAATAAGTCATATTACATAGCTCCCCTTCACCATGGTGAATGCTTTATTAATTTAAAAAATTAATCCAGGTGGACATGAACGGACAGAGTAAGTGGGAAAACAGTACTCTTTCTACCATGTTTGTACTCCCTCATCATCTCTCCTACCTCCCTCCAGTTTATTCACAAGTGGAAGATCACAGGGGTTGACCAATGAGAGACAAAAGGGGGCAACAGGAATGAACATCAAACCTGGACCATATATTGTGAGCGGGGGAAACTTCCTCCCAAGGAACTGTATATCTTTCTCATTTGCATGAGGTGCCTTCTTTCCCGAAGACTTCCTAATCACTCCCTACTTAGGACTTAACCAATTAGGATTAGCAGCGTGCTGGGTTTCTACTCTGTGATTTATAGAAGGCAAGCACTTCATAAACCAGGCAGAGCTGTTCATCCACCTGCCTCGCCATAAACAATAAAAATGGGTAATCAGCAGCGTGGTTACGTTTTAGCTTGGGACAGGAATCAGAGGCCAGTTTCTTAATTGTCCACTAACTGTTACGAGCTGCTCCATGCTCTTCAGGCTCTCAGTACCCTAAGCTGCAGGTCTGGTGGGACATAGCATGAACGGAAAGGAAAGAGAAGAAATATGAATCGTGATTCCACAGCACCACAGCATTAAATTGTTATATTTTACAGGCTGAATGGTGGGTGATAAAGCAGTTGAATAAAGGAAGGTAAGAGCTTCCCAGTCATAACACAAGCTCAAGTCAGCAAGAACACCAAGTGCCTTTGACTCCGCCGTCACCATGGTAGGTACTGAGGTGACCATGCTGTACAATGTCAAGAGCCTGAGTTTTTTTGTTTTTTTGTGTTTTTTTTGCCATATGCCGGCCTCTCACTGCCGTGGCCTCTCCCGCCGCGGAGCACAGGCTCCGGACCCACAGGCCCAGCGGCCATGGCCCATGGGCCCAGCCGCTGCACGACAAGTGGGATCCTCCCGGACCGGGGCACGAACCCGTGCCCCCTGCATCAGCAGGCAGACTTCCAACCACTGCACCACCAGGGAAGCCCAAGAGCCTGAGTTTTAATCCTGACCAGGGGACCTTGGAATATCCCCTTCACCTCACATAATGACAATAATAATATCTCAAGAGTTGTTGTGAGGTTGTGAATACCGAATGAGAAAACACATGGATGCAATCTAGCAGAATGGACTGCAAAATAAAAGCAATCAACAAATTTTAACTCCACTTTATTGTGGATACTGAAAAAGATGGTGAAACATGGCGGTAAAAGTGAGCACGAACTGAGATAGGTTGCTTCACACCTGGGTTGCTGCAATCTCTATTGCAAAACCATCCAAACTGGCAATGCTAACAGTTTCTCTAAAACACAATTTTTACTATTCCATTTCAAATTCAGTAGCTTGCAAGAACTCACCCTTGATTATTAATGCAATGTGAGTATTGGTGAATGGGACATTCTTAAAGGGTCCAGTTGGCAGGAGTCCAGGAGTAAACAACAGGGTCAGTCTCCCCCTAATATGGCCCTGCCTTCCCTTCACTGTAGAGCCTGCTCCAGTCACTCACAGATTTGGAACTTTCCTACTACAGTCAAGTTGTCAGGCTGTTCTTGTGACCATTCAAACGTACCAGGCTAAATGTGTTTCCAAGTCTTTATTCATACAAGCAATTTCCTATATCTAAAATCATCTTCCAACTCCTGAACATCCAACCAAATAAGATAGATCAATTTTAAAAGCTCGTCTTAATTTCCACCAAATGACTGTTTTGATAACTCTATCTCTTATTGAAATTTCTTCCCTAAATATAAATCTTCACATATTCATTTAATTTGCTTTGATCCTTAATAGTGTTTATAGTCTTATATTGTAAATAAGGCCCATGCATCTGCCTGATTCATATTTATATTATTGTATAGAACATCTAGAATGTGTGGAGAATATCGTAGAAATCAATCAATCAATCAATCAGCCAATCAATAAACTGTTCCCCGTGTAAATCACATACACCCACTGGCTTTAGCAAGGCAGCTGTAGAGTGCAGGAAGCAGGGCACCCTCTCTGGCTTCCAAAAGGCGGCAGAAAAATGTCTTGACTGTGCACGCCCGTGGGCTTCAGCAACGCAGCAGTAGAGTGTGTTGCTCGTGTGCCCGTGCTGAAGTTAGGCTGGGAGTGGGAGAATGCCTGGACCACTCTCACGTGTCAGCCCCAGCCAGGGAGCAGGAGAATGTTGCAACTGCCTGTGTTCTCTGGCTTCAGCAGGGTGGGGGATAGTGCCATGACCACTTGCCCCTGTCCATCTTAGCAAGGCAGCAGGAGGGTGATGCTTCGAAGCTTAACTGCCTGTGCTAGCAGGGTATGGGGAGAGGCAGTAATGGCATCTGCCAGCACCTCCATCTCTGGGGTGAGTTTCAACTGACCGCTGCTCCTTCAGCACATGCTTTTAGATTAACAAATGGGTCTCTTTCATGAGAAATGTGCCTCTAGGCACATTTCAAGCTGCTATTTTTTTCTCTGGGTCTCAGGGTGGGTAAGACCATATGTGAGCCCTTTAAAAGGGAAGGTTCAGATTCCTATAGCACTATGGGTCCCTTAGACATAAGCCCTGCTTGTTTTCTAAGCCAGACATTTTAAGGGCTTGTGTCTCTGGTGTAGATCCCAGGTGATGAGTACATAATGTGGAGCACCAACCCCTCACTCCTCCTGTATAAACACTGGACTGATGAGATCCCCTCCTTATTGTGTGTTGCCATGCTGGTGGTCAGGGAGAGCTCTTGCCAAGACTCTGTCTCAAACTTCCCTGCCCTTCCTGATGTGGCCCTTTAATCTTTTGTTGTGGTGAAGCAGGTCATCTAGTTTTCAAATCTTTTTCAGAGAGAAATGATCCATATATAGCTACAGATTTGGTGTGCCCATGAGAGGAGGTGGGTTCAGAATCTTCCTATCCTACCATGTTGGTCTCCCATTCAAAAGTTTTATATATGAATTAAACCATAATTATCATGTCAGTGCCTTTTAATAATTTTAAACAAATATCATTTCCTTTGTCATTCATATTTATAAATAAATGTAAAGTATAATATAAATATAATATAAAATTAATACATAATATACAATGTATAATATATTATTAAATTATATATTATACATATTAATATGTTACATATTTATATGTTATGTACATTTACATATTTTTTTATAAATTAAGAAGGCTTACAATAGTTTAATTATATCTCTCACTTATTTGCCCAAATGTGTAGGAATTCTGATGAGTTAGAGAATCAAAATGCATATTCAGGGACTCCCACTTCTGGAGAGATACAGAACTATTTCTCCCGTTTCCTCTTCATAGTTCTCCCTGGATATTATATATTAAAGAAACATAAGGAAATGTGGATGAAATATGGAGAGAAGAAGCCAGACCAGATCGGGACCTAATGGCCAATATGGTGGTATGTTCCCTGGGTTTTCTTTTGGCCTCATATTCTCTAGTCTTGGAGCTGGAGAAGCTGACAGCCTGGAATTGCTAATAAGTGCAGACAAAAAGTCCCTAATAAGAGTTTGTTCTCTTTATCCAAATGATGAGACAAGGAGCAACCTCACAAAAAAAGACAAGTTTTAAATTATAATAGCTCTATTCCAACCAAACCCCACAGACAAAACAGTAGTCCTACCCTCATTTTGCCAACAGAATCGTGGTGAACCTAGATTTTTACTCTCCTAAGACCTAATTGTGATGTCCGAAATCCCCTTCTTTCCCTCATGCTAAGGAAGCATCAGGGAAGGCAGAATAGAGCCTGAGCTTTCATCTCCAATGTACAATAATGAGGTCTCCTACCCATTGATACCAGTGGGGACCATGTAGGGAGCCTGGACTTCCAAACACAACTCTTGGTAACAAGACGACTCCTTACCAGTTTTTGTGGAGACCAATAACAAGGTACCCATGCTGCTTCCACCCAGAGCAGTACTAGTGAAGGCCTAGCAGGAAGCTAAAACACTTACCAATGCCCAGCAGTAACAAGGAGCCCTCAGCACCATGGGTGTCAACAGAGCTCAACAGGGAGGCTAGACTTTCACTCACATGTGGCAGTAACAAGATTCCTTCTTCTCCTCTCTGAGTAGTGTCACAGGAGCCCGGTTCAAACAGAAGATTTTAATAAGACCCATATCTCATAGTATATTATCCAAAATGTTCAGATTTCAACAGATAATCACTCATTTTACCAAGAACCAAGGCAATTGATAGATGCTAACAGCAAATTATCACAGATGTTAGAATTATCTGAGAAGGATTTGAAAGCAGACACCATGTAAGTGTTCCACTGAGTAATTATGGACACACATGACAAAAATAATTGAATGTCTCAATAAAGAAATGGAAAATCTCAGCAAAAAAATAAGGAGTATAAAGAAGAATCAAAGGAAACTGTAGAAGTGAGAAATATAATAACGGAAATATAAAACTTGACAAAGAAACAGAAAGTCTCGACAAGGAAACAGAACATATAAAGAGGAGCCAAATGGAAAGTTTAGAACTAATAAATACAAAAAAAATCTAAATAAAAAATTCAGTGGGTGGGCTCAACAGCAGAATGGAAGGAACATGGGAAAGAATCAGTGAACTTGAAAACAGAACAACAGAAATTATTCAGTCTGAATAACAGAGTGAAAATAGATTAAAACAATGAACAGAACATCAAGACCCTGTGGGATTATAACAAAAGATCTAATATTCATTTCAGCAGAGTCCGAAAAGAAGAGAACCTGAAAAAGTATTCAAAGAAGTAATGGCTGAAAATGCCTTAAATGTTGCAAAAGACATTAATCTACAAATACAATAAGCTGAGCAAATCCCAAATAGCTAAACCCAAGGAAACCTAACCAGACAGATAATAACAAGCTTTCTGAAAACTAAAGACAAATTAAAAATCTTGAAACTGGTGTGAGAGAAACTTTAGGGTAACAGCACTATAGTGGAAAAATAATTCTACTGGCAGCAGAGATCTCATCAAAAACAACAGGGGCCATAATAAAATAGAACACCATTCTTCAAGTTTGAAAAAAAAAGAACTACCAACCTAATACTCTAAATCCAGAAAAAATAGCCTTCAAGAATGAAGGGGAAATAAAGACATTCTTATAGGAAGTAAAATTTTCAGAATTTGTTGCCACCAGACCTACCTTAAAAGGATGGCTAAAGGAAATCCTCTAAAAACAAATTAGCTAATAAAATAAGCAATGCTGAAATATAAGAAAGGGAGAAAGGACAACAAAAGAGTAAAAATATAGATACAGACAATAGATTTTTCTTTTCCTCTTGAATTATTAAAATTATGTTTGAGAGTTGAATCAAAAATTATACAATTGTGTGTTATGCTTCATGTAAATATTTAAGCTAATTTTATAATAAAAGAGAAGGTAAACGGATGTACAGGGAGGTTAAGTTTTCTATACTTCGCTTGAACTGGTAAAAATGTGACACCAGTAGATTATAATAAGTTATGTATATAAAATGTAATACCTACAACATGGAAAAATATATACAGAGATACACTCAAGATCTTATAAAGAAATAAAAATAGAATTCTAAAACAAATCCACTAACAAGGAGACAGGAAAAACAAAACAGAGATTAAAAAAGGGAGCGAGAACAAACAATAAAATGGAAGAGTTAGCCCTAACTTATCAATAGCATTAAATGTTATATAATTGTCATATATACTAATTAAAAGAAAGATGGTCAGAGTGGATTAAAAAAATGTAACCCAACTGTATGCTGTTCATAATAACTCACTTAAAATATAATGAATATGGTAGATATAAACTCAAAAGATGGAAAAGATATACCACGCAAATATTAATTGAAAGAAAGCAGGAGTGTCTATATTAACAATATCAGATAAAGTAGTAATTGGAGGAAAGGTAATAACCAGGGACATAGAGGGATACGACGATAAAAATGCTAATACATCAAAAAATCATAGCACTCTTGTACACGTATGTATCAAAGAACAGAACTGCAAATTATATGAAGCAAAAACTGATAGATCTGAAAGGAGAATTAGACAAAACTATAATTATAATTCAAGGTTTCAATGCTCCTTTCTCAACAGTTGATTAAACAACTAGACAGAAAAGCAGCCAAGACACTGAAGAGTTCAACAACACCATCAACCAACAACACAGAATTGACATTTACAGAATACTCCCCATCCATTAACAGCAGAATACGTATTATTTTCCAATGCTGATAAAATATATATCAAGACAGACCATATCTTGAGCCATAAGCAAGCTTCAACAAATCTAAAATAATTGAAACAATGCAGACTGTGTTCTCTGACCAAAGGAATCAAGCTGGAGATCCAAAACATAAAGATGAAAAGAACATTTCCAAACATTTGGAGAATAGATAAAAACACTTCTAAATAATTTAGGAGCTCAAAGAAGATGTTTTAAGGGAAAGAAAAACATACATTGAACTTAATGAAAATGAAATATAACATATCAAAATTTGTGGCACACAGATAAAGCCATGGTGAGAGGAAAAGTTATAGCAATAAAATGCTTACCTTAGAAAAATGTGAAATCATAAATCTAAACTACATCTCAAGAAAGTAGAAAAATAAGAGCAAAATAATCCCAGAGCAAGTAAAAGAAAGGAAACAATAAAGGGCAGAAACCAATGTAACTGAAACAGAAAAACAACAGAGAAAATCAATGAAACGAAGAGCTGACTGTTTGAAAAGTTCTATACCATCACCAACCCCTAACTATACTCAAAAAGAAAAAAAGAAGAAAGGCACTGATTACCAATATCAGGAATAGAAGAGGAACTATAGATTATAGACTCTGCAAGTATCAAAATGATAAGGTGATGCCACACACACAGAAAAACTCTACACACATAAATTTGACAATTTTTTTTTTTGCGGTACTTGGGCCTCTCACTGTTGTGGCCTCTCCCGCTGCGGAGCACAGGCTCCGGACGCGCAGACTCAGCGGCCATGGCTCACGGACCCAGCCGCTCCGCGGCATGTGGGATCTTCCCGCACCAGGGCACGAACCTGTGTTCCCCCCTTCATCGGCAAGCAGACTCTCAACCACTGCGCCACCAGGGAAGCCCAAATTTGACAATTTATATGATATGGATCAATTCCTCCAAAAGCAAAAACTACCACAATTATAGATAATTTGAATAGCCCTATAGCTAGTAAAGAAATTGAATTCATAGTTTAACACACTTTGAAAAAGAGTTTTCCAGACCCAGATATTTTCACTGCAGAATTCTACGTGATTAAAGGAAGAATTAACATCAATTCTATTCACTCTCCTTCAGAAAATAAAAGAGGAGGGAAGACTTTCCATTCACATTATGAGTCAAGTATTATTCTAATATTAAGGCCAGACAAAGATAGTAAAAAGGAGGATAACTACAGACTAATATCGCTCATGAATATAAATGTAACATTCATAACAAACTATTAGCAAATTAAATTCACTATTCTGTAAAAAGAACTATACACCCTGACCAAGTGGAATTAACTCCAGGAAAGTAAGATTGGTTCAATATTTAAAAAATAATCAGTGTAATCTACTATATTTACAAGCCAATGAAGAAAAATCATATGACCATATAAATTTATGCAAAAAATATATTTGACAAAATTAACACCCATTAAAGATAAAACCTCTCAGATAAGATAGTAATAGAAGGAGACTTCCTCTTATACATATGAAATAAAGCAGCAGAAACAGACACCCACAAACTTGAAACCCTATGACAATCTGGAAAAGACTGTAGAATAAGTATGTTTACAATGATTAAGAAATTAGAATAAGCTCTGGATGCATAATAAAAGATAAAGTACTTTTGATAAAGAAAAGATGAATTTGAAAATTAAATAGTTTCTCTTTCAAAGTAAAAAAAAAAGATACAATAAACAGCTCAATGGAACAGTTAAATGGCACAAAAGACACAGCTAAATAGAGAATTAATAAACAATAAGAAATATGTCTAGAAGTAGAGAGGCAACATTCAAGAAGGTAATAGTTAAAAGGTGATAGTCTTCAAACTGAAGAAATACTCTGGCAAGCAGGAAAATTAAAAAAAAAAAGTCCATAATTAGAAACATCAGGGTGGACACCAATAAAAAAAGAGAAATCTTAGAGAAATTGAGAGAGAAAAGACGAATTACCCTTAAATGAATGACATTTAGATCAACAGATTTCCCATTGAACAAAAAAATAGGGGAAACTAGGTGAAGGGAACTTTCTATGCTATCTCTGCAACATTTCTGTGATATAAAGTTATTCCAAATTGAAAGTTAATTTTAGAATACTTAAAAAGTAATAATAATATTAAAGCTAGTCAGAAAAAAAAAAGAATGAATGTCTTAAAGATGCTAAGGGAAAATAAATCCCGAACTAGAATTACATACTAAAATAAAAACAAAAAACTTTATTTTTCTTGAATGAGGGTGAAATAAATATGTTTTCCCCCACATGGACCATCACTGAAAGGACTACAAAAATATATACTTCAGTAAGAAAGAAACTGAACTCATAAAAAGTAACAAAATCACAAGAAATGATTTTGTTAAAAAATACTAAGTATGTTGAACAATTTGGAAAATATATTCCTATAGACTGAGAGGAGTCATATATAGACAGTGAGAATAGAGTGAATAGAATATTTTAAAATATTCTCTGACCAAGAGAATGTAGGCAGAAGTGATTTTGCCACTTTCCTCCAGAAATGCCCTAAGCAATCCTCCATGGGTTCTTTAAAAATATATACACATACGGGAATTCCCTGGCAGTCCAGTGGTTAGCACTCCAAGCTTCCACTGCAGGGGCACGGGTTCATTCCCTGGTTGGGGAACTAAGATCCCACATGTGGCGAGGTGCAGCCAAAAAAAAATACACACACACACACACACACACACACACACACACACACACACATATACATATGTATCATATACATCATATTATATATAATATATAAATAAATGTATATGCCATAAAATAATGATTTTAGTGGGAAAAATAATATTAAAATGTTTTAAATCTAAGATAATAAGAGAAAGGCTGGGAGGACAAAGGAAGGAAAAGAGGTAGAGAAAGAAACAAAACAGAGAAAAAAAGAAAGAGGAAGAGATTGGGATCGACAAACATACACTACTATGTATAACATAGATCACTAATGAGAACCTACTGTATAGCACAGGGAACTCTACTCAGCGCTCTGTGATGACCTAAATGGGAAGGAAATCCAAAAACGAGGGGATATATGTATACGTATAGCTGATTCACTTCACTGTACAGCAGAAACCAACACAACGTTGTAAAGCAACTGTATGCCAATAAAAAAATTAAAAAATAAAAAACTATACCCTACAATTTTATAACATAAAGTTACTAATAAAGGGTAAAAGTTAAAAAAAAAAGAAAAGAAAGAAGAGGGAGGAAGGAAGGAAGGAAGAAAAGGGAATGGATACAGAAGATAAACTGCTGGTGGCGGGTGTCCCTGGTCAGGGGACAGGGTTGCTATATATATCCTGCTACCACTCAGACCATCATCTTATGTCCTTTGAACAAAATTGCTCAAGTCTAAAAAAATACAATAAAATTGTCCTTGACACTCTGCCAATCTATCCCATCTTGAAGGCAAAGCTTGCATCTCACCTCTTCTTTGAAATCTTCTGCTGAGAAGAGTAGCAAACTGCCCTCCTTCTTTTACTTGTTCAAGCACTTAGCTTGACCATTCTCTTTTACATTTTATTTATATTGTTGTCTAATATTACTGTCAGTGTTAATAAGCAATTCCATGTGTGTTGACCTTCTGCTAATTGCAAGACTGCTGGTTGCACTGCCCTCATGACCAGGGCAGTGAGGAATACCTAATAGGTACCCAGCTGGCCTCATCTCATTATCTGCTTGCTCATTCCAGGCAACTCCACATACTCATAAAAAACCTCACCCTAATGTTAGCCCAGGAGACCAGAATAGCAAATATAGCCCTGGTGTCCAGGGAGAGTCTTCTTCTAAGGGCAGCATTCTACGTGGCAGAGGGCAGGTTCAAGTTTCTAAAACAAAGCTACCAATGTCATTAGGAGATGCTCTTTCTGCAGCTTATAGATTCAGCTCTCACAGGACAAAATATATATATGGTAAGGCAGAGTAACAGTATTGTCAGCAATATTATGGTATCCATGATTCTCCCTTTTGGTCTTTCTAAATTCAAGAAGAAGACATCACCATATGCAAATTAAATCAAATATAAATAAAAGGAAATAACATTATGCAGAAATCAAACTCTGCATCCATTGATAGGGTGGTCCTTAATACCCAGATGTGGAAAATGTATGGAGAAAATATCTGAAAATTGATTTCATTTCCCCCTGAATGCTTTGATATCCTGTAAAAACACATTAAAAAGTCAAAAGAAAACATATAGTCATACATATGAATGGAGGTAAGAATACTGGTTTCAAAGACCAAGTGAGAAACAGGAATTTACCTTCTCTGAGCTTCATTGTCTTCATCTATAAAATGAGTATCTTACTAGCTTTCTTCTTGAAATGATATAAAGGAAGCAAATTTCCTAGCACAAGACCTGACACATAGTTACTCAACTGAATTTGTATTCCCCTTTCCTTTCCATGGTGTTGGAGATAAGGCACGAAAATATTCTTATTTTGGCAAGTTCATCATCTTTCATCCTCAAATACAACCCCATAAATGCAGCTTTTGAACACAGTTTCTGGGCAAAGCCATTAAGAAGATTCTATCCCTTGCAATTCTTCCAAGCCAGCCTGTACAGCAATTTGCAACTTTATGATGTGATAAATAGAATTTCTTTGTTTTGATTTTTCATTTGTATATTTATTGAGATATGACGATCTTAATTAGTTCCATTTTGTGTGTTTGTTTGTTTTCCTCGTTGGGAAAGGCAGCTTTCTGTAGTGCAAAATAATTCTGCATGCTAACAGGGTGAATAAAACTTAGCCCGTGGCATTCCTTGAGGTTGATGCTGCTTAGAACGCAACTCTGTGGATTTTCTTTTCACTAGTTTTCTCTTTAAGTGCTGAGGTAATGTTCAGGACTTGGGTGAATGCCAGACCTCAAGAGGCAGCCGCCCACTGAGAAGCAATAGAACGCTCTTTAAATTCTAGACACTCAGACTCATCCAACATGTTCTCCGCAGCCTACTTATCACCTATCTCGCTCCTGAAAAAGCTGAGCCCTACCAAATGCCTCTTCGCAATGCAATGCAGCCCTGCTGCATCTTGGCTTTTATAGAAGAGAAGGAGTAAGTCTGAATTCCCAGGGGAGTATCTGGACGTGTTGTTCACACCATGCTGTTCCTCTTTGACCTTTGGGAGCAAAGCTGTGT
Organism: Phocoena phocoena; assembly: GCF_963924675.1. NCBI lineage: Eukaryota > Metazoa > Chordata > Mammalia > Artiodactyla > Phocoenidae > Phocoena > Phocoena phocoena. Next base: position 136,367,317 of record NC_089220.1, on the reverse strand, counting down.
GAATGCTGTGTCCCACTGAGGAGGTACCAGCAGCCTATTAGACAACTCATAAATATCTAAAGACATACAAATTATTTCCACTATGAATAGCTCACCATCATCACCCAAAACAATTAGCATGGTTCCCTAGTGTTTCCTATTTGCCAAGTTCTTCACATCATCACAAAGTCTGTCACTGACTCAACACTTGTAAGAGGAAGGGCATAATTTATTATTTCCCTGGGTTTTTTGTTGTTGTTGTTGTCTTGTTTTGAGTTAACTCCAGTAATGGAGTATTTCAAGTGTACAGAAAACAGCACTAGGCACTACTGGTAAAGGAAAAAAAAAAATCAATAACATTGTTAATCACCTACTGTGTGTCAAGTGTTTTGCATTTGCTCTCATTTCATTTAAAACATAAAAAAACAAGTAAATCTATAGGGTGATATTATCATTCCTGTTTTACAGTTGGGAAATGAGACACCTTGGGTAGTTAATTTTCTCAGTATTTTAAAGTTATGCATGGCATAGAAGATGTATGATAATTAGACAAGACCAAGGGCTTCTGTATCCCAAATGAGTTGAATGACTCAATTCATTCAACAAATATTGATGTATAAAACCCACTTTATCTGAGGAAGAACTGGAATGAAATTGTAATTCAGCAAAGTCATAAACTCTATCATGTGGTTTAGAGGTCTAGAAAAAGTCCAATGCCATTTTCACTCAAAAAACTATGGAAATAAATGTCCCACTTCTTTTCATTTAATGATTTTTCAATTAATTTTTAATTGAAGTATAGTTGATTGACAATGTTGTGTTAGTTTCCACTGTACAGCAAAATGAATCAGCCATACATATACATATATCTACTCTCTTCTAGACTCCATTCCTATATAGGTCATTATAGAGCACCAAATAGAGTTTCCTGTGCTATACAGTAGGTTCTTATTAGTTACCTTTTATATATAGTAGTGTGTATATGTCAATTCCAATCTCCCAATGTATCCTCCCTTTTCCCCCTTGGTAACCATAAGTTTGTTTTCTACATCTGTGACTCAATTTCTGTTTTGTAAATAGGTTCATTTGTACCATTTTTTTAGATTCTACGTATAAGCTATATCATGATATTTGTCTTTCTCCATCTGACTTACTTCACTCAGTATGACAATCTCTAGGTCCATCCATGTTGCTGCAAATGGCATTATTTCATTCTTTTTCATGGCTGAGTAATATTCCATGGTATATAGGTACCACTTCTTCTTTATCCATTCCTCTGTTGATGGACATTTAGGTTGCTTCCATGTCCTGGCCATTGTAAATAGTGCTTCAATGAACACTGGGGTGCATGTATCCTTTTGAATTATGGTTTTCTCTGGATATATGCCCAGGAGTGGCATTGCTATATCATATGGTAGCTCTATATTTAGTTTTTCAAGGATTCTCCATACTGTTCTCCCTAGTGGCTGTACCAATTTACATTCCCACCAACAGTGTAGGAGGGTTCCCTTTTCTCCACGCCCTCTCCAGCATTTACTGTCTGTAGATTTTTTTGATCATGGTCCTTCTAACTGGTGTGAGGTGATACCTCATTGTGGTTTTGATTTGCATTTCTCTAATAATTAGTGGTGTTGAGCATCTTTTCATGTGACCTCTTGGCCAACATCCCACTTGTGATTGAACAAGTTAATCCATGACGGTGTAAGGATGTGGTCCAAGTTCTTCATGAAAATAGAAATATAGAATAAAAGAGGGTGAGAGTGGGAGGTGGGCGTTAGTGAGAAAAGAATGAGAACAAAAGAGATGGGGAGGGGAAAGAGAATGAAAGAAGGAGAGAGAGAGAGGAGAGTTTAGTGAAACTTGTCCAACCAACTTGTCATCAAGAGCTTTACCCTTAAGTTCTGATAACGTATATGATAAATGAGTTGACATAAGCGGCTTGAAGGAAAACATATGTAAGTGTAAGATGCTGGTTCATTGTGGAGAAGAGTCAATGACTAAAAAAATGGCAATTGTATGAGAGAAGATCTTTGAGTGTCCCATTAATGTTTCAGATATGTGCTGTGAATTATTTATCTAGTATAGCTGATGAAATACCACTGAGCCAAATCATAGTCACTTGCTGAGTCTTTCCCTCTAGAAATGCACTGGGTGGTTATAGAGTTGGGGTCTGGGTTACAAGGTTGGCTATACTCTGTGGCTAAGGGACCTAAAGAAGTTAACTAATAACTACTTCATAACTAATCCAAATAAGGATCTAAATAAGGATCATGATGACCTACTCAGTGCCAAATGACCAGACAGGGTGTTTTAGGGCAAGTCAGTTTGTCACTTTAGAAATGAATGATGATGGTCTTGCCCAGGCTACCACTATTATAGTGTCCAAAAGATACCCTTTCCAAAGCCAGAAAGATACAATGTCTGCTTCCCACCATTCTCACCATGTTTTCTCACTGAAATTCTATTCTATTAAATATCTATGGGTCATTACTCTTTGGCTACAGCATAATTGGGTACAGGTAAAATACTTTACCATTTGATACAGTCCCTCCAACAGTGGAACACATAGTACAAGGTAAGTTTCAATGGATCAAAAACAAAAACAAAAGCATTTTAGAATTAAGAGATACACACTACCATATATAAAATAGATAACCAACACATACTAACTGCATAGCACAGGGAACTGTACACAGTATTTTGTAATAACCTATAAGGGGAGAGAATCTGAAGTATATATATATATATATATATATATATATATATATATATATATATGTATATATATAAAACTATATATATGACTGAATATATATGTGCTATGTATCTGAAACTAACACTATATTGTAAATCAACTATACTTCAATGAAAACAAAAACACTTTACAGTGACACCAAAAAAACTGTGGTTGTGTCTCACTCAACTTCATTGCTGTAAAACTCATCATCTTTCAAAAACATGTAAAAGAACAATTCCTCATTGTCTGCAAAGAAATCAGAGCATCTGAGAGAAGTATCAATACATGTTTTTTGAAAACACTTAGATTTTTTGTTAACTTTTGTTCCACCTTTCCATGCTAAGTGGTATCACCACTCCAGTTTTATATTAAAAGGACTTTCCTTTCTTATATACTTCAAAACCATGAAGAAATAAACTTGGTTACTACGTATAAAGTGAGGAACAAAAAGAGAACTGTGTTATGAGAAAGGTCAGGAGTGATTTCTCAGCGACAGCAAAACAAATTAAGACAATTTAAAATGTGGACATAGATTTTTTGACGATGGCCATTCTGACCGGTGTGAGATGATATCTCATTGTAGTTTTGATTTGCATTTCTCTAATGATTAATGATGTTGAGCATTCTTTCATGTGTTTCTTGGCAATCTGTATATCTTCTTTGCAGAAATGTCTATTTAGGTCTTCTGCCCATTTTTGGATTGTGTTGTTTGTTTTTTTGATATTGAGCTGATGAGCTGCTTGTAAATTTTGGAGATTACTCCTTTGTCAGTTGCTTGGGAATGTAAAATGATACAGCCACTATGGAGAACAGTATGGAGGCTCCTTAAAAAACTACAAATAGAACTACCATACGACCCAGCAATCCCACTACCGGGCATATACCCTGAGAAAAACATAATTCAAAAAGAGTCATGGGGCTTCCCCGGTGGCGCAGTGGTTGAGAATCTGCCTGCTAATGCAGGGGACATGGGTTCAAGCCCTGGTCTGGGAGGATCCCACATGCCGCAGAGCAACTAGGCCCATGAGCCACAACTACTGAGCCTGCGCGTCTGGAGCCTGTGCTCCGCAACAAGAGAGGCCACGATAGTGAGAGGCCTGCGCACAGCGATGAAGAGTGGCCCCCGCTTGCCACAACTAGAGAAAGCCCTCGCACAGAAACTAAGACCCAACACAGCAAAATCAATAAATAAATAAATAAGGCAGAAGGAAATAACTGCCCTTAAAAAAAAAAAGAAGAGTCATGTACCACAATGTTCATTGCAGCTCTATTTACAATAGCCTGGAGATGGAAGCAACCTAAGTGTCCGTTCACAGATGAATGGATAAAGAAGATGTGGCACATATATACAATGGAATATTACTCAGCCTTAAAAAGAAACGAAATTGAGTTATTTGTAGTGAGGTGGATGGACCTAGAGTCTGTCATACAGAGTGAAGTAAGTCAGAAAGAGAAAAACAAATACCTTATGCTAACACATATATATGGAATCTAAGAAAAATAAAAAATAAAGGTCATGAAGAACCTAGGGGGAAGACGGGAAGAAAGACACAGACCTACTACAGAATGGACTTGAGGATATGGGGAAGGGGAAGGGTAAGCTGGGACAAAGTGAGAGAGTGGCATGGACATATATATACTACCAGATGTAAAATAGCTAGCTAGTGGGAAGCAGGCGCATAGCACAGGGAGATCAGCTAGGTGGTTTGTGACCACCTAGAGGGGTGGGATAGGGAGGGTGGGAGGGAGGGAGACGCAAGAGGGAAGAGATATGGGAACATATGTATATGTATAACTGATTCACTTTGTTATAAAGCAGAAACTAACACACCATTGTAAAGCATTATACTCCAATAAAGATGTTAAAAAAAAATAAAACATGGACATAAAGTTTTGATCTTTCAAAAAGTTAAAAGATAATCAATCTATGCATTTATTTTCTGACTCACAATTTACAGACATAGCTCCTTAAGTACTGCTCTGCACTTATTTGTTATAGAACTCTTAGTGTTATAAACGTTTATATATTAGTCTCACTCCAGGAATGAAAACCATCTATTGCTCAGCCAATGAATGTAACATGACAACCTGTGCTTTCCTTATTTCAAAAAGTATTCATTTTTTAACTCCTCCACAGTTTTCTCTTTCTGACATGATTTTATGTTCTGGTGAACGGTTTTGACTCGTAATGGCTCACAAAAGACATGCAAATAATAGTGCTGGAGGTGCAGACAGTGAATGCTAGTTTGAGGCCATGAGCACATTTAAGGAATTGAAGGGTAAGGAAACAGCTGGTCAATGACCAAAGCCAGTTGGTGTCCCCACGGAGGTCACTGAGCAAATCTCCTTTTACTAGGATTTAGAACCACCGCACTCTCTCCCATCCCCAGGAAATTCATTTTTTATCTAGAACTTCTTTGGTTAGCACCCTCTCTCCCCAAATTGTTGACATCTATAAGGTGATGGAACTTACAAAGAACCAACAGTTTGAATTTCAGCATTAATATTATCTTTAAAATGTAAATATATGTTTAATTTTAGCTCTGTATTTTAGATGGATGGGTGAGTGCGTATTTTGGTTTTGTTTGTTTGTTTTTGACAGAGTTTCACTCTCCTGAATGTTTAGTTTCCGCTGGACAGCCCAGTCCCTTTTGATGAGGTAGCCCCAAAGTGACCGGCCACTGGCAGTAGAATGGGTCATAGTCCATGATGCTGCCTTCCCCCTGCTGGCCCCAGGGACTGAAGTTCTGTACCTTCTTGGGCCCAAAGAAAAATCATTCAGCTTTCCCAAATCTGGAGGTTCTCACAAAGATGTGCCCTATCTTTGGCATGTAGAGGCAATGGGAGTGGTGAAAGTTTGCAGCCCTAAACTCTTCTTCTTTATTACATTTCCTTCCCATTTTTCCCCAGGGGGTTTAGAGTAAATGGAAGGAAAATGGAAGCTTGCTGGGGTTTATACACATCCTTGTGAATCTATGTCTCTCTGCTGAGATCCCTTTATCCTGAAGGGAGGAATGTTTTCTTTCTTTTTTTTTTTCCCCCATTCATGCTAACTCAATTGGAGATTTATGAAAGTCCTCTGATATTATAAAGAGCTTCGTAAAACTCACTGTATCTTGTGAGGTACCTACTCTAAATTATGTGATCTGTAGCTAGAAGAATCTGCGGTGGTTGCCTGGAACAATAACAAGGAATTAAAAGGAAAGGAAACAGCAGTTGTAAAGTACAATGTCAGGAACTCACTTCCATAAGGACTGTGTTCGAATGACTTGTATAGCTGTGATTTATGTTGTAGTCTCATTTCCACAAACACTTCCCCGTCTCCAGACACAGAATGCATGGATATATTAGGAATTAAAAACCTAATAGTAGAACACAGCAGAATACAGCTCGAGGGAGATGCTTAAAGGACTATTGGAGGAGCAGATCATAACTGAACCAAAGGTACAGTGAAGGTGAAGTTTGAGGTCAGGTAGGTGACTTTAAGTGGTTAGGTAGGAAAAGTGTTAAAGGAGGTTTTTCAATCACATTACAACATATAAATGTGTCAAATTAACATGTATGCCTTAAATTTGCACAACATCATAGGTCAAAGATAGTTCAAAAAAAGGCTGAGATTTATGGTTCAAATGATGGAAATATTTAAAAGTAAGAACCAAGATAGACAGATAGATAGACATATAGCTACACATATATACTTTCCACAGATGTAACTTTTAATTTCTATTTATTTCAATAAATTATTTTATGCAGCAGGATTTTCACATAAACAGTTTAATTTAAATTGACTTAGTACCAGTATCATTTTTAATTTAATTAATTTTTATTTTTTTAAACTTTTTTCTTCATTTAAAAAAAATTATTTTTAATTTTTTTGGAATTTTATTTATTTTTTTATGAAGCAGGCTCCTATTAGTTATCCATTTTATACACATCAGTGTATACATGTCAATCCCAATTTCCCAATTCATCCTGCCACCACCATCCCCTGCCTCTTTACCCTGCTTGGTGTCCATACGTTTGTTCTCTGTATCTTTGTCTCTATTTCTGCCCTGCAAACTGGATCATCTGTACAATTGTTGTAGGTTCCACATATATGAGCTAATATATGATATTTGTTTTTCTCTTTCTGACTTACTTCACTCTGTATGACAGTCTCTAGATCCATACACGTCTACAAATGACCCAATTTCGTTCCTTTTTATGGCTGAGTAATATTCCATTGTATATATGGACCACATCTTCCTTATCCATTAGTCTGTCGATGGGCATTTAGGTTGCTTCCATGACCTGGCTATTGTAAACAGTGCTGAAACGAACATTGGGGTGCATGTGTCTTTTTGAATTACGGTTTTCTCAGGGTATATGCCCAGTAGCGGGATTGCTGGGCCGTATGATAATTCTATTCTTAGTTTTTTAAGGAACCTCCATACTGTTCTCCATAGTGGCTGTATCCATTTACATTCCCACCAACAGTGCAGGAGGGTTCCCTTTTCTCCACACCCTCTCCAGCATTTGATGCTTGTACATTTTCTGATGATGCCCATTCTAACTGGTGTGAGGTGATACCTCATTGTAGTTTTGATTTGCATTTCTCTGATAATTAGTGATGTTGAGCAGTTTTTCATGTGTTTCTTGGCCATCTGTTTGTCTTCTTTGGAGAAATGTCTATTTAGGTCTTCTGCCCATTTTTGGATTGGCTGGTTTGTTTTTTCAATACTGAACTACGTGAGCTGTTTATATATACATACTGGAGATTAATTCTTTGTCTGTTGATTCATTTGCAAATATTTTCTCCCATTCTGAGGGTTGTCTTTTCATCTTGTTTGTAGTTTCCTTTGCTTTGAAAAAGCTTTTAAGTTTCATTAGGTCCCATTTGTTTATTTTTGTTTTTATTTCCATTACTCTAGGAGGTGGATCAAAAAAGATCTTGCTGTGATTTATGTCAAAGAGTGTACTTCCTATTTTTCCTCTAAGAGTTTTACAGTGTCTGCTCTTACATTTAGGTGTCTAATCCATTTCGAGTTGATTTTTGTGTATGGTGTTAGGGAGTGTTCTAATTTCATTCTTTTACATTTAGCTGTCCAGTTTTCCCAGCATCATTTATTGAAGAGACTGTCTTTTCTCCATTGTATAGCCTTGCCTCCATTGTCATAGATTAGTTGACCATAGGTGCATGGGTTTATTTCTATCCTCTTCCATTGATCTATATTTCTGTTTTTGTGCCAGTACCAAATTGTCTTGATTATTTCAGCTTTATAGTATAGTTTGAAGTCAGGAAGTCTGATCCTCCAGCTCTGTTTTGTTCCCTCAAGATGGGTAAAATACAAATTTTAAGATTTTTTGTTCTAGTTCTGTAAAAAATGCATTGGGTAATTTGATAGGGAATGCATTGAATCTGTAGATTGCTTTGGGTAGTAGAGTCATTTTCACAATATTGATTCTTCCAATCCAAGAACATGGTATATCTCTCCAGCTCTTTGTATCATCTTTAATTTCTTTCATCAGTGTCTTATAGTTTTCTGCATACAGGTCTTTTGTCTCCCAAGGTAGGTTTATTCCTAGGTATCTTATTCTTTTTGTTGCAATGGTAAATGGGAGGGTTTCCTTAATTTCTCTGTCAGATTTTTCATTAGTGTATAGGAATGCAAGAGATTTCTGAGCATTTATTTTGTATCTTGCAACTTTACCTGATTCCTTGATTAGCTCTAGTAGTTTTCTGGTGGCATCTTTAGGATTCTCTATGTATAGTATCATGTCATCTGTAGACAGTGACAATTTTACTTCTTCTTTTCCAATTTGGATTCACTTTACTTTTTTTTCTTCTCTGATTGCTGTGGCTAGCACTTCCAAAACTATGCTGAATAACAGTGGTGAGAGTGGACATCCTTGTCTTGTTTGTGATGTTAGAGGAAATGCTTTCAGTTTTTCACCATTGAGAATGATGTTTGTTGTGGGTTTGTCATATACGGCCTTTATTATGCTGAGGTAGTTTCCCTCTGTGCCCACTTTCTGGAGAGTTTTTATCATAAATGGGTGCTGAATTTTGTCAAAAGCTTTTTCTGCATCTATTGAGATGATCATAGGGTTTTTATTCTTCAATTTGTTAATATGGTGTATCACATTGATTGATTTGCATATATTGAAGGATCCTTGCATCCCTGGGATAAATCCCACTTGATCATGGGGTATGATCCTTTAAATGTGTTGTTGGATTCTGTTTGCTAGTATTTTGTTGAGGATTTTTGCATCTATATTCATCAGTGATATTGGTCTGTAATTTTCTTTTTTTGTAGTATCTTTGTCTGGTTTTGGTATCAAGGTGATGGTGGCCTCATACAATGAGTTTGGGAGTGTTCTTTCCTCTGCAGTTTTTTGGAAGAGTTTGAGAAGGATGGGTGCTAGCTCTTCTCTAAATGTTTGATAGAATTCACCTGTGAAGTCATCTGGTCCTAGACTTGTGTTTGTTGGAAGATTTTTAATCACAGTTTCAATTTCATTACTTGTGATTGGTCTGTTCATATTTTCTATTTCTTCCTGGTTCAGTCTTGGAAGGTTATACCTTTCTAAGAATTTGTCCATTCCTTCCAGGTTGTCCATTTTATTGGCATAGAGTTGCTTGTAGTAGTCTCTTAGGATGCTTTGTATTTCTGAGGTGTCTGCTATAACTTCTCCTTTTTCACTTCTAACTTTATTGATTTGAGTCCTCTCCCATTTTTTGTTGATGAGTCTGGCTAATGGTTTATGAATTTTGTTTATCTTCTCAAAGAACCAGCTTTTAGTTTTATTGATCTTTGCTACTGTTTTCTTTGTTTCTATTTCATTTATTTCTGCTCTGATCTTTATGATTTCTTTCCTTCTACTAATTTTGGATTATGTTTGTCCTTCTTTCTCTAGTTCCTTTAGGTGTAAGGGTAGATTGTTCACTTGAGAGTTTTCTTGTTTCTTGAGGTAGGCTTCTGTTGCTATAAACTTCCCTCTGAGAACTGCTTTGCTGCAGCCCATAGGTTTTGGATCATCGTGTTTTCATTGTCATTTGTCACCAGGTATTTTTTGAATTCTTCTTTGATTTCTTCAGTGATCTCTTGGTTATTTAGTAATGTATTGTTTAGCCTCCATGTGTTTGTGTTTTTTACATTTTTTTTCCCTGTAATTGATTTCTAATCTTATAGCGTTGTGGTCAGAAAAGATTCTTGATATGATTTTAATTTTCTTAAATTTACTGAGGTTTAATTTTTGACCCAAGATGTGATCTATCCTGGAGAATGTTCCCTGTGCACTTGAGAAGAAAGTGTAATCTGTTTTTGGATGGAATGTCCTATAAATATCAATTAAATCTATCTGGTCTATTGTGTCATTTAAAGCTTGTGTTTCCTTATTAATTTTCTGTTTGGATGATCTGTCCATTCGAGTAGTGAGGTGTTAAAATCCCCCACTATTGTCTTACTGTTGATTTCCTCTTTTATCGCTGTTAGCAGTTGCCTTATGTATTGAGGTGGCTCCTACGTTGGGTGCATATATAATTATAATTGTTATATCTTCTTGTTGGATTGATCCCTTGATCATTATGTAGTGTCCTTCCTTGTCTCTTGTAACATTCTTTATTTTAAAGTCTATTTTATCTGATATGCGTATCGCTCCTCCAGCTTTCATTTGATTTCCATTTGCATGGAATATCTTTTTCCATCCCGTCACTTTCAGTCTGTATGTGTCTCTAGGTCTGAAGTGGGTCACTTGTAGACAGCATATAGATGGGTCTTTTTTTTGTATCCATCCATTCAGCGAGCCTGTGTCTTTTGGTTGGAGCATTTAATCCATTCACGTTTAAGGTAATTATCGATATGTATGTTCCTATGACCAATTTCTTCATTGTTTTGGGTTTGTTTTTGTGGGTCCTTTTCTTCTCTTTTGTTTCCCACTTAGAGAATTTCCTTTAGCATTTGTTGTAGAGCTGGTTTGGTGGTGCTGAACTCTCTTAGCTTTTGATTTCTCTGTTGAATATGAATGAGATCCTTGCCGGACAGAGTAATCTTGTTTGTAGGTTCTTCCCTTTCATCACTTTAAATATATTGTGCCACTCCCTTCTGGCTTGTAGAGTTTCTGCTGAGAAATCAGCTGTTAATCTTATGGGAGTTCCCTTGTATGTTATTTGTCATTTTTCCCTTGTTGCTTTCAGTAATTTTTCTTTGTCCTATTTTTTGTCAATTTGATTACTATGTGTCTCGGTGTGTTCCTCCTTGGGTTTATCCCGCATGGGACTCTCTGCGCTTCCTGGAATTTGGTGGCTTTTTCCTTTCCCATGTTAGGGAAGTTTCCGACTATAATCTCTTCAAATATTTTCTCAGGTCCTTTCTCTCTCTCTTCTCCTTCTGGGACCCCTATAATGTGAATGGTTTTGTATTTAATGTTGTCCCAGAGGTCCCATAGGCTGTCTTCATTTCTGTTCATTCTTTTTTCTTTATTCTGTTCCATGGCAGTGAATTCCAACATTCTGTCTTCCAGGTCACTTATCCGTTCTTCTTCTTCAGTTATTCTGTTATTGATTCCTTCTAGTGTATTTTTCATTTCAGCTATTGTATTGTTCATCTCTGTTTTTTTTCCTCTATTTCTTCTAGATGTTTGTTTTTTTTTTTTTTTTGAGGTACGCGGGCCTCTCACTGCTGTGGCCTCTCCTGTTGCAGAGCACAGGCTCCAGACGCGCAGGCTCAGCGGCCATGGCTCACGGGCCCAGCTGCTCCGCGGCATGTGGGATCTTCCTGGACCGGGGCATGAACCCGTGTCCCCTGCACTGGCAGGCGGACTCTCAACCACTGCACCACCAGGGAAGACCTAGATGTTTGTTCTTTAATTCTTCTAGGTCTTTGTTAAACATTTCTTGCATCTTCTCAATCTTTGCCTCCATTCTTTTTCTGAGGTCCTGGATCATCTTAACTATCATTATTCTGAATTCTTTTCCTGGAAGGTTGCCTATCTCCACTTCATTTAGTTGTTTTTCTGGGGTTTTATCTTGTTCCTTCATCTGGTACATAGCCCTCTGCCTTTTCATCTTGTCTATCTTTCTGTGAATGTGGTTTTTGTTCCACAGGCTGCAGGATTATAGTTCTTCTTGCTTCTACTGTCTGCCCTCTGCTGGATAAGGCTATCTAAGAGGCTTGAGCAAGTTTCCTGATGGGAGGGACTTGTGGGTGTTAGAGCTGGGTGTTGCTCTGGTTGGCAGAGCTCAGTAAAACTTTGAACTGCTTGTCTGCTGATGGGTGGGGCTGGGTTCCCTCCCTGTTGGTTGTTTGGCCTGAGGCGACCCAACACTGGAGCTTACCCGGCTCTTTGGTGGGGCTAATGCCGGGGCTAATGCCGGACTCTGGGAGGGCTCAAGCTAAGGAGTACTTCTCAATACTTCTGCTGCCATGTCCTTGTCCTCACGGTGAGCCAAAGCCACCCCCCACCTCTGCAAGAGACACTCCAGAACTAACAGGTAAGTCTGGTTCAGTCTCCTATGGGGTCACTGCTCCTTCCCCTGGGTCCAGATGCACACACTACTTTGTGTGTGCCCTCCAAGACTGGAGTCTCTGTTTCCCCCAGTCCTGTCGAAGTACTGAAATCAAATCCCGCTAGCCTTCAAAGTCTGATTCTCTAGGAATTCCTCCTCCCGTTGCTGGAATCCCAGGTTCGGAAGCCTGACTTGGGGCTCACAACCTTCACTCCAGCGGGCAGACTTCTGTGGTATAAGTGTTTTCCAGTTTGTGAGTCACCCACCCAGCAGTTATGGGAATTGATTTTATCGAGATTGCGCCCCTCCTACCGTTTCATTGTGGCTTCTCCTTTTTCTTTGGATGTGGGGTATCTTTTCTTTCTGGTGATTTCCAGTGTCTTCCTGTTGATGACTGTTCAGCAGTTAGTTGTGATTCCGGTGCTCCCGCAAGAGGGAGTGAGAGCATGTCCTTCTACTCCGCCATCTTGAACCAATCTCCCTAGTACCAGTATCTTAAACACACATTTTAAGCAGAGCCGTTTCACAATGGAAACTTTGTGCGTTCTCAGCAAACCCGGGTTGCATTCCCCAACCCTTAACTTCATAGAGTTTTGGTCTATACCATCTTTTATGACAGAGACTTGATATTACATATCTGGGCAGAAAACGGATCTTCCACTATCTGATCTCTACTTATTTCTTCATCTGGGTTTTCCAACTATATTCTCGTACATGAGCCCTCCATTAAAGGTCACTTGGTCTTTCACGTGTTGTCACATGCACTTGGGGCTTTGCTGTTTCTCTGACTTGACTCATGCCGACTCTACTTGCAATGCTCTCTTTCTCACTGCTCGTAACTGAAACCTCCACGTCTTAAGATCAAGCTCAAATGTTATTTGTTTCATAAAAAAATGTCTATGATTATGCAGGCTACAAGTAACTACCTGGCGACTTTAATACATTTTTCACTGTATTTTCCCTTACAGATCAGAAACATGTTTCAGATTAACCTGTAACTCTAATAGTTTTTTTTAATTAATTAATTAATTAATTAATTTATAACATCTTTATTGGAGTATAATTGCTTTACAACAGTGTGTGTTAGTTTCTGCTTTATAACAAAGTGAATTAGCTATACGTGTACATATATCCCCATATCTCCTCCCTCTTGCGTCTCCCTCCGACCCTCCCTATCCCACCCCCTAGGTGGTCACAAAGCACCGAGCTGATCTCCCTGTGCTATGCAGCTGCTTCCCACTAGCTAGCTATTTTATATTTGGTAGTGTATATATGTTAATGTTAGTCTCTCATCTCATCCCAGCTTAACCTTCCTCCTCCCCATGTCCTCAAGTCCATTCTCTACATCTGCATCTTTATTCCTGTCCTGCCCCTAGGTTCTTCACAACCTTTTTTTTTTTTTAGATTCCATATATATGTGTTAGCATATGGTATTTGTTTTTCTCTTTCTGACTTACTTCACTCTGTATGAGAGATGCTAGGTCCATCCACCTCACTACAAATAACTCAATTTCGTTTCTTTTTATGGCTGAGTAACATTTCATTGTATATATGTACCACATCTTCTTTATCCATTCATCTGTCGATGGACACTTAGGTTGCTTCCATGTCCTGGCTATTGTAAATAGAGCTGCAACGAACACTGTGGTACATGACTCTTTTTGAATTATGGTTTTCTCAGGGTTTATGCCCAGTAGTGGGATTGCTGGGTCGTATGGTGGTTCTATTTTTAGTTTTTTAAGGAAACTCCATACTGTTCTCCATAGTGGCTGTATCAATTTTAATAGTTTTTAGCACTTGCTGTATACATAGACAATGCTCAAAGCATACACTAAATTCAGTAATAGCATAAAACCTCACTTTTGTAACACAAGAAAAATGGACTCTGCCTCCAGATTAAGGATATTCCTATGTCTCTCCTGATTTCTGCTGGCCACACACAGAAACTGAAGAGGTGAGGTGTTCAAGAGGATTCATACTTTAAAATTTGAAACTATAGAAGAGACAGTGCTAGAATGGGCCATTTCTTTACAAGAACATTTGCTAAAACTTCAAGTTAATCAGTGTTCTTCTGTGAGATTCTAGTTTGGTTGCCATAGGCTGATATTTGTGTTCTCTGTCCTAGGAAATTAAGAAGTACTAGAATAAGATGTTTACAGCTAAGATGAAAAAGGCAGAAATGGACAGACGTCCAAAATTTGCAGGATGGGGGGAAAGAATTTGGAGAGCCTATATGGAAAAACAAGACCAGGATGTATCTTGTTATCTTGGAAACTGTCTCCCAAATTCTTTGTTTCTATCAGGCTCTCAGGTTTCAGATAAAAGGATTCTGTGTTGCTATTGTTACACAGACTAAAAAAATTCTTTACACAGGCCTTTTTGTTGTAAGAACAAAATCAAATCTCCTTGCCTTCTGAAATACCCAGGGATTGCAAGGAGTTTACAGAGCAATGAATTCTGATCTCAGTTGTAGGAAAAAAAACAGATGGCTCTTGGTTTCAGAACATAGATCTATGTCCACACCACTTCCCACTGAGTTTGGGGCAAAACCCGACATTTTGTGGATGTCTTATTCTATTTCTGGTTACGAGTAACACATTTAATCTATGGATTATCACTTTTATCACACACATTTTTCCTGACATTGAAGTTACATGATAGCCAGGCACACTGGCCATGATTTGAGTACCATAAGCGTCTTTGGGAAAAACCACTGGATAAGTGGAATGAGAATGAAGTAGGTATGTTTGTCATAAACTATATGTTGTAGAGAGTGGTGATCCTTTTTGCCATGAAGTAGATAAATAATCAACACATGACATGGGAAGAGATGTGAAATGTTGAGAATAGACTCCTGTGTTGTACAGACTACGGAGAAATCAAGTCTTTTCCCAAAGTGTGGGAGAGCAAACTGTCAGTACCTTCAGAGGGAGGTTACCCTAATCCCAACAAGCCAATTTTAATTTATCCCACACTCAGTTCTAAGGGAGCTTAATTAATAGGGTATTAACAGTAGAATCAATTTTACTATAAACATGACTGTTGACCTTCAAGGAAGTATTTTGATTTGAGCAGTTAACTAGGCACAGCTTGAGTTGCGTTAATGAAAAAATAGTTATAATTGTAAGTGACAATTATGGGCTTCTTAAAAAAATATCAAAATCTGAACTCAACAGACAGACTCTGAGGATCATAACTGTGACAGGACATAAAAGACTGCAAATATCCTGACAGAATAATCCTGTCAGCAGATCAGAGACAGTTTGTTACAAAGAGTCAAAAAATAAATATCCTTCTAGGAGGGGCTGGGATAATTTGTTATAAGCATCATGATAAAACATATTATGCAATACATTATAGTAACTTTTGATATGATGTAAAACATGCCACAGCAATTTGGCATAGGCAGAAGTAAATAAGTATCACTTAACAAAGTCGTGATACTGTATTATAAGAATTATGACAAAGGGTAGTATGTATGTATGTATATATATATATATATATATATATATATATATAGTAAAGTTATTTTACATATTATATAAAACTATATAGTTATATATATATAAATATGTTTATATATGTTTATATATATATGTTTTACATATTATATAAACTATATATATAATAATATATAATATAATATATATTAAACTATGTTTTATTACTATAATTTATTTCAAAAGTGACTTTAATAAAAATGAAAATAGCATTGTTAAATATATGCTTTAGCATCATCTGGTAGCATCTGCTATATTAGGTAGCTTTTTCCATTTACTAATTACTGAGTAACATAGCAATAACAACCATAAGAAGCACAACAAAATGCACCTACTGTATCTGAAAGCTTACTGAGAAGCACTCTGCTAGATACTTTAAATAAATTACCTCATTTAACTGCATGGTATTGCTTTATACTCTGTTTGTCACTTCTGATTTCAAAATATAAGTATTCTGTTTCTGATTTGTTTTTCTTGTGCCTTAGCCATACACATCCCAAACTCACTAAAATTCTTGGAGTTACTAACTCATTTAATCCATTTATTCATTCAATAACCATTTATTGACTGTCTATGAATTTTCTTTTCTTCATTTTTTTATTCATTAATTTGGGAAAAGAAGGAAAGAAAAGCCAGCTTTTATCTACCTTCCATGTGCTGAGGGCTACTGCTATAGAAGAGAATACAGAAGAGCTGGGGAGTGGAGTGGGGGACAGACATACTGAGAGATCATTTGCAGTGCTTTTCACTGAACATTCTAGCAGAGGAGCTAGCAGTGCAGGCTGGGAGCTCAGTGGATGAAACAAGTAATTCAGTCAGAGGGGTCGGGAAGGTGTCCTCAAACAGGGCACATATGAGCTTTGATCTGGGCAATGACTAGAGGAAAGGACACCCCAGGAGGAAAAGTAGTAGGTACAAGATCCTGGGAAAATATACCACACACAGCAACTGTGAGCCTTTTACAGAGTTGGAAGCATAAACTGTGTGTGGTTAGTGGTGGGACATGAAGCTGCAGGGCTGCTTAGCCAAGGAGAAGAAACCAGACTTAACTGTATAGGTCATTTCATTTTGTATTTATAGAGAAGATGCTGGAATGAACTCCCTACTCCATTAGATATAATTATTTAAACATAACTTGTTAGAGATGAGCTGTTTCGTTTAAAAAACATAATTAATTGGACCAATGTATTAAGTAATAATATTTGACATCATTAATGAGAGTATAATTATATGTGCTATTTAAAAACAGTGCGATACTGATACTTGCTCATCAAATGAAGCAAAAATTAACTACAAAGCACCTTAGCTCCTTGATTAAATTCATTTTGGAATTCACATTCCTGGCAATAATCACTCAAATTTAGAAAAACTATTTTGAATTTCTCCATACAAACTCAAGTAAGTATGAGAAAAATGAAGGCACATTTTCGTAAGCAACAGGTGAATAAAAAAACAGGGGAAAGGGGAAATTCCCACTGGGTACATGTAAATTAAAAAAGGCCTCTTCCTCCTTTCAGACTTAGGAGAACTTAGAGAAAATGCCCCCAGAAAGTTGCCATTTAGCTGTAGATTATCACAAGGGCCCAAGAGAAGCCTGATTCTAAAAGAGCTGGCCTTGCATTGATCGAGAGGAGTAAAGAAGGACCAACATCATGGACCACTTAATAGGGTTCAGTCACCGTGTTTAGCACATTATATTCACTATTCCTTTAATTTTCAGGAAAGTCCAACGGGTTAAGTACTATTAATATGCTTAGTTTTTATATGAGAAAAGTAAAAAGTTAGGTGATTTGCCCAAGGTCATTCAGCTAATAATTAGTAGTGGCAGGATGTGCCCTGAGGTTCTGCTGACAATTCTATACTGGGAGACACTGTGTACTGTCAACAGAAAGGCTACAGTTCAGTTGCAAATACAGGAAGTCATTAAATGTGAACATGAGCATATATTATTATTATTTGATTTGAACATTGCATTTGAATGATATATGGCTGTTCTTTGCTGTCCGTTATCTAGCAAATAGCATCTATGGGAAATGGGGCTCCGGGGTACCACTCTGGCTTATTTAATTCTGGGAGAGTGATTAGGAAATGGAGTACAGCACATTCCTCTCAGAAAACTACTGTTTATGGGATGCCAACAAAGATTTGTGAGCTAGATGATGGTATCGGTTGAATTATATTAAACTGCTATTTTTTGCAGGTCAAGAGAGGTCCAATACCAGCAATTTCATATGTTTGAACTTAATGCTATTAGATCTTTCCATTGAAAGGTCTCCTCGGCAAGGTGTATAGCACGGAGTGGGGGAAATGGAACAGGAAGACAAGTTTGAATGTTCTTGCAGGATCCAGGTGAGAAAGAATGACTGTCTTCATAAAAGCTGCGTCTAAGGGAGAGGTTAGAATCCTCTGCAAACTAAACTAACAGATAACCAAGTGGACACAAGGAGTGAGAGAGTTGGAATCACCAGGATGCTGAGATTTTCAGTAAAAGAAGCTGGGACCATCATATGAGCTAAGGCTCCTCCCACCACAAAGAATTATTTTACAAGAGATTTTCCGCCTCTTTCTATAGAGTTTATTCTATATTTCATGTTTGCGTCCGTGCTAATTCAACATATACCTTTCTCTTTTAGAAGTAAACATGCAAAGAAAAAGTGACAGATTCCCAAAGTTGTGAGATTGAATGCAGCACCGCTGGTGAGGAAAGGACCCGAGAAGCCTGCCTGCCACACACACGCACCATCCCCCAGGCTCATCAGCACGGTGTGTAGTTCATCCGCTCAGCTCAGCAGATGTTAATCAGCTCCGACCCGGAGCCAGGCTCAGGGCCAGGTGCCAGGTGTGGGGTGAAGCACACTCCGTCTCTCTCCTCCCCTGTCCTGCCTTGTCCGGGAGGCTGTCAGTTCACTGTGCAAATGCAGTGAGAAGGATGCAGACTGTGATGGGCAATGGGGGGGTACAGGCTGGAGGAGAACAGTAAGAGGGGTCCTATCTGATCTAGTGTGCGTTGGTATCACACACACACACAGGCACACACACACGTACACTCACATGCATGCACACACCCATACCCACTACACACATACAAATGCACACATGCACACACACTCGTATCTACACATGCACATCCATACACAAACACACAAGTGCACACACAAATGCACATTACCACACACTCATGTTCACATACTCTTATACCTACATGCATACCCATATATACACACGTGGACACACACATGCACACAACTCCAATCTACACACACACACAGATGCCACGCTTGTGGACACAGAAACACACACGACCAACTACCACTCCCAGGGTACTCTGAAGAGGAACCTTCTCACTACCGTTCAGATTCAAAGAACTTTTTTCCTCCTCTCATCCATCCTTGGTCCTCCTGACACATATAAATCATTCCTAAATTTCTCCATCCTCTGACTCCATGCTTGGAATGGTTACAACTTTGCTTCCCTGTTTCTCCTTTTGTCCTGATAATTATATTAACGGTTCTGAATAACAGTTCCCATAAACAGCAGTTCCAGGTGAAGGAGCTTCAACTGGGAGGATGTGAGTCCTGTACATGGGCTGATTTCCTGTTTTTATTATTGATAATACTTCTACTGTCTGCTTTCCAATGTTACTTCAGTAAGGAAAGCCTTTATTGGTACCTCAAGCTGAGATTCGGCAAACTCTGAGATTCCCTTGCCTGTTGTTACCGGGAAAAAACCCAAAAGCTTTGTGCTTTGAGTTTCTTCTGACAGGCTCCCTTGCTGAAGGAGGCTCTGACCACTGCCGGGGCCAAGTTTATCATGCTGCTCTTCTTTCCCTTCTAGATTTCCCCCTGCATCTGCTGTCTGCTTTCTGTTGCCGGTCCCCATATTTTTCCCAAGTAAACTGAAGTTCCTCCTTGTGGTGGAAGGACAGTCCAGGGCCCATGGATAACCTGGTAACTTCCCCCAAAGTATAAAAGGTGATGTGGCTGCCGAGCAGAGCCACTCTGGGCCACCTCTGACAAACACCCCAAAACACTCGTCAGAGCCAAATAAAGATCATCTTCAGATTGTCCCTGGCGGAGCAGAGAAAAACTTCTCTTCATCCTCAGAAAAGAGTTTTCTGGAACGTAAGGCCAAAGGAAAGGGGTAATTCATTGTGGGGATTGCGTATTAATCAGTTTTCAGGAATTCCTTGGGTAATTACAACCTGTAACATTGGTAATTGATTTGGCCAGATTAAAAATGGGAAGCTTTGGTTCATCAGTGGAATTAATAAGTGGCCAAGGAGAAGTGGGAGGAGGAAGTGTCTCACCTAAGAGATGACGAGTAGGTCGGCCTCACACCAAGCCCCAGACAACACCTTCCCTGGAGTCAAAATTGCAGCAGGCATCTAAGACTGTACACTCAGCTGGTGAGTTCTTTCCCCCCAGAAGACCATATGGGGGCACCTGAGAGGCTCGTTAGCAATTACAGGAGTGCGCCCCTGGGGTCTCGTGAAGTCAGACACCTACCTCAACCCCACCTTGATACTGGTCAGGCAAAGAAGATTGGCATGATTAAAAATCACTCATTTTGCAAAACAGGAGGAAGGGGCCCTTCTCCAGGAAGAGATGAGGGGCAGAGATAGGATGAATGGGGCGAGGATGCAGGAAGGAAGCTGCCTCCTGCCAGACATACTCTCTGGCTTAACACCTCCCTCTTGAGCCTTGCGGATGGCCTTCTGTTCTTCATGATCCTGGACAAAAGACTCTTGCCCCCTTGCTCTTCGGGTGCTGGGTTGGGAGAGATGGCTGCTGAAGGTCCTGGCACTCAGACATCCCCTCTCAGGGGCTGCCCCCCAAGCTGAGAGGTCCAAGCATAGAGGTAATAAGGTGCCCCTGATAAACAGTGCTGTGGAGGTTGTGGATGGAAGACCAGGTATGGGGATTCAGGAGAAGAATGAGTAAGATGTCCCAATCTAATGGGCTTATTAGTTAACATTTATGGAGTACATTCTCTGTATTAGGCATTGTCTGTGGCTGCTTTTGTGTTACAAGAGCAGAGCTGAATAGTTCCAAGAGAGTGTATGCAAATCCTGAGATATTTACTGACAGAACAAGTTGGCCAAGCCCTGCTCTAGAACAAAACCCTAATCACAAAAGTACACTCTATGCACAAGAGCGTGTGTTCATTCTTTCTCCAGGGTTTCATGAAAACGATGATCTGTGGGCTAAGCTACTGAGCTCCATGTCGAAATCTGGGGGCTATTTTCTGCTCCAGGAGAGAGCCAGTTTACCCTTTCCAGTGTTCTTTGTTTTTCCCCATCAACATGGAGGAGAGGTGGAAGAAGGGCTCACCATGATGGGGATGGGTCCATTTAAAATACAGACACATGTCATTAGAAACACCATTTTTAGCTTTGACCTTGGGGAGAATGAATGTGAGAAGAGAGACATGGGTTGGTAACCACACTGCCTGCAATGGGGCAGGGGAGGGGAAGGGGGCGTAGGTATCATGGAATAAATAATGCTTAATAAGTAATCCAAAGAAGTGACCAGAGAAAAGTTGCTAAACTATGGAGCATAAAGTGGCCCTCAGGTCTCTTTGCCTGGGTATGTTTCTAATAGCTGAAAGTTACAGAAGTTAGATAAATGTTCACGGTCTTCCGGGTTCAGAGCATATGGCCTCCCAGTAAGTACGGCACATGTCTAACTGGACTTGGAGATGCAGACTCATGTTGTTCTCCCATGGGTGGGGCTCATGCCTTAGCACTTTCTACTTGTCCCTTTCCCAATACTGACAAGAAGGAGAGCTTCCAAGTATCTTTTAACAAGAAGGTCCATCATCAGAGGTCACTGGTTTTATTTCGCATCTCCAAGAACATTACCTAATTTCCTACAGAAGAGATGGTTATCTGCCTAGTCTCTTCTTCATGGAAGAGCATGCCAGACAGGTCTGGTGACATACATTTTAGCAATCTCTTCCATTGATTATAAGCACCTTTTGTACTATCCACTTAGAAAATGGCACCGAGCTGGGCACCGGCCACCTACTTCCCTCCAGGAGTTGTGACTCAGGTTTTCTTAGCTAGTCCACCGTTGGGTCGCACTCAGGATGACTGAAGTGCGGTAAGCTAGGTGAGCCCTCAGTGAGCATGGGGACGTGGGGGTGGAGACTGGTTATGGGCTTTCATACATTTGAATGCATAAAATTTGACATTTGATAATTGACCCACGTACACTACTCGTATGGACCGGGAAGATTTTCTTAAGCCCAGTAAGTGAGATAAGCGGATAGAATTAGACCTTAAATGACTCTTCCTATCCCAGAAACTGAAAAGTAATATTAATAATGAGATACATCACTATTGCTATTGTTATCATTGTGCCTGACCCTACACCACGTGATTAGCATCCATCTACTCATTCAAACCTCTCAAAAACCCTAGCCTTAGAGGCAGGGGTTATTATTACATTCTAGAAAGGAGGAAACTGAAGCTCAGGGAGCCCAAAGCATGCTTATAGGAAGTATCAGATGAAACCTGGTCAGCCATGGACTCTCTCTTTGGCCCAGAACCAACAGCAACCATTCCCAAGAGGGACTTTCTCCTCCAAGGAAGGAGGATCCAGGAGTCAATTTTCTTACATTGGGAGCACCTGATCTGAACATTGTTCTGGGACCCCCAAGGCAGCAGCATCTCCACTCTGATTTCCTGTTACGCCTGAAGTCCTGCCCTGAATCATGGACCAGGTTACTAGATGCAATCTTTCCACCTGTCCCCCACGGTGCCTTCCCCTGTGGTTGAGCCCTGCCTCTCTCATTGCTCTCATCTGCTTGGATGGGTCTCCCAGGTTATGACTTGAGTCCAAGATGGTAGCTCCCTAGAAACTGAAACTTCATGTTCCACTCTTCAATGTCTTGAGTATAAATGCTGGCCTGGATCAAACGGGAGTTCACTGCACTCTCTTATACTTGGTGACAGAAGAGGTCCCAATATTTATGACAAATAAAACTCTGTATTCTGTCTGACAAAGCTTCTATGATGATTCAGTAGCCAAGGGACCACTCTGCTTCCTTCTTTACCAATTGCCTGATGGTCCGTGTGAATTGCCTGTTGGTGGAGGATGAGTAATGTGGAGGAAGTCAGGTCTCATGCTGAAGCAAGGTGATATCTCAACCTTGATCCTCCAGCCTAGATCTCCCTGATCTCTACCCAATTCTTAATGGTAACCCCCTCAGGATCCCCTTTCTAATCTCTACCTTTAGTCCAGCCTTTGACCATAGAGGCCAGAAAGTTGGAGGAAAGCCAGGGGTTCAATATCCTATGTGATTGCTACTTTCTTTCCCATAGAAAACAAATCTTTATGTCAGTTCTCTGCTAACATTGCATCTTTAACATCATGGCAGTAGCTTTAGGCCACTAGGCATTAATAAAACAAACTAACTTGCACAGATGCAAGTCAGACACTATAGAGAAAGCTATGAGGCTCACTGCTAATCCCAACCACTAATTCATCCCCTACTCTTCTATGGAATCTTCTATTAAAAAATAAGTTACATAATAAACTCCAATTAAATGATGCCAAAGGTCATGCTGTGTGTCTAAGGGAAATGGCACATTTCTCAACCACAGTCTGTATACAGAGATGTGATTTGGCTCTGGGCTTGTCCCATGAAGCAGGCACACTTGCAAGACCTAGATCTTATTGATGATGGCAGTGGCAGAGCCTGATGGAGTGGGTGCCCTGAGAGGAGACTGGGGAGGCCCAAGACTGATGTCATGCTTTTATTGTTATTAAAAGATCCTTAGCATTTAGGTTGAGGGGAACTGTAGGACGTTTTTCTCTGGGAATTATGAACAAAAAATCCAAGAAAGAAAAAGGTATATATATATATTTTTTCTGTTTTGTATTTTTGATCTCTTCTAGATTTAAAGTCCTGGTTATGATCTCTTAGTTTTCTGATTTGCAAAACAATAACAGTTGGCTCTGTTACTTATCAGACAGGGACATAGTAGGGAGTGACAAATGAAGTGATGTTGGAGGTCATACTTGGAGATACGCTGAAAAACATTTTTAAACTGTTGGATTGCTACCAATTAGGGTGTCATAAAATCTTATTTTTAAACATCACAGAATGAATAGACCAGAAAGCAGCATATATTGCCAATAAAAGTAAAAGTAGGGACTGTTTCATTAAATTTTGTCTATGACTGTACGTATGTACGTTTGTGCATACTCGGTTCACTGCACAAGATGTACTATACTATGTGGGTTGCATTAAAAAAAAATTGAAAAACTCTGTTCTAAAGGTTGACCTTAGGTCAGTGAAGGGGGGAAAATACCCCATTCCTTCTCCCTGTGGTTCATCCCACAGAGAGGGATTTTCCTGACCCTGGGTCATTTGGCTCTTAAGTGGCAGCTGGTATTTCCCAGCCCCTCTAACCGGGGCCCATTCATCCACTCTGATTCCCCTTCAGTAAGGACCAGGAGCTTTTCTCAAATCAGGAGCAAGATGGATTGAATGACCAGCATAGGGAGAAAGAACTAACCGTAATTTAGTACTTATTATGTGTTGGTTACTGGCACCAAAACATTAAAAAATATAAACTTCACAACAATCCTAGGCCAGGTATTTTACTTACTTTTGCACATAAGGAAATAGAAGTTGAGAGACACAGCACCATGATTTTTCCAAGAGACTTTACTATCTAAATCATTTTTTTTTTTTTTTTTTGTGGTATGTGGGCCTCTCACTGCTGTGGCCTCTCCCATTGTGGAGCACAGGCTCCAGACGTGCAGGATCAGCGGCCATGGCTCACAGGCCCAGCTGCTCTGCGACATGTGGATCTTCCTGGACCGGGGCATGAACCCGTGTCCCCTGCATCGGCAGGCAGACTCTCAACCACTGTGCCACCAGGGAAGCCCTAAATCATTTTTTAATTGAGGGCATTGTGTTAAGTGAACTAAGTCAGAGAGAGAGAGAGAAAGACAAATACTGTGTGATATCACTTATGTGTGGAATCTAAAAAATACAACAAAGTAGTCAATATAACAAAAAAGAAGCAGACTCACAGATATAGAGAACAAACGAGTGGTTACCAGTGTCGGGGGAGGGGAAACATAGGGGTGGAAGAGAGGGAGATACAAACTATTGGGTGTAAGATAGGCTATGAGGATGTATTGTACAACACAGGGAATATAGCCAATATTTTGTAATAACTGTAAATGAAAAGTAACCTTTAAAAATTGTATAACAAATAAAAAGATAAATTATTTTTCCTTTTATTTAAATAATCCCTGGGACTGTTACCATGCCCTGTGAAAAGGATTGGGAAATATTGGCAAAATTGTGGCTCTCCATAAAGGCACTTTATGTTATTTTATAGGAAATAATGTATGTAGGTACATGAGGCTTTACAATGAACAAAGCACATCACAGTCTTCGTGTTTGACATAGTCTAAGTCCCTCACCACATATCCATCAGATGGGTAGGGGAGTATTCTTCCCATTGCAGAGATTGGGAAATGAAAACAGAGATGGCAAATGATTCACAAACTTATAGGAGGAGATGGAGTCAAATCTTGCTTTCAAGCCCACTGTTCTTTGAACCATAATCACTATTATTATGACTTCATAAAGACCCTTGCGTCTTGAGTAGCATTCTATAGTTTTTATTATGCTGGAGGCAAAAAAAAATAATAACATTACAAAAAGAGGAAGAAAACCCACATTACTAAAACTATGGACTGGAGATTTTTAAAACATCTTTAAATGCACTGAACACAAGTAGATTTTTAACATTGTTATTCTCAATGCATTTTATTCTCTCCCAGCACTCAGCGAAAACTAACCATATTACCAACTCCTTTATAGAATACTGAGAATTTTGTTCAGAAATCAACTCATCTGACTCAGCAGGGAAACAGGAAGGACCAACATGCCTTTGCCCCCATACTGCATCTGCCAAGCTCTTAGAATGAAAAGCAAAAGATAAAGCTTTTCTCTGTCCTTTTAAACAGGGAAAATTAATTGCTCCTGCAGAGATGAAAACTTTACACTGGAAAAGAAACTAGTGCAAAATGCTTTATTCTTCTGTTCCCACCTGTGGAGACCGAGGGTTCGGCAGCAAATTGGAACTTACACAGAATAGTCACAAAGACAAATACCAGATCCCTTCCTAATTAGGAAGTGGATAGTCTGTTAGACACTGTGGTTAAAGGATGGCTGTAGATAGAGGGGAAATGAGATGAGGTGTGTAATATTTGCATGTTTCAGAATGATTATCTTCACATGGTCTGCATTTATATAACTAGGTCTGCCCACTGAACTGCTAAGTGAGTATTTAAAATTAAACAATACTGCTGATCACAGTGAATATTGAAAATTAAATAAACAGTACTGCTGGCACAGGAAGCACTTCTATGTATCTTTCTATTTTGTCTGCAATAATAGTAGATGAGCTCACAATACAACTAGTAGCAAAATCCAATACATTAATTCATGAATGAGGTAAATTTGGCCTAGTGGTTTCTGCTGACCAGGGTCCAGGACTTGAGGCTTTGATATTCAGTTCTCCAAGTGAGTCCTTTTAGTCCATCAGTTTGTGTCTCAGTTTTCTCCATCTGAAAAGGTGGGAAATGGAAATACTTTCCTCTTTGACTTCAGAAAATATATTAAAAAGAGGCATGCA
The DNA here is from genome assembly GCF_963924675.1 of Phocoena phocoena. Taxonomy (NCBI): domain Eukaryota; kingdom Metazoa; phylum Chordata; class Mammalia; order Artiodactyla; family Phocoenidae; genus Phocoena; species Phocoena phocoena. The sequence goes on along the minus strand of NC_089220.1, from coordinate 136,340,948 downwards.
AGGGGACTTTGTAGGAATTCATAGGCACCGTTTGTGACTCAACCAAGAAGCTCTTCTGTCCCAGGAATCTAATTATTGCAGTTGTCCTGATAGAGTGTCTGAGTGAGTTTTGGATTTCGTGACAGCTTTGGAATCTGCTCTTTGATTTCTAGATATGCCCCTGTTGATCAATATTCATTTGAGAAATCCATTTCAATATCACTTAAACCATTTTCTCATCTGAATGAGGACATTGGGATATGAGTATCACAAGGTTGTTTGTTGTATCAGATGTGAAAAATATGTACCGAAGTGCTTAACAACGGTAGTTGCATTTTAAAGGTACATGTGTCATGTGGCAATGATTCAGATAAACAATCTGACCAATCATTTTTCCACAGAAAATAGAAAGTCTTTCCATAGAAAGACAAAGTACAGGTGATCAAAATCTCTTTTGACACAAGGGGGTGGGGAAAGTTCTGGAGCTCAGTTTGGGGAATGAGTTCTGGGAGCTAGGATCTTAGGCATGGAAGCAAGTCAGGGCTGGTGATTATTTTGAAGAGCATGAAGATAGAGTATCCAACAGCCCCGTGTAATAGAGTGAAAACCTGAAGATGGACCAAAGAACCAACTCCTGGAAGAGGCCAAGATGCCCTAAGTGTGATCACTGAGGCAGCAAGAGACCCCACACTTTAGCAAACAAGAGAGGAAGTAGAGAGTGGACAGAAGGATAGGAGTCCCTGAGGACCCAGATCACAAGCATGGCAGCCTCTTTCCAAGGAGCCTATGGAAAGGAAGAAAGCAGTGTGGGGAATCAGTTTGTTCCGTCTACAGAAATTTAATAATTCCACCAGTTATGGCCAGCCAAGGAGTTCATGAAGACCTGTTTTACGAGCGTTCAATGTTCCAAAAGCTGGACTTGTCTGGTTGACAGGTTGAGGTTAAGCTGGATGCTTTTGAGTGTCTCAGCACACAGACGCTCTTTGGAGATACTGACCACATATCTGATAGATGGGAGTCCTTAGGGACAATGGACACTGCGAACACTTTATTGTCTGTTCCCAATTCCTATTCACAGGTCATGCAAAAAAAAAAAAAAAGACAATGGCTTTCCTTGGTTTCATTTCTTGAGCTGACTTCCTCGTTAAGTCAGTCAAAGAAGTCTGTCCGATTTAATGAAATGATTCCAATAGCAAACCATCACATGGGTTGCTAGGTGTAAGATATAAAACACTACACCTAGCCAACTAGCTGCTGGGTTCCAAAGGCAACTTATCCAGTCTCTCTATCAAGGCAACTAAGGGAATCCATATTTAATATTCAGTTGAGCTAAAAACTTTGGAAACTTTCAATGTTGTTTCTGCAGCCAACTGGCCAAATTGAAAGATCAGAACCAATATTATTTTTGATGAAATAGTAATCTCAGTACATCTGATATATTATTCCCTATGATACAGACAGCACCAGCAGGCTAGTTTACCCCAGAAGGAATTGGGCTAGGATTACACTGCATCTTTATTCCTCATGATTTCTCCCACTCACTTATTCATCGGATGCTTTTTTTTTTCACCCTTTCTCTTTTCTTTCTTTTAATATATCCATTCAAAATATGTCTGAAATAAATCCCAAGACTCCTAAGAATATTTCTGCTCATGTAAGCATGTGTATAACTTCCATCCTCATGCTTTCACACAAGCAGTGTTTAAATTCCAAAGGGAAAGAGGACTTCCATTGTGTTTTGTTTTCTTCTCTGTTTTTGGCAGATATGCTTTACTTCTTTCTTACCAGAGTTAGATGCAGGCTATGGATCCTCTTTTCAATGTCCTTTCTGAGGCAAAAGAAGGTAATGGAAAAGCTTAAATCCTGGCTCTGCCTATTTGACCTTCAACCTGTGACTTAAATTCTATAAGCCTCCGATTTCTTCCTTGTAAACTGAAGATGAAAAATAAGATAGAGCTAGAGTATTGCATTTAGCCCATAAAAAGCACTGGATATAGTGGCTATAAATTGATTTCCTTTCCCTTCCTTTTCTGATTATACTCTTTTAAGACAATTTAAGCTCATGCTGTTCAATTATAAACATGAATCTCTTAATAATGAAAGATATCTGTGTGTTAGAATAGGGGTTCTCCAAAGCACTGCAGTCTGAACAGAAGCGGGTGAGCACAGTGGAAGAAAAGGGGGAAATGTTATTTTGCTGCCTTTGTTTCAAAGCAGGAACTTGTGGGCAGTGAAATGGCCTGTTTTCCAGCTCTTCTGGATATAAGCCCAGATAGCAGCCAGAGACTGCCACATCAAGAAATGATGCTGGTCTCTTCTTTATGAATTCCCTGAGAAAGTGGGAAATCAATTTAATATAGGTCTATAGCTGGGAAGGTTCTCAAGAGATGACTGAGCTTAGACTTTGGGCAACTGAGATAAAACGTGCAAACCGCTTGGTACATGGCATTTCTGGTCAGCATCTGTAATAGTTGAGATAGGAGGTTGTTATTGTTAGAAAAATATTTGTCTGGAATCCAATCGAGGCAAGGTTTGGTAGCACTTTTTTTCTGTCTCCAGGCTCTACCTATATATAAGATCTATAAAACTTAAAACAGATATCCTATGAAGTGTGTCTCTTGTGATTTTTGGTCTATATCCCAATTTCTTCTCCAAAATAGTTGAACACTATGCTACAGACTATCCCACTCAACTTTGTCATATCTTAGATGGAAATGTCTACCAATTCATTTCTAAAGAAGGAAGCTAAAGCAGAGAAAATGGCCATGATTACTAATGGTGTTCAGAGGCTCTGAAGCAGAAGGATAAGAGGCCTGTTGCTAGAATCTTCGTGATGAGCAGATGCAGCAACATCACGGTGGCTTCAGGGGCGACCATCACAATGACCACTGGGAAGTTGCCGCAGGTGCCCTTTTGATAGCTGTGCCCTGTTCCCCCACTTCTGCTCTGTTTTTCCCATGGTGCCCTACTCTGACTCCCCCAGTAGGGAGTTTGGGGAACTGACTATTAGAAAGTCCATCAGTCGTTCAAGTACAGTTTCATAGAGTTTAGTCTGTTTAACTCAAGTTCAGAAGCATTTATCACCCTGCCACCAAGGCAGTTGACAGCTAGGATACAAATACCTAAAAATTCTTTCAAAATGGTGCCTTTGCTTGGTCCTTGAGACTGTGTGATTTTAAAGGCCTTGCATTTGGAACATTCTAAACTGTGCGCCAAGGTAGGCGTGCCACTTTCTTTCATTCTCCTCTATTAAAAGCACAGGCCATTTCATTAGTATTTATTCTATTCTTCTTCTTCCTTTTCCAGATTGCTTCTTATTTCTCAACATCTGTTTCCTGTCACCATTCCATTAATTTGTGTCACCCACTCATATCTACTAATGATTCACAGGCCCTACTTTTTAGTAGTTTTGTTGTATATAAGCTCAGATACAAACCAGACAGTGTGATGTCACAGAATGAAACTCTTCCCTTTTTAATGAATTCCCAGGGTGAGTAGAAATCAATTTAATATGGTTCTAGACAGTTATATTTCGTTACAGCATCCCCTTCACGATTCCTTACACATCTGTATTTCTTAAGCATTAATGCTAACTAGATCTTTTTTTAAGTTATGTTTAAAGTTTTTGTACTTTATTTTTTCTTTTTAAAATTTGTATTTAAAATTTTTTTTAATTTTTTATACAATTTTTAAAGCTTACTTTCCATTTACAGTTATTATAAAATATTGGCTATTTTCCCCGTGCTATACAACACATCCCTGAGTCTATCTTACACCCAATAGTTTGTGCCTCCCACTCCCCCTCCCCCTCCACTGGTAACCACTAGTTTGCTCTCTGTATCGGTGATTTTGCTTCTTTTTTTGTTATATTCACTAGTTTGTTATATTTTTTACATTCCACATACAGATGTCATACAGTATTTGCCTTTTTCTGTCTGGTTTATTTCACTTAATGCTAACTAGATCTTAAAGTATTTAGAATTCTGTCACAGTTGAATGTGTTCCATGTGTAACACACTTCTAGGAAACTGGCCTCTTCTTCCATGGCTTCTAGCTACTAAACCTGAAAGAATTCCCTTGGCTCGGTGGTATGAAGAATGTCATAAAAGGTCTGCTAATTGCTTTACTAACAAGACTTCACATCTGGAAAGACCCAAGAAGCTGCAGTCTCGTGTGCCTTAGGAGCTGTATGAGAGTCTTGCACCATGAAGCTGGTGCCACATATGAATGTCCTCTGGTGACCTCAGAGTGCTTTAAGCTCCTCTTATGACCTACTGAACAAAATCACCTACAGTCCACTTCTATACCTGTTCCTTTGTTTTTAACTCTGTGTGTATATTTATTTTTTCAACCTCACCTGATGCCTGTGTTACATCTTGACTTCCCTTTTTGATCATATACTGGATCAGCCACATTGACAAGTCATCATTCTGACAAACTGTAAAACATACACTGTCTTACATCCCATGGGTAGTGCCCTAAGAGCATGATCTAGATCCAGACACTGAGACACTAAGATACGTGCTTACCTTTCTCTGTGATGGCTGTGATGTCCCCTTTTCCTCATTATAAATAGCTCTAGATTCATTGAGATCTATATATTTGGCATTTGCAACAAAGCTTAGAAATTTTCATGTAAGGGAGAGATCAGTGCCTTAAATCTTTAAACTCAATCCTATCCATATCCTCTGCTTTAAATTATATCTGCTAATTTGTTTTCCCCTGCTTTTATTCAATGTATATCCTATTTTTTGAATGTCTATTTGTTCAATGCCATAAATAATAAAATTGAACCAAAAACACCTGGCACAAAAGCCCCACTTAGTCCACATAACATTTTGCCATTTTATTGTTCTGTTTTTTATAGAGTCTGGCCTCTGCCTCGTAAGTTTCCTCACGTGAAATGGTCCTCTCTCAAGCAAAGCACTCTATCCCTTCACTAAAATATCAAAGACCATTACTGAAAATAAAATTTAAAATGTCAAATGTAATTGAGCACTTACATTTTTTTAACTACTGTTTTTGTTACTGACACATACAGAATGCTTCATTCCTGGGGTGGCCCATAAACTGAAATGCATACCATAGAATTCAGAAAGTTATTCTCACCTACATGGTAGAAGAGTTGATCTGTAAAATGTAGAGCTAGCAGGCTGCCAACTCTGGGTGAGAGAGAAATTGAAGTGCCAGCACTTTCAGCACAGCCCTGAAAGAAGTGTGCTAGGCTAGGATTATTCAGACTAGTACCAACATGGCCAAAGAAAAATTGAGGGCTGAGCAAAACTTCAATTAATTCTATAATTGTAATGACCATTTGTGATTATGAAATAGAATTTGCTCACTCCTAAGAAATGGACAAAACCAAAATCCTTACAGCATGACGTGGAAGTGTTTTTATAAGATGACCCTTCTCTCTCCGTGTCACTCCCTGCACTCCCAACCCCCACATCACAGCCACACTGATACAGTAGATATCTCCCGAGAGTGCTTTGCCCTCTTACCTCATGTCTGCATATTTAGGCATTCACGTATTTACACATTATGAATATATATTCATATGGTTAGATGTTATTTCATCAAACGATAGCTCTGTTCTCCATCTTGCCTTACTTTTATTCATCCTTCCAAATTCTCTTCTTATAGCCCTTCTCTGAGAAGCTATCCTGATTCTGCAGCCCAAGCTTCATGGGAACACACTGGATCAAGCATAACTCTATTATACAATTTTTGCCTTGTGTAATGCTCTGTATGTCTTTTCTCTGCGATAAATCCTTTCTCAGTGAGTTCCCTGATGTCAGATATACATCCAATTTATTGCTGATTCACCCGTGTTTAGCACAATGCCTTCTTTGCCAAACAGTAAGTGCTCAATAATTGTTTGCTAAAAGACTCATGAAAGAAGTAGACGGTGGTTGGATTAACCACCATTCCCCCTACCTGGTTTTGCTTGCAGAAATAAGAGCCCACTTTACACACCTCCTTTAAGTGTGTGATCAATGCTATATTGACATGAAATTAGCATTTCTCCGGCTATCAAGGGAATGGCATTTGGGACTGAGGTTCAACAAACAATTCAGAAATAGTACATGAGGAAGTGATAGATAGACATTGATCACTGTCACTATAAGAAAAATCTATTGTCCTTCATTTGACAAGATGACTCTTCTAATTCATTTAATGGAATGTTTATTTTGAGCCATATTCCAGCTATGAGAAGGTAAACAGTCTTGTTCGTATATTTAGAGTTATAATAAAAGGAAACTGTGGTTTGAAAGTTTAGAAGGGAGGTAAAGAGAATGACAGAGTAGGAAGAGATATGTTTCTTACAGTGCAAACCTGGGGGAGGGAAAGATGGCTGAGGCAAGGTCATCTGGATGTCAAACAACAATGAAAATAAAAATGATTACAATGATTATGGCTGAGTTCCCAAACACTTGGTTACATGCTAGGCCTAGAACTAAGTACTTCATATGTATTAAATGATTTAATCTTCTTGTAACCATGACAAGATTTGAAGCACAGAGAGGCTACTCACCCCAAAGTAACCCCAGTAACCCAGGTAACCCAAAGTAACCCAGCAAACTAGCCCCAAAGCTGCACAGAAAGAAAGAGGCAGAGCTAGAGTTTGAGCCTGGACAAGATAACTATAGACTGCAAATACTACACATGACGGACTAGGGAAAAGGGAGGTATAGATGTACACAGAGCATAGGACTCTGATGAGTATGACATGCTGTGACGTAAGGTTTTAATGGATGAAGCTAAAGTTTTGCTTTGGGAAAGAAATGCAATAATTAGCTCTGGGTACATGGGATTTTTCTCTTAGCTATATTGAGTAAAGAAAACTAAATACAGTTTATCTAACCTTAGTCGTCCAACTCAACCCTTTGCACTCTACATTTTTCCTTTGGCCCATCATGGAACTGAGAAGGTAGAAATTGATTGCATTTGCCTATATTCACATCTCTGGTCCAATTATATCATGTGCCTATTGGTGAAATGCTCAGTTAAGTGGTACCTCCAAAATGTTAGCATAGGTTCCTTTGCAACGTGGCATAATAAAAATTCTGGAGCTCTGAATCAAAGGAGTTGGAGTCTGACATTTTGTAGGACTTTGGGTAATTCAAAGAACCCTTTTGATTCTCTGATTTCTCTTCTGTAAAACGAGGAGTGCAATTTTAGCTCTCTCCTGGGGCTGTTGATGAATATCAAATGGAATATTATACCAGCGAGCGTTTCCTGAACTTCAGGGAGATGATGTAAAGTGTTATACCAGGATCTATCATGGTTGTGTTCATTCACTATTCACTCAACAGCTGTTTATGTAACTCCTACAGTGCACCAAATCTGTTACGTGTGCTGGAGATTGTATGGTGAACAAGTCCGCAAGTCCGCTGCTCCAGGGAGAATAAATATTCGTAGGGAAGAATGGCAATAAATAAGTAAACAAATTTAATCATTTGAGAGTCTGATAAGTGCTATAAAAATCAAAATATAGAGATATTTTCAGTTGTCTTGCTATACCATATTCCAACCACTAGCATTGATTGATTACAGAATAATTAGTCTAAAAAACTGTCCCTTCTAAACATCCCTACCACAATGGTATGGAATCCAGGGTGATTTGCTACACTGTTGAGAGCCCATTGTAACCCCTGACACCTGGCATGTGGGAGGCACATTGAACACATGCTTGTTGAATGCCCCACTAAGGGGGTGACAGTGACTAATAATTTCCTGACGTCCTCTTGTCATGAAATATTTACAAAGGAGTTATGGCATTTGGATTTTAAAGGTAACTTACAGCTTCAGTGAGTGCAATACCTTGATGTTAGTGGAGATAGGTTAGTGCAGTAGCATGACGGCAAATTCCTGAGTAAGATGGCCCAGGACTGACTCTCAGCTCATACCAATTACCATGGCCAAGTTACTGAAACTCTTTGCATACCCATTTTCTCAACTATAAAATGCGGGTAGTAGAAGTACCTTAAGTTATAGGGTTGTTGATAGTGTGATATAAACTAATGCAGAAAGTACTTAGAATGGCTCCTGAGTATACTGAGCCTTCGATGCATGTTGGCTACTATAGTTTTTCTTCCTTCCGTCCTTCCTCCCTTCTTCCCTCCCTTCCTTCCTTTCTTTCGTCAATGGGAAAACTAAAGTCTTCAAGTTACTTTGCCATAAGTCAAAGCAAGTTAGTGGAAAAACAACTAGAAATCAATGTGCTGCTTGGTATTTCCTTCTACTACAACTCACAGCCATAGGCTCAGGTGCCCCTCTGGGCTTGGATTATTTTTTTCAAATGGATCAGGCTAGAGCAAGTAGATCTTCTCTCCTACACAACTCAAGATGAAAGAGCCTCTGAACATAGGGAGGGTGGGAGGGAGACGCAAGAGGGAGGGGATATGGGGATATATGTATACGTATAGCTGATTCACTTTGTTATACAACAGAAAGTAACACAACAATGTAAAGCAATTATACTCCAATAAAGTTGCTAAAAAAAAAAAAAAAAAAAAAAAAAAAGAACCTCTGAACCTCCGGCAGCTGTCTATTTCATGGATTCTTTGGTTTCTGTCTTCATGCAAAGCTATGTAATCTAACTAGTGAGAAATGCTCTATACACCAAGATGCCCGCACTGGGGACCAACAGGTAGTACTTTGCTGTTGTGATTATTGAGAATAATTGTAACAATTACCTTTTGTTGAAGCCCTACCGTATACCAGTCCCTAGGCTAAGTAGTTTATATATAACATTTAATTCTCACAACAAATATATGAAATACTCATCATCACACTTTAAGTTTGAGGAGAAGCAGTTATGTAACTTGTTTAGTATCACACAGTGAATTTTGGGTCCATCTGACCTTAAAGCCCATGTGTTTTTCTCTAGAAGACATTGCATAGAAATCATCACCTTTTTAAGATTATTATTGTGCCATTCCCATGATCCATACAGAGCTTTCTAAAATTTAAAATACCAGGCTTCCCTGGTGGCGCAGTGGTTGAGAGTCCGCCTGTCGATGCAGGGGACACGGGTTCGTGCCCTGGTGCAGGAAGATCCCATGTGCCACGGAGCGGCTGGGCCCGTGAGCCATGGCTGCTGAGCCTGCGCGTCCGGAGCCTGTGCTCCGCAACCGGAGAGGCCACAACAGTGAGAGGCCCGTGTACCGCAAAATAAATAAATTAAATTAAATTAAAAATACCAAAGTCTTGTCACTCATAAGGGGCATCATGTCTCATAAACAACATGAAGACCTCCCAACACCTACACAGACCAAACCCTTTGCCTTGAGTAAGGGATGGTAACTTCCCTTACTTATCACAGTTAGGGAAAATAAGGACATTTTTTTCAGTAACAGGCATTGGTGGTGAGCTTCCACCAGTAGTAATTACTATGGCTTCCTGGTCTTGTCGTAAATGAGGTATCTATTATACCCCAAGAGCTCAGAGCTAGAGTCTGAGCAGTGGTTGCAGCAGCCAGGATGGTGTAAATGTTTAAAGCTCTAATCAGACATCCAGTCACTGGCTACACAGTTGCTTTTCCTTTTGATGAGGAAATATACAATTCCTTAGGGGTGGATGTGAAATGTTCATAAATAGAAAGGCATCTGAAGTATCTATGAGCAATACTTATTTATAGGAATCATTTATCCAGAGTCTCTATGTGCCTTTCCAGCTCCAATATTTATCTGTTATCTAACACCACATAGCACTCATATTCCACATGCTCTTTCTATTTATATGCATGGAATCTATCTCTCTAATTGTTCTTAAGTCCCTAAAGAGTGGGTACAGTAATTCACCTCCTGCCAGATGGCAGTACGTGCTTCTCCATGACTTCTAATTCTACCCACAGTAAACCTATCGGCAAATCATTTGTCTGTTCATTCACAGTTTCTCACCACATCAACCAGCAACTACATTTGTTTCTATCTACAATGTCTGGCCTAATCAATGTGGTGTTCTTTTCCTTATGCAATGCATTTTCCCCATCCAGCTTTTCACTGGCTTCTTCTTCTGACCCTTTGATGAGTGTCTGCATGTATGTACATCCTCAGCAAAACCGATTATTGTTACCCAATGCTTGTGGCCAAAATGGTGAAAAGAACATCTGCTCTGGATTATGGTGATGTAAACTCAAAGCAAGTATTCAATTTTATGACTGTTCCACTTCAGGCTAATTCTGTAAACTGTTTAAGTCTCTTCATCTGTAGGACCTGATTAGTAATACTAATCTTACAGTGTTGTGTTTTTTTTGGAGGCTAAGTTATAAGTTACAACATTTGCCTGTAAATGTGCAATAGACCTTCCTAAGAATGGATTTGCATAAATAACATTTGCTTAGCACTTGCTCTGTGCAGCGACTATGGTTTGTATCTTTCAACTCACTATCTTCAAATAATTCTAAGAGGTAGATACTGTTGTTATTCCAATTTCATAACAGGAGAAAACTGAATGCCATCGAGGTTGGTAACTTGCACAACAACACACAACTAAGAGAACAAGGAGCAAGATTCTAGTCCTTGTTTTTCTGAACCCAAAGTACCAGATACACTTTTTTTCTTTTCTTTTTTTACCGTCTTTATTGGAGTATAACTGCTTTACAATGGTGTGTTAGTTTCTGCTGTATAACAAAGTGAATCAGTTATACATATACATATGTCGCCATATCTCTTCCCTCTTACATCTCCCTCCCTCCCACCCTCCCTATCCCACCCCTCTAGGTGGTCACAAAGCACCGAGCTGATCTCCCTGTGCTATGTGACTGCTTTCCACTATCTATTTTACATTTGGTAGTGTATATATGTCCATGCCACTCTCTCACTTTGTCACAGCTTACCCTTCCCGCTCCCCATATCCTCAAGTCCATGCTCTAGCAGGTCTGTGTCTTTATACCCGTCTTACCCCTTGGTACTTCATAACCTTTTTTTTTTTTTCCTTAGATTCCATATATATGTGTTAGCATACAGTATTTGTTTTTCTCTTTCTGACTTACTTCACTTTGTATGACAGACTCTAGGTCCATCCACCTCACTACAAATAACTCAATTTCGTTTCTCTTTATGGCTGAGTAATATTCCATTATATATATGTGCCACATCTTCTTTATCCATTCATCTGTTGATGGACACTTAGGTTGCTTCCATGTCCTGGCTATTGTAAATAGAGCTGCAATAAACATTTTGGTACATGACTCTTTTTGAATTATGGTTTTCTCAGGGTATATGCCCAGTAGTGGGATTGCTGGGTTGTATGGTAGTTCTATTTGTAGTTTTTTAAGGAACCTCCATACTGTTCTCCATAGTGGCTGTATCAATTTACATTCCCACCAACAGTGCAAGAGGGTTCCCTTTTCTTCACACCCTCTCCAGCATTTGTTGCTTGTAGATTTTCTGATGATGCCCATCATAACTGGTGTGAGGTGATACCTCATTGTAGTTTTGATTTGCATTTCTCTAATAATTAGCAATGTTGAGCAGCTTTTTGGCCATCTGTATGTCTTCTTTGGAGAAATGTCTATTTAGGTCTTGCCCATTTTTGGATTGGGTTGTTTGTTTTTTTGTTATTGAGCTGCATGTACATTTTGGAGATTAATCCTTTGTCACTTGCTTCATTTGCAAATATTTTCTCCCATTCTGAGGGTTGTCTTTTCGTCTTGTTTATGGTTTCCTTTGCTGTGCAAAACCTTTGAAGTTTCATTAGGTCCCATGTGTTTATTTTTGGTTTTATTTCCATTTCTCTAGGAGGTGGGTCAAAAAGGATCTTGCTGTGATTTATGTCATAGAGTGTTCTGCCTATGTTTTCCTCTAAGAGTTTGATAGTGTCTGGCCTTACATTTAGGTCTTTAATCCATTTTGAGTTTATTTTTGTGTATGGTGTTAGGGAGTGTTCTAATTTCATACTTTTACATGTACCTGTCCAGTTTTCCCAGCACCACTTATTGAAGAGGCTGTCTTTTCTCCACTGTATATTCTTGCCTCCTTTATCAAAGATAAGGTGACCATATGTGCATGGGTTAATCTCTGGGCTTTCTATCCTGTTCCATTGATCTATATTTCTATTTTTGTGCCAGTACCATACTGTCTTGATTATTGTAGATTTGTAGTATAGTCTGAAGTCAGGGAGCCTGATTTCTCCAGCTCCATTTTTCGTTCTCAAGATTGCTCTGGCTATTCGGGGTCTTTTGTGTTTCCATACAAATTGTGAAATTTTTTGTCCTAGTTCTGTGAAAAATGCCATTGGTAGTTTGATAGGGATTGCACTGAATCTGTAGATTGCTTTGGGTAGTAGAGTCATTTTCACAATGTTGATTCTTCCAATCTAAGAACATGGTATATCTCTCCATCTATTTGTATCATCTTTAATTTCTTTCATCAGTGTCTTATAATTTTCTGCATACAGGACTTTTGTCTCCTTAGGTAGGTTTATTCCTAGATATTTTATTCTTTTTGTTGCAGTGGTTAATGGGAGTGTTTTCTTGATTTCACTTTCAGAGTTTTCATCATTAGTGTATAGGAATGCCGGAGATTTCTGTGCATTAATTTTGTATCCTGCTACTTTACCAAATTCATTGATTAGCTCTAGTAGTTTTCTGGTAGCATCTTTAGGAGTCTCTATGTATAGTATCATGTGATCTGCTAACAGTGACAGCTTTACTTCTTCTTTTCCGATTTGGATTCCTTTTATTTTTTTTTCTTCTCTGATTGCTGTGGCTAAAACTTCCAAAACTGAATAAGAGTGGTGAGAGTGGGCAAACTTGTCTTGTTCCTGATCTTAGTGGAAATGATTTCAGTTTTTCACCATTGAGGATGATGGTGGCTGTGGGTTTGTCTTATACGGACTTTATTATGTTGAGGAAAGTTCCCTCTACGCCTACTTTCTGCAGGGTTTTTATCATAAATGGGTGTTGAATTTTGTTGAAAGCTTTCTCTGCATCTATTAAGAGGATCATATGGTTTTTCTCCTTCAATTTGTCAATATGGTGTATCAGGTTGATTGATTTGCATATATTGAAGAATCCTTGCATTCCCTGAATAAACCCCATTTGATCATGTTGTATGATCCTTTTACTGTGCTGTTCGATTTGTTTGCTAGTATTTTGTTGAGGATTTTTGCATCTATGTTCATCAGTGATATTGGCCTGTAGTTTTCTTTGTTGTGACATCTTTGTCTGGTTTTGGTATCAGGGTGATGGTGGCTTTGTAGAATGAGTTTGGGAGTGTTCCTCCCTCTGCTATATTTTGGAAGAGCTTGAGAAGGATAGGTGTTAGCTCTTCTCTAAATGTTTGATTGAATTCGCCTGTGAAGCCATCTGGTCCTGGGCTTTCGTTTGTTGGAAGATTTTTTTTTTTTTTTTTTTTTGCGTTACGCGGGCCTCTCACTGTTGTGGCCTCTCCCATTGCGGAGCACAGGCTCCGGACGCGCAGGCTCAGCGGCCATGGCTCACGAGCCCATTCACTCCGCGGCATGTGGGATCTTCCCAGACCGGGGCACGAACCTGTGTCCCCTGCATTGGCAGGCAGACTCTCAACCACTGCGCCACCAGGGAAGCCCCGTGTTGGAAGATTTTTAATCACAGTTTCAATTTCATTGCTTGTGATTGGTCTGTTCATATTTTCTATATCTTCCTGGTTTAGTCTCGGCAGGTTGTGCATTTCTAAGAATTTGTCCATTTCTTCCAGGTTGTCCATTTTATTGGCATAGAGTTGCCTGTAGTAATCTCTCATGATCCTTTGTATTTCTGCAGTGTCAGTTGTTACTTCTCCTTTTTCATTTCTAATTCTATTGATTTGAGTCTTCTCCCTTTCTTTCTTGATGAGTCTGGCTAATGGTTTATCAATTTTGCTTATCTTGTCAAAGAACCGGCTTTTAGTTTTATTGATCTTTGCTATCGTTTCCTTCATTTCTTTTTCATTTATTTCTGGTCTGATCTTGATGATTTCTTTCCTTCTGCTAACTTTGGGTTTTTTTTGATCTTCTTTCCAAAATGAAAATAAATAAGGAAATACAAGCTTTAAATGATACATTAAATAAGATGGACTTAATTGATATTTATAGGACATTCCATCCAAAAACAACAGAGTACACATTTTTCTCAAGTGCTCATGGAACATTCTCCAGGATAGATCATATCTTAGGTCACAAATCAAGCCTTGGTAAATTTAAGAAAACTGAAATCGTTATCAAGTATCTTTTCCAACCACAACGCTATGAGACTTGGTATCAATTACAGGAAAAAATCTGTAAAAAATACAAACACATTGAAGGCTAAACAATACACTACTTAATAACAAAGTGATCACTGAAGGAATCAAAGAGGAAATCAAAAAATACCTAGAAACAAATGACAATGGAAACACGACGACCCTAAACCTATGGGATGCAGCAAAAGCAGTTCTAAGAGGGAAGTTTACAGCAATACAATCCTACCCTAAGAAACAGGAAACATCTTAAATAAACAACCTAACCTTGCACCTAAAGCAATTAGAGAAAGAAGAACAGATACACTTTTAATTGTTGTATTCTCAGCACCTAGGACAGTGCCTGGCTCTGTAGCTTTGACTTGGCATCTACGAGTTACTGCTATCTTTGGAGTTAAGTTATATTTCCATTCTTGTGATATTTAATGACCATATAGTTGGTTTGACCCTGTGGATAAACCTGACAGTAACTCATAAATGCAAATGAATGCTTTAGAGTTTCAAACACATCCGTCTCTTCTAAGAAATATTGATGGCATATCGAGGACATTGATGAAGCTATAATAAAAAATAGCTAACATTTTTGGTGTGCTTGCTATATACCAACAGAAAATACTAAATACTTAATATATATTATTTTATTTGTTTTTTACAACAAGCCTATGAGGTAGATAACAGCATTACCCCAACTGTATAAATGAAGAAAATAAGTAACAGAGAAATTTAAGTAATTTGCCCAAAATTACAATTATAGTAACTGTTTAAGCTAGGGTTTGAACCCTGGCATTCTGTCTCCAAAGCCTCCTTATAATTGAGCTAGTCACTAAACTCTTGAAGCTTCATTTCAAGTACCAATGTAATAGGGGTAATAATGTCAGCTAACTCACAGGGTTATGAGAATTAAGCGAGATACTGTGCTCTTGAGACAGTCCTTGGCACTTTGAAGAGTGAGCTCAATATATATCAAGCATTATCGTTAGTAGCTGCTAGATTTTAAGCTCCCTGTGTACAAATATCATGTCTAGTTCATTTTCATTTCCCCCACAGCACCCGGACACTGTATTGTTGTCTATGGTTGGTGCATAATAAATGCCTTTGAATGAAACTGAACAAAGAATGGGGCACAGTCAATGGGAATCAGAATCTCCCAGGAGGAATCCAAGAGCAGTGGCCTTCAGGAGTTTCGGGGGGCTTGGGGAAAGGTAGGCTTACTTTGTAAGTCCCTCTCCATACATGCAATAAAATAAGTGAACTCCACAACCTTCTCAAGAAGCCCCATCTCTTAGAATTCCACTGACTTCCCTAAGAGCAGGAGGAAGACTGACACAGCTTCCTATCCCCCCTGAATGGGCTGGCTGCAGGGGCAAAAGAGCAGCCAATGCAAAGGAACAGGTAATCAAAGAGCCTCTCAATCAACTGCTTTTACCTCAATATTGCCTTCTGCCCACAAGAGACACAAGCAGAGCCTAGATTTACCTATGGCAGATGGCAGGCCTATTACACATTCAGAAGCACCGGAGGATGTGTTCATCAGAACACGTGTATATCTACATACATAAATGGACACACATTTATAGAAGAAAAGAACGATCAGTGATGGTGGAGGCTAGCAAAATTCAAGCTCCCTGGGGCTGCTTGTTGAACAGCAACTCCTGCTGCAGAACCAGGTACCAAAGCATAATTTGTAGTCATGTAGCGCCAATATGCCTGGATGACTGTGTAAAACATTTATAAATCAGACCCTAATGGACAGCCTCTGTGCTTTATAACTGCGTTTAACTCTTTCTCACTTCTCCGCTGGTAGGAAACAGGAATACATAAAAATATACTAAGAAGAAAGAGGAAAACCGTATTCCTAACAATTTCACTTGCAAAAAGGAAATGAAGGGAAGGCAGCTGTCTTGCCGTAGTCGTGATAATTAATAATAATAATGCCTCTACTGCATTGAGAACTCACAATGTTCTGGGTAGTGAGCTCAGAGCTGCATATGCATCCTCTATAGTTCTAAAATATGGTACAGGGGTGGGCTGTGCCATATTTCCTTTTAAGGATGCCAAACAGAGGTTCAGAGAGGTTTAGTAATTTGCCCAGAGTTCACAGTTGATCTGTAGGGCTTTGGGGTATCCAGCCCCCAAATCAATCATTAAGGTACAGCAAAAAGACCAGACCTAGGTAAAACTCAGAGGCAGACACACACACCACGTATCACACGTTTCCACTCCAGATTCAATTCTCTCTCTGACAATCCTGGATGGGAGGTCTCATCATCTCATTTTACAGACAGCAAAACTGAGCTCAGAGTATGTCTGTAACTCATCCAAGGTCACATCTGGTAAGTGCTGGAGTGGAATTTCGAATCAAGTGTGTCTGACTCCAAAGGCTTATCAGCCCTAGAACATCAAGAGGATGGGGGTGTGAGTTTTCTTCCACACTTGCATCCCTGCCTTCAAATGCTCACCATCACCTATGTACCCCTTCTTGTACATTTTCTGCCAAGTGTCCTTTCTGCTTCTAAGCTGACTTTCTCCAGACCTGGTATGGTTAGTTGACCCTCTCAGGACAAATCCTATGCCCTTAGCACCCTCACAGGATAGAACTTGTCTAGATTTCAGAATATTTTACCAAAACCAAACAGCTTTGTTAGCAGCACAGTTTGAATTCATAGGAATGCTTCTCAAGTAGTATGAATTTATGATATACTAGCTGTTCATAGGAGATGATTTGGGGTGGGGGGAAGGGGCTAAAAGTCCCTCTCATCCATATACCACCTCTGGGTGAGGACAACTCTGTTTCATAAAAAGAAAGATTTGCCTTTATTGCAGAGTCCCTGTGTGCTGTTCATTTTTCTACCCTAGTATCTGGCACAATAATGCTCAATTAGTGCCCACGAGAGTTCTTTGTATGGGTTGGGAATGTCTGAGCCACCACTGCCTGTAAAGGAGGACCCTGTCTGGGTGTGACCAGAGCTGCTCCAGGTATCCAGGGTGACTGGCAATCCTAGAAACATCTATTCATGGATTTTTCAAAGTTAAACCCATGTATCAGCTCTATAAGCTCTCAGAGCACAGAAGGCTTTGACCCTTTGTTTACTGTTGTACCCCAAGGCCTAGAACACTGTCCTGCACGTAGTAGGTTCTCAATGAATATCTGATGAACGAGTAAATGAATGAATGATTCTTACCACATTGTAATTTAGTCTCCACCTCCTTTACACACACATACCTGCATGTACACACATACATGCCCACATAACATACATGCATATCCATGAACTTGCACACCAGCAGGCTTTGACCTGAGACTGCCTTGAGGTCAGAATCTGTTTTGTGCTTCTCACTGGCTCCAGGATTTATGACAGTGCCTGGCACAGCCTTAAAGGAACACTGGTTTGGGCTGGTAAACCGTCTCCCAAGGATGTTCTCCAGGGCCCCATCTCACTGAGTTTTAAGAGGCTCTATTAAATCTGATTTTTCAATGCTTTTCTTCATGCTAGTACTTCCTTCTGAGCAATTATTTCTCCATTTTCATTCTGAGTTTTTGCCTTTTTCCTTGTTATATCCTCATCTACCACTACAAAACATGTCTCCCTCCTGGGGATTTATGTTGACCTCTGTGCTACAGATAGTGTATCACCAGCATGGGCTTCTATAATACTTGCCAAAGTGGTATCAAGGGAGCCCAACCTTTGTATAGTGACTCTAAGGTGTTACTTGGGCAAAATGCAGAAGGGGACCTGGAAAGATTATTCTGGAATGAAAGAAAAATTCTGGCTAGGGCTCATAGTAAAGGCAAGAGCCCAAGACTATAGTGCAAAAAAAAAAAAAAAAAAAAATTGTGAAAGAAGAAACTCAGCTGTGGGATATGGTAAAGAGGTTGTGGAATAAGAGGAAGCCAGATAGAAATAAAGAAAGAAAGAGAGTCTAGACTGAATTGAGTATATTCAGTCTTTATTTCAAGCTATACTTATTGATTACCTTCTAGGTATCTGCTGCCATACTGGGTGCCAGGGACACAGTCCCTGCCCTGTTCCATCTTAGACCCTAGTGGGGAGCTATGTATAGATGAGATAGTCACATAAGTATATAATGAATAGCTGATGAGTCCTGTGAGTGTGTGACAGGAGGTTCTGTTCTATCTGGAATGGTCAGGAAAGCTTTCCCCAAAGAGGTCATTCTTGAGTTGAGATTCAAAGTTGGGGAACAGTTAACTAGACAAAGGAAAATGAGAAGAGTTGAAGGGGATTCGAAGTAGAGGGGATAATATGTGCAGGGCTTCTGTTTTGGGAGAGAATGTGTAAGAGGAAATGAAAAGAGACCAAGTGGCCAGAGCAGAGAGACAAGGAGGTCCTCCTGAGAAGAGATCAGAGAGAAGGGTAGAAATCCCACACTGAAGAGGAACGAAGGCCACAGAAGGGATTATGACCTTCACCATTACAAGGACAGGAAGCCATTAGAGGGATTTAAGCCAAAGAGTGGTAGGACACATTTGCACTTTTCAAGTTGACTCTGGTTAATACAAAGGAAATGGCCTGGATGGAAGAAACAGTAGAAACAGGATGCCCAGTTGGATAGTAACTGTCAGAATCCAAATAAAAGATGATGGCTTGGACCAGCATGCCAACCATGGGTTGAGAAGGAATGGGGGTATGTATATTCGAGATGTACTGAGAATATAAAATTGACAGGAATTGATAATGGATCCAATGTGGTAGGGGAGGGAAGTTTCTAGTTTGGTTTCTAAGTTTCTGGATTGTACAGCTAGATGGCTGGGGGTGCCACCTGCTGGAACACAGGGCCACTGGGTGAGAACCAAGTGGGCATGGAGAAGAGCACGTAGTTGTTTGGGTCCAAAACATGGCTTCATCAATCTCTAGTCATGAAAATTCCCGCATTAGCTTCACCTCTCAGAGCTCATGTTCCTTATTTGCAATGTGAGAATAATGCCTCATCCATAACGTTGTAAGAATAAGATGAGACAAAATACAAAAAGTGTGCCATGCAGTGTTGGCCCTAATCTTGCATTCCACAACAGCGGTCACTGCATTACTAACTTTGTGATCTCAAGCCAGACAATTAACCTCTTTTCTCATCTGTGGAACGGAAATAATAACAGTGGCTACACTGCACTTTGCTGTGAAGGACAATGCATCAACACTGCCTGTCACAGAGTGGGTACTCAATACACATTACTTATTAATAGTAAAGTTCCAGAAACGTACCTGCTTTCTGTTTGGCTGGAAGAGTAGGAAATAAGCGCATGAAGGAGAAAATTAGCCAAGAGCAAACATTAAGACATTTGCCTGTTTTTGTTCGTGTTTGTCTCTGCTAGGCTTGGCTTTTGGAACTAGACCTTCACATTCCAATCCATAAAATGGAGATGAAGTTTGTTTCCACTTCCCCTCCCGGTCACCATGCAGAAGGTCATTGAAGAAAGGACCCCTTTGTCCACCTGGGATGCTTGTGCTGGGCAGGGTACAACAGATGACTGATTTTAACCACGCTCCCAGGAAGAGGGCATTCTCCTTCAGAAAACTTAAAAAACAGCATTTCAGCCTCCAGGGAGCCAGGAACAGAAAAGCCAAGAGATAATGAAAGAGAGAGGGAGGTGAACAAAAACTCAGCCTGGAGCTAACAGTGAAAGATAGTCTGCCTGCCTGCTGCCACCCCTCTGCAGCAATGTCAAGTCAGGGCCCATCCACGTTGATGAGAAATCAGATATAGGAACTATGAGAGGATACATTCCAAGCAGTGATTCATCTCTGGAGGCTGAACCTATGTAATGTCCTTACTAATCTTGGGCTCCCGGGTTATGAAGCCTGCCATCAAGGATGAGTTATATTTTCAATAAGTCATTCTAGCTAATCAGGCCCTCTCACGGTGAGCTGCTAAAGAGACAAGATGAACCGCTCTACAGCTTCTGATCAGGGGTCCCCAATGCGGACAGAATCCTTGGCGGGGGCCTCCTGCCCCAACTGGGTACTGCCATCACCCTTCCCCTTGGCAGCTGGCACAAAGGGAAACACAGACCACGCAAGCACAGGAAGATGACAGGATCTGTGTTTGATAAGGTTATGATTGAATCAAGGCTTTTGCTCTAATTATACTGCAGTTAAATAAATGCAGCCTAGTAATTGTAATTGATGTGCAATTAAACATGTATTTATATCACCATTGCCTCTCCCTGTGCAGCTGTCTGTTCCTGCTTCACATTGTGGCTGGGGACACTGAAATCTGCCTGATGCTCAGGAGGAAGCCCCACTGCTCTCACATGGGTGCCTCGTCTACGAGGTAGAACAGGAGCTCTGGGGCACTCTTAGAAATGTGACAACATTCCAGGACCTGAACAATATATGCAGGTCTTCTCAATTGGCCTTTTCAAAAGAGTTAGGGGGCTAAGTGCCCCGACTATCACTCCGTCTGGCCCTATAAGGTTCTCATCTTCTCTATGTGCTGGATGGGCCATTAAACACGGACACAGTTTGGGAGATGGGTGAAAAATCACAACTAGGTAAAATATCACAGGAGTCATCAGAAGGCAGTGATGAATATCTCTGAGATGCTAGGTGAAAAGTCTGTGAATCTCTAGGTGTTTTAGCTATATGGAAGATAAGACTTCCAAATATTGCAAGCTGGAGGAAATGAGGACAGATAAGAACTTGCATGAAGATTCAAGCTCTATTTATATTTCAGTGAACACTTATCAATGCTGGTAGCTAGAATAAATCATACGGCAAAAGAAGATATGCCCTCAGGATGTTCATAATCTAAGCTATATGAAAGTAGGAAAACAGCTCAGGCAAAGAATTAAAGCAATATAAATAAAAGAAGGTTGGGGGCATTAATGCTGGGCTCCACGCTGACTGCTTATTTGGGACTTAGATGAATATCATAAACCTTTAGCCTCACTCCCCAGCAGCCGTGATGGAATGCATCTCAGTTGGGCTTCTCTTCACCCATCAGAGTGCTAATTAAGAGGCTGGAGAAATACCACCATCCACCTCATCTGTTCTTGTTCTCCTGCTAAAAGGACACCATGCATCTCCCTGACAGCTAGTCATTACAGGAGTGTATGGGCACCCCAGGCTTCTGCCAGGGACAGCAAAGACCCCTGAAGACCCCAAACAGAGCTCTGAGCCATACTAGCGCTCAGGAGGGGTGTACACTCTCACCAGCTATGATGGCTGGTGCAGGTTTTAACTCCCAAAGGAGTGTAGTTATACAAACCTCAGTGGAGTGAGGGTGTTGGTACAGGAGAACAACGGGCAAGAGGGAAGAACAGCTGGTCTTGCAGTTAATTGCAATTCTCTGAGGTCAGTTTCAGATCTAAGGCATTTGGAAGGTGCAAAATGTTTTTCAGCATGTTAAAAAAAAAAGTGCAGTACTTTCCACTTCTTTAGCTCTTCTTAGTTACCAAGCACTTCTCTATGTGATATTTAATTGACCTTTATCCTATAGCAGGGATTATTACCTCTAAGTGACTAATTTAAAAAAGGAGACTCAGAGAAGTGAAGGAACTCTTCAAGGTCAGAGGACTATGTAAATGATAGGGTTGGGAGTAAAGCCCAGGTATTCAGCCTTCTAGTCCAATGTTCTTTAAAAGTCAGTCAAGGAAATGGGCATAAGGGATCTTTTAAGGACGTTGGAAATGCTTTAAAACCAAAAGTGGTGATGGTTGCACAACTCTGTAAATTTTCTAGAAATCATTGTGCACTTAAAATAGATGAAATTTATGGTATGTAAATTATATTATAATCAGCTCTTAAAAAATAAAAGCAAACAAGTATAGTAAGCAGGGCCTGAGCTTTGGTGTCATTATACCATGGTTCAGATCCTAATTCCAACTCTGAAGTCCTGGGCAACCTTGCACAAGTTCCTTAATTTCTTTACACATCCATTTCTTCATCGCTACAATTAGAGTAATATTAGCCACTTCTCAGGATTGCTGTGAGGATCTGGCACTAAAGCAATAATATCTAATTTTATTTCTGATGCCTAGGAATCACGATATAAAAAATAATTAGCTCTTCACTGCCTGCTTAACCATAATCCTTTTTCATATCAAGGCTGAATCGTGTATGAGTATCAGGCATATGATATTGTTTTGATCAAAGCCCCAGATCAGTACTTTTCACTGTCACTCAACTAGCAAGTAACAATGGCTCAGCATACCAAGGGCATATACACCCCACCTTCTCCTAAACTGTTCACTCTCAAACTTGGCTGCTCACTGGGATAAACCAGGGAGTTTTAAGAATGTGGATGGCCAGACCCTGCCCCAGATAATCTGATGGTTTTTTTTTAACAACTTTATTGGAGTATAATTACTTTACAATGGTGTGTTAGTTTCTGCTTTATAACAAAGTGAATCAGCTATACATATATATATATATCCCCATATCCCCTCCCTCTTGCGTCTCCCTCCCACCCTCCCTATCCCACCCCTCTAGGTAGTCACAAAGCACCAAGCTGATCTCCCTGTGCTACGTGGCTGCTTCCCACTAGCTATCTATTTTGCATTTGGAAGTGCATATATGTCCATGCCACTCTCTCACTTCGTCCCAGCTTACCCTTCCCCTACCCCATGTCCTCAAGTCCACTCTCTACGTCTGCGTCTTTATTCCTGTCCTGCCCCTAGGTTCTTCAGAACCATTTTTGGTTTTTTTTTTTAGATTCCATATATATGTGAGAATCTGATTTAAATCTGGTATGGAGCATGGCCTGGGCATTGGGATTTTTGAAATCTCTCCATGTGATTCTAATTGCAGCAAAGTTAGAGAATTATAACTCATTGGGTTTTGATTCTGGCTACGATACAATCCTCCTGGGGAGCTTAAAAAAAAAACCCCAAGCCTGAGCCTCACACCCCAAGATTCTGATATAATCAATCCAGGGTCGGGTATGGGCACGTTAAAAGTTCCCCTGGTGATTCTAATGTGCAGCTCGTACTGAGAACCACTTCTTCAAACCTTGATAAGCAGGATGCCTTATGGGTAGGGGATCTACTCCACAGCCCCTCCCCTCATTCCTCTCCCTTGCTTCCAGGAAAAGGGTTCACGGGATGGTATGGTGGGCACTGTTAGACTATGACCTCAGACCTTAGGCCTGCTGCAATGAAGCAAGCCCTGGGTTTTTTAGTAATCCCAGGAATGTAGGAAGAATATTATTAAGGAGGATAACCAATGCTAATTCAAAAGGGGCATTGGCAGAGTAGCTGAGTGTCCTTCAAGTCTCATGGTCCACATAGTGCAAGGGGATTGGAGGTTGGTGAGAACAGACTTTCCAGGAAGTGGAGGAGGTCATGAGGTGCTTAGGAGACTCTCAGGAAATGATCAGCCATCTATTCATCCATTCAACAAATGTGAATGGAGTTGCTCCACTATGGTAGGTGCTGTGACAATGGTCAGCAAGGTAGGCACCACAGCCTATTCAGAGCTTAATAAAAATACAAACCTCCCTCTGCTGCAGTCAAACCATTCACTAAAATGAGTCTGAACTTACCACCATCTCCGTCATCTTGTATTAAACCCAAATCTCTGTTGGTCACCCTGTCACTCGTCCAGAACAGCTCCTGCATCCCTCGTTGCCTACCCCACTGATCACTATTCTCATTCCTCCCTGACTCGGGCTCGGATTGATGCCTTGCCTTTCTTTCTGGCTACTACCCCTGTCCAGACCCAGATTCTTTCTTTATCAAGCCAGTTACCACCCTAGAGACCTTGAGGATGGGAGAATTGGGGGGTTCTGTAGGTCAGGTAGAACTAAGACTGGCAGATTTGGTCAGAAATGCTTGCTCTTATAAAAGAGTTTTCAGAAAATCCTGGGAAGACAGAAAGGTTCACTCACTGTACAGGTTCAATGCATATTTTGTCACTTCATCCACATTTCCAGTTCTCAAGGATTATGGCTGAGCAGTGATGTCTTGTCCTTGACCATGTGATGGACCTGTCTTCACTGTTTGCCCCCATCGGCGTCATTTGTGGCCCCATCCTACAGGGTCAGGTGGGCAGGGTGAGCCAGTCCTGGCAGACTTAGCTGCAAGATAGGATCAGCACCTGCCCCAAATCCTGACTTGTATTCTCAGGAACAAGAGAGCCCAGGTCCAGCTCCCAATTTTCTCTCCAGGCTTTATATCTGCACTTCTTTCTTCCACTTCTTGCCCTCTTTCCCAAAATAGTAAATGCTGGTGATGCTATCAGGAAAGCACTTAGAAGGGATAAGAGTGGGTGATCCTTCCACTGCTGTGATTTGTGGTATCACTCATCCTTAATCAGATGGTCTAAAGTACCTTACATATCTAGTCCATCCAACAGTTGATCAAAAAGCCCCTCCAAACACATTTTAGAGGTGATGTCAGAGAACTATTACTGATTTTCTACGGTCTGGTACCCTTATCAATAAAATGGACGTGGCAATAATTAATGTGAGAAAGTGCTTCACACGGTATCTAATTTACAAATGTTACCTATTATTTATATTGTTGGTGACCAGAAGGAAATTTTTGTGTAATTTTTAAACATTTGTGGAATGATCACATGATATGAAGAGTAATTAATGAGCATTTGCCATGTGGTATGTATTATTGTAAGCACGCTACTTATCTCATTTAAGCCTTACGGCAATATATCAAATAGGTACTCTTATCCTTCCCACTTCATAGTTGAGGGAAATTACCACAGAGAATTTAAGTGCCAATACCAATAAATATTCTCTGTGTTAATAAAAATGTTTGGAAGATTCCAGAGAAAATGAGAGAGAGAGGAAAAAAAGATGGATCTTGATGGAGAAAGAATAATCTAAAACAGAGTAAACAAAACAGAGAGAGGCAAAACATGGCAGGTGGGGCACCTGTGTTATGAGGGCAGTTGGGTACTTGGTTCTTTGGTGAAGTTCAGTTAAGTCCCATTAACAAAAATGACATGTCATAGGTGTTGCAGGACCTGAGTGAAAAATAGGATGGGGGAGGGAGTGGAATTGACAGAGGTAGGTCGGCAATGAACATGTCCTCTGCATAGTGGTAATTCCTCCGATATTTAATCCATGCCACGTACAGACACTATTTAATAAAATTATGGAGGAAGGAATGAATAAGTAATGTCCATAGCCTAAGGCAGGTGACATCTTGCTAATTCCCAAGCCTTGAAAACGACTCTCCTTTTGAATCCAGTTATCAGCGCATTTCAGCCTGTGCTAAACAGTGTTGGGATATAGACTAACAAAGTCTTCTTATCCTTCCCATTGTGTTCAACTGGGTTGAAAGAGATAGAGCAATCACACCACCATGTAAGTGGATCAGTTTATGCTATGGAAACCACAAGGCAATAGCATTGAAGTCTCCTAGGCCAAAATGGTTGGCTGGAGAAGCAGGGGGAAGAGTTACAAATCCTTCTTTATTTTCAGAAGTGTAAAAAGGTCAAAAAGGGCAGCTCCTTCTATAACCTCCCATTAAAATTCAAGCATATCGTTGACAGAGGCCCTACTCCACTTGTAAGGCAAGCATGGTGCTGCTAAGACAGGAGAAGTTTTGCTTTCCTAGGATGAGGATTTGGCCTCAGAGTTATTGGAAATGGTCCCAACGAGTCCTAGAGGCTATAAGCCTGACATAGCCTGAGCTGTTTCTGTCACTTCCGGGACTTGGGGATAAAATTGGCCAGAGCTGCCACTTTCTCCGTCCCAGACATGATTCCATTTTCATCCGTTATAAGGTCTATCAGGATTTCAGCAATATTATTTTCATGTGACTTGTTATTCTGATTCTTTCCTTGTGGTTTGCATAAGATTGGCCAAAAAAAGAAAATCATTAGAAAGTACCACCTTATTTTCAGAAGCCCTTGTTCCATTTATCAAATGGCCTCAGATTCAGTGGCTGCCAGCAATGCTGATTTGAATTCCCCTGTTCCGTCCTGATTTGTGTGCAATTGTTCTAGTGGGAGGGATGGCTACTTATTATGCAGAATGTACTCCTGATGTGCATAGCAGTCTGGATGCTTCAGCAACCCGGGGGCCGGCTTCTTAGCCACCTTTCCTAGGGACTGGTAATTTCTGGAGGCAAAGCAGAGAAATTTACATAAACTGGAACCTTGCACCACTAAAATGTGTTGTAAGCTGGATTCTAAAATTTTACACCAGTAATCTTTCAATTTCCTTCAGAACTGGCAAGGATATAAAGCAAGGAATTCCCAGATTAGCTTCCAATGAGAAAGCTCCCTTTACTAGGTAGTGAGCTTCACCGCATACTCAATAAGTGCCCAGATCTGGATCCCAGAATATCCACAGTCAAACTTAACTAGCTCTGTGATTTCAGCCAGGTTGATTACTCCAGCTGATTTCAGTTTTTTCATCAGTAGGGTTGCAAAGGTCAAAAAGAAATTACCTGTAAAACACCTAAAATCATGCCTAGAACATGAAAAGTTCTCAGGAAATGCTGGCTTTTATCAATATTATTACACTCTCCTTTTTCCCCTGTGGAGGTTTCTATTGCCATCGTTAAAGATTGAAGGATAAAGATAGTTAAAATATCAATCCTAAATTTCTCCTATGGAAACTTAATCTAGTGTTTAACTACTTTCCCATCATGGATCCTCTGCCTGAGCCCAAACAAATCTATTGAAATCTATTGAAAAGATTAACTTTTATTGTTTCTTATTTACTACTACTGAACGATAGATTCTCAGTAAATCCATTCTATATGGGTAAGTTACAACTACCTGAATGGGTAAGTTACAACTACCTGAATGAGTGAGACCATGCCCGCAATATTGCATCCAGTTTTGGGGACTAAATATTAAAAGGGGTGTTAGTACTCCGAGATGTGAATTAAAGTCACGAGGGGACTTGATATCACATAATAAAAAGGATGAGCATGTCAATTTTTTTTAATGGGGGATCTATGATAGCTACATTTTTACTGATGATTCATTCATTCCTTCTCTCAAAAATAACTTTTTGAGACAAGACTTCTAATATGGCAAATCCTCTCAGCAAATCTTCTCCCTGAAAATCAGCTATGACACTGAACACACACACACACACACACACACACACACACACACACACACACACAATTTCAGGGCTTTGGAAATTAACCAAATGCATACACCAAGTCAGGAAGCAATTATTCATGGAAAAAATACTGAATTGGGGGTAAAAATTGAAAGCCTGTGCCATTTTTTTCACCAGAATGGGCCAGTTCATAAAAACCAGAAGCTTCACTGATGGAGAGGGTTGACTTTATTTGCAGCAAGCAGGAAAAAAAAAAAAAATACCCCATACTAATAGCTTTGTCAGTAATGTTAGCTATTTCTGTCACAGAAGAATGAAAGACTACTTGTTCAGTTAATCAGAGGTGGAGACCTAGTTGGGCAAGTAAGGAAGTGGCAGAGTAGACAGAAACTTAGAAGAGAAATCTGAGAAATGACACAGCAAAAAGGGGTCTTGATAACTTTCCCACCGGTCCGTAGTTGACAAGAAAGCTGTGCACACATGCAAAACAGACCAAAGAGAATCTAAATTGTCTACATGCTGGTGTCTGACTCTGTCCTCACACATGTGCAACAGGACCTGCAGAAAGTAAAAGCTGGAGCTGGCTTAAAAGCTGTATGAATGTAAATGTCCTCCCCCACATATACACAGATCCATTGTCAGAGGGTAGAGACTTACTGAACTCAGGTGTTTAGCACAGCTTGTCAAATGTCATTGTTTGATCAGTAAGGTATGCAGAACAGTGTGACCCCTAGGAAGCCATGAATAAAATACAATTTAAATTAAAAAAAAAGTGAGTAGAAACAGAAGTCACACAAGGGAAATAGATTTGGTAGATTTATTCATAGCAAGTTACTAAAAAACAAAATGAAATTTAAAAAAAACAAAGACTAGAGAAACAAAAATTTCTGCATAGGTAGGACATATCAGAATTCAATTCAATTATTGTCATCCCTTGTCTAAAATATTCCCACTCTCAATAAAAATTATGAGACATGCAAAAAAAATTGGAAAATGTAACACAGAAAAATTTTAAGAAGTCCCTAGAAACTGTTTTTGAGTGGACCCATATGTTGGAATTAGTAGACAAAGACTTCAGAGTAGCTATTAAAAATATGTTCAAAGGACTAAAGAAAACTATGTTTGAAAGATTAAATATGACGGCAGAGAATCAACAAATAGAAAATCTCAACAAAGCAATGGGAATTATGAAAAGAGCCAAATGTAAATTCTGGAGTTGAAAAATATAATAATGGCCCACGTACAAGAAGCTGTGGATGGTCCTAGAACTTCAGATCTGAAGGTGGCAGCTTTATGAATAATATCACCAAACTGGAAACAATCTCAATGTTTATCGACTAATGAATGGATAAACAAAGTGTGGTATATCCATGCAACAGAACACTATTCCACCATAAGAAAAGAAAAAAGAATTGACGTGCTGTGAGATGAATGACTCTCAAAAACACTATGCTAAGTGAAGTAAGTCGGATGTAGAAGACTACATATTACGTGGTACTACTTACAAGAATTGTCCAGAAAAAAATGTCTATAAAAAAAGAAAGAAGATTAGTGGTTGCCTGGACTGGGGCTGGGAGGAGGTGTGGGAAGGTTGATTCTAGGTGGACATGAGGAAATTGGGATGATGGTAATATTCCAAAACTGGATTGTGGTGGTGATCGTGCACTGTACACATGTACTAAAAATCCTTGAATCTTATACTCGCCATGAATGAAATTCACGGGAGGTCAATTATATCTAAATACAGCTGTTAAAAAAAAATCTTTAGTGTAAGATTCTTGAGGTCAGGGGTCCATCCACAGAGTTCAGTTAGAAGACTTTAATTCATTCATGCAATGAGGGTTAAATGCAAAAGCTAAACATTCAATCATTCTGGGTTGCCTTATTCCCCTGCCTTGGGGACACTGAGGTCCCTCCTTCCCAGCTAAGCTCCTCTGTAGATCACTTCATAAAAGGGAACAAACAAACAAAAACCCTAGTTGGTTGGTTAGTTAGTTTTTTTGGTTTGGTTAATTTTCGAGTGCTAAATTCTCATCAAATATTTTTACCGTGGAAACTCTTCAAATCTAACCCCTACCTCTTTTTCTCACACCCCTGCCTCTTTTGCCTTGGGATTTGCAACTCAATGTTAAACAAACAAACAAAAAACAGCCCCATGTTGCCTGCATTTAAAGTATCCTGCTCTTACTGTTGCAACATCTGTCACTCTCCACAGCAGGGCCATCAAACTAAACTGTCAGGGTTAAGTGAAGTTTTGCTGATTCAACGTACTGCTTCCTTCAGAGATCCCTGTCAGAACCATCGGGCTGTGGTGGATAGAGATGTATGCTCTTTGGCTGACTTGCTTTTTTTGTTGTTGCCCCTTAAGGACACTTATTGTTTACTCATCTGTAGCACTGAATCAGAGGCACACAGTCAATACTTGTTGTTCTTTGCTTGGAAAACTGCCTCCAAATCCACTCTCCCTACCTCCCTTCCAATCAGGGCGCCCTCTCCACCCCAAGGTGTGACATCTGACCTATTGGCAGGAGCCCTAAACCCTATCTCGGGTACAATTATATGTGCTAGGGGACTTGTAATCATCTTCCAGATGGGATTCACTGTGTAGTGAGGTCGTTAAGGAAGCAGGGAGAGGGAGTGCAGCCCCTCTTTAATTAGTGATACTGATGGGCAATTGCACGCTGGCAACGAATGCTACACCTCCAGCAGAATTGCAGGCAGCGTTAATCTGGTAGCACTAATCACCAGGCCTCATAGCAGAGAGGAATTCTGCGCTTCCATTTGGAAGGAAAGTATGCATTCTCCCATTGAGTATTTGGATAATTGGAAGAATTAAGGAAAAATACATTATTCCGTTTGGATACAGTACTAACTGGAATGAGCTGAACAATCAGCTCACCAGCATGAAGCACAACTCCTTACCTTCCTGCTGCAGAGAGGAAAATTTCTCTACATTATGAGCTGCTGTGGGCCCTTCATCAACAGTTAGATTGCCTGCTCCTCCAAAGGACCCTGTGAGATGTCCCTGTGCCATGTCTTCTTCCAGCCAGTTACTGATTCAGAAAAAGAAAGCCTTCTAATTTTGCTGAAATGGAAATGGAAGGCCAGCTCCATGGCTAGACTGGGCTCTGCCTGGCCACTGAGCTCAGGAAGAGGTGTCTGTAGTATCACATAGCAAGTTTCAAGGGCTTGATTCTTTAGAGAGAAAAATCAATCTATTTGAGGTGCTCAGAACAAAGTTCTTAGGCAATTCCTGTGCCATCACTTCAATAAAACACTTCCTTAGAGCAAAAACACTCAAGACAGGTGAAGCTGTACTTTCTTCAATATTGATAGCTGAGGTCTCATGCCCTTCCTGAAGAATGAACTCTTAATTCTTTCTCACTGTCGATGAGAGCGAACAAAACAAAGCTGCTTTCTTTATGTAAGAATTCAGATGTTATTTTTTTTCTTCTGATGGATCCAGAGGTTCAGATTCTTCCACCCACCCACCCACATATCCATTTATCCATCTTTTTTGCCTTTCTTGAGTATCTAAGCCAGACTCTTGTTAATGGATTGGTTCCATTTTATAGATGAGGAAATGCAATTTTAGAATAATTAAAGAACTTGTACCTGTCCCATATCTAATAAGGAGTGGAGCTGGTATTTTAAAACCTGATTTTTCTGACTCTAGAGACCAATTCCTAATATGGATGGTGGAAATGCCAAGTTTCAAAGTCAGATTGATTAAAAATAAATTTTAGGGCTTCCCTGGTGGCGCAGTGGTTGAGAGTCCGCCTGCCGATGCAGGGGACACGAGTTCGTGCCCCGGTCTGGGAAGATCCCACATGCCGCGGAGCAGCTGGGCCCGTGAGCCATGGCCGCTGAGCCTGCGCATCCGGAGCCTGTGCTCCGCAACGGGAGAGGCCACAACAGTGAGAGGCCCACGTACCACAAAAAAAAAAAATAAATAAAAAAAAAATAAATAAATAAATAAATAAATAAATTTTAAAATAATAAATTAACAAATACACTTAAAAAGAACATTCCTTGGCCCTTCAAAATGCTAACATCACAGCAAAACATTCTCTGAAATTCTCACCTGAATTCAGTATGTGCTTACACAGCTTGTTTTTTACACATAGAATTTTCCATGCACTGCATTATTTTCCTTTTCTGACCTTTCTCCTTACAGTTCTTCCCTTTTCTCACTTTTGCTAACAAAATCTTTCTGGAAATGATCTCGTTAGCTCAAGATGAATGATATATACATCAGCAGTAATTATATTTTATCTGGCCAATTGCCCTCTTCCTTCCTGTAAAAGGGGAACTGCCATAGAAATGCAGAACTGCTCCTAGGGCTTGAATGCAGGTAAATACAATCCCCCATCCAGGTTGCTCAATCCTCCCCAAGTATAAGCATCACTGGGCTTGCTTTAGGACTTTTTGATTGGTAGGGAAAAATCTAATCATTTCTGGAATAAAAAAAAGATCTTGTAGTCCTACTTTCAGAGGATAGCTCTTTTGGCAAAGGGCTTTTGGCTGCTGTTGGTAATTTGCAGTGAAAATAACGTATACCTTCTGTTGCAAAGACTACTCTTTTTGTAATTCTGGAGAACTAACAGGGTTGGGGCATAGCTTAGAGAGAAAAAGGGCAGGGATATAGATGATTCAAATATGATGAAAGGAACGATGGGGAGATATATTTTAAAATAGAGGATGAGAATGAGATAATACTTCTGTCTAAGACTAGGTTATGCATTTGGGTAGGACATCTAGGGATGTATCTTTTAGGAACTGAAGCTTTGTAGACCAGGGCCATTCGTAAGAAATTGTTCCCATTTTAACAAGTTGCAAGGACATAAGCCAAAGAAATAGTTCTTTAATGTTGGGGATAGAATTCCAATAAGTTGATGGATGAGGTAGTCTTCATGTCCTAAGATGACAGTACTTGTCAGCTGGACCAGAAAACTTTAAGGTCCTGATCCAAACCCAATGCACTTCATGCTCATAGTAGATACAGCCAGGGGACTGATCATGGGCAGGAGAAATGTATTGAAATATGTTATAAAAGCACAACAAGGTATGGTTACGGGGCAGAGGAGTAGGAGACATATGTAATCTATGAACCATCATTTCTATTTTGCTTGAAGTAGAAACCCCAAAAGACCTCCTATGCACATATGTGGAATTATATAGTATAAAACCATATTCTGTTGTCAGAAAACCTGAGCTCAAATCATCCTTTTATTATTGTTTAGAGACACATCAATTTACTTCTGAGATTTATTTTCCTTATTTGAAAATTAAGTTGTTGGACTAGAAGATCTCTTCTATCCCAAGCTCTATGACCCAGCTTTCCAATAAGAGGAAATTAAAATGCACATTAGTTAGGTTTCAGGGTTGAATCAGTTGTGGGCTTTTTGATAGATACTGTACAGATCTCATGTTTTGAAATATTGTTCTCTCCCAATAAAAATAGGATGATCTGTATAACTGAGCAAAAGTCTACTAAGATGCTATAAATTTTCTTCCCAAGAAGATATGAGAAAATTGTGACTTGCTTGGAAAGATAGTTAAACACAGTAATTTTATGGAAAAAAATTCTGAGTTAAGATTTGCTTTTTATAAACACCTTGATTATGGTAAAGGCAACCTCAGAGGAATAAAGTTGAATGGTCAGTTGTATGAAGTTGGAATCTGTCTTGACTGGGTTGAATGCTTTTTGCTCTAGATTATTGAAAAGAATTAGAAGCTAACTTCTTTTCCTTTCATCCATCTATCCTATATACCAGCGGTTCTCAACCAGGAGTGATTTGAGCCCCAAGAGACATTTTAAAATCTTGGGGAACATTTTTGGTGGTCACAACTGAGGGAGGGGGCTTGCTACTAACAACTAGTGAGCAGAGGACAGGGATGCTGCTAAACATCCTATAATGTGCAGAACAGCCCCTCACAACAAAATATTACCCAGCCTAAAATGTCAGTAGTGCTAAAGTTGGAGGACCCTGCTATATGCTATATATTGTTATTATAAAAAGACTGCAGTGAGATATCCATGAACTTTGTGGGTCAAACTCATAAGTTTAATACGCAATGAATCAAATAAAAAATATAGAGATATCACCTTCAGAGGATGAGCATCCCTATGTCAGAAAGAGTAGGATTTAATGTAGTAATTAAGTGACAATATCCAAAGCAAGAGTATTTCAATAAAATGTGTGTAGAAAATCAGCTTTCTAGAGGCCATTACTGGAGGTATCCATCTAGGACTTTTCAGAGGATAAGCTGCTTTGACCCACAATGTGGTTTTCTTGTCCTCTGATGGTGCAGCTCCCAGTGATAGATAGATGAAGCTGGGTATCCAATGCCAAATATGTAATCTTCTAAACAGCATCTCTCCTCCCTCTGCTTGCATCCTACACTCACCAAACAATCTTCTGATTATTGTTTGTCTTCTCATTTAGTTCCTTCTACAGGAAGATAATAAACTGACCAAAGAGATAAGATTATTCCGTTCTCCTTGGCTGTCAGATCCCTCATACTGATTTGATGAATTGGCATTTTGATTTCTTTATCAGATAAAACTTTGGGAATTTGGTGTGAGTCAGTCCTGTGGGAGACATCCAGAAACCTAAGTCCCTAGCCATAGACCATGGTGACCTTACTAAGATAATGCCATCATAAACAGGCAGCCAAATGTTATCCCTGGGCACTATTGCTTTCATAGCCTAAAAACTGCAGCACCAAGAAGAACAAAGGGTTGAAAGGAGCTAATGTAATATCCAAGATCTTCCACACTTTTTTCCCTAATTGATCTAAAGAGAGGCTAAGGGAAATAATAAAGGTTAACTTTGCAATGACTCTATAGCCTCTTATATAAGAAGCTCAGTGTACACTACACTTACTTATAGGCTCATGTCTTTGTCTTTTCATATGAAGAGTATCTTGTTCGAAGTAGAAAAAAATGTGAAATGTTTCAAAGATGATATATGAAACTATTTTTTTTTTTTAGGTTAGAATATGGAAATTAGGGCTAAGTTGGTCAATCAGCCAAAAAGATTTCCAAATGGCAAGGTAAGATCTTACGGGACTGCCTTGAGGTAAAGCCAATTCAATGAGTTTCCGCAGCATAACTGTCAGGACCCCAAAACTAGGTGGAATAACGAACCTATTAAAACCTGTAATTGCAATTCAACGGGGGAGACCATTCATCACAAAGATGGCAATGTTCCCTACATTATAGATTGTGCAGAGAAGACACGAACAAAGGTAGGAATCAGGGGCCTCATGCAAACCTGAGGAGAGTGTACATCTCTTAATAAGAGAATGCAGAACTAGCCTGAATGGGGAGCTTGGTCTTTATCCAGTATAGTTCTGGTTTCTGACTCAACAACTGAAATGCAGGCTTCTCTCTCACGCTCTAATCTAAGACCATGTTGAGGATACACTTCTAATGCGATCACTATCAAATTTCCTGGATTTTACCCAAAGAAAACATTAGTCACTGCTCTCAGTTTTCCCCTGATGTTTTTATAGGTCTTTTTCTCATGCCATTTCTATCTTTGAACCCATATTGCTTTGTATCAAGGGCCAAATTGCCAATATTTTGAGCTTTGGGGGTCACACTGTCTTTTGCAGCTCTTCAAGTCTGCTGTTGTGTCCCAAAAGCAGCCACAGAAAATGTATAAACAAATGAATTTGGCTGTGTTCCAATAAAACTTTATTTACAAAAAATAGGTGGTGGGTCAAATTTGGCCC
Organism: Phocoena phocoena; assembly: GCF_963924675.1. NCBI lineage: Eukaryota > Metazoa > Chordata > Mammalia > Artiodactyla > Phocoenidae > Phocoena > Phocoena phocoena. The sequence goes on along the minus strand of NC_089220.1, from coordinate 136,306,023 downwards.
AGGGGCTATAGTTTGCTGACTCTTGTTCCACATATATAATAATAATTAAAATAACATGTAGGGCTTCCCTGGTGGCGCAGTGGTTGAGAGTCCGCCTGCTAATGCAGGGGACGCGGGTTCGTGCCCCGGTCCGGGAGGATCCCACATGCCGCGGAGCGGCTGGGCCCGTGAGCCATGGCCACTGAGCCTGCGCATCCGGAGCCTGTGCTCCGCAACGGGAGAGGCCACAGCAGTGAGAGGCCTGCATACAGCAAAAAAAAAAAAACAACATGTAAAGCAAGGTAATAATTAAAATAAATGAGCAGCATACAATAACTTCCTTCATTTCTTGAAAGATATGGTGGTCATTTTGTACTAAATGCCACTTTCCTCTGACAGCTAAGAAGACTTTTGGACCAGCCAATAATAAAAAGCAGTAATGAATGTAGGAATCCTGGGAGTAGAGAGTCTGGGAAATGCAGAAAGCATACTTAGTTTCATTCAGTTGTTCATTCTTTTACTCGCTCAACAATATTTGTGGGGCTATCTGTTCTGAAAGCTTTTCTAGGTTCTAGGACTATAATGGAGAACAAGAACAAAATGGCTTTTGCGCTTTTGGAGATCATATTCTAGTACCAGACAATAAACAGATAAATGCACAGGCAAGATAATTTCAGATAATGAAAATTCCAATAAGGAAATAAAAACACGATATTGTATGGACCAGCTATCAGTGGAATAGTTACTACTATAGTTTGGGAAGTTGGACAAGGCTTTTCTGAGATGATCCTTTAAGCTGAGACCTAAGGGTGATAAGTTTCCTATAAAAGGATTTAAAAAAAAGAAATAAGAAACATTGGTATAGTTGGAACATATGGTTGGAGTGAGGGGAAGGGTACCAAATATGAGGTGAGAGAGGTAGGCTGGAGCCAGGTCATAACTTGGGACCAGGTTTAAGAGTTTGAATGTTATTTCTAATGTGAGGGGAAGGAATTGCATGGTTTGAAGGAGGAGATACATAGTCTAACCAGATTCTTTAAAGGGTAGCTCTTACTGGGGTGTGAGAGTGGACTCTTGGAGGGGTTAAGGGACAGTGGTAACAGGGAAATAAATTAGGAAACTCTTGCATGATGGTGGCTTGGTTTGGAGAGTTTTCTTTTTTCCTTTTATTTCCACTCTGTTAATTTAGTTATATTTGAGACCTTGGTGGAAATTGATATTTTAAGCTCTATTACCTTTATAAAGAATTTACTTCTACCAAAAGAACCAAGGTCTGGGTCTACTGAGTACTGGTCTTTTGTTATATTCTATATAAATACCCTTGATTTCATCAGTTTCTATTTTAAGGGTCATCTATGTGACTTATTGTACAAATTAGCTATGGGATTTCAGAACACGATCTTCAATATTTTAGTCAGTGTGAATACACTTTTAATCTGGTACGACGCTACAGATTTTAAACAGGCAATCTCTGTTTAGCAGCATAAAACTGAACTCCTGTTTCTCATGTATTTGAGGGTATGAGTGGTGTCCTTTGGAAGACAGCAGAATAAAATGAAAATAGTTTAGCCAAGAAATAAGCTAGAAGCAGCATGTTTCTGCTAAATAGCAGACTCAAAGGTAAGAAATTGTTTTTCCTTCACTTTGTGGGTGGGATCTGGCCCACATGCCTCTGTGCGAGAAGGTGGACTTTTCTTGATATGATCCAGATACCAAGTGGATAAGAGATATGTCTGTGAATGAACTCGGGTCCAGCTTCTGATAACAGCTCTACACCTACCTCTTTGCAAGCTAATGCTCCCCATGTTTACTCCCTGCCCAGGTCTCTCATCATAGTCATTTACATCCCAATTCTCACAAACTTTCAGTTCATACCCTACCTATTCATAACTTCTACCCTCACTGTATATTTCACCCACCAGTATGTTAGGGAAATTCCTAATGGTTCTAAGTAACCATTTCTTAATTTTTCCTTCCTCTTCTTCCTTATCTTCTTTCTTCTCACTTTTCTTCAACCTGTCTACCAAAGTCACCTTGCATTTCTCTTACAGAATGCTTTTTCTACATTACTCTCATAGGGCAGAATATGTTTCCTACGCTGGTCGACTCTACATGAGAAGGCACTGGCTTTTTAATTCCATTGACTAACCATCATCTCATCCCCCTGATCATTTATAGTGAAGCTATTGTGGGGCATCAGTTCATTTTCAGCCAGCACCAACACGTTGTGCTAACCCATCTGTGAACAAAGCCCAAGTCCTATTCTCTTCTGTTGGCTGAGGGTAGGAAGCTGTCCAGGAGAGCATGGGTATGAGTCAGGGAGAAGTGTTAATACAACAGAAGCAGGTGATGTGGGACTCTGATCCAGACATTTATGTAATTTACTCATGGCTTCTGGACCAGACAATCCCCAATCCCAAGTGTGCCATTTGCACCATGTAAATGATTCCTACCAACTATGTGACTTGATGTATCTGATAATTCCTAGCTCATAATGGGCAGCTGCAGTCACACCTCACTGGTGTCCTGTAATCAGATGCTCAGTCTCCACTAGATCTCAGTTACATGGAAGGAATTGTTTTCCAAATGGCAAGTATTTCTCTGCCATTCAAAATCCTGGGGTGTGAACAGTGACTCTCTTAATAGGCTTGCCACAGAAACAATGCAGCATCATTCCTTAGCACAGAAACAACTGACACCATCAGACTTGTGGGGTTAAACGGCATGAGTGGAAGGGAGACTTGCACTGCACAGTAAACCTCTTGCAGAATTTTTATTTATCAGGGCTCCACTTGAACCCTGCAGTTTCCCAAACAGAGCAGTGTTCTCACACATGGAACTACGCTGCTTCCAAAATCCTATAAAGCCGAATAAGTGTCGTGCCTTTTAGTGGTAGAAGGTGGGTAGTCTGACATCTTACCCTTGATCCTAATTAGAAGGATGTCCCAGCATGTGGCAGAGCACTAGATCCCCCAAAACTTCACTGATACATCACCCTCCAAATCTTTATTGAGACCACCTCCTATTCTGTCACATATTTAACTCTCTAGAATATCAAGAATATTTGCCATTTCCTACTCACTATGTCTAACCAAAATTATGTCTTCAACTTAAGGACAATTCAATGTAATACTATATTCAATTATTTATATCTCAGTCCCTAGCTATCTATCTCTCATCTATCAATATATCTAATTTTGGACTTTATATTATTACCAAGGGCAGGAGATTTATCACAACCCTGGGACAAGACAATGGATAATTTATGCTGCTTTAATCCTTCCTGCTAATGGGGTTGTATTAGTTTCTTGTGGCTGTTGTAACAAATTACCACAAATTTGGTGGCTTAAAACAATGCAAATTTATTCTCTCAAAGTTCTGGAGACCAGAAGTCTGTAATTAGTTTCACTGAGCTAAAGGTAAGTTGTCAGAAGGGCTAATTCCTTCTGGGAGATTTAGAAGAGAATCTGTTTTTCTTTAACTTTTCTAGAATTTTTAGCTTCTAGACTCTAGAGGACCCCTGTGTTTCTTAGTATGTGGCCCCCTCCTCCATCTTCAAAGTGTCTTACTCCAATCTCTGCTTCAGTCATCACATGGCCTTCTTTTCTGACTACAACTCCTCCTGCATTCCTTTTGTAAGGGCTGTCATGATTGGGACTGGATAATCCAGGATAATCTTTCCATCTCAAGGTCCTTCACTTAATTACATCTGCAAAGTCCCTTTTTCCATATGTATTAATATTCATAGATTTCTGGGATTAAGACATGGACATATTTGGGGGCCATTATTCAACGTACCAGAGTATCAAATAAAATGCCATATAAAAAAGCCACACATCAAGTACCAGAGGCTCTACTGATGGTCAGTAAAAATAACACACCCAGTAAGACAGATGCAGATATGGCTACCACCTGTTACAGTTCTGGTAGCCACCATAATCTACTAGAATTCATCTGGCTTTTGCAGGGTCTAGAAGTATTCATAAGGGAAAGGGATTATACCACCTCTGCATAATTAAAAATTTTAAGGACAGTAAAGATCCCTGAGGTTCTTCATAGATGGCGATGTTGCTTCTGAGATACTATCTTGGCTGGAAGGAGGAGTTTCAGCGTCTTCCACTTAGCCCTTCTTACCATAAGAGTCCTTGCTCTCCCGAAAAGATAACCAATTTGGGAAGCTACTTAATAAGTCTATGCCAATTATACATTCAGGATTCAAAGAAATAATCACAGGCTAATTTCATATACCCATTGAACCCACTATGAGATGGACTTGGGTCAAATTCTATTTAATATCTGGTTTTCTTACAACCCACCTCTAACTGGAGGAGTGTGAAGGTATTTCAGGTCTCCTGATATTAGTGTTTGGACCCCTGTCTAATAATCCTTAAATGTTCTGGCATTTCCTTGTCTTTGTATGCATAGCAGACCTATTTTAAGTCTCTTTGAGAAAGATCAGACGGGTCTTTACCCCATCTACTTGTAGTGACATTGAAGGGTCCTACTCATGGGGCAGACCTTCTCCTTTAATCAAAGAGCCCCATGATCTCTTAGCCATTGCTACAAACCACTGCAGGTCAAGGCACCATGATCGCCACTCCAGCCTTCCTACACATTAGAGTAATTGTATCAGGTACGTCTTCGTCTTCCTTGCCTCTGATGGTTAAGTGCTGCCACCTAGCCTCAGTCATTCTGGAATCTCAGCAGCAGCATTGATACTAGGGAGCTTACTTACTTCTATGTTAACATCTCCCACTGTCAAACCCACCCTACAGAGGACAACCACCACTGAACTTCTCAAAGATCCTGGAGCCGCCCCGTCCCCAATGCATTTCTTATCACCTTAGTGTAGCATTCTCTCAAAGTGTGAACCTCAGAACCGTCACATTGACATCATGTGGGAGCTTTTTAGAAATATAAATTTTAGGACCCCCAATTTGATGGCATACTTAATCACACTTTGGAGATGGGGCCCAGAAATTGATGTTTAACAAATTTACCTAAAGATTCTGTGCAGGGTTACGTCTGAAAGCCACTGACAATGAAAGGAGTGTCCTCTGGGACACCACTCATTCTAATATTTGCACTGTCCTGAGTCTTCTGAGTCCATCCTCAATATTCAGCAAAGGCACTTCTATCTCATTAGTGTAGGCCTTTGATGTGCAGAAGCTTTAAGGAGCTACTCTGCAGATTTTTACTTTTTGTTTACACACACACAAATGAGTACCAGTAAAACTGATGAAATCTGAGATCAGTGGATTACATAAGTGTGAATATTCTGATTGTGATATTGGACTACTATTTTGCAAGAAGTTACCACAAGGAAGAACTGGGTAAAGAGTACATAGGGTTTCTCTGCATTATTTCTTAAAACTGCAGGTGTCTACTACAATTACCTACCTTCTATCTATCTATTTATCTATCATCTATCTATATTTTGCATTACTATCAGCATTGACTAAGTGATCCAATTTCTCCTCATCTTCATCAGCATTTGGTATTGTCACTATTTTTTATTTTAGCCATTCAGTATGCTGAGATATCCCATTGTGGGTTTTTGTTTGTTTGTTTTGCATTTCTCTGATGGCCAATGATGCTGACAATATTTTCATGTCCTTATTTACCATATGTATATCCCTTTCAGTTAAGTGTCTTTTACGTGTTTTGACCATTTTCTAATTGGATAGTTTGATTTTGTTTGTTTGTTTGCTTGTTTGTTTGCGGTACATGGGCCTCTCACTGTTGTGGCCTCTCCCGTTGCGGAGCACAGGCTCCGGACGCACAGGCTCCGCGGCCATGGCTCACGGGCCCAGCCGCTCTGCGGCATGTGGGATCTTCCCGGACCGGGGCACGAACCCGTGTCCCCTGCATCGGCGGGTGGACTCTCAACCACTGCGCCACCAGGGAAGTTGTGTTGTGTTGTGAGTGTTCTTCTAGATACAAGTCCTTTGTCAGATATGTAGTTTGCAAATATTTTCTCCCAGTTCGCACCTTGTCTTGTTATCCTCTTCATATAATCTTTTACAGAGCAAAAGTTTTTAGTTTTAATGCAGTCTAGTTCATCATTTTTTCCTTTTATGGCTCATGCTTTTGATGTCAAGCCTAAAAACTCAGTTAATTTTTGAATAAGGTGTGGGGTATAGGTTAAAGTTCATTTTCTTGCCTATGGATGTCCAACCGCTCTGGCACCACTTGTTAAAGAGGTTTCCTACATTGAATTGCTTTTGCACCTTGTCAGAATCAGTTAAGCATATTATGTGGGTCTGTTTCTGGGTTCTCTATTCTGTTCCATTGATCTATGCATCTATCCTTACGCTCACATAGCACTGTCTTGATTACTGTAACTATAAGTCTTAAAGTGGCTAGAGTGATTCCTCCCATTTTATTCTTTTCATCAAGATTGTTTTAGCTGGACTCCACTGGTGGTGCAGTGGTTAAGAATCTGCCTGCCAATGCAGGGGACACCAGGGGTTCAAGCCCTGGTCTGGGAAGATCCCACGTGCCGCAGATCAACTAAGCCCGTGCTCTACAACTACAGAGCCTGCGCTCTAAAACCCACGAGCCACAACTATTGAGCCCATGTGCCTAAAGCCTGTGCTCCATAACCAGAGAAGCCACTGCAATAAGAAGCCTGCGCACCGCAATGAAGAGTATTCCCCGCTTGCTGGAACTAGAGAAAGCCCACGCGCAGCAACGAAGACCCAAAGTAGCCAAAAATAAAAAATAAATTAAAAAAAAAAAGAGATTGTTTTAGCTACTCTAGGACCTATGCCTTTCCATACAAATTTTACAATAGCCTTTTTCAATAACTACAAAAAACCTTCGCTAAGATTTTGATGGGTGTTTCATTAAACCTATAGATCAATTTAGGGAATATTGTCATCTTCACAATTGGAATTGTTTTCCAATCCATGAACACAGTATGTCTCTCCATTTTAGATCTTCTTTGATTTCTACCATCAGCATGTTCATTCAGGTTTTGTATATGTTCTGTTAAGTGTCTACCTAAGTGTTTTATTTTCTTTGGAGTAATTATAATTGGCACTATAGTTTTAATTTGTTTCAGCAGGCTCATTTTTAGTATATAGAAATGTGATTTCTTTTCATGTGTTAACCTTGTATCCTGCAATCTTGTTGACCTCATTTGTTAGTTTCTGGAGGATTTATTGGGGGGGGAGCAGATTATATGGAATTTTTCTATGTAGATAATCAGGCATCTGCAAATAGGAAAAACTTCCTTTCTTTCCAACCTATATGTCTGTTATTGCCATTCTTGCCTTACTGTGCTTGCTAGAGCTTCCAGTTTTATGCTAAATAATAACAGTGAAAGCAGAAATCCTAGCCTTATTCCCAGTCTTCGGGGAAAGCTTTCAGTCTTTCATCATTATTTATAATATTAGCTATACATTTTTGGTAGATGCCCTCGATCAAGTTGAACTAATTCTCCATTGCTAACTTTCTGAGAGTTTTTATCATGGGTGGCTGTTGCCAAGTGCTTTTTCTGCATCAATTATATCTGTTCATATGACTTTTCATCTTTGGCCTGTTGACAGGGTGCATACAGCAAACTTTTAGAATCTGCTCTATGTGTTTTTTTTTTTTTTTTGCGGTACACGGGCCTCTCACTGCTGTGGCCTCTCCTGTTGCGGACCACAGGCTCCGGATGCGCAGGCTCAGTGGCCATGGCTCACGGGCCCAGCCGCTCCGTGGCATGTGGGATCCTCCCAGACCGGGGCACGAACCTGTGTCCCCTACATCGGCAGGCCACTGCGCCACCATGGAAGCCCTCTATGTGTTTTTAACAGAACATTAAACTCAGAGTCTCATGAGAGTGCTTCCATGTCAATACATTCTCCCCTATCCAGTTTTAAATGTCTGTCCCTACCCCAAACTCACCTACTCAAAATGGACTCCCACACAGATTCCCTCAGTTCTTACATTCAAACACAAAAGGAAGGTCCTGCAAATCCTTTCACATATAGACCCTACTGTCTTGGAGCAAGCCTGTACTTCCCTAATCCAGCTGTGCTAAAACCAAACTCTAGTTATTGATCCGGAGGCAATAGAGGGAAAGGGCGAGATCTTGAGGAGCATAAGCATTATCTTGCAAGGCTTCTTCTTCAGATGCAGAGATTGCAAGTTTCTAGGCAAGAAGAGTCTGTTCTCCTGCAGCAGGTGGAAGGAGGGTTACTTCTGCTAGCGTGAAGAATCCAGGGGAATTTGAAGATTAAAGACTTTCAGGCATGTCTATCCAAATGCCCATATCCTAGGTTTCATTGTCGACTCTTCTTCTATCAAGGCCTAATTCTCAAAGGTGATTTATTGAAGGGGAATATTCAGCTTCATGTACAGTTCTGTTAACCTTATAGTAGACTCTGCCTGATTTTCAGTAACATATGCCTTGTAGTTACAGAAGATGAGAGTCTCATTAAAAGATGTTATAAAGGCATTCCAGGTTTTATAGCACGACTTAAGCAAGCAGTAGATTGCCCTTAGCCTATCATTTTCTGTTGTCAAGGCTACCAGTGTTGTTAACAGAAGCCATAATACTCTACAATCCTTATAAGTGTCATTGTGTCCATTCTGGCTCATCACCACAACCACTGCATACTCCATGTGTCACCTTCCACCAGCAGCTCTTCCCAATTATGCACAGGTGAAGGCCAGAAGACAGGGATACCCCTACACAACAGACATTATAACCATCCCATCCTGGTACCATTATCTTAGTCTGGGTTCTCTAGAAAGGTAAATGCCTATGCACTACTCATTTATTGGGAAGATAAGTATCAGGGGAGCAGAAGAGAAGTGAGAGAAAAGGTTGTGGGACAGAGAAGGATAGAGAAACAATAAGAGGGTGTGTCACTGGCCACTACTTACGATCAAGAGCAACCAATTGCTCTACATTGGGAGATTCTTATTTCCCAAGAAGACTACTGCACAGTCTTTATGAAGCAATTGGTTCACAGGAAAATCATTCAACAGACAGGAAGGGAGATAAATACATTCGCTGACTCCCATTCCCAAATGGTTATAGGTTCCTTCTACATGGCATTAAATCCCCTAGACTTCAGGACTGTCACACATGGACATGGATCCGGTCCTATGACACTACGCATCTCAGGCATTATTAGGAAGTGCTAGGGTAGGAGGTGAAGGGTGAGCAGCACAGGAAGCAGCTCAGGTGCTGTTGGGTTGTGCCACTGTGATGTGGGTTGGAGCCAATGAATAGTCACTGCAGAGGCAACCAGGGTAGAATCAGTAACCAAGGGCTCTGGAGGTGAGTGAGGCTGAGCAGATCTGAGGCAGCATCTTTGGGGCACAAAACACTAGCTCAGAGGGTTGGTTTAAGAATTGTACTCACAATATCCTTAATACTACAACAAGAAAATAGTCAGTGCTCAATAAGTAGCACCTATCACTATTATCATTAGTAATATTGATATACTTGACATTTTTACACCATCCACAGGCATCCATAGCCATCACATAACAGGAAAAAAATCATCAACATAGTACATTGCTGTGTTACACAAATGATTAACTTTGTGTGTCTTATCATCAACGATTACCTTTTTTTTTTTTTTTTTTTGCGGTACACGGACCTCTCATTGTTGCGGCCTCTCCCGTTGTGGACCACAGGCTCTGGACGCACAGGCTCAGCGGCCATGGCTCACAGGCCCAGCCGCTCCGTGGCATGTGGGATCTTCCCAGACCGGGGCACGAACCCGTGTCCCCTGCATCGGCAGGCGGACTCTCAATCACTGCGCCATCAGGGAAGCCCTTCATTACCATTTTTTACATTTGATCTCGTCCTGATTCTCATCCTTGTTACCTGGAATAACTTTCAGTTTTTCTACTTGAGACCAAAACACTGCCCTTTGTTACAACTGAATTTGTTCTCAGTCTTGGATTCCAAATGTCAACGTTCTCCACTCTACAACATTTCACGTTCTTGCTAATATATGCAAAGCACATGGAAAAATGTCTCAAACATAGTAATCTGAAAGCATCGTTCCTCTTCTTCCTCATCTTCTTCCTTGTATTACTACTGCTACTACTATTACTGCTGCTGCTTCCGCTGTTGCTGCTGTTACTAACACCTGTATTACTACTGCTACTACTATTAATGCTGCTGCTTCCGCTGTTGCTGCTGTTACTAACACCTGTATTACTACTGCTACTACTATTACTGCTGCTGCTTCCGCTGTTGCTGCTGTTACTAACACCTGTATTACTACTGCTACTACTATTACTGCTGCTGCTTCCGCTGTTGCTGCTGTTACTAACACCTGTATTACTACTGCTACTACTGTTACTGCTGCTGCTCGTGCTGTTGCTGCTATTACTAACACCTGTATTACTACTGCTACTACTATTACTGCTGCTGCTTCCGCTGTTGCTGCTATTACTAACACCTGTATTACTACTGCTACTACTGTTACTGCTGCTGCTCGTGCTGTTGCTGCTATTACTAACACCTGTATTACTACTGCTACTACTGTTACTGCTGCTGCTTCCGCTGTTGCTGCTGTTACTAACACCTGTATTACTACTGCTACTACTGTTACTGCTGCTGCTCGTGCTGTTGCTGCTGTTACTAACACCTGTATTACTACTGCTACTACTATTACTGCTGCTGCTTCCGCTGTTGCTGCTGTTACTAACACCTGTATTACTACTGCTACTACTGTTACTGCTGCTGCTCGTGCTGTTGCTGCTATTACTAACACCTGTATTACTACTGCTACTACTATTACTGCTGCTGCTTCCGCTGTTGCTGCTATTACTAACACCTGTATTACTACTGCTACTACTGTTACTGCTGCTGCTCGTGCTGTTGCTGCTATTACTAACACCTGTATTACTACTGCTACTACTGTTACTGCTGCTGCTTCCGCTGTTGCTGCTGTTACTAACACCTGTATTACTACTGCTACTACTGTTACTGCTGCTGCTCGTGCTGTTGCTGCTGTTACTAACACCTGTATTACTACTGCTACTACTATTACTGCTGCTGCTCGTGCTGTTGCTGCTGTTACTAACACCTGTATTACTACTGCTACTACTGTTACTGCTGCTGTTCGTGCTGTTGCTGCTGTTACTAACACCTGTATTACTACTGCTACTACTGTTACTGCTGCTGCTCGTGCTGTTGCTGCTATTACTAACACCTGTATTACTACTGCTACTACTGTTACTGCTGCTGCTTCCGCTGTTGCTGCTATTACTAACACCTGTATTACTACTGCTACTACTGTTACTGCTGCTGCTTCCGCTGTTGCTGCTATTACTAACACCTGTATTACTACTGCTACTACTGTTACTGCTGCTGCTCGTGCTGTTGCTGCTGTTACTAACACCTGTATTACTACTGCTACTACTGTTACTGCTGCTGCTCGTGCTGTTGCTGCTGTTACTAACACCTGTATTACTACTGCTACTACTATTACTGCTGCTGCTCGTGCTGTTGCTGCTGTTACTAACACCTGTATTACTACTGCTACTACTATTACTGCTGCTGCTCGTGCTGTTGCTGCTGTTACTAACACCTGTATTACTACTGCTACTACTGTTACTGCTGCTGCTCGTGCTGTTGCTGCTGTTACTAACACCTGTATTACTACTGCTACTACTATTACTGCTGCTGCTTCCGCTGTTGCTGCTGTTACTAACACCTGTATTACTACTGCTACTACTGTTACTGCTGCTGCTCGTGCTGTTGCTGCTATTACTAACACCTGTATTACTACTGCTACTACTGTTACTGCTGCTGCTTCCACTGTTGCTGCTGTTACTAACACCTGTATTACTACTGCTACTACTGTTACTGCTGCTGCTCGTGCTGTTGCTGCTATTACTAACACCTGTATTACTACTGCTACTACTGTTACTGCTGCTGCTTCCGCTGTTGCTGCTGTTACTAACACCTGTATTACTACTGCTACTACTGTTACTGCTGCTGCTCGTGCTGTTGCTGCTATTACTAACACCTGTATTACTACTGCTACTACTGTTACTGCTGCTGCTTCCGCTGTTGCTGCTGTTACTAACACCTGTATTACTACTGCTACTACTGTTACTGCTGCTGCTCGTGCTGTTGCTGCTGTTACTAACACCTGTATTACTACTGCTACTACTATTACTGCTGCTGCTCGTGCTGTTGCTGCTGTTACTAACACCTGTATTACTACTGCTACTACTATTACTGCTGCTGCTCGTGCTGTTGCTGCTGTTACTAACACCTGTATTACTACTGCTACTACTGTTACTGCTGCTGCTCGTGCTGTTGCTGCTATTACTAACACCTGTATTACTACTGCTACTACTGTTACTGCTGCTGCTTCCGCTGTTGCTGCTATTACTAACACCTGTATTACTACTGCTACTACTATTACTGCTGCTGCTTCCGCTGTTGCTGCTGTTACTAACACCTGTATTACTACTGCTACTACTGTTACTGCTGCTGCTTCCACTGTTGCTGCTGTTACTAACACCTGTATTACTACTGCTACTACTGTTACTGCTGCTGCTCGTGCTGTTGCTGCTATTACTAACACCTGTATTACTACTGCTACTACTGTTACTGCTGCTGCTTCCGCTGTTGCTGCTGTTACTAACACCTGTATTACTACTGCTACTACTGTTACTGCTGCTGCTCGTGCTGTTGCTGCTATTACTAACACCTGTATTACTACTGCTACTACTGTTACTGCTGCTGCTTCCGCTGTTGCTGCTGTTACTAACACCTGTATTACTACTGCTACTACTGTTACTGCTGCTGCTCGTGCTGTTGCTGCTGTTACTAACACCTGTATTACTACTGCTACTACTATTACTGCTGCTGCTCGTGCTGTTGCTGCTGTTACTAACACCTGTATTACTACTGCTACTACTATTACTGCTGCTGCTCGTGCTGTTGCTGCTGTTACTAACACCTGTATTACTACTGCTACTACTGTTACTGCTGCTGCTCGTGCTGTTGCTGCTATTACTAACACCTGTATTACTACTGCTACTACTGTTACTGCTGCTGCTTCCGCTGTTGCTGCTATTACTAACACCTGTATTACTACTGCTACTACTATTACTGCTGCTGCTTCCGCTGTTGCTGCTGTTACTAACACCTGTATTACTACTGCTACTACTGTTACTGCTGCTGCTTCCGCTGTTGCTGCTGTTACTAACACCTGTATTGCTACTGCTACTACTGTTACTGCTGCTGCTCGTGCTGTTGCTGCTGTTACTAACACCTGTATTACTACTGCTACTACTGTTACTGCTGCTGCTTCCGCTGTTGCTGCTGTTACTAACACCTGTATTACTACTGCTACTACTGTTACTGCTGCTGCTTCCGCTGTTGCTGCTATTACTAACACCTGTATTACTACTGCTACTACTGTTACTGCTGCTGCTCGTGCTGTTGCTGCTGTTACTAACACCTGTATTACTACTGCTACTACTGTTACTGCTGCTGCTCGTGCTGTTGCTGCTGTTACTAACACCTGTATTACTACTGCTACTACTATTACTGCTGCTGCTCGTGCTGTTGCTGCTGTTACTAACACCTGTATTACTACTGCTACTACTGTTACTGCTGCTGCTTCCGCTGTTGCTGCTGTTACTAACACCTGTATTACTACTGCTACTACTGTTACTGCTGCTGCTTCCGCTGTTGCTGCTATTACTAACACCTGTATTACTACTGCTACTACTGTTACTGCTGCTGCTCGTGCTGTTGCTGCTATTACTAACACCTGTATTACTACTGCTACTACTGTTACTGCTGCTGCTTCCGCTGTTGCTGCTATTACTAACACCTGTATTACTACTGCTACTACTGTTACTGCTGCTGCTTCCGCTGTTGCTGCTGTTACTAACACCTGTATTACTACTGCTACTACTGTTACTGCTGCTGCTTCCGCTGTTGCTGCTGTTACTAACACCTGTATTACTACTGCTACTACTGTTACTGCTGCTGCTTCCGCTGTTGCTGCTATTACTAACACCTGTATTACTACTGCTACTACTGTTACTGCTGCTGCTCGTGCTGTTGCTGCTATTACTAACACCTGTATTACTACTGCTACTACTGTTACTGCTGCTGCTTCCGCTGTTGCTGCTATTACTAACACCTGTATTACTACTGCTACTACTGTTACTGCTGCTGCTTCCGCTGTTGCTGCTGTTACTAACACCTGTATTACTACTGCTACTACTGTTACTGCTGCTGCTCGTGCTGTTGCTGCTATTACTAACACCTGTATTACTACTGCTACTACTGTTACTGCTGCTGCTTCCGCTGTTGCTGCTGTTACTAACACCTGTATTACTACTGCTACTACTGTTACTGCTGCTGCTCGTGCTGTTGCTGCTGTTACTAACACCTGTATTACTACTGCTACTACTATTACTGCTGCTGCTCGTGCTGTTGCTGCTGTTACTAACACCTGTATTACTACTGCTACTACTATTACTGCTGCTGCTCGTGCTGTTGCTGCTGTTACTAACACCTGTATTACTACTGCTACTACTGTTACTGCTGCTGCTCGTGCTGTTGCTGCTATTACTAACACCTGTATTACTACTGCTACTACTGTTACTGCTGCTGCTTCCGCTGTTGCTGCTATTACTAACACCTGTATTACTACTGCTACTACTATTACTGCTGCTGCTTCCGCTGTTGCTGCTGTTACTAACACCTGTATTACTACTGCTACTACTGTTACTGCTGCTGCTTCCGCTGTTGCTGCTGTTACTAACACCTGTATTGCTACTGCTACTACTGTTACTGCTGCTGCTCGTGCTGTTGCTGCTGTTACTAACACCTGTATTACTACTGCTACTACTGTTACTGCTGCTGCTTCCGCTGTTGCTGCTGTTACTAACACCTGTATTACTACTGCTACTACTGTTACTGCTGCTGCTTCCGCTGTTGCTGCTATTACTAACACCTGTATTACTACTGCTACTACTGTTACTGCTGCTGCTCGTGCTGTTGCTGCTGTTACTAACACCTGTATTACTACTGCTACTACTGTTACTGCTGCTGCTCGTGCTGTTGCTGCTGTTACTAACACCTGTATTACTACTGCTACTACTATTACTGCTGCTGCTCGTGCTGTTGCTGCTGTTACTAACACCTGTATTACTACTGCTACTACTGTTACTGCTGCTGCTTCCGCTGTTGCTGCTGTTACTAACACCTGTATTACTACTGCTACTACTGTTACTGCTGCTGCTTCCGCTGTTGCTGCTATTACTAACACCTGTATTACTACTGCTACTACTGTTACTGCTGCTGCTCGTGCTGTTGCTGCTATTACTAACACCTGTATTACTACTGCTACTACTGTTACTGCTGCTGCTTCCGCTGTTGCTGCTATTACTAACACCTGTATTACTACTGCTACTACTGTTACTGCTGCTGCTTCCGCTGTTGCTGCTGTTACTAACACCTGTATTACTACTGCTACTACTGTTACTGCTGCTGCTTCCGCTGTTGCTGCTGTTACTAACACCTGTATTACTACTGCTACTACTGTTACTGCTGCTGCTTCCGCTGTTGCTGCTGTTACTAACACCTGTATTACTACTGCTACTACTGTTACTGCTGCTGCTCGTGCTGTTGCTGCTATTACTAACACCTGTATTACTACTGCTACTACTGTTACTGCTGCTGCTTCCGCTGTTGCTGCTATTACTAACACCTGTATTACTACTGCTACTACTGTTACTGCTGCTGCTTCCGCTGTTGCTGCTGTTACTAACACCTGTATTACTACTGCTACTACTGCTACTGCTGCTGCTTCCGCTGTTGCTGCTGTTACTAACACCACAACTGCCCTCAGCACCATGATACCTTTGATGGACAAATACACTTCAACGCTTGAATTTGTTCTCAACCTTTTCTGCCTCTACTCTCTGTAGTGCCACATAAAAATGCTGCTAGATAAAAGGCATATAAACAACATATGTTGTTATGCTGGTAGCAACATAAACAATAACTCACACTATTACAACCAACTCACCTAAATTTATTGAGCACTAAAAGGCACTGTGGTGAACACCTTCCATGTCTCATGCCATTTAGTTTTCATAATAATTCCATGCTGTAGGGATTATTATGTCTATTTTGCAAATAAGTAAACAGAGCCTTAGCAACCTTAAATAACATTTCAGTGTCTCCCAGCTAAAGAGAGGCAGAACCCATCTGTGTCTGGTTACAAAATCACTCTGCTCAGCCACAGTGTTAAGACTGCCAGTCTTGGCCCATGGTAAATACTCACCCCAGGACTACCTATACTCCTCTGCGAAATCCCACACTTAACCTCCACTTCACTCACTCACACCTTCTCTTTCCTGCTCAGGTTTTCACCAAACCCATCTAAGTTAAATCCCTCCATATTAGTTTCCTAGGGATACAATAAAAAAGTCTCATAAACTGGGTAGCTGAAAACAACAGAAATTTGTCTCATTCTTCTGGAGACCAAAAGTCTGAAATCAAGGTGCCAGCAGGGCTATGGTCCCTCAGAAACCTATAGGGAATTATGATTCCTTGATTCTTTTAGCTTCTGGTGTTTGCTGTAAGTCCTTGGCATTCCTTGCTTGTAGATGTATCACTCTGACCTCTACCTCCATCATCACATACGGCTGTCTTCCTCCTGTGTGTCTGTCTCTGTGTCTCTTCTCTTCTAAGGACTCCATTTAGATTAGATTAAGGGCCCACTCTACTCCACTATGACATCATTTAATTTAAATCTTTGTTACACGTGCAAAGATCCTATTTCTAACAAGTTCACATTCCAGGCAGCAAGGGGTTAGGGCTTCAACATGTCTTTGAGTGGGTGGGGACACAATTCAATCTATATCATCCTCCAGTGAGCGCTCATACACACACACACACACACACACACACACACACACACACACACACACCATTTTATTTAACAGCTCGAGGCCATCCAACCATATCACTCTCATCTTTGATGTACATTTCAGCATAAGTGCAGACATATGTGAGGCACAGGGAGGAGACTTGGCTCTTGCCTACTGTCTTAGATGAGGAGATCTGAGATTCTGGCCTAACCCTACCACTTTCCAGGTATAGGATTTTGATTAATTTACCTACCTGATCTAAGACTTTGTTTACACAATGTAGGATGGAAATAATAACTTTTCTTTTTTTTACAGTCCCTATGAAGGTCTAACAACCTAAGGAAAAATATTTAAATGAAAAACTGTTTATACAGACCCTGAAGGATGTACAGTATTTTCAAAGGTTAAATAATATAACTTTTACCTCTTCTGGTCATTGATCTCAGGAAGGGGCCAGTTTTCTTCTTCCCTGAGTCTGTTGTCCGCCTCTTGAAGGATTTTTCTTCTTTATGATACTTCTCAATTTTAGTATCTCCACGTTTTCCCCTCAACTGAATTGCCTTCAAATATGTTGCTTTTTCTAATCCTGAAATGATTTTTAAGTGGCCCTACTCACTGCTTTTGCTTGTCTCCTTCCCTTCATAGCCAAACTGCTAGAGAGATGTTTTTAACTGTGTTCCCATTTCCTTTTAACTGATTCTCCTGATATTTCTTTGGCATCCATGTCACCTGTCAACTGAGCTGCCTTTATGAAAGTCACAATGACATTTAAAAATCTTGGTATTGAAAGCAACTGGCTGCGTGCCAACGTGTCTTTTCTTGGTCTCTTGGTCTCTAGGCCTCTTGACAATTCCGTTGGTATCCCAACTGGCCGCCCCTCCTTCTGGTTGTTCTCTTTATTTTGACTTCTGTGATATGATAGAAGACTCGGTCCTCTTGCCTCTGTGAATAAGACCTCTCAATCCTATTGCTTCTACACAGAGAGCTTTTCCTCTCTGTCCTGTAGATGGGTGTTCCCCAGTCCTCAGACTTTCATAATGTGTCCTTTATTTAATTTCTCTGGAAGATTTTTTATGGCTTCGACTAACACCTACTATTCATCTTCCCGCACTTCCTTCTTGCTGTGTACCCATCCCATATTTCTGGCTGAAAATGGAAACTCCTCACCAGCACTTGACATACTTGCATGCTGCCTCTGCAACTCCCTCAGACTCCATGGGTCTAAAACATAAACGACAAACTTCCTTTTCCCTTCCTCACCCTTCCCTTCACCGAAGCAATCTTTACTAAACTCCCCATTGCTATAGATGTTCTTTTAGTGTCACGTCTCTGGAATCATCTTTGACTACTCCGTTCTATTTGCTTCTCTCTCCAAATCCTTCCCGGAGCCTTAAGATTTGTTTTCCCCTCCTCGGTCCACAAACTGTACCCACCAAAATCTGAATGATAACACATCTCCTGGGGGACTGTTTTCCCTCTTTGCTCTGACTTTTCTAGCTAAAAGTGCAATTAGGTGCCTCTCTGCTTCAGTAACTCCTGATAACTAGCAGTTTTCATCAATGTGTGATCTTGACTAATTTCTTAAGTTTTTTTCATGACTTTGTAAATATGAACACCTTGCCAGAAGTTGTTAGTCTCTTTAATCTCGCTTAAAACAGAATTTCCTCCTCAAATCCTTGCAGTCAGAAGGAATATCATAGAATGTTTTGGAAAAAAAGAATAACAACACCATACTAGAAATTGGGAATGGGCCTTATTAATTCCTGTCCACTGACCTAACCCAGCTCACCTAATACTTGCAAACTCATTTACTCAAATATGCTCAATTCTAAAAACAAAAGAGTAAAAATTTCAAGGATCTCCTAAACCATTCAATCCATAAAAATCTGAGTCTCTGCTAAATGCAAGGTACTTAGATCATTACTGAGCAGAGATTAAAGTATAAGGCAGTTTCTCAGTCAACTACCTCACAAATGAATGTCAGTTATTTACCAGAACACAGTATATTATACTGTCCCATAATCTTTCCCAGGAGATACACTGGTGGTCAATTGTCGTATAACAAACAACCTGATTCCCTGACTATTCTACATAAATTACGTGGGAATGCAAGAAGGTGAAAGAGAGAAGTCAAACAACATTTGTTTGCACATTACTACTACTAAGAGGTAGGCACTCTGTTAGGGACTTTAATGCATTAAAGATTAAAGATTTAAGATTTAAGATTACCTGCATAAGATTTAAGATTACCTGCATAAGATCAGGTAATCTTCACATGAGTGTGGTAAGCATTTTCCACTTCCATTTTACAGAGGAGGAAAGGAATGTTTGAAGACAATAAAAATCTCCAAGAATTAACTTTTAAAACAAGTCAACAATGTGGCAACATGGATGGACCTTCACTTACTTACCAAGTGAAGTCAGACAGAGAAAGACAAATATCATATGATATTGCTTATATGTGGGATCTAAAAAAAATGATACAAATGAACTTATTTACCTAACAGAAATAGATTCACAGATATAGAAAAGAAACTTATTGTTATCAAAGGGGAAAGAGGGGGGAGGGATAAAACAGAAGTTTGGGATTAAAATATACACACAACTATATGTTAAACAGATAACCAACAAGGACCTATGGTATAGCACAGGGAACTACACTCAATAACTTGTAATAAACTATAATGGAAAAGAATCTAAAAAGGAAGATATATATATATACACATATATGTGTACATATATATATATGTAGGTATGTATGACTGAATCACTTTGCTGTACACCTGAAACTAACACAACATTGTAAATCAACTATATTTCAATAAAAAATAAAATAAAATAAAGTAAGTCAACAGAAATTGATTGTTTTCTGTGGTGGTTGTTGGGATATCAGGATGATTAAGATAGACACAGCCTTTGCCCTGGAGGGATACAGATATTAACAGTAATAAAATAATTCAGATTTGAATCAAATCATCCAGACACCAGAGTCCTAACCCCTACTCTAAGTAACACTGTCTCCTTTTCCATTCTTCTTTCACTTCCTGGAGTATGAAGAAGTGTCTCCTCCAAGCTCCAGAGAACTTATTTCTGTGACCTGGACACTTCTCAGGTGAGCACCTGTGTGTATCTGTAGCACATTAACAGTCCAGGTTCATTTTGATCTTCCTATGTGGGTTCAGCCTCTGTCTGGCCACCCCACCCCTTCCCATCAGTCTACAGCTGTCTTCTGCCAAGTCTACAGCCAAAGCAGGCTGTAGTAGTTGGCAGGTCAGACAGGGATCTAGACTCAATTCCACAATCCTACGTCTGGTATCCACTCACTTGCAGTCAGGTCCCAGGGCCAATCACATGTGGAAAGAGAGGCTGTTTCTGCCCATCTCTTACAGCAGGTGCATTGCTCATAGGGTTGAGTTGGGTTGATGATCTCAACTCAGATCATTAGTTTTCTCTGGAACTGGAGCTCACTCCTGAGTCTTCTGGGGTTTGACTAACCTTAAAACCTCTTCCTATTTATTCCAAGCCCCCTCTCTTTCTCTGGAATGTTGTTCCTTGTCCAATAACTGGTGGAGAGCCTGTTTCAATCTCAACAGCTCTCCTCAGAACAAAGATGCTGTCACCCACCAGAAATGAGAGCTGGGCGAGGATTCCAGAGACCTTGTGTGTTGGCATGGAAGGGATGGAGGGAAGAGGGGCCTTTAGGATAAGGCTCTTCAGTGTTAACCTGCCTTGGAAGACAACAGAGAAATGGACAGAGGTTCCAGAAAACATCTGTGATTCCTTTACAGAAATGAGATGGAAGATAGAACCACTTTCATCAAAACATCTCTTCCAGTTCAGAAATATTATTAGGGATATCTAGTTAGTTGAGTTTACAGCATTAGAAAAAGTACAGTGGAGAACCATTCTGTGTTTTGAGAACATCAGAGTAGAACTTCATGGCAAAGCATCTAAGGCCCTTTTGACTGCTCCCTACAGACATCTCCATTCTCATCCACTGAGGCCCCCCCATCCTCAGACTCTACTCACTATCAGTCCCATCTTCCTGAAGATCCCACATGCCTCAAGGTTATTTGTGACTCCCTAAACATGTCCCCCCTCTTTCAAGAATATCTTCCTTCCTTCTCTCCTCTCCTACAGGCTCCCTGTTCTCTGTTTTCACTGGTTTGACTCATTGGAAAGTTCTCACTTATCCTTTAAATCCTGCCCAAAATTTACCTCACCTGTGAAGACTTTTCTTTCTGCTTCCCCTCTCCAACCAAGCACTCCCTGCTCTTTAATACTTCTGGACTTTTACATATGTATATCACTGCAAATATCACACTCTTAATAGGGTCATTTCTTTATGGCCGGGCATGCATACCCCTAGAATGCCTCATGGGCAGCAACTGTGTTCTTTCACCTGTGTATCCAGCATAGTGCCTGGACACATGCAGTAACTGTGGATCCAAAAGGGTTTGCTTGGTGTGCATTTCCAACCATATAGTGAGGAGTAGCTGTGAGGGAGAAGGCAAGTCAAGGGGATATATTTACATGCAAACATCAATTGTGATGAATGAATTTGTAAGTCTGAGACTGGGGGAACCAACTGACTCATGCACATATCAAAATCACCTCTGGCTGTTTAGCTAAATCCATGGGTTTGGGTTCAATCACTTAGGGAAATTCAGGATATCCTGATTTGATGGGGCTTGGACACTAAAACTTTTTTAAGAACTCCATGGGTGATTCTAATGCTAAGGCAAAGTTAAGAATTCTATTAATCATTTCAAAGACGGACCCCTTTTTCTCTTTGTAGGTTCTTTTAAGATAAATTTCAGCCCACTGCTTGAGTGGATTTTTCTAAGTACCAAATAGAGTGGTTAGAATTAGGAAGAGAGATGGTGTGGGTGTGTGTGTGTGTGTGTGCGCACGCACATGTGTGTACATATATATTATATATGACAAAGCTAATTTGCTATGGGAAAAGAAACCATTTGGACTACATTCTTTTAGAAACTGAGTGAGGTGTATAGAGAAAAAAATTCAACATAAAAGTGAACAAGTTGTCATATGCTTAGGCTAAAAGTCAGGAGACCCGAGTTTTCATCCTGCCTCTGTCACTAATTAGCTATTTGCCCTTAGAATTATAATCAAAGCCATTTATTCTGAGAGTACATTAAAGTTTACAAAGTGTTTTTCCATATGTTGATTGATCTGAGAAGCAAGCAAGAGAGCTATTTTCCCATGCTTTCAGAGTTGAAAAATAATAAGCCTTGGAGTGGATAAGTAGCTTGAACATGGGTATGGCCAGTTAATATGAATTAGTATACATGATAGAGATGGAATTGACTCTAAGTCAGAAACTTAAACTATATGTTTTCTATAATTCCTACCAAACACAATGACAAGTATTACCGTGTTAGTTTAAAAAGACTCACTTAAAATGCTTGTCACGGGGCTTCCCTGGTGGCGCTGCTACTGAAGCCTGTACACCTAGAGCCTGCACTCCACAACAAGAGAAGCCACTGCAATGAGAAGCCCGCGCTCCACAACGAAGAGTAGCCCCCGCTCACCTCAACTAGAGAAAGCCCACTTGCAGCAACAAAGACCCAACGCAGCCGAAAATAAAATTTATTTAAAAAATAGCTCTCACAACTTATATTGGCCTATACTTTCTTTTTGCTATTGTGCTTCCAATAGGTATTTCCAACACCATGGAATTTGGAACTAACCCCATTAAGGTTACAGGAGTCTAAGACTATCCCATGATCATTGACTGGCAGAAATGCCACGCATTTAAATATTCAACTGTATTTATATAAAACAAAAAAAGAATCTGGAGAGTTTTTTATAAAGGACCTAAAAGGGCACAAAAGCCTATTAGAACACAGAGAATATATTTGTTCATCATAGAGAGCTGATTTTACCTTGAAATGAAAGAAAATGTTACAGGGCCATGCAAGAGAAATGTATCTGGAGAAAGAATCAGAGTCACATTTATAGCCCCAGATCCCACTACTCCAGTTATCTCATATCTAAACTTTCCAGTAGCCTCCTGCCTGTTCTGCCCATCTTTTAGCCCCATCTGGCTTCCATGCTTTTATTCTACTGGAGTGATTTTTAAAAACTCACCTCCCCTAAAAAATCTTCAATTGTCCCCACTGCCTGTAGGACAAGGACCAAGCTCCTGGGCAGAGCGCACATGACATTTCTTTTTCTAGCTACTTTTTTTTTTTTTTTTTGCGGTACTCGGGCCCCTCACTGTTGTGGCCTCTCCCGTTGCGGAGCACAGGCTCCGGACGCGCAGGCTCAGCCGCTCCGCGGCATGTGGGATCCTCCCGGACAGGGGCACGAACCCGCGTCCCCTGCATCGGCAGGCGGACTCTCAACCACTGCACCACCAGGGAAGCCCTCTAGCTACTTTTGATGCTTATCTTTTTCTATCACCTCACCTGACCCTCATAATCTAGACAGACTGGATAAGTTCAACTTCAATTAATCCTTCAAGAACTACCCATATATTTGCACATTATCTTCTCCTTTGCTTATAATAACCTTCCTTGGTCCATCTGCTTGGCCAAAAATAACCAACCCCTTAAGATCTGGTTCATGCGTTGCCTTCTCTGGTACTGTAGACAAAAGTTAAGCACTTTCTCTTCTGTGTGTCCAAAAGGCCTCATTCTGATCAATTTCCCTTTTGAGACTGAGAGCTTCTTGCAGTGAGGTCCAGGTATCACTCAACTTGTTCCTCACCAGCCCCACATGCCATGTTTAGCACATATTGGAAGTATAATCATATTTGCTGATCAAATGAACATTTTAGAGACAAGCTGGAGTTTAGGAGTAAATACAGACCTCCAGCAAAGAAAGAACACCAGTGAGAAAAAAAAAAGAGAGAGGAAAAAAACCCTCCTCTGAGCTGGCTCCTGACAGGCTTCAGTACAGAGAAATTTGGACTCAAGCATTCTGAGAAATGGGGCTAATTAATCAAAGCAACACTAGAGAGTAAGATGACTTTAGGTCATTTAGTCCTGCCAGGACTATAATATTCCCCACAGTATATTTCCTAGTGTATTATCCTGTCACACTTTAAATATTCTCAGTAATGGGGCCTTTCAGAGGTGCTGATTAATAGGGTTTAAAGAAAGACTGCAAGAGGAAAGCTGCTCGACAAGGAGAGAGAGATGGGCAACGTGATGTCTTTGAGTCTAGAAGGTGAAACGGTCATTCCCTATAGGTTATGTGTGCTGGAGACAGGCAAGAAAACCTTTGGTTGTAACGTAGCTAAACGCCAGATGAGAAAACCCCTACTCACTCAAAAGGACTAGCTATTAGTCAAATGCCCACGAAGATTGTATTACATGTAGTGTGTGTTTTTCTCTCTCTTTCTCTCTCATTGCAGCAGAAGTGAAAATCTACTTAGTCTTAAAGAAAGGAGAACTGGTGTATTTTTACAAAACCTTCCCACATTTGAACTCATTTGAGACATAACCAGCCGGACTGCCAAATCTCTCGCTTCAAGATAGAGCAAACCCAGAGCTGAATCAATGTGGTATTTTCATGGGCTTTAAAAACAAAACAAAAAAAACCTGGAACCCAATGTTTCCAGGCCAAGTATTTTTTGTTCGAGGTAATCATTTATTTATCTTGTTAAAAATTTACTGATCCAACAGAGACCTGACAAATCAAACAATATGCAAAACTCATACCAAGGAAACACAAAGCTAGATTTGTCATTATTTGTCCTGTTAGAAATTTTCCAGTCTGGGTAGCCTGAATTTCAATATTACTTTGAGAATGTGTGGTCTACCAAACTGTTGTAGATTACTGGGCCTGTTAAGTACTGTTAATTTAAGTCAAGTAGACCTAAACGTCTTTAGAAAATGAGGTGGCTAGAAGTGACTGGAAGTTCCCCAAGTCCACATGTTCCTTTCTTAATTCCCAGGCACTGCCTGACTCTCTCAACCACTAATCTTGTGGGTTCGAGCAATGTCCCCGGAATGGTCCAGCCAAATGAAGTAGCTCTGACTGTAATGGCTACTTACAAGTTGCACACAGGGTTAGTGCATCAAATTAGCTAGTTCCCAAGTAAGAATACGAACGAATGGGATAAACACCAAACACAGTTTGATAGGAACAAAAAAAAAATCCTGGTTATGGTGGGAGTGGATTTTAAAGGTGTTATCCTTTGACATGATGAGGACACAGGGACTGCTTGGGGTAGAAGGAATCACCAAACTAAAACTCTCTTAATCTCATATTTTGTCTAGGGAAGACCTTAGTAGTAAAAACTTTCAGGTCACCAGTTCTAAAAGGAGAAAAATGAGAAGACCAACATGAATTATTTCACACACAGCCAAATTAGAATGAACCATTGTTCTTTAGTGAAACAGATGTTGGATTGAATCATGAATCTATTACTTTCTAGCTAGTGACCTTAGGCAAGTTAATTATTTTCCTTAATCCTTACATGGATGAGAATAAAATGAGACAATGTATGTAATAAGCTTCTCCTTCTCTATGTATTCATGTATAATTTTTTGAATAGAAAAGAGTGATTCATTAAAGAAACCATAAGATTACACCTCTGTTCACCTCATCAGTGTCTCACACGGTGTCTGGCCCAACTGGAGGCGATCAATAAATATTCACTGAGTATATTACTGAATGAATTGTCTAAAGAAAAAGAGAAGATTCATCCATGATTAGTGGTGATAAAGAAATGATAGTGACAACTAAAATGGAAGTCAAGAAGAATTAAGGGAGGTAAAGAAACTATGATTCACATGAGAATGGAAACAACTAAAGAAACAATGGAAAAGTTGGAAAGATGGAAGGAAGGAGAAAAGAAGAAAGGAAGGAAAGAAGAAAGAAAGGAAGGGGAAATCATGAAATTGAGTATAAACAATCAGTTTTTCACATTAGCAGGTGCTGAATAGGTTTATACCATTTTTTATTCCTCTTTTGGTTCCTATGGGGCATTATTAAGGATGAAAGAAAACCAATGGGATTTAGAAACAAAAACTCGTCTGCTACACCAAGTCGGTGCCTTGCTGATAAAATCCTGGCCAGCTCCTCAGTGTTTCTGAAAGCTGTTTTGTGCTCTGAAACACCTCATGCAGACACTTCACAGAGAACACCATCTTCTCCATGGGAAGGGCATGGGTGGCACAGAGCAGAACTGCTTCTGGAATTCTCTCAGCTGAGAAATGCAGATAATACCATGGGTCAACCAGTGTTTGGAAGCCTTATTTCTCAAGACGGTCATTCTGTTTAAGATTTATGGATTGAAAATCCACTGAAAGAAAAGAAGGGAGTAAGAAGGGAAATATCACTTAATATTGTTCCCTTGGAGTAACTGTCTTTTCTTCATTTAATCCCCCTCTAACCTATAAAGGTCATTATTACTATTATTATTATATAGATGATAAAATTGAAGCTCTGAAAATTTCCACAGTTTGTCCAGCTTTACACAGCTACCAAGTTGTGGAGCTTATACCCACACTCTGATGTCTGTGGAGCAGAACAGGAGTAACATCTGTCTTACTTCTACTCTATGGCACATACTTCATATACAGTTTCTTATTTGATAACAAAGGCCCTATCAGTCAGGCTTTGTTTTTGCCATATGACAATAAGAAAAAGTCCAACTCACATACTCAAAGTGAGGATTCACTTAAAAGCACTGGAAGTTCCACATCTTGGAAACCCTCTCATTCCACCCAAACTGGGATAGTTGGTCACCCTAACATCCACGGCTTCAAGGTCAACATATATTTCACAATACTCAGGACTTCCAAGGTACAGAGACAACACTGGTAGATTGTGAGCTCTTGGCCTGAAGTAGTAAAATTATGGGAAGCTCCAAATCCACTCTTCAAAAAAACACAAAACTACAGTGAAAGTGAAGTTGCTCTTCCTTTTCTCCTTTACTGTCACCATTGCCATCACCAGAAGCACAAGAGTTAATATTGCTGGTGCACCTACTATGTACCAGGCCTCATACTCAACACTTCAAATCCAACATCTTTGTCAGTGCACCCCAATAGGTTTTCTATTATGAATTCAGAGAAAATGGTAATAGTTGTAGGGCACACTGAAATAAAAGGACAAGTTGTCAGAGACAACCAGTCAAGTGCTCCAATGTTCCCAGAATTTGCTGCCCATCTACAAGGCTAAAATGCTCACTATTTAACCCAGTTAACTGTGCAGAGGACTCTGGCTGGACCACTCTGTTCTAACTTATTTAAATTCTCACCAAGACCTATTTTCAAGTTCAAGAAACTGGGACTTAGGAAGGATTATCAAGGTTCCACAGCTAATACGTGTTGGAGCTGGCTTTGAGGCAGATTACATGGGATTTGTCTAAGAAAACATAGAAAGCAATTACAAATTTTGAGGAAAAAATGGACATCAGTGTATGCTCAGAGATTCAATGCAGATATAGACACTAATAAAGAATAATATACATGATATATACTATAGAACATATAGTATGCAATATAACATAATATAATGTAATCTATAGCTGTATATAATAATCATTAACCATATGCTATAAATTATAAATTACAATTCATATAATTAAATGTTATATAAGCTATGTATAGTATAATAAATATAGAATACTAACAATACAACAATAACAAGCACTTATATATTATTTTCTATGCATCAGCACTGTTGTAAGTCCTTTCAAATGTAATTTAACTCAATTCACCCTCACAGCAATCCTACAAAATAGATGCTGTTATTCCCATTTTACAAGTAGGGAAGGGGAGGCACAGAGAGGTTATGTGCCTTGCTTAAGTCCACATAGCTAGCAAGTATTAGAGCTAGAGATTGGACACAGCCAGCTCCAGAGTCCTTATTTATTTATTTATTTATTTTGTGGTATGCGGGCCTCTCACTGTTGTGGCCTCTCCCGTTGCGGAGCACAGGCTCCGGACGTGCAGGCTCAGCGGCCATGGCTCACGGGCCCAGCCGCCCCGCGGCATGTGGGATCTTCCCAGACCGGGGCACGAACCCGTGTCCCCTGCATCAGCAGGCGGACTCTCAACCACCGCACCACCAGGGAAGCCCCAGAGTCCTTATTTTTAATTGTTACACCACCGTGGCCTGTGAAAGTAATCTGAGGTACACTTCTTGGAATTTCCAGGCCCAGGACACATATTTCATACAGTATTAACAACTTGATTCTTCTTTGGGGAACTTCAGTCTTGTTCAGTCACTTCTTAAGTGAAATCTCTCCCTAATTTTTCTCTCCCAGGTCACGTTTCCCCTTCTTGTTTAGAGTGTCGTGCCCCACCCCCTCCGGCCTCCTTAAGATTGATCTGGTAGGGTCCATCTGCGGTGGTCAAGATGGCTTCAGGTTACAGCTTGATCCCCACTTAGGACATAATTACGTTCTCATTGTCTGAGTCATGGACCAAATGGTATTACAATATATTGTCTCTGGAGGAAAAGCTAGCTCTAAGTCTCTGGAATTTCTCTTCCTGTTTCCAGAGGCCACACACCATTCCTTCCAATCCCTAATCCCCAACAGGCCTCCAGTCAGTAGAACTAAGGTATAAATATACTGGGCCTTGAGCTCTGATGAGTTCTGGCAGGAAGAATTCTCTGGGGAAGGAGGCCCTGAGCTCAGCGTAGACTCTAGTGGTGTTTTCCAGAGTCTGAGATGCTGCCGAGCCCTAACTCCAGCATTATGGGCTGTTTTGATTTTCCCAGCTGACGTGCCTGTCAAGAATTAATTAGGATGAGTATAGTGTGAATGGACTTTGGGGAATTATAAATGGGTTATAAAGGGCTCAGTGCTATAGTTGGTTATGGAAAGTCTTTCCTTTCCCCTGCATTTAGAGCAAAATTAGCATTTCATTTAGAAGAAGATACTTTTTTCCTTTGAAATATTGTGTGTTTTGCGGGGGGAGGGTAGAAAGGGGTAGGCATTTCAGAGAACAGTGAGAAAACCAATGAGCTTGTCACACCAAACCCAAGGGGCCATATTAGGTTCTTGATATCTTCAAAACAGCTATAAGTCATTCCAAGCAATTCCTGATTTTGTCTTCTATGAGATACATGTCCAGCCTGCTTCTAATGAGCACATGTCCACATCCGAGTCCTACCCATTTTAACTAGCTCATTGGCAGGTTCAGCAGAGGAGGTCAGATGGCCCTCAGACTGAGGAACTCTCTTCTCATGCCAAGAGGTGCTGTGTAGTGGGTAAGGTGAGCAGAGGAACTGGGGTCCTGAAGTAGGTCTGGGAAATGCTGGGAGAATTCACAGAGGAGGATCATGTACTGCTTTTGCTCTGTTAAGTCACTATCCTGTGAGTTAATAGAAAACTTCTGGGGTCTATTTTTCTGGTGCTCCTTATAGACATAAAATTCATTTTGAGAAAAAGGTGGTGGTGGTGGTTGTGGTGGAACATTCGTTTTCCTTTTTTCTTGTTTAAATAATGGATTGTTATAATTTGACATTGGCCCATGAGTGATAACAGCTCTGCTCAATTCACCTATTATTTCCGAGGCCAGAAAAGACCACTCAAGTCTTTGCAATCATTTTATCTAATGTGCTCTAGAAGCTCGGCACTGGGAGTCCCTCAGCCCCTTGCCGTGGGACCCTCCTGATGGCTCTGTCTCAACATTTCCCTTGTTGGCTAATCCAAACTTTTGCTGCTGTAGCTTCAAGCCCTTTTCGTATTCCATGGTTTCTGGCTGCCAATGCTTCTTTTCTCTGTGGATAGTGAGCTTGGAAAATAATCCTTCCGATGTGGCTTTGGTCCTTAGATACTAAGATCCTCTAGGACTTTCCTTCCATGTGGACATAAAAACTCAGGATCGTGCCCTCCACCCCACGCCTCCATGTTCCCTGCATGCCCCCTGTGATGCCTTTCCCAGGAACAGTCAGGAGCTATTTCTGTGCAAGAGAGAACAGTGCGACCCAGGTTGTTTGAGGTGTGTCTTGGGCCAGAGCCTAGAGAACAGGCATTGCTTGTGTTCCAGTTTAAGATCACATTAAATTGCAATCAGAACACATGAACAGCCTTCACATTTGGCTTTGCTTCCGTTAGTTTCGCATTGTTCCCGCTGCCAGATCTGTCGTGGTGGTGGTGATTGTTATTATTTTTCATTTGGGTTTTTTGTTGTGTTCTTGCCTCCACCATTGGCTTGATGCAGGAAACTAGCAAAAGGGGAAACATGGTGACTTAGAAATGGGTCAGAATGTTCTCCATTAAATCCTGATTCTGTCATTAACCAGTTGTGTGTCTGTGAACCCCATTTCAAAATGGCAAATAATGCTACTTACTGGGAGTTGTTTTTTATGATGACATGAGATATACCTAAAGCTTGTTATAGAGCATACACTTAACAGATGGCAGTCTCCTTGCCCCTTTCTCAGACTATCTAACATGTAAATAACTCATTTTGGAAATTATTGTGATTCTTTTAACTCACGTAACACTTTTTATTAATTTTAGATACACAAAGTTAATTACAAATTTACAGTGCTGAATTTTCTGCCCCTTCCCTTTGTCTAAACCTCTTTGTCTTCTGGCCCACAGTTGACTTTATTTTCTTAGGAGCAGCTTCTTTCCTGTCTCTTTCCCTGAGATATCCTCAACAAACCACTGGATGACTGACCAATACTAGACCAAACTGTCTTTCCCTATGCCTGTGGTCCTCAACTGTAGCACTGCTGACATGTGAGGTCAGATAATCCTTTGTTGTGGGGCTGTCCTGCGCATTGTAAGATGTTTAGCAGCATCCCTGACTCTACCCACTAGATGCCAGTAGCATCACCTTCCCTCCCCTGCTGTGACAACCTCAAATGTTCCTACGCACTGCCAAATGTTTCTTCGAGGGCATAATCACCCCAGATTGAGACCCACTGCACCACGCCCTTCCCATTCTCTGTCCTCCAAGAATTCCAAAATAAATGCGCTCCTTACCAAGAAGCAGAAGCAATATTGCCACATTGTTTAGAAAATTCCAAATTGCTAAAAGCTGAGGGAAAAGAGAGATGCCAGTGGCCTTACACGGTTCAAATGGATCACCCATGAGGTGCCAGAGTTTCCTCTAAACTTTTCTGAAATGACACAGGATAAACATTCATTGATGTACAGGTCAGTGCCACATATGACGCTTATTATGTTCAACAAATCTAAATTCCTTACCATTGTACTGCCCCTTCACATAGCTGGAGTTCCTACAAAAAAATTACAAAAGAAAATTCACTTCTCTAGGGACACTTTCCCTGATTTTGGAGTAACAGTTAATAATAATGCAAATAATTTGTCAAATACAGTAATAATTACTTTATATATCTTATATCATCAAAACCTTACAATAGCTCTGTGCTAAGTGCTTTACTATATCCTTTTTACAGATAAAGAAATCAAAGCTCAGAAAGGTTAAGGACAATAGCAACTAATTGAGTTGCAATTGAAACACAGGCCTGTCTTGCTACAAATGCTTAATCCTTAATCCTCACCTGGCCTGTATGTCATATCTCTCCATGAATTACATTTAGAGCACAATATTGAGATAATCTGCTTATTTATCTGTCCCTCCCATTAGACTGTGAACAACTTGAGGCCAGGAACAATCGTATGTATAGTCCCAGTTCCTACCTAAGACAGAGAAACAATCTCTTGATTAGTTTTCATGTGCTAAGTTGACATATTAAGCGCTAAGTATATGTTAGGCTTAAGGTAAATCAGGTAGAATGATATCACTATCTTGCGTTCTCTAACACTGAAATGTGGCTTTACTTTGTGATTTAAGGAATAGATGCTACAGATGTGTGGCTAAGCCTGGGCATTTACTCACTGAAGGTACATCAGGCAAGAGATATTAATGAGGCCCTGCCCAGTGCCCGGCTCTGTGCTAGAAACTGGGATCCAATGGTGACTTAGTAGAAGTAGGCTTTGCCATCATGAATTTCTGTCTGTTCAACACTGAAAGATTTGAAAAAACTCATTCAAAAAGTATCTGATTAATTTGAGAATGGGAATAGTTGTCCCAAGCAAAAAAAAAAAAAAAAAAAATATATATATATATATATATATATGATTTGAGATTGAGAGCTGGTGAGTTGGAACCTGAGAAAAGGAAAAAGTTCTGCCCACTGGTTCTGTATATGGAACCATTCAAGGAGACTTATAAACTTAGCATCCCTCAACAACAACAAAAAAGAACTTGACAAATTTAAATCCCTCTCTATCATCAAAAATATTTTCAGGATTTATTCCTATCATCTAAGGAGCTGTTGAATCTCCAAAGGAAATCAAGCTTAATTCTTCCAGAGCTTAATAGCATCCATGCGTTGTTGACAGGGCTTAAGTATTTCTCATCTTTAGCATAAACGGACCAAATTACAAGTCTCATTCCCCTTAAGTCTGTAGGATCTCTAAGTTCCTCTGTGGCTCTCTCCAGAGGGCATGTGGAATAACAACAGCAATGACCTATTTCTTGGTTCTTGTATTTTTTTCCCAGAGCACCTCAGCCACTTTAATCATAAATCCACCAGATCTTCATCTGGCACATATTGGTAGAGACTTTAAATCTCTGCTGTGATGAGAGACCTACACAATGATTAAAGACTAAAAAAATCTCCCTTTCTCTCTATAGATAGATAGATAGATAGATAGATAACAGATAGAGGTAAAAAGTGATATAGATATATGCAGGAAATGTTCTTGGGAATGTAGACCTTCCATTATGAGAGTTGTTAGAAAAGGAACATATCTTTCAATGGAAAATAAGGCATGGCATAAAGTGCACGGGTCCTGGCGTCTGCAGGCAGATCAAACAAACTAGAAATGGCTTATCATGAAACAACATGGCAGCAGATTTGGAATAGCAGGATATGAGTTCATTTATGAGGGTTATAATAGGTTTTTGTATATGTTTATGTAACTAAGGGGAAATAATGAATGGTTTTAAGGTAAGAAAAAACCACACATTTCTTTTCTGCTTCTCCCCAACATTTTTCCAAGAAAGAGTTTTGCTCCCAGATAGAATTTAGTAAAGGAACTGAGAAGAACTAAGAGATCTGTGATGGTTGTTACTACAGGAAGAAGCAGCCTTTGAAGCTGTGAGATGGTGAATGTGAGGGTCACTTTGAGGATGGGCCCGAAAGAAGCATCACACATAAAAGTTCAATTTTTTTGTCTGAAGACAAGCAGGTACGAAGAAGAGACATCTATTTCACACTCAATGGCCCTTTGCTGGAGAAATTTGCTTTAAAAAAAAAGCACCCCAACACATCTTTAGCTGATATTTCACTTATCTTGCCCTATAAAATGTCACCTGCTATACCTTAATTCAGCAACTGCTGCTTCTGATAAAAGTTATTGTCTCCTATCAGATCCTTCACTTCTCACTCTCTGGCCAGTCTTCCTGCTTCCATTCCCTTATATTCCACTTCCCTCTTTGTAAGTGACCTTCTTTTTTACCATCAGCCAGGTAAGTGTAGAGCAAATATTTTCAAATGGGGTAGACAGCATGCCAAACGTGTGCAGAAACTAGTTTGCCAGGAGGCGGTTGCTAGCATATGGCTCCTGCTTGAACCTGGCAGAGCTTGCGAAATTCCATCTTTAAATTATGTCTCACTTCTTAAAACCCCCCTAAAAACATAAGTGGCCAGTTTTCTAAGCCAAATGTTTAAGTCAGGTTAAGTGGAGTAGGAATAGCATAGTCTGATTCATGACGGAAAGCTCTGAATACCAAACATACATATGGAAGGCTCGTTCCCGGGTTCCAGATGTCAGGTCTTTCTCTCTCCTAGAAGCTCTTAAAGGAAATACTGGCCCTATCAAACCACTCCTCTTCAAGGGTGTACTATTTGCAAAGATATGGAAAAGACAGAAAGATAAAATAAAAATAAGTTTAAATATCCCTGATTCAAACGGTACACCAATAAACTCAAAAGTATCTCTATATGGTTTCAAACATTTTATAGTTCTGTGGCATACTTTTTTGCTACCTAAGGCCCATAAAAAATGTCCCAAAATAGTATGTGTAAATAACATGTGCCTATTAATTGCCAGGATCCATGACAAAAAGAATAATCTTCTATCAAATGACATCACTCAGATTATTTCATGGTGGTACAGGTATTTGCTAAAGAGAAACTGTTGTCCATCAGATACAGATTAGTAAACAAGCATGATATTGGTTACTATATAGCAAGAGATAAGAATAACGAAAAATTACTTGTGTTCTCAAAAGGAATCTGCTATTTTGAGAAGCCCAACATACCTGAATGTATTAAGCTGCATTTTATACCTGGGTAATTATGTGGGTATTTTTCTGTTCCTCACTGGAATCTTAATTTTCCAATCTAAACACTGCCAGTTATATGGTAATTAATCTTTGAGCTTTTTGATGACTTCAAGTATTATTAAGCAGTAATTTGCAGAACCATTTCATTCTAAGGTAATGATTAGTTTTATATGCAATTCCATTGCACTTTTCAGCTAAGAATTTCAAAACGGCTTACAGATTCAAGATGAAGGTATTGGGGCTTCATTTTTTTGTCCAAAGTCAACAAAAAATAGAAGTGAATGTCTAAGTGCTTATTCCATGTCCCCAACTGCCTTGAGCCTACAGACTTCCCCTAGAGCAAGAATTCTAGAACCTAGGTAATTCAATCACCACATCTGAAGATTTTTTTTTTAATTGGATGAGCTACTCTGAAAACAAGTGAAAGTGTTAAGAAATTGGTGTTTGTGGATTGACTGACTACATGAACTATCCTCATGTAAAGAGAAGAGGACGTTACCTTTCGTGCAGTTGCTTAGTCTGGGTTACTCTTGTAACACTCACCCTTTGGACTGGCCAATTTCCATGTGCTTTATGCATTTTTGAGGAAAGCAGAGTTAGATTTATTTAATACAGAAGAATAAAATTGTCTAAGGACTTCTGCCCATAACAAGAGGCCCCAGAAAGTTATAATTGCATTCAGATGCAAGGAAGTAGAGGTGATATTCAAGCTAGACAGGACTCTGGATCCACAGTTTGGCTACTATCCAGACACTGAGTGCTAGGAAAGAACCCTAGTGTAGAAGAAAGATTTCCCAAAAGGAAGACTCACCTCAGATAAATACATTAATTTTTTTACATTTCCCCAGATGCCCAAATGAAGATTGCCAAGCAAACGAGCTTCTTGCCAAACTCCTCATAAACTCGTCAGAGTCTCCCATTCAGGAGGTCTGCTTAAAACAACAACAATTTAAAAAGAGCAAAACAACAAACAAAAAAGCACCACCAACAACAATGCAATATCTGGTCTCCTGTTTTTTTCTTTCAGCTCTTCAATAAATATGAGACTCTGGGCTTCACAACCTAGGAATCTAAGTGCATTCCTTAGATATCTAGTCATATTACCTAGCATATATGTGGTATAAACAGGACAAGTTACTTAAATTGGCTATCCTTCAATTTTCCAAGGGCTAAATGTGAAAAATAATATTTATCACCTATGGCTGTTATAGCACTAAAGTATGGCATGTAAAGTGTCTAGCTTACTGCTATTACAGAGTAGTTGTCCATTCAGTGGGTGGAAACTAATCTTAGTAACAAAGGAAAGCAGGGTCCTCTTGATTCAAACTTCTAAGAATGTCCATGGATTAATAATTCTCCTGGGATGAAGAAAAAGACTGTTTGAGCATCCCATGTATTTTTTATGCAATCATTAAAGCATAATTCAGCTTTTACAGACATTATAGATTGACTCACTGGACTCTATTCCAACTGCTTTGTAGCATGCACCGTAAGTTTACCTAATGCTGGGAAGCTAAAGTCTAAATTTCCCTGACTCCCTCACAGTTAGGATTTCAGGAGTAATCTGGCTTCTGAAAGCAAAGAGTCTCACTCAGGACTTTGAAGAAAGAAGGGAGCATGGTGAGGCAGTGGCTGCCTGGCTCTTCTAAAGCATGTGGTTGAGGCAATTGCTTTGGTTTGGTTTGGTTTGATTTTCTGTAGAAATAGTGACAGTTTGATTTTGATTGGCAGTCTAACAGCTTCCAAAGGACTTCAGTGACAACCATGGGATTTCAACTGGGACAGTCTCACTGGGTGGTTAGGCATTTCTCCTGACTGCATTGCATACAGCTGGGTAGCACCCAAGCTTAGCTACATGAACCTCCAAGAAATTCTGTATAATAACTGTCCCTAATAAATCCCTTTCTGCTTAAATTAAAACCCTGATACATTAGCAGAATATCTTTTGACAAAAAGGTCATATCAGAAAAAGAAGCTTTGTCTCACATCCAACTTCCGATCTTATCCTGAGCCCTCCACCTCCACTGGCTGCCTTCTTCCCATAACAGGTTAGTTCAGGTTTGGTCTCAATCCATTTTGCCAATGGATTTTTTCCCCTTCCTCTGCTTAAATATGTGAAACTTTAACTTAAAGTTCCATGCCTCTAAAAATGCATCTGCACTGGTTCTGTGTGTGTGTGTGTGTGTGTGTGTGTGTGTGTCCTGCAGACAGACACTGCCATTCTGACATAGAAATATTTAAATGGAGCTTCTTTGTCCTGACCCATCTCAATAATAATTAGCTAGAAGGGTCACTCAGTAACCTGAGATGGTCCAGCCAAAGAAAGAGATCAATAGGGAGGCAGCTATCAGCAATTAGCAATTGCCTGGTGCATTTTTTTATTCAGCAGAGTAGGCAAGTTGAGATGCCTGCAGGATAGCAGGTCTCTGGCATGAGAAAGACAAAGGAAGGAAAGGAGAGAAGAGATAGCTCTGCTACTTTTTGGAAATGACTCTGCTTTTGCATTCCATTCTTAGAGCTTCAAGGCACTCAGCCTCCATTACACCATGCATCATTGGGACGTACAAAGCAACCTGCCATCATGGAACAGCCCAGAGATAGTATGAGCTAATGCGTGTACCTCCAAAATGCCAGTTTAACTGAGGCCTTCATGACGTTGGAGGTACAGTCTTTTGAGAGCCACATAGGAAATATCAT
Source organism: Phocoena phocoena (assembly GCF_963924675.1). Taxonomy (NCBI): domain Eukaryota; kingdom Metazoa; phylum Chordata; class Mammalia; order Artiodactyla; family Phocoenidae; genus Phocoena; species Phocoena phocoena. The sequence goes on along the minus strand of NC_089220.1, from coordinate 136,269,202 downwards.
TTAATGAGGCACTTGTGCCTGGCACTAGGCTAGGTTCTACAAATATCCCAATCTAATTCAATCTTCAAACAACCCACAAGGTCAGAATGATTATGTGTATCTCACAGATGAGGAAATTCAGTAGTTGAGCGACTACCCTAAAGAGTGCACAGCCAAAAAGTTGTTTCAGTTTGAAGTCAATGTTTTCTGATTTCCGGAGTCCATGTTTTGGACCACTGCACTGCCTCTCAGAGGCATCACAGGCACCTCAGCCTTGCACAATTCACTTTTATTAACACCAGGAATTATACTTTGTAGTGAGAAAGTACTAGAAAACCCTTCCCTCCTGAACCATTAACAGGATTTGAAAACCTTTCTTTCTCTGTAAAGGGCCAAATAGTAAATATTTTAGGCTTTGGGGACCACACAATCTCTGATGTAACTACTCAACTCAGTCTTGTAGCACAAGCAGCCATAGACAACTGGTAAATGAATGGGCGTGGTTGTATTCCAATAAAAGTTTATTTACAAAATAGCAGTCAGAGGACTGAATTTTGCCCTTGAGCCATAGTTTGCTGACCTTTGCTCTAAAACCAAAGCCTTTCAGTGTTGCAGGAGCTGCTAAGTGGTACGAAGCAGGTGACTTTATACCTCTGAAGCCATAGCTAAATCCTTGGCCATTCTTAAAGATTCCCATCATGTCCTGGGTATGAGTTACATGTGGTCAGCGGCATTCTGGACGGTGCTACACAAGAGGCAAGCAATATGATTTTTACCTTTGACCCTTACATTTGTTTGATGCCAAAGGATAGATTGAGACCAACTTCTTCAGGTTTTAGAGAGTTCACTTTTGTGCTTTGGGGGCTTAGAAACGATCCCTTTTGACAGAAATGAAAGGACACGGTGTATTATGTTCAAAATCCAATGACATTTACTTTTCTGATAGACCAAATGTCCAGTCAGCCAACTTGTCTCTTCACTCTTCCCAATGTGAGGTAGAACAAATGTGGCCTTTTGGATCAGAACGAATGAGAAGAGAACGCTAGTTCTAGCAGTTACTTTTTTGGTATGACTTAGGGCAAATAATTTTATTCCTCTGAGCCTGAGCATAGGTATCTTTACTTGGAAATAATGACAGTGGGTGCCTCACGAAGTTGATGTGAAAATTTAGCTGGTTGACACATTTGGGAAGACTGTGGCACCCTCCTGGGCGCGCGGTGGACACAGGACATTTTCTTACCCCAGGGAAACGGAGGGGTCGCATCTTCAGAAAAGGAGTCTACTGCTTCCTTCCTGTGTACCACTGAGCTTCCTTTTGGGGCTGTAACACCAAGAAGGAAGCAGGCTGCTGACCAGTCTGATGCCTGTGCTAGGTGAAGCGAGACAGTGCCCTTCAGATGAGAAAGATGAGCTCCCGCACGTGGCATTGGAGCTGCATCTCCAACAAGCAATTGCAGAGTCATGTTCCCCAGCCCAGATAACGGGAGCCCCAGCGAATGTTTAGGAAGCCTTTATTTCAAGGATGAGCATCTCTGAGTGCTCAAAAAAATTCCAGTCTGTCTTCTGAAGCCCAGAAGGCTTTATAAAAGTTTGGCTGACAGATATCACAACAGGGCTCCGCCAATCAGCCTTCTTCTAAGCAACAATTTGTCTCCCCCCATTTCTCCTTTTCACCACCAAAGGATTCACGCAAGAGCAGGTAGTCAATGGGAACTGATGATCTGGCAATTAGAGCTGAGGATTCCAATTGAGCTGAAGTGCTAGAACTGGACCCTGCAGCCATCAGTGCTATGGAGACTAAATTTCAAATGTTGATAGCCATCTTCTTCAGCTGCCCTTTAGCAGATGGCTCTCAGCACTAGGACCCAAAACTGATTAATTGATTGCCCCCAGGGTTAGAAGTCTACCATTTTTTCCTCCTGTGGCAACTGTCTTGCTTTTTTGGCAGGTGCTGGTCCACAGGTGGCCCTCTGATTAGGAATCTTCTGTGAGCTTATCGTGTCCACTTTGGGACTCTCTCCCTACAGAACTAGCAAAACTACAAAACTACCTGCTCAAATACCTGCATACAGCCCTATGTTCAGGATTGCCGACTAGTGCTACCCCTATCCAGCTGCTCAGGGTATAAGCAAAATATTTCCGCTATATGCAAAGCCACCAGGTGTGTATCTAAGGGCTGTCCGATTCCAGAAAAATCAGTGAATACATGGTTGGGGGAAAGTGCACTGATGTGGAAGTAGTAAACATGAGACGCTCCCCCCGACCTGTTTTTTTTTTTCTATGGGGGTAAAATTCATATAACATAGAATTCACCATTTTAACAATTATAAAGTATACAACACCAGAAATTAACATGACACTGTAAATCAACTATACTTTAAAAGAAAATTATAGTATACATTCAACGGCTTTTTAGTACATCGCAATGCTGTCCAAGCATTATCACCATCTAATTTCAGAACATCACCCCAAAAAGAAATCCCATACCCATTAAGCAGTCACTCCCCATTCCCTCTTCCCCTGGCAATCACCGACCTAATTTCTGTCTCTATGGATTTGCCTATTCTGAACATCTCCTGAAAATGGAATCATACAATATGTGGCCTTTTGCGACTGACTTCTTTCACTTAGCATAACGTTTCAGAGGTTTGCCTGTGTTGTAGCATATATCAGTCCTTTATTCCTCCTTATGGCTGAATAATATCCCATTGTATGGATATACTACATGTTGATTATCTGTTCTTAGTTAGTGGACACTTAGGATGATTTTATTCTTTTGCTATTGTAAATCATATTGCCATGAATATTCATGTACGTGTTTCTGTTTGGACACCTGTTTTTAATTCCTTAGGTATATGTCTACTAGAATTTCTGTGCCATATGGTGATATTATATTTAACTGTTTGAGGAACCAGCAAAAACTTCTTTCTACAGTGAATATGCCGTTTTACATTCCCACTCAACAATATGCGAAGGTTCCAGTTGCTCCATTATTTCACCAGTAATTGTTACTTTCAGTGTTTTTGATTATATCTTAGTGGGTGTGAAATCTCATCGTAGTTTTTATTTACATTTATCTAATGACTAATGACTTTTAGCATCTTTCCCTGTACTTTTTGGCTATTAATATATCTTCTAATATACATATATATACATACACATATATACACACATATATACATATATATACTTATATATATGTAGTATGTATATAAGCATAGATGAGTGTATAAATTAGTAAAAGAGAGGAGTCTATTCTTGTTTTTTATCATTTTTAATGAAAGAGGGAGGAGATATAGGGATATATGTGTATGTATAGCTGATTCACTTTGTTATAAAGCAGAAACTAACACATCATTGTAAGGCAATTATACTCCAATAAAGATGTTAAAAAAAATTTGGGTTGTGTGTCTTTTTGTTGTTGAGCTGTTATGTATTCTGGATACTAGACCATTATGAGATATATGATAGGCAAATATTTTCTCCCATTCTGTGGGTTATCTTTTTTCTTTCTTGATAGTATCTTTCAAAGCACAAAAGCTTTTAATTTTTATGAAGTCTAATTTATCTGTTTTTTCTTTTGTCAATTGTGCTTTGGGGTCATATTTAAGAAAGCATTGTCAAATCTAAGATTTTGAAGATTTACAAAAGACTTTTATAATTTTAGACTTCTAAAACTTTTATAATTTTAGCTCTTAAGTTTAAATCTACGATCTATTTTGTATTAATTTTTGTATATGATGTGAGGTAGGGATCAAACTTCATTCTTTTGCATATGGATATATATATATTATGTATATATTATATAAAACTGAATCACTTTGCTGTACACCAGAAACTAACACAACATTGTAAATCAAATATACTTCAATTAAAAAAAAACAAGAAAAAGACACAAGCTAGCATTTACTGAACACCAGCTATGGGTGAGGTGTTTAGCATGAATTACTTGTTTTAATTTTTGAAGTAATCCTTTGTTTTTTTGTTTTTTTGCGGTACGCGGGCCTCTCACTGTTGTGGCCTCTCCCATTGCGGAGCACAGGCTCCAGACGTGCAGGCTCAGTGGGATCCTCCCGGACTGGGGCATGAACCCGTGTCCCCTGCATTGGCAGGCGGACTCTCAACCACTGCGCCACCAGGGAAGCCCAATCCTTTTTTTAAAATTAATTAATTTTATTTATTTTTTGGCTGTGTTGGGTCTTTGTTGCTGTGTGCAGGCTTTCTCTAGCTGCGGTGAGAGGGGGCTACATTGTGGTGAAGGGGCTACGTTGTGGTACGTGGGCTTCTCATTGCGGTGGCTTCTCTTGTTGCAGAGCATGGGTTCTAGGTGCGCGTGCTTCAGTAGTTGTGGCACGCAGGCTCAGTAGTTGCAGCTTGCAGCCTAGAGCTCAGGCTCAGTAGTTGTGGTGTGCATGGGCTTTGTTGCTCCGTGGTATGTCGGATCTTCACGGACCAGGGCTCCAACCCATGTCCCCTGCATTGGCAGGCTGATTCTTAACCACTGCATCACCAGGGAAGTCCCTTGAAATAATCTTATTAATTAAAAGCATCCCTAACTAGCAAATGTGGAAAGTTAGGGAGTTTACTTACCAAAATCATACAAATAATCAATGGAAGGATTGAGATTCATAGATGATCCACATCTGGCACTAACCTACTCAGAAATTCTAGGGTCAGCCTCATCAGGACTCTCAATCTTCCGACCTCAGTAGTTCACTAGAGTGAACAGGCCATCCAGTCAGATGGCAGTTGATTGGAGGGGTTCGTCTTCAGCAGAAGTTCATGCTGGGTTCATGTGTTTTCCAAACTAGGATGATGATCTGAGTTTAAGGGCTGGGTCTTTACGTACTTCCAAATTTTCCTTATATTCCAGGACTACCTCTCTCTACACGATTACTGATCATCTGAAAATTCTGATGGAGACTGATCTTTCTCCTTCTTGTTACCTTGTAACATGGTTTATTTAATTATTTTGTCTATGGATTTTGCATTTTACCCACTTTTCTGTATTTTTTTTAGCATTTGGGACTTATTACAACTCCTTTCATGAAATTGCTTCCTGTGGGTTACAGATGTCATAGTATGTTGCAGGAGCTGTGACCATATGGAATAGATATACATTTCCTAAATACTTGTGGAATTAAATTAAAAGCATGTTGATCTTTATAGCAGGAGAGACTTTTAGCTGTTTAAGATTAAGAAAGAGAAATCATGAAAGTGAATTGATAAATTCCTAGGTTCTGTCATGTATTTCTTGCTGCCCTCTCTTCATTGGCATTCCAATGGAAATCATTTCCCAAAGCCACACGATAAAAATAACAGGATCCAAAAAAATGAGTCCAAATAGTGATCTTTTATGACTTAATAGTCTAGAAAAGAGGCAAGTTTGCCCCAGGGCACTAGCCTGCAGACCCTTCAGCTGTCTACCAAGCCTTGCGAAAAATTTAGAGAGCAGAGGCTGAAGAAATGTAGAGATCAGCAAACACTTGTACAAAATACAGCATTCTCTCAAGCTCTTTCTCTCTCTCTCTGGGAGGGGCTCCTTTTCTATTCAGCTGGTGAAATTAATACACTGTGTGAGCTCCTTTCCTAGGTTGACAGTGTTACCCAAATGCCTTGATGGAATAACATCTATAGCATCTTTCTTCTGGAGAAATACAGTGTCCCGTGCCCCCCAATGAAGTTTCTTTGAGCTTTGTGATTAAAAAATAATTGCCAAGTACAAAATGCAGCTCTCTGTGCCTTCTCCAGAATGCTCTGCATTCCCTGGGAATGCTTATTCTTAAGTAATAAGAATGCATCAGTGTGTACTGAAAATAACAACAAAAACACCGTTATTTTTAACTAATGTCTAAATTTAAGAAAGCAGATAAAAGAGGAAGTGAAGATAGTGAAAATCTGGAATGGTTCCAATGAAAATGAGTAGTGTCTCCGAGTCCTCCAGCGACTACTTTTATCACTAGAGACTATTTAAGTGATTGCAATCATTTAAGCAGAACTAAGAGACATAGAGATAGATTTGAGAAGACTGCCCAGAGCTATCTCCAGAGAAGGATGACCTATCCTATGTGCCCTGTCATCAAACAGCATTTACTTGGTCAAGTGAATATTTCTATTCTTTCAAAAACAAAGGGGGGTTCTCTAAGTCTTAGGAAGACTGCTAAAACTTGCATGTGTTTTAAAACTATCCCCTGCAGTGAGTGATGTTGAGAGCTACTGAGATGGGCACTGTGGAAATTCAGGTGATACGGCCTGGATTAGTTTTGTATAGACCTGGATCATTGGCCAGGAGGTATAATTTAAAGGCTCATTGCTTGCTCCCCGCTAGCTCTCTGAGAGGATGGAGTTAAGTCCATTTGTATTCAGGTGTTCATCCCAAACAATGGGATCATCTATATACCCACATGAAATATTTGGCAAAGAAAATTTAAACAACCCAGCAGCAATGACCAAGTTCAAAGTAGAAGCTTCAGAGATGGGCATTTGAAACTTGCCTTTGATGATCTCTACCTAACCCTCTCACCCCTAGTTAAAAATCACAACCTGAGTTCTGTTACATTCACATCTCTGAGAGAAAAATCTCCCTTTGCTGGATCATCTGATGGCTTTTGCCTAAAGATGGAGCCCATGGAAGTTCCAGGATTAGGAGACACAAGTGTGCCAGCAATTGGGTTGAGGCCAGGCTCTAGGAAGAGCTGCATGCAGTGAGTGGCCTTGTGTCTGACTCTGTGATTGCATAGGTTAATGGATTTAGATGCTGAAGCTTTGGCCTTGCACAGAGTATTTACTCTCCTAATACCTGTTCATATGATTTCCTGTGGCCTGAATATTTCTTAGATTATTCTCCACCCTTCCTGACTTTGCCTAATGTGACCTCCTCTGCAAAACTTGCCTTCCTCCCCAAAGTCCCCTGCCTGCGAGCAGATTCCATTACTCCCTTTTCTGTGATTTCTGTTTATTTGTGACTCTCAACTTCATTCTTGCCTTGCAGACTTGTACTTGCTCTATTCTTGCTCCTCGTAGATTTCACAGGGCTAACTCCTGCTCATCACACACCTCTCAGCTCAAACATCTGCTCCTCAGAAAGGCCTTCTCTGGCCACACCAGCTGCGGTAGACCCGCTCTTCAACAATTTTTATCATGTTATCCTTTTAAAAATATGTTTGGCGTGACATGTAGCACTGCCTGAATTTTCTTGCTTATGAACTTACTTAGTTAAAGATGACATTTATGGCAGTGATTTGTCGATTTACGTGCAGATTCCTTATTGACTATTTCACACCTTTAAAAATATATGCTCCAGGAGACCTTGTCTCCCTTGTTCACAGCTGTATCCCTAGTCCCCATAGTAGATGCTCCATAACTATTTCACCAATGAATGAAGAAATCAATGGCTCCTGTCCTAAGCTCCGTTAAGGCTCTTGCCACATTGCTATCCGAGGGCTTCCTTAGAGGTGGGTCCCTCTGACAATACTGAGAGCTCCTCAAGGACTGTGTCATCCTCACACATTGTACAGCCTGGTGTTCATCCTGGGGCACAGCCTGGCACATGGTATGAGTTCATTAAGTGTTTGCTGGATAAAATAACAACTGAGTTATTTATTCTTCCCTCGATTCACATGTGGTTCTGTGACAATAGAGCTGCTTGAGTCCATAGCAAGAGACCAAAAAAAAAAGAAAATTCCAGGTTCTTTCAAAACCTCAGCCTCATATGAAGGTCAGGCAGAACCGCTCATGGCTTAGACTCCATAACTTCTGGATCCTGATCCCTTCCTTCTGGCCTTGGTAACTCACTGCCACACCTCCTATTTTCCAAAAGTGTGACGTATGCTTCCTTGTCCCTCTACTTGACATTTTACTTTCAAAAAGGTGACCTCACCTAAAAAATATCCCACAGTTGAGGGGAATTTTCAGTGCAATTATATATCAAGAATTAGTGTCCAGAATATGTAAATGACTCCTTGAAATCAACATTTAAAAAAGAAAAGGGGTTTCCCTGGTGGCGCAGTGGTTGAGAGTCCACCTGCTGATGCAGGGGACGCGGGTTCGTGCCCCGGTCCGGGAAGATCCCACATGCCGTGGAGCGGCTGGGCCCGTGAGCCATGGCCGCTGAGCCTGCGCGTCTGGAGCCTGTGCTCCGCAACGGGAGAGGCCACAACAGTGAGAGGCCCGCGTACCAAAAAAAAAAAAAAAAAAAAAAAAAACTCACAGGAAAATAAGCATAAAATATGGATAGTTAATTCTTGGAGGAGAAAACCTGAGTGGTCCAATCTCAATAATAATTAAGAAATTAAGTAATAATTAAGAAAATGAAAATTAAAACCATCATCAGATAACACCAATCAAATATTCAATTGGTAGAAATGAAAAAGACAGATAATAGCAAGTATTGACAAAGGGGTGGCTCATTGGGAGCTCTCATATACTGTTGGTGGGCGTGTAAATGGGTGCAACCCTTGGAGCATCTAGAGGATGTGCATACATTATGGCCCAACAATCTCCATTCTTGGAGAAACAACTGTATGAGGTACAGGAGATATATGCAAACACAGTGTTTAATAGTAAATGGATAAATTGTGATGCATTTACACTACAAAAAAATTAAATTGAAGGGCTAGATCTACATACTTAACATGCATAAGTCTCAAAAATATATGGCAAATTTAAAAAAAGGAAGTAGGAGAGAGATAAATAAAGCATGACAACAATTATACAGAAGTTAAAATGTGATTAAAAATAATATATAGTTTACAGATACATACTGAAGTAGTAATGGTATAAGACAGGCCTTGGAACGGTAAAAGCTAAACTCAGAAGAGTAGCTACCTTAGATTGTAAAGAGGAAGACACATTATAGCACAGGTGTAAACAGGGGATCCCTTTTATTTGTGTTGTCTTATTTTTAAGCTTGAAAGTGAGTTCGTGTGTTTGTGTGTGTTATATTTTTCTATATATGTTTATGTGACCTAAATATTTCGTTGAAAATCATTGTACCTGCTGTCTTTTGCACCTTTTGGCCACTGGCACAGTGGTTCTGTCCAGGAGACTAAGGGACTCTGACATCTGCCTGGCTCTAGGCTATTCCCAGCACCAATGTGGAGATACTGCCTCCCTCGTGACAATATACCCAGAAGAGGACAAGTATGTGGGATTGCTTGGCACAAGCCATATCATGCCATACTTGTTTCCTACAACTCAGATGCCTGGCAGTCATGAACTTCCAGAACCAAGGCTCTGACACAGAAGTAAGTCCCAGAAGAACCAGTGATCAACCCTCAGAGAAAATCCAGAAAAGTGCAAAGTATATGAAGAGAAACCAAACCCATCCACAACTATTTATCCAGTGGTGTTTGTGCACCAATCACCTCTACTCTCCTATATCTTAGCGTGGTGCCAGCCCTAGCCTAGAACACTCAAATCATTCCCTACCTCCAATCATAGTGATGATCTTGCGTCTGTTGTAGTCCTGGCTCTCCTGTCTGAGTGTCAGCAATGAGATACCAGCTCCCCTGGGGAGAGCTCTCAGAACACTCAGTTGCACATAACTTAGGTCCCCTGGAGTCCAATTATCTCAATACACAACTGGTGATTTTTTTCTAGCTTCTGATTCTTTACTGCTATCTATGGTTTCCAAACTTGGCCAGTCATCATAATCACTAATGACCCTTTAAAATCTACAGATTCCTGTACCTTGTCCTAGAGCTTTTGAATCAGCAAGCATCCTAGGGGATTGTGCTGGTCAGCCTGCAAAACACTGACCTGGATGATACTTCTTCCTAATTCTTTCCATCTCCCACCCAATCACCTAATCCCCTTACTAAGAGCAGCCTGCTTGCACTTCTCCACAGCCAGTCCCTGGCCCTCTTTCTCTCCTGTGGGTCTCAGGAATGCAAAAGGGCTGCTAGTACCCTTTAGGAAAGGAGGTTCCTTCCAGAATAACACCAGTTCCTCTGTATTGTGGGACCTTTCCTAAAAAAAGCACACCAAACCTCTTAATGTAAGAAAATGACTCTTACTTGTAAGACTGGGAGTTAAAAAGGTACTTGGGAAACTAAGAAATTCATAAGCTAATTTTTTAAATAAACTTTTTCTTTTGGCATAACTTTAGATTCCAGAAAAATTGAAAATAGGTCCTATTCCAATAATGGCAGACTTCATTTGGACAATGAATTTTAAACTAGAAGGATTCTAATGCCTTGAAGGAACTCAGGCTACATCTACTTAAGACTATATATTCCAGAATATTCTGTAGGCCAAGGCAGGCTGACTAATGTGACTCCAAGGATAATTCTATCAAGTATCAGAAGTCACAGTTACCTTTGAAACTCGGCTCAGGTAATAGTGGGAAAATATATAAGAAAGTAAACTTTATTAAGCACTATAATTAGCCTGACTCCAAGTCCAGTACGGCCATCTTTAATGTATAGTCAACAAAAACATCTAGGTTACTTCTTAAAAGTAGAATCCTGAACTTCAGGGCAACTTAACAAAAACCTCTAAGGATGGAACCTGGGCTTCTGCATTTGCAACAAGCTTCCCAGGGATTGTTATTCACAGTAAGATTTGAAAACCACTAGGGCAGTGAATATACTCTGGCAAGCTGAAACAAACTTTAGCTATTATTTCTGGAATTTGCATAACCGCATCTCCAGTTTGCAGTCAACCCGTTCACAAAGCGAATTAATTAACTTTCTGGCTCTATTTTTCCTGAGTTCCATCAGTAGGTCGCCTCTGTGGGGAATGGTGCTCTCTACGCTCCAACATTATTAATATCATTATTAATATTTAACATGGCATATAGGAGCTTATAATGTGCCAACTCTGTCCCAAACACTTTATATAGGCTATCTCATTTAAACTTAACAACACCCATTTATGGACAGTAGTATTACTACTCACAAGTTACAGGATGGAGAACTGAGGTTAAGAGGTAGTGCAAAGGTGCACAGCAAGTAAAGATTGGGTCAGGTGTTTAAACTCATGTTACTCGGACTTCAAAATCTGCATTCTCATCTCTGGTCCAACACTGTCCTTGCCCCAAACAAGAAGTCTAATTTTCTTAGTGAATGGGTCAGAGCCCCACAGAACCTCACAGTGGTTCTTCTAATATAATTTTTTCAGCTTAAAAAAAAAAAGTTTTACTGCGCGTCCGGAGCCTGTGCTCTGCAATGGGAGAGGCCACAACAGTGAGAGGCCCGCGTACCGCAAAAAAAAAAAAGCTTTAATGAGGGAAAATTAACAAATAAAAATTGTATATACAACGTGATGTTTTGACATACATAGGCCTTATGAAGTTATTACCACAATCAAGCTAATTAACATATCCAACTCACAGGGTTGGGATTTTTGGTGTGTAGTGAGAATTCTTAAGACCTCTCTGAGAACATTTCAAGTATACAACACAATATTATTAACTATAGTCACCATGCTATACATAAGATCTTCACAACTTATTCATCCTGCATAACTGAAACTGTCTACCGTTTGATCAGCATCTCCCCATAGCCTCTGTATGTAATTTAAAATCAGAGATGCTAAGAAAGCTGTTGGCAGGGAGCCTTGTAACTCAGAGACAGGACCAGGCTGCCATGGAAAAAGACTCTCTCACCCACAAGGATGACATGCTCTGCCAGCTCACATGTTGCAAAGGAAAGCAAGACTATTCCTACTCCAAAAGGGAAAGAGAAGGTAAAAATAAATAGAAACCTTTGCTTCGAATGATAGAATATATTTCCAGAGAGCTCCAGGTGTTAGAAAATTCCATAGTAGCTGATCAACATGAATACAAAGCAGGTGGATGCCTTTGAAGAGATGAGAAAGAAAACAGAGGAGCGGACCAGAACTTAGTCTATGGACTCAAGCATGATAGGATAATGTACATGCATCCAAATGGATTAACAAGAAGGGAAGGGAACAGTGAGAACATGGTGAGGGGGCAGGGGGTATAACGAAATAATTTCATTCAGTGGAAGAACTTCCTCAAAACAACTGGAAAGCATAAGCAATTTCAAAGGAATGAAGCAATTTCACGGACGTGGATTCCCCCGAGATCCAGCTGTTCTTCTCAGCCTTTTAACTAATTATGCATGCCACTGGAGAGAGACAGCATCACTTAAAAGAAACAAACAACAAAAAGTGGCGAAAGAGTTTGGTTACTGCAAGTTGAAACTAATTTCACTTCAATCAAAAGCAGGCATGGAGGGCTTCCCTGGTGGCACAGTGGTTGAGAGTCCACCTGCCGATGCAGGGAATGCGGGTTTGTGCCCCGGTCCGGGAAGATCCCACATGCCACGGAGCGGCTAGGCCCGTTGAGCCATGGCCGCTGGGCCTGCGTGTCCGGAGCCTGTGCTCCGCAACCAGAGAGGCCACAACAGTGAGAGGCCCACGTACCGCAAAAAAAAAAAAAAAAAAAAAAAATGCAGGCATGGAAAGTAGTTAGCTTTGGGGCTTTTAGCAAATTTAGCCAAGATATCCACTGTCTATAATTCTTAAAACATTTCACTGCTGACCTCCGTGAGAATTAAATACCTGCTTTACTGCTGTGAGACAGAATTTTGGGTGATTTCAACATTGATAAAAATGCTTTCTAGGGCTCAAGCTTGCCTCTTCTTCTTTCCCCAATGACCGTCTCCCTCTCTTGGTCAACCCTGAATTTGCTTGATATACTCAAATTATAAGGTCAACTTGAAGCAGAGATTCATGCAAGTGTTAAAGCATGATCCAAGATCAGCTTCACTCACAAATTACTTTCTAACCACCAGTCTCATCCCATCTTTCAAAAGCCCACACAAAGTAGGAAATGCTTGTTTCTGGATCTTGCGTCCAACTCCTCAAACAAGAGCAGAATGGACTGGGTAGTATTTCAAACATATTTTTTTAAATGGGAAGCAATAAAATCCTACTGTCTCTCTTACAGAGTTTATACCTGAATTGTACTGTCTGCCTTTGCAGGAAAAAAATATATATTTTGGAGTAAAAGATCATATCTACCACTTAGCACTGGGTCTAATAATGAGTCAGACAGTACATCCAAAACGTATATAAGTGTTATTGTCAGATAATCCTCAAATTTTAAAAAAATGATAATGAAGATTTTGAAATGGGTCAAGGCCCTTTGATAGATGTAGTCCCGGATTACGTCAGGACTGGTATTTGAATGAATGAGGTTGTGAGGTGGTGATTTTAGAGATCGAATTTTTGCAGATTAGGAAGATCCTGAAGCCTAAGGCCCAGAACTGGGTCTCAGAGCCAGAAGACCCATGAGTTGTGATTGAGACAGATCCAGAAGAGCCAGGAGAAACTCATTAGTGGAAATGAAAAGGCACAATTCTGTTAATTAACTCAAGCACCACAATTAAAAACTTTTTTTTTATGGCAGAAACCCTTTGTGCTTGTTCTTCTCAGTGGATGATCAGAGTGTCACTGTATCTATGTTTAACAAGCCACATTTAGGCTGGATGGAAAAAGCACATGTCAGCTTCTTGTCTCATAAGCCTTAAGTTAAGACTCCACTACCCAGACGGGTACTGTCTTTGGAAGCCTTTCTGTGTAGAGACATCCTTGGTGTTTTTAGTGACTTGATTTTGTTCTTATGATTAAAAACTCAGACATCAAAGTCCTTTAGTTAGCATAGGTTTAATGTCCAGTCCTAGAAAGATATAGAGAGAGTGATGCAAAGAGATATAAAAGGAGAGGGAATGAGGGAAGATGATGATTTTTGTACCTTGATAATATTTCTGAGTCAGAGGAATACTCATAATGATAATTACCATCTTTTGAGCACATGTATACCATGGTCATGCACTCTGAATATGTTGTCTCATTACTGCTACTAAATTCTCAAATCAACTCCCATAGAAGAGGTATTATATTGAAATATTAAGGGAAACCAATAAAAGAATAAAAGCATAATGTGCATCTTCCAAAACAGTAAAGAGGAGGCTGGGAATAAATAAAATTGATCACTCCTATAGAAAGCAGAAAATATGGAGATAAAAGCAAAGACAAAATTGATTAGAAAATTAAAAATAGATAAGAGGAAATAAATGAACATGTATCATAATGTGGGTGGACTAAACTTGTCAGTAAATACAGAAATGGTCAGCCTGAAGAAAATCAGCTTTATGTTATTTAAAAGAGATATGAAACATAACACAGCATTAACAAAGAAATATATTTTAAAGATACTATTTGTCATAAAATGTCAAATACCTATGAATAAAATAAATTAATGAAAGTTGTGCAAGACTTCCAAAATAAGACATTTTTTAAAGTATTGAGAGGTGCTTAAAAAGAACCAATTAATTGGAAGGATATTCTCTGGTCATAGAATGGAAAATTTCATGTTGTCAGGCTGCAAACATACTTTTTGTGGAGGTTTATAAGCTGATTCTAAATCTTGATATGAAAATTCAAATGTCCAAGAATAGGCAAGTAATCTTGAAGAAGAAAAACAAAATTGAAGGACATACCCAACAAGAAAGAAAGGCCTATTATAAAGCTATAATAATTAAGACACTGTGGTCTTGGTCTAATGATAGACAAATAGATCAGTGGAACAGACTAGAGTCCAGAAATAGTTTATTACATACACAGTCACCTGATTTATGACATGGTGACACTGCAGTGTAGTGAGGGCAAGGATGGTCTTTTCAATAAATAGTACTGTGTCAACTGGATATCCACACAGGAAGTAAATGTGTCTTGATCACTACATCATGTTATATACAAAAATTAACTAAATGCGGATCATAGACCTACATATGAAAGGTAAGATAACAAAGCTTTAAGAAGAACATGAAAAGTATCACTTTATGACCTTGAAAGAGGCAAAGTTTTCTTGAACAGGACACAAACAACAATAGCTATAAAGGGAAAAGTTGTATCACACTAAATTAAGAATACGCATTCTCAAAAAAAAAAAAAAGAATACGTATTCTCCAAAATACTGTGGTAAGGGAGTGAAAAGTTTATTGTGTGTGTTTGTGTCCAAATCAATCAGGAAAACATAACCAACTCAATATGACAATGAGCAAAAATTGGAACAGCCTCCTCACAAATGAGCATATTCAAATGGTTCATAAAGTATAAAAATTAAAGGTTACATTTCATTAGTCATCTGAAAAAAAGCAAATTAAACCGCAACTAGATATCACTATTCTCCATTAGAATGAATCAATGATAAGGAAAGACAATTCCCATAAATGGTAATATGGAGCATCAGAATTCTTCATAAATGCTGAAAAACTCTTTGTCAGTATTTACTACAAGCTGAATATATGTGTACCTATGACTCGATAAGTCCACACTTTAATTTATACCCAAATAATTGTAGGCATACATTCATTGAAAGACGGATACAATAATGTTCATGGCAACAGTATTTACAATGGCTCCTCACTAGAAACTACCTAAATGCCCATCAAGGTTTTAGTGGAAAAATAAATGCAGTGGTTAAATAGTATTCACACAATGCAATATTATACAGCAATGAAAAAGAATAGTCTACAATTTTATGCAGCAATATGGATGAATTTTACAAACTCCATGTTGAATAAAAGCAAGTCAAACCTAAAAGAATGCATAGTGTATGTTTCTGTTTATATAACTTTTTTTAATAGGCAAACTATTTAATGGTACTTGATAATAAGGATAGTGAAAGATCTCTAGGAAGGGTAATGACTCAAAGAAGACACAAAAGGACTCCTGGGATGCACATGATATTCTCTTTGTTGACGTGGGTGACAGTTTCTTGATCATGATCACTTTGTCATCAAGCTTTCCAGTTATAATTTGTTCACTTTTCTGTATCTATGTGATAAGCCAAAAAAGTGGAAGGAAAACAGCAGAGAAGAGGTAACAGAAGTGTTGACAAGTGCAAATGGGCACTTGTTTTAATGACAAAACATATTACAAACATATATATAAATATATATATATATATATTTGATGTATAAAACCTTAATGGCCAGAATGTAAAATTTTATGGAAATACTAAAAAGAAATCCTATAAATGAACATAGATACATCTACAGGGATGGTAATCATCAATATCATAAAGACCCTGATTCTCCCAAAATTAATCTACAGAGTCAGTGTAATTCCAGTCAAAATTTCAACAGAATTTTTCATCAACCTTGATAAGCAGATTCTAAAATTCTTATGAAAACTGAAAATTGAATAATAGCTAAGGTGATGTTGAAAAAGAAAAAATAGCTGAAGGAGGCAACTGACAAGGAGGAGGAAAAAAGAAGGGCACAGAATAAGGAGTATGGATTGATATAGGGATATTTTATTTAATATAAATATATCATATATAAATAATTATAAATATTCACAGTAGTAATATTAATTAAAATAATATATTTTATTGAGGTATAGTTGATTTACCAAATTATATTAGTTTCAGGTGTACAACATAGCAATTCAACATTTTATAGATAATATTCCATTTAAAGTTATCATAAAATATTGTCTATATTCCTTGCACTGTAAAACATATCCTTGCAGCTTATTTATTTTATATATATTTTATATAGTAGTTTGTATTTTAATCTGGGTGATATAGGATACAGGAATAGAAAACAGTCCAAGGGAACAGGTTATAGAACAAAGAAAGAGACCCTTGCGTATATGAGAGCTTGGCACGTGACAAAGGTGACATTATAAAGGCTTTGGTGATGGTGCCAAGACCGTTAATTGGCTGCCCCTATGGAAAAAGACAAAATTACTCTACCTCTATCTATATGTGAAAATAAATTTCAGATGGATAAAAGACATGTGAGAAGCAATCCTATAAAACTTTTAGAAGAAAATACAGGAAAATGAATAATTTTATTGTGAGATTAGGCAACAATTTCCCAAACAGTACAAAAGACACAGCAGTCGTAAAGGAAAATAGCATACAATTATTTCAAAACATATTAAATAACACACACAAACAAAAAACAAAAGAGAAAATTTTCCATAAAGGAAATTAAAGTAGCAGAAAAATGAAAAGACAAAGTCACAGACTCGGTGAAAATAATTTTAACCCTTGGACCAAACAAAGGACCAAGTATTCAGGATACAGAATGACTTCTCCAAATCTATAAGAAAAAGAATATAACAGAAAGAGAAACAGCAAATAGAAAAATGGATAAAGCATATTAATTGGTGACTCACAGCAGAAGAAAATCAAATGGCTAATAAATTGTGAGGGAAAAAGCTCAACCTCACTAATAACTAGCAAAATGTATGTTAAAACAATAATGATATATCATTTCACTTTCAGACTGTTCATAAATAACTACACAGAGGAGACCTTCAAGATGGTGGAGGAGTGAGATGTGGAGATTGCCTTCCTCTCCACAAATACATAAGAAATACAGCTACATGTGGAACAACTCCTACAGAACACCTACTGAACGCTGGCAGAAGAACTCAGACATCCCCAAAGGCAAGAAACTCCCCACATACCTGGGTAGGGCAAAAGAAAACACAGAGACAAAAGAATAGGGACGGGACCTGCACCTCCAGGAGGGAGCCGTGAAGGAGGAAAAGTTTCCACACACTAGGAAGCCCCTTCACTGGCGGAGATGGGGGGTGGGGGGTGGGGAAGTTTCGGAGCCACGGAGGAGAGCGCAGCAACAGGGGTGCAGAGGGCAAAGTGGAGAGATTCCCACACAGAGGATCAGTGCCAACCAGCACTCACTCACCAGCCTGAGAGGCTTGTCTGCTCCCCTGCCGGGGCGGGTGGGAGCTGGAAGCTGAGGCTCCGGCTTTGGAGGTCAGATCCCAGGGAGAGGACTGGGGTTGGCTGCGTGAACACAGCCTGAAGGGGCTAGTGAGCCACAGCTAGCCAGGAGGGAGTCTGGGAAAAAGTCTGGAGCTGCCGAAGAGGCAAGAGACCATTGTTTCGGGGTGCACGAGGAGAGAGGATTCAGAGCACGGCCGAAACAAGCTCCAGAGATGGGCGTGAGCCACGACTATCAGCACGGACCCCAGACGGGCATGACACGCTAAGGCTGCTGCTGCTGCAGCCACCAAGAAGCCTGTGTGTGAGCACAGGTCACTATCCCCACCTCCCCTCCAGGGAGCCTGTGCAGCCCGCCACTGCCAGGGTCCCGTGGTCCAGGCACAACTTCCCCAGGAGAACACACGGGGTGCCTCAGGCTGTTGCAACGTCATGCTGGCCTCTGCCGCCACAGGCTCGCCCCACATTCCATACCCCTCCCGCCCCCCCGCCTGAGTAAGCCAAAGCCCCCTGGAATCAGCTGCTCCTTTACACCCGTCCTGAGAGAAGAGCAGACGCCCTCAGGTGACCTACATGCAGAGGTGGGGCCAAATCCAAAGCTGAACCCCAAGAGCTGTGCAAACAAAGAAGAGAAAGGGAAAACTCTCCCAGCAGCCTCAGGAGCAACGGATTAAATCTCCACTATCAACTTGATGTACCCAGCATTGGAAGACCTGAATAGACAATGAATCATCCCAAATTCAGGCAGTGGACTTGGAAGCAAAGATATATATATATATATTTTTTTTTCTTTTTCTCTTTTTGTGAGTGTGTATGTATATGCTTCTTTGCATGATTTTGTCTGTATAGCTTTGCTTTTACCATTTGTCCTAGGATTCTATCTGTGCTTTTTTTTTGGTTTTTTCTATTTTATTTTTTTAGTATAATTTTCAGCGCTTGTTATCACTGATGGATTTGTTTTTTGATTTGGTTGCTCTCGTTTTTCTTTCCTTCTTTCTTTTTTTATCACTTTTTAACTTTTTTATTTTTAATAATTATTTTTTATTTTAATAACTTTATTTTATTCTTTGTTTCCTTTTTTCGCCCTTTTCTTCCAAGCCATGTGGCTGACAGGGTCTTGTTGCTCCAGCCAAGTGTCAGGCCTGTGCCTCTGAGGTGGGAGAGCCAAGTTTAGGACATTGGTCAACCCGAGACCTCCCGGCTCCAAGTAATATCAAATGGCAAAAGCTCTCCCAGAGATCTCCATCTCAACACTAAGACCCAGCTCTACTCAATGACCAGCAAGCTACAGTGCTGGACACTCTATGCCAAACAACTAGCAAGACAGGAACACAACCCCACACATTAGCAGAGAGGCTGCCTAAAATCATAATAAGTCCACAGACACCTCAAAACACACCACCAGACACGGTCCTGCCACCATAAAGAAAAGATTCAGCCTCATTCTCCAGAACACAGGCACTAGTCCCCTCCACCAGGAAGCCTACACAACCCACTGAAACAACCTTACCAACTGGGGGAAGACACTGAAAACAACGGGAACTATGAACATGCAGCCTGTGAAAAGGAGACCCCAAACACAGTAGGTTCAGGAAAATGAGAAGACAGAGAAACATATAGCAGATGAAGGAGCAAGGTAAAAACCCACCAGACCAAAAAAATGAAGAGGAAATAGGCAGTCTACCTGAAAAAGAATTCAGATAATGAGAGTAAAGATGATGCCACATCTGGGAAACAGAATGGAGAAAATACAAGAAATGTTTAACAAGGACCTAGAAGAACTAAAGAGCAAACAAACAATGATGAACACAATAAGTGAAATTAAAAATTCTCTAGAGGGAATCAATAGCAGAATAACTAAGACAGAAGAATGGATAAGTGCCCTGGAAGATAAGATAGTGGAAATAACTACCACAGAGCAGAATAAAGAAAAAAGAATGAAAAGAATTGAGGACAGTCTCAGAGAGCTCTGGGACAACATTAAATGCACCAACATTAAAATTATCGGCGTCCCAGAAGAAGAAGAGAAAAAGAAAGGGACTGAGAAAATATTTGAAGAGATTATAGTTGAAAACGTCCCAAATATGGGAAAGGAAATAGTTAATCAAGTCCAGGAAGCACAAAGAGTCCCATACAGGATAAATCCAAGGAGAAACATGCCAAGACACATATTAGTCAAACTATCAAAAAATTAAATACGAAGAAAAAATGTTAAAAGCAGCAAGGGAAAAACAATAAATAACATACAAGGGAATCCCCATAGGTTTAACAGGTGATCTTTCAGCAGAAACTCTGCAAGCCAGAAGGGAGTGGCAGGACATATTTAAAGTGATGAAAGGGAAGAACCTACAACCACGATTACTCTACCCAGCAGGGATCTCATTCAGATTCAACTGAGAAATTAAAACTTTTACAGACAAGCGAAAGCTAAGAGAATTCAGCACCACCAAACCAGCTTTACAACAAATGCTAAAGGAAGCTCTCTAGGAAGGGAACACCAGAGAAGGAAAAGACTTACAATAACAAACCCAAAACAATTAAGAAAATGGTAATAGGAACATACATATTGATAAATACCTTAAATGTAAATGTAAATGTAATTGCTCCAACCAAAAGACATAGACTGGCTGAACTGATTAAAAAAAAAAACAAGAACCATACATATGCTGTCTATAAGAGACCCACTTCAGACCTAGGGACACATACAGACTGAAAGTGAGAGGATGGAAAAACATATTCCATGCACATGGAAATCAAAAGAAAGCTGGAGTAGCAATTCTCATATCAGACAACATAGACTTTAAAATAAAGACTATGACAAGAGACAAAGAATAACACTACATAATGATCAACAGATCAATCCAAGAAGAAGATATAACAATTGTAAATATTTATGCACCCAACATAGGAGCACCTCAATACATAAGGCAAATACTAACAGCCATAAAAGGGGAAATCAACAGTAACACATTCATAGTAGGGGACTTTAACACCCCACTTTCACCAATGGACAGATCATCCAAAATGAAAATAAATAAGGAAACACAAGCTTTAAATGATACATTAAACAAGATGGACTTAATTGATATTTATAGGACATTGCATCCAAAAACAACAGAATACACTTTCTTCTCAAGTGCTCATGGAACATTCTCCAGGATAGATCATATCTTGGGTCACAAATCAAGCCTTGGCAAATTTAAGAAAAATGAAATTGTATCAAGTATCTTTTCTTACCACAACGCTATGAAACGAGATAACAATTACAGGAAAAAATCTGTAAAAAATACAAATACATGGAGGCTAAACAATACACTACTTAATAACCAAGAGGTCACTGAAGGAATCAAAATGGAAATCAAAAAATACCTGAAAACAAATGACAATGATAACACGACGACCCAAAACTTATGGGATGCAGCAAGAGCAGTTCTAAGAGGGAAGTTTATAGCAATACAATCCTACTTCAAGAAACAAGAAACATCTCAAATAAACAACCTAACCTTACACCTAAAGCAATTAAAGAAAGAAGAAAAAACCCCCAAAGTTAGCAGAAGGAAAGAAATCATAAAGATCAGAGCAGAAATACATGAAAAAGAAATGCAGGAAACAATAGCAAAGATCAATAAAACTAAAAGCTGGTTTTTTGAGAAGATAAACAAAATTGATAAACCATTAGCTAGACTCCTCAAGAAAAAAAGGGAGAAGACTCAAATCAATAGAATTAGAAATGAAAAAGGAGCAGTAACAACTGACACTGCAGAAATACAAAGGATCGTGAGAGATTACTACAGGCAACTATATGCCCAAAAAATGGATAACCTGGAAGAAATGGATGAATTCTTAGAAAAGCACAACCTTCTGATACTGAACCAGGAAGAAACAGAAAATATAAACGGACCAATCACAAGCACTGAAATTGAGACTGTGATTAAAAATCTTCCAACAAACAAAAGCCCAGGACCAGACGGCTTCACAGGCAAATGCTATCAAACATTTAGAGAAGAGCTAACACATATCCTTCTCAAACTATTCCAAAATATAGCAGAGGGAGGAACACTCCCAAACTCATTCTACAAGGCCACCATCACCCTTATACCAAAACCAGACAAAGATGTCACAAAGAAAGAAAACTACAGGTCAACCTCACTGATGAACATAGATGCAAAAATCCTCAACAAAATACTAGGAAACAGAACGCAACAAAACAGTAAAATGATCATACACCATGATCAAGTGTGGTTTATCCCAGGAATGCAAGGATTCTTCAATATATACAAATCAATCACTGTGATACACCATATTAACAAACTGAATAATAAAAACCATATGATCACCTCAATAGGGGCAGAAAAAGCTTTCAACAAAATTCATTTATGATAAACACTTTCCAGAAAGTAGGCATGGAGGGAACTAACCTCAACATAATAAAGGCCATATATAACAAATCCACAGCCAACATCGTCCTCAATGGTGAAAAACTGAAACCACTTCCACTAAGATCAGGAACTAGACAAGGTTTTCCGCTCTCACCACTGTTATTCAACATAGGTTTGGAAGTTTTAGCCACAGCAGTCAAAGAAAAGAAATAAAAGGAATCCAAATTGGAACAGAAGAAGTAAAGCTGTCACTGTTTGCAGACGACATGATACATACATAGAGAATCTTAAAGACGCTACCAGAAAACTACTAGAGCTAATCAATGAATTTAGTAAAGTAGCGGGATACAAAATTTAATGTACGGAAATCTGTTGCATTCCTAAACACTAGTGATGAAAAATCAGAAAGGGAATAAGGAAACACTCCCATTTACCACTACAACAAAAAGAATAAAATACCTAGGAATGAACCTACCTAAGGAGACTAAAGACCTGTATACAGAAATATATAAGATACTGATAAAAGAAAGTAAAAATGATACAAACAGATGGAGAGATATACCATGTTCCTGGATTGGAAGAATCAACATTGTGAAAATGACTATACTACCCAAAGCAATCTACAGATTGAATGCAATCCCTATCAAACTACCAATGGCATTTTTCACAGAACTAGAAAAACAAATTTCACAATTTGTATGGAAACACAAAAGACCCTGAATAGCCAAAGCAACCTTGAGAAAGAAAAATGGAGCTGGAGGAATGAGTCTCCTGGACTTCAGACTATACTACAAAGAAACAGTAATCAAGACAGTATGGTACTGGCACAAAAACAGAAATATAGATCAATGGAACATGATGAAAGCCCAGAGATAAACCCACGCACATATGGTCACCTTAATTTCGATAAAGGAGGCAAGAATATACAATGGAGAAAAGACAGCATCTTCAATAAGTGGTTCTGGGAAAATTGGAGAGCTACATGTAAAAGAATGAAATTAGAACACTCTCTAACACCGTACACAAAAATAAACTTGTAATGGATTAAAGACCTAAATGTAAGGCCAGACACTGTAAAACTCTTAGAGGAAAACATAGGCAGAACACTCTATGACATTAATCACAGCAAGATCCTTTTTGACCCACCTCCTAGAGAAATGGAAATCAAAACAAAAATAAACAAATGGGACCTAATGAAACTTCAAAGCTTTTGCACAGCAAAGGAAACCATAAACAAGACAAAAAGACAACCCTTAGTATGGGAGAAAATATTTGCAAATGAAGCAACTGACACAGGATTAATCCCCAAAATATACAAGGAGCTCATGCGGCTCAATATCTAAAAAAACAACAACCCAATCCAAAAATGGGAAGAAGACCTAAATCGGCATTTGTCCAAAGAAGATATACAGATGGCCAAAAAGCACATGAAAAGCTGCTCAACATCACTAATCATTAGAGAAATGCTAATCAAAACTACAATCAGGTATCACCTCACACCAGTCAGAACGGCCATCATCAAAAAATCTACAAACAATAAATGCCAGAGAGGGTGTGGAGAAAAGGGAACCCTCCTACACTGTTGGTGGGAATGTAAAGTAGTACAGCCACTATGGAGAACAGTATAGAGGTTCGTTAAAAAACTAAAAATAGAGCTACCATATGACCCAGCAATCCCACTACTGGCCATATAGCCTGAGATAACCATAATTCAAGAAGAGTCATGTACCAAAATGTTCATTGCAGCTCTATTTACAATAGCCAGGATATGGAAGCAACCTAAGTGTCCATCAACAGATGAATGGATAAAGAAGATGTGGCACATATATACAATGGAATATTACTCAGCCATAAAAAGAAATGAAATTGAGTTATTTGTAGTGAGGTGGATGGACTTAGAGTCTGTCATACAGAGTGAAGTAAGTCAGAAGGAGAAAAACAAACACCGTATGCTAACACATATATATGGATTCTAAAAAAAGAATTGTTATGAAGAACCTAGGGGCAGGACAGGAATAAAGACTCAGATGTAGAAAATGGACTTGAGGACACAGGGAGGGGGAAGGGTAAGCTGGGACGAAGTGAGAGAATGGCATGGGCATATAAACACTACCAAATATAAAATAGATAGCTAGTGGGAAGCAGCCGCATAGCACAGGAAGATCAGTTCGGTGCTGTGTGACCACCTAGAGGGGTGGGATAGGGAGCGTTGGAGGGAGACGCAAGAGGGAGGAGATATGGGGATGTATGTACACATATAGCTGATCCACTTTGTTATACAGCAGAAACCAACACACCATTGTAAAGCAATTATACTCCAATAAAGATGTTTAAAAAAAAAAGGTAACTACGCGGATCACCAAGTATTGATGAGGATGCAGACCAGCAATTCTGATTCTCGATAGCTATCACAGAGAAACTTTCATGCAAGTGAAAGAACAGGGAGAAATTTACTGTGTCTCAGTAAAGGAAACAGATCTATAAACTCTGATTATCAGTGCAGTGGGATATATACTGTTATTAGAATAAATGAACAGAATCCACTTTTATCAACAAAGAGAAATCTCAAGAGCAACATTTTGATTGAAGAAGACAAGGTAGAAAAATGATCAAGTATGATACAATTTCTGTAAAATTTTAAAATAGACTATGTGTTGTTTGTGGATACATCCATGTCAAGTAAATGCTGAAGTATATGGAATGACATTCAACAACTTGCAGTGATTGTTTCCTCTGAGATATTCAGGATGTTGAAGAGAGCAATCATGATTTAATTACGTCTTAACTGTTTAAGAAAGATACCTAAAGCAAATATGACACAAAGTTAACTTTTTGAAATATTAGTGATGGCTCCATAGGTCTGTTACATTATTTTCTGCCTGTTTTTATGTGTTTGAGATATTCATAATAGAATATTTAATTTAAAATATAGCACTATCTTGGGGGGAAAAAAAATCTCCTGTCATGAGTTAAAAATAGAAGAAAAATCTACAGCTGCAAGAGCTCTGGCCCATGAAAGAACACAAATATGAAATTGTAAATAGACTTTTGCATGTCAACCTGTACTAATCCTTCTTCATATTAGCTGCCCATATTAGCTATGACGAGTGATCTTCTGCCCGGGGGTATGATATATTGACAGATCTCTCCAAATTGATTTGCAAAATTTGAATAGGTTCCTTTTTCTCCACGGAACAGACAGAGCCCTGTCATGTCATTCCATCAGGGGAAGTTATGGTCACCAGGAGATCTCAGCTGTCTTATGACCTCTACCTCTACAGCAATCTCTGGAATCAATCCATCCCTCCTAACTCCACTCTCTGCCTTGGTGTAAGCCACCACCATCTTCTGTCTGATTTACGACAAGTGGACTATAAGTTGCCTCCCTGCCTTAATCCTCCATCTCTTCATGTCTCACACTGATATGTTATCAACCCTTTAAATCATTTGTGTAACGTCTATCTTACTTATAAATTCTACAAGGGCAGGGATTATGCCTGCTTTGCACACCACTGTAAGTCCCAGAGCTCAGCCCAGTGCCTGGTCTAAACAGAGGCTTCATATGTCTTTTCTTAATATGAATGAATTAGTGATTAGGGAATATTTTCCAAAGTACAAATATGAGCATATTTCCTTTCCAGTTAAAACTGTTCTATGGACCTAGAGATTATCATACTAAGTGAAGTAAGCCAGACGGAGAAATACAAATATTACATGATATCCCTTACATGTGGAATCTGGAAAAAAAAAAAAAGGATACAAATGAACTTATTTACAAAACAGAAATAGACCCACAGACATAGAAAACAAACTTATGGTTGCTAAAGAGGAAGGGGGGGTATAAATTAGAAGTTTGGGATTAACATACCCACTACTATAAATGAAATAGATGAGATAACCAACAAGGACTACCGTATAGCACAGAGAACTGTACTCAATATTTTGTAATAACCTATAAGGGAAAATAATCTGAAAAAATATATATATATTCATATATGCACAGATATGAATATATGTATGTATGTATAGCTGAATCAGTGTGCTATAAACCTGAAACTAACATGACATTGTAAATCAACTCTACTACAATAAAAAAAAATTAAAGAAAAAACAAAAACAACTGTTCTTTGACTACCTAGAGGGTAACACTGTAGCTCCTTAGCATGGCATTTGAGACCCTACATGATCTAGCCCCTGCTAACCTCTCCATCTCAATTCTTATACTCCTATTTTAGCTCTCTCAATCTCAAGCCATTAGTCATTCAACAAAGATGCCCTGCTCATGTCTGCTGCCTTGATACATGCTGTTAGCACTTCATAGAACACCACCATCTCCTTTTTCCTCAGCATGAATCTTAATTTTCCTTGCAGGTTAACTCCCCCATCAGCCTTCCAGGATTCTTCAAAGATTGGGTTGCCTACCTCTTCCCAGGGCTCCCTGTACTTACAGCCCCCTACATTTAAGGCTCCTTATGGTAGCAATTATCTCACTGCACTGAAATGACTTTATTGATTTCCTCACACAGATTTTAAGTTTTTGAGCATAGGTACTCTGTTTTGTTCAATATTGTACCCCCTCATCTATGAGATATGTGAAATAAATATTTGTTTAATGAATGAATGAATTAAATCAAACAAATGGTAAACCAAGAGTGTATGAAAATCTCCATTGTACCTGTTCCATGTCTCAACCATCCTGTAATGACCCTCAAACATTGTTTTAATATCCTTCTTTGAAACCATCCATCACTGGTATTCAAGGGCCCGATGAAAAGGCCACACAGAGTTTAAGTTTGTTGGGGGAGAGAGATTCCGTCTTGGGGATCTGTTGAGCTATCAGAAACTACTCATCTGGGTGAAGCAAAAATAGGGGCACAGATAGAGCAATCAGGCTCAAGTTCAGAGACTTCTCTTGCTACTACCCACTCCACTATGATTCCTCACACTGAAGTTCTTTCATAGGACTGAAGTTGCAGATGCTCTTGGTTACAGTTGCTAGGCAGAGCCTTCTGGGATGGAACCACCTGCCCTAATTAATAGACAAATTTTTCTGAATGTGGGTCATTGGGTCCTGCCAACACCCACATCGCTGAGAATAGATTTTTCTCTGACTATGTGGTCCTTTTCAGAGCCAAACTATTCATTTTCCATGGCTTGTTAAATAGGTTCCCATCTGTCAGGGGCTTCCCTGTGGAGCTGATATATTTCATTCTGAAACCCCATGGAGATAAGAAATCTAGGAGAGATTCTTTTCAATATACGCCTAACAGCTCTGCTTTTCCCTTTTTTCAGCGCATACAGAGCCAACTAGTGGTGGTTAGGCCATGTGATGAGTGCAAGCAAACTGACTTCTGGTTTTCTATACACTTATTCCTTGGGTGCAGGAAGGCTCATTGTATTGATGTCCATATTTTATGGATTGGCTCCATGTATGGAAGAGTTGTATTTCCACAAGGATAAAGTGAAATCCCACATACACTTCAAGACTTGGTTCAGCTGTCACCTCCTTCAGGAGGCCTTTGCTGCTCCCCCTCAGGACTATCTCCTCTGTATACCTTCACTGCATTACCATGTTGAATTAGACCACTGTCTTTGCAAGTCTATCTCCCCATCTATATGACAGTTCTTCAAAGCCAAGACCCAAGTCTTGTGCACCTTTATAACCCAGACCCTAACTAACATGGGGTATATGCTTAATAAATGTTGACTGAACCTAAGTGTACCATGGACAGAGAGCCAGGCATACCTGTGCTCTTGATTCTGAGAGATTTACGCAAATCTAACCCCAAATCTCATTTGCCAAGCATGTATTTAGCTTCTGGTAGTTCACTACTGCATGTGAAGGGCTTACTGGCTTGAAAGCATTATTTATGATAAGCTGTCTCCATTTCCTTACTCCCCATTCACTCCTCAACCCACCCCATCTGACTCTTGCTCCGATCACACTACTGAAACTAGTCCTAAGGTCACCAGTGGCATGCATGTTGCTAAATCTGATTAGTATTTCTCAGTTCTCAGCTTATTAGACCTGTCAGCAGCCATCAGCAACGCTGACCACAGTATCCTGAAACACTTTTCTCCTGCCTTAGTTGGTACAAAGGCCTCCTTGATTTCCTCCTACCTCTCTGGTTGCCCTTTCTCTATCTTCATTTGCAGACTCATTCTTTTCTACTTAACCATTAAATATTGGGCCCACTATGTCCCCAAGGCCTAGCCCCAGGCCTCTTCTCCACTCACTCTTAACCTTTTACTCTCTGATCTTCTAAGTGCCCATGAATTAAATTCCCATCAATTCACACATGACTTGCAAATGTACATCTCCTGTCCAGAGCTCTTCACTGAAATTTGGGTCCAACTTTCCAGCTACCTAACTGAAATTTCCATGTGAATGTGATAAAGGCACCACAAATATAGTGTATTAAAAAGTGAACTCATGATCTTTCCATCACTTCCACACTTGTTATTCTTAAAGGCTGCTCTATTTTTCCTTGAGCAACTCTCTAATTCAACCACTTTCCCAAGCCAGAAACTTAGGAGTGATTCTTAACAACTCTCTCCTTCTTAATTTCCATCCTTAGCTCATTAATACATTAACTGTATACCCTAAATATCTCTCTAATGTGTGTTATTTTCTCCAATGTGAGCTCCACTACTCAAATCCACGCTACTCACCTCTGTCATCTAGATTACTTAATTACCTGTTACTCTCACCACTGCTGGCCCTCTGACATATGCTCTCCACTGTGCAGCCAGCATGATCTCTTTGAAACACAAAACGGAGCATGTCTTTTGCTTAAACCCTTCAATAATTTCGCATTGCTGTTGGGAAAAAGGTTCATATCCTTACCCTGGCCTAGAGGAACATGCCCTATTTGTATTCCTTTAGGTTGCAAATGAGAACAGTCCAACTCAAACTAACTTAGACAAAACAAGAAAATGCAAGGCTCCTAAAATGGAAAACTTATGCATTTGATTGATTTCATTTATGACTATATCCCTAGACACAATCCCTAATAATATCATCTGGGTGTGTTTTACTTTTTTTTTTTTTTCCCCAAATCTTCTAATAATGCTTTCTTCTGTGGGGTTGCATTCTTAGGTTCTCCTTAAGGAATATCCCTGATACCCCAAGGGTTACCAGGCCCAGCTAATTAGATATATCTGTAATCAGAAAGAACTTTCCCATGACAGCACCTGAACCATCCTAAGGATGGGTCTTACTGGCGCTGCTTAGGTGATATAGCTGTTCCCATAACAATCGTTGTGGCTGCAGACAGAGGCGGGAGATGCAGAGAGAAATAAGTAACAGGTCAAGGTTGGGTCAGTTGCCCAATCCTGGAAGTAGAAGGTAGTGTTCAGCCCCAACTAAATTTCAAGGACTAAGAATGGAGGAGTGATAGTTTCCCAAAGATGCTGGACAGACTGAAAAACCAAGGCCTCATGTGTTTCCCCAGCCTCATTTCTTACACTCTGAGACCCAGCGATGTTGGTCTTTTTTTTTTTTTTTCAGATGTGTCACATCAAAGATATAAAGACTACCCCTCTCAGGCCCTGACCTCATCCCTGTCCATAGAAAGGTCCTTAGGACTTCCCAGAGCTCGTTCATGTAAACACCCGTTTCCTTTATGACTCTGCCTCATTACTGGTAACTCCTCCTTCCAGCAGCCTTGGGGAGCCATAAACTCTCTTACTAGGAAATGAAATGCAACTTCCAGCAGCTGAGAGAGGGAGAAGATCCTTTGCTTCGTGTACATTCTCAATTCGTTGAAGAAAAAAAATAAGGAAAATTACAAGCAACACTATTTGTGAAGGTTTTTTTTCATCCGTGACTGTCTGACAAGCACAGTACCACTTATGCAAGAGCAGTTTCTATTCACCAATCATGTTACCTCTTGTACTGGGTCAAATATTTTAGATGATCAAAATATTTGATGCATCGGTATACTATGCCAGGCATGGGAACTTGGAAGAAAGCTATTTGTTCCCCCTCTGCACCAGAAGAAATAGGGAAAGATAAGGAAAGATGTAAATCTCTGTAGAGAAGCTCTCCCTTGAAAAAGTTATCCAGTCATTCAAAGCTACTTCTTGCAGAAGGACAGTGCATAGCTGTTTAGCATATTGGAAAGATCATGCATTTGATTCCTAATTCTCTCCACTTACTACTTTATGTTGCTTAACCACTTGGAACCCTTTCTCCTATGTTTAAAATACAAGTAATAACACCTGTATTGCAAGGCCATTGAAAGGATTAGGGATAATGGACTTAAAAGTACTTAGCTCTATCTATACTAATCATGGTAGCACTTCCTGCTATAATAGATCAATGCTGAAATCCCAGTAGCTTAATACCATAAAAACTTAGTTTTTGCCAAAGTAAATTCCAGCACAATGTGTTTCATGCAGTGATTCAGGGTCCAGCCCCCTTCTATCTTGTGAGGCCTCCATCCTCAGAGCCTTAAAGTCCTTTGCTTTCAACCAGTGGATCGGAAAAGAGAGTGAGGGCCACACATGTGAGTCTTTATGAGTAGAGCCTGGAGGTGGACACCTCCCTCCTCACGCCTGCACCCAGTCAGATGGCTACATCTTCCTGAGAGTGGAGGTGAGATAGGTAATCTAGTTGTGTGCCCAAGATGAACAGAAACAGATATGAGAAGAGCTGGCCAGTCTGCCCCCTTGTCCCTGACACAGACAGGATGTCTGAACATGGTAGGTATGTTATGGCTCTGTGCAAACATACACTGACAGTGAATCTGAGACCACGTCCTTTCAAAAATTTCAAGAGAGAACAGATCTCTCCCCTTACTCTGACTACTTCTAATGTCCTACCATAAGGGGGTCCCCAGTATCCTTGGGGATCGGGAAGTTCTGTGGTGGGAAAACTGTGCCATATACCCCAGCCTTTGAGAGGACCTACTCCTATAATGCCCATCACATCTACTTGAAAAACCCCTAGTTATCTTTACAATTCACCTCAAAACACAGTTCTTCAGTCAAGGCTTCTCTGGCCATCCTTCAGGGAGTTATTAACCCCCTAAATGTGCAGTCATAGTGTCTTTCTTACTTCTGATGCAGCGCTGTTACCCTATTATAAGGCTTCTAAATCTCAGCCCTACTGATATTTTGGATGGGGTAATTGTTTGTTGTGGAAGACAGGCTTATGAACTTCAGAATGTTTAGCAGCATCTCTGCTCTCTGTCCAGTAGATGCTGGTAGTAATTCCACCTTCCCTCAGTCTTGACAATCACAGGTGTGTCCAGACATTGCCAAATGTCTCCTGAGGAGGCAAAATCAACCCTGTGTAAGAATCACTGCCTTATTATAATTATCTCACCAATCTAGACAGACCATGTCTGACCACCTGTCCAGACTGGCCTGTGTCCCAAATCAAGTCTCTCTACCACACTGTACTATTAGATTTCCTTCACAGAAGTTATCACCAGATAAAAATTAGCTGTTTAATTTGTTTAGTGCTTACTCAGGCCCTGGAATGTAAGCCCCATAGGTCAGGGGCCTCTTCTATGCTATATCCCAAGGTCTTAAAGGAATCTCTCATGTATAATAAGTGCTCTTTTAAAAAGCTGTTGGGTGAGTGAATAGCTGGAGAGATTAAACATTGAAAACATGGTGCTATGTCAGACATTGTGAAGAGTATGGGACTGTAACCTACTTGCCGGATAACGTGAGACCTACAGGTCAGAGATAAAGACAGCTTATTACTCACAGCAAAAGCAGCTGCCAGAGCAATATGTTACATCAATTCCCAGTGTCCAATCCCCAGATCCAGTGAGGGCTTGATGGCTCCTGCACATGCAGTGGGTATATTACAGGCGAGGGCCCTGAATGCAGAGCTGCTGGTGGGTTGTCTGCCCTCCCCTCCAGAGAGAGAGATGGAGGTTGGAGTTGAGGGCAGAGGAAATAAATTCTATTTTCACTCTAGAATATAAGCAAATATTCTCTGGTGAGGGGAAGGAGAGGTCTGTACCTTTACACCCCTTGGTTTGAGTTCTGCAAAATCTCACATTTGAATAGAATACAAGTTTGCCTGATTTATCACCTTTAGCATCTTATGCCATCAGAGAGACAGTGGCATGTTTTTCAGAATACTACTAGTAAGAACACCAAGAAGAGGAAATAGCACTAGGTCGTGACATCAGAAAATCTGACTTTAAAACCACTGTTCTTACTCTGATGGACTGTGTGATCTCAGGAAAAACCTCAGTTTTCTCAACTCTAAAATGGAAATGTTAATAAATTCAAGACAAGTTGAGAGCTGTTAAGTCAAATGAGTTAACAAAAAACGGTTTGAAGCTCAACAAATGCTATATTGTTTTCTTCAGTTCAAGATAGGGATTCTGTGTCTGTTTGCCTCTGGAATATTTGCTACCCTCTGAACCTCAGACCATGCTTTTGGAAACAAGTCTCCACTGCATTTATTATTAGGGAATCTAATAATAACAAAAAGCATGTTAAAGTTCTTATAGTAAGAGGAATACAAACAAGTAAGGGGTGGGAGTGGGTGGAAGCTATCTTTCCCTAGCTTAGCTTTACCTATTTTAGAATAATTTATAATCTAACAAGACACAGGCTGAGTAGTCTATGTCTCTGCTTTCTGCTTTCACAGATGCATCACCAGAACGCCTGCCTTGCTGCTACACTTGATGACCAAAGGTTAATCTGGGGGTATCTATTTCCCTAGATTTTCAAGACTCACCTCTTCACAGTCAATCACTCTTTAAAATATATTTAACAATCGGGGGCTTCCCTGGTGGCGCAGTGGTTGAGAGTCTGCCTGCCGATGCAGGGGACACGGGTTCGTGCCCCGGTCTGGGGAGATCCCACATGCTGCGAAGCGGCTGGGCCCATGAGCCATGGCCGCTGAGCCTGCGCGTCCGGAGCCTGTGCTCCGCAATGGGAGAGGCCACAACAGTGAGAGGCCCGCGTAACGCAAAAAAAAAAAATATATATTTAACAATCGGAACTTCACCTATTGCTAGTTATGATTTAAAAAGATTGATACTTCTTTAAAAAATAGTTCAAGGGAAGTAAACACTAGATGAAACTGGATACTTCGCCATTAATTCTTAAACAAAATTACTATTTAATACAATGTAAATTTCCTACTTAAATTTTAATACAGCACTATTTACTAATTTACCCCAAATAATTATGTCAGGGCTATCGTTTCTTCCTCTTCTCCATCCAGATTTTAAAAGGGGGCTCTGTAGTTTGCCAGTAGCTTCTCAGAGCAGAGTTGTGTGTGTATGTGTGTGTGTGTGTGTGTATGTGTGTGTGTGTTGAGATTCTTTTGCCAAGATTTTTCTTAAAAAAAGATTATTTTTCTAAAAAAATTCTTACCACCTCTGATCATTTGATTTCTTGGCTTCACTAAATAAAAGCCTTCCTGATTCTCATTGCCCTGTCTCTCCCATTATAGACAGCAGCAGAAATAAGAACTTGATTAGGCCCAGCTGACTGAGAGATCTTGGAGGGTAAGGATTGTGTCTATTTGACTTTATATCCCTAGTACATGAGCAGCATCCAGTGTAGAGTTAGCACTCAATAGATATTTGACAAATGGATGGAAGGATGAATAAGGGAATCTCCACACTGAAATATAAATCACTATGGCTTGTTCTTCTATATTAGAAACATTTTTATATGACCATCTATCTTTTCATATAAATTTTGTATCTCTTATAATTGATGGGTCTAGATTAAAATTAAAAGGTTAAATGAAATAATTTCATTACCAATGAATTTAATGACACCAATTATTAACTTGTCTAGGACACAGAGTCAGAAGTACAAAATCACCAGGTTAGGTTATATCACCTTTGTCAAAAGACCATGTGTGGTCTAAAGAAAACACATTCTAAATAACATGTAAACAATCAAACAAGCAAGAATAGTCAAAGGGCTTTGTAAATGAAAACATAAAATGGTTTTACTAAAGGAGGTGGTATAGCATGGGAGTAAGGGCATGGTTTCTGGAGCCCGACCGCCTGGGTTTGACACCCGGCTACACTCATTGGCTAGCCACAGGATCTGAGGAAAATGATTTAATCTCTCTGGGCTTTATCTGGTAAATGAGAGAAGGACTGCAACCTATTTCATTGGGCTGTAGTGAGAGTACAGTGAGCGAATACACATGGACTTTAGAACAATGACTGGCACATAGAAAGAATCCAGTAAGTGTTGGCTGTTGTTGTTATCATCATTATTACCATTATGAGACATTTCAACAAACCTGGGTGTTAAAGAGCTAAAGTACTTTAAAGCAAGCAATTTCTCACTAAACTAGGTTCTACTCTTCCTTTCTTACAAACAGCCTAAAGACTCTATCTAGTTCAGTCTACTGAAAACACCAAGAAGCCAGAGGGTCACATGAGATCCCTATAATTCTGGTTAATTTTATTTACCTTTTATCGCTCCCTTGGCTATAAAGTATCTTCCAGCCACAGATATATTTTTGTCTTCAGACTCATCTTCCCATAGGGCAGCATCTACACTGCTATGAGAGGGATTTTATTTTTAAAACAGAAGTCTAGTCATTACCACCTCAAAACACTTCAACATCATGTCATGACTATAGTCTGTACTTAGAATTTCTGTTTTCTACCATACCTCAGCCCCTGACAGCTCCAGGGATTTGAAAGTACTGCTGCTACTATGTGGAATATGCTCCATGTGGATTAATTTTATATGTTAACTTGACTCAGCTAAGTGATCCCCAGGTAGCTGGTAAAACATTATATCTGGGTATGTCTATGAGGGTCTTTCCATAAGAACTTAGCATTTGAATGGGCAGACCAAGTAAATATCAACCTCACCAGTGCAAGTGGGCATCACCCAATCCTTTGAGGGTTGGAGGAACAAAAAAAAAATATGGAGGAAGGGAGAACTTGCTCTTTTTGCTTGAGCTGGGACATCATCTTTTCCTGCCGTCAGGCATCAGCACTCCTGATTCTCAGGCCCTTGGACTCAGACTGAATTATACCATCAGCTTTCCTGGGTCTCCAGCTTGCAGATGGCAGGATTTCTTGGCCTCCATAACAGCATGAGCCAATTCCTATGGTAAATCTCTTTTCATGTGTATCTCTATATATACTATTGATTCAGATTTTGGGAGAACCCTAACTGACACACTCCCTCATCTTTCCTATTTAGCCAATAAAATAGAAGGTGCTACATTCTCCAGAAAGCTTCCTCTGATCCACCAGGTGTAACCTGGGTGCCCTTCCTGCCCCACTCTAGGACACCGAGTGTCTTCAATGACAGAACTTACTGAGTTGGGATCACAGCTGTCTGTCACCTGCTTCTCTTTCTCACTAGACTGTGAGGGCCCAGATGAAAGTATCTGGGTTGGCTGTGCCTCGTCACAATGTACGGTACTTACTAGGAACACGAAAATTATTTGTTCAAAAAACAGTGATTTGGGCTTCCCTGGTGGCACAGTGGTTGAGAGTCCGCCTGCCGATGCAGGGGACACAGGTTCGTGCTCCGGTCTGGGAAGATCCCACATGCCGCGGAGCGGCTGGGCCCGTGAGCCATGGCCGCTGAGCCTGCGCGTCCGGAGCCTGTGCTCCGCAACAGGAGAGGCCACAACAGTGAGGGGCCCGCGTACCGAAAAAATAAATAAATAAATAAAACAAAAAAAACACCCAGTGATTTATTGTAAGGACAATAAGGCAAGGGAACCGGAAACAGATAATCCCAACTATTAGGAAAACAACACAAGTCAGGTGCTTTATATCATTTTCAAATATGAAAAAACCACACATGCCATCCTAATGTGGGCCTGCATCATGGTATGGGGTAGAACAGATTCAAATCCATTCCCCTCATAAGATACAGCCTGTGGGTCTTGCCAAGTTTTTTATCCTTACAGTTTCTCCTAAGAACACAATCCCACCATCTTCCCATCTTCCCACCTGTAATGGTAACACATCTCTTGGGGAATCAAAGGCATCATAGAGGAACGGATTACAGGGGTTCTGTGCTCTTTATTATTGTCTAGAAATAGGTTCATCAGAGTGGAGATTGATTAATCAGGTTTTTTCCGTATAATCTACATCTACACAGCTCAAAGGTGGCCCAAATTAACATCAAAAAGAAACTTTAATGTTCACCTGCGAGATCTTAAAAAAACTTCATGGTCAAAATGGGTGAGACATTTCATCTCTTAATGACCTCAGCAACTGAGGCAAGGTGACCTTAATAAAACTATGTTAGAAAATGAAGTATTTGTAGAGTAGATTATCAAATCTATAACACTATTATCAGCATCCTTGCTGATTATAAACAATGTGTTTATTTTTATTTTTTAATTTTTTATCCTAAAAGGTAACTTAAATATACATAAGACTATGGAGGATTTATAACAGGCATCCATGTACTCATTTTATAGATTTAACCCATGTTAACATTTTATGTATTTGTCTCAGATCCTTCTTAAACACACACACACACACACACACACACAATGAGCATTAGATACACTCTAATGGATGGAGTTAAATACTTCATCCAATGCTCACATTCTATCCCTATGTTACCCCTCTGGTAACCCCATATGACAACAGCATGTCTCTTACCTTGTCAATGTTTTTAAACTTTTACTACATGTGACTGCATCCGCATACAGCTCAGATTTTATCATCCTCTACTTACCTGTACAGTTGCCTATACTATCTTGCTTCTTTCTGCCTTTATCTCCCTCCATTGCAATCCTTGGTTTGTTTCTGTAAGTAAGTCTACTGCAAAGCTCAGTAATCCCAAGCAGTGGCAGCTGGAATAATTTCTAATTCAACCCACTTTCTTGCTCCTCAGAGAGACCATACAAGCTTGTCAACTTCTCTTTTTCCCCTCTGCCTTTCCCCATCAAACAAGCTCTTTCACATGCACTCACATCCATCCCCCCAACCTTTCTGTCTGCTCATTTCCTACCCATGGAAGATATCTATCCTTCATTTCATTTTTGATCCATCTCCTGACAAATGACAATAATCCTGGTCAATATAGGCGAGAGTCCTATTAGGCGTTTACCTCCATCAACAAAAAAGGAACATTATAGCCTTAGAAGTAACATAATGCAAAGAAGCAGGGACCATAATCTCTAAAGTCCTATAGACCTCCTAGGAACTGATCTTAGAATTCCATTTCATCTATTTCCCCATCCTCTTTAAATATACATTTTTTCAATAAAATAAGCATTTTTTTTGGTCTCTGATTCATTGAGTACAAATTATTAGCAATACTTCCTGCTTTTATTTATTAAGGAGAAAAAAATTCTCAGCCACTTTGGAAGTTAAATAGTTCTTTAGTGACATATTCTGAGAATCTGCAAGTAATCTAGAACATTTTTCTTATGGGAAAATATTTGGGAGATTGCCTGAGTAAACCACCAACTAATTGTCCAAACACATAAAACACAAATCTCACAGTCACAGGGAAATCAGCTCGGTGCTTTGTGACCACCTAGAGGGGTGGGATAGGGAGGGCGGGAGGGAGATGCAAGACGGAGGAGATACGGAGGAGATATATATATGTATAGTCGATTCACTTTGTTATACAGCAGAAACTAACACACCATTGTAAAGCAATTTTACTCCAATAAAGATGGTAAAAAAAAAAATATCTGTAGTTATTATTACAGTTGTTGTTGCTGTTGTTATTATCAATGGCATGCAGGCAAGGGGGTATAAGGCAGGACAAAAATGCATCCACACTAATGCAGATTCGAACATGGTGTGATCAGTTCTTACTCCCATCTTCTGCTACTCAGTAACCTAGCTTGTCATTTACACACCATTATGCAACGTTCGATTCTATGCAATTAGATATTGGACTTAATTTTTAGCACTGTGGTATTTTTTATTGCGCTGTTTCTGTCTCTACCCATTCTAACCAAAATAACCTTTACCCTCTTCACGTCTGCATCTGACCTGGATGCAGTCTCTTTAAAACATGCTCAACTCTGCCATAAATATTCAACAAGAAGGAACACCAAAGAAATGGGGAAGTTAATACATTTTTTTTGAGTCAGAATCACAGAATTCCAAAGCTACAGTAAAACTCTGGTCTCACAGCTGAAGAACCAAACTTAGCTTCTCTAATGTCACAGGGCTCGGGAAAGATAGTACTGAGACTAGAACACAGGATTCCTGACTCCCATTTCTATGCCTTCTCAATGGACTTTGTTTTCTCATAGAGTTGTTCAGGGCCCTCCAGTTATGGTTTCCTCTCTCAGAGTTTTATGATAACCAGTAATGATTCCTGAACCAGATGGATATCTCCAGGATTAACTTTTTACCCTCCCCTAAGCTTTCTAAAATCTCTCCTGCCCCCAGAGACTGCTGGGATAATCAAATCACTCTTTGCTGTCTCACACCTGGATTTATTTTCTTAGGGCACTCAACTTCCCATATGCAGACAATCACGGCATTTGTGATCTCAGATGGACCTGCATCAGATCAGCCTCTTCCGCCACCAACTGAATGGAAGCAGAGCTCCCCCAGAGTTGATGAACCTGCAGCCATAGCACTCCTCTTCTGCAACCCTATACCTAAATTTGTAGTAATTTTTTTCCAAAAGCGTTCTGCAAATAGTATTATTTTCAGGCCCCAAAGAACTTGGACCTACCCTAAGCTTCATGAACTTAGGAAAATCATTATTACTAACATCAGGTTTTTCACCAACAAAATTAGGATGATAATCTTTACTTTGTAGTGCAGTTGTGCAATTCGACTCTTTTGGTGTATGTTGGGTTACTTATTCCAGGGTCTGACATGTAGTAAGTCCTCAATGAACATGTTCTGATTACTACTGAACTTTTAGTGTCACCTGGAAGACTAAATTGTAGCTGAGAGCTTCTGAGATCCATGATCAAAATTAATTAGGCAAACAATCAGAAGTACAGACCTGGGGTACTTGTCTCAGAAAAAAGCTCCTAAAATCACTTTGTGTACATGTCGTAGCATCAAAAAGTGCATTCCAGGAACATGCAGTATTCAAGGCTAGAATACTGTTTCCTCTTGAAAATTCCTGAACAGCACTGTGTGTCTATGCATCACTACTGGGTCATTCCTTTGAGGGCATTTACCAGTCCTTCAGTCGATGAGGCAGTTCAGTTTTACTATACTTCCCACATCACTCATTTGAAGACTCTACAGCATCTTCTGTTGGAAGTCTGTGGCTTCCTCTCTCTAGGATAGGGGAAGCAAATTTGGGGAGATCCGATTAATTTCCCAAGCTGTCACTCCTCCACTACCCATTCAAACTCTTCATTTTCTTTGTCCATCATGAGGTTATGGTAACGGAGAAAAGACAGAGCTGTCTTACACATCGCTAAAGGAAAGGCACCTAGGTTATTTATTTGTACAGAGGGAAGAGGAGAACAGGAGGCCAAGTCTTCTTTAGCTCCCGCGGCAGCATCTGGCTGGCCGAGGTATCAATCATTTTGCTCTTATGTCGGCCCATTTACATTCACGGGAGCAGGAGGCAAGCAGCAGAAACATCTCTCAGTTGCGTGTTTCCATAAGGGCCCCCCATCCTTCACCCCTTCTGTGGTTTTTCTCCGCATTTAGAAAGTCATTGAGAAATGTTAATGGTCTGGGGGAAAACTAGCGATTGGGGAATGACGAATGGGCAAGTAGCAGAATGAGGGTGTGCAGCCAATGATTTCCTACAAGTGATGATTAAACGTCGTTCCTCCATCTCTCAGCACCTAATTCTCCCCAAGGCTGATTTATGAAAGACACCCTAATGTACAGTTCCTGCAGTTTTATTAGCAGGAACGATTTAGCCATGAGAGGTAGTCTGCCCCTGCTTCTCATTTTCTTCCAGCCCAAGAAGAAAGAAATGATAAAATGCGAAGAACAACCAGGACCTCATTCTCTTAATACTAAAAAGA
This sequence comes from Phocoena phocoena, assembly GCF_963924675.1. Lineage (NCBI taxonomy): Eukaryota > Metazoa > Chordata > Mammalia > Artiodactyla > Phocoenidae > Phocoena > Phocoena phocoena. The sequence goes on along the minus strand of NC_089220.1, from coordinate 136,229,199 downwards.
CAAAATAGCATAATACAAAGACCACTAAAGAGGTAAGTAATCATTAGCGGGACAAAGTTTATGATGGCAAAGTCATTACTCCATAGAAGTCATTACCTTGTCCCAGACACAGGGAAGGTTCCCACAGCTCCTATAAATGGAAACCTGCTGCTGCTATTTGAGACAGTCTAAAAATAACTGCACACCTCGTTTTTCCAAATGTCAGAGTACCTGCCTTTACTCCTTTAGGAAAAGTTATAAGGTTACCATAAGAACCCAGACATAACGTGGGAATGCTTGTGACTTTAAAAAGTGATGAAAAAAATATTACCACGGTGGGCAAAGAGAAATTAGAATCATGTGAAGATCATCAAAAAGAATGTGGAGTGATCAAGATCTTTCCTTCCCTAAAAGAATATACTTGCTTGTTTTCTGTCAAAGATTTTAACATCTTTCAAGATTCTATATTGATATTTTCAATGAATGTCTAGATATCATCTAAAAATCAAGACTTTCTAATGGGAGTGTTGCAAAAGGAGCTGGGGTCTGTGATTTTCGGAAGAAAGCCAAAGCATGTCAATTAATATTTATTAGTTCCTTAATAATTTAATAATATGTATTAACCCCTTATTTATATAAGAGCTAACATTCACTGGACCCTTACTTGATGCCCGGTACTATGCTATGCAGTTTGCAAAGATTATTTTGTTTTATTCTTATCAATCTTAGGTGGAAGTTGCTATTATTTTTTTCTATTCCTCAAGTAAGGAAACAGAGGGAAACTACATAATTTACACAAGGTCACATATTACTATGCAGTATTTGATCTGAAGAGGTCTGATGCTAGAACCTGGGCTTATAGCCACTAAAGTAAACTAATTCTTCACATGCTTTCTCCTGTAACATTCACTTTCCACTGGCCAACTAACTTTAATAAACACAAATTAATCCCATAGTATCCGGGAATTCTGAACTAAACGTAAATCCTGCAATATTTTGGATTAAGTACAGGGTTCTGGACTAATCTGAATAAGAACAGAGTTCCACATGAAGATACAATTTAAAACTCCTTCAATTCACATGAATCTATATCAAACCTGATCATACTCTCTAGCCTCATGCAGTATTAGTTTAAATTCTAACAAAAGTGGATCCTTGACACCAGAATCAGAATAATTTAAAAGGCAATTAAATCACCCATAATATAATCCAGAGCACTCATTCCAACTTTCAACAGGTACCATGGAGCACCCAAGTGCCAGTTACTGAGATTATAATGGTGTGCAAAAGCAGATTTGATCTCCATCATGAGGTTTATAATCCATTGAATGAGACAGACAAGAATCAATCACAATGCTAAATGCAAATAACTATGACCACTGTTACAAAGGAATGATACATGGTACTCTGGAAGCACATAGTAGCTGCAGCTATTCTAGGGGCTAGGAAGTGCTTCCTTGAGGAAGTGGTCATTGATTGAGATAAAAAGAATGAGTAGATGTTAATTAGAGGGCGGTAAGAGGTGTCTGGGCAAAGAGAGACTGTACAAAAACCTTTAAACAGGAGGGAGCTTGGAGTGTTTGAGAAACAAAAGGAAACCAAGGAAACCAGTAGGAATGGAGCACAAGAAACAAAGGGTCTTAGGATACCAAATGAGGTGAGTGGGGGGGGGGGGGGGCGGGTGCAGGGGCATGGACCATGATGAGCCTTGGAGGCCATAGCACAGTTATTGGAGGGTTTTTTTGTTTGTTTGTTTGTTTGTTTATTTATTTATTTATTTATGGCTGTGTTGGGTCTTCGTTGCTGCACGCGAGCGTTCTCTAGTTGCAGCGAGCGGGGGCTACTCTATGCTGCGGCGCTTGGGCTTCTCATTGTGGTGGCTTCTCTTGTTGCGGAGCATGGGCTCTAGGTGTGTGGGCTTCAGTAGTTGTGGCTCGCAGGTTCTACAGCACAGGCTCAGTAGTTGCGGCACACAGGCTTAGCTGCTTTGCGGCACGTGGGATCTTCCCAGACCAGGGATCGAACCCGTGTCCCCTGCACTGGCAGGCAGATTCTTAACCACTGTGCCACCAGGGAAGCCCATAGTTTTTGGCTTTAATCATAAGAACAGCTGGAAGCCATGTGGATACTAACTCAGAGTCCAAATAAATACAGGGATAGCACTTTAGAAGCCCTGTTGGTTGCTTGTCTTAAGATCTCCCTTTGTTTTAAGTAAAGAGGAAGAATGCTAATCCCTGCATCAGAGATGGGGCTCTGAAAGCCTCCACAAAGTAGAATGAAATGCCCAGAATCACTCATCTTACATTTCAAGATCAGAATCAGGAAGAGAATCTGGGTTTCCGAAATTCAGATCTGCATTTATTACCTGCTACACTATAGTAAAAGAGCAAAGAGCCATCGGCAGCAGACGCACTCATGGTTCAAGACTAGAAACTACAAATGAGCTTAGAGAGGCATAATGGACCAGATAAGAAGACTGGAGGGAGAAAAGAAAAATGGAAAGCCTGAGGGACTAGAAGGACATAGCCAAGACAACTTCTGAGAATGGAGATAATGACCCAAAAAGGTGTGGAGAGACAAGACCATTTGTCACTGAAACCAAACACATCCATTTTCTTTTCTGTTTTCCAAGGGTATTCCAGAGCTATGTGAACACTTAACCCCACTGAGCCTTGGTTTCTCCTCTGTAAAATCAGAGTGGATAAATCCTTCCCAACAGTGTCATTGAGGGGATCAAAAGAAATGGCCATGGAAAGCACTTTTCACTTTAGCAGTTGCTCAGTAAAAGTTAGGTCACTTCTAGTTCATAGCAGGGCATTCAAGCTGATAGCTAAGGAAGTAATCCATTCCCTTATCTGTGAGGAGGAGAACACAAATACTACCCACTCATCTCACCTGTAGTCCTGCTATGAGATTAAAATGAGAGAATGTGGAGGACCTCTGGTTGCTTAGCTTCAGCAGGAACAGCAGCAACAAGCTTTACAAGAAATCTGCAAAGAGGACCTTGCTTTCTCTATGCAGCTTCAGGAGGCAGCATCTAAGGTTAACCGTGAATACATTTGCCTAGACATCCAGAGAGGATATGAATTTATAAATGCCGGGCAAATCTTATGCTGTTAATAGTTATCAATAAATTCTCTGCCTAATGAACAAAATTCCAAACCCAAGCTAAGGCACAGCACTCTGGAAGCTGCTGTTGCATAATTACTTCCAAGTGGAATGAGCGGAGGACAGGAAGCAAAAAGACATGCTAACTGGATTCAACTTTGGTCAACTCACCTTGGACCAAACTACAGACAGAGGGAGTATCTGAATTGCTGATGTTCTTGTTTTTAAAACCCTCAAGTGACTTCCAAGTATGCTCCTGATAAAGCCTAAACTCATCATTTAGAAGACTGGCTCAGCCTACTTGCCCAGCGTCAACAACTCCCTTACCTTATTCTGTCTGCTCTCCAAGTTCCAGCCATATGGAACAGCTCTTCCTGAAGGCCCTTGGATCAGTCAGCTCCAGGTGTTCACATGTGATGCTCCCTCTGCCTCTTACCAGGCTCTTCCATATGAGGTACCACCCTGGGCCCCCCCTCCCTCTCTCACTTCTGAACTTCTCATCCTCACATCTTCATTTGGGAAGTACTTCAGGGAAGCCTTCCCTGACCACCGTAATCCAGGTCAAATCCTTTCCATACCTTCCCATAGAATCCTGCACTTGCTTTCTTAAAACTCTCATAACATGGAACTGCAGGGTCTCTGCCTAGTTTACATCTGTCACTGGACAAGAGCCTAGAAGGGCAGGGGGCTTTATCTATCTATATCCATCTTACCACATCCCCTGGGCTCACACATAGGGGTGCATACACATACGTGGGTGCATAACTGGACTCTAGAAAAGGGACTGGAAGATTTCAGAGCAAACCTTACCTGAAGCCTGGGAATTTTGTGAGAAAATGGCTATGTAGTCTTGTTTTGTATGTGTGTGTGCGTTTTTTAAATGGGGAACTAATGGAATTTTGTGAGGGACACATCCCTTTGTGGGGGCCTTTTTTCTGCATATTTCAGGGCATTTGTCATTCCTAGACCCTGGCATTAAAAGCTAATATTATCCATTCCACCCTCTAGTGTTCATGAAAACCTACAACTGACCCTACCACCATCACGATGTGTCCAGATGCTCTTGGGGGATGTGCTGCTCCCAATGAGGAACAAGAGCAAACATCCAAGGCATCTGGACTCAAGGTTAAATGGCATGGGAAAATCCCAGCCACCATCTTTCATTGTCATTTTAATGGTATCTTGGTGCAGGGGCCATCTCTCAGGAAACAAGTCCATGTGTGTCAGGACTGGCTGACTGTCCTGGTAGGTCCTTTTCCCTCTTGCTGCCTCTCTCCTCCTTAGTCGGGACAAAGCAAGAAGTTCCATGCTGGAGAGAAGTCAATTAACAGTGAAAAGCCAGCATGTACAACATGGAGTCAAGCAGTAGCTGGGAGCAGATGAGAGATAAAAAGCTAAAATCAAGAACACAGTATCCACCTTCAACAGGTGGGAAAGCACGTAAAGAAATAGAGGCATAAGAGAAGTCGACATGAACACAAAAGTAAGGGGCAAGTAAGCATATCTGTATACAGAGGGGAGGACAGTCAATCAGGGAAGAGCACCCAGAAGAAGGGAATTGGCGGGACAGTCTGAAACAAATGATACTTTACCACTGAAAAAAAGAAAAGATCTTTAAGAAATGGCATTGGTGCCCATTGCCCCTTGAAGAAGGCCGTCAACCGTATTTGTTCCAGGATTGTGATCTTTTCTGGGTCATTTTCCTGTATTTTTTGCTCACTCTAAACCCAAAAGTAGAGGCCTGTTTTCTCAGGGACTCTCAATGCTACCAGTTTCTCTGCTCCTCAGCTATAATGATAACCCAGACTTGAAATGAAACATAGGATAGAATTTTCTGTACTTCTTACTTTACGGTGTAATGAACGTTTTCATTCTGTTTTGAAGGGGCAGGAAGAACCGGCTTCTTCTATATTTCCTAGAGAGACAGCCAAAGCTGCCTTTAGCCAAACCTAAAGCCCTAGGTCATCCACCCTCACTTTTATTTGCCTTCCTTTATCTTTTTCCTTCCTTTCCTTTTTCACTTTTGTCTTTTCCTTATAGCAGACACCAGTATAAAAGTCCATCAATACATAAATATTTTCTCCATCTGTTGTCTCTTCCTGAGACAAATATATGGACCATGAAATTTCTCATGCCATCATTTGGCAGTAAAAGTTTTCTGATAAATCTCAAACTTAGTGTCATATGTCTTCTTCTTCTCTTTGGCCAGGTAGGCTCCAAATGACCCACAGAGAAGAAAATACAATCAAAAGGTTAAGTGAGAGAAAAAAAAAGATCTAAGAGAGAACAGAGAGGAGGAGAGGAATGGGGGAGAGCCACCATTGCCAGGTAAAAAGAGGAAGAGTTTGGGTTTTTCTCTGGAGCTTGGCAAAGCAGACAAACTGAAAGGTCAGCGCTGCTGGAAGGCTAAAAGGATGGGAACAAAGAAACCACTTTATGCAGAGATATTAGTGCTATCAGCAGCAATAAAGCTGCATAGCCACAATCGAACATCAGAATGTAAGATGACACTGGGGAGAGGCCCGGCTAATGCTTTCAGGATGCACGGGGCACTCATCCAGTTGAGAGGGGTGTGGACATCAAAGCCTTGCGGGAAGCTTGAGGAGGAGCCCTTTGGACCCAAGGACAGACACAACAGAGTTGAAATGTGTGCCCTCTTCATACCACTCCCCACACAGATCCCTCAATCCTTGAACCACTACAGAGTAAAGAGAAAACCCAGACCTCAGCACACACGTGGAGACAGTACCATTAACCAATCAATATTGTTTGAGCATCACATAAGTTCCCTGGTACCCTGGGATTTTGAGCATCACATAAGTTCCTTGGTACCCTGGGATTGTGCCCTCAAGAATCTTGTAATCTAGCTAGGCAAGCAAGCCATACACACATGAAAAAAAATGGATGATGATATTAATTAAGGCTGTTTCTCAAACTTGAAGTAAGCACAAATCCCCTTCAAAGACAAATGTCCTCTTCAAGCTGTTGACTTCATTTAAAAACTAATAGTGTTTAAATCTGCACAAACACGAAAGATGATATTATATTTAGAGCTCTTACACTATAAAACTAATAAAATTTGAATGCATCTTTATAATTTCGTGTGATAGATGTTGTTTTACTAAAAGTAAATTTGTGATACAGTTTTTGTGATGAAGTTTCCCTTGCACTGAAGTGAACAACAGCATGTTTAGTAAGATTCTCAACAAGATTTTAGTAAGAACTTGTAGTTTAGAGCACAGGAGAGGTGGAAAGACAGAAGTCCTTGCTCTCAAGTTGTTTATGCCTGCCTGGCCATAGAGAGTAAGCGGACCCCCTGACAAGATACAGGGACCCCCTGACATGACAAGATACAGACAAGATCTAAGCGAGGGACAGACCTCTGCTTCAGGCACGCAGCATTGAGTGTTCTGACACCGAGTTTAATATGCACAAGTGTTGTCAGGGAGACAAAGGGGCATCTTTCCCCTCTTTCCTTAGTATAGTCTCACCAGACATGATCTACAATTAGAAAGAAAGCCTTTAGGAACCCTCTTACACTGTTGGTGGGAATATAAATTGGTGCAGCCACTATAGAGAACAGTATGGAGGTTCCTCAAAAAACTAAAACTAGAGTTGCCATATGACCCAGCTATCCCACTCCTGAGCATATACCCAGACAAAGCTATAATTGGGAAAGACACATGCACTCTTATGTTCATAGCAGCACTATTTGCAATAGCCAAGACATGGAAACAACCTAAGTGTCCATTGACAGATGAATGGATAAAGAAGATGTGCTAGATATACAATGGAATACTACTCAGCCATAAAAAAGAATGAAATAATGCCATTTGAAGCAACATGGATGGACCTAGAGATTATCATACTAAGTGAAGTTAAGTCAGAAAGAGAAAGACAAATACTGTATAATATCACTTATATGTGGAATCTAAAATACAACACAAATGAACATATCTATGAGATAGAAACAAACTCACAGACATAGAGAACAGACTTCTGGTTGCCAAGGGGGAAGGGGGTGGGGGAGGGAAGGATTGGGAGTTTGGGATTAGCAGATGCAAACTATTATATATAGGATGGATAAACAAGGTCCTACTGTATAGCACAGGGAACTATAGTCCATATCCCGGCATAAAGCATAATGGAAAAGAATATTTATGTATAACTGAATCACTTTGCTGTACAGTAGAAATTAACACAACATTATAAATCAACTGTACTTCAATAAAATTTTGAAGAAATGACAGCCTTTATTCTTGCCTTGGATTATTCTCTTGTGTCTCTAAGCAAGTTTGTGGAAAATGAAACTCCCTGGAACTGACCTAAACATTCATCTGGTGCCTCATCGTTGGTCACACTCCTTGGCAAGCACAGCTAGAATGGAGACGGAGATGGAGAAGGAGTCCTGTTCTGGGGCGACCCAGGGCCACATGGAGACCATATAATATAATAATATACATATCATCTATATAACATAGCTATGCATTCTCTAAATGTATTTAGTCTCTGCTCTTCACAGATATATATACAGAAAGGCAAAAAGTTCATGGAACAATGTGATTTTAAAAGGAAGGATCCAAAAGGGAGGGGATACCTGTATGTGTATGGCTGATTCATTTTGTCGTGCAGTGGAGGCTAACATGACATTGTAAAGCAACCATACTCCAATAAAAATTTTTAAAAAATAAAATAAAAAAATAAAAGAAGGAGTTGTCAGGGAGAAGCAGATAGGATAGTCTCTTATAAACAGTGCCTTGATGTTGGAAGGACTGAAGGAAAGAAGGGAAGGAAGAAGAGGGGGAGAGGACAGGGGGAAGAAGGAAAGATAGATGGGTTGTTCTGTACTTAGGTGATTTTATATGTGAATACTGCAAAATTTTGTATGAGAATATTGCAATATTCTGGTCCATTAATTCTGCTAATTCACTGTCCCTTACCTAAATCATTTGTCCTTGATGTTTGGTTGAGAAATGCACTCACTGAAAAAAATAGCCCCAATATAATCACTCCTCATAAAACATATAAGGGTTAGGCTACAGGGTTTGCTTTCATCTCATTTCCTTTCTTTCCAAATATAGTTCCCAATGTATCTATTCCTGGGAGGGTGGGGAAAGGCTGTCACCTTTAATGTCAGTCTGAAAATGTACATATACATATATATATATAACAGTAAACAGGGCATAGGGACCCTTTCTGCCTGATCGCTAAGCCTGGAGATAGAAGGAGGAACAGGGCTGAGGTGCTGAGTTCTTACATTCTCCCTAGAGCGTGGGATCCTGCAAGGTGGTGACAAGGGAAGAATCTGTCTACCTCTTCCATCATAACATCATTTGAATCAAACGTATTACCTGGGGAAGTACTTGGAGATCCCTCTTATACCAGACGCAAGGTGAATGACCTTGTCCTAAAAACCTAGATGGATTAAGACACATTTCAGAAACACATCTCTTTTGCTTCAGTACCTAGCACACCACAAACCCACAGGCTAAACCATGCTGGTTCCAATGAGACTGGAAAGATGGATAAGCAGAAACCCAGGAAAACTGGAATACAGAAGGCATTGGGGCTGAGCTCTGAGCTAATGGAATAACTGCTACAAAACCTGAAGGCTTCATTTAGTTTTTTGGTCTCCATCATGGCAACGCTATACACAGAGATTAGTGAAGTTTCCAGAATGTCTGCCTATGGTACATTAACTCCTCACTAAGATGCGTCACTGGGATGGGAGTGTGATTCACAGAATAGCATAAGGTGAAAGTTAACTTATTCCATACATATCACACATTGAACCAAGGTAATAAAGTGTTGCCTAGGAAAGATCATTATAGATAAATATGTGAGGGTGGTTTGTAAATAGAATATCAGTCCTTTCATGTCAAATAAGCATGTCCAAAATTTTAGGACCTGTGATTAAAACATGTTTTTCTTTAAAAAGGTCTACGTAATCCTGTCTGTGTTTATGATTTGCTTTTTTAAAAAAAGCTATTGTTTCTAACTGATTTTAAGGCAGCATCCCAAGATACATACCTACCACATTAACAAGAAAAGATGTGCAATCTCACTTATAAAAAATGATATTTAAATACAAATCTGATATATACATTTTTACCTATCAGAGTAAGAAACTGCTAGGAAACTGCATTGCTAGGGTGCCTACAGGAAATGACTCTGCTCCTACACTGATCAATGTGACTTGGAGGATAATTTAGCAAAATCTTTCCAAATATAAAATGCTTGTAAGCCTTACCAGCAATCTCACTATCTAATATTTATTTTAGAGTTGCATTAGGAGGAGAATGCCAATGAATGTCCCTGACAACACTGATTTTGGAAACAAAAACAATGGCAACAACAACAAACACAACTGGGAAACCATCCAAAGGTCCATCAGTGGGGGGTTACGTAAATGACATTATAGCCATGAGGGGAAATACTACACAGCTGAAAAAATGAACAAGATTGTTCTGTGTGTGTTGTTATAGAAAAATTATCAGGAGATACATTGCTCAATGAAAAAGTACATACAAACATATGTGGATGGTGTGATTCCTTTTTTGCATTAGAAGTAAATACACACAATGTTATTTGACTAGAAAATTTGTCTGTGAGGAATCTTAAGAGAATATTAAGAATTAAGGCCTTTAGCAAGAGGTTTTGCTTCATATTTTTGATGCTTTTACACCTTTTATATATTTTGTAATCTTTATATATTTTATAAATGTTATATATATTTTTTAATCTGCCATTTCCATTTTCTATGTGTATGTAATACTTTACACAATATTATCAGCAACTCTCTGGAAAACTGGGACATGGTCGTTATTGCTTTCTTCTCCATGCTTTTTATAAAGTATCTAATAAATATTTTAAGTAGGAAAAAAACTTCCATGTTCCTCTTGTATGACTGTGGATTCCAAGTAAAAGCAGCAGGAAATCAGAGCCTATATTTGGAGCTCACACTGTCCTGGAAGAAGAAAGATAAAAGTGCTCTCCCTAGAGTTCTGGGGGTGCATGTGCTGGGGAGGTCAGGTCACTGGGCGGTACCATATCTCTCCATTCCCAGTTTTCATTAGTCTAACGACCATGCCACTTAATTGTTGAGATACTGAACATTCAAATTTCATTTGACCTCATCTACTCCATGAGAGCTAAACAATGTCAATTTGTTACTGGAAAAGTTTAGGTCATCATGTAATAGGGTCTGTTGTAATGTTTTCATGTAGAATTTATCAGAATTTGTAATTGTATTGTGTGCATGTTTATGTAGTTGTGTAGTTATGTATTTCTGCCAGAAGACCAGAGGTTCCATGAGATCAGCCTCATACTAGTTTTCCTCTCTATTCTGTCACTAGCACTAGGAACAGTGGCTGGGAAGAGAAGGGAAGATTTGTTCACAAAACATCCATTAGGGGCTTCCCTGGTGGTGCAGTGGTTGAGAGTCCGCCTGCCGATGCAGGGGACGCGGGTTCATGCCCTGGTCTGGGAAGATACCGCATGCCGCGGAGCGGCTGGGCCCGTGAGCCATGGCCGCTGAGCCTGCACATCCGGAGCCTGTACTCCACAATGGGAGAGGCCACAACAATGAGAGGCCCGTGTATCGCAAAAACAAACAAACAAACATCCATTAGCTATACCTTCATGTAACAAATATTTGTTTGGTACCTGCTTTGCGCTGGGTCTGGCACTAGACAGTGAGGACACAGTGATGAATCAGATAAACATGGGTCCCAGCACCATGGGGCTCCCAGTCTGTAGGTAGAGACAGATGTACACATTCAGGGAATTACAATACAGGTAATAAGTGCTAGGACTGGGGTGCATGCAAGGTATGTTTTGAGCACCTAGTAAGGGATCAAGCGTGAGCTCATGGAGAGAAGTGATGCTTACACTGAGACCTCTTGAGTGAGTAGGACTTAGCCAGACTTACAAAGAAGACAGGCAGTGGGAACAGCAAGTTTAAAGCCTCAGAGGCAAGAGAAGTGATAGCATATTTGTGAAAATAAAACCATTTCAATATTGATGAGGTTTATAGAACAAGGAGGGACCATATCTTGCAGTGTCCTGCATAAGTCACTTTAAGAAGGACATGAAAGAGGATTCAACCTCATCTTTTCAATACAGGTGGACATAGCCAGGTGTATTTTCAAAAGTTGTCTCTGTCCACAACATAGAAGATAAACTTACCAAAGAGAGAAAAGTGGCAGAGGGGAGGCCTTAACTGAGATAGAGTACTGGGTGAGAGGAGACATGGGCTCCTGTCCCAAATCTATTGCTGACTGCTGGCAGGATAAGACCAAGGAGCCTGGAGTTCTGTAGGTCTTACAGGAAAGATGACCTAAGTGGATTGCCATGTCTTCAACAAGATGTTTTAACCATCCCAAATAAAATATGGCTGCCCACCAATTAAAGGAAAAGCCTTAGAAAGATCCGAGACCTGGGTTACAGCTTTGGCTCAGCCTTGAACGTGTCGCTTGTCTCTTTAGATCTCAGTTTTCTCATAGATAAAATGGGGAGAAGGGAGGGAGAATCTAAGGTGATTTCTGAAATCTTACATGGACCACATAGTACATTACAATTCTAAGCTTTCTATGCCATCTCACTTGGAACAAGATATTTGTCCAAATGTTTGCCTACACAAGGTCCAGGAAAAACTGGGCTTCCTCAGAGGGATAGTTCCCGATTCTCCCAAGCTCCTTTTATAGACCATTTATGGATGTCTTTTCCTGGCAGCAAAGCATGCTTCAAAGAATGGACTTTGGGTCACATAGCCCTAAGTAAGATATGCTTCACTTAAACATGCTTCACTTAATATCTTCCACTTGTGTGACACAGAGCAAGTCACTTAAATGTACAGAGCCTCTATAACATCATTTGTAAAATGGGCCTAGTAATAGACCCTCTTTAAGGGTTCATATACAGTATTTAGGAAGATGTGGCACAATGCCTAACACCTAGATGTCAGTAAACATCAATTATCAAAATTATCTATGTGATGATTCTTAACATACCAGACACGGTTCCTAAACTGAATATACATCTCCTCTTTGTTCTCATTGGTGTATTATGGTACTACATAAATAACAACCATTTGTTGTCATGTGTACAGCAATAGGTCTAGGGCAGAGATGCCCCATGAACTATCTTCATCCAAAGGTCTAGTAGGACCTTGACACTTGGTGGCTCCACTTCTAGCCCTGTCCCTAAATGTGCCTCTGCAGAGGGACTAATGGCTGCAGATGAAGACCAGAGCCACTCTGCAGATCAACAGAAGCCTCTGAAATAACTCTGATATGCAACTGTGTCTAGCAATGAATTCGCAGCAAAAAATTAAAATAAGCTAAAGACAAACAATCCATCTCTCAAAACTATGTATCAGCCCAATCGACAGAAAATAATGGCTAGAGAAACATCCTGTGAAGGTGTGATTTTCTCCCAGATTAGTTCCAGGACTCAGAGCAAGTTGGGAGTGGGGGAGGGAGGGAGGAAGAGGATCTATTTTAACCCTTCCCCACTCTGGTGGGGACATGTCTCCCACTTTGTTGTAGTCTAACATTGATCTATAGGGAAAGGTGCCTCTGTCCTTTGCTGTTGGAATTGATGGTCTTGGACTCCACTGTTATTGCTCGGGTTCCCTGAAAGGTCCCTTGATTTATTCCCTTTATATTAGAAAACCATATCTGCTCATTATCTCGGAAGGTCACTGGAAGGGAGATATTTCTTCCAGCTTCAATAGCAGATCACTTGGCCTTTTTTCATATCTCTCTTGGCACGGCAGGAGCTCTGTTAGAAAAGGGGAGGCTGGGACAAACAATGAAAGCACGTTTATTCCTAGGCAGAAAGCTCAATGCAAAGACCTGGCAGGATATATAAATACGCAAAGCAGGCTCATCAGCTAGTGTCCTCAATTACTATTTCAACTGTTATTTCCAAAGCTAAGTATCCCTGTCAATAAGAAGTCCTGCCTTAACTAAGGTGGCTGGAAACCATTAGTCTTTGGAATTTTTTTTTTTAGACTAGGCTTGAATTTCCCATTCCATTCATTTCTCAGCAGGGACTCAAGCTCAGCTAACAGCTTCAAGATATATTTAAACAAGATATGGCATCGTTCTAAAAAATTATTTTCACAAGAAAACTATATATATTTAACTTTTAAATGACTTTTCCTTATGTACCCATATTAGCTTGCCTTTTCTTTTGTGCATGTGTGTCTTTTTTTTTTTTTTTTTTTTTTGCGGTACACGGGCCTCTCACTGTTGTGGCCTCTCCTGTTGCGGAGCACAGGCTCCAGACGCACAGGCTCAGTGGCCATGGCTCACAGGCCCAGCCACTCCACAGCATGTGGGATCTTCCCGGACCGGGGCACGAACCCGTGTCCCCTGCATTGGCAGGCGGACTCTCAACCACTGTGCCTCTCAACCACTGCGCCACCAGGGAAGCCCCAGAACTGTGATGTTTTATCACACTTATAAGACTTAAACATTGTCCCCATCATCACAGTCAACAATTCATTATCCTATTCTTTTATATCTTCAGTGCTTGTTTTTTTTCAAATCATTTTCTTGAATTCCAAAGCCATGTGTCCTCTGGCTGAATTCTTCCTTTTTAGTTTTGCCTGAGATCACTGTCCACTCTAACTAGGTAATTCTCTTCCCAACCTCAATGTTTCTGCCCCTCCTTTTCTTTAACCTGGCATGGCATTTTGCATTAGCAGTGTCCCTTATCTTCCTTGTTAGGGAATGCTTCCCTGCTAATATAAACAGTCCTGACTCCAGCCCCTGGGACAGAATGTCCTATATATTATGTGACCCTATCCCTGTGCATGGCTGACTTAGACGATTATAGGCCCCTAACTCTGGAAAAAACAATCAATAGGCTGGCTAGTGGCAAAGGACATGTAGGGTTCTACCCACACAGAAAGGAGCTTTGCCAATGGAAAGCAGAAGCTGCATTTGGGTGGAGCTGTAGGCAAGATAAAGAACAAGCATTCTGTCCTGCAAGAGGAAAGAGATTGAGCAGGCATTCTTCACAGTCCTCTGAGAGTCCTTTAAGGTCTGGAGAGAGTGTCACCTCTGGATACTAAAGCATTTTATTTCTCAATTTCTATTCACCTAAAATTTGGTTGAATTTCCTCTCCTAACTGGAATTTGCAAAATTACCTTATCCTTGTATTAAAACTATATTTTTACTACCTTAAGTCAAATCCTTTTTCCTTGCAAATTAAAGAACCCTGTCAGAATGCTTTCCTTTTCTTGACACATCCAACACTCACCCATCTGTCTACCCACCTCCCCATAAAGCCATTCCTGAACTAATGCAATCTCTCTACTAATCTACAAGCACTTGTAATATGTGTTCTATAATTACCACTCAACTTTACACTAATTATTTTCCATTTTAGTCTTATGTCCCCAGTTAGACAGCAACCCCCTAAAAAATTAGGGACAATTTTGGCTCAGCTTGAATGTTAGCAGAACCCCCAATCGTATTCCTTCCATCACTTGTAATATGTGTTCCATAATAACCACTCAACTTCACACACTCTGTTTTCTATTTTAGTCTTATATCCCTAGGTAGACAGCAACCCCCTAAAAAATTAGGGATAATTTTGGTGCAGCTTGAACGTTAGCAGAACCCCCAATCTTATTCCTTCCATCATATCTTCAAAGTAAAAGAAAACAATAATGTGGATTATACCTAGCAACACTTTTGCACAGAATCATAGAACTTCCTGGGTGGCAGGCTGCATTGATGATACAATAACCTCTTTAATTTGCATAAGTAGAAGCTCAGACCAGTTAATGGTCAGTCAGCTAATAAGATTCAGCATGAACTCTCCCATCTGGAAGGTCTGGGGTGATCCAAATATGGATGATCCAGACAGAAGTTTTATTCTTTATACTTTATAACAAAAGGGACAAAACTACCCAGCTTTCCACTGATAGAAGACCATCTAGGCCACAGTGAAACACACTGACAGGGCTTCTCATCTCTAAATTACTAAGGCTCTAGCCAGGGCACTTTTATTCTCTTTAAAAAAATAGCATTGCCTTTTTAAAGCTGGGTTATTTTTATAGCAATAGAACTCCTGGAACTGTAAACAGGAGGTGAATATATCAGGCTTAAAGGTGAAGGGGGTTATTTAAGAGTGTTATCAGAACCAGCCAGCTGCAAACACATACAGTATCAGAAAACCATAAACCTGTCCCTTCCTAGCAGGGCTCAATTATTCATAAGACCACCCTGCTGCAGGGGGAGGGTCTTTATAAACTTAGTGTCTAGAACATTTGAGGTGTCCAGCCCTCTGGGCATCCTGCTGTAACAGATGAATAGTTTAAGGACTGAACATTATGTCTCTGTCCTTCCTTATCCCAAGTGCATTAGGGTTTTGAAAGCGATAATGATAAAAATAATAAGGGTAATCACCATTTCCTACCACTTTCCAAGTGCAATGGTGAGTCTATTATCCTAAGGGTGGATAAGTTACTCATGAGAAATGACACAGCAAGTTAGTGGGATTTGAACCTAGATCTTCTGATACCTGCACCATGATTTTAACCTGTTACTATAACTCCTAATATCTCCTCCCCAAGGAACACTAATCTTGATTGATCCTGTAGGAAATTATTATAAAAGGTAGGGAAGGGGGACTTCATGGTCAAATTATCTGCCTATAACTTCTGCCTTTTAGAGCTTCACAATGCACTCTAGTACATTAAAGGCACTGAGAAAGTCTGCAGTAGTGATGTTTGCTTTCCTTACGTAACTCATAGTCCCAAATTCATTTGATTTCAGAACCCCATTTCATAGCATTCTATTGCCAGGGACACATCTTTGATAGTGATGCATGCCAAATACTGCGTTGGTGAGGAGAGCCAGAAGACCCCATGAAGTTAGAAATAAAATTATACTTTCCCTTATGGAGAAATATAAAAAGGGGCAGAGAGATATATATTATATAAAAATATATATTGTCCTAAGTATTTTCAATATATATTTCATTATATACGTATTTTTTTCTTTTAAGTTTGCCCACTCAGCATTAATATATATATTTTTAAGCCATGTGTGTGAAACAGCTTTATAAGCCAAGGAACAATGTCGTGACTTCACACTGAATGTGATGACTATAGACACAGGAAAGCAGGAGCACAAAAGAAAAAGGAAACCTGGATAGAGACACATCCTGAGCCTGTGACAGGGGTGCTATGGGCTCTCTTTACCTTCCCTGAGTGTTTGCCTCACCCACCAGGAGTGCAGCCCTCATTAGCTCACTCACCACGGGACAATGGCAGGAGTGGGAGCAAAGTCTTGCTCTTTGGTCCTCATTTTTGTTTGTCTACAGAGGATCATGTAAGAGGAAGCAGCCAGTGGGAAGGAGTGTCAGCCCCATCATGGAGAGAGCCAGTGCTGTCTCTGCTCCTTTTTTCCTGAAGTGACTTCATTGCTTCGTTGCGATGGAGAAGCAAAGAGACCAATAGTGACATTGACTCCTCGCCAGGGAAGGGGCTGGCTGTGTCTGTGAGCAGGAGGGAGAGCCAGCATCAAGGTGTGACTTCTGCGAACCAAAGGCGTCTATATATATATATATATATATATATATATATATATATATATATATATTTTTTTTTTTTTTTTTTTTTTTCCAGTATGCAGGCCTCTCACTGCTGTGGCCTCTCCCCTGCGGAGCACAGACTCCGGACGCGCAGGCTCAGCGGCCATGGCTCACGGGCCCAGCCGCTCCGCGGCATGTGGAATCCCCCCAGACCGCGGCACAAACCCGTGTCCCCTGCATCGGCAGGCAGACTCTCAACCACTGCGCCACCAGGGAAGCCCAAGGCATCTATTTTTACACAGCTTTCCTTCCATCCCTCAGCCCCCACCCCTTGTGGAACTGAGACATGGTCCACGTCTCTCTTTGCCTAAATCATCTACTCATCACTTCTTTTCCTACAATGGTTCTGAGTCTCTGCATCTTTTCCGACTACAGATCTCCTTGTCACTCCCTTCCATAAACTGCATGAAACCCATTATGCCATACTTGTCACTACAACTTGAATTATGATTTTATTACCACTCCAGTCATCTTTTTTCATGGGGAAACTTGGTCATGGTCATGTTATATCAGAAATACATATTTTGGGTCGAACAGTCCTGGTTTTCAATCCTAACTATACTTCTAGATAACTGTGTGACCTTGAGCAAGTTTCTTAACCTCTGAGAAGCTAAGTTTCTTGGGTCAAAAATGAATATACTGTATGTAGGTCCTGGGGTTGCTTATAGTCTAAGCATTTGAAAAATGAAAAAATAATAGTATGCAAACTGCTTAGAGCAGTGTCTTGCATAAAGCTTGACTTCAGTGAAGATCACCTCCCCTTCTTACCATGACATCAGAGGGGGTCAAACTCAACCCATGTAAGGGGTCACTGGAGATGTCACAGACCTAGGGTAAGTGGAAGGAGTTTAGCTACAGATGGTGAAGAGTGCCTATTCTTATTACCAGTAAGTGTATGAATGGGGAATTCTCTAGATACATGTGTCCCATGCAAATGACCTCTCTTCTTTCCAAATGAGGTCTCACAGACATGGAGGATAAAGAGCCTTGCAATTAGATACAGATAAACCCAAGTACTAAACTTGCCAATTTCTGACTGTGAGATTCTAGAAGAGATCTTTGACCTTTCTGAGCATCAGTTTCTTCACCTATAAAATTTTGCTAACACAGCCCTCTTCAAGACTGTTGTGAGCTCATATAGAATGATTAGTACCATGCCTTCTACACAGCAAGCAGGCAATATGCGTTAGTTATATTTCCAAAAAAATATTCCTGGGATTTTAATAATAGTAGTTAATTTTTTACTGTAGTTACTATGTATCAGGGAAGTATTCTAAACAGTGACTGAATTTCTCATCTAATGCTCACAAAAAAATATGAGATACACAGTTCACCTTTGAACAACATGGTTGGAACTGTGCAGGTCCATTTATTTGCAGTTTTTCTTCAACAGTAAATACTACAGTACTACACGATCCGAGGTTGGTTGAATCTGTGGATAAGAAGGAACTGTGTACAGAGAGGAACTCCGTACATGGAGGAACCCTGTATTTGGAGAGGCAAACTGTAAGTTATATGTGGATTTTAAGCTGCATGGAAAGTCTGTGCCCCTAACTCCCACACTGTTCAAAGGTCATTTTTCTATGTTAAGATGAGAAGACTGACACAGATACATCCCCTGACTTGCCTAAGGCACACAGTTCATACACAGCAAATCCTGGAACCCAGTTCTCCATTCCAAGCAGTCTAGCCTCAGAGTCTGTCTGTTCTACTAAAGACTCCATTCGACTGTCTTAAAAATGCAGAAAAATGAACTCCTGGCCACGTACCCTGTATTTGAGAATGTAGTTTTCAAAAAAGTACTACTTTTCATAATCTCTATAATAATTTACATCAATCATGATTTTTAAGCACAAGGAACTGAAACCAAATCAGTCTGATTTAGGGATACATAGAAGAAATATTGAGGAATTCACAGCATGAACAGGAATACTGGAGAACAAGGATCAAAAAAGAGGTACTGACAATAGCACCTACACAGTTAAAGATGCTTGAAAATCACATCATATGAAATTTCTATCTCCAGCTCTGATGGAGTAGATTGTACCAGACCAACCTCTTACTGAGAACAACTATAAACCTGGATAAACTCTCTCTCTCTCTCTCTCTCTCTCTCTCACACACACACACACACTCACACACACACACACACACACACAACATATATTTCATGAAATTAGATTAAATGCATAGACTCTGGAGCCCCATTGCCTGCAACCAAAACCTGACTCTACCATTTACTGGCTGCATAGTCTTGAACAGGCCAATTAACCTTGCTGTGGCTCAGTAGTTGCATCTGTAAAATGGGGATTATTATAAGACCCACCTCATAAGACTATTATGCAAAACCTTCCTCTCAATCTTCATATGATAACCAGGCAAGCAGAGTGGCTGCCAACCAATGCCTTGGAGACATGCCACTTCTATAAATGTGGGAGGGAAGAATGATCTGGAAATAAGATGGTCATAGGCTGGGATTTTTCCTTATTCAGTTCCAATGACTAAGCCAGTGCCCTGAACACATTTCTAAGCCTCCTGCTCCCCAAGATTCCCAGGTTCCAGACTTCTAAACCTGCTGCCTTACCCACAAGCAACCCTTATTTCAAAAGCATCCAGAAAACCTCCAGCTCCTCTAGGTTGCCTCAGGCCAGTGATTTACCCTGCAACCCCAAAATCAGTTTGGGGGTGGGGGGCGTTATGTGACATTGATTACTTCCTCCTCTATCTCTTTGCTTCTTGCTTACTTTCAAGTTTCATCTGCCAGCATGGCAGAAGGCGGAAAGAAAACCAACATGATTTCCTTCCTGTTTGCCCTGCAGGATCTGATAGAAACCCAGAGGAACGAAGCTGGACACTTTGCTACTTGGTAAATCAATCACCTGAACTGTCAGCTCAAATCTCGTTGCAGAATATTTATTGCTGGTGATAATGTAAGAGGCAGAAAGATCAAAGCATGATTTGGGGGTCCCTGGCGGCATTCGATGCTTTCGGTAATGGAGGGGAAATCTCCAGTCTTAGGATCTGAGAAAGCTGAATGTGAATATCAGAGTCAGAGAACCGGACAGTGCCCCAATATCCCCACCCATGAAATGATTCCTTGGGCACATGAATCTTCTTTCTAGGTCAGTTAGTTGTAGAAAAGAAAAACCCAGCTGAGCCCAGTATCCGTCCAGAAGGCCAGAAGCATAATTCAACAATTTGGGGCATATATAATCATGCCTTTTCTCTGTTTGTTGGTATATAAGTACAATTTTGTTTATATACAAGTACAAATCCAAAGATTTTTGCTTCTGCAAGGAATTAGTAATCATACATTCTTAAATTTACATTATCTTTACCACATATAAAACTCAATTCCATATATTCTTTCTTAATCCTCACCAAACTGTTTGTGATAACTTTTTATTATTGCCAAATGATGAATTTTATGTCCAGAAACATGCGGAAACCTGGCTAAGGCTACCAAATGAGCAAATGGTAGCTTCTGACCTATTCTGTAGTTAAAATCTAGCATTACTAGTGAACTGTTTTGCAATCACCATCATCCTTATTATCTGCTTAGAATCCTCTAAGTGGCCAGCCAATACAGAGAGGCCAAGTCTCAAAGAACTACTAGAACTTGGTTATGGTCCTGTAAGACTCTGTTGGAGGGAACTTACACAAACTGTTAGCAGACTATAAACATTAAGAACAATAGAGTGTTACTGCATTTACTTATCTGATCAACAAATATTAATTGAGCTCCTACATTTTGCTAAGTGTTATGCTAAGCTCTGTGGATATATTAGAGAACAAAACACACAAAACTTCTCCTGCATGGAACTATATTCTATGACTGCATATGTCTATTTCTTAATGCAATCAGAATCTGAATGTGTAGGCTAGAGTCCTCTGGAAAATGGGTGGAATCTATCCATTTTTATCTTAATTTTGACACAGTGAACCCAAAGGCTACAGAAAGTCAAGGGAAGCATGGAATTCCATCCAATCTAAAATCCCAGGTGCAAAACTTAAGGAGGTGTAAGAAAACCTCAGTAATCAAGGTAAATAATATTTTAATGCAGTATTTTTAAATATCAAAATTAATGCAAAAATTCATAATGATCATAGTGTCAAAATTTTAAATAAAGGCAAGGTTTTTGTCTTTAACTTCCTTAAGGCTCAACAGGAAAAGTGGCTGAAAAGAGGCTAGAGGTGAGAAGATAGCTGTGCCAGTGCTTATAGGGCCATGTGTCTGGCTGAGGCCCTGAATGTACCTCCTACAACTCTCGGCAGTTGTAGATAAGCCACCAGCAAGAACCTTGTTGCAAGCTGTAATTGCTTTAGAAGTGCAGCTCCTCATACAAAAGGAGAAGAGCCAATTGTGTCAACTCTGGTTTGTATATACTGAGATGATGTCACATGAGAAAATGAGAAAAGCCCTACAGCAAGAAGCTAAGGACCCCGGTCCTTCAGCACCATTTATTTCCTGTGTAACTGTGCTGTATCTACTTATTTTTCCAGGACACTTACCACATCTGTAAAAGAGGCACATCCTTCCCAGTTCAATGACTCTGTCAGACCCTGACAAACTTGCCCAACTGAGGTCTCCCAGAAAGGAAAAGGACATCTCCTTGCCTTTATACAATGAGTTTAGAACCAAGAACACAGTACATTTTGTCGAGGTTCAGTGCATGTTTTTGAAGTCAAGTCTAAAGAAAATCTCCCTGTATTCCATTTTCATACAGGGAAAGTGAGGAATTTGCCTATTACAAAAGTTTTGCTTATGCGTACAGAATAAGCCTGTGTAGGAGCTAAGTCTAAATCCAGGTATTCTCATCCTAAGTGCACCTGTTCTGATGTTACACAGGAAACTCACTAGATAACCTTGGCCAGGTCACTGAACCTCTCTGGACCTTGGTTCTTTCATTTATACAATAAGTGCTTAGACCTGATCATCTGTGGGGTCTTTGCAGCTTACTGTTCAATGATTCTCCAAGCATATCAACCCACGGCTCCTTAGTGTCTCAAACTGGGAAATCAGAATCAAGCTCCTGTCCCATGGAAAATATCCCATTTTATTATTAAATTCTTTTTTTATATATTTTCCAGTTTCAGTTGCACTCAGCTCTATCTTTCTTTATAGTTTAGTATGAAGAGCCAATGAATCTAAAGACAGCTAGTTTGTGATGAGAAATGAAAATAGGGTCTTGGGAAGTACTAGCCCCATGTTTTTCTCTTATCCAATAAAGACCCTCCTGCTTATTGGAGAGTCTATTTTGGGGGCCTTAACACATGGGAACTAAACTGAAATTCAAAACATTTTTTAAATGACATCTCCTTCCCAAGGTACCTCCTGCAGAGTGACAAAGTCTTTGCCAGTCCACGTGTTACTGCTTGACACCTTAGCTGACACTTCTGAATTCACAAGTTCAGCCAGTCTCAGTGCCACGAGAGTCTTCTTAAGTCTTAATCTCAGCGTCCCCACTGTGGTGTGGAAGGTCCCTGATTATGGCAGCACATCTCACACTTCCCTATGTTTTCGTTTGGTAAATATTTGAATAGTGCAATCACACTCCCTCTCAGGCCATTGTTTCATCAAGTTTGCACCTTTTTTTTTTAAACATCTTTATTGGAGTATAATTGCTTTACAGTGGTGTGTTAGTTTCTGCCTTATAACAAAGTGCATCAGTTATACATATACATATGTTCCCATATCTCTTCCCTCTTGTCTCCCTCCCTCCCACCCTCCCTATCCCACCCCTCCAGGCGGTCACAAAGCACCTAGCTGCACCTTTTGATTTAGTGTCATTATCATTAGCGTTCCCATCATTCCGAGTCCTGCTTGACTCTTTCTCTTCCTTCTCTTTGACTCAACACAATCTAGAAGGGAGGGAAAACATAGTCTACACTTTCATATCCCTTTTCTCCAAGTACATTTTTAATTTGTGCCGAAGCATAGAAAGTGAAAGTGCCCCATGTGCAACTGACCAATGAGAAAAACCACATTCCCACCATTCATTGTTGCACCCTGTCACCAATTAACTGCCACTAAACATGGTGCATCTAGTGATCATAATAGTGTGTAGTACGCACCAATTCTGAGTACCTACGATTGAGCCTAGCACTATACATGTTTACGCATGATCCTAAGTTAAAGCTTCATCATGCTTTGCTTGTAATTGTCTTCTTGATATAGATGGAGGAGCTGATCCTCACAGAAGTGTGCTAACTTGCTCAAGGTCAAACAAATTAAGTAACCAGCACTGAGATTTAGACTCAATACCTACTCTCCTCTAACTGTTCCATGCTGGGAACCCAACTCTATAATGCAGCCAAAATTAGCCCTGGCTTTCTTGTCGCTAAAGCACAATGCATTTTCCAGAACTTGCATCTAGCGCTGACCAGTGGATGAGAAAAACAGATATCTAGCCCCGGCTCCTCCAAGTATCATCCTGTGGCCATGACTCTCTCACGTATTAATGGAGACGCTGTGCTTTGCTATGTAAAGCAGAAGTTGCTAAGCATGCCATATAACTCAGTACATTGTTTGTATTCAGGGTCTGTACACTATGGGTTTTTTAACACTTGAATCTTAGTAGTTTCAGTTTCTTTACAGACCCTGCCAATCCCTACTGTCTCACACCAATCTAGATCCACTATTGGTATTAACTCTCAGGCCCCTGGTTATCTATACCCACTGATGACTTTCATAAGGCAGCCTTTGCCCCAAATTCCCCAGAGCTTAAACTACTTCAACTTTTCTCTTCTAGTCTAATTCCCCACATATAACTTACTTGTATATGGGTCGGAATCTATGCTGTGCTTCCCATCCTGTCTTCTGCTCACACTGCTTCTTTCCCCCCTCATTTCAGCCAATTGACATTCAACTACACTTCAGGATCTGATTCAAATATCGCCTAAGTCTTGAACTCCTTTATCCCTGTCACCAGTGAAACGTGTCTTTACTCTCCTCTGAAACTCAATGGCACATGTGTTGTATTTATTGGGCCCCCTATTGTTGTCTCATAATTAATACGATGTTTGCATACACCCCTCCCCCAACACTCTATGTGCCTCTGAGGGAGTCACAGCAATATTTATAACTCCTATGCCTTCTAACCGGTGTTCAGTATAAATTCTGTGACTAGAAAGAGTAAAAACCCAGCATAGGTTATCTTCTCTCCTGTTGCCCATGCCTCCAGCTTTTGCGTGTGTGCTAGAGGAGAGACACAGTGTATATACATTGCATAATTTGCTCTAACGAGGGCATGATGAATGCGGGCTAATTAATTAGTAAACTCTCCAGTAATCTGTGTGTACTTTGTAGCTCTTTCATGATTAATTTAATTCTAGTGGATTTCTTTTAGTAGTTTCATGGAAGAAAGGAAAGAAAGAAAGAAAGAAAGAAAGAAAGAAAGAAAGAAAGAAAGAAAGAAAGGGGACTTCTCTGGTGGCACAGTGGTTAAGAATCTACCTGCCAATGCAGGGGACACGGGTTCGAGCCCTGGTTGGGGAAGATCCCACATGCTGCGGAACAACTAAGCCCTTGCGCCACAATTACTGAGCCTGCACTCTAGAGCCCATGAGCCACAACTACTGAGCCCACGTGCCACAACTGCTGAGCCTGCGCTCTAGACCCCATGCTCCGCAACAAGAGAAGCCACCGCAGTGAGAAGCCGGTGCACCACAACAAAGAGTAGCCCCACCCGCCCGCAACTAGAGAAAGCCCGGGCACAGCAATGAAGACCTAACGTAATTTTTTTAAAAAATAGAAAAGCAACAAGCATTAAAAAAAAAAAAGAGAGAGAGAGAGAGAAAGAGAAAAAAGCAAAAAGAAAAATTCAGTCTCCACCCTGTTCACCTTAGTGTTTGTCTTATTCTAGGGCTGAATGAGCTTCTGGATCATGTTCTGGTGAGCTATATATACTCTGAAGGTGCTTTAAGCGTCCATAACTAATTTATTATGTTGACCTGAAACACACTGAAGAGTACTGGAGCACAGTTCTGTCTCCTATCAGATCACTCTGCAGCTGTCATCACTCCCCTCTCCCTCATTCATTTGTTTATTCAAGACATTCTTTAATCTCCACAGCTTGTCTAGCACATTACAGGACACCAAGGATACCAAGGTAATGCTTATAATTCTAATCATCCATCCAGTCCAGACCCGGAGTGGGATGACACTTAAAGAAATGCATTTCAATAGTCATAATTAAGTAAAAAGCAACTTAACCTCTGTGTTTATATACTTTAGAAATTAGGAAAGCCCCATTCATAATCCACCACAATGCTTCATCATACACTCTTCTCTCATTCCAGTGTTCTCTTCTGCTCCTCCCCCAACGTTTTCCCCAATAAAAACTCTCTGTCAACATGCTGCCTGAATTTTCTATCTTTGCCCTTCTGCAATCTCTTTCATAATTAATGATGTAGCTATACTTAGCCTCCCTCCCTCCCAAAGAGAAAGAAAAGGAGAAAGCAGAGGGCAAAAATAAGACTGTGTAGCAGGAGGGGAAGTGTAGGGTCCAGTAATGCACAAGTAAGTGAGATAGAGACCCCGCGACCTCAACGAGCTACTTTCTAATGGACAGACAGAAACGCAAGCATAATTGTCCTGTCTGTATGATGGGCTATAATACACAGCATTATTACACTGGAGGGTAGTATCTGTTAGAATCCTGCAAATGTGACTGAACTCATGTGATGAGCGCAGGGCTGCAGCATGGAAGGAGGCTGAAGGGGGCAGGAGGCCCCATCCCACTGGATCTTTGGGGCTTTCATCCAGGAGGCTCAGCTTCAGCTCTGGCCCTTGCACTGGCCCTCTTCACTACCAAAGAGTCTTCAAAATCTTGGCAGTCATTTCTAGTTCCTGGAAATAGACTTCCCATCTCTTTTGTTACCTAATGAGTCTAGAATTAGACCAGATGCTTTGGTGTGTTCTAATCAGCACTTTACAAAAGGCCTGGCATCCCAGGACTAATAGAGTGGCCCTCTGCACACCAGCTGACAGCACATTAGCTCCTCCATCTCTGCCGCACACTGAACCCAGAATGCAAATCCTCATTCTCTGAGTACACATGGATCTTTTTTCTCTGCCATATTAACGAATTAAGCGCCATTTAAACTGTGCTTAGCCTGGGCATTATTTCTACCCAAGTGCATCACTTAGTCACATTAAATTTCATATTCCACTCTGAAGCCCATTTGCCTAATCCCTCAGAGTTTATCCTGTGAAATGGTTCTATCTTGGTTTCTTAACATTTCCTCTATTTCAATGTCAGCAGTGAGTGTAAAAAATAATGCACGTCACTTCTGTAATCCCTTCCCTTAAAAACAAGCAAACCAAGAAAGAAATATAACGAAGAGAAAGTGACAATTCATGGCAACCAAACTTATAAAACAAGGCTCAGAAACTTTTTTTTTGTTTGTTTTGTTTGGTGGTTTTTAAAAAATCATTTCGACCCAAAACCCACGAAAGAAAAGGAAATGGAGACACTGAGAATTTAAATGACTTCTCATGGTCACTTAAAATGCCTGTGGTAAAAATATGAGTAGCTTAGTATAGTATGAAGATCAAAGGCTTTGGAGTCAGACAGGTTGAGGTTGGGGAGGGGTGAGTCTGAGCTCAGACACTGTTGAGCTCCATATCCTTAGCTGTGACTTCTCTGAGTGCCAGTTTCCTCATGTGCAAGATAGAGGAAATAAGACCCACCTTGCAAATGCTGTTAAGAGACCAAATAATGGCACCTAAAATGTCTAGTCCAATTAAAACATTTTTGAGAGCTACGATGAGGATGATGGTGATGATATCGCATTGTTGATTCCTATCTTCTAAACCAGGTGTGGGCAATCTTTTTCTCTAAAATTCCAGACAGTAACTATTTAGACTTTGTCACCCGGACACACATTCTGCCACTACAGCATAAAAGCAGACATAGGAAACATATAAATTATAAGCATAGCTGTGTTTTTTGTAGGCTGTTCAAAGCAGGTGGCAGGCTGAACTTGACTGGTGGGGCCACAGTTTGCCGACTCCTGTTCTTGCCATCAACTATTAATTTTTTTTATTTTTAATTTTATTTTTTTAACATCTTTATTGGAGTATAATTGCTTTACGTTATTGTGCTAGATTCTGCTGTATAACAAAGTGAATCAGCTATATGTGTACATACACCCCCATATCTCCTCCCTCTTGCGTCTCCCTCCCTCCCACCCTCCCTATCCCACCCCTCTAGGTGGTCACAAAGCACCGAGCTGATCTCCCTGTGCTATGTGGCTGCTTCCCACTAGCTATCTACCTTACGTTTGGTAGTGTATATATGTCCATGCCACTCTCTCACTTCGCCCCAGCTTACCCTTCCCCCCTCCCCGTGTCCTCAAGTCCATTCTCTACGTCTGCGTCTTTATTTCTGTCCTGCCCCTAGGTTCTTCAGAACCATTATTTTTAGACCAACTATTAATTCATTGAAAAAGTATTTATTTGGGTGCCTATGGTAGATTAGCAACTCTAACAGGACTAGCAACTCGAAGGGTTTACGACTCACAGAATAGAGCAATAAACAGGATAGGAAACAAAATGTTGTTTTCATATGGCCTACCTACATTCCTGGGAGAGGAGGCAATGAATAAGCAGGAACACAGAGGAAGTAAATGAGAAAAGACTCCGATAGTATGTAGACTATGCAGAGAATTATTAACAGAAGAGAGTGGCTTGGTGGATACATGGGGCTTCTTGTCACATCCCACCATGGAGCATAAAGTACTAAGAAGGCCTTCCTTAAAAGGCTTTCGCTGATTTTGCCGAAGCTTTTATCTTAGAATTTTTGAAAAGATTTTTAAGTTTCTCAAGCTTCTTATTTCCAAAGAACTAAGCTGGGCTTTACAGTACTGATCTCTTAAATAGGTGTCTACAGAGAGGGAAATAGTTAAAACATATAAAAGATATCAAGAGATCAAGGACACAACAGAGCTTGGACCTTAATACTACCCAGAGTCTTGACTGAATATTGAAGCAGTCTTCTCCCTAAATTTCTTAGAGTTCTGTGTGATTAGGGGAGCCATTGTGGCATAAGGAGTCTAGAAGTAGGTGGGAAATATCACATGAACACCTGCTCCATGCCAGGCCCTGAGCTGCATACTTTAAAAACCTCAAATTCGCTCTTCTCAACAGACCCTAGAAGGTAACTATTAGGATTTATTTTTATAGATGAGAAAATTGAAGGTCAGAAAGGTTGTGACTTACCATAAAGCCAGTAATTAGTAGTGCCAATATTTGACCTCAAATCTGTCTGCCTCTAAAGCCCTCCACTTCTGGTATTTTGTACTTTTCCAACCGTTCCAAAGAACAGCTATGTTTCTTTCTAGATCTTCAACCCCAGCAGCCGTTGTCCATCACCACTTCACTATTTACTCATAAACCTACCTGAAACTAATCTATGTGTTTAACACTAAAAAAGAATGTTGTCAGGTGGCTTTTTAAAAAATCCAGTCGTATTGCATTTACTTGTTTTCTCTTCTATCTAGTCCAATAGCAATTTAATTTTAAAAAGTAATCAACTGTGTTTGACGTGATTTATTTTCCCAAACCCATACTGCCTCACACCAATTAAACTGCACTTTCCA
Source organism: Phocoena phocoena (assembly GCF_963924675.1). Taxonomy (NCBI): domain Eukaryota; kingdom Metazoa; phylum Chordata; class Mammalia; order Artiodactyla; family Phocoenidae; genus Phocoena; species Phocoena phocoena. Next base: position 136,200,893 of record NC_089220.1, on the reverse strand, counting down.
AATGTAATGCTGAGCAGAGCCTTAAGTATCAGCTCAGACTATCCTCCCATTAGAAATAACAGAATTACGTTGGTCCACAGTCATTCATTCTTTATTGAAAATAATAGGATGCTATTTTCAATTTTATAATTATTCATTATATCTTATAATTTACTTCTAAAACAGGTGTAACAGGTGTTACTAAGTGAAATGATGGATTCTCTAATCAGGTGCATCCCCCCAAGAGGCAATCCAGCAATACAAGGTGTTTTGTCTAATTATATCCTTTCTAGAGCATTGTAATGCATCTGTAGGATTGACTGTTCCATGTTTTCTTTTTAAGTTGAGCAAATATATTGCTTCCTGCAAGGGAAGATGACTATGATGAAATGTGATTGTACGTAACTATTTCTCTTTACTAATAACTTTGCTATAGTACACTCCTCTAAATGTTTCCCTTTGCCCCCATTCAAAGCCAGTCCAGGAATCTGGCTATGTTTTAGACCTACTTATACATATTGCTCATCTTTGAAGCAGGGTAAAGTTGAAGCAGCAATAGGCATAGAAAGAGTGTGGATGAAGGAATAACAAAATTCTCTACACAGTGATTTCCAACAGCCACAAATAGCAATTAGGAGATTCCGCCGTTTTTATTACGAGCCGGGTTCTGTGATGGGGGCTTTAAATAAGGAAAGTATGGCTGAGAGAAGTTACGTAATTTCCTTAGTAATAAAATAAGGAAGTGGATGGAGATAGGATTCAAACTCAGATTCAAACTCAGTTCTGTACAACATCCATACAGCTTCCATCACACCATGCTGTCTTTCTGTGTATTAAACAGCCACTCCATTCGTGATCCCTTTTCAGTATTATTGGTGAGCAAAGATGAGATTGTGTTGGATATTCTTTGAGTTTTGGAGCACACAGCAGTAATACCATCACTCATTCAATCAACTGATCTACTATTTGTTGAGTATCTTTGGAGCACTGGGCTTAGTTATGAAATACACTACAGAGGAAGAATAGAGTATATTCTTATGCAATGCCATTTTAGTTTTTGCAAAGCCTAGATCATATAGTAACTGATCAGTAACTACTCCTTGTTTCTTTTTTTTGAAAAAAATTCTCATAAACATAAGACAACAATGGAAGAATACATAACCAAATAGTAGAAAAAAAAAATACATGGCAAAGCACACACATACACACACAAACACACACAAACTAGAAGAGTTCCAAGCAGGGGGATAATATAGACTGACATAAGAAAAATGTATACAAGTAGTTGGATTGAGTTTAGCCTCAAATGATGAGTAGAATTTTTGTATGTATATGGGAGAGGAAACTTTTCCAGGAGAGGGAATACCACAGATAATAAGATCATAAAGACAAGGTGAATGTGGTGTATTCCAGTATAGTATGGTGAATCAGAGATTGGACACATGAGCTTGAAAGCAGTGATACATTTTAATTTAGCAGGCTCAGATTTTGAACACACCTGAGAAGACAGGTTAAGGATTTGGGGCCTGTCTTGGCAACTCTTAGAGGTGCATTAAATGAGCATGAGGTGAAGGTGAAATAACAAAATAGATGCCTTTGACTTGATAGGTATACAAAATTAGCACAGGTGCTGGATAGCTCTGGGAGATGCTGGAAACCTAAACAAGGAAGGCCGGGCTTACGGTAATGATATTGGTACTAGCATGGAAGAAACACACTTTTAAAATAAAACAGGGCTCTAAACGTTTGCTGTCATCTTTAGCTCTGTGTACTGGGGAAAGTAATTTAACCTCTTAGAAAACTGAAGTGCTCATCTGTATAAGACCTCATTCATAAGGTTTTTGTGAGGATTTATTTAAACCTGTGACAAGGTATTTTAGCACTGATTCTGGAATACTGTAATTAGTCTATATCTTACTTTGGGATGCCATAACAAATACCATAGACTAAATGGCTTAAGCAACAGAGGTTTATTTTCTCACAGTTCTGGAGGCAGGAAAGTCCAAGATCAAGGTGTGACAGCATTCAGCTTCTGTTGAGGGCTCTCTTTCTGGTTTGCAGACATCTTCTTTCTTACTGTGTCCTCATGTTGCCTTTCCTAAGTGCGTGTGTGTGAGAGAGAACAAGCTCTCTGGTGTCTCTTCTTATAAGGACACAAAATCCTATACCTTAATTACTTTCATAAAGTCCCTATCTCCAAATAAAATCACATTGGGGAATAGGGCTTCAACACATCAATTTTGGAGGGACACAATTCAGTCCATAGTAGGCTATGTGTGTTTGTGCCCACGACATTGAAAGAATTGACATGGAAAATATTAAGAATGGAAATTAGCCAGATGTAGCCACTAACCAGAGAAGGAAAATGAAGAAAGGGGACAAAATAAATGGAATGTCGAAGTTTTGAACACGAGTGGCTAGAGGGATTGTGGTCTATGTCAGAACAATGCTTCCTATCTCTGTCTATTAACCCTCCTCATCCAACTTCAGTTTTTTGGGGTTTTTTTGCGGTACGCGGGCCTCTCACTGTTGTGGCCTCTCCCGTTGCGGAGCACAGGCTCCGGACGCGCAGGCTCAGCAGCCATGGCTCACGGGCCCAGCCGCTCCGCGCGTGGCATGTGGGATCTTCCCGGACCGGGGCATGAACCCGTGTCCCCTGCATCCGCAGGCGGACTCTCAACCATTGCGCCACTGAAGCCCCCAACTTCAGTTTCTAAAGGAACAATCATTCATGGTCTCATCACGCATGACCCTTTAAAATTGATCACACATTTCTAGCTCTTCATTTCCATTAAAAAAGAAAACTCAATTTTGACTTCTACTTTCAGGAAAATTCTCAGAGGAACTCATGATATTCTTTCAGTTAATATTTTTTTGTTGTGAAAGAAATTTGACATGCTTCTTATTTTCTTATTCAATATTTCTTCAACATTTTATACAAAAAGTCCAGAAAAGAGATTTTCATTGACCTCTTGGGACTATCTTTTCTTTAGTGAAGTTCCTATAAATTCTATCCATTTGACTTTGCATCTTTTCCAAATTTTGAAAAAGTTATTGGAGGATGGCATGTAATATCCTATTACATTTTTACAACGTATTATGTTAAAAGCTTATGAGGGGTGTGGTGTGTGTGTGTGTGTGTGTGTGTGTGTGTGTGTGCGCGCGCGCGCGCGCATGCCCACATTTTGTTTAATGATTCCTCCATACAGAGCAGGTAGAAAAAAAGAGCAGAGTTATGTGATTTCATGAAAACCTAGTCTTTCCTCTTTGCTTAAGTGGGAAGTAATAATTTTAGGGATACTGCCAACTTATAAAGAAGGAATCATTTCCATACACAATTTAGAAAATGATAACTTGCTGTACATGTGTATTAATTTTTATTCTCATTTTTTAATTCATTGGTGGGAGTGAATCACTGTTCCCTATTACAGTGGTGTGCACAGATGTAAAGGTGATTTGGTGTTGCGAGTAGAAAGATGGAGCTGGGGAAGGAGAAAAAGCAACTCCCATATGTTATGTACCTACCTGTTAGAATTACCCTTCTAGGCTCTAGAAGATAGTTAGCAAAGCTAGAGAGATGGACAGATGGAGAGATTTAAAGCTCAAGGACAGATAATTAAGTTAACCACATTCCTTGCTTCATGGTGCATTATTCTCATTGTTGCATGCAAGGTCCCTCTCTTTTGTGTCTACTCATTTATCCCCCTCACTACATTTTCCACTCTTAACCTTTTTTCTCTCTGCAGGAAAATATATAATTTTATAGATCAAGTGACTGAGGCTAAGGTAAGTCAAGTCAATTAAGTAGGTTTTTCTCATGTCTCACAACAAATTAGTGCAAGTGCTGGATTTGAATTGGGACTAGTTGAAATGCATATTCCACCGAATGTGCTTATTTTGTGAAATCCTCAAAACAGATTGTAACAAAATATACCAGAAACTTTTGGAACACACATTGAGGTGTGTTTGTCCAGAGGAGAAAAGCAAGGTTTGGGGATGCCCGGTAGGGAAGGTGGTAAGTGTGTTAACTGAATATGTGAACCACATGTTAAAGTTTTAAGACCCTTTACTAAAGAACAAATGAGCCTTAAGGAATTGTGATTAACAGCATGTAATAGTAAGTTGCACATAACAAACTTCAGGTTTCCCTGAAGAGGATATTATCTAGGAGATGAGCATACGGTGGAGGAGGAGTTTTAGCGGTGATTTTCATAATTAAGTGCTATAACCAAACTCATAATATTTATACTCTAAATTTTCCCCCAAGTTAACGTCTCAGTTCTAAGAATCTGAGTCCTTCCTCTACAATTATTGATTAAGTAGAGCTTTTTCCCCTCAGGCACTCATTTCATAATCATATACAATTTTGTAAAAACTCGAGATTTTTCAAAATATTTTGTACTTTTTTGTTGTGGCAATAAAAAGTGGACTGAGGTAAAAACAGCATTTTACAGTTGACCAATGATGTATGATATACTATAATATAAAGTTAATTTATCATAGCCTCCAAGAATACTCATAAACCATATAGACAAATTTTACTGTTCCATTTAATGACTGACATGGGTTACTTAATATTTGATTTTAGATTGAAATGAAGCCATGAAATTAAACACTGATTTTCAGACCTAATGTGTGGAATTATTGCATTTCCCACTTAAACACTAATTTATTTATTTTTAAATTTGTTTCCAGAAGATGAGCTAAAAGAGGTGGTTTCAGTATTCCAGTTGAAAGCACTTCACATATAACATGTTGTTCGTGAGAATTCTGTTTATTCCCCCGATATGAAAGTCAAATTGGATTTAATCATCACTAAATTTTCTCTTTTTAACATTGGTTTTCAAAGCACTAGAAACACCTTGATGTGCTCTATGGGAATTTTGATCAGATGGCTGCATCTTTAAAATCCTGTGAAACTGTGTGCGCATCAGTGACGCTTATGCTTCCCGTCTTCAACCAACAGCACTTTATGGGCATGAATTAAACAATATATGACTTAGAATAAAACAATTTAAAGCTGTGTAATGCTTCCATCCCCATAACCACTAGCAGTGCTCAAGTGAGGGATAAACTGGGTGGCTGGGTCATTTAATTTATACCAAATGATGAACATATTCAACAGTGATTCCATCAACATGTATGGAGAGCTTACTATGCACAAAATACTTTACATGGATAGTCTAGTTTGATTTTCACAATAATTCTATGAGTTTGGAACTATGCATGATGCCCACTCAACAGACAAGGAAACACAAGTTCATGGAACAACAGTCACTGAGTGCTTACTCTGTGGTACTCAGATCCTCAGCTGTTTAAATATGTTTTCTTATTTAATCCTTAGAGCAACCTAATGAAATAGGTACTATTATTATTCCCATTTTATGAATAAGGGAACTGAGACTTAAGCAGTGTACTCATCTAAAATCATATCATGTGCTGATAAAAAAAGCCAAAGTCAGGCCATCTAACTTCAGAGTCCAAGTTCTTACAGCCATGCTATATTCATAGAAGGCAGAACCAGTATTCACATCAGGTTTATCCAAACCTTTGTTTAATGGATATCTATCTATCCATTTATCTATGCATTTAAAAAAATACCAAATGAAACAAAAATGCTATTACCACTTACACTAGTGTGCACTTACCAGAACACTGCACCCAAGGTTGGAAACATCAATCCATTGTCACTCAGTTGGTAAGTGCCTTTCAATGTTCCTCCTTAAAATGCTTACTTCTCTTGGCTTCTAGGACACTAAAACCACCTGATTTTCCTCCAACACCTCTGGCCACAAATTCTCACTGTTCTTTGGTAATTTCTCCTCATCTCCCTGCCTTTTAAAAGCTGGAGCACCACAGGACTCAGTCTGGGGTGACTTTTCTTTCTACACTCACTTCCTTAAAGGTTTTCTTTTTTTTTTAAGCATGGAGATCATAATCCAAGTCATGGAGCTTGATGTGATCACCTCAGAGGAATAGGCAGAAAAAGAAAAGAAAAGGCAGCTAAAGAACTGGAAAAACTAGCAGATGAAGACGACCAGGGAAATCCCTGGAGGCCAAGTGGTTAAGACTCTGTGCTCTCACAGCCAAGGGCCTGGGTTCAATCCCTGGTCAGAGAACTAAGATCCCACAAGCCACCCAGCTCAGCCAAAAAAAAAAAAAGACCAAATGATGTGTGTGTGTATATAGATAAGAGTACCTGAAATCTGTGTGAGATGTTATGTTAGTTAGTTGACTGTAGTAATCATTTCAGTGTGTTATGTATATTAAATCATCATGTGTACCTTAAATATCTAAATTCTTATTTAAAACCTAAAAAAAAGAGAAGAGGACCAAATGAATGGATATTACTGACAACTCAGACTCATAGGAGGAAAGCCAGAGGAGATGCAAAAAAAGTAAAGTGTGGGAGAAAAGTAAAGGAAGAGGAGAGTTTAAAAGTAGAGGAAGCAATGAGCCACTGCACTTGATGCAAAGCAGAAAATGCAGTGAGGACGTAAAGGGAAAAAGTGGATTTGACAGCAGTGTGTCATCCCTGCTGCAAGAAGTTCCCATAGAGTATGGTAAAGTGAGTTAAGGAGTTTATGGTAAAGGAGGAGGTGGGGTCCACTGTAATTCTGCAAAAGAGAGGAGGAGGGAATAAATGATGATAAAAGATGTGAACACTACCATTCATCTATCCATTCAGTATTTAATGAGCATCTACTATATGCCTGGAACTATTCAAGGAACTGGGTACACAACAGTGAACAAAACAAAAGACAAGCCCTATCTTCCTAGAGTTCCATTCTGATGGACAGATAAAAGTAAATATTGCTATTAATCTATGAAGGATATTGTATGTATCATATGTAAAATACATACAGCTTGTTAACTCCTACTTCTATTATACTAGTTTTATACCTGTACTGGCTTATTTACTACAATTTAAGTTCCCCAAATTAAAAAAAAAAACCCTCACTTTATTTATTTTATTCATTTCTATATCTCTTTCCAATACACTCTGATATTTGACTTTATTTAATATAAAATATGTATTGGAGGAAGAAATAATAGGATTCTGTTTATCATTTGTTGTGGTAGATCAAACAGAAAAAAAAAAAAAAGGAATGAGAAGAAAAGGGAAAGAGGGGAGGGGAGAAGAGACTTGTGTTTTATCATTCTATCTGGTTTCCTTCACCTGCTTTCCTCCCCCATCTCATCTTTGGACCATTCATGAGACCAAGTAAATTTCAACCCTTGAGTCTAAGCCTCTTGTTTCATGATCTAATCTTGGTTTATCGAGGATTCTGATGACATGTACCTTAGCACACACTCAGCATAAGTCTACTTCATCATTTTTAACAATAAATTGGATTTCCTCCTACTTAGAAGGATTTTCAGAATTACTGACAACTCTTGGTTCACTATTACTAGTACAGGGAACCAGAATCACTATTTCCCCATCTTCCATCTCTTCTCCCCAGTGCAACCTCCAAGTACACACAGACGACACACACACACACACACACACACACACACACACACACACACGCCACGTTCTCTAAAACACCAAATGTGAAAAACATTCTCTTTCCTCCTTATCAGTGATAATTATTCCACTTCCTTGCTTTATAAAGAGCACACACGGGCTGAAATTTTCCCAGCAGAATGTCATCATTTGCTTTTCAAAGCAGGCAATAAATTAAAAAGCATTGTGGGTAACGGAATGCAAATGATGCAAGGCTGACACCTTCTTAACAAAGTTAAACTGTTAATACGCACCTGGAATCATCTGGGGAATGAGCAATGGACCAGTTACGGAGCAGCTCCTCTAGCACCTTATTCCCTTGGTGAGGATGGGGGTAGGCACTCAGAATCACAGTATCCCACATGATTCCTAAGCCCGCTGACTCTGAACGTCTCTTGGGGTTTTATGTGGAGGCTGATAAACACTATCTCAAACACTAATGTGTTCACTTGGAAAAATCCATTTAACCTAAACCTAATAGGAAGTTTGTTGACGTCAAATAACATCAAGTTTCTCGGTGATGAACTAGACCTCATGGAGAAATTTATCTGAAAACAATGAATCAGGAGAGAAGGAAAGTTAGGAGTACTTGAGAGACTATGAAATATCAAGGCAGCAAAAACTTTGCCTATACCCATGGTGTGTCAGTCTTTTTTCCTTGGTCCTAAATTCCCCCAGCTGAAAATTGCCAGTTCTAATTACAACTCAAAGACTCTTAATGCCAAAAGTCTATGTTTTTCCTAAAGAAAAGCTCTATATTATTGTTTAAACTATTCTTTTTCAACGGTAAGACCACTTCAAGAAAGGTGAGTGTGTGTGTGTGTGTGTATGAGTGTGTGTATTAGTTCAGTCTGCTAAAAAAGTAATATGCACACCTGACACTTAGATCTTAGTTTCTAAATACCACCTTCAAATAAGATCAAAACTCTTTGGGAAGAAAGGATGATTTTAGAGATGAATCAGGTACAGTACAAAACAAACTTAGAACATATAGCGGTACCCTAAATAACGACATGCTCAAAGAATGACGGGGATGTGGCTGAGGGATAGATGAGCCAGTATGAAGGAATTTCCACTATCCTAATTAAGGACAATTTTAGCATCAAAATAAATAATACTGGTAATTAATTATAACTCAATGAAAAAGCTAATCAATGAATCCATAGAGATGTAAATCAATCAGAAAGAACAGTTCTTCCTTACAATGGAATGCCAACTAATAAATGTAGAAGAAATAATAGAATTGGGAAATAACCATTTGGCTTCCACCATAATAGTACCATAATAATAACTGTTCCAGGCAAAATATCATCAATGGATGCTAGCACTGATAGGTGAATATTTGATGAAAAACAGAACACTTATATTCTCAGGACATCTTTCCACTAGATAATTGTTAATTAAAAAGGAAAAAAGTAACTTTATAGTAGAGAAGCTTGGCAGGCACCACCTTAAACAAGTGATCAAAGTGTAACATCATCAGTAATGGGACAAATACATATTATATGGTTTTTAAAATGAAGCACTGAGAAAGAAAAAAAACATCATTTCTGTGGTATTCTTGCCAAAAGTACACAACCTAAATTTAATCATGAGAAGACATCAGGCAGACTTAGATTGAGAGAGACATTCTCCAAAATAACTGGACTGAAATTTTTTTAAAATGTAAAGGTCATGCCCAGCAATCCCACTACTGGGCATATACCCTGAGAAAACCATAATTCAAAAAGAGTCATGTACCAGAATGTTCATTGCAGCTCTATTTACAATAGCCAGGATATGGAAGCAACCTAAGTGTCCATTGACAGATAAATGGATAAAGAAGATGTGGCACATATATACAATGGAATATTACTCAGCCACAGAAAGGAATGAAACTGAGTTGTTTGCAGTGAGGTGGATGGACCTAGAGTCTGTCATACAGAGTGAAGTAAGTCAGAAAGAGAAAAACAAATACCATATGCTAACACATATATATGGAATCTAAAAAAAAAAAAAAAAAAAAAAAAACAAGGTCATGAAGAACCTAGGGGGAAGATGGGAATAAAGATGCAGACCTACTAGAGAATGGACTTGAGGATACGGGGAGGGGGAAGGGTAAGCTGGGACAAAGTGAGAGAGTGGCATGGACATATATACACTACCAAATGTAAAATAGCTAGCTAGTGGGAAGCAGTCACATAGCACAGGGAGATCAGCTCAGTGCTTTGTGACTGCCTGGAGGGGTGGGATAGGGAGGGTGGGACGGAGGGAGATGCAAGAGGGAAGAGATATGGTAACATATGTATATGTATAACTGATTCACTTTGTTGTAAAGCAGAAACTAACACACCATTGTAAAGCAATTATACTCCAATAAAGATGTTAAAAAAAAAGTAAAAAGAAACAGGTCAAATTAATTTTAATAAAATAATTTACATTAAAAAATGTAAAGGTCATGAAACGTAAAGCATGATCAAGGAATTGTTCTAGATTAAAGAAGACTCGAGATTTGACAACTAAATGAAACATATTGTTCTGAATTGGATCTTATAGCCAATTCAGATCTTTTTGTTATAAAGGGCATTACTGAATCAAACATTTTTAAATAAGACCTGTAGATTGTTTTACTGTATCAATTGTTATTGGTTTTTATAATTGTACTGTAGTTATATACAGGAATACCATTGTTTTTAGGAAATGTACACTGAGATATTTAAAGGTAAGTTTGCATTATGTCAGCAACTTATTCTCCAATAGCTCAGAAAAAGAAATAGTGTGTGTCTGTGTGCATGTGTGTGTGTGTGTGTGTGTGTGTGAGAGAGACGGAGGGAGGAAAAGAGGGAGCAGATGTGTAAAATATTGACATTTGAGGACTCTCAGTGAAGGTATTTGGATAGTTTTTGCAACTTTTTAATAAAGTTGAAATTATTTAAAGATAAAAGCTTAAAGATAAAAAAGTAAAAAAATATATATGAAAGGTATGTCACATGAAATTGACGATACTGTATTTTCCTGCTTTTAAAGATTCGATTATTTGACCTCCCCAACTTTATTATTTTAAAAGAAAATTTTACAGTCTTTTGGTGAAGTCTAAAAACTGAGATTCTGTCTCATCTTACTAAAAGGAATCCACAAGAACTCTAAATTACATATACAACAAAACAAACATATTAAATAAATCTGTAATTTGTCGGCAGTGGTCTGTCTTCAAACTTTACGATGTGCCTTCGAGATCCATTTTACTACTAATGGCATTTCAGGGCTTGCCCAGAACACTTGGCTCAAATTTTCCTGTTAAGCATCCCAGAGAAACTACAGCCATGGATAAAGGGCAGGATGGAGAACAGTAAGATTGAGATTCCCTGCTAGAGAAATTCTGATGAGTTACTTTTGTTAATCCTGCTGGTCTCTTTGGAAAACAAAGATCAGCACTTTATACATAGTAGAATTACAATAAGGAGGAGAGGTGATATAACGATATATCTTTCTCCTTTTGTGGATTATCTTCCCCCAAAGACGATCTTTGGAAACAAAGGAAAAGTAGCAGCATGGTATAGCGGAAAGAGGTTGAAGAGTTTGAAGTCAGATAGATCCTTATTTAAATTGGGGAAAATTATTTAAGGACTTTAATCCTAGTATACTTATCTATGAAAACATGGAAACTAATAATTTTGGGGTATATTTCCAAAAACAAGTAAGCTAAAATGTGGAATGTGCTATATATTCTCCATTTTCCCCTCCAGGTCTTCTTCATCTTGCTCCATCCTGCTCTGTGTCCTAGGAAACTGACCTCAAAGACTGGTTTAACCAAGCTTTCTTGCCTTGGTTGGGTTTGGACAAACTGTGGCATATTCAGGAGATCAGGAGTTAATAAGAGAAAAAGGTATGGCATTTATTCCTTCATGTCCCTCCCTATGAAAACATTGTTTGGCAGTGGCTGCAATATTCTTCCCTGTCAGACACTCCTTACCGTGCAGATACATCTCTCACAGGCTAGGGCAACTCTTCCTTGGTTCTACACCTCTACCTCACTAAGGTGATAATACCTTCCCACTATTGCCCTTTCCAGAGTGTTTCACCATCCTTTAATGGTTCCCTTAATCTTGCCTTCAAAAACAGTCCCTTCATTGAGCTCTTCTCAATTACCTCTTTGCCATCTTCCAGCTTTTTGCTGCTAGAACATAGACTGATTCAAGAACAATCCTGACATTCGAAGAAGGCCAGTTTTACAATCCTTACTTCATCTGGCTCTGCTATGGTCAAGTTTAAGAAACTTCATACCAAGGGATGGACAGGCTCTCCATTTGCTCTTTGAGGTTGAAAGGAGACTCTAGTTACAATGCTTCAACTCTTTCACAGCAAAATTCTTATCAGGAACCACCTAACCAACCCTTAAAATGAAAGGCAATCTTGATGATTGGATATGGGGGTCTGGTCCCTGAAAAGTAAAACAGTCCAGATTTTGTTCATTTGCAGTCCTGTAGTCCTTGTGCTGAAAAGATAAGGTAATTCATGCTTAATGTACTATTTATTAAGGATTAGCAATAATATTCCTTAATATTTTCTACAATAGTTATCAGGCAAAAGGGGAGAAAGCAAAGGAGAAAATGGGTTTAACATAGTTAAACTCTATGATTATTGACCTTCCAGAGGGATTTCATGTCTATGATCTTATTTATTTTCTCAGCTTTTACTTCAACAGATTGTATAATATCTGAAACCCACCTCAATTTGTTCCTTGTTCCTGGCATTTTCTCTCTCTTACATCAAACATCTGGGAGCATTTTACAAGGCTTTCCTGTAATCTGGCAAACTATATACACATGTGTCTTTTAGGAGTCCAATTTTCTCCACCCAGTAATTGGTGAATGCAGAGAAACAAAGTATCATTTTATTTTACATAATGGTACTATGTAAAATGACTCACTAATTCAGTTCTGAAAAATAATAATCACAAGTTGGAAGATTTAAAAACACATGTGAGAAGACAGCACCCAGGGAAATCTAGGTTCTTAGTGCTTACACAAGCTCACTCTTGCCCCCTGCAGTTTGCTGAGAGACAGAAAAATATTTTGCAATTAGCCTTGTGTGTTGCTTGCAAACTTCAGCTGAAATGTTCATTTGCCTTATAAGGAGCTGTCAGTACCTCTAGGAATACACCACACAACAGTATCATTTAGAAACAATGTTGTTTCCACATCACGTAATAAATATGTCTCTGTTCTTCCTTTGTCGCCACTTCTTGTTAATAGAGAAAACTGTCCAGGAAAAATGCAACCCGCAACTTAATATGGATTACTATGTTTTGTACTTCTTACAATTTGAAATAAATGTCTACATCAAAGAAAGATACAGCAATAGCTAATGCCTTTCCCTGGGTAATAATACAATTTTGAAAAATAGAATGCCTAAGTAAATAAATTGGGCAAGCTTATCTTTTTGCCTGCAGTCTCATCTTACTAATGAGATTGCTGAGAAAATTTCCCCTCGAGAGCCCTACAATTCAGCACCCACACCGTTGGACAGTACCATCTCAGCAAGCATCTACAAAAAACCATCCAATTGAATGGAAATTGAGGAATAGAAAATGATTTCGTGTGGTGACTAAGACCTAGAAACCAAAGCTTTCAATATACACCCCCTACACCCTATGAAAAACTGCTATTCTCTGGTTTAAGTAAAATGCGAAAACAAAACAAACACTTTTTTGTCCCCTAATAGCGCAAGATAAAATTTCAAACAGGAGTGCCAAGCAGCCACTCCTCAAACCTACCTCTGCAGTGGATTATTCATATCAATAAGGAATTAAGGGAAGGATTCGTGGTTCCATCTATTTTTAAAAAGTGAATGGACTACATCTCATACCAAATAAACTAAATGAAAATGAACAGCTTTCTTTTTTAATACTGTGATACAGTTTAATTTACAAGTCAGAGTTAGTACAGATTCTAAATATGCTATCATCCAAGTAACAATTCACAATCTTAAGTCTGACCTACAAAGCCTTTTTCAAGTGCTGTAAGAGCCTGAAGTCACTCCATCTGTGGGCATCTCTGACTGAGCAAACCAGGTAGTATCAGATATTAACAGATATTAGTTCACTGTTGATGTCAGACCAAGACTAGCCTTAATTTCTTTTCATTAGGGAAATATATGAAGACAGCTGACGAAATAAACACTGCCCATTTCTTCTACTATTCATTATATGTACTATTTTTACATTACTCATCTTTCTATTATGTATGCAATCCATTGAAACCATTTCCATTTTTGTGGTTCAGGAACAAATTATAATACTCTAGGATTTGTGTTGTCAAGAGCAAAGCAGAAGGAAACTCATGCCTCTCCAATTCTGTATTTTATAACTCTATTAAAGCCACTAAGTTGTCATTAGAACTTTGGCAGGTTTAGCACACTGAGCCTTATTAAGCTCACTGTCAATTACAACCCCACATAGACAGCTGTGTACTCTTCCAAGGGGGTGTGTCCTTGTCTGGGAGCAGAATTTATCCTTATCTACTTTCATCTTTTCAGCACCATCTATCATTTCCATCTGTAAATATATTTTAGAATATCAATTACATCATTATTATGTGTTGTAACTTCACATTATACAGAAAGAAATACCATTGTTTCTATAGTTACAGCTAAGTGCTTTATTTTTTTAATGTGTAAAAATTGTGGAATAGGACAGGACTTAAGGCAAAGCTGTGAATATAAATCCCAATTCAGACTGAAAAATATCCATTAATCAGCACACTTAGAATATATTATTTCAACTAACAACAATTACATTGAATTATGCCATTATTCAGCCCATAGGTCTCCATAATTTCCCATAAACATAGATGAAAGGCTTGGCAAAGATTTATATGTTCACTTATTTACTGATTACCTCCTATGCATCAGGCACTGTTCTGGGTGCTAGGAATACAGCTTTGAACAAGACAGATAAAGTTCCTTCTCTCATGGGTTGTACATGCTAGCTGGGAAAGAGAGATGATATTAAATTAAAGGTGTCAGAGTAGTAGTGACTAGGAATGCTACTCTAGGCAAGGTGGTCATGACAAATGTTGCTGAGATTATGACATTTAAGCTGGGACTTGAATGTCAAGAAGGAGCCAGTTATGCAATGATCTGTAGGAAATGCATATCAGTCTGAGGGAACAACCAGTGAAAAAAATTTGAGTTAGGATTGATCTATCTCAGACTGTTAGAGAAACAGAAATGTGTGGTTGTGTGGTAAACAATTTCTTCTACATTTATTTGATCTACTAGCTACTAACCTTATAAAAATAAAATATAATCAGATTAGGACATGGATAAATAGCAAGATAATTATGCTGAGCGAAAATGCCAAAGGGGGGGGAAGAGTACATGCTATATGACTTCATTTACATAAAATTCTAAAACTACAGACAAAAATTTAGGGACTGAAAGCAAATCAATGGTTGCCTCAGTGAGAAATGTATTACAAAGGGACTCAAAGATGTTTGGGGGGGGATGATGGGAATAGTTGTAATTTTTATTGTGGTAATGGTATCATGACTGTATGTATAAATGCCAAAACCAATCAAATTGCATATTTTAAGTATGTGCAGTTTATTGTACATCAATCATGCCTCAATTAAGCTATAATAAAATCAGGCTTGTTTGAGCATTTTCTTTTACAGGGAATATTTAGTAGTTTCCAGTCATGCCCAGTTCATTTTCTGAAGACTTAATAAACCTTCCTTAATAATTCAACCTGTGCTTTCCTGATATCTACATCATACTCATTTGCTTAAGTTTGAGAGACTATCTCTCTTTCTAGGTTTTGGAGAGTAAAAGGATATTTTTCCAACTTCAGTTTGCAAACATGCCTCCTCAAAGATCTTGGACAGGAATTAGATAATATCATATGGGTATTATTTCAGAATTGCCTTTTAATACAGTCAACCCAGAAACCCTGAATTCATTTAGACTAATACATATATATTTTTTTAATTCCCTCTCCCACATTTGACATCTGTTCCTTCTTGGCAGGTTTTATTCTATTTTCCTCCTCCTCTGCCTCCTCTTCTTCTTCCTTCTCAGTCTGAATATCATTCTTTACGTAGTGAAGACAAAACATGCCATGGATCAAAGGTTTCCCCGCTGTGCCTTCCCTTTAGCTGCATTCCTGCCCGAAATATAACTAGGTATGTATTTGTTTCTCCTTTGGTTTTATAAATTCCAACCTCTTCAGGAAATTTAGTGTCCCTGACCCTATGCTTATTACCGTTGCTAACAAAAACTGGGGTCTTAGGGAAGACACAAACTCTGTGCTGCTGATGGAGTTAGTTAACAGTTATGCCGTTGGATATACGCGAACTCTGCCTGGAACATCTGTACAAATCCCAAGAGGTGACTGTGCAGACCTGGCTGCCTGGGTGCACGCATCTCTCACCCTCTCACCATTCCAGTTTCTACCTGGGGGCCTTCACAGAGTTGTTATAAACATAAACACCTAAAGTATGAATTTTACAAATTAAAATCATTGTAATCTTCATGTATACATTGGGAACTCAACAAAAATGTGCAGATTTAAGAATTACCATCATCCTACTGCATGGGAACTAGTGAAACCAACTTAGCTTCTGCTTAATTCTGATGGCACTCATACCTCTGCTTTGGAGCCATAGATTTGTTTACTTGCAGGCCATGATCTTTCAAACTCACTCATGATTATATTAAAAACATGACTTAGTATTTAGTGGTATAATAATTCCATCATTTCTCTCTAGTTCTTCTTAAGGTTCTGGGTTAGATTCTGCCAATCTGTTTATCAGATTTGGAGGCAGAAGGGGAGAGACCATTATCCCCGGGCAAGCATTTGTGGTAGATGGATGGGGAGACATCAGACATCATCAGCTTTCAGGCAAGCCTTAGCCAGCCACCTTCTTTGTGCCTATAGACCACAGACGTAGTTGAGGGCAGTTCCTTCAGGAGGACTCCAGCAGATGGAGATGCATGGAGGGGGTGTCCTGGAAAATCTTGAGATCCAAAGCAGCTTCTGACTGGGCTCTTGAAAACCACTAACTTTGGCACTAAATGTTAATCCGCCACAGAGTCCTTGCCTTTGCCCCCCCACAGTCTTTCCAATGGTTTAATAAGCCTCTCCTTCCCTTTACACAACATTCTGACCTGGAATTCATAAAGAGCAACTTGTTTTCCTGACAAGGTAAACAAGTATAGACACACATATGATCCAGTTAGAAACAAGAGATTTGTGATTTTACAAAACCACCTCTGCTGTTCAAACTGGTATCGTGGTTAAACATGCTGGTCCTGGAGAGGGCTTCCGGGGTTCAAATTCCTGCTCCATCACTTACGAGGAACTTTAGGCAAGTTATTTAAATTCCCTGTACCTCGGTTTCATCTCTTTAAAATGGGGGCAAAATATTTTTTTACCTCTTAGGACTATTTGAGGGAATTAAAAAACCTTATATGGGGCTTCCCTGGTGGTGCAGTGGTTAAGAATCTGCCTACCAATGCAGGGGACACGGGTTCGAGCCCTGGTCCGGGAAGATCCCACATGCTGCGGAGCAACTAAGCCCGTGAGCCACAACTACTGAGCCTGTGCTCTAGAGCCTGCGAGCCACAGCTACTGAGCCCGAGTGCCACAACTACTGAAGCCTGTGTGCCTACAGCCTGTGCTCAGCAACAAGAGAAGCCACCGCAATGAGAAGCCCATGCACCGCAATGAAGACTAGCCCCCCTTGCCACAACTAGTGGAAGCCTGCGGGCAGCAACGAAGACCCAACATAGCCAAAAAATAAATAAATAAAATAAAATAAGTTAAAAAAAAGGCTTATATGAATAAAAACTTAGAATTAGTGTTTGGCATTTGTTAAGCGGTAAATAAACATTGGTTATTATCGTCAGTGGTGTCCTTAACTCCTGCTTTTCTGATGAGTATACTCAATTCCCCAGTGTCTATTTTCCCACAATATTAATGGCTGAGTGGTTAAACTATAGCTCAGACTGGAATGCAAATCATCTCTATGCCCTCAGTGCTTCACTGATAAGAGACAGAGTCAATTCAACTTCTTCAGGCCCTCTTTCCAAAAGTTAGATCCATCCTTTCTAAGGCAAACCTTCAATAACTAAGTAGACCTAAAAGATAATTTTATATCTTTTCCTTAGAATACAAAGAAGAAGTTCCTTTGTATTTTCCTAGGTTATTCCCAAGTAATTAAATATATGAATAACAAGAAAAACAACAAAGTTAGATTGATTGACTGGTTTTCCTTCATGGTCTTGAACATTCAGTGAGTGAAAGGTTTAGAATGTTGAGACTTATTTGCATGTATGTTTCCTTATCATGGAGGATGTTGTGATCTTTGTACTGAATGTAGACGAACCAGCTCTTTGGTTAAGGACATCAACTTATATAGATTATTTTTCATGGTCTAAGCTTTCCCCTTTGTATTGGAAACTGCTTTATAAATAAAATTTTAAAGAATTATTTGCAGTACATTTCAGGAAAAAAAAAAAGAAATTTGGAATCAGTGATCTGTGTTTGAATCACGGATCAGCCATGTAGTAGTAGCTTGGGTTTTACCAAACATTTAGCATCCTAAGCCTCCATTTATTCATCTATAAGGTAACAATTAATAATAGTAATAAAGATTTCCTAATAATAATAAAGATTTCCTAGGGTTTGCTTGATTTAAGATAACACATATCAAACCTTTATCACACTTCCAGCCCTATGACCTGTCACCATTCTACTCCTCATTGTATTTGTTTTGTCACACGCTGGCAAAACACAAGGAACTAGTCAGCTTCCCTGATTCAAAACCACATAATGAAATGATGCATAACAAGTCATCATAAACGCATCATTCCTCACCATGTTATTACCCCTAAATCCACTTCTGAACAAACCTCTTTATTTTACCCTCTCCTTTTCTTCTCATTTATTTATAACACCTTTCTGTTACCTAAGTACTGTTAAGCTTCTGTCCCTTTATTATCTACTCAGTAGGCATGGAGATAAAATTTAATTTTCATTCAACCAAATACGAGCTTTGTGCCACTTAGCATAATTCAACTGCCTTGCCTTTTATATCTTGAATGAAGTTTTGCAACCTTACTGCCCATGCTGAAATGAGAGGATATCGATGGCTGTAGCCTTGAGAATAAACATAGGCTATTCGAGATGAAAGGAACTTAAAGATCTTTAATTTTAAAGCTAAAAAATCTGAGAGTAGGGCTTCCCTGGTGGCGCAGTGGTTGGGAGTCCGCTTGCCGATGCAGGGGCTGCGGGTTCGTGTCCCGGTCCGGGAGGATCCCACATGCCGCGGAGCGGCTGGGCCCGTGAGCCATGGCCGCTGAGACTGCACATCGGGAGCCTGTGCTCCGCAACGGGAGAGGCCACAACAGTGAGAGGCCCGCGTACCGCAAAAAAAAAAAAAAAAAAAAAAAATGAGAGTAAACAAGTTAAGCCACCTCCCCATAGTCACAGAGCCAGTTGTCAGCAGTAATATTCTGAACCAGAACTGAGCTTCTGTGAAACTGAGCCACATGTCCTTGGTAAAAACTGTGCTGGGTAACAAAGTGAGGGCTTCATGGAAATTTGTGGAACAGCAAAAACCATGACAGATTATTTCATCTTGGATGCAGTGGATGTGTCTAGATTTCTTTACTTGATTCACTTCTAAGAGCGGGGAATTGGACAAATGGCCAGAATAAAGAAAAAGGGCAAAACATGGAAATGTTCACAGAAACTCACCTCGCATTTCTCTTCTACAACAGAGTCATCTAAATTCAGAAGCTTACAAACCAAAAATGTAAACTTTCTGTTTCTTTTTATCCTCATAAGGCTACTCTAGTTTGAATATTATGACCTTGATTTCTTCTCTTGTGAAACAGCTTTCCTTTTTCCTTTTCTTTTTTTTTTTTGCCTTTGTTGTCCCATCCATAGTTTTGCTTTCCTCTATACTATCTGGTAGACTAACTCTTATAGGTAAAATGGTTTGAACCATAATACTAGAGGGCTAGCTCTTTGTAAGAGCCACAGGGGCTCATGGAGTTTCTTAATAAAGAGAAAACCAGTATTAAGAAATAAAGAGAAAAAGATATCACTCTAAAAATTAATGAAAAGCTATTGAATTAACTTAGACCACCCATACCAGGCTATTTGAAGCTTTCCTATATAAAGATAGCCTCTCCTGTTTGGGAAAACTTTAAAGATCTTTGTCTTCCATTTTTAGAATTAACAACAACAAAAGACAAGGCTGCAAAAGGCTGCTGTTGATAATAGAGAGTGGAAAGAGTGAGTTTTCTTGATGGAATTTTTTTTCCAGGGCCTGATAGCCTATTCTGTTTCCAGGTGTTTATAGATTCGTAGGCAAGAGACCAGCCTTTCATTTGGTTGAGCCTGAGGCAGAAGTGAATGAGATCCCCAGTGTTGACTGGAAATGGGTGAATCACTTAACCACACCTAGCAGTCACTTAGACTCCCTGGGCTCCCGTGGAATCATTTGTAAAACAGGTATTCTTTTAGGTTAACATTCATGGTTGTTATTAGGTGGGGATATTTTACAAATAACAAATATGCAATATGAAGAAAATTCACTTTAACTCCTTTCTGTCTGCAATCTGTATCACCTCTCTCTTCTGAATTCTTATCCCCATGAGTTGCAATGCATTCAACCCATGGTGACATACATTCCACCTATGATGATATACATTAATCTTCCCTGAATAGTATTAAAACAATCAAGGGATATTTCTGGGCCAAAATACGTACAAGACATTAAGATTTTGAAACTTACACATAAACACACACAGACATACATTCACTTCACCCAACACATACTTTTAGGGACTGAAGAGAAAAAGAAACTAAGATGATTAAATAAGTTTTAGATTATCCATTTAATGGCCCTCACCTCTGTCAGTGGTTCTGCATGTTGCTGAAGTCACAATCAGCATGTGTAGAGTATTAATTATCCTGATTTTTTCCCATTTATTATTTGAAAGTCTGAACATCATAAAGGAGAAGAACTTGAGCCTTGTAATGAAACAGAAGTGAATTCAAAAGCTAGCAGTTCTTCTATAAGATTCATGGCATTTGGCAGACTTCTTAACCTCTATAGAACAATTTCTTTGTAAAAGGGGACTCTAATAATAGCATCTATCACACAAGATTATTTACATGATAAAGTAAAATAATACTAACAAAATGCTTAGCATAGCATCGAGTTCATGGTAAGGTTCTAATGAATGTCTGCTTTTATTATCATCTCATATATGCATTGACACACATTATTTTCATTGTTTCATGGTATTCTAGAAAATTAATCAACCATGTCCTTTCTTTTTTCTCTATTTACTACTAGGAATTTGGGTTAAATTTATTTGGAGATATAAGTCTCATTGCTATAAATATCTACGTAGTAAATACTGTTTTCTGATAAGTTTATTTTCTTGAGGGTTATTCTAGCTGGAAACAAAATTAAATGGGAGGTCTTTATGGACCTTCTTAAAAGTTGCCAAATTCTTCTCCAGAGGAAAGTAAACCAATTTACAGAGTATAGTATTATTAAACTTCTTTCTTCATAGATGCACTGAGTTTTCATTATTTTTATTCACTTATTGTAGAAGAATCAGCATAGAATCATACCAAAAATATTTGAATTAGCCTTTCTTTACTAATGGACCAGGGTTTTTTGTTGTTATTGTTTCCCGCTAAGATTAGCACTTCTTCCTGGCTAATCAATTCATTTTCCCTGACCCGTTCGAGAGCCATTTAATGTTTTAAAGCTACACGTGATAACTTATAGTCTCAAAAGATCCCCAGGCTGAGTTCCGTTCCAACATTTCCCTCCTCGTAGCCACTGGACATTTCTTTGCCTCCAACTACGGAGTGAAGCTAAGACTATTCTCAAATATTAGGTATGGTGGGCTAATTTTTTTTAATTTAAATAAAATTAGGGTGACCAAAGACAAGCAAAAAGAAATACTGTCATAATTGCTATGTAGCAACAATTGGAATTGTTGGAAACAGAGTGTAATTTGCAATCTGAAACACTGAGTTTCCATCTTTTGTTTTGATACAATGCACCTTTTGGGGAACAATTCTCCCCATTCCCATATGTCTCATTTTGGCCCACAGACATTGGTACTCCACTTCCTGCCCTCACCTGCTTCTCCCTAAGGGAGGAAGAGTGTCATGAAGTTGATGATTCAGGGGGAGATGCTGAGTGAGCATGAGTTGCTGGTGACCCCCTGTGTTCATTCTCTCCCTGAACTCAAAATGCCCTCACTGCTCTTCTGCATGATAAGCTTAGCAAGGCCAGCTCTGCTCCTACAGTTCTAGGTAAGGAAGTCCAATTATGGTGGGTCCATGCACTCTAATTCTTTATAACCAGTAAAGAAAAATCAGGTATGTTCCATTCAACCTATCCAAATCCTGTGTTCTATTTCTTATTTGGTTTAGAATTCATGAGAGAAGAAAAAAGTGCCATTCACTGGTCATATAAAACCCCACCCAGCTTAGTATCTGTAGTCACTAAACATCAAGGATACAGAGTCGTACTGCTTGGTTCAACTCCTATGTGATTCTTATTAGCTGGGTGAAAGACAAGTTATATAGCTTCTCTGACCTCCAGTTTTCTTATCTGTATAAGGGAGATAATAATAGTACATACCTCAAAGAATTGTTTAAAGCAGGAGTTGGCAAACTTTGGCTCTCTGGGACAAATCCAGTCCAGTCTTTATTTTTGTAAATAAAATTGTACTGAAATGTACCCATGCCCATATATTTGCATATTGGCTATGGCTACTTGCACGCTGTAACAGCAGAGCTAAGTAGTTGTAAAACAGACCATATGGCCCATAAAGACTAAAATATTTTCTATCTGTCCCTTTACAGAAAAAGTCCCCTGGTTTAAAAGATAAAGCAAGAAATGAGGTATGCATACAAAACACAGAGCACTGGACATGACAAGAGTAAATTCTTATAATGTGTTAGCTATTATTATTGTTATCTATTAAGAGGTAGTGTATCATAGTGATCAACAGTACTGATTCTTTAGCAAAACTGTAGAGGTTCAAATCTCAGCTCTACAACTTACCAATTCTGTCATCTTAGGCAAGCCACATATTTTTTTTGAATCACAATGTACTCATCTGCAATGTGAATATAATAATATCTAGTGCATAAAGTTATTGAGAGGCCTAAATGAGATTATTCACATAAATTAATACTTAGGAGATTGCATGTCACTTATATAAATATCTGCTGTCATCACCATCATCATCATAGCTGTCATTAATTTCCCCCTACAGGATTCCAAAATATAAACTTATTTTGAACACAAGTTCATTGATAATATTATATCTCAAGTAATTCACATATTCATTTAGTAAATATTAACCAACCATCTTGAGGGAGTCAGAGAGTCTCCAGAAATAGAGATATAACTCTTCCTTTCTCCTTAACTTCTGCAGTACAATCAGATCTGTACTTTCAGGTCAAAGCCAAAATATCATGAATTCTTGAAGAAAAAGCACCATCTAAATCAAGTTACTTCATACTAAAACAGGAGGAGTTATCTGCATCCAGCTAGACTACAAACGGGTTTAAAGAGCATCTAAACCCTGGGTTATTGAGCAATTTTAAGCCTTAATAGAGCTCTCATGATTCAAAGATGAATAAACAAAAAAATGATGAAACAGAAGTTGAAAGAGGAGGACGAAAGAATCTTAACAACCCAGAGCGTGAAACATTCTGCAGTGTATAAGGAGATGAATGCCTTACTCAACCCACAGAGCAATGGTGCTCTTTGGGAAATGATTAGGCACAGGAAACAGAAGCCAGCATTAGGTAGCCCCTGTTCAGGTATCAGGAAAATTCAAGAAAAATGACATCCGTGAAACAGTACATGAAAAGATAGCACATCCAAATGGAAAGAGAGCTGACTATATCGCAAGCAAGCGTGAATAAAAGAAACACTGATGAGAGATAAAGAAATAGCTGCAATAAAACCTAAATGTAAAATGGCTGAAAATAAAACACATCAGCAAAGAGGAGAGTCCACGCTGCAGAAAACTGAATCTATGAGGACAAACATTAGACGCACTTCCAGAATCCAGTGTTAAGAGTTACAAGGTCCTATAGAATATTGAGCAGCTTTCCCTCTGCTATACAGTAGGTCCTTGCTGGTTATCTATTTTAAATATAGCAGTGTGTACATGTCAATCCCAAACTTCCAATCTATCCCTCCCTCCGATCATTCCTGCTCGGTAACCATAAATTAGTTCTCTAAGTCTATGAGTCTGTTTCTGTTTTGTAAGTAAGTTCATTTGTATTACTTTTTTGGAAACTAACACATTGTTAATCAACTATGCTGGACTACAAAATAAATTTTTTTTAAGTATGAAAAGAAGAGTTACAAAGTAGAAGTGATGAGAGGAGAAGACATGACAGATACGGAGGCTGGAAAGCAGATATCAAACACTCCAGAGAAAGAGAATGAAGAGTTAGAATGGAAACATTGCTGTTGTATAATTGAAAGACATGTCAGAAAAGGATGGGGTATTCAAATTCCAAATGAATCAAAAGGACCTAAACCTAAAAAGAAAAAAGAAAAGAAATAATTTTGAGGTAGTAGAAAAAGAATATCTGTGTTAATGAAAAAGGAAAAACTATTAAGGCAGAAATAAACAAGGTACATACAAAGAAAGGTTAGGCTGATTACTAATGGCTTAAATATCAGAGAAAATTGAACGAAGTCTATATTGTTTTAATGAAATCTCTAGGTAGGCAAAGTGGAACTCCGATGTAAAGGAAAGAGGAAGATATCCACATGTATACTAATATACCAAAAGTACACCATTGATTTACTTTACCAAAAAAAAAAAAAAATTAAGGTGTTCTCTAACAAAAATGTGAGATGAGTCAACATAAAAATAAGAATGAGGACATGATTGCACAGAGTGGATAGAGATGAGCAATGCAAGTAATTAAACATAAAACTGAATTTTTAAATGATCTGACTATGACTATTAGACAATCCAAATGCCACAGATATGTCTTATGTGAGAAAATAAGAAGTGGAAAACAATATTTTTGTTTAAAATAAATGAGACACAGATGGTTGGATCGGCAATATGTGTATTTCAAAATGTATATGTTCCAGGAAAAATCCTAGGAAATGTAAAGTGTTGTGGATGATTGAACAATACAGACCAAGTACACACTTCACTCACTCACAAACATAGGAAAAAAGCTCCTATATTCACAGTAAATACCATCAATATCTATAATAAAATAATATTTTAGATCATAGCCAAATACATTTTCCTTTGATTTTCAAGGATGGGTGAATATTATAAAACCTATTAACATAATTTAAGACTATTAGTTTAAAGTAATAATCATTTTTCTAGATACCAAAAAGACTCATCATCCAATCCTGATTTTTTAGTTACTAAGCTAAGAAAAAAGAATAATTAATAAAGAGGACGTTGAACATTAATACCAAACCAACAGACATTTTACTTAATTCTTAAATACTTAGAGTCATTCTCATTCTGAAGCGAGATTCACAATGAAGTTACCCATAAAATCATCATCATCATCTTTAAACTGTGTTCTCAAAACTGAGCAGGTTATAGATAAGAATAAAAAGTAAGCAAAGCTAATTGTCAAAATTTATAAATGATACTATGATTTATCTAGAAAAACAGAAAAATCTAGGGGAACACTTTTAGGTATAACTACAGAGACCAGTGAAGTTACTAATAAGCATATCAATAATCAAGAATGTTCCTGTATAACTAAGACAACCACTTACAAAAATATGATGAAAAAGATGCTTTTTGAGTAACAAGAAAATTTTAAATGTTAAGATTAAAAGCTCATGATAATACATCAAGGAAGTACATGAAAAAAAAAAAAAGGTTACAAAAGAACCCCTACAATACTTTGTGAACATCAAAGAAGATCTGAATAAGTGGAACAAAATATCAGGTTTTGAAAAAGTCATATAGGCAAATAGTCAATAGGTGAAAACACCCTATAATTTTAATGCAACTTGAGTTAAAATCCCAGTGCTTTCACTTTGGGCAGGTAACAACTCATTATGGAGTTTATTGGTGAAAATTTAAAAAGGAAAATAGCAAAGCACATTTTTAAACAAATACACACATAAATACATTAAGTGGCAAATATAAGTATATGTAAACGTGTGTTAAACAATACTAATAAGGTGGTGCTTGCAACATCATAGGTTTAAATTACACAGTTACAACATTAAAACTATGTGTTCCTGGCAGATAGATTAACGGAACAGAATATAAAACCCAAAGCATATATATATATATATACATATATACCAGGTACATGCATATGTAAATACTATATAATAAGCTGACATATTAATCAGTGTTAAAGGATGGATTATTAAGTAATTGCTGTAGCAAATGTTTAACAATATAGCAAATGGTTAACAACTGTTAAAAATGGTTAACAAGGGCTTCCCTGGTGGCGCAGTGGTTGGGAGTCCGCCTGCCAATGCAGGGGACGCGGGTTCGTGCCCTGGACCGGGAGGATCCCGCGTGCCGCGGAGCGGCTGGGCCTGTGAGCCATGGCCGCTGGGCCTGCGTGTCCGGAGCCTGTGCTCCGCAACGGGAGAGGCCACAGCAGTGAGAGGCCCGTGTACCACAAAAAAAAAAAAAAAAAAAAAAAAAAAAAAAAAATGGTTAACAATTTAGAAATGCAGACTTATTCAATAGTGAAAAAATGTAGAGGAATTACAATATGTAAATATACTCATTATAAACTTACCTACTTCAGTTGAATTAACACATTCTTACAGTGCATGTGAATTATTTGTTATTAGACTGAGGCAGATAATTTTATCAAAGGTAAAAGAAAGAAAGAAGAAGACTGAGAAACATATCTATGTAAAAACAAATACATCCAAAGTCAATAAACTATGTAAAAAACATGAAAGGTTAATGGGGAAATATTTGAAATATCCAAGACAAACAGAAGTAGAATATCTTTAATATAGAAATTGAATTTAAATGTAAATTTTAAAATGATTATTAAAAGAATAAAGAACAAAAGATATTATTTGGATATTTATTCTAAAAAAGAATACTAATGAAACAGAAGCATGTAATCCATTTCAGAAAAGGTCAAAGTATGAATTAAAACAGCACCCCATTTCCACCTATAAATTGCAAAGATTTTAATGCAAAAACAATCATTGTATCTAGAAGATGAGGTAGGAGAAAATATAGACAACCTTGGTTTTGGCAATTATTTTCTTTTTTTTTAACATCTTTATTGGAGTATAATTGCTTTACAAAGCTGTGTTAGTTTCTGCTGTATAACACAGTGAATTAGCTATACATATACATACATCCCCATATCTCCTCCCTCTTGCGTCTCTCTCCCACCCTCCCTATCCCACCCCTCTAGGTGGTCACAAAGCACCAAGCTGATCTCCCTGTGCTATGTGGCTGCTTCCTACTACTAGCTATCTATTTTACTTTTGCTAGTGTATATATGTCCATGCCACTTCGTCCCAGCTTACCCTTCCCACTCCCTGTGTCCTCAAGTCCATTCTCTATGTCTGCATCTTTATTCCTGTTCTGTCTCTAGGTTCCTCTGGCAATTATTATCTTAGACACAACACCAAAGGCATAATCCATGAAAGAAAGAATTGTTAAGGTAGACTTCATAAAAATTAAAGATTTTTGCTCTGTGAAAGGTACTATGAAGAGCATGAAAAGACAAGCCACAGACTGGGAGAAAATATTTGAAAAAGCACATCTGATAAAAGACTGTTATCCAAAATATGCAAAGAACTCTTCAAAATCAAAATAGGGAAATAACCTGATTAAAAAATGGATCAACAACTTAAAAGACACCTCACTAAAAAATGATATACAGACGGCAAATAAGCATATGAAAAGATGCTCCACACTCTCTGTCATCAGGGAAATGCAAACTAAAACGAGATACAATTACAAATCTATTAGAATGGCCAAAATCCAGAACACTGACAACACCAAATGCTGACAAGGATGCAGAGCAACACGAACTCTCGTTCATTGCTGGTGGGAATGAAAAATGGTACAGCCGCTATAGAAGACGGTCTGACAGTTTCTTACAAAAACTAAACATACTCTTACCATACAATCCAGTGATCATGCTCTTGGTATTTACCCAAAGGAGTTAAACATTTATGTCCACACAAAAACCTGCACACATATGCTTAGAGCAGCTTTATTCATAATTGCCCAAACTTGGAAGCAACCAAGATGTCCTTCAGTAGGTGGATGGATAAGTAAACTGTGATACATCCAGACAATGGAGTATTATTCAGTGATAAAAAGAAATGAGCTATCAAGCTATGAAAAGACATGGAAGAAACTTAAACATATATTTTTAAGAGAGAAACAGCCAATCTGTAAAGGCTACATACTGTATGATTCCAACTAGAGGACATTTTGGAAAAGGCAAAACTATGGAGGTACTAAAAGGGTCAGTGGTTAACAGAGCTTAGCAGAAAGGAAGTGATGAATAAAGGGAGTGCAGAGGATTTTTAGGATTTTTAGTGGAACTACTCTGTATGAGACTATAATGATGGATACACGTCATTTTACATTTGTCCAAACCCATTAAATGTATAACACCATGAGTGAAACCCAATGTAAACTCTGGACTTTAGGTAAGCATGATGTGTCAATGTCAGTCCATCAATTGTCACAAATCTACCAGTCTAGCAGAAGATATTGGTAATGGGGAAGGCTATGCATGTGTGGGAGCAGGGTGTATATGGAAAATCTCTAACTTCCTCTCAATCTTGTTGAGAGCTAAAACTTCTCTAAAAAGTAAAGTCTATTTTGAAAAATGTGTTTATAAAGTTTCAAGGAAAGGAACTCCTATACATGGTTGTTGAGGGTTTTTTAATCTATTTATTCATAGGTGAAAAAGTAATCTAATTTCACCAAAATGTTGACAATAGTTATCCACAGGTAGATGGATGGTGTGTGATTGAAGACAGGAGTAGGGATGTGTTTTTGTTGTTTGATTTCCAAATTATATTTTCTTATTCAGAAAGACAAAAGTGTGTATGTTTTAAATGAAAACCAAGTGTCTTTAATTATTAAAAAGCCTAATTAGGTTTTCTAAAGTCTATGAAAGATTTTTATTTTTTCCGTGTTGTTTCATCAAACTGAAGAGAGGATTAAACTAATTTATCTTGATGCTAAGGGAAGCCCCGGTTAAGGCAATGGGACTGTAACTTGGGAGAATAGGTGAGATATTAAGCTATTGCTAAGGCTCAGGTCGGAAACGCTGAGCTTTCTGTTGTTATTAATGGAAGGACAAATGGAGAGAGGGGAGCTGAGCTGAAGAGTGGAAAGGCACTGGAGGGATACAAATCAAGATGAAAGGTGGCTGACTCGGCAAAACTGTTAAATGACTTTGCAAAAGACCTGTCACAATGGATAAACGGCCCCTCCTGAAGAAGCAGCTTAGCATTCCTGCAGTGCACACACAATTATTTCCAGGGATGAGACTGACAGGAAGGAGAAAGAAAGACGAACGGCAAGAAGATCTAAAGACGCCTTAATGAGTCTGCAGACATTTCTTAAATGAGCAACTGGGAAGAAGAGAGCTATAGAAGAAAAACCAAAACAAAGAGCGCATGTACTTCATTTTCAGCTTCAGCCACTGGGCAAACAACCACCATTCTGCCCTTTCTCTGCTCATGAAAAACGGTAAGTTGCTCTGTGGATGCTGACTACACTCTAATTGTTTTTGTGGTAAGTGAGGCATAAAACCTATTGTCAAAAAGCATGATGCCCACGGCGTACAGCCAGCCTTTATCTTCCCAGTAGATCACTCCCAGGGGTTAATGTTGTCAGAGAGACCCTCAAAATAACATGTGCTCGCATTTCTTTAAGGCAGACTTTCAGGTCAGAGCCCCCCTTTTTTCTCTAGTATCTCCTTCTCTGCAAGAAAAGAAGAACTTTCCTCAAGTATGTAACCCTGTTATGTCAAATAAAGGCCGCACGCCCAAGGAAAAGAGGCAGGAGTCGGCGGGAGGGTAGCATAGGTCTCCTCTCTAAAGCTTATGGAGAGTTGTACTGACAAACATTAGTTACACCCTTTGTATTATAGTAAGAACCCCTGTTGCTAACACAATTCTTAGGATTCACTCTGCTGATTATTATATCTCGTGATTTAGTTCTATTCATCAGAAACGAATCAAAGGTACTCAAACAGCTTGCTGCTGGTTTCAAACCAATAAATGTCATTTTATTAAGTTTCCCTCTGCCAGCCTTTAATGATTATACACTTACTGGCAGGAATATTTTCTGGGTCAGGACATTTTCAGTGTAATTTCCCTTTCAACCATTAGTTCTCAGGTCCTTTGGGCAGGAACCATGATTTGTTTGGATCACCTGCCTCCATGAGTAGAAAAGTATATTATGATACAAACGTTTGGGTGAAATAGGCAGTTTTCACCCTGCTGCTCTCCACCAAGCTCCACGCCTCTCAAATTTAATTGAAATCTTTTCAAAACACACAGATTAATCACACCCTTTGTAGGTATCCTGCCCTTAAGAAGCCGTACCAGCCTAAGAAGGGTCAGAGGTCACGGGAAGACTTCAACCTTCAGTATTCTCGGACTGGTTGTAACTGAAAAATTACTAGTCAGTTGTGTGGGATGGCATGGAGGGCAGGTAATACTATGTTCTTATGATAACCCACACAGCGGCCACTGCATTTGGAGCCTGACACCAAATTCTTTAGACTTGAATTAGAAAAGGCACTTCTTTGATAGATTTCTTCTTGTTCCAGTTTACAGGCAAACTAATCCTCACTGCATTGGATCAAACAGACGGGCACAATCAATTCAGGGAAAGCAAGCAATGCCAGGTCTGCTCAGCCTTCCCTCAATGAGCAGCAGAGGGGGAGGGGGGGAGATGGAAAGAAAGAAAACGCAGGCATGCCTGCACTCAGGATAGCTTAGCAAAGGCAAAGATGAAAAGACAAGTTGAAATATATATCCTGGCAGATGGAAGCGCTTGCTGTCAGAGGGAGAAGCTGAAACACCAACCACGATGCCAAGCACACCAAGCCTTCAGGCTCTGAGGGGTGTTGAAGGAGCTGGGGCAGACGGAAGTGGTTGTGATGTCAAAACGAAATTGGCACAGTGACTTTAGGGAGGGAAGAAGTCTGGATTTACTTAAGTCTCCATAGTCTGTGATCTATAGCATCGTGTGATGAGCAAGTTAAATATTGCACTTAGGTAATTAAGTCTCAGAGAAACCAGTGCCTTCCAAAGCAGTATTAATTTATACTGCTAGATCTTTCTAGGCTTGATTGGCCATTTGGTGAGAAGTCACACTGGAACGGCAGCCTAACGGTGGCAGGAGGAAAATTAACGAAAATGAGCTAGAAATAGGATGCCCCAGTATTAGCGGTTTTCTCTCTGCCTTGGGACATGAAGTGCATGACAAGACGTTTCCTCATCTACCGGCAGGCACTCCCTCACCCAACAGCTCAATCCCCCGCTCCAACGCTTTGCTTAAAAGGTGGGCAATGACTTAGCATTCTTTGACTCCTCTGACGTTTCCTGATCTCTCTTCTCTCCCATGGCCTTTATATCTTCCCTTCTTGCCCCCGAATACAACTTGTCTACAGTACAGGGCATCAAAAGGGCTTCTGCGGATATCAGTTCTCCCTCTCCTGACTCTTTAAAGATCCTCACTGTTCTCAGAGATCCATCCTTTCCTTGCCATGGCTGTGAGTCAGTTTCTCTGGGCCAGCGTATTCATCATCATCATGTATTCTGAGACAGAACACTGCTTTTTAAGAATGGGAAGATTAAAACATTTCTTGTCCCCAAGTGCCTGGATATTAGCAGCGAGATTGCCAGATTTTAGCTGACTAATGACTCCAAAGTGACATCAGCATACATATAAACACATAACTGGCAAACATAAGCATAGTAAATGTGCACGTGTGTCGTTAATTTGCATCTTCTTTGCCACGAGCAAAACTTAATAAAAATACATATTTATAAATGTATGTAGCTTTATATGTGCATTTATGTACAAGTAAGCAACATCCTCCTTGTCTTCAGCAGGAAGTAAGGATGCCCCGAGTCTGGTTCCAATGGAGCACTACTACCCTACCTTGATTTGGCAGCTTCTCCATAGAATTCTCTCTGTCAAAGACCCACAGGTCCGCATGACTTTCACTTCCCAGATATTCTCCAATGGAAACACAAAGGTTCAAACAGTGAGCAACTTACCGCTGGAGGTGGTGGTCCAGAGATGACTCCTCAGCATTCAGTAGAGCTGCTGCACAGGTCAGCAGCTGATGGCTGCAGCTTACAGATTTGAGTTCCAAGATGAGGAGGCCCAAGCAGAACATAGATCCCATCTCCTCCAGTTCACTGGTACCAAACTGTAGACCCTGTCAGTTAAACAAAGCACTCAACAGTGAGTATAGGATGGAAACCGAGTGAAGACAATCTGCGATTAAGAGGAAGGACACCTGGACATAGGCCTATCACAAAAAATTAAGAACTAATAGCATTTATCAGTCACTGCCCAATGTGTTTTGTTGTGGGATTTGTGGCTTAGTGGTTCTCAGTCTGCATTACATTAACCTTCAGGATTTCCCAGAATTACTCCCAAGACAGCAATGACCGGGTAGGGGTACTAGAGGGCAGGAGGTGTACGTGGAGATCCAGGAGTCACCTCCCCCCACTTTAGATAAAGCAGCAGTGCTTCTATCTGTATTTTACAAAAGGGTTTCACAGCTGAAACCAAAGTCTGTAAACAATATTACTAAGAGATACCCTTTTTCTCCCATAAATTTGCCAACCAACGGAGAAGAATGAGGGAGATCTCTCACATACAAACACTAAGAACTTAAAAAAACAAACTCATTTACCATTTATTTAGAACCACCTATTCAGCTGTACTAAGATAACACATGAAAGCAAAGCCATGACATTCATGCTATGCTATTATTCACGAAGTTAACAGATAATAATAACAATGAACAAACAACTTTATTGAGCATTTACTATGTCCAGTACTGTTCTGAGCCCTTTTACATGCATTAACTCAGTGAATCCTTAACAAAGTCCTATGAGGTAGATATTGTTACTGTATCCATTCCACAGAGAAGGAGATTTAGACCCATAGAATTGATACTTTATCCATGCCCTCCCAGCTAGTACATAATAGAGCCTCATAAATCACTTCTGACTTAACCACTCAACAAACAGCTTTATGTAGTCTAGGAGGAACTCTATTACATGGTGAGGTAGAAAGTGCATGGTTTTTGAAGTTAGATAAAAATTGGATTTGAATCCTGATTTTACTATTTTCTGACTGTGTTATCTTAGATATATGAACATTCGCCTTGATTTTCTCATTCATAAAAGGGATTATAATTCTTCCCTCTATATACTTAGATAAGTCATGATAGGAATATTTCAAAGTCCCCCAATATTGATCAGTAATAGCTCAATTTTTCTTTCGTTCATCCTATAAAGATATTTAATATGACAGAATTCAATGTGGTCCTGAGGTCTTCATGTTTATAAAGTACATTTGACTTAAATGAAAAAGAATCAATTGTTGAATATTATAAGAAATAGATTTTCCATCCAAAGAACAGTGATCAAGAAGACAGGGATGTGATAGTAAACATTTGAAAAGATTGGCCAAAAGTATCCCAAGGCAAAAAAAATTCCAAGCCAGGAAACTGTAAGCGTCACAAAAGAATTTCTAGGTAAAAGGATAAAGAAATGTGTAAAGTCCTCAAGTTTATTTTATGTTTTTAATTTATTTTTTGTTTTTTTAACATCTTTATTGGAGTGTTATTGCTTTACAATGGTGTGTTAGTTTTTGCTTTATAACAAAGTGAATCAGCTATATCCCCATACCTCCTCCCTCTTGCGTCTCCCTCCCACCCTCCCTATCCCACCCCTCCAGGCGGTCACAAAGCACCGAGCTGATCTCCCTGTGTTATGCAGCTGCTTCCCACTAGCCATCTATTTTACGTTTGGTAGTGTATATATGTCCATGCCACTCTCTCACTTTGTCCCAGCTTGTTTTAGCTGTTCAAAAATGTGATTTTCTGCATGTTTGGACACCTGTTTTCCTGAAGAAAGGAGACATTACTTCAGAGTTAAGGGAAGTCTGTTGTTCCATAAACAACGGCAGTGGGAAGGGAAAGACGTGTTTAACAAGTTATTTTCCTTAGGTCAATGGAAAAGAGCACTTTTTACAGAGAGAGAAAAATCTCAGTCTCTTTCCATGTGCCACAGCTCTGAGGGCTGATACTTTTCCTCTGCCCATTTTCCTGGCTGCTTTTCTTCATTCTGGAAGGGCTGTCTTGGTCACACCCTCCTCCTCAGTCAGAAGCAGGAGGCCTCCTCTTACATGTGTTACCCCAGCATCCAGCTGAACAGACAACAGTCCAAAAGAAGGAAGAGTCCTGGCGGAAATAAATCTCACAGCACGCACCATATTGCCAGGTCAGGGGCAATTTCTTCATACAAGTCAACTTCTGTACAACAGCAGACAAAATGATAGTGTTTTCATAATGCAAAAATAGTCCCATATCTCCGATATTGGTCTGTTTATTTCAGCCAATCGTTGGTATTATAAAATGACTATTCTAGAAGACCTTGAATCATGGAACTTATACCATGTATTGGCTGTGGGGTCTTGGGTAACACTTACTCTATTTCACCCTCTACTATCAATCTCACTTGAGTACCCTATACTTTTTACTCTCACACAGTATCAAAAACATTTGTTTATCCAGGAGCTTCCCTGGTGGCTAAGTGGTTGAGAGTCCGCCTGCTGATGCAGGGAACACGGGCTCGTGCCCTGGTCCGGGAGGATCCCACATGCCACGGAGCGGCTGGGCCCATGAGCTATGGCCGCTAAGCCTGCGCGTCCAGAGCCTGTGCTTCGCAACGGGAGAGGCCACAACAGTGAGAGGCCCGCGTACCGCAAAAACAAAAAAACAAAAAAAACATTTGTTTATCCAAACGGCCTCCTCTTACCTCCCACACCCAGCCTGGAGTGAAATCCTCAAAGGCAAGGACTGAGCAGTATCTGTTTTTTTTACATTCCTGGCATGGAATACATAGCCTGTCATATAGCATGTCGTCCATATATTAAAAAGGGATAAGTAATGGTTATAAATCGGTGGGTATAGAAAGGCATGGACGGAGTGCCTCTTGGATATTTATTATATTTGTTAAGTGAAACTTCATTTCTCTGAGTAACAAATAGGGGAATGCCTTTAAATTATGTTCTCCCATTGTTAAAGGTCATGAGCATTTTTTAAATTCTTATTTTATTTTTGCTCCAGGAGGTGCATTCACTCCCTGGATATGTTTGGGGAAACAGGTGGATAAAATTTAGAAATTCTGTTATATACTTTGGTCACTTACCATGTACTCACAGCAGCAAGGCTTTGGGTTAGTTTAAAAGTGCATCTTAATAAAACAGAGACCCAATTTTCCTCTCCCCCAGCTTAGCTGTGTTAATTCGGCTTTGCTTTTCATAGCCGATGACAGAAAGCCTGACTATAGTGGCTTAAACATAAATAGAGCTTTATTTTCTGCATACTATAAGTTTTGGTGGGTATGAAGTTCGTGGCATTATTTCAGTGTCCTAACAAAATCAGGGTCACTTTATCTGCCATTCTCCTGGTTTTCTCAACATGACTACAAGATGGCTGCTGTAGCTCCAGCCAGCACATCATCATTCAAGGAGGGAGAAAGAGAAAGTGGGGGGGGGGAGGAGGTGACAGCATACTCTTGCTTACACTTTATTGGCCAGAACTGTGTATTATAATAAAGCAAACTCCAGCTTTACAATGGTCTGGTAAATGAACATTTTAGTTTGTTCATCCTCTTTAATAAAGACATGTAAGACAGAAGAGTGTTAGAAACAAGCGTTGGGTGAGCCAACAATGTCTGTCATATCAATATTCAGTTACCAAGGCTGCCAGAAAGTATAGGTGCCTATCTTTTCATCACATTGGTAAGCAAAACTCACTAGCACAATTCTTTATATATATATATACACACACATTAACTTTTCTTGATAATCTACCCCAAAATAAGTCAAACTCATAAGTACATCTGAACCCAAAGTTGCCTACCAACCTCATCCTCACTTAATTTTTAAATATTAATATGGGAAGAATATTTGTGTTATTACAGAAAATCACTTATTTTAATATTTATGTTATTGCAGAAAATTACATATTGGTAAGACATACACAGAATCCACAAAAGATAAGTTTATAAATCATGAATACTGATAAATGGTGAGCAAAAGAGGAAAAATAATTAAAAAACAAACATGGAAAAATGTTCTTATTACCTAAATAAAAATGCCTCTTACACCCAGCATATTGGTAGATATATATATTCAGATTTGTAATATTTAGTGCTGACTCATGATGAAAGCTGGCACATATCAAAATACATTGACTATGTGACATGATAATATCACTTCTGGGAACTTTTCCTAAGGAACTGATTCTAAATAAAAGTGAAGCCATATGTACAAACTATATATTATATCAAGGTTATATATAATAATTAAAATTTGAGAGAAATAAAAGTCTAAATAGCTAATAAGGAAAAAAATGACTAAGGAAATTATAATGGAATAAATTTTATGACATATAATGAAGTCACTAAAATGATAATTATACAACAATTTAACAATATGGAATATGTTTATGATTTAATGATAGGTGTGAAAAGCAAAATCCAAAGCACATAATGATGTGATTTCTGGTGAAGACTTAGAAATGAAAATTCCTCATGCTCTCTTTGGCAGCACATATACTAAAATTGGAACAATATAGAGAAGATTAGCATGGTCCCTGCACAAGGATGACATGCAAATACGTGAAGCATTTCATATTTTATTTTACCAGGGGAAGGGATAGATTGGGAGTTTGGGATTGACATGCACACACTGCTATATTTAAAACAGATAATCAACAAGGACCTACTGTATAGCACAGGGAACTTTGCTCAATATTATGTTACAGCTTAAATGGGAAAAGAATTTGAAAAAGAGCAGATACATGAATATGTGTAACTGGATCACTTTGCTGTACACCTGAAACTAACACAACATTGTTAATCAGCTACACTCCAATATAAAATAAAAAGTTTAAAAAAAGCCATTAAAAAAAAAAACCTCACATACACTTTCAGACACCATTGCTATGATTTGCCAATATTACACAAACATTTGGGGGAGGAGGCTCTATAATATCAATAAAACATCCATGTAAGAAATACTTTTTAAAGTTATTGCTCCCTAGAAAAATGTTTAAAAAGCTATATGAGGTATGCCAATAGACTATTGTAATTCCATTTAGCAGTTGTAAGATCTTCTCTTTATCTTTTATATTCTGAAGTATATTTAGATTTATTTCTTTTGTGTAATTCAGTGACACTAAAGATTGGTGTCTTTCATTAGTTCTAGAAAAGTGTCACCCATTATCTCTTGTAATAATTTATCACCCCCATTCCCTATCTCCTCAATAACTCTTAGCTCTGCTTTCATATTTTTATTTCTTTCTATCACTGTGATTCTGAATACTTTATATAAATATTCCACTTTAATAATTCTCTCTCCAGCTTCATTGAACCGTCTCTTTAACTCATCCATCTCAAAAACTGTCTCTAAAACACTAAAAACACAGTTATTTATATTCTCTACCTGATTATCCTTGAATATAGTCTTTGCGTGCATCATTTGTTGGTTTGATTTTTCTGTTTAATGTCAATAATGTATGCTTGTTTGCTCAAATATTTTATGATTTTTCAAAATTTCTAAATTTATATTTCTTTTCATTCAAAGAAAGTCTTTGTGGATTGATTTCAATGCTCTTGCCTCCAGAAAGAACTTGTGTTTTCCTCCCCTGGGCACTTGGGGACAACAAATCAAGGACCATTATAGGCTGAGGTTTTGGCTTGAGGCCTTTTGGGCTACACTGTACCACTGAAATATGACTCCAAATCTGCTTGAAGGAGGGTTTGTGTTGAGAAATTATGAATAAAGACTTTTCCATTTTTTTCCTGCTCTACCCGAAGCAATGGCCAAGACACTCAGGCAAACCCACTTACTTGCTTCACAGATTGTGGTTTCACTAGTTTACTGACTGCAAATGTCATTTTTGGAGGTTCTGGCTTTGTGTGATTAAGTCTTCAATTAGTCCTCACATCTTGCATGGGCCTCTCTTTGTGTCCGAAAACCCAAGTTATAAGTGGATAGGGATTAATATCTGCCCCAAAGACCTACAACAATGTCTGGCAAAGCCTATCTTTTTAACAAAACTAGGCTTCATTGAACACCCTCTATAAACATACACAGAGGGAAGACATTACACCTATGTAGAAATACTGCAGTTAAAAAGGGTGGCACTCAAAGGACACCAAACAAGTACATTTACTACCAGAGATGAGAAAAATCTGGGACATTTCTTGTTTATATTCTTGGAAAGAATCAAGAGTATACTGCATTGGTGAAAGTGTAGCAAAAGGCATGATGAGAGAGTAAGAGCACAGAAGAAATTGTACTATTGAGATGGAAAGTACAATGTCTAAGTTAAAAGACATTGGAAAGAGTTAACAAACTGTTTGATGCAGAAAATAAAATTCATTTTGTATAGGACAGCTTTGAGAAATTTTCCAGTATCTCAAGGGAAAACTAGATAAACAAGACAAGTTAAATATATAAATAAGAACTGTAGAACAGATTCAGGCACTTGATCTTGGACTTTCTTGGACTTTCAGACTAGGTAGTATGGGAGTCATAACAGAAGTCAAGAAAAAGAAAAAGAGAGAAAAAAGCATGAAGAAGAGAAGAAAGAAATTCCTTACATTAAAAAAAAAATCTGAGTCTGCAGATCAAACAAGCTCATCAAATACATGTGTTATAATTAATGAAAAGGAACAAAAAAAGTATAAAGATCCCTATAAATAATCAAAATTAAATAGTAAAATTTGCTCACACCACTGAATACCAAAGACAATGAAGCAACAACATACAGAACTGAGGAGAAAATAGTGTGCCTGAAAAATGTTGTTTATGTGTGAGGGCCTTAGGAAGATAAACCCAAGGAAGAGAAAGAATTAAACACAGACCACACATTGAGAAGGAAAATTTCAGAATTTCTTTTAAAACATTGTTGTAACCCTTTTATAATAACCAATACATGAAAACAACCTAAGTATCTATCAATGAATGAATTGACGAAGAAAATGTGATATAGATAAAGGTATAGATATAGATATATTAGGATAGTAGTCAACCATAAAACAGAAGGAAATCCTGCCATTTGCAACAACACGGATAGACCTTGAGCGCATTACGCTAAGTGAAATAAATCAGAGAAAGACAAATACTGTATGATCTTACTTATATGTGGAATCTGAAAAAAACAAGCATTGATACAGAGAACATATTGGTGGTTGCTACAGGTGGGCAGGTGGAAGGTGGGCAAAATGGGTGAAGGTGGTCAAAAGTTACAAACTTACAACTGTAAAGTAAGTCCTGGGGATGTAATGTGCAGTGTAGTGACTGTAGTTAATAATACGGTATCGTATATTTGAAAGGGAGTAAATCTTAAAGGTTCTCATCACAAAAAAAGTTGTAACTATGTGTGGTGATGAATATTAACAAAACATGATGATCATTTCTCAATATATACATTTATCCGATCACTTTGCACAGCTGAAACTAATGTAATGTTATATGCCAATTATAACTCAATAAAAAGTGGGAAAATATTAGCATAACCCTAAAACCAAAAAACGGATCACTATAGCACATAAATAAAGCAGCAAGACAAATAATTAATTATACAGCATGGTCTAGAGAGTATTTTTCTAAGAATGACATGGGGTTGGTTTTATTAGGAAATCTACTAACAGAAATGTTAACACATAGAGATCAAAAGGCAGAAGAGAAAAGAGAACAACATCAACAAAAAAAAACCCAGGACCTTCTGTATGCATCCATTTCTAATACAAGTCTTAGTATATAAGCCCACAAGGCACTTACTAAACCTGAGAGGGCAGCATGGCATGGTAGGTGTAAACACAGGCCTGGAGCCCAGATTGCTAGGGCCTCAATCTCAGTGCTGTGCTAACTGTATGGCCATCGGGGAAATCATTTGACCTATCAGTGCCTAATTGTCTTATCTGTAGAGTGGGAATAATAATAATAATAATAATACCACTATCTATCTCATGGAGCTGCTGAGATAATTCAGTGAGTTAACATATATAAAAATTTAATTTCGTACGTGGCTCATTTCACATTATACAAGTATTTATTATTATCAATAATAATATCAAATGCCTATATAAAACCAAAAGTCAAAACTATACTTGGCATACCCAATCCTTACTAAAACTATGGTATACTCTCACTACTGTTATTTACTATTATTTGGCAGGTTCCAAACAATTCAATAAGATAAGAAAAAATGAGTCATACATATGGAAAGAAGGAATCACATTATTATTTGAAAACTGATTATGTACTAAAACAAACCAAAGGAATCAACTGAAACAGAAAATCTATTAGATATAAGGCAAGAATTGAGTAAGTAGACAGGTAACAAATTAAATATACAAAAATCAATTTTCTTTCTATGAACCAGCAAAATAAATTAAGTATAATAAAAATTCCATTCACAATAGCAACACAACACTAAAATATTTAGGAATGGAATTAATAGTAAGTACTCTAAGGGTTATATGATAAATCCCAGGACTTTACCAAGAGATAACAGGTAAAATTTAAATAAATGAAGAAATATGCTGAACTCTGGGAAAGCAGTGACCAAAAGCATGCAATATCAATTCTCCTCATATCAGTCTATAAAAGCGTAGAAATCAAAACAGCAATGGGGATTTTCAGACTTGGCAAACTAAATCCACTTTAGAAGAATACATGGCAAAAATATCCCAGAATAATTTTGGAATAAAGAGTAAAAATAATGAGGGTTTTCCTTTACAAATAGGCAAAAGATCTTACACATTTACAATAATTTGCTGTTATGGTACTGATGCAAAATATGGCAGCAGATCAAGCGAAGAATGCAGAAAGCACCAAAACCTTGGAATATGTGAAAGTTTGCATATGATAAAAGTGCCTTTCAATTCACCAGGAAATGGATTATGATGGAGCTAAAACAAAAACAACTGGTTAATATTTGAAGTAAAACTCTTAAACACAAATACAAAATTATTTAATTTTGATTAAAGAGTTAAATATAAATATTTAAAAATCAAGCAATAATAAAGAATAAAATACAGATTTATATGTTCTACCATCTCCAGACCAGGAGGTCTTTCAATGCATATCCCCAAAGAAAAACCATAAAGGAAAATATTAGTGAGTGGATAAATAAAATATAAATATATCTAAATTGCCTAAAATATTACAAGTGAAACTAAACATAATTTTAATAAAGGGACAAATAACCTCACTTGATATAAAGTGCAAATTACTATAACAATAAAATATCATGATTTGCTTCTCAATTCAGGTTTAGCCTTGATCACTAAATTGTACTGATCTGCTGGTCCAAAGCTATAAAAAGGCACTATCATAGTCTGTTACCAATGGAAGTACATACAGTTTCAGTATCTCCAAAGGACAATTTGAAAATATATTTCAAAAGCCTTAAGAATGTTTAAGTTCTTGAAGTTCATTCAAATTCCAGAAATCATTATTAAGAAAATAATCGTAAGATGAACAAGAAAGTCCTAAATGTGCACCAGTATATTACTAGCCAAATAAGCTTGAGTATATTCACATCATGGAATATTAATATTATGATGTGCTTTGAAGAGACAACACCATGGGGATAATTTCACAATAGAGTATTTTTTTAAGTATCTGTGGAATGCTTTAATTTCTTTTTTTTAATTTTTAATTTTATATTAGAGTATAGTTGATTTACAATGTTGTGTTAGTTTCAGGTGTACAGCAAAGTGAATCAGTTATACATATACATACATCTATTTTTTTCCAGATTCTTTTCCCATATAGGTTACTGTATTACAGAGTACTGAGTAGAGTTCCCTGTGCTATAAGGTAGGTCCTTGTTGATTAACTATGTTATATATAGTAGTGTGTGTATGTTAATCCCAACCTCCTAATTTATCCCTCCTCTCACAACCTTTCCCCTTTGTTAAGCATAAATTTGTTCTCTAAGCCTGTGAGTCTGTTTCTGTTTTGTAAATAAGTTCATTTGATCATTTTTTAAGATTCCACATATAAGTGATATCATAGGACATTCGTATTTCACTGTCTGACTTACTTCACTCAGTATGATAAACTCTAGGTCCATCCATGTTGCTGCAAATGGCATTATTTAATTCAATATAGTATTACAAGCTATAAATCCACTACAGTGTAGTATACCCATTGTGATCCTAATTTTATTAAAAAATTTTTAAACAATTTACATGTACAAAAATGTTAAAAGTAGTTAGAAATGCATGATGATGAGGGTACCCACTTTAATTTTTTTCCTTGTTCGTTTTCCTTACTTTATTTTTAGTAATTGCTTTTTCACTCATATTTCCTTAAGCAATGCACCTAAGCCTGGCAAGAGTAGTATATCTGAATGAATATTATTTTATATGTGATTTTAAATTTATAAGTAAAATTAAAATTCATTTTAATAATTCCTTAGTTAAGTTAAAATTAAATCAAATACTTGAATTTAAATATTTAATTAGGACAAAAGGCAAAGAATAAAGCTGGTTAGTCACATCAACTTTCTTGAGTACCTGTTTCTTCCTTCACAAACATTACCTGGTATCCTCTAGATTCTCCTTAATTCCTTTAGGTCACTGAGCCTGTGCCTATTTTCATTTTGGGGTTAAACACCTTAAGGTCTAGTAAAAATATAGTAACAAGAAATCTACTCCCTTGGTATTGTCCCCAGAAACATTCTCAGAATCTTTACAAACTGCCAGCGTGAGTTGAGAGACAGTGACTTTTAGAGTTTTAAATGAGTTTGGAGAGGTTGTGAGATGAATTAAGTTTGTACATCCTTTGTCCTGACATGCACCCAGCAGAGAAGTTAAAACTGAGCCAATCCAGCCATGCAGATCTGTGAACTCTAATAGGTGGCAGAGAAGAAAGCAAGAAAGCCGGTGGGTGGGGCTCCTCGGCTTCCTTGCTTATCGACCCCA
Organism: Phocoena phocoena; assembly: GCF_963924675.1. NCBI lineage: Eukaryota > Metazoa > Chordata > Mammalia > Artiodactyla > Phocoenidae > Phocoena > Phocoena phocoena. The sequence goes on along the minus strand of NC_089220.1, from coordinate 136,158,125 downwards.
TCAGATGGATTCTAATGCTTTCACACTGAAGACCAAATCAATCGCGAAGCATGTTGATGTCTCTGCCAGACTCCATCTGATGGACTCCTGTGTACAAAGCCCCTCTGCATCCATCCTTTCAGCCCCAGCTTCCTAATCCATTACTGACAATTGTTTCCTTAGTAACTGCAAAAAGGCCCTATATTCACGGAAACAGCAGGGCTGAAGGTGTGGGCTGGATTTCAAATGTGTCCTTTATTTCTATGCTGGACATTCCCTGGGTCTTTTATTGGTAAATGTGGGCTTAAGCCATGAATGACACAGCAGACAGCTAAATCCTCTGTGATTGCCTTTCCATGTCTTTTTGGACCACGCATATGAGAGTAAATATGAATCAGAGACTGTATCTTAGACAGCCTAGAATTTGAGCAGAGAGGAATCTTAGCAAGCTTAACTCTCTGTTTTATAGATGCATAAACTGACAATGCCCTATACAAAGTTATGTAGCTAAGTGCCAGTAGAAACGGGCTTAAAATAAATGTTCCCCTGACACTAATCAAATGTCCATGTCAATATACAAGGCTTCAAACTTCACATTCCTGTTTAATAAAAGATTTGGAGTTCATCTTTTCTTAGAGGTTATGTGCCTCTATAAGTCTTACCTTTCAGCAGGAATAAGCACAAGCCCAATCATAAGCAATTAGGTTGTCACCTTCCTTCTCTATTTCCACCCACTGTCCCTGGCACTCATCTTCCCTGGCCCTTTGATCCCTTAGCACTGCCCTTGGTTCCTGAAACCTGCCCTAGCCCGCTTTATGATGACTAGCTGCAGCAATCTCTCTAGCCCTGGGTCCCTAGAGGTGCTCTGAGATCTAGTTTTGAATTTTCCTTCTAGTATCTCAGATTGGCGGGGAGGGTGGGAGAAGGTCCCCTGCCTCTGTCTAAGAGTTATATACAATATTTTGAGGAACGTGTCTGAAAAAGACAATGACCAATCAGAACAGATGCTGGTCATAGCAATGGAGCAGAGTTCTGCTTTGCCAGGTTTGTATCCTGTGGTTTCTGAATCTTGATATGGTCCTGAAGGAATATGGAAGAGGAGTGAGGGAGAACAGGATAGTGAAGGGGTGGGTGGGAGTTTCACTTGGAGGGCATAAGCAGTGGCTATTAACGCACAGATGTGAAAGTATTTCAATTCCCTACACAGTGGAATACCAACCCTAACCCTTATCCAGGTCTCCAGGCTCCACACCAGTCCGTCCAAGTACACCCAGTTTCCGTGTCTGGTGAGGGGGATGGGACACAAACCAAAACTATTTTCAAAAGGTGAAATAACATTAAGATGAAGCTGCAGCCCCCAATTTTCCATAAATATAGCTTCTCCCAGGAGAGTGGCCCACCAGACATGCCTTCACTAGTCATGCTGGATGGCCAGTGGCTTTGGGAGGGTAAGAGCACCATAGCAATATTCAAGTCCAGCACTTCTCAAAGCGTGGTCCCCAGATTAGTGTTTGCCTGTGAAATGTTTGTGAACACTTATCTGTGATGAAATAAGAGACCTGAGACTGAATATAAATCAATCATGTGACCAAGTACACATGTTGAGTTCATCTGATTGTTTCTTTCCAAGGAAGGGAGCACTGTGATTGTGCTTATTTATATTCTGGTACAAGTTTCCTATATCTTTGTAGCAACCGATGAATCAACAGTTCAGGGACCAGACAGTTTGTGTTCTACTGCTCCAGAATAAACTCCCCAACAAGGCCTCGGCTTTGAACAATGCAAAAGGAATATTTTGGGAGTCAATTCTCTGGGATCTGAATCTCAATTCTGCCACTTCTTATCCCAATGACCATGTTCAAGTTATGTAACCTCTTTGAATTCATGTTCTTCCTTAAAATGGGAAAATATTATATATCACTTAAGTGTTTCTATGAATATTAAATGAAATATAATGTGCACAGGTACTATACGGATGCACAGAGTAGATGCTCCATAAATGTGAATTTCAGGCATTTTTTTCTACATGCACTACTACACACACGGGCCTAGAAATCTGTATAAATCACATTTATACATAACATATAAATATATGTATGTCTTTAAAAACTAAAAATAGAGTTACCATATGATCCAGTGATCCCAATCCTGGGCATATATCTGGAGGAAACTCTATTTTGAAGATACATGGGGGACTTCCGGGAAGATGGCGGAAAAGTAAGATGCGGAGATCACCTTCCTCCCCACAGATACACCAGAAATACATCTACACGTGGAACAACTCCTACAGAACACCTACTGAACGCTGGCAGAAGAACTCAGACCTCCCAAAAGGCAAGAACCCCCCCCCACGTAACTGGGTAGGGCAAAAGAAAAAACAGAGACAAAAGAATAGGGACGGTACCTGCACCAGCGGGAGGGAGCTGTGAAGGAGGAAAAGTGTCCACACACTAGGAAGCCCCTTCGCGGGCGGAGACTGCGGGTGGCGGAGCGGGGGAGCATCAGAGCCGCGGAGGAGAGCACAGCAACAGGGGTGCGGAGGGCAAAGCGGAGAGATTCCAGCACGGAGGATCAGGGCCGACTGGCACTCACCAGCCGAGAGGCTTGTCTGCTCACCCGCCGGGGCGGGCGGGGCTGAGAGCTGAGGCTCGGGCTTCAGTCGGAGCGTGCAGGGAGAGGACTGGGGTGGGCTGCGTGAACACAGCCTGCAGGGCGTTAGTGCGCCGCGGCTAGCCAGGAAGGAGTCCGGGGAAAACTCTGGACCTGCCAAAGAGGCAAGAGACTTTTTCTTCCCTCTTTATTTCCTGGTACGCGAGGAGAGGGGATTAAGAGCGCTGCTTAAAGGAGCTCCAGAGACGGGCGCGAGCCGCGGCTAAAAATGCGGACGCCAGAGACAGACATGAGACGCTAAGGCCGCTGCTACCGCCACCAAGAAGCCTGTGTGCGAACACAGGTCACTATCCACACCCCCTTCCGGGGAGCCTGTGCAGCCCGCCACTGCCAGAGTCCCGGGATCCAGGGACGACTCCCCCGGGAGAACGCACGGCGCGCCTCAGGCTGACGCAACGTCACGCCAGCCTCTGCCGACGCAGGCCCGCCCCGCACTCCGTGCCCCTCCCTCCCCCGGCCTAAGTGAGCCAGAGCTGCTGAATCAGCGGCTCCTTTAACCCCGTCCTGTCTGAGCAAAGAACAGACGCCCTCCGGCGACCTACACGCAGAGGCGAGTCCGAATCCAAAGCTGAGCCCCTGGGAGCTGTGAGCACAAATAAGAGAAAGGGAAATCTCTCCTAGCAGCCACAGAAGCAGCGGATTAAAGCTCCACAATCAACCTGATGTACCCTGCATCTGTGGAATACAGGAATAGACAACGAATCATCCCAAATTAAGGAGCCCTGTGGATGAAAGGCTCTTGGTGCTGCAGCCAGGAGTTAGTGCTGTGCCTCTGAGGTGGGAGAGCCAACTTCAGGACACTGGTCCACAAGACACCTCCCAGCTGCACATAATATCAAACGGCGAAAATCTCCCAGAGATCTCCATCTCAACGCCAGCACCAAGCTTCACTCAATGACCAGCAAGCTACAGTGCTGAACATCCTATGCCAAACAACTAGCAAGACAGGAACACAACCCCACCCATTAGCAGAGAGGCTGCCCAAAATCATAATAAGTCTAGAGACACCCCAAAACACACCACCAGATGTGGACCTGCCCACCAGAAAGACAAGATCCAGCCTCATCCACCAGAACACAGGCACTAGTCCCCTCCACCAGGAAGCCTACACAACCCACTGAACCAACCTTATCCACTGGGGACAGACACCAAAAACAACGGGAACTACGAACCTGCAGCCTGCAAAAAGGAGACCCCAAACACAGTAAGATAAGCAAAATGAGAAGACAGAAAAACACACAGCAGATGAGGGAGCAAGATAAAAACCCACCAGACCTAACAAATGAAGAGGAAATAGGCAGTCTACCTGAAAAAGAATTCAGAATAATGATAGTAAAGATGATCCCAAATCTTGGAAATAGAATAGACAAAATGCAAGAAACATTTAACAAGGTGAAATGAAACAAAAGATGAAACAAACAATGATGAACAACACAATAAATGAAATGAAAAATACTCTAGATGGGATCAATAGCAGAATAACTGAGGCAGAAGAACGAATAAGTGACCTGGAAGATAAAAGAGTGGAAATAACTACTGCAGAGCAGAATAAAGAAAAAAGAATGAAAAGAACTGAGGACAGTCTCAGAGACCTCTGGGACAACATTAAACGCCCAACATTCAAATTATAGGGGTTCCAGAAGAAGAAGAGAAAAAGAAAGGGACTGAGAAAATATTTAAAGAGATTATAGTTGAACACTTCCCTAATATGGGAAAGGAAATAGTTAATCAAGTCCAGGAAGCACAGAGAGTCCCATACAGGATAAATCCAAGGAGAAATACGCCAAGACACATATTAATCAAACTGTCAAAAATTAAATACAAAGAAAACATATTAAAAGCAGCAAGGGGAAAACAACAAATAACACACAAGGGAATCCCCATAAGGTTAACAGCTGATCTTTCAGCAGAAACTCTGCAAGCTAGAAGAGAGTGGCAGGACATATTGAAAGTGATGAAAGAGAAAAACCTGCAACCAAGATTACTCTACCCAGCAAGGATCTCATTCAGATTTGATAGAGAAATTAAAACCTTTACAGACAAGCAAAAGCTGAGAGAGTTCAGCACCACCAAACCAGCTCTACAACAACTGCTAAAGGAACTTCTCTAGGCAAGAAACACAAGAGAAGGAAAAGACCTACAATAATGAACCCAAAACAATTCAGAAAATGGGAATGGGAACATACATATCGATAATTACCTTAAATGTAAATGGACTAAATGCTCCCACCAAAAGACACAGATTGGCTGAATGGATACAAAAACAAGACGCATATATTTGCTGTCTACAAGAGACCCACTTCAGACCTAGAGACACATACAGACTGAAAGTAAGGGAATAGAAAAAGGTATTTCATGCAAATGGAAACCAAAAGAAAGCTGGAGTAGCAATTCTCATATCAGACAAAATAGACTTTAAAATAAAGACTATTAGAAGAGACAAAGAAGGACACTACATAATGATCAAGGGATCGATCCAAGAGAAGATATAACAATTGTAAATATTTATGCACCCAACATAGGAGCACCTCACTACATAAGGCAAATACTAACAGCCATAAAAGGGGAAATCGACAGTAACACATTCATAGTAGGGGACTTTAACACCCCACTTTCACCAATGGACAGATCATCCAAAATGAAAATAAATAAGGAAACACAAGCTTTAAATGATTCATTAAACAAGATGAACTTAATTGATATTTATAGGACAGTCCATCCAAAAACAACAGAATACACACTTTTCTCAAGTGCTCATGGAACATTCTCCAGGATAGATCATATCTTGGGTCACAAATCAAGCCTTGGTAAATTTAAGAAAATTGAAATTGTATCAGGTATCTTTTCTGATGACAATGCTATGAGACTAGATATGAATTCAGGAAAAATTCTGTAGAAAATACAAACACATGCAGGCTAAACAATACACTACTTAATAATGAAATGATCACTGAAGAAATCGAAGAGGAAATCAAAAAATACCTAGAAACAAAGGACAATGGAGACACGACGACTCAAAATCTATGGGATGCAGCAAAAGCAGTTCTAAGAGGGAAGTTTATAGCAATACAATCCTACCTTAAGAAACAGGAAACATCTCGAATAAACAACCTGACCTTACACCTAAAGCAATTAGAGAAAGAAGAACAAAAAAACCCCAAAGTTAGCAGAAGGAAAGAAATCATAAAAATCAGATCAGAAATAAATGAAAAAGAAATGAAAGAAACGATAGCAAAGATCAATAAAACTAAAAGCTGGTACTTTGAAAGGATAAACAAAATTGATAAACCATTAGCCAGACTCCTCAAGAAAAAAAGGGAGAAGACTCAAATCAATAGAATTAGAAATGAAAAAGGAGAAGTAACAACTGACACTGCAGAAATAAAAAAAATCATGAGAGATTACTACAAGCAACTCTATGCCAATAAAATGGACAGTCTGGAAGAAATGGACAAATTCTTAGAAATGCACAACCTGCCAAGACTGAATCAGGAAGAAATAGAAAATATGAACAGACCAATCACAAGCACTGAAATTGAAACTGTGATTAAAAATCTTCCAACAAACAAAAGCCCAGGACCAGATGGCTTCACAGGTGAATTCTATCAAACGTTTAGAGAAGAGCTAACACCTATCCTTCTCGAACTCTTCTAAAATATAGCAGAGGGAGGAACACTCCCAAATTCCTTCTACGAGGCCACCACCACCTTGATACCAAAACCAGACAAGGATGTCACAAAGAAAGAAAACTACAGGCCAATATCACTGATGAACATAGATTCAAAAATCCTCAACAAAATACTAGCAAACAGAATCCAACAGCACTTTAAAAGGATCATACACCATGATGAAGTGGGGTTTATTCCAGGAATGCAAGGATTCTTCAATATACGCAAATCTATCAATGTGATAAACCATATTAACAAATTGAAGGAGAAAAACCATATGATCATCTCAATAGATGCAGAGAAAGCTTTTGACAAAATTCAACACCCATTTATGATAAAAACCCTCCAGAAAGTAGGCATAGAGGGAACTTTCCTCAACATAATAAAGGCCATATATGACAAGCCCACAGCAAACATCATCCTCAATGGTGAAAAACTGAAAGCATTTCCACTAAGATCAGGAACAAGACAAGGTTGCCCACTCTCACCACTCTTATTCAACATAGTTTTGGAAGTTTTAGCCACAGCAATCAGAGAAGAAAAGGAAATAAAAGGAATCCAAATCGGAAAAGAAGTAAAGCTGTCACTGTTTGCAGATGACATGATACTATACATAGAGAATCCTAAAGATGCTACCAGAAAACTACTAGAGCTAATCAATGAATTTGGTAAAGTAGCAGGATACAAAATTAATGCACAGAAATCTCTGGCATTCCTATATACTAATGATGAAAAATCTGAAAGTGAAATCAAGAAAACACTCCCATTTACCATTGCAACAAAAAGAATAAAATATCTAGGAATAAACCTACCTAAGGAGACGAAAGACCTGTATGCAGAAAATTATAAGACACTGATGAAAGAAATTAAAGATGATACAAATAGATGGAGAGATATACCATGTTCTTGGATGGGAAGAATCAACATTGTGAAAATGACTCTACTACCCAAAGCAATCTACAGATTCAATGCAATCCCTATCAAACTACCACTGGCATTTTTCACTGAACTAGAACAAAAAATTTCGCAATTTGTATGGAAACACAAAAGACCCCGAATAGCCAAAGCAATCTTGAGAACGAAAAAAGGAGCTGGAGGAATCAGGCTCCCTGACTTCAGACTATACTACAAAGCAACAGTAATCAAGACAGTATGGTACTGGCACAAAAACAGAAAGATAGATCAGTGGAACAGGATAGAAAGCCCAGAGATAAACCCACGCACATATGGACACCTTATCTTTGCTAAAGGAGGCAGGAATATACAGTGGAGAAAGGACGGCCTCTTCAATAAATGGTGCTGGGAAAACTGGACAGGTACACGTAAAAGTATGAGATTAGATCACTCCCTAACACCATACACAAAAATAAGCTCAAAATGGATTAAAGACCTAAATATAAGGCCAGAAACTATCAAACTCTTAGAGGAAAACATAGGAAGAACACTCTATGATATAAATCACAGCAAGATCCTTTCTGACCCACCTCCTAGAGTAATGGAAATAAAAACCAAAAGAAACAAATGGGACCTAATGAAACTTAAAAGCTTTTGCACAGCAAAGGAAACCATAATCAAGACCAAAAGACAACCCTCAGAATGGGAGAAAACATTTGCAAATGAAGCAACTGACAAAGGATTAATCTCCAAAATTTACAAGCAGCTCATGCAGCTCAATAACAAAAAAACAAACAACCCCATCCAAAAATGGGCAGAAGACGTAAACAGACATTTCTCCAAAGAAGATATAAAGAATGCCAACAAACACATGAAAGAATGCTCAACATCATTAATCATTAGAGAAATGCAGATCAAAACTACAATGAGATATCATCTCACACCAGTCAGAATGGCCATCATCAAAAAATCTACAAACAATAAATGCTGGAGAGGGTGTGGAGAAAAGGGACACTCTTGCACTGCTGGTGGGAATGTGAATTGGTTCAGCCACTGTGGAGAATAGTATGGAGGTTCCTTAAAAAACTACAAATAGAATTACCATATGACCCAGCAATCCCACTACTGGGCATATACCCTGAGAAAACCAAAATTCAAAAAGAGTCATGTACCAAAATGTTCATTGCAGCTCTATTTACAATAGCCCGGAGATGGAAAGAACCTAAGCGCCCATCATCGGATGAATGGATAAAGAAGATGTGGCACATATACACAATGGAATATTACTCAGCCTTAAAAAGAAATGAAATTGAGTTATTTGTAATGAGATGGATAGACCTAGAGTCTGTCATACAGAGTGAAGTAAGTCAGAAAGAAAAAGACAAATACCGTATGCTAACACATATATATGGAATTTAAAGGAAAAAAATGTCATGAAGAACCTAGTGATAAGACAGGAATAGAGGCGCAGACCTACTGGAGAACGGACTTGAGGATATGGGGAGGGGGAAGGGTGAGTTTTGACAGGGCGAGAGAGAGTCATGGACATATACACACTAACAAACGTAGTAAGGTAGATAGCTAGGGGGAAGCAGCCGCAAGGCACAGGGATATTAGCTCGGGGCTTTGGGACAGCCTGGAGGGGTGGGAGGGGGAGAGTGGGAGGGAGGGGGACGCAAGAGGGAAGACACATGGGAGCATATGTATATGTATAGCTGATTCACTTTGTTATAAAGCAGAAACTAACACACCATTGTAAAGCAATTATACCCCAATAAAGATGTTAAAAAAAAAAAAAAAAAGACAGTATGGTACTGGCACAAAAACAGAAATACGGATCAATGGAACAGGATAGAAAGCCCAGAGATAAACTCAAGCACATATGGTCACCTTATCTTTGATAAAGGAGGCAGGAATGTACAGTGGAGAAAGGACAGCCTCTTCAATAAGTGGTGCTGGGAAAACTGGACAGCTACTTGTAAAAGTATCAGATTGGATCACTCCCTAACACCATGCACAAAGATAAGCTCAAGGTGGATTAAAGAACTAAATGTAAGGCCAGAAACTATCAAACTCTTAGAGGAAAACATAGGCAGAACACTCTATGACATAAATCACAGCAAGGTCCTTTTTGACCCACCTCCTAGAGAAATGGAAATAAAAACAAAAATAAACAAATGGGACCTAATGAAACTTAAAAGCTTTTGCACAGCAAAGGAAACCATAAACAAGACCAAAAGAGAACCCTCGGAATGGGAGAAAATATTTGCAAATGAAGCAACTGACAAAGGATTAATCTCCAAAATTTATAAGCATCTCATGCAGCTTAATAACAAAAAAAACAAACAACCCCATCCAAAAATGGGCAGAAGACCTAAATAGACATTTCTCCAAAGAAGATATACAGACTGCCAACAAACACATGAAAGAATGCTCAACATAACTAATCATTAGAGAAATGCAAAACAATGAGATATCATCTCACACCAGTCAGAATGGCCATCATCAAAAAATCTAGAAACAATAAATGCTGGAGAGGGTGTTGAGAAAAGGGAACCCTCTTACACCGTTGGTGGGAATGTAAATTGATACAGCCAGTGTGGAGAACAGTATGGAGGATCCTTAAAAAACTACAAATATAACTACCATATGACCCAGCAATCCCACTACTGGGCATATACCCTGAGAAAACCATAATTCAAAAAGAGTCATGTACCAAAATGTTCATTGCAGCTCTATTTACAATAGCCCAGAGATGGAAACAACCTGAGTGTCCATCATCGGATGAATGGATAAAGAAGATGTGGCACATATATACAATGGAATATTACTCAGCCGTAAAAAGAAACGAAATTGAGCTATTTGTAATGAGGTGGATAGACCTAGAGTCTGTCATACAGAGTGAAGTAAGTCAGAAAGAGAGAGACAAATACCGTATGCTAACACATATATATGGAATTTAAGAAAAAAAAAATGTCATGAAGAACCTAGGGATAAGACAGGAATAAAGACACAGACCTACTAGAGAATGGACTTGAGGATATGGGGAGGGGGAAGGGTAAACTGTGACATAGCGAGAGAGAGGCATGGACATATATATACTACCAAACGTAAGGTAGATAGCTAGTGGGAAGCAGCTGCATAGCACAGGGAGATCAGCTCAGTGCTTTGTGACCGCCTGGAGGGGTGGGATAGGGAGGGTGGGAGGGAGGGAGATGCAAGAGGGAAGAGATATGGGAACATATGTATATATATAACTGATTCATTTTGTTGTGAAGCTGAAACTAACATACCATTGTAAAGCAATTATACTCCAATAAAGATGTTAAAAAAAAAAAGATACATGTACCCCAGTGTTCTTGGAAGAACTATTTACAATAGCCAAGACATTGGAAGCTACCTAAATGTCCACTGACAGATGACTGAATAAAGAAGACGTGATTATATATATATATATATATGTGTATATATATATATATATATATATATGTGTGTATATATATATATATATATATATATATATATATATATATAATGGAATATTACTCAGTCCCAAAAAAGAATGAAATATTGCCATTTGCAACAACATGAATGGACCTAGAGATTGTCATACTAAGTGAAGGAAATCAGAAAGAGAAAGACAAATACCATGTGATATCACTTATATATAGAATTTTTTTAAATGATACAATTGAACTTATTACAAAACAGAAATAGACTCACAGAAATAGAAAACAAACTTGTAGTTACCAAAGGGGAAAGGTGGAGAAAGGATAAATTAGGAGTTTGGGATTAACAGATACATACTACTATATATAAAATAGATAACCAACAAGGGCCTACTGTATAGGTAGGTATAGTACACTGAACTATAGTCATTATCTTGTAATAATCTATAAGGGGAAAGAATCTGAAAAACAAATATATATATATATATATATATAAAGTGATTTAGTTATATATAACTGAATCACTTTGCTGTACACCTGAAAATAACACATTGTAAATCAACTATACTTTAATTTTTAAAAATGTATGTATGTATGCATATATAAATGCCACTCATCTTTGATCAATTTTCATTCTCTTTCTTCTTTATTTTCTTCCAATTTAACCTGGTCAATCTGATGTGGATAAAAGACAAATAGGCAAAGTATTGAGCACTGGCATTCAAGAGAAGCTAGAGCTTTTACCCATCTATATAAGTAAAGTTTCGAATGAACTGAGGGAGAAGAATCATATTCCTGGTGTACAGAAACACCTCAGAGATATTGCAGGTCGAGTTCCAGACCACTGCAATAAAGTGAATATCAAGATAAAGTGAATCATACAAATTATTTTGTTTCCCAGTGCATATAAAAGTTATGTTTAGGGCTTCCCTGGTGGTGCAGTGGTTGAGAATCTGCCTGCTAATGCAGGGGACACAGGTTCAGGCCCTGATCTGGGAGGATCCTACATGCCGCGGAGCGACTAGGCCCGTGAGCCACAACTACTGAGCCTGCGCGTCTGGAGCCTGTGCTCCGCAACAAGAGAGGCTGCGATAGTGAGAGGCCCGCGCATCGCAGTGAAGAGTGGCCCCTGCTTGCCACAACTAGAGAAAGCCCTCACACAGAAACGAAGACCCAACACAGCAAAAATAAATAAATAAATTAGTAAACTCCCACCCCCAACATCTCCTTTAAAAAAAAAAAAAAAAAGTTATGTTTACACTATAGTGTTGTCCATCATGTGTTTTGGGCGAGTTGAAATTTCTTCCTAATCCTTCTGGAGTTCTTTTGGTTGGTCTAATGATTAAATTGACACAGACAGACTAACAGGAGGAAAAAAAAAAACTTTGTATTCACAGAGGGCTCATGAAAATGGGACCCCTGAAAGTGACCAAAACGGGCTGTTTATGTGTCATTTTTAGACAAAGAAACAATTATTTGTGAAGATTTAAGAAAACAAAGGCACTTGTACTTGGAGTATCAGACCAATCAAGACGTAACAAAGTTTGTTTACACAGTTTTCTTAGCCTTGAATTCCCTAACTCTGGTGATAAGGATGCTTTCTATACTCCTGGTATAGGGAAAATACCTTCACATGGGAGATTTATTTCCTGCTTTTAGGGAGAAAGACGGGGATCAGAGTGTTTTTTAATATCTTTTTACCTCCACAGGGTGTTTCCCAAGTTACTCTAATTCAAAATAATCAATATGCCATTGAGTCATATTTTGGGGTGGCCTTCCCTGGGCCCCAACAGAGTGCAATGGCATTATGTCTTTAAAACACAAATGTGCATACCTTAATTTAAAAATACTTTATGCTAGAGAAATGCAAATCAAAACTACAGTGAGGTGCCACTTCACACCGGTTAGAATGGGCATCATCAGAAAATCTACAAACAACAAATGCTGGAGAGGGTGTGGAGAAAAGGGAACCCTCTTGCACTGTGGGTGGGAATGTAAATTGATACAGCCACTATGGAGAACAGTATGGAGGTTCCTTAAAAAACTAAAAATAGAATTACCACATGACCCAGCAATCCCACTACTGGGCATATATACCCAGAGAAAACCATAATTCAAAAAGACACATGGGGCTTCCCTGGTGGTGCAGGGGTTGAGAGTCCACCTGCCGATGCAGGGGACACGGGTTCGCGCCCCAGTCCGGGAAGATCCCACGTGCCGCAGAGCGGCTGGGCCCGTGAGCCATGGCTGCTGAGCCTGTGTGTCCGGAGCCTGTGCTCCGCAACGGGAGAGGCCACAACAGTGAGAGGCCCACGTTCCGCAAAAAAAAAAAAAAAAAAGACACATGAACCCCAGCGTTCACTGCAGCTCTATTTACAATAGTCAGGTCATGGAAGCAACCTAAATGCCCACTGACAGACGAATGGATAAAGAAGATATGGTACCCATATACAATGGAATATTAGCCATAAAAAAGAACGAAATTGGGACACTTGTAGAGACATGGATGGACCTAGAGACTGTCATACAGAGTGAAGTAAGTCAGAAAGAGAAAAACAAATATCATATATTAACGCATATATGTGGAATCTCAAAAAATGGTACAGATGAACTGGTTTGCAGGGCAGAAATAGAGACACAGAGTAGAGAACAAACGTATGGATACCAAGGGGGGAAAGCAGGGTGGGGGTGGGGGGTGGGATGAACTGGGTGATTGGGATTGACATGTATACACTGATGGAGAAAACCAACATAAGCAGGAAGAGGGGTTAATATCCATTAGGGCCTGAAGATTTATATGTGGCTAGAAGTTGATGTTATGATCCAAAAGATATCATATGACCAAAAGTAATATAACAACTTTATATTCAATTCAGCAAATGAAGCCTGACCAAATGAAGAGAAAAATAATCATTTAGGGCTTAAAAGAAGTGAGATTGCTGTGTAAAACTCTCATATTGAGTCAATCAGTAAATTAAGAAATAACGGTTAATTTTAGAATGTTTTAACTGAAAAATCAGTAAGAAAATTTTATTGACAGCGTTGGATTATTAATACAATTAACCTTAAGGAAAAAAAAAAAAGATTATGTCTTCATCCTTCTAGAACTTCACTCTGTTTTTCAGCAAATGACACCCACCCAATTGCAAATATATTTGAAAAGTTGATATGTGCAAATGTTGTTTTTTAAAACATGTACGTAATGAGAATGCATGGAGAGATTTGTTTCTTTGGTAAATTTTTTCAAGAAAATTCGTTTTGCTGTGTGCAAAGCATTGACAGAATCCGTTGTCCAAAGCTTCAAGCCTAGGCCCCAGACAGTTTGGCCTTGAATATGCCTCCTGGCCCAGAGGCAGGCAGGAAGCGCCTAGTCCACTGATACTTGGAGATCTTTTTAGATGAAAATTAAGAAGCCACTCTCCTTCTATCCTGCTCGCTGCCTAGAGTAGAGACATTTTCTGCAGGGAATCCTCTCTTTCCTGTGGGTGTAAGTCTAAACAACTCTGGTTCTGCTCACCAGATAAAGGGAAGATGCTAAAACCACATCAAACCAAGAGCTGCCAAGCAGTGACTGCAAACGGTGTGCCTGTGGCTTTGTGATTCCCCAGGGTTTGCGTCTTTGTAGAAAGGCCTTCAGAATCCATGAGCAGAGAAGTAATAATAAGAGCAATAAAAACAGTAACAGAGCTGAACACCATCAGGCTGTAACTGCTCTGGCATCAGAGCAAACAGTCCTCCCGTCGGCCCATGCGGCTTTGATACCCAACTGCTCAGGAGGGAACAGCTGGAAATCCCAGCAAGCAGGCTACATGTTAGCAGACTTTGTTCACTTCAAATAGGGAGAAATGTTTTATTTTTAATGGAACTCTTCCTGTCAGTCTTGTTTTCTTCCTTCCTGCCTCCAACCTCCTACAGCCATCTCGTTCTTGCATGAGGGGGAGTGTTCAGGTTACAGCCCGTTGATGGCAAAAGAACTGGGATGTGTCCTCAGGCAGAGAGACTTACAAGTTCAAGGTGCAGCAGCAGGTAGCAGGAGATAGGCGCGTGCTGCTGAAATTCCAAAGAGAAGGCGGTGGATGCCATACTCAGGAGAGAGAACACATATTAGGCACGTAGCTGAGGATATATACCACATCCACCACCTTCAGGACTAGATCAGAGTCCTGGACTTCAGCAGGGTCTTATTTTAAGAAAACTAAAAGTCTCCCTGCTTCAAATCATCTCCATCAATCTGACAATTACTCAGATGCCTCTTATTAATAACTTTAAAATAATATCCATTCGTACATAAAATAACACCAAGTCTTAACATTGCTTATGAATACCTCACTGCTATCTGGCCATTCAGTGGAGGTCTGGGGCTGACAGGAATGAGATACAGAGCAGGTCAATTCTGGAAAAAGAATCAGAAGTCTGGAAATCTTCAGGTTTTCTCTGAGCCTCTTGAGGGCAAGGAGTTGATAGGAGGGATTGGCAATAAACGAGGCAAGGAATTTTCTTCATTAAAAAAGAAAAATCTGACTTCCTTCTGTCTTTATACACATTCTCCTTTGCTTTCTGTGTAATACAAACTGCCAACCTGGCCTGCTTGTACAAGAGGAACGTTACCATAACCCATTCATTGAATCCACACGATAATTGGGATTCCATCCCAAACACCCTCCTCCAGATTTATTCACTGAATGCAATGAACTAGGCAGATCTCATGACTTCTAGCTCTTATGCCATAGAAGTTCAAATCAGAAATATCCTGTGAAATATGTAAATAGATATTTTAATCTTTATTCAAAGGCAAGTCTTTTTCTAGTCGACGTTGGTAGTGGATTGGAAACTCGAGTCAGGCTGGGACTTGGAGAGGGAGGTACAGAGCATTGCTTCCTTCCAACTTATTTACTGCTATTTTGGGTACCTCCAGTGTTAGACGCAAGGGAAGGTCATACAGGAGAAAGATCCAGCCTCATATGGTGGGTGCAGTTACCCTCTGATGTGGAGGCCATCTGGGGGCAGATGTACAATTGCTGTTCTTTGGATTTTCCTATCAGCGGGTCTTCTCACTTTCTTGACAGATAGCTCTCCATTCCAGGTGGCTGCTTGAGAGCCTGCTGCACAGTCCCTAGAGAGCATTTCCTTTCCCACATGGTGGCTGGTGTTTCTTTACCATTCCGGATGGCTCAGTTGGATGTGGCCTGAGATGGCCCTTTGCTGTCTACCTCTTGCACAAGCCACTCATCTCTGAGTGTCTCCCTCTTGCACAAGCCACTCATCTCTGAGGAAACACACATGCATCCTTTGCCCAGAGAAATGATCCCAACCTAACTGGGTCTCTGACTCACCATCAAATACAGTTATTCAGCATATTGCTTTTCCTCTAGATTATGGGAATACAACCCCAATGCACTACGGCTCCCAAACTCCAGGGGTCAGGCTATCCCAGTGATCTCAATGAAGCTACTCCTCCAGGCTTGAGGCAGGTAAGGGGAAATGGGGTGGAGTCCACGTGATTTTATCCAGATCAACTCTCTTTCTACTCTGGCCTCTTTCTACATTCTTGATCTGGCTAACAGGGTCAAAAGTAATGGATTGGATGGTAAATATTTCCTTTGAAAATTCCTATTTTTTTTCAGTCACTCTTTTAGTACTGGGTAGTATATATACCTGGAAACTTCAGAGGTAATTTTCACACCCAATTACACAATGGATCCACTCTAATACTTTGTATTTTCTATACAAGAGTATAGAAAGGGCTTTGCACTGATTTTCCCAGTCTCTTGTACAAACTTATTTATAAAAAATGTAGTATTTAATGATGTTGAAGACCGCAGGCTCTGATCAAATGGAAGCAAGATTATGACTTTTCAGGATGACTAGACAAACAATTGCTTATCTCTATTCCTCTAGCCATTGACTAAATGATTGTGCAGACAAACCCCAGTCCACAAAGCACTTGTAGATGTAGCTCATTTTAATTCTCCTTTTACTCTCTTTATCTCATATAATAAAAGGTTGAGTTTTTTAAAAAACAATGATAATTGTGTGGACAAATATATGTGTAAATATTACATTTTAAAGCCTACATGCAATGACAATGTAGAGCACTTTGATCACCTCAAAGGAGAAGCCTTATTAATCATTCCCTTGGTTTCCAAACTAAGTTCCTTAGGTAGGACCAGCTCGTTCTTTCCCTACTCAGGTAAACTGTGACCTTCTTGGGAAAGGGGTTATACCCTATGAATGTGTCTGTGCCTGGCCCCTCACTCAGACTCTGGGACTGATTAGACACTGATCAATATTTGCTGAGTAAAAAGTGAGGCTTCTACTGAATATCTTCTATCAGGCATTTTGCTGAGAACCTTCTACGTATTATCTCCAATTCTCATCACAACCGCACAAACGATGGTGTTAACATCTCCATTTTACTACCAAGACTAGAGCATAGAGCAATCACATATCCAGCCAAAAATCACACAGTTGGTAGTAGCAGACCTGGGATTTCAACCCATAAAATTGTCTGACTCTGAAGCCAAGTGTAACAACAACAATACCTTTCATGGTCAATTTAGGTATTAGGTTCTTCATTGATAGAAACACTGTAGGATTGCAACCGAGCAGGACCCTGTGGGGTGTTCCTGGGACAGACACCCCCGTGTCCTCTGCCTGCCTCTTGTCTATAGAAAAACTTTAGCCAAAGAGAAAATTCAATCAGAGAAGTAAGAAAATGCAGAAACAAAGGAAAATAGTCAAACAAGACAAAATAATAATAGTTTAGTCATTAAACAAAGTAAATAACCCTTAGTTCCTCCTCAAGGCTATAGATAACATTCGGAGCCATTTCCTGTGAGCTGTTTTGTAGATACTGAAACCCTGTCCCCAACCCCCAGTGGAAGAAGTTAACTGCATGATGACCAACCTGTAGCCATGACACAAGGACTGGCCTCAAGGAAATGGGAACAAACTGACCTTGGCACTGAAGACTAACTGTACTTAAAACAATCAAGATGACGCTGGTCAGACTAACATGTGACCCAACTTCAAGATGACTGTCAGAGCCAACTGTGCTGTTCTGCACGTGGCCCCCTCCCTCTGCCTGTGCACCCCTGACACTCCCCTTTAAAAGCTCTTCCCGCTGATTGGCAGTTAGGAGTTGGTTCTTGGACACAAGTCCACCTTCTCCCCAGGTTGCTGGCCTCCTGAATAAAGTAACCTTTCCTTTCCTACCAACACTTGTCTCTCAGGTATGGACTTTCCAGCAGTGAGCAGCCGAACCTGAGTTCGGTAACAAGGTGTGTTCCTGTTGGGTTCATTCATTGATTCGTTTGTTCATTCACTGTTTACTCTTTTAGACCTTCATCGTACTGTTAGTGCACACTGTGGTAGATTATTCAGGGTCCAATCCCACACTTTAAAGGCACTTATTGTCAGCTTAGGCATGGTCTTGAGATCTCTTTTACCAGAAGGTCTGTAACCCTAATGTATCCCTTCCTACTTAGACACTGTGAAAATAATAAGAAAAATGCTATAAAATAGTCAGTGAAAAAAAGAGCAGTCTTCCTGTGAAATGATGTTAACTGCAAGACATGCAGTTCTGAGGTGAAATATGAAATTTCTGCCTAACAGAGTAAGAATTAGATGTCAAGACAGAGGCAAGATGTGTATTCTCTCTTCGGAGGGAGGTTTAAGGGAAAGGATGGGGGATGGCATACTCTTTTGGTCAGCCTGGTCTCCAACAACTGTACAATCTGGCTCCCAGATGCCTCGCTGCAGGTTGCAGCTACACACACTACATCTCAGCAAGCATCCATCCAGTTGGAAAAAATAAAAGGCTGTTTTTCCTTACTTAGAGCCATCTTCAGTGTCTACCACCAACTACTTTGGAGCTTTTAGCTACCCTAGCTACTGAGGACAGAGAAAACAGGAAGCCCTCTCACCATGAGCACGGCCTTGCATGAAGCTGTTGGTGACTATTTCCCCACCTCCTGCTCCAGTCTCTCTTCCTATATGTTGAAGTGGGGTGTGGTGCAAGGCGTAGTAGGCTCAAATATGACTTTTCTTAATAAGCCCTGGGAACTTATCTGCTCAAGGGGGGCTTTTTTTTTTTTTGAATACGGAGTGTGGAATGACTTGTACTGCAATCTGCTAGCTCCAATTCTCAGACGAAAGTCCCAATCAAAATTCTGTTGCACTAGCAATAAGAAGACCTGGATTATAATTCTGGTCCCATCAAAACCTTCCTGTGTGATTTGAGGCATTTCTACTTTCTCTTTAGACTTCAGTTACCACATCTGTAAGATACAGCTGGAAGTTGAGTTCTAATGGCCAATTCTAATACTTCTCCCCATTCTAACATTCCATGAGTCACCTCGCCCTGCCCACATGGAAAATTGCTCTCCTTAGTGTTTCTATGACCACATTTAAAAAATCAAACCCCAAACCCATGGCCAAACGATTAGATTATTAGTGGGGGTGATAGGGCAAAAGTCAGAAATATACTTCAGCCTATGACCTCTATCTATGGAGTTTCTGTAACCACACACCCACATAAACTTTGAATTAAACAGTCCTGGATAAGGTCAAGACTTATGATTCAAGGTAAGAGTAAGTCTACAAATGAGAAACACTGACTAGAACCAAATTCCAGGAGACCTCAAGAGTTATAGTTATAAAATGGGACTCATAATCTCATTTTGTGAGAAGCTATAAAAACTCAAATGAGATAAGAAAAATTAGTGATAGAAGCATCTGGGATATTATTGAATCATATTATTTAGTCCAGGCTCAGAATAGACCAATAGAGATGTCAGTATACGTTAGTCATTAAAAACAAAAACAAAACACTACTAGGGCCCATTCATACTCAGACTTAACAAATGCTAAGATTTAACAGTAATTCATTCAAAAATGTATAGTAAATTCCTTCTCAGTGCCAGACATTGTTACATTGTTCTCAGGCTGAGGACACAGCCCCTCCCCCCTTAGGAAACCTAGTGTAGAGAAGTTATGTTAATAATTGCTTTATTATAGTTTTGAAAGTGCTGTGACCAAAAAATGCAGAATGCTATGAGAATACATTAAAGGGACTCGAACCCAACCTGGATAATTATACTGATCATGTTCTCTTATATATATAAATATACTATAGACATATATATGCTATTTACATTTATAAACTAGATAGATACATAGATAGATAGGTAGATTGATAGATAGAAATGACATAGAAATAGCAATAGTGATAAAGTTTAATCTTAAACAATTCTAAAGAAGGTTAAGGTAAGATTATCTCTGAACCCTCAATAACCAGGTCCCCTGACCCTACGCCCAGGATGCTTCCCACCAGGACATCATAGCTGCTAGCTCATTGGAGGCCTTTGCTCCCTATTTCCCTTTGTGTTATATGCCCCAGGTCACTGGCCCATTTTATAATCCCAGAAGTAGGAGATTTAACAAAGATGTGTTTTTTTCTATGATATGAAGTCCAGGTCACCAACTTCAGTTTGGGCAGAACAAGACCACACGCAGATGACACTGTGCTTACCCATATATAATGGAGTATTTCTGGAGGAAACTATTAACCATGAACCTGAAAAAGTGACCTCCATTTAGCAATAACACCAAGTCTTTCCTTGGCATTTTTATATCCTACTGTTAGTCACTTTTCCAACCCATGGGGCAATGGATTTCCACTCTAAATGTCACCTCTAGTCAATACATATATATATATATACACACACACACACACACACCATATTTTATGCATCTCAGTAGCTTTACACAGGCATTGTGGTTCTGCCCTGAGGCTGGCTATAAATAAATTGACAGTCTGGTTTCCCACAAATGCTGTCAGAGAAGGTTCTTGTTGAATACTAATCACAAAGTCTCATGAAATGAGAGAAGCTTGTGTTAAGAAGCAGGAGGAAACCAGCATTTACTGAGGCTGGAAAACCAATTGGCCAGAGGAACTCAGGCGGCCTTTGGGGCTTGTACAGTTGGCCTTTGGGGCTTGTGCAGTTGGCCTTTGGGGCTTGTGCAGTTGGCTGTGTCCTAGCTCAGCTTCCCTTTCTTGAAATACTTCTGGGGACCAGAGAAAAGGCTGCCTAGGCCTTAGCGGAAGGGCTAGGATCGATAGTTGAGCATATCAGCAAAAGAAATCAAACTGATAAATGAGGAAGGTGAGGGTCTCAGAAGCAGCAACAGTTGGTATGAGAGGAACCAAGTGATCTTCAAAAGAAATAAGTTAAGGTTCAGGGAACCAACAAAAACTAGCAGAAAAATACCCAAACTCATCAAACAAAGACCTCCGTGATTTGATCTATTACACTGAGAGTGCAAAAACGGGCCAGGCACCAAGCTTCGTGCTCTGTACGATATTCCACTACTTACCTTAGTTGTGTCCATAATATATAACACGATATACATGATCTATTATACATTATATAATATATGATGTATAACACATAACATATATTTATATTTACAGCAGCCCAATGGGGGTAAGCATTTTGTCCCCATTTTATGGATGCTCAGGAAGGTGAACCAACTTGCCCATTATTTGAATTGTCCCCTCATCTTTCTGTCATATCATACTTAGGGCCTATAGGAATCTCTTGCTCCAGTCACACGACACCTAAGCCATAGGTTCCTCATGATGTTTATCCCAACCCGAGCCCCAGCTCCCTACTCAATGATCTCTCCTCCTAACTGTCCAAATTGTACACCTTCTTGCAGTATTTCCTGACCACTACAAGGTAACAGTGACTTTCCCTCTCCCCAGGAACAAGAATGACCATCACAGCAGCAGCAACTGCATTTCTTGAATATCTAAGAACACAAGTGCCCTTTCTAACTTTCCAAATGGTGTATGTTCTTTTTCTCAATATATATATGGACTTGATGGTGAGAGCGCCTCCTAAAAAAAGAAGGGAAAATATTGATTATGTACCTCTCAATGTTAGTTTGAAGAAACTTAAACATTCTTTATTTTAATGTTTGTATATTTTCCACTGAATACTTACTAGTGAAGATGTAATTGCCCATATTGGTACTTAGAATCCAGAGTCAGCTGGCTACTCTGGTTTCTATCTTCCAAATGTGTACTCAGTTATGCTCCAACTGCTGGGAAACAGTGGGAGGGCAAGCTGCTAATAGGTGCTCACAGTTCAAAGAAATATGAAAGGAAGGTTTGTTTGCATTCTCTGAACACCTGTACCTGCTGGCTCATGATTTTTCCAGGGAAGAATGCATTTCAGAGTTTGGGATCAGCCCCAGATTTGTCCCACCGGATACATTCGGAATGACTGTCAATTGATCCAATAAGCCCTTGCCTCTGCACCCTGCCTGCACCTTCCCTTATGGATGAATGCATCACCTCTCCTGGCAGACGGTTAGTGGGAGTTTTGGTTAACACAAGCCACCGTCAACTGCTTTACTATAATGCTGCTCTGAAAAGGAAAAGCTGTTGAAAAGATGTTACATTCCAACAGAGCAAAACCAGATGAAAAAGAGTCGAGAGTGGCAATCTCTTGGTGCCCGTGGCTATACGAAGCTCCTGTCTGATTTTGATGGTTACTGGTATCTTTAGTCAAGGGAAGGCTGTGTGTAATGTTTATTTCTCCATGGCTGGCTGACTTGGCAGGGCCAGGTCATCAGGAAAGCCCTACCGTGAAGGGGACCAGGAGGTCAAAGACCACTGCCCCCACCCCCCCAAAGGAGAGCTGCAGTGACACCTAGAGGAGAAGGCTTGAAATGGAAGGGGTCACCAAAAAGTTACCCTGACCCATACCATCTCCTACCCTCTAAGAATGTAAGTGGGTCCTACAGTGAAAGCAAAAAAAAAAAAGCCAATACAAAACCAAAACTAAAACCCTATGGTGTGCTCTATAAAGCCTTGATCAGGGTCCTGGGACTAATGAACACCAAACAGCATAAGCTATTTCTTTTCAAGGAAGAAACGCTGAATACAAGATCATGGGAAGCCAGCCCACCGATATGTTTTCGTTTGTTTTTTGGCCCATACATTTCTTTCCTAAATGAAATTACTCACCCATGTAATAAAAATTTGAAGACTTTGCATTAAAATAGATATTTATCTTATATATTTGAAAAACAGGAAGATCTGAAAACGCATGTCTGCTTGCCAACAATTTGGTTGAGCTGTTGGCAGAGGGCTGGAGACTGCAAGAAAGGCATATATCTAGATGACCAAAGACCCCTACACAACATTTCCCCTCTCCCCTCCTTTTCACTCATTTATGTCATCTACTTGGCCCCTAGAGACATCTGAGCTGTGGCTCCGAAGAAAATGTTGGCGTTTGGATTATCAGCAAAACCCAGCAGTCATTCTGCCAATGATAAAATTTTCCCTATGAAAGGACTAATATTCTAACTGTGGTTTCCTCTTACCTCCGCTTTGGAACAAGCTTTTTATCAAACAGCTCACATTTATCGGTTCTAATCTGTTTTCATTTATAGCATAGACTAATTGCAGCTCCCTCATAAAGTAAGAGTTGGGAAATGCAGCTGAAAAAAAAACTAAGCTCCAGGATTTAGTTTTGTTTTGCGTCCTGTCTCTGGGAGCCTCAGACACTGTCTAGTTCTGGCCCAAGGTGATGGCACTTATTCATCTGCAGCTGATGACCATCAAAAGGGAAAATCGGGCTTCCCTGGTGGCGCAATGGTTGAGAGTCTGCCTGCCGATGCAGGAGACACGGGTTCGTGCCCCGGTCCGGGAAGATCTCACATGTCACGGGAGTGGCTGCGCCTGTGAGCCATGGCTGCTGAGCCTGCGCTCCGCAACGGAGAGGCCACAACAGTGAGAGGCCCGCGCACCGCAAAAAAAAAAAAAGGGAAAATCAACCTGATGAAAGAAGTGTTTGAAATTAGTTCCTCCTCCCTCATACTCGATATGCCAGCATGCATCTCTTCCATCTGGGAACCCAGACAGCCCGTGGTCACTAGGGTAGCAGCACAGGAAGGATGAATCAACCCATTAGGGACAATAAGGGTAAAACCTTGGCACTTTTATTAGCTTTGATTTGTGCTGCTTCCAGGGCTCAAGTGCAGGGTTTATAAAAAAGAAGCAAGCAGTTAGAGATTGTGTACTGCTCCTCGCTATGTTTTATTTCCGATGTCTGTAAAAGTTTTATTGGATTATTGGTAGGGTGTTTATATGCCTGAACACCAAAAGTCCTGCTAGGCCTTAAGAAAAATAGAGAGAAGGGGCTTTGTGGTATTACAGAATGTGGGAACAAGTGGTAGGTGGCAACGCTCTGGGTGGCAGGGAAAGGAGAAATGAGCAGTCGCTAAAGTGCACTGTGTATGGACCATAATTTAAGATGAGGTCACTGAATAGACGTGGAGGTAGCCCACCAAGCCAGCACTAACTATTCCTTATTTGTGAATCATGGACCCCTGGGATATTTGTGATGATTTAACTCATTTGGTTTGCAATTGAGGGGGATTATGGAAGGAGCACGTGAAAAGGCCACTTGGCAATATTCCAATTGGTTGATGGGGGAACGAGCCTTTAATAAAAATAAAATGAAAATACATTCTCATGGATAAACTTCTGTAGGCTCTACACCAAGGATTCTCTACCTCAGCACTTTTGACATGTGGGCTGGAAAATTCTGTGTTGTGAGGACTGTCCTGTACATTGCAAGGCGTTTAGCAACATTTCTGGCCTCCACCTGTTAGATGCCAGTAATATGCCTACCTAGTGAGGACAGCCCCAAATGTCTCTAGATAGGGCCAAATGTCCTTGGTGTTGAAGAGTCGGGTGAGGGGCAAAATTTTACCGTTTAGACTTCTGCTTTACACAAACTAAAGTGTGTGTGTGTGTGTGTGTGCGTGCGTGTGCACATGCTGGGGAGATTTAATGCAGTTACTCATAAAATTGAGAGAGAAAACTCCAAACACAAGAATTATAATTAATTCCCTCAAAATGAGTCTCAGAATGGGGTCCCAGAAACTAAAGTTGGGAGATTTTTAAGAAAGGAAAGCAAATAAGCAGTCAATAGAGCGCTAGCTGTAGGTAAATCCTACCCCAAAAAAGGCTTCCATCTACAACCTGAACTGTGAAATACGAAGCACTTACACTGCATCCCAGGGTGTTTACACTGATCCCGAGACAACATCTTTCTAGAAGTTCTAACCTCCAGTAGCCAGAAAACATTTTTGTTTTCATTTTGCCTTACAACATTAAAGCTTGGTTCGTATCTTCAGATCTTCAACAACAACAAAATTAAGAGGCAGAGTCCCTTATGTTTCTCTATAAGAACCACAGAAGTGGGCATTGATTTTGTCCCCTTTTTCACTAAGTGGAGTCATGTCACAGCTACTAAAATCTCCCGGGTTGCTTGAGTTGAACAAGACACGTGGGGAAACTGGTTTCCTCTAAATATTTTCTGCCAATATTTTGACCTCAAAGTAACATTTAAACTGGAAGTGCACTTTGGTTTAAGCACAGGTGTCCAAGTTACTCTTATGGCAGAGGTTTCTCTTTTATCATATTGGGGAAAAAATGGGGAAAGATAGTGAAGATCAGCCATTTGTTAGACTATCTCACACAATGAAACTGTTCTAAGCAATTAGAGTACAACTGAGTCAGAGAATGTCAATTTCCATGAAGGTGTCTACGAAATTCTCCAAATGTGATCCATGTAGAGCCCACACCAGCCATGGGATGACACTGGTTAAAAATAAATAATCCCGGGCCCCACCACCAGATCCACCAAATCAGGAACCCCAACGCTGTGGTCTGATGAGATATATTTTTATCAAGATAATTTTATGCTCATTAAAATGTGAAAGCTACTTAATTGGGTTGTAGGTTGGAGGAACATAGGAAAGATAGGAAAGGGAGTCTTGAAGATACTTGAGTGAATAATATCAGAATTTCCTTCTCAGAAGCAAGCCGATTTGAGGATTTGAACCAAGAAGTGCTAGGGGATTCACTAACTACAAGGTTTTTCAAGAATCACTGTTCTGCCAATGAACTGTGAAGTCAATGAAATCCGCAAATCTGACTTACTTGGGATTTATCCTTGTCAGATAGCAGTATCGGTAAGACTAACGGAAGCCTACAGAAAATTAGATGACACCTGTATTCGGAATCCAAGATGAGGGGACTTGGGAAAGAAGAATCCAGATAGTGTGCTGACCTACATGCCTGCCAATCTGTAACTCAATGTTAATTATTGGTGGGCCACAAATCTGAACTTTACAGGCATCTTGCCTTAGAGTTTTTAAATTCAGGTGTTTTTTTTCTTTGCCCTTTTTAAAGTAGTGGCTTTTTGTTTTGCTTTTGTTTTCAGATAATCTCATGTGGAATAAAGAGAAACAAGAAACAGGATGCTCAAGCTGGAAAAAAGGTATGTTGCCTTTTCATACTCTGGGGAGGCTGCAATTCATCTGTTTCCAAACATCTCATAATGACATTGGTTTACAGAAAGTTAATTCCCTTTCATAATTATTCTAACTAAAGGAATTACCTCCATGGTGTCAGAGACCCAGGTTCTCAATAACATAAATGCATGTAGCATCCATTGTCAAGGTTATGGTCCCAGATGACTGACACATGCCCTGCACATTCATTTGATTGTCCAAAGATGCTCACATGGCCATCCTTAATTAGAAGGAAGCTAGCAAACAGTTTTTATTTCTGTGGCTGTGTACCAAGCTCAAAGTGGGAGAAGGGATTCTATTACTATTAAAGAATGGGAGAATATTTGAGGAAAACTAGCAGTCTTTTTCACAAAACTCAATGCCCCCAAAGGAGAAATTGTACATATACTCTAGCCCAGCGGTCCCCAACCTTTGTGGCACCAAAGACCAGTTTCGTGTAAGACAATTTTTTCCATGGGGTGGGGGTGGGGGTTGGTTCAGGCGGTAATGTGAGCGATGGGGAGAGGCAGATGAAGCTTCGCTGGCTCACCTGCCGCTCACCTCCTGCTGTACGGCTTGGTTCCTAACAGGCTGTGGACCGGTACCAGTCTGCGGCCTGGGGGTTGGGGACCCCTGCTCTAGTCTATTGGGAAACCAGAGTATGTTAAAATGCCCGTGAAAAAAATGCTGAAAAAACACATCCAGAATAATTGTTGTAACTTTTAAAAATCTGATGTATACTGTACATTAAAAAAATAGAAGGAAATGTAACAAAGTGTCAATTTTCTGAATATACCTATTTTTCCTTATCGAGTCTAAATCCTATGACCAACCATTAGAATCACTCACTTGCAGATGTTTTCAGCTCTGCTTTCCTTACCACCTTTCCCCACCTGCTTCCTTCCAAGTCACTGAATGTAGGAAGGGAAAACACATCACCCTTCTGTCCAGTATCACTTTCAACTCATGACCAAAACTTTCATGAGTGCTGAAATGCTGCCAAATTTAGAGTATGTTTCTCTTGCCCATTTATTCCTTCAGACTCCTGTTGAACCATTTCTCACCTTTTCCTTTCACCTGAAACCTCCAACAAGTCTTCCCCATCTTCATTCACAGCTGATAATCTTTCTACCAATTTCACTGACAAAATGGAAGCAATCAAAGGCGATCTTCTAAAAATCCTCAGGATCCCTTCTACCCATCTTCAAGAATCTGTTTTCATGCATGTTGCTTTCTTTGTGTTACTATGAATAAACTCTCCATGACCCTGCCTCAGGCTAATCCCTCCATGGATGCACTGGATTCCCTGTCTTCACCCCCATGCAAAGACATCCATCCAACAATTCTTGCCCCCTCTTCTACATTCTCAGTTTTTCCTCTTTACTAGATCATTCCTATCAGCATAAAAATGATATTATTACTCTGTCTTAAAAAATAAACGATTTCGGACTTCCCTGGTGGCGCAGTGGTTAAGAATCCACCTGCCAATGCAGGGGACACGGGTTCGAGCCCTGGTCCGGGAAGATCCCACATGCCGTGGAGCAACTAAGCCCATGAGCCACAACTACTGAAGCCGGCGTGCTTAGAGCCTGTGGTCTGCAACAAGAGAAGCCACCACAATAAGAAGCTTGCACACCACAGCGAAGAGTAGCCCCCGCTCACCGCAACTAGAGAAAGCCCGCGCACAGCAACGAAGACCCAACGCAGCCAAAAATAAATAAATAAAATAAATAAAAATAAAAGGTTTCTTGGTGTCACCTTAAAAAAAAAAAGGCCCCAGACTATGCTCCCATTTTTCTATTCCTCTTTGCAACAAAACTCCAATTCCTATTTTATTCTAGCAACCCCATCACTCTACCAACCCCTCTCCAGTCACTCTGGCCACCTTAGCGTTCCTCAGGAATTCCAGACATGCTCTCACCACTGCACTGACTCTTCTTTCTGGAATGTTCTTCCATCACATATCTGCATGTCTCACTATCTCACATCTTCAAATCATCAACCAAATATTACCTTCTCAACAATACCCCCACCTACTTCTCCCCAGATAATCCCAAACCCTCTCTCCCTTCACTTATTTTAATAACATTTATCACCTTTATATAATCAATGATTTGTATATTACACATATTCATGTATATAATATACAATGTATATTGAAAATTGAACAAATTATAATGTCAGCTGCATGAGAATAAGGATTTTTTTTCTATTTTGTTCATTGATGCAGTTTTGACCCTTAAAACAATGGCTGGCATATAGTTAGGGAATTAACAAATATGAGACATGGGTGATATTTTTGTAATGTTTTCATATTTTAAACATTTTCTACTTTACAAATTATCTTTAATGCATCATTTTGTTATCTATATAGTGAAAAAATGGCATACTGACATTAAGATATTTAAATTCTTAGTTTTACTTCTAGTTCAATCAAATAGTAGACTTTTTTTTTTTTTTTTTTTTTTTTTGCGGTACGCGGGCCTCTCACTGTTGTGGCCTCTCCTGTTGCGGAGCACAGGCTCCGGACGCGCAGGCTCAGTGGCCATGGCTCACGGACCCAGCCGCTCCGCGGCATGTGGGATCTTCCTGAACCGGGGCACGAACCCGTGTCCCCTGCATCGGCAGGCGGACTCTCAACCACTGCGCCACCAGGGAAGCCCTAGACTTTTAATATTAGATAAATCAATTAACTTATCTCACTTAGTTTTTATTTTTAATTTTATTTATTTATTTATTTATTTATTTATTTTTGCGGTACTTGGGCCTCTCACTGTTGTGGTCTCTACCATTGCGGAGCACAGGCTCCGGACGCACAGGCCCAGCGGCCGTGGCTCACGGGCCCAGCCGCTCCGTGGCATGTGGGATCCTCCTGGACCGGGGCACGAGCCCGTGTCCCCTGCATTGGCAGGCAGACTCTCAACCACTGCGCCACCAGGGAAGCCCTAGTTTTTATTTTTTAATAATACTAGTTTTGGTTATCTGAGCTGAAGAAGATCATGTAAGAGAAGGCAACAAAGCAATGTTCAACTATATAAATTGTATCCCTATCCAACTACTGGATAATTAAAGGTTTGTTTTTTTTAAATGTATCTTTTAGAATGTATTTTTATATTTTAAGAATGAACAAGTAAAATCTAATTTCTTGACACCTGTCAAGCACACATTAAGGCAGAATCTTTTCATGTTTTTCACTGTTACTTATTTAGCGATGAAAAATGGTATGATCAGGTCATAGCACTGACTAATCTCAAAACTGAGATGGTGATCCCCGGATTCCTATAACGTCACACAGGACTTTATGGGGAAAATCTCTCATTGGTGAGATTAGCTATATTTTTGTGGATGGTCTTTCATTTAAAAAAAAAAAAAGACTAACCCAAACTCTGGGCTCTCAGTGTGGGAAGGGAACAACAGAAACATCTCTTTCCTCTCAGGGAAGGCTGGGGCCAAGGAAAAGTAAACAGAAAGATGTGGATAATGGAAACAAAGAAGTTGAGAAAACCTTTTCTGTGAGAAACGTATGAAGGAGACTGGATAGGGCTCTCAAGTTCAAGAGGACTGTCAAGGGTCCAACATACCTATTTCCAAGAAGCCTGCTAATAGACACTAAACTGAAATTAACAAAGCCAGACAGAAGGAAGCCCTCCCTTTGGAGTTTTCACTGCCTTCAGGCAAGTCAGCATGGCTCTCTGCAGAACTATTTACTTTTGAATTACCCATAATGCTTGACACCATGATAATTCCCTTCTGCCCTGATGCATACTCTACTGACAGCATTGAAACTCTGTCAAAGGGAAAAAGTAAATGATTCAGCAAAACTGTTACATAAGACAGGGAAATAAACATCCAGGAATTCTGCTACATGCCAAGATAGGTTCCCAACCTGGCCAGGGAAAGAAAGCAAGGATCTTACACATTCAGAGGAGTTAGACAAAATGTTCCTGACTCGAGCAATAAAAACGCCTGATTGACATGTGGTCACATGTCAAACATAAACCTGAAATGCAATTGGAGGAATTTGAGGGTTTTTTTTCTTTTTCTTTTTCTTTTTTAAAACTTTGTTGTCACGGCCCAGAATTCTTCCTGCAAATACTTTCAGTGTTTGGTGGTGCAATGAAAATAACATTGACCAGAAAACCAAGATATTAACACAGGCTCTGACACCCCTGAACCAAATACTTAAACTCTCTCAACATCATTTCTAAGATCTGTATCTGAGTAGGTAGGTTCATATCTTCTATAAAATCCCAGGATGTTTTGTAGCTTTCATTTTTCTGAACTATCAGTCAACAGTATCCTTGTGGCTTTCGTGGAAAGAGCATACTTTAGGCAATTTACCAAACTCCCCTGAACCTCAGTTTCCCCATATGTGAAATAGAATCACAGTGGAAAAGGTACTTCTCAGATTTTAAAACTTAGGATTAAATCACAGTGCATGCTTATCTTTCACATTTTTTTTTTAGTTTTGAAAAATTCAACTCCATAGAAAAGTTGAAAGAATAATATGACACTGTTATATCCTTCACCAATGTTTATTAACATCCTACCACATGTCCTTGCTATTTTCATACAGACACACACACACAAATATATGTGTATGTATATTACTTTTAGTGAACCATTGTAAAGTAACTTGCAGACCCTATAATATTTGACTCAAATATATCATCACATCATCTCCTAAGAGCAAAGAGACATTCTTCTATATAACCATAAGACCACTGCACACTCAAAAAATTTAACTTGATAAAATAATATTAACTAATATACAGTGCATATTCAAAACTCTCCAGTTTAATCATACACTTGGTTGCCATAGCTACTTGACTCTCCTTTACTCTAAAATAATCCTTCAGTTTTGTATGTTTGCTTCTCTAGTGCCTCACGATATTGACTTTTTTTTTTTAGCATTCAAGTCAATGGTATTATAAAACATTCCACACAAAAAATATGAACAAATCTCACAAACAGTGTTGAGTGAAAGATGCCAGACACGAGACAGTACAAAAACAGACAAAACCTATCTCTGCTGTTAGCATTAAGGACAGCAGTTGCCTGTAGGGGTTAGTGACTAAAAGGAAACATGAGACTGAGTTATCAATGTTCAATTTCTTGACCTGGGTGCTAATTATATAAGTGTGTGTTCACATGTTACTTAGGAAATCAATTATTTAACTAAGCAATTATTTGTCATTAATAAATACTTATTTTAAATTTTAAAATAAATTAATTAAAATTAATTTATAAATTATAATTTATAAAATTAATTAAGAAATAGAAATATAATGGAGTTGCTTTAATTGCCTACCTTCACTGTATAAGGAATGAAGTCGTCAAAAATATATATGAATAGTGATGATTGGATTAACATAATTAACAAAAGTGTGTGAACAGACATATATTTAATTTTATATACCACAAATTGAAAAATGATTCTTTCTTTTTAAGCCTGAAAGGAATGGCTTAAAAATTGTGTCTATTGGGACACAAACCTGCATTAAGTTTTGCAAATTAGTCACTGTACAGACCAACGTTATTTGTTCAGGATTCAGTGAGAGGGGCTTTCCTGGCGGTGCAGGGGTTAAGAATCCGCCTGCCAATGCAGGGGACAGGGGTTCAAGCCCTGGTATGGGAAGATCCCACATACCGCGGAGCAACTAAGCCTGTGAGCCACAACCACTGAGCCTGTGCTCTAGAGCCCGCGAGCCACAACTACTGAGCCTGTGCTCTAGAGCCTGCGAGCCACAACTACTGAAGCCCGCGTGCCTAGAGCCTGTGCTCCACAACAAGAGAAGCCACCGCAATGAGAAGCCCGCGGGCACCACAATGAAGAGCAGCCCCTGCTCACCGAAACTAGAGGAAGCCCACACGCAGCAACAAAGACCCAATGCAGCCAAAAATAAATAAATTTATATATTAAAAAAAAAACGATTCAGAAAGAGTAGAAATTTCAAAAATAACTTTACAAAGCCCTAACCATAGAAATTGAAAGCTGCTATTCTAAGAGCCCATTGAGTCAAAGTTTAAATACATAATAAAATACTAAACTGCTTAGAAACTATCTTAAATAAAAGTACTATAAATCCACATAATAAATATAAGCATACATAAATCTGGATCCTTAATACTTTGTTGTTAAATGATGAAAAACGATTTTTAATTATCAAGAATTTAGAAAAAGAATATAGAAGCAGTCTTAAGGAAAATAGGAGGAAATGATAAAATGCAGCAAAAATTAATTATTGAAAACTGAGAGCAGACATAAGCAAATCTAAGAGCTAGTTCTTTAAAAAGAAATAGATAAAAACAAAAAAATTGTAACAAGTCTTATGAGGGCAATTAGAAAAAAGATAATATATGTAAAACTCTTTGCACAGTACCTAAGTTGTCATCACTATTATTATTATTCAAAAAGAAAATCAAGGCTATGGTAATAGATATAGAGGCACACAGGAGATTAAAAATATGGCAACACTATACAAAATGTTGGCTAACATATTTTTAACACAGGACAAAATGAATGATACGCTTGGAACAAATTACAAAATGGACTCAGTAAGACATAGGAAACCAAAATAGATCAATAGAAAAATAGGAAAAATATGTTTGAAACATAGGAGAACGCTAGATGGTTTTAAAGTTAGATAATTTAAGTTTTTAAAGGATGTCTTTTTAGTGAATATTGAGGTTGTCTCACCAACATCTTATCTTTCCCTCTCACTATCAACAGCCCTGAGGAGTGGCTTATCTAGTATATCCAGGGTGGGACTCTATTTTAACTAATCAAGGCAAAGTTCCTTTATTATCATGATTCATCAGCTGACCCATCTAAAAGCCCATCAATTCATAGCACTTGCGTGGCCAGAAAGTACAACTGACTCAATTCAAGACAATGAAACATAAAGCAGACAGTTTTTCTATGAAATTCTCAAAGAAGATACCTCCATCTTATGAGAACTTATAGAAGCCAGCCCTCTCTCTTCCGAACTGTAAAGATGTGATGCCATGCAGGGAGCCAGCTTGAAAAGTTTGTCACCCCAGAATGCAGAGTGGAGAAGTGAAAAGAAACCAAATCATTGTGAATCAAACCAAGCCCCAAACCCACCCATCCTCCTTACCATTCTTGTACATAAGCACATAAACACATCTACTAATAAAACAGAACAAAACATTGTTAGTTTTCCTGTTGTGTGTAATATAAAAAAATAAAATAAAAATCATTCTCCTAGAGTACAGAGAAAGATGGTAGCTACTCAGCATTTCTGATGAAGGTAGTACAACCCTAATTATAAAACTGAATAAAGAAAACACATTGAAATTGCTAATGTAGAATGCAAAACCCTAAATAAAATATTACCAAATAGATTTCAATATGGAGTAAAGGGTAATTCACTAAGGCTAAATGGGATCTAGGCTAAGATTATAAAGATGGTTTACTTTTAGTAATGTATTAATATAATATTTCATGACTATAAGTAAAATTTTAAAAGCTAATCACCACAGTAATTTTAAAGACAAAAATTGAATGCTGGTTAAATCCCTTAGTGGGTTGGTGAATACATCTCCTTGCCAGAAGGATGGCACACCCTAACTCCACAGGGACGGGACCCTTCCAGACATCACAGTATGTATCTCTTCGTATGTCTGTTTATTCACTCGTATCTTTCATTATATGCTTTATTATGTGAACTAGTAAATGTAAGTATTTTCTTGAGATCTGTGTGCCATCACAGCACAGCAAATAATCCAACCTAAGGAGGGGGTTGT
This sequence comes from Phocoena phocoena, assembly GCF_963924675.1. Lineage (NCBI taxonomy): Eukaryota > Metazoa > Chordata > Mammalia > Artiodactyla > Phocoenidae > Phocoena > Phocoena phocoena. Next base: position 136,124,317 of record NC_089220.1, on the reverse strand, counting down.
GGGAACTCCTGATTTACACCTGGCCAATTACAAATACTGGAGGCCCAGACTTAGGATTGGCATCCGAAGCTGGGGGCAGTCTTGTGGGACTCAGCCCTTAACCTGTGGGATCTGACGCTAACTCCAGGTAGATGGTGTCAAAATTGAATTGAATTGTAGGACACCCAGCTGGTGTCAGAGAATTTGTTGGTGTGAGAAAAAAAACACGCATATGGTATCAGAAGTGGAGTGGTGTCAGTGTGTAGAAGAAACAGTTTCTCCTTTCAGAAAATAAAGATTTAAAAAAATAAAACACAAAAAGTATGGACCGTAAAGGCAAAGATTGATAAACCTGTCTATGTGAAATTAACAACTTGAGTTCATCAATGAAAATACATCACAGAGTAAAAAGTCATACCATAAATAAGAATATATTTGCGACACTTATAACGACAACAAGTAGAATAAAAACAGAGCACCTGTGATTCAATTAGAAAAAGGTTTTCTAAAAAACAGAAAAATGAGCAAAGAATTTGAATGTTTCTCAGAAAACAGAAATAACCTCTAAACGTGTGAAAAGTGCTTTACCTCACTTAGTAATGAGCAAAGTTATAATTTAAATCACATTGAAATAATAATATTTTGTATTCACGCTGTAAGTAAAACTTAAAAAGTCAGAAACCCTAAGTGCTGTGCAAGGAAAGAAATAGAAAACTTTGTTCACTGCTGGAGGGGAAGAAGGCTAGAATAAATACTTTGGGAGACATTTTGGTGTTTATCCAGTAAAACTGAATACATCCATATCCCACTACTCAACAACCTGACTCCTCAATATATTCCCTAGAGACATTTTTACACATTTGTTCTAGGAGACTTGTCATCTACAACAATGTTCAAAGCAATATTGCCTGTAATTGCAAAACGACCACAAAAACCCTGAAAACAACCCAAATAGTCATTAAGAATATAATGAACAGATACAGTATGGAATACTCACTATACTGCAGAGCAAAAGAATTATGACATGCATCCACATGTCATTATAATTTAAAACTACAATATTGTTGAATGAAAGAAATTAATGACAAAAAAGCACAGTGTGGTTTGACACTTACATAAAGTTCAAGTACGAGAAAAACTGAACAATGTATTAATTAGGAATACACACATATTTGCAAACTTGCAAAGAAGAGGAAGAAAGTGATGATCACCAGAGTCAAAAGGCTGGTTACCTTGGGGAGTGGGGGAGAGTTGTGTGATTAGGGAAGTCACACTGGGGTGGCCAAGTAGTTGCATTGGTTCCTTTTCTTAAACTGAGTGGTGGAAACTAGAGTGTTTATCGTTGTTCTTTAAACAGTTCACATACATTTTACACATTCTTTGTGAATATGTTTTATATATTCTTATGTGCATAGAAAATATCTTAAAACAAAAGTAAGTAAGTGACATGATTAATAATTTTGGTAAAACAGTTGACTATGGTGCACTAGGTATACAGAAGGAATACATTTATTTAGATGCCAAAAACATCAAATCTTAACAGCAAAGAACATCTTAAAAATGATTGCAATACAATAGTCAAAACGTTAAAGTAAGCTATCAAAGAGACTTTATCAATCAAGAAGGAAAACGTTAAGACCCATCAAAGTCAAGTGGGCAAAAGTCATGAATAAACCATTCACAGAAGAATAAATACAAAAAATAATGGAAAAAATCAACCTCAGTAATTAAGAAATACAATTAAAGTAAAATGCAAGTATATTTCTATAAAATCAGCAGAAATTTTCAAACGATATTATTTGATGCAGTTGAAGGTAAGAATGTTCTAGACTCCTGGAGGGATATAAACTGGCAAATTCTTTCCAGAAGAATGCTTTGCCAAATTTAGAAAAAATATTTTAAAAGGTCATGCCATTGACCCAGTAATTCAACTTTTAAGACTCCAGAGGAAATAACTAGAGTTGTAGACAATGGCATATTACCAAATAATACCTGGAACATTATTCATATTAGGAAAGAAACTTAAATCTCCAAAATGTAGAGAAATGGTTACACATGTTACAACTAAAATTTTAATGGAATAATGTCACCAATAAATTGATATTTAGAAGTGTAATTAATAATAAAAAAATTTCTCAAAATAGACTATAAATTCGGCAAGATATAAAATCTGTATGTGTACAGATAGCTATGCATACACGTATCTAGGTGTGTACATATACACACATTTATACAAAAGGCTGAAAAGAAGTATGGTAAAATGCTAACAGTGGTGTCTTCTATTTTATGTTGTCATTTTATTTCTAAATTCTATACAATAAACCTGATTGCTTTTATAATCAGAAAAATATAATATTTAGAAACCCGATTGACATTATATGTGACAGTCCCACTCTATAATGTTTATCATCCTAAATTTTAAAGCAGAGAATTGATACACAAATGTTTCTTTGGAAGGGATCTGTTTATTCTGCTGAGCTCAAATTCTAATGGTCAAGATGGAGCATCTATCCAGGAAAGCGTCTATTTTTGCAGATGGTGCCTAAAAGATGTGCTAGAGGATGATGATGATGGTGATGACAGTAACAAAAATAGCCAAGACATGTAGACAGAGCGTTACCATTTACACAGCACTTTCAGGCACATTATCTCTTTTAATCTCTCAGTCTAATGGAAAAATTGTCACAGCCCAGCACACATACCAGCCATTTGTCCCACCCCAGCCCAACATTTGTTATGGGGGAAAACAAGGAAGTAGAAGATAAGAACATGCTTTCAAGGAGTTTGCAGTCTGATTAAAGAAATACAACCTGCACCCAATAAATGCTATGTGATGAGACTGAAAATATTAATATATGTGGGTTTTCCAGCTTCTCTCCTCCCCTGCCTGCTAAAGGGAACATGCTTTGCCTGCTTTGTTTATTCCCTTTCTCCACTCTCCAAAGAGGGTTCAGTGATTGCCAGACATTTCTATGCTGTAGCTGAATCTTTTTTCTGGATTTTTGTAAATCTAGAACTGGAAGAAACGATAAACCATCTGGGAGATTGTTTGGGGAGATAGGAAGAGAGCAAGTTTAGCACAACCATGGTGTTGTGTATGAGTTAAGTGGGTGGTAGAAAAAACTGGGATTTTCAGAGGAGATGGTGTAGTGTAGAAGATGTCTGTCCTCCGTGATGTTTGAGAAACTGTAATAAACATTAACTTGAGTCAAGGAGAAATCGTTTGGGGCTACCAGACTGTTTCTTTAACCACCACATTAATCTGAGCCTAGATCTGAGCTCAATATTAGAGTAACACTTTGGAGTCCTTTCTATGTAGAGGGGAAGGTACTTACCAAAGAAACTCCTCTTCCCTCCCTCTGCCGTGACAGTTTCAATATTTGCAACAGATTCTAATTCGAGGTCAGAGAGGTAGGCGGACTTCTAAGATGACCCCCCACCATGAGCTCCGTCTCCTGTATTTGTGCCCTTGTATAGTACCCTCTTCTTGAGTGTAAGCTGGGACTAGTGACTTGCTTCTCATCGACAGAATACAGCAAAGGTGACGAGATAATAATTCTATAACTAGGTTACAAAAGACAGCGACTCCTACCTTGCTTGCATGCTCTCTACTGCCTTCTCACACGTCACATACATATAGTAGAGCTGCAACATCAGTAAAGCAAGAGACCCACATGGCAAGGAACACAGGGCAGCCAACAGCAGTGAGAAACTAAATCCTGCCAACAGCCACTGAGTCAGCTTGGAGGTGTTGCCTTACCAAGTTGAGCCTCAAGATGGCTATAGACCAACTGACCCCTTGATTGTAGCCTGTGAGAGACCCCTGAAGCACTGGATCTAGTCATCCATGCCCCGATTCTGACCCACAGAAACTAAGGTAATATATGTGTGTAGTTTTAAGCCTCTAAATTTGGTGGTCATTTGTAACTCAGCAATAGATGATGAAGCCAGTCACCTATCTAACTCTTCCTTCATTTTGTTCTTTCTCTCAGACATTTTTCATCTCTACTCCAAATCAAATCTCCTCCAAATCCTGACCCTCTTTCTAATGCAAGTTTCCCATTCAGGTTGCTTAGACACTAAAGCTGAATGTGAGGAACAATGTGTCAGGCTGAAATAGGTCTCCAAGGTGGAGGAAAAGGCCATTTCGGCGATGGCCACCCACCAAGTCCAACAAACCCTCCAGAGCAACTGCTCTGCCCTCAGAGCTCATTACCTATACCCGCTTCCCCACAAGATGAAGAAACAAAATGACTACAGCCCTATTTCAACCCTCCTAATTCCAAGAAAGGCCAGGAGATGCAGATGGCAGTGAAAATCCAGGGCATCACTTCCTTTGAAGATCATTTAAAAGTGCCAGATCCCACACCATTTTCATTGAAGTATTCATGGAAATGATTAAGATGCGTATAAGGACATTTTAAAACCATGCTCCTCTGGTAACCATGCAAAAAACAGAGTAAATATTGACTGCTGCATCACATTTCTTTATCTCAGCTGGGCTACCAGCTGCTATGCTGGATAGCCCTTCTAGAGTGGCTGCCCCAGCAGTATTTATCCCAAAGAACAAGGACAGCTATGTGTCTCTAGCCTGTGCTACGTTGAAAGAGGATGGTAAGTAGCCCTGAAATGCAAGGTGTGAGGGACAGGTTTTCCTGTTCTTCCTACAAGGTGAGGAGCAAGAAGCAAATACACAGTAATGGAAAGAAGACAAGAAAACCCTAAGGAGCAGAAAGCGAGGGGAACCAGATTCTCCATCCGGTACAACAAATCGAAAATCATATTTCTTAATCACCTTCTACAATCTTGATGCTGTAGAGATTACAAATCAGCAGAAAACATGTCTACTGACTAAATGAACTCACAGTCTTGTCACAAAGTTAAGATTATAATATATACCATATGATCCTGCAGTCTCACTCCTGGGCATATATCCAGAGAAAACTAATTTGAAAAGATACATGCACCCCAATGTTGATAGCAGCACTAATTACAATAGCCAAGACATGGAAGCCACCTAAATGTCTATCGACAGATGAATGGATAAAGAAGATGTGGTACATTTATATGATGGAACACTAGTCAGCCATAAAAAAGAAGGAAATAATGCCATTTGCAGCAACATGGATGGACCTAGAGATCATCATACTAAGTGAAGTAAGTCAGACAGAGAAATATATATATCACTTATATGTAGAATCTTAAGAAATTATACAAATGAACTTATTTACAAAGCAGAAACAGACTCACAGACATAGAAAACAAACTTATGGTTATCAAAGGGGATGGAAGGCAGCTGAGGGGGTGGGGGAGGAGGATATAAATTTGGAGATTGGGATTAACATATACACACTACTGTATATAAAATAGATAAATAACAAGTACCTACTGTGTAGCACACTGAATAACACTCAATGTCTTGTAGAAACCTATAATGGAAAAGAATTTGAAAAATATTTTCAGATGCATATATATGTATATACATATGTACATATATACGTATATATATATATCTGAATTACATTGCTGTACACCTGAAACTAATGCAATATTGTAAATTAACTATACTTCAATGAAATCTTTTTAATTTAAAAAAAGATTATAATATTAAAACAAGCAGTCTAGTATGATCCTTCTCTTTCACTCCCCACCCAATCCATACCCAAGTCTTTTCAACTTCACCGGCAAAATCGATGACTTCTTACCCTCCACCCTCGTTCCTTCTGCACTAGTCCAAGTCACCATAGTCTCTCCCCGAATGACTCCAGCAACCTCTTGCCACTACTTTTTTTCTGCTTCCAATCCACTCTCTGTATCATTCACGAGTTGTGGTTTTGTTTTGTTTTGTTTAATATCGCCAACATGCCTGTAAGGCCCTTCAGAATTTAGCTTTCTATTCCTGCTCTCTGAACCAGCTCGTGCTGCTCTCACCCAGGCACTGTAATCCAGCCACACTCACCTTCTTTCAGTTCCTTAAACTAACCAAGCTTTCCCCGCCTTAGAACCATTCTCACTTGTGCATCCCTCTGCCCAGAATATTCTACCCCGTCTACCTCACTCACTCACACTCAGCACTCAGCTCTCTCTGATGTGTCACCTTCTCAGATTTTATGACGCTCCAATCTTAACCTCTTTCATTGTCTCCCACATCTATTTTTTCATAACACATTGCAGTTTACAATGAGATAGTCATGAGCGTGTGGAGTTATTTAGTGTACCTCTTCCCCACTAGATTATAAACTCTGTGAGGTCAGGGACCAGATGTATTCTGTCCACCCCTCCATCTTCAAATACATGGATGATATTCTCCCTCTTAGGAATTTCCACAGGGTTTTGTTTTTTGTTTGTTTATTTGTTTTTTCCTATCTGCCTGCTACCCAGCATTTTATTATAGTTACCTGAATATATGCCTTGTTCTGCTTAAAAAGAATTAGGAGCTCCTCGAGGACAGAGTCTGTGTCTTATAAATCTCTAAATTCACCTTAGGCCTAGCAAAGACCTACATGTAGTTGGCGCTAATATATATGTCTTAAACAGATGAAACAACTGAATTGTGCCTGTGACTCATCAGAGATGGTTTTACAGTGTTCTGGTTAAATATATTAAAGAATGTGATCTTTTCCTGTCTTTTAAAATACATAATAGTGATGGTTCCATGGGATGCTGTAAGCCAGTATGATAAGATTTAGATTTGCTGGCTCATAACGACTCAGTAATCTAATAATACTCCCATAGTGAGGGCACTACAATGGATTTGGGATTTTCTTAAATGTATTTTATGAGGGGAAAAAAAGTTTTCATCTCTGTACTACAAATGGGAGATATTCTAGGAAAACATATCTTGATATATTAAAGAATACTTTTCTCATGCTGCCTCTTTTTCTGTAGTCCCTCAATTTTAAACTGTAATGTTTCAAAATGTCCTATGAACTTGTTATTCCTATGAAATTGCCCAGATAAAATGGGGAAAACAGATTCATTTAAATGGATATCTGGGGACTTCCCTGGTGACACAGTGGTTGAGACTCTGCACTCCCAATGCAGGGGGCCCAGGTTTGATCCCTGATCAGGGAACTGGATCCCACACGGATGCCACAACTAAGAGTTTGCATGCCACAACTAAGGAGCTCATGTACCACAACTGAGGAGCCAGCAAAAGCCACAACTAAGGAGCCTGCAAGCCGCAACTAAGGAGACCACCTGCCACAACTAAGACCTGGTGCAACAAGATAAATAAATAAATATTTTTAAAATTAAAATTTAAAAAAAATGGATATCTGCAAAATGTCTCTGAAAAGGAGAGGTCAGCGGAGACATATTTACCATGAAGCTAAAGAAGCTTAAGCTTCAAACCTTTCATTAACAAACTCCTTCCACAGCCCTACTGTCAATAAATTTACAGAAGTGGGAATTTTAATAGCCATGAGTTAACACTGCCTTCTGTCTCCTTTCTGATAATGTCACTTTCCCACTTCCCTCCATCACACTTCCCCTTCTGTGGTGTGGTAAGGTGGTACCCATGGCATTTTGGGCATCACACTCAGGAGGGGTTGAGTTGGGATATATTTACTTTCTGGTTAGTGATACCCATTTATAAGGTTCATAGTGAATCCCTTGTATAGTTAAGTCATAGCTACTATCCTGGTGTAGAAAGAGCTTCCAATAACTCTCCTACTTCCAACTTGATGACTCACCCAATGATGTGACATGAAAGTTGGGCCAGGAATTCTACTGTGTTCCAAATATGTCCTACAGCACCTGGCAGTGAGAGTTGGGAAGGAGGGGAGAGACATAAAGTTTGAAATGCGTTGGGTTTTTTTTAGATTTCATGTTGGTGGGGTTTGGCAGCATTTTACCTGTGTGATTTGTTATGTCTTTTGTCTCTCTAAACAGAAATTCACTTTTGTAAGTATTTTTATATTTAAAATTTGTAATCTTTTTCTTATAGAGGATCTCCCAAATTCAACTGAAGTCCCCACAAAAGCTGGATTTACTTCCAGCACCAGCATACCTACAGAACTACTTTTCCCAGAGTAAGAACTCAAGGTAACTGTCAAACACATCAGGATCCTTAAGTAATCTCTCTGGAAAGAATACCAGATATTAGACTGGATTTATTTATTAGATTAGCCTCCAACCAGGGAGCTAAAACAGTGCCATCTACAGCAATCTGAATGACAATTCAAGCCAACAGTACTTTGCCCTTGATAATTACTCAGAAATGAGAAAAAAGGGGTGGGGGGGAATTCCCTGCCATCCAAAAACAGGTCAAGAGGTGGAATAACGGGTAAACTCGGAGCCTTCCAGCCTTAAATAAAATATGAAGAACTCATTCTTCTCTATTCTCCACAGTCCCTTAAATGAGAACAGATTACAAATCTAATAAAATTGTTTTTCTTCTAATTCACAGAACAATTTTATGCAGCATGTCCTAATTCCTCAATGTACATCCAGTGGGGTTCCTTTTAGACCACTGTGAGCATACACAAAATGAAACATGACATCTCTTGTTAAATCAAAGCTTACAGGTATAATTTAAAGAAAAACATCTTTTAGAGATTGTGCTATTTAAAAAGAGGAAAAAATGTGGCAACCTAATGTAAATAGAATTGAATATTTTTACTCTCATGATCTTCTAAGTTATACTGGCTTCAACCAGTTTGTGTGAGTTTATCTACAGCAGTGGTTTTCATACACATTTTTCTTTCTTGTTTTTTTAACCACTGTTTTTTAGTGTTTTGTTTTTCACAGAATTGTACAACCCTCATCATTATCTAATGTTAGAACACTTTCATCACCCCCATTAGCAGCTGCTACCCATTTTTCCATTCCCCCCAGCTCCAGGCAACAACTAATCTCCTTTCTGTCTCTATGGATTTGACCGTTCTGGATATAACAAATAAATGGAATAATAAAATATGTGGCCTTTTGTGTCTGGCTTCTTTCATGTAGCATAAAATTTTCAAGGTTTATCTGTGTTGTAGCATGTGTCAGTACTTCATTCCTCGTCATGATATCCACTGTATGGATGGATATACCTCATTCTATTCATTCTTTCATCAGTTGTTGGGCTTTTAGATTGTTTCTACCTTTTGGCTCTTATGAATAATGCTGCTATGAATATCATGTACAAGATTTTGTGTGGACATATGTTTTCATTTCTTTTGCATATATCCCCAGAGGTGGAACCAGTAGGTCATATGGTAACTCTATTTTAAACAATTTAAAGAATTGTCATGGGCTTCCCTGGTGGCACAGTGGTTGAGAGTCCACCTGTCGATGCAGGGGACACGGGTTCGTGCCCCGGTCTGGGAGGACCCCACATGCCACAGAGCGGCTGGGCCCGTGAGCCATGGCTGCTGAGCCTGCGCCTCTGGAGCCTGTGCTCCACAACAGGAGAGGCCACAGCAGTGAGAGGCCCGCATACCGCAAAATAAATAAATAAATAAAAATTAAAAAAAATAAAGAATTGTCAGATTGTTTTCCAAAGTGGCTGTATCATTTTACATTCTCAACAACAGTATACCAGGGGTCCAATTTCTCCACATCCTTGTCAACATTTGTTATTGTCTGTCTTTTTTATTTTAGTTATCTTAATGAGCGTGAAGTGCTATCTTCTGGTGGTACTGATTTGCATTCCAAATACTTTTGCTTTTGCATACATATTAGCATTTGCGCTTTCACCTATTTTAAGTGTAATGGATTATTTATGAAGTTGTTTACATACAGTACAGTACAAATGTAGGATATATTGTATAAAACATCCACTAAAAATATGTTTTAAATACGAGAAAGAAGTTCTAAGACTTTCTTCCAAGATGTCACAGAATGGTTCTTTTTACTTTCCTGGGGTTAATACAACCCACTTGGAAACTATCTATCTAAACATGAGGGAAATTTAAAAGAAGAATTTTGCTGAAGATCAAGGATTCTAACATTCTTTCAGCAGTGTTTATTTATTGAAAACTCACTACATGTGAAGCATTCTGCTAAGTACTTTCCAGGATATAAACAACATAGAAGAATGTCCATGATGTCAGATGTCACAGTCTAATTTATTTCATAACCAAGTTTCTCTTGATATGTATTTCTTTCTTTTAAATTTGGAGCATGTGACCAGATTACATAAACAATAATTCATGGTGCAATCAAACACAGTGAAACCAATCTGGCATATCTTAATAATACAGACAATAATTAATGGGTATGTAAGAAACTATGAAAGGTAATGATTCACCTAAATTTCATCAACTTAGTGTTACACAACCCAGCTCTCCTTCTGTACATATGTACCTCTTCTCTGTAAGTATTAACTGGTGTTTGCTATCTTTTCTCTCTAGTTGTCTCCAAGATATTTTTTTCCTCTTAATTGTTCTGAATTTTTACTACAATGTGTTTAAGTACAATGTGTTTAAGTACAATGTGTTAAGATTTATTTTTACTTATTGTGTGAAGGATTGACTGTGTCTACCTACTGTTAAGTTTCACTATGTTCATCAAATATAGAAAGTTCTCATCCGTATTGTCTTCAAATATTGCTTTTGGGTTTTTTGTAGGCTTTCTGGTTAACAATTGAACAATGCAAGTGAGCAGAGAATGGTTAGCTTGAAGCAAAATCATCTCCATAATGACAAGAAGGATAAGAAAGAAATCAGCAATAACATTAGCAAATAAAATAAAATAAAATAATTTTAAAGTAACTGTGAAAACAAAATGATGCTGGTGGAGAACAACCCCAATATTATGCATGCATCTTAAGAGTAGCGGTAACTAATACACTTGTTCAGATCCTGTAACTTGTAGGCAACCTCACCTAAATATCACAGGCTAGTTGAACTCACAATGAAGGCAGCCCTTGTGCAAGCAACTATGATGAGATGTTATTGCCACGGTTCTGAGGATGGATGTGGGGGAATCTTGACATCCAGGAGCAAGATCTGAGCAATCTGAATGATTTGTGTGATCCAGGTAAATTCCTTCCTTTGTCCTGAGTGGCAACTATATAATTCAAATGGACCCCATTAACTTTCGAAACTACTAGAAAAGCAGGGAACCCAATGGAAACAGGGAAGACTGCTAGTTTCTGGAAATCCTCAGCAAAAGAAGGAACAGGAGTGGGTGGAGGCAGAAGCAGTAGAAGGAGGCCATCAGCTCTGTGGAAGGACAGCAGTTCAGAGAGGAAGAGGTCCAGGAGCTGGGGGCAGTGGGAGGAGCCACTTGACCCCCTAACTACGAGCCTTTTTGTACATCTTCCTGGGGACTCTTGTGAGACTAGGAAACCTCCCAGCATCCTATGAGGGATGTGTGCTTAGCCTTCCAGGAAGTTTTGGCATTCAGGCTGCCACACATATCTCATGGGAAATGATGCAAGCCATAAATAAAAGATACTAGTAGGCCTCAAACCAAACTACAGGTCTCAAAGAATAAGTCAGAAGCAGTATTTTTTATAAATAAAGGAACATGGGCTATAGGTCTTCCTAGTAACTTGGCTCTGGGCAAGTCACTCAATCTCTCTGAATCTCTCTAAGCCCCTCTGAGTTCCTTTATCTTTGATATATGACATTACCTACCCATTAAGGCTGTTGCTAAGATTAAAACCTGAAATGTTTGTTAAGATTAGCACAAAGAGTGCTGATAAATGTGACTTTTTTTATTCTCCCAAACCCAGGTCTGCTCCCGCTTCCTTTCAGGAACTTGTGACATAAGGATACCTTTCCTAAAAATTAATAACTAGGGTTAGAATGAAAAATGAGGCAAACTCCACTGTTAATCTCTACACAGTTCTCACTACCTCATGCTCTCATTCACCTCTACACCTTGGGGGAAAACTATCAAGGGGATTTTCCTATATGATTTCAATCCTGTTGATTCATTTTCTTTTTCTTTGATAGAAAAACTACATGGCCCTCTTGGAGCTATCTGAGCAAAATTCTAGTTGTTTTTGTCACAGAAGACAGAGAGTTAAATTGAAGGAGCTGAAATCCATCACTGGTCAGGGTGACTCCAAGTGTTTCGCGGACCAACAGCATCTGTATCCATGGGAGCCTGTGGAAGCAGATCTGCTTTGTAACAATATCTCAGGTGTACCCAGATGAATGTTTGAGAAACACAGCACACCCTCTCTTCCACCTTGGCACTATTGCCTGTAACTTCCCTCATCTCAGTAGGGGATGGAGTGTGGGGAGCTTTTGTTTTGCCCTCAGTCTCCATTTCAATCCATTACCCATGGCAGAGCCATTCAGGAGTCCCTGGTAGTTCAGTCACACAATCCATCAGAGCTGAATTACACCAAAACTCTCAAGGAACAGGCTCGTTCTCTCTGTCTGCGCTTGGGCGACTACCTTGTCAACAGCCAAGAGAAGAACAAGGAAAGGGTGTGAAGGATTTGGATTTTTAATACCCAAGGTACACAAGCAAGCACAGAATATCCCTTACACACAACACAGCTGGACAGACCTACAGCCACTCTCTTACCCTGGGGCCTGCATCCTGACCACACAGAAAGAGAATCCATCAAAGGAGAGCCTTTTAGTCTCTTAAAAGCACTAAATTAAAAAAAAGTAAAGAAGCTGAATTTAGCAAGCAAATGGTAGCAATGTATCTGCAAGCAGAATAAGCATCTTTGTGTGTGTGTGTGTGTGGCAGCATCCTCTATCGCTTTATGTATTAATGCAATGCTAATCCATTCTACTAATGAGAGTTATAACAGGAGGGTAATGACCAGAAGCCCCATACAAATTATTCTTCACCTGTTTTCTTTCCTTTATCTCTCTCTTTTTTTTTTCCTTTTAACAATGAACTGATTAGGGCCTGAAACAAAGCAAATGTAGTATCTGTCAACTCACTATAAAAATGGACGGGAAAAAAAAAAAAAGAAAAAAAAAATGGACGGGAAATTCTAAGAGGGTTTTTTCGTTTCTTTGGCATTTGTTTCAGTGCTGCATGGATTTATCCAGAAGTGAGCTGGGAAGTCAGTATCATAAAAATGACTAAATACAAACATAAAAAAATTAAACCTTGGACCAAGCTAATGGTTATCCAGCTCCAGCTTCATCTCCATTTTTATTGGAAACAAATTACACATCTATGTATGACTCAAAGGGTGCTTCCTTTTATCCTTCCCCTTCTGAATGTGTGTAGTTCAGGTGCTTCAGTTAACTTTGTACCAGCGAAATGATACAGCTGCCTTCAGGCTTATATGTCCTGCTCACACAGACAGACTGATACAAGTTTCATGCCAGCTCATCTGCTATTTCACAGAGATAAGTTGATTCGGACCAAATCTTTTGCCCACAAACATGCACAGATCTCTCCATTTCTTTTTAAATAAGCAAAATAAAAATATTTTTCTCCTCTATGCTACCTTCTTAACCTCTAGCGAGTCTCTTATTAAAAACTGCTCATAATTTGAGTTCAGCAAATCTGTTTTAAGTACATACTGAGATAGATCTCACTTAACACTCCTATTAGACCTACGTTGCAGGCAAGATCTTCATCTTGCATAGAAGGAAATCAGCAGAGACGTGTCTAACATCAAACAGCAAATAAGAAAGAACTGGGATTCACTCTAGGTCTTTTAACTAAGTATCCAGGGATCTTCTCAGTAGCTCAGTGCTTCTCGAAGCGTGGGAGCTGGTCCAGCAGCATCAGCATCATCCAGGAATTTGTCAGAATGAAAATTTGGGCAACTCATCCCAGACCTACTGAGTCAGAAGCTCTGGAGGTGGGAGCCAGCAGTCCATGTGACAACCCCACAGGCAATTTGTTGTCAAGTTCAAGGACTGTGCTAGCCCAAGCTGCCTCTGTCTCCCCCTTCAGAACTATTTGGAAAGACAGAGGAGGCCCATTGCCCTCTCTTACTCAGAAGCCACTCCCTCCTTAACAACTTCATATCCATGCCTACAGCTTTCTTACACAGCACTGTGTTTGTGTGTTTTCCTTTCTCCATTCAGCAAACATTCATTGAACGCATTTGATGGGCGGGATGCTGTGTTGGAAGTTATCAATGTAAATGCTCAAACAGAGCTTCTCTATGTTCAGAGAGAATGGCAGTGGTGCTATAACAACCCTCATCGAAAGCCATCGTGATTTTCTCATGAGCACATCTAGGGGCTTCGCCTCAGTCCTCCTGAATCCCCGAGGCACCTGACACTACTGACCTTGCTTCTTCGTTGCTTAGGAATTCTCTTCTTTTGTAACTCTGTGCCTCAGCTGGTGGTTTCTGTCTTTTCCATTAGCGTTACTGTCTCACATTCATTCCATCATATAAGTTCTCCCTAGTGTTTCATTTGTATCCATCTTCTCTTCTCTTTATATACTTCCTCCTGTTAGTTTTCTCGAAGATTCTCACTCCTCCTGACTTTTCTGCCTCTCTTAACAGCACCTTCATTTTCCACGGAAGCTCAAAACCTCAGCCTCTTTTTACCCTTTCTCCAGTATCCCAACCTGTATTTAATCAGAAGCCAAGTCCTCAAGTTCATACCTTGGTGAATCTAACATCTCATTTTCACTCCCACTGCCACCAAATTAGTTAAACCTCTCCTTATCTCTAACAAAGGTTATTTCACTAAACATTTATCTGGCTGCCTCATCTCCAGCCTCGAGAATCCATCCACTATGGTACAATAGACAAGGAAGTTTTTGTAAAAACTACATTGCTAGCTTGCTTCGAAACTCTGTTTCCATCTTGTCTACCAAGCTCAAAATTGTCTTTTAAGAAGACTTGCTACGATATGATTCCAAATTAACTCTTCCAGGTCTATCTACCCTATGTGCCCAATAACTTCGATAAAAGAGATCACCGATAAAACTTTTCCAAATGCAAGCTTTTTTTTTTTTAACTTCTTTTTATGTATTTCTTTCTTTCAGTTAGTTCATCCTTTATACCTGCCCTGTCCTGCTCTTCTTTAGGGTCCAACTGAAATAACACCTTCTCCATGGTGCTGACCTAGTTCCACCAATGGGTATGGTTTCCTTCTCCGTCAAATTCCCGAAATGCCTTGCTTGTTCTCCGCCAGCCCTTTGTCACTCTCCTTTGAACCTGGATATTGGTGTGGCTGGATTATCACCTGCCCTCAAGAGATGCATGTCTTTTGCTGCCCTAACCAGTAAGTTTCTCAGGAGAGAAACTCATTAAATATTGGTGGAATGTAATTGAAATTAGTTTTCTTTCTCCCATTTCTCCTTTACACACATAATCCTGTTTTGTTCTTAACATTTGATTCACAAATCAAATTTAGCTTCTATCCCAAAGATCCAGAATTTACCTTTTACAGAGCCTAATTCAAATTTATCCTCTGTGTCCTTTATTTCATCATGTCTTACATTTGGTTCCCAGAATTCATAAGAGGTTTGGATATGGTTTGTCAACTCACATCTTAATTATGGTGGAATAAACCCAGGCAGATCTGAATGAAATGTCTCCTCTATATGACCTTTCTATTACCTATTTCTAGTCTCTCAGAAATTCAGTTTCTGTGTCTGTAGAAAGGGGCTACTCTAATTCTTCTCACCTTAGAAGCTAACAAGGCCAAATAAGAAAATGAAATCGAAACATCTAACAACGTAACACATGACAGATCATTCTCTAATGCTTTGGAATTAAAAAGATTTGCTTTCATTTTACAAATAAAGAAACCAAGGCCCTGCTCTGTGATCACCAGCTTGAAGGAAGCAGAGCCAACACTGAAATTGTTGTCTCCTGGCTCCCTGCCAGGTCTTCTCCAGGTAAATGATGCAAATCCCTCCAGGGGTAAACTGGGTCTGATTAACTGAAGGCCAATGAGGGAGACAGTCCTAAGCAGGCCTTGGGCTGTTCCCATACCCTCACCCCACCCATGGGGGAAGCCAGCATTTAGATCCCCTCCTCTTGTTATACAGGGAGCCTCTCAAGGCCTAGGGAGCAATTTTGGAGCCATTTTGGCAGGGCCCTGGCAGCAATAAGAAACGTTTTGCATGGTTTCTGCAGCAGCTGGCTGACTCAGGGCTGAATCACGTAGCAGGAGTTGGGGCTACAGGCAGCTGCGGTCTGACCTTTCAGACCTTCTCTCCTGAGTATGTCTAGGAGTCTCTGGGGCAGTTGTGACACCCTGTGGCCAGGTTGGCTCATCACAGCAGAGTGTCCCTTAGTAAAACCAAGAGCGTGTGGGAACGGGTACAGGCGGAGTGAGAGCTGCTGGCCTGAGTTTGTGGAACATTCAGCCTTCTGACTTCAGCTCATGCTCAGTATTCCTCCAATGCCCAGCCCCACTTCCACCTCAATTAGATTTTTTGGCCTTTTGGTGTTAATCCAGAACACCCCCAAGAGAAAGGAGATGAAAAGAACCGAAGGGGTGAAAACCACAGGAAATGACTCAGAATCAGTACTTAATGCCTCCAGACGGCAGAGGCCATGTCCTTCTCTCCATAGCTCCCTACCCACCCCATCAAGCTCACTGTATACTGTAGGTGCTCTATAAATGTTACCGAATGTTGAATATGGCCATGCCCAACAGCTTGATCAAGGGCTAATAACTGTGCTATTGTATTAGATCTGATCTCTCAATACAAGTTAATCTCATACTTTTAAAATATGATTACATTTTGACTTGCTCTTGCTACATAGTCAGTCTCCAACAGCAAGAACAAGGAACCCTACGTCTCAGTGCCTTTCTAGAGAAGTTTAGAAGACAGGATTTCACCTGTGTGCACTGATGCAGGAAATTTCATTAGACCACAAGGAGACAATGCTATTCACTACTCACATACCTGTGCCCTTTCCTAGACTCACCCTGCCTTTGTTCAGCTTTCCTTCACTCTCTCTTCTTCCTCCCAATACTCACAGTGTCTTTTCTTTCCCTTTTGGAAAGACCTCTACTTCCAGTTTTATCTTTTCATGCTTGCTTTTATATTTTGAGAAAGTATTTTTTATTAAATAATTGAGTACTGCAGGACAGGACGCTGGAATGGGATTAACTCTAACTCTGGCCTCTTCCCGGTGAAGTACACAACAAAACACAACAGAGTGTAGCTTCAGGCAAAGAGACACAACAGCTACCAGTGTAAGTAAACTCACTTAACAGGATTTGTAATTTTGTGAAATTATTTAGAAAGGCACTATCATGTCGCTTGTACTGGAGGAACTGACAGTCTGAAAAGCATCTTTTGTTCTATGCTGGTTTCTCGAAGTGTCTTGGAGTATTACCATCTACTTCTATCAGATTAAAATAAAATAAAAAGAACATGAACAATTATCCAGAGATGGTGATATTCCCATAGCTGGATAACAGTTTGGACAGGAGAGACAGACTAGAGTTGGAGAAGGAGGGCAAAGTTCTATGTAACCTAGACAATGGCCCAATGTCAGGAGAACCAGCTCTGGTGGTTTCCATCCACACTGCTGGCTGTCTTTCCAAATTGCAGCCAATGGTAGCTGTTGCCCTTGGACACTGTGCTGCCAGCCATACTGGATCTTACTCAGCACCTGTGACAGGTCCAATCTCAACCCTGTCCTACTAGGCTCTATGTAATCTTCCTCCTCCAAATTCTACCCCACCTCCTGCAGCGTTAGATGTCCTGGCTGTCTGTTTCCTCCTTCTGCCGCAGATCCTTTGCACTTGCTATTCCCTCTGCGGAGAATGTGTGTCCTCCCCAACCCCTTGCATAGAATGACTCCTCGTTCCATTCATAACTTGCCTTCATTGTTACCTTTTCAAAACTCACCTTCCCCTCTGCCCTCCACCATGCTCCATTCCTTTGTCTTGCTTTATTTTCTCTATTTATTTACAGTAACCTGGAGTTACCTTGCATTGCATATTTATTGTTATTCTTTATTACCATTTTTTCCATGATGCCTGGGCTCTTGTCTCTTTTAGTCAGTGTTTAGTACTCAGTAGGTGCTCAATAGATATTTATTGACTGAAAGAATTAGGCCTGCCTGGCTTTTGTCTGAACCTCTTCTTCCCCCAAATTTCCAACTTTGTCTTGCAGATGAATTATTACAGGGAAACTTATTTCTCAATTTCTTATAGTCATATAGCACTAGATCTGAGACAACTAATTTTTCAATCTGTAAAATAAGATCACATATGTTTTCTAACATGCCATACCAAAAGAGTCATTGGAATTTTAGAAAAGGAAATTAATATTTACTGATGACTTACTATATGCCCACTATAATGCTAGGGGATTTCCAGACATTTTGTGATTTATTTCGCTCAACAACTATTCTGGTTGGCAATATTATCCATATTTTATAGATGAGGAAACAGGCTCAAAACTGTTTGAGATTTAAAAACTTGACTAAGGTTATAGCGGGTTGAAGAGTGTTCCCTAAAAAGACATGCCCAAGTTCTAACCACAGGTACCTGTGAGTGTAATCTTATTCAGAAATAGGGTCCTGTCAGATGTAATTAAGTCTTAAGATGATATCATACTGGATTTAGCGTGGGCTCTAAATCCAATGACTGACATTCTTATAATAAGAAGAGAGAACACAGAGACACAGCCATGAAAAGATGAAGGTAGAGATTGGAGTGATGTGTCTACAAACCAAGGAAGGCTAAGGATTGCTGGTAGCCACTAGAAGCTGGGAAAGAGGCAGGCGTGGCAGAGATTTCCCCTCCCAGACTCCAGAAGGAACCAATCCTTGATGTTGGGACTCCTATCCTCCAGAACTATGAGAGAATACATTTCTTTCATTTTGTAACCAAGCAGGACTCTACGGGGCTTTTTCGGGGGTGCGGGGGGGGGGGACAGGCCCTTCCCCCATATCCTCTGCTTTAGCTCCTACCTGAAGTATCCAGAAAACAGTGTTCCATACATATTTCCTGAGTTGTTTTACAGATGTCAACACTGCCCCCCCCAATGGAAGATGTTAACTACCTGATGACCATGAGCACATAGCCCCAGGCCTCCTGGAGCCTAAGGACTGACAATGTTAACCCCTCTGACCCGGCCCTGTTACCTCACCCTCAGCCAATCAGAGAACTGTGCATGAGCTGATCACACACCCTGTGGCCCTCCTCCCTCATCTGGCTTTTAAAAATGCTTCGCAGAAACCCTTCAGGGACCTCGGGAGTGTTTTGGGCAGGAGCCACCCGTTTCCTGGCTTGGCCCTGCAATAAACCTCTCTCTGCTCCAAACTGGCGTTTCGGTTTGTTTGGCCTGTGGGTTGGGCACACGAACTTACGCGAACAATTTTAAGCTGTCCAGTTTTTGATCGTTTGTAACCTATTTAACTAACACAACCCTGGGCGGTAAGTGGCAGAGCAAGGATTTGAACCTGGATCTGTTGAATCCAAATCCTGCACTTGCCCCACCAGGCCAGTTGACTTCCCTGAATCCTACAACAGAGCGCCATCCTTGCTCAGCACAGTATAACAATAGAGAAAGATTTAAAAGCAGAGACCCATAACGAAATAAAATCTGCAAGTATAGTTGCTACCTTTAGTCGTATTATCATCTATATTCATACCCCATGTGCAAAAGATGACCTCACATGAAGGAAATTCTCCGGTGATTCCAAACTGAAAGGGTTGCAAATGCCAGGAAAGAAAGAAGAGACAGGCAGGGGAACTTAGCAGCAATAGCAACCAGAGAGCAGAGTATAATAAAAGGAGACTTAACTGGAGGGAAAGAGCAGCAGCTGCCTTTGAAGAGAAATATTCAAAGCACAGAGCAAACTTGAAAAAGAATCAAGAATCGTGAGAAGAGACACATGGGCACCGGCAGCTAGTGGGATTTAGACTGGTCATGCAATGCTGTAGCAGGGAGGGAAAAAAAAAGAGCTAATATTTCGAAGTTCAGCTTCAGAAGTGGAAAAATCACACAGCTGGTAGGTTGCAAAGTCCCTTATTATGAGGATCTAATGTGAGGATTTTCTCCAGTCCTTTCAAACTAGGACATGGAAATGCACCAGCAGGAGGTAGGAAACTGATGAAAGGGTTAAACCAAGGGGCTACATGCAGCGAATGGATTGATTTCTGAGGACAGATGAAAAGCGATAAATATGTGCATTTGAGGAGTTGATAATTAAGGTCACTGGGGAAGCCCTGGGAGGAAACGGGGGGGGGGGGGGGGGGCGGGGAGGCCAGGGTGGAAGCAAGGGTGAAATTGCTTAGAATATCCCACGCAGGCAAGTGGATAAGTGGGAGGAAACCACAGAGGAGCCTCAGGGCAAACTTCCTGACAGCATGAAGTTTATTGCGTCTCCACATAACTCAGGTTCCACGTGACCTTTTGCCATTCCGCAAGTGAAGTCACTTCCTTTGAGGAAAGGTGCCATACAAATGTAAACGCGGAAGTCTGTGCTGCAAGGAGTGCAAGAAACTGAATACATTCCAGAATCCTCCTGTCCTGATCCTCAAGAGACAGACTGCATGTGACCTCACCGACCTTTCTTTTCATCTTCTATTGATGGAAATTGTACCTGACACCACCTATTTGGTGTCCCCTTTCCATCTGGGAAATTCACAAGTAAGTGATATTACTGGAGACCACACTGTTTTCATAAAAACACTCTAAGGTCAGTTGTGACCCTGCTTGTCTGGAAGAATAGTTATGTGGCCAAGACTGGTGAGTCTGGAAAACCCTCGATCAGGAAAGACTGGGTTCTGATCAAATAAAAGTGATTGAACTCTGTACAGAACTACCCAGGAGTAGACCCTTGTAGAAATCAAGAGTTTGCCCATTTTCTCTGCATGTGCATCTGTGTCTACGTCTCAGTTGCTTTGCATATGTGGCGTCTGCCACCTGAAATGGCCTCCTTTGCTCCATTTGTCAAAGTCCTGATCATATAAAATATAAGGCTTAATCCAGATGTTTCCTACCCTGAGAAGCCTTCCCTGATTCTCAGGTCAGCAGTAAGCCCTCTCTCCTCTGGATGCTATTTGGTGCTTGTCACAGTCTGCTGTCATTCTTCTACTAGCTGCTGTGGCCTCAGGGTCTGGGAATCAGAGGTCAAAAGGATGAGAGCCATGTTCCACCTCTGTTCACCCCCATAGCACAGCCCACCGCATAGGACCATATTTACCAGCAGAGTCTAATTACCTATAAATAGAAAAAACACTAAGGATGATTTTCTCCCAGCTGCGAATTAACTAAAAAGGTCACCCCAAAATGTGACTTTTCTCCCCAAGAAATAGTGATATCAAAAGCTAATGAAATCTGAACTTCATCATTTTCCACTGAACTTTTCATTCTGTTTTAGGATATTAGAGAGAAGCATGGAGAAAGGGAAAAACTGGAAGTCAGGAGTTAGATCGTAAGAGGCTCTTCCATTCCATTCACAGGTGATCTTTGTTATTAGGCCAGACATAAAGTATAGTCAAGTCTTTATACACGGAAGACTGTAGGTTTGCTGAAGATAGATATCACATCTCTTTAAAAAGATATACTGAGTACTTAGTATGTGCTTGACACTATAACTGATAATAAATATCTCTTGGTCCTATCATGGTGCCTTGCTCATGGTAGCACTCAATATATATTGGCCTTGCAATGAATAAATGAATGAATGAAGAGGTTTGAACTAGATCAGGGCTTCCCCTGGCCACAGATACCTGGGGCCCTAATTACAAAAGGGTCCACAAAATTTTTGACTCTTGAAGTCATATTTTTTAAGCTCTAAATCAGGGGTCCCCAACTCCTGGGCCACGGACCGGTACCCATCCATGGCCTGTTAGGAACCGGGCCGCATAACCAGGAGGTGTGCAGTGGGAGAGTGAGGGAAGCTTCATCTGTATTTACAGCAGCTCCCCATCGCTCGCATAACCTCCTGAGCTCTGCCTCCTGTCAGCATTCTGGTGAGTTGTATACTTATCTCATTATATATTACAATGTAATAATAATAGAAATAAAGTGCACAATAAATGTAATGTGCTTGAATCATCCCAAAACCATCTCCACGCCCCCGCCCCGGTCCACGGAAAAATCTTCTTCCACGAAACCAGTCCCTGGTGCCAAAGAGGTTGGGGACCACTCCTCTAAATGGTTTCTAATGACATTTACTGCCTGCATTTGTTCTCAGGTCCAAGGGGAGGAGCAATTATAAAATAAGGGCAGTACTTATAGCCCAAGGGAAAGCGTTAATGTCAGAGGCTCAGCGAAATAGAGAAGTGCAAGATGCAGCAGGACCCATGGAGAACAAAATAAGAGCTCTTAGAATGAACTCTTAACTCTTTGCCAGAGATTACGTCAGATCAAGGTGTGATCCACTTCCTGTTTTCTGATTAAGGACAGGTGTTCTGTATCAAATACACCTGAATGTGTTCTTTACACTCTTTGGTTTAGTGGTTCTCAAATGTAAGGTGTCTAAGAATTATTAGTAGTATTCATACTCATTTATACAGCAGTTACTCAATGCCAGGCTTTTGGAAAAGATAGTCAAAATACAGATTCCCTAGCTCTATCCCTAAGGATTCTCATTCTGTAGGTCTGGAGCTGGAGCCCAGAAATTTATATATATATATTTTTTCAGAAATTTATATTTTTAATAAAAGACCCACGTGATTCTAATGAGGGTGGTCCTGGAACCAAACCTGGAGGAAGATGTTTTAGTTCCATTTGTTTCATGACCTTAATAGATCTGCCTGTGTCATCTTAGAGTCAATAAATCATATCCAGAGTGGGGAAGGGTCTTTTAAATCACCTTAGCCTAATCCTGTTTTGCTTAACCAAAACTGCAGTTATTTAAAGGCAAGACAATGCAAACTTTTTCTTGGAAACTGAAGTCTTGATGGAAATTCAATCGAGGGAGCAGATTATGAACCACCGAATCACTCTTCAGTTCCAAACTGTGCAGGAGGGAGAGTCAGTCTTAGGTGGAAGCATCCTGTAGGGTGAGCCCTGCTTCATCAATTTGTAGCTTTGTGACACTTGTTCCCTCTCTTTGAGCTGCATCTTCAGAATGAGGCTATAAAGACCTACCTCCCAGAAATATTATGATTAAATGAAATGTTTAAAATATTTGACCCATAGGAAGTCCTCAGTAGATATTAGTTCCACTAATATTGTATAATCATGGATCCAATAGCAATAACATGTTTTAAGTGTCAAAACAACACTTTACTATCAAAGTTCTGTTGCCAAGTACTTGCCTTTCGAAACAGTAAATTAATTTCTTCCAGCCTTTCTCTCTCTCTGTCTCTCTCTCTCTGTCTCTCCCTACCCCACCCCAGGCTCACATGTGTGTGATATAAAGTTGAACCATATACAACTGATGTTATCAACCATTTTCAATCTTTGAAAACAAAAATTTCGCACAATTTCACTTAATATATAAAATATCTAGTTATGCTTTCGATGACACCATATTCTCATCAACCCAAATGAAATTTTACATTACTAACTGGACCTCTAATTGTCAGACTTCACCATAAATTATGGGGTATCAACACTTACACAATTAGTAGATGAGAATTCCATGCAGTTTCTCATCCTTAACTGTCTTCTAGAGAGTTTTAGATTTTGAACTTATGTTCAGTATGTCCTTCGTACTTTAGTCAGAGGCAACATTTTTCCAACTGTCAAAGTCAGTTTGGGCAGTTCTTTCAAACCTCTTGTGCCTGGTTCTTAAAGCAAAAGAAAAAAGTGGCTCTGAAAGGTCACAGGAATATTGTTCTCAGCTATGGACTGAAATCCAAACAGCTGTCAGATTGCAAGAAACATCAATTCTGTCAAATTACACTACCCAAATTCCTGTCAAAGGGTCAATAAATTGTGTAAAAGCAGGACCCCTTATGAAATGCAATTAGAAATTACAGATCAAAGGGCAGGGCAGGCCAAAGGTAGCTTGCCAAGGCTAAGAAGGGACTGAGCTAATCTCACATTTAAGCAGAGAGAGATTAAAGGAAGCAATGCTTAACTTAGAAAGTGATTATAATATTTATTAATAGTAAAGTATTACAACACAAATTCCTACCAGCTAGCAATTGTTCCTGGTGATGGAGGAGACAGAAGAGATAGTCCTTTTTCACAATTAAGATCTAAAGATATATGACTAGCCCTTTAGATTTCTTTCTTTCTCTCCTTCTTAAATCAACTTTAAGTATAATTTACAAAAAGGTGGGAAAATTGGGGTGGAGGTAGACAGCCAATGTAAATGTCTAAAATCTGACACATTTATGAGTGAAGGGTAAAAATTCATTAATCAACTGATTATTTTTGTCTATATAAAGTCAAGCACGGTAACGTTCCTAAATCTATGAATTTGGAGAAATAATAAATGACTTGGCATTATGGAAACATATGATATAGCTTTCCCAGGGTCAACAGCAAGTCAAGTCAATAACAAAATGAGACAAGAGGTACGAGTTCCGAATTCACCCGTCAGTCAGACATTTCTGAGACAGTGTCCTCTACTTGCCCACTCCTGTCTCATCTCCCATTTATCACTTAACCCTCTGCAATCTGCACATTCCCAACCTTCACAGAAACATCTCACGGTGACCACCAATTCAATCCAATGACTAGTTTTCTTTTTTCTCTTATTATATTGTGGTAATTGATACTCTAATCAATGCAATTGAGGCAGGAGATAGATGAGCCCCAGGCTGAACAGCTGGAGTTTGTCCTTTGTGCACAGATACTCCAAAATAGCAGGAGGGAGGAGAAGCTGTGCCTTGCCCAGATAAGAGATGAAAGACCATGTATTCCTCATTCTCAAAGTCAAGGAGACCTTCCTGACTACACATGTGCAGAAAGGCTCCTTGGAGGTCAAAAAGGGAGGGGGCGCCACCGCATAGTAAGTGATGTCAACCTACCCACAGGCCTCTTCGCTAGAATCCATCTTGGCTAAGAGATGCATTCACATACATGGGAGGATCCTGAGATAAACCAAATGTGGACTCAGGACCAGGCAAAGCAAGATGACCGGCCAAAGGAAACCTGGAAGAAATGCCCCATAAAAGTGATCCAAACTACCACAACGGTGCGACTCTCTCTCTGAGCCCACCTGTGTGTCTATCCATACGTACTCTTTTCCCTCCTAATAAACACTTTACTTGCTTCACTACTTTCTGTCTCTCTGTGGAAATTCATTTCTACAAAGCTGACAGGCCAGGGCCTTGTCACTGGCCACTGGTCTAGTGGCTAAGATTCAGCGCTCTCACTGCCGTGGCCTGACTTCAATCTCTGGCTGGGAACCGAAATGCTGCTTCAAGCTGCTGCAGGCCGAGGCCACCCAAGATCACAATCTCCCTGTTCCCACCTCCTGAAATTCTTCTCTGGTTTACCTTCCCCATCCCTGGGTTGTGTCAAACACAGCTCTAGGAGGAAATAAGGCAATGAAGGCCATAGGCAAGCCCCTGCCCAGGTGAGGAGACAAACAGGAAACAAATAAATATGTGTTGTCAAGTACTGTTATGTGTTAAGAAGAAAACTAAAGCTAGTAAAAGGGTAGAGTTAGGTCAGGTGGAGAAAGACAAATACTGTGTGATTTCACTCATGTGGAATAATCTAAACAAACAAAAACAAAATAAATAAACACACCAAACCAAACAAAAACAAACATGTAGATACCAAGAAAGGAGTAGTGGTTACCGAGGGGGAAGAGGCAGGAGAGAAAGCAAAATAGGTAAAGGGGATAAGCTGTGTGGTGACAGGTAGAAACTAAATTTTTGGTGATGAGCACGCAGTAGGGTAGATAGAAGTAGAAATATAATGTTGTACACGTGAAACTTATAGAATGTTATAAACCTCAAGGTTATTATCTCAATTAAAAAATAAATTGGGGCTTCCGTGGTGGCACAGTGGTTGAGAGTCCACCTGCCGATGCAGGGGACACGGGTTCGTGCCCTGGTCTGGGAGGATCCCACATGCCGCGGAGCAGCTGGGCCCATGAGCCATGGCTGCTGAGCCTGCGGGTCCGGAGCCTGTGCTCCACAAAGGGAGAGGCCACAGCAGTGAGAGGCCCGAGTACCACAGAAAAAAAAAATAAATAAATAAATTGAAGAAAAGTGGGGGAGGTAGAATGTGGGGGGAGGGGGATGTTCTTTAAAATCAGAAGATCTGGGAAGACCTCCTGCGGAGGGATGTTTGGGCAGAGACTTGAGCAAAGACTGTTTCAGCTCCTTCTCTCAGACTCAGTTCTGGGGGCTTCTATTTGCATATTCAAAGACCCTTGCAGGTGAGCTGGTCTCCTTCTGGTTGAGATACGACGTCTCCAAGCTCTGCCTTCTCCCCTCCCCACACAACTTTCTAAGAGGTAAAGAGCAGGGTGAAGATGTTATCTATGCCTCACACTTCGAAGGCAGAGCAGCAAGAGTCTAATTTGGGTTTGGGATTTGGGGTTTACCTTTGGTATATTCTTTTAGAGGACAAGGCTCACAATAGTGCAGGTGTGTTCTGACCCCTGTAGAGGACAGCACCCCCAGTCTGCCCCTCATTCTAAATACAAGCTGCTTTCAAACTAAGGCAGCACAAGATCAAATTAAATTTCTTGGCAATCTTGTCATTCTGTTGACTCACCCTGAATTTACAGTAAACTTCTGCCTCTGAGCCTCTTTTTCATGTAGCCGCTGCTTTCACAGTATCTTGCAAATGGGCTGCCTCTCTTAATAAGAACCACTTCTTTGGCTGCTGTAGCCTGCTGAATACCATACTTTAAAAATAACATAATGATAGGAAAACCCCCACAGAAATGTAAATTGGCTTTCTGCTTTCTGATTAGATTACAGGATGGGGAGGGGCGGAACCCCTTGGCAGAAGGGGCTGCAACAAATTTGCAGAGATTTCCACATTCCCTTGTGCATTGCGCTGTAACTTGCAGCATCTGAGATTAGCCCTTTGCCACCATGTTGTTGAATATTCCTCTTCCTAGCCCTCTTTTGATTTTTAATTGGGTTCAGATTCTCTGCCCAAGAAAAACTGAATGGCTTCCAAATGGATACAAATATCAAAGGTGTGTTTTGTATCCTCTATATTGAAAAATCCTCAAAAGGGAGTTAGGATTTTCTCCTGGTTTGGTGTTACAGATAAGTAATGGCTGGGTGCCTACTAATTTAGGAAAGACCACATACTGAAAATATGTGAATGTATAGACAACAATCTTTGGACAATAAAAAGAGAGTGCATTGGAGCTTTCTCTCAAAATATTAATTTTAACTTTGTCCTTCCTTTTCTCCCCCATACTTTGTGCATACCTATATCATAAAATTCATCATAACCATTAATTTTCATGCTGTTCCCATCACCAAATTGGAAGTTGCCAAGGACAGATACCAGTCCCATTCAATTTGGATTAGTAGTCCTTAAATTTGAGCGTTATGATTATCAGCATCACCTGAGGTCATGTTAGAACACGGATTGCTGGGCCACACCCCTGAGTTTCCAATTCAGCAAATGAATCAGAATGAGGCCTACTCATTCTCTGGAGTGGGCCTGAGAATCTAAATGTCTAACAAGGTCCCAGATGATGCTGTTGCTGCTGCTGCAGGGGCTACACTTTGAGAACCACTGGTCTAGAGCCTAGTACGGTGTCTCTTTTATATCACGGCCTCTACAAATACATAATGAAAGGCAAAAAGCAAGAGAATGGAGGGAAGAGAAGGAAGAAGAAAAATGAAAAAATGTGCTTATGGAAATGGGATAAGAGCTGATTTTGGAGGCCTCTTGGGATGTCTCAGAAGAGTGTGAAATGGAACTTTAGAGTCAAGTATAAATCAGAGATCCTTTTCTTTCCCTCACAGATTTGCTGGAAATGGTTTAGGAACCAGATTCGAGTGTTTCCCATTTTAAACACTGACTGACAGCAAGTG
Source organism: Phocoena phocoena (assembly GCF_963924675.1). Lineage (NCBI taxonomy): Eukaryota > Metazoa > Chordata > Mammalia > Artiodactyla > Phocoenidae > Phocoena > Phocoena phocoena. The sequence continues at coordinate 136,096,604 of NC_089220.1, read as the reverse complement.
GGGGGGGGGAGGGGGATTGAAAGACCAGGATTCACTCTGAGGCAGAAATTTTCAAGAACTGCATGACTTAGTCTAGGAAACATTGTTAGTTTATCTATTGCCCTCTGGGGCAGAACAAGCTAGTTTTCTTAGCTATTACCAGGCTACATTTTTCATTCCCATCCAAGAAAGTGTGTCTTCATGACTGAGGACCCAAAGGTAGACATTTCAAACCCATCTGCTACATATTGAATATTCTGGGTTTTTTTTAAGCATTCAAGATTGCTTGACCTTAACATTCTGTATAGTATCACGTGGACCAAAGAACCAGTTGTTTGACTAAGTTTTCTTCTTACCCAACAGTTGTGCTGGACCATTTTTCACAGTGTTAACCTGACAGCATGGCCCTGGTGAAATCCGGTTACCCACACTTTTCATAACCACAGTTTTATTGTGGCAAAAGAGATGCAATGACTGTCTTTGGTTAATTGACTATGCTAAAGAAAGGAGGGATCTCCTGGTTATTAAACCAGTACTCTATTTAAGTTTCTAATAGGAAAAAAAATCTGTGTGCCCCAAAGGGACATGAAAGGTTTGGTGCCCCACTGGAGGGAAGAGGGAGCACACGGTCTTTTCTGATGTATAGCTCTGTCACTTATTTGCTCTGTGAACTTGTGCAAGTTACGTGTTCACTGATGCTTGAGCTCATCTATAAGATGGGTATAATCAAAGTTAAAGTAAAAATTTGAGATAGGGTTTGTTAAACAGAACACAAACACCAGCATATTGTTAGCATTTAATAAGTAGTTGGGGTAAATCTAGATACGTCGTTACGGTCTCCACTAGAGGTAGGTTGTTGTTTTGCTTTGCTTTGCTTTTTTTCTACAAAAGTAGGTCACTTAAAAATCCTCTTCCCCGCTATCTTAAGAGAGTAAGATTTGTTCACATGGCTACTATCGGGATGAAGATTCTCACGTGAGTCCTATTACTATTCAGTCATTTATTAGAATACATGGATTCTTTTTTAAACAAGAAGCGTTGCATGAGGATGAGGTGTTTGGAGGAGACCATACAGCATGCTCCGTGAGTTCTGTAACCTGGGATCACTGAGGCAGTATTAAGCCCAAGAGTGGGTAAATACAAATCAATTCCATGTACCCCTGCCCCCATAGGCATCTATATTCCCTACTACAGCTACTTACGTATAAACGAAGTATGTGTAAGCCCAGGCACCAGACTTTTCTGACCAGGGAGTGTTTCTCAGGTGACCACATTTTTCTTCTACAGAGCTTGGAAGATCTGTAACATCATTTGATGGCTAACCTTCAGGCCTCTGCAACCTAGCAACTCTACTTCCTGGGATTTCTGTTCTGAGTCCCTCCTCCACCACGCCCTCTTTATAATTCTACTCCTTTCATCTGTGCCTGCTGCGCAAAGCCTGAGATCTAGTCATCCACATGAGGAAGGCCAGTTTTATAAATCTTTACTTCGGTAAAGACTGCAACCACTTCAAGAATGTATCTCTCCGTGTGGGTGAGTGTTGGATCAGGCAGCATGCAGAAAGGGAGTGTAACCTTACACATTCAGGAGAGGAAACCAAGATGTTTTAGCGTGAATATGTTTGAAAACAAAGTAATGTGCTTACAAGATTAAACTAAGGGTCCTTCCTGTGTATTTTTCTATATAGCCACCTTGTGTTTGTCAAAGTGCAATTTCTCACCAGCAAATCACCGGCAAAGTGAACCCACACAGAGAACACATCACCAGCTGGAAGCCCTGTAGTGGGCCAGATCTTATCCACAGATATATTTCATTAAGGTCACAGGGCTTTAAAACAGATATGAATTCACTGCCAATATTTGAAAATTAGGAGATTTCACATTAGAATCAGATTCACAGCTTCCCTTGAAAAATCAGATTTGACTCAGGTCTCCATTCCAGCATGCAATGACCAAGATGCCCTTTCCAGTGGGTGATACTATCCAGTTTGCTACCATCACCTGGTGGCAATAGCTACCAGGTCCCTTCTATGAATCCTGCAGTTCAGCCTCAGGTCATATATTCGGAAGGCAGCTGAAGGTCTTCTTTGCTTTTCCTCCATCTCCTTTATATTTCTCAGTACGCAAGTACTTTACTTCCCAGTGAGAAGTTACAAGACCACAGACTTTGAGCCACATTTCTAGGTCGTCTTGTCAATAGGGAAAAAGACAAGGTTGTGTTTGGACACACACTTTTCCCTGTTCTTGCATCCCTGATGTAAAAATCTGAGATTGAGAAGTGAATTAGAGGGAAAGGACAAGGAGCTGGCCCCCTCACCTGCCCAAGCCTGTCTCTAGCCAAAGCACAAGAAGTCTTCTGATAGCATCGTGGAAATTATTGTAGTTTGGGATCAAAGACATGTAGTGATATTTCTGGTGTTCCTCATTACTGAATAAAGGGATAAAACTCTTCTGGATTCCAAATAATATATCCACAGATTAGCAGGCATCTACTGACCTTGGTTTCAAAAGTACTGCATTAAAAATGAATTATGGGGGGCTTCCCTGGTGGCGCAGTGGTTGAGAGTCTGCCTGCCAATGCAGGGGACACAGGTTCGAGCCCTGGTCTGGGAAGATCCCACATGCCGCGGAGCAGCTAGGCCCGTGAGCCACAACTACTAAGCCTGCGCATCTGGAGCCTGTGCTCTGCAACAAGAGAGGCCGCGATAGCGAGAGGCCCGCGCGCCGCGATGAAGAGTGGCCCCCGCTTTCCCCAACTAGAGAAAGCCCTTGCACAGAAACGAAGACCCAACACAGCCAAAAATAAATTAATTAATTAATTTAAGAAAACAGAATGCAACACAATTCTTTAAAAAAAAAAAAAGAATTATGTCATTACTGTGTCATTGGTGTTAAAGCAATTGTAAATACCAATGGAAATGCAGGTACCAAACGTGAATGATAGTACTTGGTTATAAGCTGGTCCTCCACCTTATCCAGTGCATGCTTCTCTTTACAGACATAATCTCAAATATCATAATAATTTGTAAGCCTCTGAAAGTATATCCATGTACTGCCTCGATTTTTCTTATCTCCATTGGAGAAACATGAAATTTGCATAATAGCAACTATTTCTCTATAAATAGATTTTCCCTTTGAGACATCCCATTGACTTATCAATAAGAAAACAACTCAATTTAAAAAAGGGGGTGGGGGCAAAAATTTAAACAGACACCTCACCAAAGAAGATATACAGATGGCAAATAAGCATATGAAAAGATGCTCCATATCCCATGTCCTTAGGGAGTTACAATTAAAACAATGAGATACTACTCCTCACGTACAAAAATGGCCAAAATTCAAAGCACTGACAATACTAAATGCTGACAAGGATGTGGAGCAACATGAACTCTCATTCATTGCTGGTGGGAATGCAAATTGGTACAGCCACTTTGGAAGACAGTTTGAAGATTCCTTACAAAGCTAAACATAGCCTTACCATACTATCCCACAGTCATGCTCTTGGTATTTACCCAAAGGAGTTGAATATTTTATCCACACAGGAACCTGAACATGGATGTTTATAGCAGCTATAGTCACAACTGCCAAAAGTTGGAAGCAATCAAGATATCCTTCGGTAGGTGAATGAATAAGAAACTGTGGTAAATCCAGACAATGGACTATTATTCAACACTAAAAAGACATGGGCTATCAAGCCATGAAAAGACATGGAGGGAGGTACCTTAAATGCATATTTCTAAGTGAAAAAAGCTGCCCTGAAGAGAATACATACTGTATGATTCCAACTATATAACATTCTGAAAAAGGCAAAACTATGGAAACAGTAAAAAGATCAGTGGTTGCCAAGGGAGAGATGAATAGACAGAGCACAGAGGATTTTTAGGGCAATGAAACTATCCTGTATGATACTGTAATGTTGCATACATTTGTCCAAACCCACGACATGTTATAATTAAAATGGCAAAATTTAAAGATAAAGAGAAGATTCTAAAGGCAGCAAGAGAAAAACATAGAGTTAGTTACAAGGGAATCCCTATAAAGCTATCAGTTGATTTCTTTTCTCTTATTCTTACCATTCATGTTGTCTTCCCAATCCCAGCCATCATACATGTAACCTCTGAGGCCAGTTCAGTTACAATATGAATTATCTGACACATGTTGAAAAATTAAGACCTGAGCTTCAACTAAAGACTAATACTGCACTAGCAAAACCCATGTCTTACCTTCTAAGGGCAATTTCTATATTCCATGTGATGTTAGGAAGGGATCGGGTACATCAAAGATTTGAAAAGAAAAAAGGAGTTGAAATAGAAAGTCCCCAGTTGCGCCATGATCCTCCATACAAATTTCCCCAAATGCAGAATTTAGTGCTTAGTGCCTGCATTTGTATCAAAAGATGATTTTTAGATGCTACACAGATTTGTGCAATAAGTCCACAAGGAAAAGATTTATAAGAGACAGAAGAAATCAAAAAGCAAATCATGCTGATTTCACAGAAAACACAGAGAAAGATGTGAGATTTTCTTTGGTTCTTTAAAGGGTCACCAACAAGATGGAAATATCACAATGTCCCATTTGTAATGAAAAGGACTTTCCTTCGTAAGAAAAGACTTACTGTTAAAAGCTGAAAGAGCATTAGCTTTATTTCTTTCACGCAATGTTGTTTACTATCTTCAATCTCCAAATTTGTTCTTTGAAATAAACTTATTCTCTGCATGTCACCAGTTTCGACTTCTTGATATAAAAGCTAGAAAATAACAATCGTGATTCACTGATTTTTTTTACATAACTTTAATTACTTGATACGATCAGATCACTTACCCCTCAACCTCCTCAAAAGTAACAGAGAAAATTTTGCCTTTGGGTTGGTAAATGTCAATCCAAGTGTCCAAGTATTGCTAAAAGGTAAAACGTACAGAAAATATGCCACAGGGAGAGAAAAGGCAGATACATTAAGTGCAGGCAATCTGCAAGCTTGATCAGCCTTTGCCTAATTAAGACTTCACTGAGGCCTAATCACCTGGTCTTGGGATCAGAAGACATGAATTGAAACTGCAGCCCTGCCCCTTATTAGTTGGGTGACTGTGGCCAAATCCCTTATCTTCACTGACAATTTAGCTTTCTTTGAATCTATTAAGTGAAAATATTAGCTTTTTTTCACAGGGATGTTGTAAGAAATAATTATAATACCCATGAAAGTGTATAGATTTGACATATGGTAAACACTTGATAACTGGTGTTTAATGAGAATGTTAATTGTTATCTAATTGCTTACACTTTCATATTACAATTTTCTAATTGTTGTTCCTGTGTTGTTTAAGTTTTTGTTGCCCCCCTTCCCACACAAAAATTCAAAATCACCTCTTTTAATATCTGCAGATGTGGCCCCCTACGGGTTAGTTAGAGATGGATGTCATTTTAATACAATTTGCCTGGGTGGATAGTTGACACAATGAGCTAATGGTGTAAGTAAATGCTCTCCTGAGTTTCATGTTGTGTGAATCTTAATGCAAAAGTATTTGAGGACATCTCAACAGCTCTGTCTCTGGTGGCAGAATCCAAAACACCCCTTTGAAGTCTCTAAGGGACAATCTGTCCTCTTTCTTCTTGGAAAGGAAAACTGGAAATTTGCTCCAGGGGTGGGGGTTGCTAAAGAAGAAAAGAGAAAAAACAAATGGCAAACAGACTGCTGCAAATGTCCGTAGGCCCTCTGGGTTACTTCCACTAAAGGATAAGCTTTCACATTTTTTTTTTGTCACTTTCAGCAGAAGTAATTAAACTTTGGCAACTTCCAAATCTCTTCTCTTCCAGATGGAGGAGGTGGGAAGAGAGGGAAGGGGTCAGGCTCGCCTTCTGAGAGATTTGATTCAGTGCTTCCCTCTGAAAGCAACGATTCCTCCTCTGGTAGGTACTGTGCCAGCCTGATCCCATTCTTAGGCAGGATGCCCATCTTGGAAGCAAAATGGTTGGGCATGGGAAACTGGGGGCGGGGTAGGGGGCAGTGGCTAACAGAGGCAGCACGCATCGCTGCAATATTACACTAAGCCCTTAGCCGAGTGCCCAGATTCTGGAGGCTGGGGGAAATGACAACAGTAGGAGAAATCTTAAATGGATTTTATATCCCTATGCCTAAGTCAGCTTCCAACTATTTCCTGAGTAAGATAATTAACATACAGAAGTGAGATGTTAAAATGCACATCAGATGTTGGATCTTTCAGAGGGGAGGATTTATGCTGTAACTTAGGAAACCTGTGTTTGGAAGGAAATGGCTGTTGATCTCTCCTGCATTCACCCTGTCATTGCTTTCTACTGAACTGTAATGGAACCATTTGGCATGGGGATTCATATCCAATTACTCGGCCGGTCCACACCCAGCAATGTGTCAACAGCCAGGGTGAGAGGCCTGATTTAAGATGTGTCACTGCTGTGAATAGGGCCTGCACTGGTCCATGGCTGGAGAAGCACAGATCCTAGAATTCCTCTTAGAAGGAACACTTCTGATGTTGACTCCAAGAGACCAAACCATGACTAAAGTCTCCCGCCCCCTCAGGACCTTGTTTCTTTTTCCTACTAATGCATTTGACTTAGCATTCTTACTTGCAAATTCTAAGACGTTTCTCCGGTCAAGTCCTGATCTTTGAATAATTTCCCACCTGTTGATAACACAGAAGCTACCCATTCTGGTAAACTGTGATTATGACTCCACAGACATATTGTTAACTCCATCATTCATGCATTCCCCACTGGCTGTGCATTTTTTCAACCCATTATATATCTTTCATATGCAAAGAAAATATGAAAATTGACTGGGATTTGACCAGAAAAGGCCCTAAACCAACTGATACAACACCTGGGTTTGATCTCAAATCAGTGCTGTGTATTCTGTGACTCCATCCCCATTCTTTGAAATGAGGATGGCTTTTTGTCTTTTCTTAAAATTTCAATTTCACTGTTGCTTCGTGAGCAAAACAACCCAACAGCAACAGCTACCATTTATTGAGTACATACATCTCACAATGTAACAGAAGTTGAGCTAAGCACTTCACATGATGATCAAGCTTAATCCTCAGAATAATTCTATAAAGGAGTTATTTCATAACAACTCCCACCATACCTCATGAGACGAATTAAGAATGTAAAGCTCAGGGTTACTGTGAGTAAGTGGGTTTAGGAGTTTGGTATTCAAAGCCAAGTATATGTGTGTGTGTTTATATACATAAATAACTTAAGGCCCGTGCTAGGTAGCCATGCTACCATTCAGAATGAGAAAGGAGGGATGAAAAGGTTTTATAGGTCCTAAACAAAGAGATTGCTAATGTCTACTAATGCCATGGTATTACAAATGAAGAAAAACAGAAAGCAAGTAAGGGAGGGAAGGAAGTGGGAAGAGGGGAAAACAAGAAGAAAGGAAGGAAGGAAAGAAGGAATAAAGGAGGGAAGGGAGGAAAGAATCAAGGTATAGTTAGCCACTGGAGGCTTAAATTGGATGGAGATCATTTGTAAATTTTGAGAGGCAAAGTGATCAAGTGGAAAGAGTTAAGTGGCTAAGCTAAGAGGCCTGGGTCCTGGCTTCAATCCATTTATTAATCAGCTGTGTTATTTTTTTTATTATTATTATTTTTTGCGGTACGCGGGTCTCTCACTGTTGTGGCCTCTCCCGTTGCGGAGCACAGGCTCCGGACGCGCAGGCTCAGCGGCCATGGCTCACGGGCCCAGCCGCTCCGCAGCATGCGGGATCTTCCCGGACCGGGGCACGAACCCGTGTCCCCTGCATCGGCAGGCGGACTCTTAACCACTGCGCCACCAGGGAAGCCCCAGCTGTGTTATTTTAAGCACATAATTTACCCTGCCTATCTCCATTTCTTTATCTATTGAATGGGATAATAATGATAATTTGCCTAAATTACCTCAAAATAAAATGATATGGTGAATGTAGAGGGCTTTGGGAAATTAAAACTGTTATTAAGTGGAATATGTTATTACTGATGATTCTGCTTAAAATACCAGTTAAAATGCCTCTCTTTCTTTCCTTTTGTTCCCACAGCACACCATTCATGACTTCTTACTAATTGGCCGGGCAAAAAATTTGTCTATCTTTTCAGAGACAGAAAGCACCTTAATCATGTTTTTTTTTCAAAAACAATTCTGTATTTGATCATTCATTTAATTCTCTCATTGTATTACTTAACCCACTTACACCCAACTAAAAAGCATGACTGATGCTTAACGTCACAGCAAAATTTTTGTCCAATGTACTTCAGGTTTTCTATCCCTCAACTCCAATGCAAGTAATGCAAATGTCAAGAAATGCAAATTATTTGTATTATTGACATAAGCGATGCATAATTCGAAAGGTAAATATACTAAAATCAAATAATGTATCGTCCAACTATTTTCACAATACCTGGCTTAAGGATTTGATAGCCCTCAAATCCTCAGCTGGCTGTCTGTAGAAGAATCTGTTCATTAATAATCAAATCTATGCAACCTCTCTTTTAACCAAATGACTGTCAGGGATCAGACCTGGTCCCCATATTATCCCCACCACCTCCTTTGACAACAGGCTTTCCTGCTAGGCTGTTTGCTAGGCTGGGTTCTGTCTGAAGCTTAACACAAATAAGCAAATGGGAAAAATTCGTTTCAGTTACCACTAATCCTAGGACATTTTAATATCCAACAGAGTTTCACTATAAAGGAGGTCTGCAAAAACTACAAATGAAGTCAAGCAGGCTCTAGACCCCTGGAGAGTGTCAGAGCTTACAGGGAATACTGGTTAGAGATTTCCTCTTCTACCCTGATTAAATCAGCATCAGCCTGCCCTGCTCTACTACAGGAGTGTCCAGAATGTCTAAGATATAAAATTCCTTGAGACTATGCCACTGAAAGAGCAAGTCAGCCCAATTTCTCTCTCTCTTACATTTGCTCATTATGATACTGCTTAGTGATAAAAGTAGATTCAGGAGTTACTTTAGGGGTAAAGGCAAGGGTAGGAAAAGCAGTGTACCCTACCAAGGATCTTTTGGATTCAGCTTCCTGTCCTAGAAACCAGTTCCCAGGCTGCAGGCATCTCTCCCAATCTATCCGTCTCAGCTGCCTTCGGCAAGAAACAAAAAGCAGACTGAGTGACAGACGAAATCCTCTCCAGTACTGCCAGTGGGTGACTTTCCCCAGAACATGGTCCAGGAGGCATGTACAAAGGGCTCTTGACAGATAGGTTTCCAGGTGGCAGTAAGCAGAAAACCACATCATACAGACCTTTTGCAAGATCTTTTAGCATCTTTTGGGTACTTCATGAAGTACAGTGTAGTACAATGAACATATGCCATAATGCATAGGTATATTTGTATTTCTGGAAGACTTCCATTTATGTACAAAGTTTATTAAACAGTGGACAAATTCAAGTCTGATATCAGAAAGGAGTAACCATATGAATTTAGAGTAATCACTTTTCCAGGTTAAGCATTCACAGTTCCAGCAGTGACACGTGAGGTGCTTCCAAAACCCCTCATCAATTTGTTAACTTCCTCTGAACCCATTTCAGGTTTTTGGTGTCCTTCCCAAGGATGTGGCCCAGACCTGAATACAGCATTCTAGACCTGCTCAGATCAATAATAATTATAGAGAAACAATCACTTTTTACTACTGTACAATAGAAGTAATTCAAAGTTCAATCTAACAAAGATGACAGATCAAATGTACTACCATTTGGGGACCCAAAAATAGCTTATATAAAACTCAGCTGTTATCTTATGTTTTACTTTCAATATGGGACTTATGATAAACCTTCTCATATATATCTAGCAGGTACTGAACCCTAATAATGCTATGCAAAATAAATCCTAAAACATCATCAATCAATTTGTTAATAGCCAACTTGATCCCATTGTATATCAGCACTATTCCAAATGAGTATTAGGTTAGGGCTGGTGGTTATCAAAATGCGAACGTATTGGGGAAAAAAGATACTTGGATGTTGGGTAATGGAGGAAACTGCTGGTAATGATAGTGACTGACAGTTTACTCCATCATTATGGAACGTGACGACATCACTACTTACTGGAACTTACCAGAAAGAACACCGATTTGCCAAGTCATTATCCTTATATCCACTTACCCATCCATTCATCCATTTTCCATCTCATTTCACAAAGAATTTAAGGTACTTAGAAGAATGCATGATGTATGTAAATACCAAACATAAAAATAAAGAGCCAACACAGTATCATTTAGAATAGGAGATTGAGACCAGGAAGAAAAACCATAAATATAGAAGCAATCTGAACGTAGGCAGTTAAAATGTTTAACTGAAAATTTGCCCCTGGATTTCATGCCACTAAAATAAAAATGGGAACATCTTCAGTTACGTGATCCACATAGTCTTTAAGGAGAAAATACACCAAATTATTAGGGGAAGAACATCTGACTATAGAATACTTTGTATGGCAGATGAAACAACATAAAGCTAGTAAATTTCCCTTTATAACTGTGACTCAGAAACTAAGCAAAACTCAGTTCAGTGTGAAACCAATCTCTGTTTCCTCTATGTGATTACCCTAAAATAAGTCATTCTCTTTTTCTTATAGCAGTTAGTCATTAATCTGCGTCTCTCAAGAATCATTCTGAGTCACAGACTCTTAGCATTGAAAGAGACATTAATCTATTTCAAGCTCCCATTCAAAGCTAGAACCACTGCCTGAAAGCATTAAATAGCAAGAAGTCCACTACATTCTCAAGACAGTCTGCTCCATTTTCACAGTTCTTATTAATACCAAATTCATCCTTATACTGACTTTCAACAATGGACCCCGTAGTTTTACTGCCCAAAGAGCAACAAAGTCTAAGTTGAAATTTACATTTAAATACACTAACATGTTTAAATAAGTTATCTCAATATAAGATCCTTAGAATAGATGCTGCTGTGTTTTAAACTGACTCGTCGTATATGAGAACAGTCAGAGCAGTATTCCCAACAGTGGAAGTAAAAAACTTACCACTGACTCTGACAGAAGTCGTTATGCACACTACTCTGCCTTAAGTGAAATACAGATCAGTCTCACTCAGTGACACGAACAGTGATGTACAATCGGCTTGCTCTACATTTCTTGTGGGCTTGTCATGGTGGCATCTGTGTCATTGCTAATAATACTTTTTCGTACTTGGATCAAACAGGCAAGGTAGAACAGGCTATACCTTGCATTATGGAAAAGACTACTTAGACCTACAAGGTTGATCCCCATAACCTCTGGGATTTGTACTCTTGGCAATTGGGGTTCTTGAGTCCGAAGCATATTACAGGAACCAGTGTAACTGTTGTCTTTATCACAGTAGTAATAACATCGGTCCAGTGCATTCTGTCCAGTTTTTTAAATGCTTCTGCAAAGATATTCTCTCACCCAATGATAACCACCATGATACAACAAGGTCAAGAAGATCTCACAATACAGTTGACAATGGTGACAATTACTGAGAAATGAAGATCTGGAATTTGAGCCTTCTCTGAATTGGTCAATCTCTCACAAGCAAGAGAGTGACCAAAACAGAGGCTTGGGAGACTGAATATACAAACAGACAATGGCCAGACCATATATGACAATAGGACTCTGATCCACATAGGAAGCCTAGAATACCCAACTGCGACCTCTGCAGCCATCAGCCAGAATGGCCAGGACTGGGTCAATGATGACCAGCTCCCCCAGATGTCACCCCTCTCTCATCCAATTCAGGACAAACTAGAGAAAGCCAAATATTCTTCCCAAACCAGTCACATAAGGTGCCCCTCTGCTATTTATCCACTTTCCCCAAGCCAACAACCTCCAACCTGAAGCTTTCCCCTTTTCTCACTATAAAGCTTTTTCAACTACCCGATTGCCTCTGAGTCTCTGCCAAACACAAGTGATGGTGCCTGACTCCTTTGCTATAGCAAGCTCTGAATAAATCGCTTCTCTGTTCTCATTTATTTCCACAAAACACAAGTATGGCAAGAGTCAATTTTAAGTATCCTGTTACGTTCTATTACATACTGTATTTAAGAATTGTATGCTTAGGAATTTAACTGCTTGATGGTAAAGAATTAGCCTTGTACTTCCGATGACACTGATAAATGGGCTCTGAGGCTGAGGGGTGATGAGAAAAAGCCCTGGTTTGTAGCATTTTCCAATTTATATAATGTAAAAGCTCTCACCATGGCCAATTTCAAGCTACCACTGTTTTAACAACCGGATTGTAAAATTCCTGAATATTTAACAATCAGTTCTAGCAAGCTAATGTGAGCGGCTCCAGTGCATCAGTGTTTATTTATTTATTTATTTAAGTTATTTATTTTTTGGCTGCGTTGGGTCTTTGTTGCTGTGTGCGGGCTTTCTCTAGTTGAGGCGAGCGGGGGCTTCTCTTGTTACGGAGCACGGGCTCTAGCTGCGTGGGCTTCAGTAGTTGTGGCATGCGGGCTCAGCAGTTGTGGCTCATGGGCTCTAGCTCGCAGGCTCAGTAGTTGTGGTTTATGGGCTTAGTTGTTTCGCGGCATGTGGGATCTTCCCTGACCAGGGCTCGAACCCGTGTCCCCTGTACTGCCAGGCAGATTCTTAACCACTGAGCCACCAGGGAAGCCCCATCATCAGTGTATATTTATCTATTTTTTCCCATAGTGTCTAACACTGTCCAAAACAGGTAAATATTTTTAAAAAATGGATAGAAAAATGGTAGATATAGCTATGGATATAGATGTAGATATAGATATAGATAAATGATAGATGGATTACTGATTGAATGGACAGCAGACGGATAGATATGTGATAGCTAGATCCACCTTGTTTTGGAAAACGGGAACAACCTGCCTAAATCACTCATTCAAGATAAATTAATTAAATATCTACGATGTATTTCTTCTTCTTTCTGGTGCGCAGTATATTAGTAACAAAACAAACAAAGATCTCTGCTCTTAAGAAGATTAAATTTTAACAGAGTACGGACAATAAAGAGTAAATATAACAAGTAAGTACATTTTATATTAGAAGGTGATGTGTGATACGGGAAAAAGAAAAAGGAAAACTGGGTAGATGGAACTGGGAGCTCTGAGGGTAAGGACGGTCAAGGTAGGCAGCCTTGGGAAGATGAGAGCTGAGTGCTGACTTGAAGGTGGTGGTTAGCTGTGTAGATCTCCAGAAAAAGAGGGAGTGGTTAGGACAAAGCCCTTGGGCAGGAATGCACCAGGAGATTTCAAGGAATTGTAAGGAAACCACAGTGTCTGGAGCAGGGAATAAGGAGGAGACACACCAGGGAGCAGGGCACGTAGGAAATTGTAAACTGTTGTAAGGGCTTTAGATTGTATAATGAGTAAATTGGGGAAACACTGAAGTGTTCTGAGTAGAGGAATGACATAATTAAACTTAAAATTTTAAAGTCCAGTTATTAATGTGATCCTATTATGAGTGTGTTGGGAATAGCTTTAAAGTTGGAAGATTTATAGAGTAATCCAGGGAAGAGATGATGGTGGCTCAGACTCTGAAAGGGGTGGGAGAGATAGGAGGAATGAGGGGCAGTAATAATAGATAATGCAATGACATGGTGAAAAGTAATAAGATTCTGGATGTATTAGAAAAGTAAAGCCAGTATGATTTGGATTTTGTTCAAATATAAGAGAAATATGAGTCACAACTGAATCCAAGTATTTTGAACTGAATAACCAGAAAGATAGAATTGACATTAAGTGAAATAAGAAAGGCTGGGGGCAGAGCAGGTTTTGGAGAATTTAGTGTAGAACATGAGATTGAAATGTCTGTCTGACTTCTGAGTGAGGTTATAAGACAGATCTGAGCTGAAGACATAAATTTGGAATAAGCAGCAGCAATGGTATTTCAGGCTATAAGTCTGGTTGAAATTATCAAGGGATTTAAGGTATAAGGAGATGAGAAGATGACTAAGAACAGAGCTTTGGATCATTTTAACATTAAGAGTTCAGGAAGTGGACAGGAATTTCCACAGGAAATGCAACCATCAAAACACATCAAAATGTAGCAACCAGTGAGGTAAGGGAAAGCCAAGAAAGGGTGATGTCCTTAAAGCTAAGTGAAGAAAGTATACTGAGGAGAGAGTGATCAACTTAGTCAAACACTGCTGATGGGTCAAGTGACATAGGGACTAAAAACGTATTGGATGTAGCAGCATGGAGGTAATTCATTAGCTTGGCATTAGCAATGTCATTGGAGTAAAAAAGGCCTCAAAAGAGTGGGTTTAAAGAACATGAGTGAATACACAAGTGGAAAAATCAGGTAAATAAATTACAATACATGCACAAAATGAAATACTCTACAGTACTTGTGTATATTTGTTGATATAGAAATGTGCCCCAATATATCACTGAGTTTAAAAAATTATATTTTACTTTGTTGTACTTCTGGTAATGAACAAGCATTATGTGTCATACTTAACCTGCCCCCAGATTATAAATTTCAGTATTGGACTAAATTAAATATATACATATTTGAAGCTACTAGAGTGTGATCAAAGCCTTATATCATTACAAAAAAACATTCCCACAAAGAAAATCCCAGGACCAGATGATTTCATTGGTGAACTGTATCAAATATTTGATGAATGCATAGTACCAATATTCTCCAGGCTATTTAATAAAGTATAGGAAGAAAGAACATTTTCCACATTTTAGGAGAACAACATTAATTACCTTGTGTGCAAAACTGAACAAAAACCGTATAAGGAATAAGATTCAAAACAAATATACCTCAAAAGCACAGATGCACATATCTTTAACAAAATATTTACAAAATGACTCTAGAAGCATATAAAAAGTTAACAAATTATGAACAAATATGGTTTATCCTAGGAATGCAAGGTTGCTTTATCATTCAAAAATCAGTGTCACACAGATGAAGAATCTCAAAAACATCATATTGAGTAAAAGAAGCAGAAACAGGAGCACTTATTTTATGATTCAATTTATATGTAATTCTGGAAATGGGAAGTATGATCATCAGTGACAAAAAGGAGCTCAGTGTTTGCCTAGAGCTGATCTCTGTAGTGTAGGATTAATTACAAAGCAGTATAAGGAAACTTTGGGGGGGTGTTAGAAATATTCTATACTCTTTGGAGAAATGTCTATTTAGGTCTTCTACCCGTTTTTGGATTGGGTTGTTTGTTTTTTTTGATACTGAGCTGTATGAGCTGCTTGTATATTTTGGAGGTTAATCCTTTGTCAGTTGCTTCCTTTGCAAATATTTTCTCCCATTCTGAAGGTTATCTTTTTGTCTTGTTTACGGTTTCCTTTGCTGTGCAAAACCTTTTAAGTTTCATTAGGTCCCATTTGTTTATTTTTGTTTTTATTTCCATTACTCTAGAAGGTGAGTCAAAAAGGATCTTGCTGTGACTTATGTCATCGGAGTGTTCTGCCTATGTTTTCCTCTAAGAGTTTTATAGTGACTCAGCCATAAAAAGAAATGAAATTGAGTTATTTGTAGTGAGGTGGATGGACCTCGAGTCTGTCATACAGAGTGAAGTTAAGTCAGAAAGAGAAAAACAAATACCATATGCTAACACACATATATATATGGAATCTAAAAAAAAAATGGTTCTGATGAACCCAGGGTCAGGACAGGAATAAAGACGCAGACATAGAGAATGGACTTGATGACATGGGGTGGGAGGAAGGGGAAGCTAGGACAAAGTGAGAGAGTAGCATTGAGATATATACACTACCAAATGTAAATTAGATAGCTAGTGGGAAGCAGCTGCATAGCACAGGGATATAAGCTTGGTGCTCTGTGATCACCTAGAGTGGTGGGATAGGGAAGGTGGGAGGGAGGTTCAAGAGGGAGGGGAGGGGCTTCCCCGGTGGTGCAGTGGTTGGGAGTCTGCCTGCTGATGCAGGGGACACGGGTTCGTGCCCCGGTCCGGGAAGATCCCACATGCCGCGGAGCGGCTGGGCCCGTGAGCCATGGCCACTGAGCCTGCGTGTCCGGAGCCTGTGCTCTGCAACGGGAGAGGCCACAACACTGAGGGGCCCGCGTACCGTAAAAAAAAACAAAAAAAAAGAGGGAGGGGATATGGGGATATATGTATACATATAGCTGATTCACTTTGTTATACAGCAGAAACTAACACAACATTGTAAAGCAATTATACTCCAATAAAGATGTTTAAAAAAAAAAAAAATTCTATATCCTGATTGTGGTTGGTGGTTTCAGTGGTATATACATTGGCAAAACTCTTCAAACAGGACAGGTAAAATGGGTGCATTTTATTGTATATAAACTAAATATCAATAAAGTTGATTTTTAAATTAGTGCAATTCATATGTTAGCTGAATAATGCAGAAATTTCTTCAATTATCTCACCAGGTTTCTCACTGTTAGAAAAGACAACTAAAAATATGAAAAAAAGAAAGATTAGAATACATTCTTTGGTGTTGCACTGGAGAAATCTGTATGTCCTCCTGTCTATATATATGCTATATATATATCTCCTAGCTCCTAGGTCTGTCTGATGAGAAACTTCAGTAGCAATGAGCACACCTAGTCCACAGACAGTGGTTTCTAAATGCTTTTCTTCAATGAAAATAGCCATTGTTTCATGAAGGAAAAGCTGGATTCCACAGCCAGGATGGAGAAAGTACAAAATTAGCGAGGAATACTTTGTGGTGCCAGAAGCTAATGAAGTGCTCAGAGAGCGATGAGAATATATTCAAAAAGAAAGAAGACGGCATGAAGGGGCTCCCTGTTTCCACATGTGGAGAAATGCTCAGAGAACAATGAGAATATATTCAAAAAGAAAGAAGACGGCATGAAGGGGCTCCCTGTTACCACATGTGGAGAAATTCGAGCTACAAAATAAATGATACTGATGGCCTATAATTCATTGACAAATCCATGAATCCCTACCAAACTGACAGATACACAGATAGATAGGAAGGGAAAGTTTTTCTTGTCATAGAAAGCTAACTAGTAGACAAAAAATAATGATGGAGTGAGAAAAATCTAAGTAGATGTTAAGCTAGTGGTTTGATGAGAAATATCCTATTTGGGGGCATTTCCCTGGTCCCAAAATATGTCCCCATGGGAAAACTATTTAATACAATGGTGGTAAATTTTAAGTTTACAATGGATAAACCTGGAAGATGACACCTTAATCAAGTGATAAAATTTAGCATCATTGATACTGGGATAAACATACTCTATGTACCTCCTGATATGCACCAAAAAGGATGCAGCATCATTTTTGTGATATACCTGTCAAAGATGCATACACTGAATCTAACAATGGGAGAAAAATCAGACAGATCCACGCGAGGGACATTTCCTTCAAAAATGTCAAGGTTAAGAGAGATAAAGGATGAGAAACTGCTCTAGACTAAAGTAAATGAAAGAGACATGACAGCTAAATGTAATATGTGATCCTGGGCTGGATCCAAAACAAGGGGAAAAGAGCTATAAAATACATTATTGGGATAATTGATGAAATTTGAAGATGGACTCTGGTTAGATATAGTATTGCATCAAGGTTTATTGTTTGATTTCATAATTTATAATAGAATGTAAGAGAATATTTTACTGTGGCTATATAAGAGATTGTACTTGTTTTCAGGAAACACAAACTAAAAGGGCATGATGTCTCCAAATTACTCTCAAATGATTCAGAATAATACATGGACAGATAGATAGAGGACAGATTAGAGAAATAAAAAGGTAGATTGATAGATGATAGGAAGGAAGGAAAGAGGAGGGAAGGAGGGAAGAAAGGGAGAATTATAAAGCAGATTGGGTAAAATACACACTGTTGGTAAATCTGGGTGATCAGTACTTTATACTGTTCTTGCAACATTTCTGTAAGTGAAATAATTTCAGAATAAAACAGATACCCCCAAATGAAAGATTTCAAAACAACAATTACAGGTTATTCATATTTTTAAAAATACTTGTTTATATGTGCTTATATACTTAGCATACAAATATATGCATAAAGATTCTGGAAAGATATACATGGAAATGGTAAAGGTGCATGAGAGATGTTTAATATTTTTTATATTGCTCCCCAATCAGTATTTTCTCAGTTATCTCAGTGAACATTGATAACACATAGAATTCACAATCAAAAATTAATAAAGGTTTAACAAAAAGTAAAAGACACTTGCTCTAGTTTTCTCTAGGGAGGAGTCACTCTCAACAAATATGGGTCTTTGTTTAGTTATTGCTGCCTAGGGTCAGATGAAAATTTTGCCTGAGAAGGAGAACAGAAAACAAAACTTATTTGGACTGCAAACAGAATACTACAGGAGTAGTATTTCTCTGCTTTGGAGATGAGCCTGCTATGCTCCATCTCAGTGGGCCTGACACTCCAGGGGCTGAATTTGATCAGATTTGCTTGCCGTGGTGCCTGACCCCAGGCAAATGAGATCTAGGTCTATGTGAGCTTCAGCCTTATTAAAAATGTTGTAAAGCTGAATCTGACAGATCTCAGCCCTCCCTGCAGTAACTTCCCCCATGCAGAGCACAGAAGACAGAATTGTCCTCAATACCTACTGCTGTCAATGTTCTTCTACCCAGACACGCCCCATTGTTTGGGCCGGCAGGGTTCCTGTTGGCTGCATCCTCTTCTTGGTGATAACTGGAGGAGACCAACTGCATCAGAGTCTTTGGTAACATGGTTAAGAGACTGAGGCCCCCTAAGCTTAGATTCTTTATTCACTTTCATTGAAGAAACTGTATTCCCTGTCAGTAGTCAACTCAGACTCACTGTGATTTCAAATATCACAGTATTCAATTAATGAAGGTATAATGCAGACTTTTAAAATTCTCTTCATAAACTATATTCTTACTGTAAGTGTAATTTGCTAATTGTGCAGTTAAACTTAAACTTTATACCTTTAAAGAAGTTTTAATATTTAGAATCACTGGCAATAGTACCCAGCATACGGTATGTTAGTTGTTCATAACACTTTCCATATCGATACATTTACACACTAGTAATTTGTCTCAGAAAAAGGATGGTGTTGAAAGATAACTGGATTTCTAGTGAGTCCTCAGGACCTGTGGAAGAGTAACAAGTTTCCTACTGGGCTGTGATTCTCGTCTTGTGATTTTTTGGAATGATCCCCAATTCTAAAGGTAATCCAGCCCAGGCACTGCTGGGTGATTAGCACAGATGTCCCCATGGCAGCATCTGCCTTGTTCTTGGTCATTTTTTAAAGCTGTCCATTGGTACTGGTTTTCGTCAGTGTGCCCGTATCTCTTTCTAACCCCCAATTTTTTTTTTCTGAGTTCTGAGTTTCCCTGAATTGCTGTACTTTCAAGCAAATCTTCAAGAAAGTTACAGCTTATCTGTTTCAGGAAAGGCTACACCCTTTTCACTGCCCTAAACTTCTCCATGACCAACTGAAGGACATTTTCAGGAACACCCTGCAAAACTCAACCTCTGTGCCTTTGCTTATGCTGTTTTACCTTCCTAGAAATCCCTCCCTTCAACGTCTGCCTGTAAAATTAGCCCATTTCCCCAAGCCCTAGAGAATACCACCCCTTCCATGAAGCCTTCTTGGACACCCCTTTTCAAGCAGCAAAATGTAACATCCTCCTCTGAACAAGGAAAGTATGCCACCCTATGTGTGACTCCGATGATATCTACCCCACTGGGCAGTAGCTTAGCACAACTCCTTGTAGCTCCTCCACAGGGGGCAAAAGGCACAGAGGCAAGGGCAAAGACTGAGAGCTGGCCAACTGGATTGGAATCCCTGATTCCTTACTTCATTTCTATGTGACTTTTGACAAATGACTCAATCTCCCTGTACCTCAGTTTCCTCATCTGTGGAAAAAAGATAAAAATAATAACTACTCATAAGGTGGCAGTTAGAATGAAGACCATGCTATAACACACTCAGGGAAGTGGTAGGACATAGCAGCAAGGAGCAGAGGCTCAAGGAGCGAGTCTGACTGGGTTCAGATCCCAGCTCTTTCAACTTACTCTCTCGCTGTGACTTCGGACACGTTACCCAACTACCACTCTGCTCAAATTTCCTTATCTAAAGAGGTAGGTGAAAAAACAACTACCTTAAAGGTTTATATTGACAGTTAATCTAACACATGCAAACGTAAGAGTACATAGTAAGCTCTAATAAGTATCATGAAGTATTATGAAGTCAAGGCCAAGTCAGGTTTAAGTTCATGGCAAGCACTTAAATAGCATTACTAGTTATCCTTCACAGTCATGAATGCTTACTGTATGACTGTGAAAGCTGCCCTGCAAGGTAGTTTGGAAGTGCAGGGTAGGAGAGAAAGTGAGAGAGAGTGAGAGACCAAGCAAAAGAGAGAGACTTCCTGAGTGAATTTTGAGACTTCCTTTCCTTCTCCTTCCTGAGTGAATTTTGTTGAGTGTTATCTCTCAGACGAGAATGTTCTTTCTTGCCTGTGAAGCTGGACCCAAATCCATTGGTTCTATTTGGCAAGTGGGGCATGCTGACAGGCAGCATGCTTGTGTGTCCAAATAGACACCGAGCATCACAAAACCTCTTTCCACAGTGATGGCAGTGAAATGTGGAGCGTGGCTTGCTATTCTTCATCGCCTCCTTCCTGCTCCACCCTCAGCCATTCTAGAACTTCTGAACTTCTGTTTCTTACCAGTGTTCTGAATGTATCAATACTAGTGATTCCTTTCAATCTACTCAAAAGAAAAGCAATTAGTGGATTTCACACCTAGTCTCCCATGAAACTTAAGTAAGGGAGTGATGAAAGAAGCAGCCTTCCAGTGGAAACATATGCTCTTAGAAAATCAGTTCCTGGATTCCTTGAAGCTTTTTCCTCTTATCATCTGATTATTTTATGTTTAAAGGAAGTGATGTGGGTATTTTCAGACTTGAAATTTATTGGTTTTGCCTTCACTTCTATTTTATTGTTAGATTTGGTCACTTTTCTCCTATCTTCCGGTTCCATCATACTCCAGCTTGCTTCTAATCTCGAAACTTTAGGACATTAGCACAAATAAAATTTCTAGTTCTGGTCTCTAACAATTTTCTTTTCTTAGAGAAAATAGTAGCCCATCTTATTTACATTCCCCAACTGATAACACCATAGTGTTTCTTTCAAAACACTTTCAGAACATTGTGGCAATTTTTAAACTTCAGGAATCACAAAAGTCTAGGGTTTGAAAGATCATATAGACAGTAAATCTGTTTCTCCGGCTCTGGCATGTTCAAACACCTTTAGAGTTAGAGGATAACTGGATATCATCTAGTTCAATTTTCTGATTTTGTAGGTAAGGAATCTGAGACTCAAAGAGGGGACACGGGAAACTAAACAACTGCAGGTAAGCAATAGTTCTCAATTATGGGTGGTTTTGACCCACGAGGGGACAACTGGCAATGTCTGGATACATTTTTGGTTGTCACAACTAGAATCTGTTACAGGCATCTAGTGGGAAAGGCCAGGGATGCTGCTAAACATCCTACAATGCACGGGACAGCCCCTCGACAAAGAATAACCCATCCCAAAGTGTCAGTAGTACTGAGGCTGAGAAACTCTGAGCTAGAGAGATTACTGCCTCAGTAATCTGTTTAATGTCTCATGCTAACATATACCCAGAATCATTTCCTAAGAAACTCATAATCCAAATTAAACTCATATCCTGTGTCCTTGATGAAGCCTTCTGGTTTCCATTTCACCACTTTCTTTGGCAATCTCTTTAATGTTTCCTAACTGAGACTACAAATGGTCTTCTTTCTGTGCCAATGTTGAGCCAGTGAGGAAGTATCTATATCAAGGAGATTTGTGCGGAGGAAGATTTTATTTCTGGATTATATTTTGGGGTTGATCGTGAACAGCTATACTCAACCCATTCATGAGTGACGGAGGAGAGTCTGAGGAGTGTTAGGACACAAAAATTGATTTGTTATGGTAACTGGCAAAGCTTTTCAGTGGTAAATGAGATTTCAATTGAGATAAAATGATGATCCAATTTGGAAGTCAACCCTATGGTTTCAATGGCCTCTTTTAGGACATCATTTCACAAAAGCTAAAAAATAAATTGACAAACCTATGAATTCCTTTCTATGACAATATATCTGAACAAGAAAACATAAGAAATGTTGCCACTTGATCTTCCCATTAGCTGGTTTGGGGGAAAAAAGAGTAATAAGAAGGAGCCTATCAAAATTGTGAGATGCAAGAATTTGAGAATTAAAAAAAAAAAAAGTGGTCATTATATTTCTATTCTGCCTTCCTTCTTATGCTGAGTTGACTTTGCATTCAGCTTAAATGTGCTATATACATGGTTAAATTAAAAAGCCCAAGTGGAAATACAACTTCTCACACTGACCATAAGCAAGGAGTCAAGGCCAAGCCAGGTTTAACTGGGTAAAGATATTTTGTAATATCCAATTAAACAAAATTTTTTAAAGCACTTAGACCTAGAAATTCTGGATTGGAACTCTGAACTATTAGTTGAAAATACTGGTTCGGTGAGTGGGGAAAAGTTTATAGATTAGAGTTGCATAAAACAGCCAAAATTTTGGAAGCACACTAAATGTCTAACAATTCTAACTAAATTGTAGTGTGATAAATGTAATGTCGGGAAAAACGCAGTTGTTAGAAGCATGATGTTTTCAGAGAAATGTGGGAAATTCTTATGATACAATGTTAATTAAAAATAAATAATTCACAAATATATGTACTGATTGATAACAAGTTCGTAAATATGTGCATATGATCAAAGTCTAGAAAGAAATATCAAAGCGACAAAAGAAATGGAAGACATAGACACAGGTTCATATATTTATGAGCCATACTACTTTTCTTATTTTGTTCCCCTAAACTTTTCTATAATATGGTTAGAAAAAAAAAAGTATATATAGTTAAATTTGACCCAGGTCTCTTTTCTTCAGTCAAAATAATACCAAACATATAGATTTGCATTAGGAAATTAGTAGCATTAAGGAAAACTATAATAAGAATTTTGGAGTATACAGAGGAATAAGCATTAGAATCTAAATTAAGGCACAATAAGGATAAGGTCAGTGGTGTTGAAGCAGTAATGAGTGTATGTTAGAAAGTTTCTCATAAAGTGAATACAGCAATTTCACATTCCTTTCCATTAATGGTCTGATCACAAAATCAAGAACTTCACAAAGGGAATTGGCTATAGAGTTTATCCATCAAGCCAAACTCTGTTTCTTTAGATTCTTTTGTAATATCCAAAGTAGCAGTGAGTTCCCTTGCCTATGTATACGATCATCCTTTCACTCTCACACATGCCCACAAGATGATTCCCCTTCCTACATTTCCTATCTTGAATCCAGTCCAGAAACCCGGGAGTCACCTAGAGTCTTCCCACTTCTTCACCCCTCACTACCTCATTCAGCCAATTATCAGCTCTGGTCAAGTTCACCTCCTGAATATTTCTTGAATTTGTCTCTCCTGTTTGTTTCCAAGACCTCTGCCCTCCTTCCAGCCATGGACGGTTACAATAGCCTGACTAGTCTCCCTGTCCCCAGTCCCAGTCAGCACACAGCTGTTAAAGAACAGATATGATCCCATTACTTCTCTTCTTAAATCATACTGATGGACACCTTTTATCTTTGAAAGTAAACTCCGTCTTCCTTAGGATGGCTCAAAAGGCTCTTTTTTACCTGACCACTGCATACTTCTACTACAATTCTCCCTTAAGTGTCTGAAAATCAAGTCATATTACTGAATGGAACACATTTTTCTCAGTGCAATTAGACAGAGTTAGAGAAAGCAGAAATATCAGCTTTCTCATTCTAAGCATTATGATAATTTTAATGCAATCGAATATCATATTCACATTTTCAACAGTCATAGTTCATATTTTAATCATATTATATTACCAGTAAGTAAAATCCCTAAATATTTTTTTATAAACTTTCTTGTACTGGAGTGATTTCTTTTGGTTTTAACCAAATGCTGGACTTCCCCATTATCCATGTTAAGTTCCTCTTTTGATATTATGCCCAGGATTCCATTTTGCTAAGATCTTTTTAGACACAAATTTTGCCATGTAACTCAATAACTGCTTATCCCAGCTTTGTGACACCTGAAAATTTCTTCAAAGTGAGGCAACATGGTATAATTAAAGAACACAGGATTTAGTGTATTCTAATTCTAATTAAAACACAGCCTAAATTCTAATTCCACCACTGACAAGTTATCAGGCACTTGGAATGCCACTTAAATTTTCTTCATCTTTGTTTTCATGTCAGTAGGTTGAGTCTAGCAATATATAAGGGAGATGCCCTCACCTTCCCCTTGAAAACTCTTCCCTGAGACCCATCAGGCTATTCAAGTCTTTTGAGTATGAGCCACCTGTTCTCCTTACTTGGCTCCTGCAATAAACCTTTCTCTGCTCTCTATCTGTATAGGGTTGGCCAAAATGTTCATTCGGGTTTTTCCATAAGATGTTCCAAAAAACCTGAACGAACTTTTTGGCCAACCCGAAAAAATATGTGGGGTGTGTGTGTGTGTGTGTGTGTGTGTGTGTGTACATATACATATATTTATTATATTTATTGCATTTATATATTATACATATTTATGGGAGAGGATAGTTAGGAGGATGACAGTGAAGACAAAGATTAGTTAGTATTTTGTGTCTACTAAGTGCTTTACATCCAAATATGCTGAAGAAGGTATAATCATTATCCCCATTTTTCTGATGAGTACACTAAAGGTTAAAAGGAATAAATAATGTACCCAAAAAACAATCAATACATGATGGAGCTAGTGTATAGACATGCTAACGGCCATGTGAATGTAATTATCTTCTTCCTTTTGTCTGAGTCATCCACTGTTAAACAGACAATTGTTTATTTCATCAGTCCTCTACAGATGGGAATTAAGGTTGTTTCCATTTTCTCACTATTAACAAGTAGTGATATCCTCATATGTGGTATCTTTGTGCACTTCTGGAATTAAATTTCTGGAAGTGAAACTTTAGGATCAAAGGTTATGAATATTTTTGTTGAATATTGTCAATTTGTGTTTTATAATGTTTATGATTAAACATATAAAAACATTTTCTTGGGAATTGTATAGGACATATCTTAGGTGCCTCCTCAGATTCCACTGGTGACACGAGCTGCTGGACCCTCAGTAGTGAGCAAACTTTGCCTTAAGTGCCCCCAGGTCTGTTTGGGCCCTCACAGCTCCACACCCTGGGGTAGACCAGTTACACTCCTAGGAGAACTTTCTTCACTGCTGCTACTATACAGCCAGGCCCGCCAGCCTCACACCCTGAATTTCTGGCTTCTCTCACCATCTCTGGACTTGTATGAGTGGCTGCAAAGAGGGCCAGATGGTTCAACTCTCTGGGCTCACACTTTGACTAATGGGAAACAGGAAGGGGAGCTGTGTGCCGCAGGCAGATAAATCTCTCCTTCTTCCTTCTCCACAACCCCTCTGGGAAATTGTTCTGCACACAGCCTGTCCAGATGCACCCCACATAGCTGAGCAAACCTACCTGCCTGCTTTGACCAGAAATGCAACACTTTGCATTACTTTCCATCTCGTTCCTGGCTCACATTTCTTATCTCGCACTTTCATTTTCTCTCACACTTGGTCTACGGCGGTTTTCTGGCTCTCTGAGATAATAAAGTTTATGAAAGTGTTTTACAAATTATAAATGACTATGCAAAGGGAGGGTATTTTTATTGCTGTGATTTTTGTTGCTTTCAGGAATACTTGGGGGTATACAGAAATTCATTTCATAAAATAATCAAGATTACCCTTATTTACATTCCATCATTCATTATCAGTCTAAAAAGGATTTTGAGATATTTTTGATCTTTCTGATTTGACGTGTGCCTTTAGGGAGGTGTAGTAAACTATAAGCTCCACAGAAACACGTGCAGAACATTTCAGGTGCTTCCTGAAGGAAGGCATGCTAGAGAAAGGAGTAGGATATTATACTTGAGTGCTCCAGTGTACCCGGGTTTAGCCTAATGCACACCCCCAGCATGGAATTCCATGGAGATTTAGAAATATGAAATGAGAAAAAAGTAGCATGAAAGGAAACTAGGATGAAAGAAAAGTCAAGCACTCCCTGACCCTACCCTACTTTCAAAGTATTATCTTCTACTTTGTCACATAAGTTATCCTCCCCAATTTCACAAAAAAATTAACTTGTGGATAATTTATATTCAAGTCAACCAAAATTGAAGGAAGGCCTAAATTATCTCCTTCTGTGTTCTCTTATAGCACCCAGTTGTTTTATATTACTCTCTGTTGTTATTGCTTACTTAATTAACTTCCTTTCTGGCTAGACTATAAACTCTGGGAAAGTAGGAAGCTGTCAATTCCACTCTGTCATATTCTTAGCACCTAACATACTGTCTGGATTTTTTAAAATGCTTATTGAATGACGAATGAAGAATGAAGATGAATTGACCATGTATCTGACTTTGGCTAAGTGTTTTTAGTTTTCTATATATATCCCCAAGCCCCAAATTCAGCTTAAAACAAAGTAGATACCTAATAAATATGTGTTAACTAACTGATGAAACAATGATAAATTTATATAAAAATATCTAATGCCTACCTTCTGACAACACAGTTCAAAGTATTCTAAAATGTTCTCTTCTCATTTACATTCAGGGAACGCAGGTGTATAAAGAGAATCACTGCTTAGTTTTATAAATAGAAATTTCTAAGGCTGCTCCATTGAAGTGAAGTCATGGTAGAGAATATCAAAAAACTGGCTGGAGGAATAGAACCATTACCTGCCCCTCCTAATCAAGGAGGGTATTGTGATCTGGGGTCCACTCCATTTTGTAGAGGAGAATACCCTGTGGATAATACTTTCATAGCCTTAACCCTCCCTTCTCAGCACATTTGTAAGGAGATGTTAGTCCAAGGAACTCAGTCATGTACCAAGAGCCAAAGAAATGCATCTCGGGCTTGGCCAATCCTTTTTCTCTATGTTACAAGCTAAAAACAAACAAAAAACCCCAAAATGAAAACAAAACCAAAAACACCCTACATTAAATGAATCCTTTCTTTGGTTTTATATCTGCCCCCTTAGGGCATCTGGCTTATTGTATTTACATTAATCACATGAAGAGAGTAAGATTTAGAGATAAACCATCTTTTCTTCTCCCTTGTCCTTTGAAGCCAAATTATTTTTAACGGACAGAGGTCATCAGAGTCTCATTGGATTATCCTACGTGCCAGATTTTGTCCTTATTTTTGATACCATGAACCATTTTCTACAACGGGCATATAAAATTCACTGCTCCCAGGGTTTTAGAAATCCCAGGAAAGGCCCCTGCTGGCAACCTTATTAGCATCTCTGCCTCTTCATTTTTATTTAATTCCTTTTAATATTCTATCATAATGCTGACAGACTTTTTGGAATGGAGGGCTACAGATTGAGGACAATATTTCACTACATCATTAAGCCTGCAGTGGGTTAATAAATGGCTCATCATGTGCTTTGAGATATACAAAGAGGTTAAAAAACAAAAACAGAACACTAAGGCAACACTTGTTGAATCATAGTTAATAAGAAAAAGGGGACTGACATGAATGATTCAAATAGAGGTTCATACTAAAATGATACCTTAGCATCTGGACTTCATATTTGTCTCAACGAAGGACTGAAGTTGCATTTCAATGGTAAAGCAGGCTTTTGGGAAATGGTCCTCTTTTCTAAGCCCTAGAATGGGGACGGTTGTTAGAGAATAGAGATGCAGGGGGAAAAAGCAACAAACTCATCTAGCATTAAAATGTTGCCACCGATCAACAAAAGGTCTCATATTGGGGATTACTTTCACCTTTTAAATCACATCCACATACAGCATCTCATTCTAGCGCACAAAAATTCTGGGAACTATGTCTTTGCCTACCAGAAAAGTTAGAACTCCCTAACTTTTCCCTTTCTTCACCCCTAATCCTTTCTCACCTCCCTGCCGACCAAGGATGCTCTAAATCAGTGCTTTCCTGGGAACACGGATCACCTGGGGATCCTATTACAATGCATATCCTGAAGCAATACGTAGGGCCTGAGACTGCACAGATCCCAGGTGAAGCTGAGGCAGCTGCTCCTCAGTCTAAATGACCACCTGTGAGAAGCAACATCCTGAAAAGATTAGTGTCCTATGTGCAATCACAGAAGATTTACACTGAAGTTACTCCATTACACACTTAATGAGATGCATCACTGTTCTTGTGCTAATTGATAAGTAGAAGAAATAGTGATTCAGACTCCACTTGATTTTCACCAAGTCAAGCCAAGCACTTCTAGAGCTGATTTAAGAGCAGACACTGGGAAGCTGTGATGGGCCATCTGGAGATCTTGGATTCAATAAACTAAAGCATGAGCCCTTAATCTTCCTGCTCACCTCGAACATGAATTAGCTTTGAAATATCATTAACCAAATTAAGTCAGTAAAAGCTTATCTAAAGAGATATTAATTCTTTCTTCAATTAAACATGCTTGGAGGAAGAGATGATAGGAAAAACAAAGTCATGCTTCCTAAACTGCCGTATATGAGAAAGTAACTTGGCTTTTAAAGAAAATATCTCCTTAAATACATGAGGTTTAATAAATTACATTCCAATTAACTCAACAGTTTGGTTTACTGCACTGAAACTGTATAATTACTATGTTTTTGCTCCACCCTTTAAAAATATCTTAAAAACTATAGCCACTCTTCCCAGAAAAGTGTACATATAGGCAAACAATTTTGTATATATCAGTTCCTAGACACTTTTGTTCTACAGACAATTTAAGAAACTTTAACCTGGTGGTGTCTCAGAAGCTAGAAAAATGAACGAACAAACAAAACCAAAAATGTCTTTCAACTCTCACTGGGATATTAGACATTTATTAAATACAACTTCCGTGGGAGAACTAAGTCAGTTACCTAAAAGTACAGATGAAACACACACACACACACACACACACACACACACACACACACACATCAAAAAAAATTTTTAAAGGTTGGGGGGAGGCAGAGAATTTGAGACTTTACAGTAAAAGCCATGGAAAATTCTCCATAGGCCAGAGCAAATCAGGAGAAAGAGAACAAAAACAGAAACCACAAAAACTAGTTTCAAAACCATCTCCCCTTTTACCTCTGGGTATCCTGCCTCATCTCTCAGTGACTGAGAATATGAGTTTCCAGGGGTGCTTGATGAAATGCAGATTCCTGGGCCATCCCCCAGGTCAAATGGAGACATGGTTCAGAAATCTGCATTACATAAGATCCCTAGGTAGTTCTTACATTAACGTTTGAGAAATACTATTCCTCAGTTTACATTAATGAAATTAAGATGCCCCCAACTCCCATTCAGAGCTCAGAAAGAGTTACACTCCAATATGAGGCTGCCCACAGAACAGGAAAATGACTTCCAAGAGAATAATGATCGAAAATATATTCTTGAGTTGTGCTTGTGATCAGAATAGGCTTTTAAATTCAGCAAGTTTGGAGGAATTTAAATCTGCTTCCTGTCCTGTCTTCCACACCTCACTCTTCCCCTAGAAGCAGGCTCACAAATCTCCCTTCCCTTTCTCTAGAACCTCAGCTATAAATTGACTATTATATAGCTTAGACTGCATACGAAGTTTGATAGAATAAAGGGTAGATAAGAGAGGAAAGGTCTAAATAATACAGACAGAAGCTGTTTTGATATGGCTAAATCTATACATATAGATATATGGATATCAGCCTCAGTAAAAGTCAAAGTCTACCATTCTCAACGCTGGCTTCATAGTAAAGTTAATAAAATCACAGATACCTAAACTCTAACCCCAAAGGTTCTAATTAAGAAGATCTGAATAAGACAATTATAGATAAAAGTTGGAGTCTCAGTGTCTTTATTTAAAATGAAAAAAGAAAACAACCATTGAAAATTCTTATATACCATCAATAATGGTACAAACAATAAGTAAGTATGAGTCTTTACTATGAACATAATGATAAATGTTTTACAGTCAGTTGCTCATTCAGTCTTAACGGCACCTCCATAGGCAGGAATTGTGAGGAAACCACTACTACAACTAAAACTCATAGAGGTCAGGTTTCAAAGTGATGACTGCTAAGTGCAGAGCTCTCCTTAGAACTCTATGTCTGACACAGACACCCACACTAAACAATAAACCGTACTTCCTGTATAAATCTATGGAGAACTGCTGGTAGGTACATATGTTTGTGCATACATGTGTGATACACACATACAAAATGTGTGTGTGGTCAAAGAATGTGTGTGTAGACCCTGGCAGAAGGGCAATTTTGCAACTTGGGACATTTGAGGAAGAGAAGTGTCCTCAAATAAAGACTGGTCAGGTCCAAAGAGCTGTGTGAGAGCAATAGCTCTCTAAGGGGAAAAGGAGAGATGTTACTAGGAAGTGAAATGAGTGTAGGAAACAATGTAGGAACTTGCCTAATTCAAACTTCAGTAGGTTGTTTCACTGAAGACCAGCTCCGCTTGCTCCCCCCATTTTCCCTGCTGGTAGAAAGCCTCTACTTCATAGTATTACATTCCTCCAATCCCTCTTTGTTTACTCTGGAAAGGTCAAAAAAGAAACAGGTCAAGTTGGATGAAGGGGTGTGACAAGATGGGATGGATGAACAAAGCCTCCTGACAACTAGCTAATTGGTGCTAAGAGCAGAGCACATTCTCCTTGGAAAAACCACATGCCCAGCAGTGGTTGCAGAAGATTTTTAGGGGTTTCAGAATCATGCCAGGTCACCCTGATCTAGGTAACCCATAAGCCCCATGGATACCCAGCAAAGGCAGCCTATTTCAAACATAATTTACCAGAGACTATGCCCATTTCTCAGTTCTAATTATGCCTTCTTATTATAGTCAAGAAACCCCTTGTTGCAGATTTACTTAGTGGTAGCCAAAAGCAGAAGCTGGGTCTCCTGTTTCCAAAGCCCAGGGCTCCTTTCCCCAATGACATTCAACTAGGCTGAAAGCAGGGGCGGGAGGGGTCAGACGTGCCTGTATTCAAACCCTGGTTCTAAAATCTACTAGCCATGTGGCACTAAGTTATTTAACCTCTCTGCCTAAGTATCCCAATTTGTAAAATAAGGATGATGATGATGACGACGATGATGATGATAAAAACAACTTCGCAGTTTTTTGGCCTGTGGTAGCAAAAAATGGAGTAAGTTTATAGCTGCAAAAGGCTTAACACACAGTAAATACCATAGACGTATTTGTTATTATTGCTTATTTAAGGGCACTGCATATTATAATACTCAAGCAGCACCAATCAGCATTCATTAATTACGGCATGACTCTCCAATTTGTCTTCCAAAATGTTCCAAGAAAATCTAAACTTCTTAATTTCTTGATCATCAGGTAGAGAGAAAACAAGAGTAGTTATCATTTGTTTGGGGATTCACAGCACAGAAATATGGAGACAGAAATAAAAACCTCTTTTTGGTTCTTGGATCTAAATATTCTGTACTTGCTTGCCAGGACTAGTGTACTAGGTTGAATAGGTCTCCCCAAAATTAGTGTCCTTCCAAGAACTTCATAATTTGACCTTATTCGGAAGTAGGGTTGTTGAAGATCTAATTAGTTAAGATGAGGTCATACTGGAATAGGGTGGGTCCCAAATGCAATATGACTGGTGTCCTTATAAGAAGAGGAGAGAAGACACAGAGACAGAGGCAGACAAGTGGAAATGGCCACGTGATGACAAAGGGAAGAGACTGGAGTGATGCATCTACAAGCCAGGACACATCAGAAGCTAAGAGAAAGCCCTGGACCAGATTCTCCCCTAGAGCCTTTAGAGAGTATGTGGTGCTACCAACACTTTAATGTTGGACTTCTAGCCTCCAGAACTGTTACAGAGTAATTTTAAGCCACCTAATTTGTGGTAATTTGTATGGCAGCTGTGGGAAACTAATACACTCAATCTCTCTTCTGGACCACAACAGCAGTAGAGCACCAGTGCAAGAGGCCCTGTACCTAGCTGCAGTCTCTCATTCTGTGTGGGCCGTGTTCCCAAAACAGCTAAGGGGAGCAGAATGTGAATGAGAGGGCACCGGGAGGCTTGAAAGCCAAGTTGAGATGATTTAATTTCTTCTATGAATTTGTCCCTATCAAACCATCTTCAATAGCTCAAGTGCTTAGTTCCAACATTTTCGTTTTCTAAGTTAAGCCTTTGTGAAATACTGTTATAATTTGTTTTGCGGAAGGGTTTTTGGGGAGCTCTCACCATAACAACACCTATGAGTGGTGAGAAAAGCAGAATTGGGCAGAGGAGGAGGTTGAACCTCAGTGCAATTGCAACAGAGGTCCCCACCAATCCTACAGGGAGTTCCGGAGCTGGAATGGCACCCCCTTTGGAGTTTTCCCAACTAAGGCTAGGAGGCCAGGCCATTGTAACCCCACATAGACCAGCCATTGGATGCAGGCTCACACAGAGGAGCCATGGCTTTGGTCAAGAGAGTTTCTGCCAGCTACAAGTAATTTCTGGTGATGGACACAGCTGTGAGCCACTGGGGAAATGAGCAGCTCTTCAGGGGGATCTAGGAGGTACATCCCAGCATCTCTCACATGCACAGTGGATGTCTTCCTTTCTAATCATCACCTATTGTTAGAATGTGGCCATGTGAAATTCCACACCTGGACTGGAATCATCTTACTTGGGGAAAGAATCCATTAGATGCTCTCAAATCATGTATATAGTGACCGGCCTAAGAGGTCTCAGAGTTGCATTCTTACTCATTTCCCTCTCTCACCCATGTATTTTCCATTTCCACCAATGACAGCAACTCTTAAAAATCTCCATTTTAGAATGCCGTCTAGTCATATTTGGACCATGGTGATTTCTTCTCCTTTTTCTAGTTATCCATGGACAGAGGAAAATCAACTGACCCTACCCAGAAATCACCATTCATTTGCTCACTTATCCATTCAGTCATTGGTCAGTCAACACAGATACGTAACAACTATTGTATACTAAAGAAGGCACTGAGTATAGAAAAATGAATGAGGAGGTTGTCAAAGGCCTTACACGTCAAGATGAGGAGTTGATTTTCTCTAGACGTAATGAGGGTTATGGGCAGTACTTGACTTGAATAGGTTTGGGTTACTGAAAGATCCTTCTGTTGGCTGTAAAGAGGATGGATTGCTTGAGGGTCCACAATACAAGGCAAGCAGTTGCAGGTAGGGAATATTAACACCCAGTTGAATCACCCATCTTCTGTCCTTCCTCTAAGACCCTCTTTGCCGTCCCATGAGTCAGCAGCCCTGTCAAGGAGCATGTTAACAGCCTGCTTGGGTGGGAGCTTTTACATTATCCTCCTAAGCCACAAGCAGCCCACGGGACCCAGTCACATGCCTTCGCATGTGCAAACACACCATGCATGTGACTCCAGGTCGCAAACACTCAACTCTGTGTGAAGCACACAGCTGTCCACATAGAGTCTGAAAAATGACTCTAAAAAATGAGCCCCCAAAGGACACATCATTCCATTTTGGCTTTTCCCTTCAACTACCTCCACAGCTTCAGGCCAGTCCCTAATACAGAAAGTAAACCTCTCAGCGGATGGGACTTCCACATTAAATAAATGTCATTGTAAGAAATATTTCATTTCAGTACTAACAGATCAGGTACTTAATGTGCTGGGAGAAATGATTGGAACTACGTTAAAGCCGCATCAACCAGAGAAACTGCAAAGATGTTTATATTCTTATGAAGGCAGGAAGGAATGCCCCTCGTGGGTATATTTAAGTATTTTCCATCTTTTGTGTAAATGGTAATGCTAAACAAAAAATGGAAAGATGGCCTTAGAATAATAACCTCAGGACCCAACTGGGACTCAGCTTCTCAATGTACAAAAATCATTTGCAGTATGTTCAGGATGGAAATTTCTATACTGCTTTATAGCTTGTAGTCTTCATTATATACCTCCAACAAAAATCACCAAAACACCCAACTGTGGGCTGGTTTCATTTCCCCAGGGTGCCCCTCCACCCCCCACCCCCCCCAATATAAAATTACTCACCATCCTCTTGGTCACTGTCTGCAATTCTGCTCAGTTACTCAACAACGTTTGTAACGACAGAAAAACAAAGGGAAGGGGAAAACCTATCCGGTTCAGAGAGGTGTTTCATATAGAGAATAGGATTTTTAAAGCAAAGCCAGATCTGGCACTGTCAGGGCTTTTCTCTAGTCAGTTCCTTCTCCATTCTTCCTTATAGAGACGCCATGCAAAGGCCATGTGGAAAATTTCCCAGGGCAAACGCTGAGCCCATATCTGAAAGCTGTCCCACTGGACAAGCCTCTTTCACTGTCATTTCCGACAGCCAGTATGTATGTTGCAGGGAAGACGAAGAGTTGGTGAGGGCCTGAACCTATGAGTCATTTAGTTTTCAAACCACAGCTTCAAGGGCCTTTGAGTGTCTGGTTGATTTACTGTGAATGGCATTGATACTTATGTGAATAGAAGCTGTTAGCCTGAATTGGTGCTTGGAGAAACAAAGTCAATGAAAGTCACAAATCCAATAAATCTGTGAGGGATGCGTGGAGTTGTCTTCAAGAAGCACACAGCTAGAGAGGCACAAGTCTATACCCATAAGGTCTTAGAGTCACAATATTCCAGGCTTATTATTTTTCCAGTCCTATGGGTTTTGAATGTCAAGAGAATGAACAGATTCCTGATGGTATAACCTCCAATTATATTTGTATATGTATTTTCTTTTGGCCTTTACAAAAATTTTGTCTAGTAGGAAGGAGACGAATCTTTATTAATATCTGCGTTTGATATATGAAATGTATAGGTTCAATAGAGGTAAGCACTTTTGCAGCACGGCTGGTAAGTGGAAGAGTGAGGTCTTTGGATGCCCAATCCCATGTCTCTCCAACAAGCTCACTCTTCTTATTCTGCATTGGATTAATGTGGATAAATATGGATTAATTCAGTCTAACAGTTTAGTAATTCAGTAATAAAAACAATTCTTTCGGGGCTTCCCTGGTGGCGCAGTGGTTGGGGGTCCGCCTGCCGATGCAGGGGACACGGGTTCGTGCCCCGGTCTGGGAGGATCCCACATGCCGCGGGGTGGCTGGGCCCGTGAGCCATGGCCGCTGAGCCTGCGCGTCCGGAGCCTGTGCTCCGCAGCGGGAGAGGCCACGGCAGTGAGAGGCCCGCGTACCGCAAAAAAAAAAAAAAAAACAATTCTTTCAAGCCACTGTGTAGACAAAACTAACTGGCTATTTAATAGAATTAATAGGTCAAAATGGGTGGTTCAGTAACCCTGTGTTGAAAAATCTCTTTGACCGGGTGGGGAGTTAGATAATGTTCATCACCTGTCACTCCCTGGACTGCCTTTGACAGTTAACAGATTTCCGCAAGCACCAGATTATGGAGATGCCAAGCACTTCCTAGCAGTTCCAGGAAAGTATCAAAGCCAACACAATGAGCTTTAAGGCTGGTGAGGTCCAGGTGTTCTTGAGGTTGAATAGCACTCACCAAGGAGTAGTCTGTCAGCTTACCTAATGAATTTAAAAGAGTCTATTACCCTGGCACTGTCACAATGTCCCTTATTTATGCTCCTCTAGTGAGGGAGTGGGACAAGCAGCTAGTAAGAGCTAATATAGCTGTAGAAAGAATACGACTTACATGAGCCATTTCCCTCTATGTTAGAACTTGAGTCCTAGCCCCACTCATCTTGGGGAGACCCACGTCATGCACACGCTTCTGTTTGCTCTGGTGATAGCAGGATAATAGAGAGCCGCTAATTTATATAAGCACAGAAGACAGAGAAACACAATCCACGTACGTCTTGACAGTATCTACATGCTGACCTATGTCTTTTTTATGATGCATAGGGGACTGGTCCCAGTTGTTGCAAAAGGAAAGAAAATGTTCTCATGCATAAAACAGGGCCAGGCAGAGGTTCCATAAAAGCTGGGGTGTGCCTGTCTGAGGGAGGCTCCCCTGCCACTTGCTGGCAAGGGCAGATGACTGAGAAACCAAATCAGCAGGCATGCACAACCTGCTTCCAGGATCAACGCAGACTGTGCTGCCAGGGAAGACAGTCATTGAACCAGCTCTTCAGCAAGATCAGGGAGCTGGGCCAGACTCTACCTGGAGACTTCTTCCTCCTTCAGGCTAGAGAGCACAAGAGGTGTGTGATAGCTCTGCATTACAGTGTACAGCTGCCAGACAGAAAGCATGGATGTTTAGCAGCCTCACATACCTGATAGGGGCCCTGGTTGCAGCCACAGTAGCTGCTCTCCATGGTGTAGCTTCTGGACACCCCCATCTCTCTCCACACCACTACGCGTGCTGTGGAGGCTCGGGATTTCTCCACGAGGAAGCTGCAGCTGCTTAAGGTGAATGCTGGTGCTAGTTTATCAAGGATTTTGGGAAGAGTCTACAATTAAAAAAAAATCAAATTATGATGAGTTGCCGGTGATTGGGGCTATGCGTCATAAAAAACAACTTCTCAGTATGTATTAAGCATCTCAATACATTAAACACTTAATATGTGCAACTATAAATCTGCTATCTATCCTGAGTAATGGACACCAATTTTTTTAATACTTTTAAAGATGAGGAAACTGAGGCTTAGAAAAGTTAGAAAGAACTAGTTCAAGTCCAACTACTTGGAATGGGATCCAAATGACAATATGGCCAACTCCAAAGAGTATGATCTTTCAACCCCATCTTCCTGCATCACGGTGGACCAAGGTTGCAACATACATTCAGCCTCATACATTGCTGAGTTGAGCCTCATGGAAAGCCACAGACTTCAGAGGGAACTGAAATTTACAGAGTAGCTCCATCCAGCCTCACTGTTTTCTAGCTGAACTTTCCTTATCTCAGACATACGGGCCACTGATGATTCTTAAGCAGGAGCACATATAACGTTCACTTGTTTCCTGAGAGACTGGAACTGCCAAAATGAACATTTCAGTCTCATTCTCTGATCCATAAATCTGAAGTTGGACCAATTATAAAACTTCTAAAAATTCATACTCTCTGGATTCATATGTACCATCTTTCCCTAGGGTAGAAAAGCTTTATGTGAGATCACTTAATTTCCATTTAGAAAGCATCAGTAGACCCTTGCCACTCTCCGACTGACAGAGAGGGGACTTCTAGTCACTGGACCCTTCCATCCCCCAAAGATGATGTCTCAGAGTTGAAAGTATACCAAGTCTTTGGGACAGCTGAAATACTACACTTAGCTCAGAACTTTTGTGACATGAACAAGAAGGGTTCTCTCACTTCAGTGTTGACAGAATCTCCAAAAACTAGAACATAATATAAGACTATATACATTAGATAAGAAACAGTATAGCATTGGGTCTTTGGACAAATTATAGGGACAAGATGGAGAAGCAGAACAAATTGATGAGAACATAAATTAAGGAATTATTCTTAAGGAAATACAGTTCTGTTCATTTCTAGAACATAGAGCAAATCTTTTAATATATTGTATCTCTGGTTCTTATTGTCATGTTTAACATAACCATTAACTATATTAATATAAGGATTAATATAATTATTATATGATATATGATATAAATATATATTAATGTAATTATTAACATAACCTACTATGATCTCTAAGTTCTTACACAGTCTCCAGACCTAAAGCATCATAATTTTAAGGGAAATGAAATGCTAATGTTATCCTCAGAGTTTCTCCGATTGCCTCCTAATTGATTTTATCTATCCACTCTTGTCCCTCTCTCCCTGCGATCCCTCTCCCCATTTTCCTCCTTCAGAGTACTCATCACAATTACAGTTAAATTATTGTGTATGTAATTTGTTGTTTATTTTCTATCTCCTCTGCAGCCTAGAAGTTTGTGTCTTGTTCACAGGAAAATCTCTGCACATGAATCTATGCTGCTTGTAGAGGGTACTTCATAACTATTCACTGAAATAAATGGAATCTGCTAGTCCAGGCCTTTAGAGGACTGCTTAAACAGACATAAATAGAATATATATATATATAAGTATAGATATATTTTTTTAGTTGCTATATATATATATAAAAAATACGATCAAGAATACATGAATGTAATTATAATTTATCAATGTTTTACCTTGGTGCGAAAACTTAATCTGACATCATTTAAATGATCTTTGCTTTCTTACTTAGGTGAACCTTGTTTTCTTAGCTAGTACGGCCCCTCTCCAAATAACCACACACTCAAATTAACGGCGTGCATCTTGGAGAGCTCTATGAGCTATGATCCCTTCACTGGAGCCTGGAGGCTGTGAGATTTACGAAGTGCAGTGGCAGTACTGTCTTAACACCTCCATAGTGGCAATTTATCCATTCATTAAATAATGGGCTCCAAACTATCTCATTTACAGTAAAGTCCTCATTGCATTTGCCTTTTGATTTCACACAAATAGATCTATGTCAGAGTGAGCAATGAAGATGATGATAGCTGGAGGTTGTTTGTTTGTTACGTTTTGTTTTGTAAATGAATAGGAAATTGATGAACTCTACATATGAATTGATCCACTGGAGACCTGCTTCAGTGTTTCCTGGGGTCGCCCCGGTTTGGGTGGGGCAAGAAGGCTTGGGACATTCAACTCTTCCCCTGACACTTGCTCTGTAACTTAAACTTAATTTCAGTTTCCCAAATATTAAGATTATAATAGATATCTTTTCACTGAATGCTTACTATGTATTTTGCGTGCATTAATTCATTCAATCATCACAAGTCTTTGGGGTAAGCTTTATTATTATCTATGAATATTGTTAACTTTCTTTTGGAAAAAGAGAGCTAAAACTCATGGTGACTCTATATTTAAGATTGGATAGTATAGATTCTTTTAGTTTGAGATGTACCACTCATAAGAGATCATTTTATATAGGTCAGCATGACCTGCCCAGGTGAAAGTTTTAATTTACTAAACTAGTTTCCTAAGATAAAGCAGTTAAGCTTCTTGAGGTTTATCGCCAGTGCTCTAGCTGAGCCTTAGTGTAAACAGGACATTGAGGATAAGCTGTTGGTTCAGCTTTATGGCCTTGGGGGAACTCTACTGATCAGTAGCAGTCATGCTTCTAATAGACATGAATGAAGAGGGTGAAAAAAAATTCAGGACACAGGGTAAGTAATTCCAGGTGAAATAGTAGCTTGGTGGGTTTTTACCTCTTTTTAATACTCACTAACCCTGTAAATGAAGGTATTTCACACACAGTAAATTCATATATCCAGGATAATAAGGGATTTAGAAGAGGCTGGTACCATCATAACTGTGATATCGTGATTTGTAGTAAGAAATATATATTGGTTCTTCACCCCCAGTTCTGACATGAGATTCCTAAAACATTTGCAAATTCCTATGTGCTAAGAGTGGTAGGAGCACCTTTTGTTCTAATAAGGTGACTCTGGGTGTGCTCCTGAATGGTTCCTGGATCAGGGCAGATCATCACTGCTCTAGGAAAGAGAGAGGGGATGGAAATGGAGTTGATAAATGATCATGCCCATGTGAGGAAGCTTCCATAAGATCCAAATAGTATGGGGCTCAGGGAGCTTGCAGGTTGGTGAACACATCCATACACTGAGAAGTAATGCACCCTACTCCCAATTCCACAGGTACAGAAGCTCTGGACCCTTCCATATCTACATATCTCTTTATCTGGCTGTTCCCATCTGTATCCTTTATCACATCGTTTAATAAATTGGTAAATGTAAGTAAGTGTTCCCTTGAGTACCGTGAGCTGTTCTAGCAAATAATTGAACCCAACGGGGAGGAGATCATGGGAACCTCTGATTTGTAGCCAAGTCAGACAGAAGTTGTGGGTAACCTGAGGACCTACTACTTGCAGTTGGCATCTGAAATGGGGGCATGTCTCCTGGGACTGAGCCCTTAACCTGAGGGATCTGGTGTTATCTCCAGGTAGATAGTATCAGAACTGAGTTAAATTGTAAGATATCCAGCTGGTGTCACAGAACTGCTTGGTGGAGGGAAAAATCCAAATATTTGGTCCCCTGAAGTGTTCTGTGTAAAAGTAAAAGAGAAAGACACAGGAGGAGAACTAGGTTTTTCCAACACAATGTTTTTTCTCTTTTTCCTATATAAATTTGAAACAAGGGCCAGTGTTTATTTTGTGGTTGGATAACTTGACCTCTTCTACCTCTTCCTAATATTCAGCAAGCAACAGCCTGTTTACTTTATCCTGACAGGAAGAAGTCCTTCCTTCCTTACCTCTCCTTAATCTCCTCTTGGGTTCAGTGTGGGGATAGTTGAGCTCCAACTACTGGAACCCAGAAAAAATAGAATTAGGTTCAGCGGGTCACTGTTCTACTTTTTATAGTATGCTCAAGCAGAGGAATGTGGATCATCTAATGCCTTAAATATTTTTCATCACTTCATATTTATTTAAGATCCTTTCCAATTCAGCATCATTTTGTTCCTTCCATAAATATAATACCTAACAGGGACGGTATTTTCACTATCCTCATTTTACAAGTGAAGAATGGGGGTTCAGAGAGAGAGTGTTAATGGCTCATAGTCACACAGTTAATAATTATAAAGTTAGGTATTAAGATGAGGTTTCCTGTCTCCAATTCTCACGTCCTATGCACTGTATCATATCATATAGAAAAAACAAATTCAGAGTAACCAGGCAAGAAGGCATTATTCATCAAAAATGTGGAGAGGTTACCCATGCCTTCAACCTGCTTGTACTATAATCCTATAGTTAAAATAATCAAAATGCCTATTTAGGAAAATAATGGTTGAGGCATGTCTCAAAGGCAAGCATATGGACACAAAATATCTGGTGTCATCCACCATAATGACTTACCCTGTAGCTGACATCTTCCAAGAGATTGGATGTGCCCACAGCAGACTCTGCCTGCCACAAAGTCTCTTTGATGCTACAACCGTAAAGGAACACATTCCTCTTTTGGGAGTGACCATGGAAATCACAGAAGACCTACAATGGCCAAACAAAGGAGAAACTAAATCTATTGGTTTCTTACATGTTTAAAATGTCAACTTTCTTAGGTAGATACTGTTTACTTAGCAGAACCAGGCACACGAGGACCACTGGCGACTTCAGCAAGAGTTCTGTTGATAGCATTATCAGGAAGGAAGGTAGATTGGAAGGTGCTTAGGGTTGAACGAATAAAAGGAAATATGAGTCACATGTAGCTCTTCCGACAAGTTTACTTGTGACAGGGGAGGACACAGGGCCAAAACTGGAAGAGGAAATAAGAAATAGGCTTTAATAGCTCTTCCTTACAGACAGACTCCAATTAATAAATACAGGAGAAATGAAGTAAATAGAAAATCACCATTAGAACACCTCTGTAATAATTGTTGCTGGCAAGATCCACTGATGAATGCCAAAATTAGTGAGAAAGATTTGTGGAGAAAAAGGATTATTTGCATAGTGTCAGAATATCTCCAAGATGTTAACCAAGATGTTAATTGCAAAAGGAAAAATAGTAACTTTACAATGGAGAAACCCAGCAGACATCACCCTTAACCAAGTGATCAAGGTAAACATCACCAGTAACAGACACACTGACAAAATTCATATTGAAGAAAAGTAAAAATATGACCAATATTTTTAAAATCATCATGGTCGTGAAAGACAAAGAATGTCTGAGGGACTCTCATAGAGGAGAAACTAAGAAAACATGAAATCTATATACAATGGGGATCATGGATTAGATTCTGAAACAAATAAAAAAACATTGGTGGAAAAGCTAGTAAAATCCATATGAAGTCTGTAGTATCATTTATACTATTGCTCTAATATTATTTTTCAGCTTTGAGAATTGTACCATAATTGTGCAAAACATTAGCATTAGGGGAAACTGGATGAAGTATATATGGGTACTCTGTGCTATTTTTGGAACTTTTCTAAAATTGTTTCATAAAAATGAAACAAGTATGC
Organism: Phocoena phocoena; assembly: GCF_963924675.1. Taxonomy (NCBI): domain Eukaryota; kingdom Metazoa; phylum Chordata; class Mammalia; order Artiodactyla; family Phocoenidae; genus Phocoena; species Phocoena phocoena. The sequence continues at coordinate 136,054,777 of NC_089220.1, read as the reverse complement.
ATCATAATATTTAGTTAAAATCCAGAATGCAAAGTTGGGTTGTTTCAACATCAAAAATAATTCAATGTGATTCACTCCATTTACAGACTAAAGAAAGAACTAATATGATAATCATAATAGATGCATAAAAACGTTTGATAAAATTCAACAGCCATAAAGGATTAAAAAATAATACACAATCTTGGGACTTCCCTGGTGGCACAGTGGTTAAGAATCCGCCTGCCAATGCAGGGGAAATGGGTTTGATCCCTGGTCTGGGAAGATCCCTCATGTTGCGAAGCAACTAAGCCCATGTGCCAGAACTACTGAGCCCACGTGCCGCAACTACTGAAGTCAGCCTGCCTAGAGCCCGTGCTCCACAACAAGAGAAGCCACCGCAGTAAGAAGCCCGTGCACTGCAACAAAGAGTAGCTCCCACTTGCCACAACTAGAGAAAGCCTGTGCGCAGCAACGAAGGCCCAACGCAGCCAAAGAAAAATAAATAAATTAATTAATTAAAAAAAAAAAAACTCTTCAAAAAAAGAACTAAAAATAAATGAAAATATTTAAAAACTAGATACATTTCATTTAAGAATTTCTTTTGATCCAAAGACACCAGGAAGAATGTGAAAAGGCAAACCAAAGAGGGAAATAACATATGTGCAGTACATATATCCAGCAGATGATTCATAGAGAGAATGTATACATACATCAATAAGAAAAAAAGCAACTCGATTTTTAAATGGGCAAAAAACTTGAATCGATATTTCACAAAAGAGAAGTTCCAAATGGCTATTAAGCAAATGAAAATGTACTCAACCTCATCAATATCAAGGAAATATAATTTAAACACCACAGTGAGATGTCCCTGCATTTAACATCATGAAAAGACAATACCAAACGTTGGCTGGGATATGGAGCAAGTGAAACTCTTGAGCCCAGCTTGTGGGACTATATCTATACCACTGCTGTGGAAAACAATTTTGAAGTGTCTTCTAAAGCTGAATACACACATATTCTAGAACCTGCCCAATAGAAATGCATATACTGGGCACCAGAAGATATCAAGAATATACACAGCAACACTATTTTTAGTAGCCTAAATCTGTAAACAGTAGAATTGATTAATAAATTGTAGTATAATCATTTAACAGAATACTGTCCAGCATTAAGAATGAAAGAACAAGCTAGATACCAAAGAGTACATCCATATGATTTCCTTGATATGACATTCAAAAACAGGCAAAACTAATGCAGTGATAGAAATTAGGATAATGTCTATGTTTGGGGGAAGGGGGACATTACATTATGGTCTGATGTCTGGGTTGCCCGTGGTGTTCTGTCTCTCGATTTGGTTGACGGTTACATGGTGTGTTCATTTAGTGAGAATTTATCAAGCTGTAGAGGTGTGTGATCTGTGTACTTAAAATTAATATATGATACATACACATTTGTGTGTTCCAAAGAGATAGAAGTCCTGGTATTTCCTCACATTTGTTCCTTAGTCTGTAGAAATGTAGTCTTTGTGTAGGTAGTTAAGCACACATGGTAGGTAACTGAAGGTGTTTGTCAAATTTGCTAATGATACAGAATTGACTACAACTGATAGCAGAGTAAACAAGTAAGAGCAGAAATTATAAGGGCCAAAAAGAGCAGAATTCTTGGAAATAGAAAAACTTAAATTGGAATATGCAGCTCCTACAATTAGATTCTAACAGTGGCAAAAGTAAAAGTGACATTTAGCTAAGAAGTAGGTTTTGAATGAGAGATTTGGAGGTTTTAGATGACAGTTTGCTCAGAATGACTCAGTAGCCATGGATGTCAAGATTAATCAGAAATTGCTTCTGGAGAAGTAAAGTGGTCATACATAAGGAGAACAATCAGTCCAATGTACCTCATACTGGTCAATTAATATCTCATATAGTGTTTTTTAATTCTGAGTGTGGCCTTTTAAAACAAGCTAGTGTACCTCAGTAGAGAGGAATCAGAAGGCCAAGGAAACGGGAATGTTTATAAACACAGATTGCCTAAAGATACTGGAGATGCTTATCCCAGAAAAAAAGAAGGCTCAGTGGGGTCTTGATAGCAGCCCTCCAAATTTATAAATTTTCCCGTTTGAAACATGAATAAATGTATTTGCTATCATTTCAAAGAGCAGAGGAAGGCAAAAGGAAGGAGGATATGTATCATAGACACAGATTCCAGCTCCATATTAAATTCAGTTGTTGAATATTTGTTTAGAATATTGAATATTCAAAATATTTATTTTGAAAGTTATCGAAATAACTTTTGATGATTATAGTTGTCTTGCAATGCTGTGTCACTTTTAAAAGTTTCCGTTCTCTGGAAATACTTCAGCAAAAGCCAAATAAATTGCTATCAACAATGTTGTTGGTTGAGAAGTTAGATGAGGTGATGGCTGAGGCTACTTTCTGGTATCTGATGAAGTCCTATAGTTCACTGATTGAACAGGAAGCCATTGACAGCAGGAATGTCCCGGGATACACAAGGTGCATGCATGGAGCCATAAATAAACACATATGTGTAAGAAAAATTAAAAAGGGTAAATAGGTAGATGGTCCTGCCCGGTCATAATGAGAGAAGATGAAAACTCTTGAATAGCAGGTTAGAACTGATAGATGTGTTGCTTGGGCTATGTAAGCAAGGAGAATTCAGCGATGTCAAGACTAATTTCTGGAATCAAGGTGGTTGTCAGACAAACATCTGTGAGATGAAAGTTTTAAGAACTAAAGGAATTGAAACTGTTCTCCATAAATTTACCTTTCTTTTCCTCCCCCTCTCTCTTGTCAATAACAGAAAGCTACTATTTTATTGGGTGGGTGGGGAGATTTATTAATTACATTGCAAATTTCCTGTTAGCAGAAAAGTATTTTTTTCTCTTCAAAAAAAAAAAAAAGATTTTTTTTGGTGGGGGGAATCCTTAGTTCATAGTTGCAAGTTAAAAATCTTATGAGAAAATAAATCTCTCTAGAATCTAGAGCTGTGGGTGTTCAAGCCAAAAGGTCATACAGAGTTGGGAGGAGGGAGTTGGTCCAATGAGAAGACAAATAATGAAAAAGCAGAGCAGAATCAGTGAATGAGAAAAAGAAGTTGTTTTGTAAAGGGTGAGATAATTAAATGTGCAGAGAAAAGCAGAAAGCAGAAAACGTGGCCACAGAAGGAGAAAAATGCGAGATGGACAGAAGAAGTGTCCGGGGTTTTGGTGCTTTCCAGTTCTGGTTAGAACTTATTTGAATTTTTTCCTTCAAAATTTCCACTTTGGTTACTTTAGCAGTTTTCTGTTATGTGCAACAAAAATATACCTAGGCCAGTGCTTCTCTAACCTGTCTGTGCATTAGAATCTCCTGAGGAGATTTTTAAAATATCAATCCCTAGAGCCCATCTCCAGAGATTTTGATTTAATTGGTCTGCAGTGACACCAGGCTGATGGGATTTTTTATCTTTGCCTCCCGTTATACACAGGAGTATTGTTCTTTTGGTTTTTTGGGGGTTTTTTTGCGGTACGCGGGCCTCTCACTGTTGTGGCCTCTCCCGTTGCGGAGCACAGGCTCCGGACGCGCAGGCTCAGCGGCCATGGCTCATGGGCCCAGCCGCTCCGCAGCATGTGGGATCTCCCCGGACCGGGACACGAACCCACGTCCCCTGTATCGGCAGGTGGACTCTCAACCACTGTGCCACCAGGGAAGCCCTGATGGGATTTTTTAAAGTTTTCCAGGTGATTCTAAATGTGCAGCCAGGGTTGAAACCCACTTGTATGGGTCTAGAGTCTAGAGCAGTGGATCTGACATGTTATCAAGCATCAGAATAACCTGGAGGACTTGTTAAATCACAGACTGTGGGCCACTCCCCAGCAATTCTGTGATGCAAGCAAGTCTGGGTGGGGTCCAGGAATGTGCATTTCTAACAATCCCAGGTGATGCTGATGCCCCTGGGCCCGGGACCATGCATTGAAAGCCTCTAAAGGGACCAATCAAATCATCGAGGTTTAATCCTCTACCATCATGAATTTTCCACCAACCTGTATCTCTCATGCCTCAGTTTCTCTCTGTGAATAAAAACCCACATTCTTATGAAAAGTGTGCAAACAAATTAAGACTGTGTCTTAGCAACAGATTCCTCAATAAAGCCAGAAGCTAGGCCTATGTGGTGACAGGTGCTCCTTAGCTGCCAAATTCAACTGGAAACAAAGATTTGATTGTTTTCTGACTCTTAACAGATTCTGAAAGCTGAGGTAAACAACAAATTATAGACATCCCCACCTGTGGGAATGAGCCCTAGGAGTTCTAGCTGCCTCTGAAAATTCAAAGTAAAGGAGGCATTGTTCTACTTGTTGCTCAAATGACATCCATAAAAATAAGTGCCTGTTAGTTATAAGAAACATGTGTTCCTCTAAATTTCAGGGGGCAATTACAAGACAAATTATCAAGTTACTTCAGTTGAGGAAGCTTTTTCTTTCCTATGGATGACTTTACACTTGTCTACTTCCTTGCGGTAAAATTCTGTAATAGGAAGTGTGCCCAGTCATGGCACTCTAACACCCATGGGTTAATCAATGGCCCTATCTTGCTTATTCATCAATTGAGTCAACAAATATTCGCTGGGTGCCTGTGGTGTGGCAGGAGAAATTAAAATTTTAATATAAGGCAGTACTGCCCTCAATAACAATGACAAGAACAACAGTAGTTAATTTATTGAAGACTTAACGATGCTTCAGGTACTGTGCTAAACACTTAATGTAGATTATCTCATGATGAAGTAGGTGCTATAATTATCCCCCATTTTGCAGCTGAGAAAACTTAACAGCAAAAATAAATAAATAAGTAACTTGCCTAGGCTTGCTTAAGTTTGCACTGCTATTAAGTATGTGAGCAAGTAATTGAACCTGAGTTTGCTCTCATCCAGACTCCATGTTTTAAAACACTTTTCAGGTCTATGTTGCCTCTTCCAGGAGCTGTTTTGTTGGGATGATCCCACAAGTGAATAGGTGATCATATTGCAGTGAGAGGAGAGAGACACACAGGGTTCTCTGGGAACCCAGATAAGGACACGCTGCACAACTCATGGGGCATCATTCACACTGCACTTTAAGGAATGGCACCCCTGAAGGTGTATGATGTGGTGGTCCTGGGGTTCTCTAGGAGTGATGCCTAAGATGAGTCCTGCTGAATGAGGGCTGTCCAAGCAAACGGAAAATGAGGAAGAAAGGACTATGGGTATGAAGAATTTCAATAATTCAGAATAAGACTACAGAGTGAAGGAGAGTGGACCTTAGGTGTAGGCAGAAGTAGACAGTGGTCACATCATTAATGCACGTGCACACCATTCCAGGATGTTTGGACATTTTCCCGAAGGTGGTGAAGCAGCCATCAAAGTATTGGAGCAAAGAGGACCAGCATGATCAGATCACCAGAACAGGAGTGCTAAGAATGGATTACAAGGACTGAGACCAGGCAAGAGAAATGACAAGGGCCTAGTTTAAGTCAGCAAATATAAGTATGGATGAGAAAGGACTTTTGGTGAGAGAGTAAGGAAGTAAAATCTATAGGAATTGGAGACTAAATGGATTTAGGGGCTCAGTGAGGAAGAGGTTAGGAATAATACCTAGATTTCGGATTAAGTGAATAGACAATATGATGTGCTTTTCCCCAAGGCAAGGAACATGGGAAGAGATGCAGATTTGAAGGTTTCGTTCAGTTAAGTTTTGTTTTGTCTGAGCTGGAGTGGTTAGTTTTGAACTTGTTCACCCTGAGCTAAACTGATTCCCCTGTGTCTCACTTTCTTCATCAGCGAGGTGTAGAGTGTGGATTGGATTACGATTTTGAAATCAGGCTCTCACGTATCTCCCTAGTGCCTTTCCCAGTGAATTACTGTCTGAGTTAAGTTGCAAGGTTAATTTAATTCACGCAAACATGAGCTCCATCATTTCTTGCTCAGCAAAGAGACCGTTCAGGGCCACATGACTACGCTACTCACATGCCTTCACCGTCTTTCCCCTCCATTCTTTGGTCCTACCCTGGTTCCTCTGTAAGCTAACTGGGCACCTTGTTCAAGAGGTTGCCCACACCCATCTCAAACACACCTCCCCTAGCCATTCGCCCGTTCCCGCAGCTCACCTATTCCCGATTGTTTACTGGTCTGCTTTGCCAGCTTTAAGCTGCTGTGTTTTCCACTCCTGACATCTGGGTCTCGTTCCTGCTTCCCGGCAGCAAGGCCTCTGCATTATTTATTCCATCGCCACAAGAAAATGAAGGCGAGGCTGGAGCTCAAAGGAGGCTAATTCTGGGGAATGTGATGGAAACCCAAAACAGCAATGCTTCCAATTAAACCAACCAAGTCTCACTAAAGCCCTGGAGATGCCAGCCTGTGCACAATATTTTGCAGACAACATTCAGCCCAAGCTCTTGAGTAGAGTAAACCTTTCTATGAGGGAAATGCTATTGGTGGCATGTTCAATTATCCAAGAACCCTGTTTGCAAGACCACATTTCCCAGTCCTTTTATTGACAGTCATGCTCTCTTCTTAGCAAGTGTTTCATCTGAGTTATCAGCAACATCAGTCATGGCTGAGGCTAACCACAGCGAGCATGTGCAGCGCTTATTCCTATAACTACCTGAAAGAAGATTTGATGCTGCTTTCCCTTTCCTAAAGTGAGAGACTTTCACTTAAATTGCGTCGCTGTGGGCCAAAGTTCCAACATGGCCTTAGAAAAGCAGCCTTTACTTACAAATCAGTTTTGTCCCCCTCCAATGTCTAATTTGGGGTGAAATTTTTCACATTTCACTAAGCAGAAGGTATTAGTAACTAACCGGTTATGAGATTTCTCACAGTGGGACCCTTTATTACATGTTATAAAATGCTGGAGGAGGTTTTCTGCCATTCCAGTGTTATGTATTATAATATAATGGCCTGCCTGTCAAAATATTTCAATTACATTGAAAGAGCACATGTACATTAATGCAAAATCATGCAGTCTAGTATGAGGCTTTGTTTTGTATGTAGCACCCTCCTGGGAAGTAATAATTTTAATCTCTGCTGTTTATTTAAATGCTTGATACGTACCAGTCACACTGCTAAGGTTTTACATACACATTTAATCAGTATAAAATTCCTGAAAGGAGGCTATCATTCACATTTACATATGAGGCTCAACTTTTACTAAGGTTAAAGGAAGTTAAGTGATTTGCACATGGCCTCCCATTGAAAACCCATGTGTTTTACCTCAAACTCTAACTGGTCTGGCTCCAAAGATTTTCCAGAACAAAATATTATAAAACATTGGATTTATCAATGATAAAGCGCAGTATAACAAGTCTGTCAATTAGCAAAATTAAGAGTGAATGACCAGGCTTAACCTGAGGTCTTGCCTAAGCTGATTTCTACTCGCTTTCTCTGGCCAGCTGTCCCTCCGTGAGGAGGGAGCTTAACACCCCAAGAGGGTACTTGTGCAGTGAGGCCTTGGCAGGCTCCCCAGCAGTTAAAACTGCTCTTTTTCTCCAGCTTTAGACATTGGAGGGAGAGAAGCAGCAGTCCGGCCACCACCTTTGGACACAGTGCCTTAAAGCTATCAGCCTGGGTGAGGCCTCTGCCATCTATCTCACTCAGTTGCAGGTACTAAATAAAGCTCTCAAGGTAGAAGCATTAACCTACCCACTTTGTGTGACAATGTCAGTTAGGGTAGAGAGCTTATCGGGAACCCTGTCTTCATCAGAAGGTGGGATCTAGACTAGTCTTTTTGACCCATGGCAGATTTCCAAATTGTCTGGATAAACCTAGGGAATGGGGTATGAACACTGACCCACCACCATGCCTAGCCACTCAATAAAAGGAAGCTTGCCTCCGTTTCCTGAATCCTGTCTTGGAGGACTGTTAGTTGTCTTGGACCCTAGGCTGGACTGTGCTTTGGTCTTGGCAAACCCTACTTTCTGGGACTAGAAATTTGAGCTCTATGCCTAGTGCCATTGGCCGTGATCATCCCTGCCTTGCTCTCTCACTAGAGTCCTCCTTGGACACAGATATTTAGCAGATGAAGCACAGGTCTCCCCACGTCTTCATCTGAAGCCTGTTCTGACTTGCAGCCCACCCTCACAGAGAATACCTTTATAGCAAAACTAGTCCATCTGGCCCTGTCTCTTGCCTTCCTCCCATTTCCACCAGCGCTGAGCAGAGGCACCTTCAACTAGGCTGAGGGAAACACTGATCCAGGCAAACACCCTCCTATTTTCCCCTCTACCTCACCTCCTAACCTCAGTCCATTTTGCAAAAAATGAAAAAGAAGGAATTTTCTCAGACTTCTTTGAAAAATCTAACTGGCCTTCCCTGTAGCATATGGGGAACCCCAGGTTTCCAGTCCCTGTGATATACATAGAAATTTCATTGGAGATACTAGTCAGAGAGAAGGGAGTATTCCCTTTGCTTTCCAACATAAGTTTATCCAAGAAACCTTAGCAATTCACTTAAATGTAGAGTATTTACATCTGTAAAAACACCTACAGGATTGACATAACACACTACTATATATAAAATATATAACTAATAAGAACCTACTATATAACACCGGGAACTCTACTCGATACTCTGTAATGACCTATATGGGAAGAGAATCTAAAAAAGAGTGGAGGACTTCCCTGGCGGTGCAGTGGTTAAGAATCCACCTGCCAATGCAGGGGACACATGTTCGAGCCCTGGTCTGGGAAGATCCCACATGCCGTGGAGCAACCAAGCTCGTGTGCCACAGCTACTGAGCCTACGTTCTAGAGTCCGTGCGCCACAACTACTGAGCCTGTGTTCTAGGGCCCGTGTGCCACAACTACTGAGCCCACATGCCACCACTACTGAAGCCCATGCGCCTAGAGTCCGTGCTCCGCAACAAGAGAAGCCAGGGCAATGAGAAGCCCATGCACCGCAATTGAGAGTAGCCCCCGCTCGCTGCAACTAGAGAAAGCCCGTGTGCAGCAACGAAGACCCAAAGCAGACAAAAATAAATAAATAAATAAATTTATTTTAAAAAATAAAATTAAAAAAAGAGTGGCTATATGTATAACTGATTCACTTTACTGTACAGCAGAAACTAACACAACATTGTAAATCAACTAGACTCCAATAAAAATTAATTAAAAAAATAAAAATTACAAATTGTATGCATTCTCTTGTTATCATTTAAAAAAACACCTACAAAACATGGTTTCTGGTATGTTAAAGAAGCACAGTTCAATCTTTATTCTGATAGCATGGGAACAATTTTAAATTAAAAAAATGGAATCAAATTATTATTATTTTTACCCAGGAGCTCCATGGGTTTTTTTTTTTTTGGTTTGGGGATTTTTTCTTTTTTTTCCCTACTCAAATATAAAAATATATCCTCAAATACAAAAAGGGGAGAATTCTAGATTCAGCACCTTAGCCTGAGTCAATGAAAATAAGTAACAATAACACTTGTTCTTCTAACACTTCTGAGGAGTAAAGTGGAGATAAAATAAATTATGTGTATAGAGTATCTTGAGGCCCTTGGAGACAAGATTTCAGGAAGGGACATGCCATTTCTTTTTCCCCTCTCCTTTCGTGCCTTTTTTTTTTTAAAAAAGAAGCTGATTAACTAAAAACATATGCCAGAGGGACAGAGAAGACCAGGAAAATCATTTAAGCAGCTAAAAGTTCTGTTCCATTGGGCCCCAGAGAAAGACAAAATCAAAATATGCCCTCCCTGGCCCCTGGCAGAAGGCGCCCTAGTTTTTGTGAGTGGTAAATGGAAATCAATGAGCTGCTCAGAGAGCACTGCAATCCCTTTACCAACACGCACTCACAGAGCAAGAGCCAAGGGGATGGGAATCCATACCTCTCCTAATTCTGAAGCCCAGACCCTTTGCAGTGGCACAGGGGCCAGGTAGCTACAACCCAGCAGCTCAGAAGAAACTGCTCATCTGGCTTCCTGGGAGCTTGCTAGAGCCTGAGAACTTTCACCCACTCCCCCAAGCCATGCCCTACTGCCCCGAGCCTTGTGCCCCCTGGCCCTTATGGGGTGCTCGCTCCACAAAGAGGAACACTTCAACGCTTCCTGCTCATCGTCAAGCCTGTCTGCTCCTCTGGGCTTCTCCGCTTACGTACATTTTCTCTGGCCAGAGCTTACTGATTTCTAATAAATCTTCTCAGCCTTTCTCTGTGTTCTGGCAAAGATAATCTTCCTTGGTTTGACTTGCAGGCTTCCATGCTGGTCAATTTAATTTGGGACAGCCCCCTTTACCTCCTAGCTGCGTTTCAAAGCTCTATGACTTTGCTTTGATTTCTCTTTAATTCTAAGTAAATATAAATGTAAATGAGTACATGAACAGAACTTGAATGAGTTTTGAGTCAATGAGTTTTGGTGTAACTGACTCTTCATTCAAAATATAGAACATTTCCACTAACCTAGAAAGTTCCCTCTTGGCCCCTTTTATTTAATCCCCTTCTAGAGGCAACCACTGTTCTGATTTACTTAAATTTTGCATAAATAGAAACAGAATATGTGCTTCTTAGTGTCTAGCTTATTTCACTAAACACGTTCCTGAAATTGGTCCATGTTGCTGAGAATATCTGTAGTTTATTGTTATTGTCCTTAATTTTTTTATCTTTTTTTTTTTTTTGCGGTACGTGGGCCTCTCACTGTTGTGGCCTCTCCCGTTGCAGAGCACAGGCTCTGGACGCGCAGGCTCAGCGGCCATGGCTCATGGGCCCAGCTGCTCCGCGGCATGTGGTATCTTCCCAGACCAGGGCACGAACCCGCGTCCCCTGCATTGGCAGGTGGACTCCCAACCACTGCACCACCAGGGAAGCCCTGTCTTTAATTTTTTATTGCTGAATAGTATTCCAATGTATGAATATGCCAATATTTTGTAGGTTTCTGGGCTTTTGGCTCCAACATCTGGAGCAGATTTCCTGATCTTCTAACAAACAAGAGAGACAGAAAATGGAAGTTCAAGAAGATGGGAAAGAGACCACAAGATCAGTGTGATGTGAGAACTATGCCATCAGTTAATAAAAAGCTTCCTTTCTTTTGCTCTGTGAGGTGACCCTAAATTCACCAACTCTTCAATTTCACAAGGCAGAAGGTCTAAAAGTCCATAATCAGGCCTGTAGACCTCTGAAGAAAGAATACACCTCTCTACTTTACTACTAGTACAAGAAAAACTTTTACTCATCTTTCAAGTCTAGCTCAAATGGCATCTCCATTTCCATAACCTTGAGGGAAAGTGGCTTAACCTCTCATTTGTGTTCTTACAACTCCCACGAGCCTTGGTTTCAGTTTTTACCATCTTTTACTACATTGGTTTCTTTGCAGACCTGACTCTTCTTTCTACCAAGGAAACTATGGACTCCTCAAAGAAAAGGTACCTTCTGGCATCTAGCACAGTGATGACACACATGGTGTAAATGAGTAGACAAGTGGATGACTGCCCAGATGGATGGGTGGATGATGGACAGATGGATGGATGGACGCATGGATGGATGGATGGATGGATGGATGAATGGATGGATGGAAGGATGGATGAATGAATGGGTGGATGGATGAAACAATTTGTGAATAATGCCATATTGCTTATAAACGGAATGAATTTTCTGGTCTTTAGCAACCCCCAGAAGTATCATGGCATTGCTTTCTCTCACTGTCTTGCATTCTCATTGGTTCTAGGAGTTTATATTATTCTACCTGCCAATAGGCAAATGTCTCAGTATCATCTAGAACAGGTGGAATCTTCTAGCCACCAGAAACTGGCTTCCTGATGCTTTAAGAAATATTTTCATAAGAGTCAAGAGTTTGGGTGGAGTCACAGTTAACCTACGACTAGCCCAAGAGGTAATCTTGACTCAGTGGAAATCTTCCCAGCACAGGACAGGCCTGAGTACTGAATGAGTGACAGTGCTTCTGCTGTCAGCAGGAGGCCAGTTAAATACAGTCGCATAGGTAGCTGAAAGGTGATGTTGAGCCTGTAGGAGAGCTTTGTGACACTGTGAATTGCATCTAGGACTCAGCTGTTTCTCACCCACCTCTCAGATGGTCCCAGCAGGAAACAAGTCTGTGGCTGTCATGTTTACAGTTAATTAATGTTTATTCATATTTTTAAACAAGGCTTTCACCTGTCATGCTTTAAAATAAATGTTCTGCTCTTCAATTAGAGATTGTCAGAACAGAGAGGAATCCTGTTTGTTACGGGTTGAATGTGTGTATGCTTAGCTGTGTATCAGGTTGGAACCTTTTTTTCTGTAAGTCTTTCTCTCTCCTCCCAGAGGCTAAGGCCTTCTATTCAGAGACATACTTTTCAAGATCTTGACTGTGATATTGGTGCTCTGCTATGTAGGCCATGAACTTGCTTCTACAGCGTAGACAGCATAGATTACAGCATCTCCTTGGAAGGGGGTGGGTGGGAGCTAGCATGAAAATATTGCACATTTTGACCAGTGTAGAAAAAGCATTCTTAAGGGAAAAGGATGTGCTTTGTCCTCTTTGCAATAAAGTGTTGACTCAGCAAGTCTGAAGTGTTTAAACCCTGTACACTCCAAAGAAAGGTCTGGCCCTCGACTGACTCCTGGGAGAACACCTTGACATCTTTGGAATATTCTGCTAGATAAAAGTGTCTTTCTTTACCTGGGCCTCAGGCAATGTGAGAAGGTTGATGCTGACAATGTGATATGTGGCGGGGTTCTTGTGCCGCAAAGTGTCAGTTTGACCTCTGAAGGGTCTGGAGACTGAGTAACTAAGATCAGCCACGTGGGACACCATGACTACAAAATAACCTCTGATAAAAAGTCCTGGACACCGAGGCTCAGGGGAGCTTCCCCGGTTAGCAACACTCTACCTGTTATTACACATCATTGCTGGAGAATTAAGCACTGTCCATACAACTCCCCTGGGAGCAGACACCTGGACTTACACCTGTCTCTCCTTGACTCTGCCCTCAGTGCCTTTTACCTTTGCTGATTATAATCTGTATCCTTTCACTGTAATAAACTGTAATTATGAGCAGAAAAACTATTCTGGGTTCTGTGAGTCTTTCCAGGGAATCACTGAACCTGAAGGTAGTCTTGGGGACACGCCAACACAGCCTCTCAAACAGTAAGTGTTGAAGAAAGATGGAGTTCTGGGTGGAAAACCAGATCAGAACTGAATCTCAACTCTGCCGTACGCTTCCTGGTGATGCCAAGGAAATCACTTGACCTCTTCACCTTTTTGAGAGTTAAATAAGCTTCTATATTAGATATTCATCCATTGTTTCACTAGATATTCATTGAATGTGACACTGTTTTGATGACATAGTACATGGTCAAAATTTGGCTAATGGTAGAGGCAACTGTCTGAGTTGGTTCATCCGTGAGCTTTTCCACATTAGTTTAAGTTCCTTAGGTTAGGTAAGCACTCTAAATTTGGACATATGCTCCTCTGCACTTTTGCAGACAGATATGTTCACAGTTTGTAGTCAATAAATGATCAGTAAAGCAATTATACTCCAATAAAGATGTTAAAAAAAATACAAATAAAATAAACGATCAGTTTCACACAGTTACTTAGCTAGTATTGCCTCCTATCTTATCTTGAGCCTAAGTCTCTGGATCCATATAGTCTGTTTTTCATCAATTGCTAAGTTATTATAGGCTTGGGAAAAAAGACTACACATGAAAGTGCCTAGCACAGTGCCAGAATCATCGTTGGAATTTAATAAGTACTAGCTGAATGTCAATCTGAACATCTAGAGGATTTTTTTTCCAAATAATATTTGGATAAAATACCATTTGGAAAAAATACCATTTCCTTTCTTGAACAATAACTGAAAAAAAAAATAGAGACCCAGGAAATGGGATGAAGTGCAATTTTTTGCCCACTTTTCACCAATGAGTATTGAACTACTGCTTTGCTCCTATTGTTGGTTAAACTGTTTCCCAAAAAGATATGTTGAAGCTCTAATTCTCAGTCCTTATGAATGTGACCTTATTTGGAAAAAGATTCTTTACAGATGTAATCAAGTTAAGAGAAGACCGTATTGAATTAGGGTGGGCCCTAGTCCAGTGTCTGCTATCCTGATAAGAAAAGGGAAATTTCTACACAGACACACAAAGGGCAAAGATGGCCACGTGAACACAGAGGCAGAGAGTGGAATTGTGCCCCGGCCCCCCCCAAGCCAAGGGATGCTAAGGATTGCTGGCAATCACCAGAAGCCAGGAAGAGGCAATGAAGGTTATTTCCCATAGCCTTCAGAGAGATCAAAGCCTGCTGACACTTTAATCTCCAGACCTCTAGCCTCCAGAAATGTGAGAGAATATGTTTTTGTTGTTTTAAGCCACCCAGTTTGTGGTACTTCGTTATGACAGCCTTAGGAAGTGAATACCCTCCCCCCCCCCCCCCCCCCACACACACACACTTTACAGCTTGTCACACACAGGTCTTTGGCTTGTGTCTGGTCTTCCTGCCTGGACAGAATGTATTCTGCCTCCTGGGAGGTGGAAGGAACCAAGCAAGAGTGTAGAAGCAGAAGGAAGTGAAGGCAGTAACTCACCATGGGACGCCGGCCGATGCTGCCCAGGTAGTGCAGGAGCCCTTTGGCGTGGTAAATTGTGGGCTGCAGATGGGCACTGGGAGAGAGCCACTGTCTGTTCAAATCCCCTCCTCTCAGTGAGCATCTGTGGCTGCAGGAACAAACAAGTAAATAAATACACGTTTAGAGGAAAATAAAGCTCGACAAGACAAACAATTAAACTAACGAATCTAACTTCCTTCTGTCTTCTTCTCAACTGACATCAATTGAAGTTGTCCAGAAAGATGCATATCTGGCCTCTAATCTCCCAATGTGCCGTGATTATTCACAGCCCCTAAAAGAACTTAGAAACCATATTTAACTTGATTTGGGGTCACCAGAGTTTGAAGGCAAAGCTTGAGAAATGTTCCCTGCTATACAACACATCCATGGAGAACAAATTCAATAAATTTCTCTAGGCTCTGGGACCTTCAGGTCTACAAATAATTAAGTTGAGCTCAATCTATCATGCTGGGCATATTACATATAATATTTCTAGGTGGCCCAGTAACTCTGGATATTATTGCACCCCAATGAAGAGACTGACACTTAGAAATGGTTAAATAAATGGCCCGAGGTCACATAACTTAGAGCTAGGCTGTTCATCCTGGTCTGTTTCCCTCTGAAAAAAAGCATAAGGCTCTTCCTCCTATCACATTGCTTCTGCCCACCCTGTCCATATAGATGACACAGAAAGCTTGACATTTACTCAGAGAGCCAGACTATCATTTTCAGAGACATCATCATGGAATATTAGCTCTAGAAATGAGCTTAAAATCATACATCTCCTCATCTGGGAAAAGGGGATGTTCATGTTTGAAAGAATCAAGTCGCTTTACAAAGGTGACACAGCTGGTGAGTGAGAACAGTGACTGCAATTCAGAGGGAAGGAAGCTGAGTTGCTGAGTGACAGGTAAGGTCATCCTAAAAGCCAAGGACGACCATAAATTACCAAGCACAGCCCATTCTCTAGGGAGGCAACCAGAAGTCCTGCTGAAACGTTGTTTATTCGATAGGGCTAAGGATCAAGGTACCACAGATTAGGAGGAAGCAGTGCAGTACTTCCATGGCCTAGTCCTCCCAACCCCCTACCCTAATCCCTATCGCCCACCTCCTGCCGCTCTTGTCTTTCCATAGTTTAGCTTGATCAAACTGCACACAGTTCTCTGAGCAATTGTGCCTACTGGTCTCATTGCCAGGACTCTCCAAAGCTCTATCCCTCCTCACCTATTCAACATTCAGGGATCAGCCCTGCAGGGAAACTCTCCCTGATCACCAGGCCATTACATTCTGCTCCTATTTGTTGCAATAGCATCCTGGGACAACCTTCATCAGAGTTCTTATAAAAACCTTTTTAGATTTTTTTAAAATTTCTTTTTATTTCTCTTACATTTGCAGTTAGACTGTAAGCTTCCCAGAGGCAGAAACAGTTTCTTTGTTACCATCAAAACCTTAATATAGTAACTGTGTCAGAGTTGGTATTCAGTAAATAATTTGGAGTGAAAAAAATGTACTAGATTTAAATGTAGAATCACATACATTTTCTGTTTAAAGAAAAAAACGCTATTTTCAATAAACCTTGGAGGTGGAAGGAAAAAGGTTCAGCCTCCTCCTTTCACCACTTTTTCATCTCATGTTTCTGAAATTATCTTTAAATATTAGTTTCCTGCTGCTTGCTAGCCCCTCTTACAGCTCACTGGAAACTGAAAATCATTAGATTAATCATTTATCCCGATTTCACCATTAACATATTTTGACTTGAGAAATGGGAGGTTTTTTGCATCTACCTCTCTTTTTTGTTCTTTTCTTGCTTTCCACCCCCCGCTTCCTCTTTTTAATAGCAATGACATCTAGAAATAGGGTTTCTGCCTGACGACC
Organism: Phocoena phocoena; assembly: GCF_963924675.1. Lineage (NCBI taxonomy): Eukaryota > Metazoa > Chordata > Mammalia > Artiodactyla > Phocoenidae > Phocoena > Phocoena phocoena. Next base: position 136,038,362 of record NC_089220.1, on the reverse strand, counting down.
AAGGATGAAGGTAAAATACAAAGCAGATTTTTGGAAAGAAGCAAATAACAAGGAAAGGAGCCAGTGTCCCAGACTTTCTCCTGAGCTTATTTGCTGAGTTTAAATGAATTTCTTTTCTCAAATTGAGGTACTTGCAGGCACCAAATCCCAGAGCCTCAGGATTTTCTTTAACTGCTCTGTGATTCTCCTTGCCTTGACCTGGATTCTCATCAACACTGGGGATTTCTTTTTTCTTTGTAACATCAAAAGTAATGAAATCAGTGAAGGCCCCTTAAAAGCACTTCTGTTTGTAGAAATGAAAATGCAAGCATTATATGTGTCCAACAGCCAGCAATTCTATGCAACTCTCTCTACCTCTTCTTTCCGTATGTTCCACAAAGACCAAGTTCAAGAGCAATGTCCACATGGAAAAGACTTTACCAAACAGCAGATATACTGTTCTAGATTACAGTTCTTCAAAAAATAGGAAAGAAAAAGTTTTGTGTTGCAATCAGAATGAGCCTGAGTGCTGGTTAAGGAGATCAAGTCTCAACGCCCAGCTCTGTCACCAGATATGGGGTTGGGGGCCCCTTTGAGAGTCAATATTGTCATATGCAGAAGAATATAAGTATAACCTATCTCCCAGGACTATTTTGAGGGTTAAATTAAATGATCTCTATTTTAGGTATCTCCATGGAGAAATACCTACATAACTCTATCATCACCCTTGTTTATGTCCATGTCATGTCCACACCTATATACACATGCACGTCTCCATCTATAGCTGTATCTACATCCTCATCCACATCTACAATACTCAGGGACGCATAGCACCACTTGGACTATGTTCATTAGTTCCTTATCTCATCCTAATATTTTTCCTTTTGAATAGTAATCAGAGAGCTATATGCAGGTTGATTGGAGGGGAGTAGAATCTTGGCTAGGAACCCCAAACCAGAGGCTGTGGTTAGTTTTAAGTTCAAGTTGACTTGAGCACTTTTAATGGTGGAAGCAATGAGACTTAAGAGAAAAGAAGTTATCTAAGGAAAAAATGCAAGGATATAACAATATAGATTGCTGAATGGACTATTGAATATACCAAGCGGGACATTAAATAGTACCAAGAGGAGGATGGCATCTAAGATTGACTAGGTACATGGATTTGGAGAGAAACTGGGCCAATGTGAGACTTAGGCAAGCTGTTAGTTGGGGATAATTTTTGTTTCACAGTGGTGGAGACAACGGTGCATTCCTTTGGTATACGTAGATTGTATGAACTCGGGAAACCCGTATGTGTGTATTTGTATTTAGCGCTCTGTGCGTGGCTATAATTTTGAGAGTATCTCTGTGTGTGCCTATGGCTTCTGCAGTTCCTAGATCTCGGCAATTGTAGATTATTACAATATGTAGTACACCTAACTTGAGTGCTTTTCCTTTTAAAGCAAATACATTTTCTTCCAATCTCCAAATCAATTTGGCATTTTGTGTTAATAATATCAGAGATTCATGCAGTCAGGGGAACTGCTGCCACTCTTCCTGGGGATTTGTTTTAAGCATTTGAAGAGGAAATGCACCCCATCTTATTATCTACTGTAGCATTTCTGAAATGACAGCTGCTCCCTCTATGTGGAGAGAATTAGCAGATGGACAGCTATGACTGGTTGGCAATAAATTCAGTGCCTCTAATTTCTGAAAAGGGGTCATCCCTCAAATAGAGTTTGAAGTCCTGCTTTGCTTATAAGGAGAATAAAATGGCGAGCATTGCTATTTTTTTCCCCACTGAAAATTGCAAACTTACAGAGCAGGGGAAAAAAGCACTTCCTTTTGGTTTTCACAGGGGGAAGTCATTTGATCCAAATAGTCCTCATTTCTTAAAAGAAAAGCTTTGGTTTAACTACAGTCTAGTTTAAGGTAAAGCTTAGATGCACAAAGTATGCTAGGTCTAGGGTGACCAACCATCCAGTTTGTCCTGGAATGTTGCAGTTATAGCCTTGAAATTCCTATATTTCCCAAGAAACCCCTCAATTCCTGGTGAACGGAGGGGTTTCAAAGGTAGGATCCCTGACCAGAGTTGGGTTTGATTGTTTTAATTGACTTTGAATGTTATAGTTGGGGTACACTCTCCCCCAACCTCAGGCACCTTTGCTCCCTATTTTTACCTCTGAGTGTTTTATGTATATATTATGAGCCTGCTTTTTTTAGGTATTTGCAGCCCGTGTCTAGGATGTCTCTCTAACCATTAAACCTGCAGGTTTTGGTAAGACAAATTCCTTCCCTTTAAAAAAAAAAAAAAAAAAAAAAAAAGGCTTGTCGTTTCCTGAAAACATGGTCATTTTATGACCAAAAAAAAAACCTCAGTCAAAATTATAAAAAAAGAATCAGAAGGGCCAGTCCTAAGAGCTCACTGAATAAAAGCTGCCAACTTCATGGTAACCTAAGGATAGCCTTAAAGGTCAGATAGTCTAAAGGGAAATGATGTCACTGTAAACCAGTTTCTTAAGACTAATTGTGGATTTTATGTATCTGCTAAGAACAGGGCTTATCCTGACCAGAGAATGGGAAATAAACCATATAACCAAAGGCCTTGACAAGCACACCCTGACCTACCAGGACCCCTGAAGCAAAGAAAGAACCACAAGTCAGAGGAAGAAAGAGGAAAAAGTGAGTTGCTTCCTGAAAAACCATCTATAAAGCTTCATTGAGACAATAAAATGACTCAAAAATCTCCCATCCATCCGTGCCTGATAAAAGGAGAGATGGGGTCCATCAGACTGAATGAGTGATGCCAGGCTTGCTGATACAAGTGCCTGTGGCACAGCAAGCTCTGAAGTCTAAAGAGAGGTAGCGTGCTTGAGATTTAGCAAATGTCTGAAGAGACATCCCCCCTACCTTCCCACCTCATTTTCCCCACTATTGTATTAGTCTTTTCCATGTTTTAATTTGAAAACCAATATAGAGTTAAGATGAAAATGTGTTTTCTCCAAGTTACTTTGAAAAGTCTGGTTTCATAATATCATTCAAACATCCAATGGAACAATTCAAAAGATAACAAGGTGAGGACAAGCTGAAATCAGGTCAGACCAGATTAAGGGGTGGGTAAATATAGGTGAGTCCTACACTATCACTTGTATAAATCAGGAATATGTAACCAGTTAATTCACATTTCTACATAGCACTTGATCCCATATACAACTGACTCAATAGAAATAGGTATCACTCCCATTGAAACAGTTAATACTCTAAGGTTAAAGTTTCTAAAGCTATGTCTTGAGACCTTTGTCTGTGCCAACAATTCTGAGACCAGCCGGGGTGTCAGTAATCACTTGAGGTCACCTATTGCAACTGGCTGATATTTTGGACCACATAATATTATTTACCAGATATGAGTAAGAATAATTCATTTAATTTATGAAATTTTAAATACATTAATAATCTTCACAAAAAGCTGTCAGAATGGGAAATTATAAAAAGCATTTCCCAAAACCAAGAACTAATGATTATCTCCGTAATGTTAAAAAATTAAAAAATAATCTTTTGAAAAAAGTCCAACACTCATTCCTGAGAAAGACAATCAGAAAATAAGAATTGGTAGATACTTTCTGTGTCATATGTATGTGTTTAAAAAGTATGCATCGGGCTTCCCTGGTGGCGCAGTGGTTGACAGTCCGCCTGCCGATGTAGGGGATGCGGGTTCGTGCCCCAGTCTGGGAAGATCCCACATGCCATGGAGCGGCTGGGCCCGTGAGCCATGGCCGCTGAGCCTGCGCGTCCAGAGCCTGGGCTCCGCAACGGGAGAGGCCACAACAGTGACAGGCCTGCGTACCGCAAAAAAAAAAAAAAAAGTATGCATCAATTCTGCTTCTACATATATATATGAATATAATGACATATTTTTTATATTATGACCTAGAAAACCAATGACTAACTCAATAAATAATTCAGTAAGGTAATGGGATATAATATTACAATACAGAAGAAAATGCTCATATAAGAGAGTGGTTGAATAATTCGGTGCATTTAAAAAATGGAGTATTGTGCAGCTATTAAATGAAGAAGAAGGTATCTATGAACTAATATGGAATGATGATTTTCATGGTATAAAGTTAAATGATAAAACGTTATGTAAAATATAAAAAGCATATTTAAGAATGAAGGAGACATTAGACAATACACATACATCTATTCGTTTGTGCAAAAAATACAAGATAAATCAGAAACTAATAAGACTGATTACTTACAGAAGGCAGATGGAAATAGGATATAAAGTATGGATGAATGGGAATGGGGTAGGAGGAATAAAGGGCAAGTGACACCTCTCTGATCATACCTTTCTGTATTGTTCCAACTTTTAGAATCATGTTAATGTTTCATATACTTATATGAATAAATAAATATAATGAGAAAACCATGAATAGAACTCCAAATGGATTAGTTACAAATAAACAAACTCTATGGCAAATAAATAACACTTACGGAAGTAGGAAGGAAATAACTGACTCAATTAACTTTAGAAAAAAATATTGTTGCTATATACTCTAAAGCTAAAGACAAAAACAATAGTACACAAGTGTGTTTTTCACAGCAGTATTCAATTCTGAGCTACCAATTCTAAGACTGCTTTGGATGTATTCTAGAAGTGAGTAAACAAGTAACTTAATTATGAGTAATAACAACAAGTTTTCTCATAGTCACAAAAAGGAGTTATAAATAAAGAATTAACTCTGTAGTGTTGTACTGGAATCAGAAGTATCAGCATGAACTCATGGTTTCCTACAGAGAGATAGATAAAGAAATAGATACAAAAGTATGTGTATTGTGTGTGTGTGTGTGTGTGTGTGTGTGTGTGTTCATGCATTTATTTCCTAGCTCTGTCTACTAGAAGAACCTAGAAACAATAACCCCTTTGTAGCAATGAACATATAAAATGCTCAGACCACATTTTCTAAGTATCATTATTTAATCAAAGAAATCAGGGCTTCTTGAAGTAATGCCTGGGTGAGGAAAGAAGGATATAAGTCTAGAATGTATTATGATGCCTGAAATTTTTAAAGTACTCAAAAATAATGGGAACATGTTGAAATGACAGAGGAATCAATTTTAAGGGAATCCCAATGACCAAATATGGTAAGATTTGAACAATAAAATCAATAATAATAAAAGTAATAATAATATATTATTATCCATAAATAAAGTAAATATTTATAAGTTTGTACTGATATAAATAAATAAAGGAATAGCTCTTCATTTGAGTAGAATTCCAATTAGTAAATACAGAAGGAGTGAAGGAAAATAAAGTTATTATTTGGTAAATATCATAATAGTAATTGTTGCAAGCAAGAATCATCAATGGATGCTAAAATTAGTGGGTGAAAGTATTATGAGTAACAGAATATTTACATAGACTTGGAATATCTCCCCATAAGATACTTACTAATTTCAAAGGGAAAAAAATACTAAATTTATGGTGAAGAAACACAGCAGATACTGCCGTAATCAACTGATCAAAGATAACATCACCATTAGAAATACATAGCAATGTCATATATCCAATGATACGGTGCACTGAGAAGGGCAGAGCATCACCTATGTGATGCTTTTGCCAAAAATACAGGATATGAATTTACTCATCAGACAAACCCAAATTAAGGTGTATTCTCCAAATAACAGACCAGAACTCATAAAACATGTCCAGATCAAGAAAAACAAAAAAAGGATGAGAAGCTCTTCTAGATTGGAGGAGATTAAGAAGACATGAATACTAAATGCATTGTTATGATTGGGGAAAGGGACTTTATCGGCACAATTGGTGAAATATGAATAATGTCTGTAGAGTAGTTAATACTAGTGTCTTGATGATATTTTCATCATCATACTGTGGATATGAGAGATGTTAGCATCTTGGGAAGATGGATAAAAAATATACAGGGGTTTTTTGTACAATTATTAGAACTTTTCGGACAGATGCCCATTATTTCAAAATAAACACTTAAAAGATTTTTAAAAGTCAAAATTTTAAAGGGAAGAAGTTCTATACTTCATGAAAAAAAATACATGTAACAATTTTAAAAACTCAGAAATGAGGTAACTCAATAAACAGTTAGAAAAAGAAAATATAACTTTGTAAATGAAACCTAGACTAGAAAGAATATGAGTGAATCAATACAAATCATGCCTTATGAGAAAAATGTGAAAAGAAAAAGTTTTAATCCTAAGGAAACAAAGAGATGAAAAGGATTTAAGAGAAAATGACACATAATGACACACTGAAGATAGGCAAAAAGTGACCAATGTAATACGAGCAGGTAAGAAAGAAAACAAAGCTAAGGATCAGAACAAATACTATACTAAAAATACTAAAAAACCTATACTGAGAAAACTCACATAAAATAATCAAAAAATTAAAACTACATATTGAAATAATTTATTACGTGTCTGAGATACATAATCTTGATCCAGAACCAACATCAAGACATAACCTAGTAATATTACTGGATATTAAAGAAAAAGAACACTCATTGGAGAGCTAGGCAATAAAAGCAGGGGACTTAAAAAGGGAAAATTAGGTTATTCCTTTTTGACAGCAATGCATCAGAAGAAAATTGAATAGTGATATTCAAAGAATTAAATAAGACATTTAAGGAAAGAAAATAAGAGACAAAGATGTTTGTATCTAACAAAACTGATCTTCAAATACAAAGAGGGACAGACACATTGTTATTAATATTCAAGAACCCAGGTAATGGGGCTTCCCTGGTGGCGCAGTGGTTGAGAGTCTGCCTGCCAATGCAAGGGACACGGGTTCGAGCCCCGGTCTGGGAAGATCCCATGTGCCGCGGAGCGGCTGGGCCCGTGAGCCATGGCCGCTGAGCCTGCGCGTCCAGAGCCTGTGCTTTGCAATGGGAGAGGCCACGACAGTGAGAGGCCCGCGTACAGCAAAGAAAAAAAAAAAAAAAAAAAAAAAAAGAACCCAGGTAATATTATTCCCATGATCCTGTCCTGAGAAATATATTAGACAACAAACTCCAATAACCAAAACGACCAGAGAGATATGGACATTTTCAATTTTTGTAAAGTAACCTGTGGATGCCGATGCCACAAAATTTGTTTTACATGATTATAATAGTTCACTCCACCAGAAGTTCAGCCCTTTGAAGGTAAGATTGGGTCTTGTCACATCTCTGAGTCTCTAGAACCCTGAAGAGCACCTGGCCTACAGAAATTACTTAATGAATGTATACTAATGTGAATAAAATGGAATTTAAATTGAATTTCTAATGTCCTAAATGAAGTATGCTTAAATAAATGTTTATTAAAGCAAAGTCAGTTGCAAAGCAAAACAGTTTTAAGACCTTCAGACACTTTCTGACAGCACAAAAGAAAAAACACATTGTTCCCAGTGTTTATTTTTATCTTAGTTGTCATGTCTGTGATGTAAAATAAAATGAATACTTATATTTCATTTAATATTGAAAGATCCCATCACTACATGAAAAACAAATAAGGTCCACCTCATCTATTTACATCAGGCCAGATGATTATAAAAGCTGTTTTTTCTCCTCATCACCATCATAACTAACATTCATTGAGTGCCAGTCTTTTGTTAACTGCTTCTATGCATTATCTCCACTAATCTTCACAACAACCCTACAGGCATTTGTTATTATAATTGCCACTTTGCAGATGAGGAAATAGAAGTTTACAGAGGTTAAGTAATTTGTCTAAATTAGCATGAGTAGATTAGCTTCTGAATCCAGAGCAGACTGCATAATACAGAAGCAGGTTACTTACAAGGTGCCTAAAAGTCTTAACCACCATATAGACATATCAACCCAATGTCCTCAAGGGATGAAAGATGGGGGAGAAACCTACAGAAATGGACGACCTTTGCCTCCCATACCTACATGAACCAGTGTGTCTCAGCTTCCATCTGATTTGCACATTGAACTTTAGAGTCAAACTTTGAAGAAAGGATTACAACGTTTAATATGTTCATAATTGATGGCTTGTGAGTCCAGTGCCATTATTCGACCTAGCCTTAGAAGTCTTTGGACAATTTAGTCTCCAGGTTTCTCATATGTAAAATTAATACTCCCCTGCATACTTGACCAGTTGGTGTAAGGTATAAAATTATGTTCAGAAGACAAAAGCATTGTATAAAAACACATATTAGTCATTAATTCACCATGTATTTATTGTTACAACATCTACTATGTGTCAGATACTATTCTTATCCTGAGGAATACAGCAGTGCACAAGCCCTACTAGGAATCTGCATTCTGGGGATTATCATCACATGGTAATTAAAGACAGACATATGTCCATCTTGTTTGTTAATTTTTCAGCACCAACTCAGCGCAGTGACCAGCACATGGTAGGCAAATAATTCATCATGATCCAAGGAACTCCCCATTCTACTGCTGAAAAATTTCTTCTCTGGGCAGCCAATATCTAAATTAAAACTGCAGCTATTTTTTTAAAACTGTTAATTCAACAGATTTAATTATGGGATATTGATTTTTCCTGATCATCTCTGTCTTGGTAGGGGTCTCCATACTGCTACAGTCTAAAAATCTCTGTACTTTCCTTCTTAGAGAGAAATGCTTGATGAAAAAATTCCATGTAAAGCTCAAAACCATTAACACTGAGAAAAATTTTTTTAATTCTTTTTCTAAAATTGCAATGTGAGTTTCATTCTCTTATCCTTAATGTGAGAGTTGGTAAGTTTACAGCTGCGATCTCCCAAAGAAGCCCAGAAATTAGGGTCCTTTATTGGACCATAACACCAAATAATACCCCATGTTTCTCTTCCTGAATGGAATAAAATCATAGATCTTTACTTGTTCCCTTTTTCTATGCTTCTGAAGCTTCTTTCATATTAAGGTAATTTTTCTTTATGGACCAGAAGGTATACTGGATATTTACAACTCCTTAATGTTCTGTAAGCCAAAAGGTATCTCTAGAGAGTAAAACTCTTCCCTCTCCAGCTAACTAGTAGAGGTAGCAAGAAAAGCGATTCTCTGCTTTCTTCAGAGGATGTCAATGTGTTTAATTCTGGTGTATAATAAAATCCAGTAGAGTCTCCTGGGGAAAGAAACAGAGATGTAGAAAAATAATTTCTGCTGATTGGGAGTTTCAGTAGCTAGGAAACATTCACCTCATCCCCTGAAAGCAATAATGACTGCCAATACCATCCTAGATAAAGGAATGAAGAGTATCATCCAGGAAGTCTGGTGTTTCTTCTTGAAGTCCTCGCAGGAGAAAGTAGAAAGATAGGAATGATATCACTTATAGTGCTGAAGAGAAAGTCAAAAGACTGAGTTTTAGTCTTGGCTTTGACACTTGCTTTCATATGATCTTAGACAAGTTCCTTGATTTTGTTGAATCAGAGTTGTCATTTGTTTAAAACAAATTAGGACACGTGATATTTAGCCAAGGAAACGCTCCTTTAAAAATCCATTACTCTAAGTAAAGACTTCTAAGAAAAGGGAAAAAGAGAAAAAGAGATACACAAGGGGAGAGGAGGGTAGAGAGGAGAGCTATACGGTTTTACTCTTTGAAACACAGATTCCTAAGGAGAAAAACTGTCCAAGATTTATCACCTAATACATGGATAGGAGCAATTGCCTCCACAATGGCTTTCTTATCTTCTATTTCTCATAACATTTCTCTCCCAACTTGACATAATTCCAAACTGATATTCAAATTCTTCCAGTGGCTTACCATTACCTACAAGAGGATGTATAAACTACTTTGGCATTCAAGATCTTCTACAAACTGGTCTCGGTTCACCAATCCAACTCTTGGTGAGCATTCCCGTTTGCATCACCAGCAAATACTGTCCTGAACTTCTACTTAACTAAACTACATACTTAGATTATAAATCATTCGAGGATAAACTTTTTTAAAAATTTGCTTCCACCCTTATTCTCAGTAATTTTATTACTGACCAACACAAAGCCAGTACTATAAGCAAGGCAGATGTCCTTGTTGTTTCCAAAATAGTTTGTGCTCTCCCAACTATCAAATCCTCTCAACTGCTGATGGAATCGTGTCTGATCCTTTTCTTTTTTTCTTAGTCTACCCACCTTTCAGGAAACTTTTCAAACCCTGCCCCTTTCATGAGACTTTTTTTGACTGCTCCAATGTATAGCAACAATTTCTCCAACCTCTGAACTCCCTTAGGAAAACACAATAGTGAAAAGTTTATATGTATAGTCAATAGAGTCAGGTCTGGTTCTGCAACTTGCTAGGTGAATTTGGCTAAATTATTTAACCTTGCTAAATTTAAGACTCCATAATATCAGATAAGAAGTATTCCTGCCTCTCAATCTCTACCTAAAGGAAGTAGTAGTATCCTACTCACAGATTGTTGTTTGTCTCTTAGAATTAAGCAACAGAACATACTGAAGGCACTTAGCAAAATACTTAGTGAATGCTCAGTGACAAACAATAAATGTTTTTTTTTTTTTTTTTTTTTTGCGGTATGCGGGCCTCTCACTGTTGTGGCCTCTCCCGTTGCGGAGCACAGGCTCCGGACACGCAGGCTCAGTGGCCATGGCTCACGGGACTAGCCGCTCTGCAGCATGTGGGATCTTCCCGGACCGGGGGAATGAACCCGTGTCGCCTGCATCGGCAGGCAGACTTTCAACCACTGTGCCACCAGGGAAGCCCTGTTTAAATTTTTAAAAACAATTACAGCATTCATGTTTGCATCACCCTCAAATACTGTCCTGAACTTTCATTTAACTAAGCTATATGTGCTTATACTTAGATTATAAATCACTGGAGGATGAACTATACTTTGTGTGTTTATTAAATATGCTTCAATCCTTACCATTGTGCCCTACATTCAATGGGTCTCAGTAACGACTTGTTATATAAAAGCTTAGAGACAAATTAGACTATAAATATAGGACTGTTCTCCTTACGTTTTCTTTTAGATTTTCAGTAAAGCATGAGAAGAAAATAAAAACAGGAGAAAAAAACTATATTTTTCACTTAATCCTCAAAACAGTCTCCACTTCATATCTGAAGAAACTGCAGTTCAGAAGGTTTAAATAACTATCCATAGTCACATATTTAAAGCTGGAATTTGAACCAAGGTTTTTCACCAAATTGAATAATAGGTGGCACAGAGGAAGTCTGGAAATTCATCTACCTAAAGCACAATCTACTGACATCTTCTTCTTTATTGTTTGCCCTCATTTTCTTTTTAAAATTTTTATTTTATTTTTTTTATACAGCAGGTTCTTATTAGTTATCTATTTTATACGCATTAGTGTGTATATGTCAACCCCAATCTCCCAATTCATCCCACCTCCACCACCACCCCGCCCACTTTCCCCCCTTGGTGTCCATACGTTTGTTCTCTACATCTGTGTCTCTATTTCTGCCTTGCAAACCAGTTCACCTGTACCATCTCTCTAGATTCCACATATATGTGTTAATATACAATATCTGTTTTTCTCTTTCTGACTTACTTCACTCTGTATGACAGCCTCTAGGCCCATCCACATCTCTAAAAATGGCCCAATTTCGTTCCCTTTTATGGCTGAGTAATATTCCATTGTATATATGTACCACAACTTCTTGATCCATTTGTCTGTCGATGGGCATTTAGGTTGCTTCCACGACCTGGCTATTGTAAATAGTGCTGCAGTGAACATTGGAATGCATGTGTCTATTTTTTTTTTTTGCAGTATGCGGGCCTCACTGTTGTGGCCTCTCCCGTCGCGGAGCACAGGCTCCGGACACGCAGGCTCAGCGGCCATGGCTCACGGGCCTAGCTGCTCCGCGGCATGTGGGATCTTCCCGGACCGGGGCACAAACCCGTGTCCCCCGCATCAGCAGGCAGACTCTCAACCACTGCGCCACCAGGGAAGCCCGCATGTGTCTTTTTGAATTATGGTTTTCTCTGGGTATATGCCCAGTAGTGGGATTGCTGGGTCGTATGGTAGTTCTACTTTTAGTTTTTTAAGGAACCTCCATACTGTTCTCCATCGTGGCTGTATCAATTTACATTCCCACCAACAGTGCAAGAGGCTTCCCTTTTCTCCACACCCTCTCCAGCATTTGTTGTTTGTAGATTTTCTGATGATGCCCATTCTAACGGGTGTGAGGTGATACCTCATTGTAATTTGTCCTCATTTTCTCTTCACATGCTCTATTTTCATGCAGAAAGGCTTGGTGCTGGCTTGACTCTTATCCTGCTCCTCTGCAGGCCATTTACAGTAGCTTCTGCCTTATCCACAGGGGACACTTTCCAAGACCCCCAGTGGATGCCTGAAACCATGGATAGTACCGAACCCAATACATACTATGTTTTTTCTAGCATCACTGCTCTTGTGCTTTGGGGCAATTTTTAAGTAAAATAAGTGTTATTTGAACGTAACACTGTGATACTGCAATGGTTGATCTGATAACAGATATGGCTACTTAAATGACTAATGGGCAGGCAGCGTGTTCACTGTGGAGCAGCTGGACAAAGGGATCATTCACGTCCCAAGAGGGTAGGCGTGGGACTGCTTGAGATTTCTTCACACTGCTCAGAATGGCACGCAATTTAAATTTTATGAATTGTTTATTTCTGAAATTTTCCATTTAATAATTTCTGACTGTGGTTAACCTCAGGTAACTGAAACCGTGGGAGGAAAACAAAAAACCGATGAGGGGACTACTGTATATTGTTCAGCTAAATTACACACACATACCATGCCAGGAACTTAGAAAAGCAAAGGAACTATTTATTAGACTTTATAAACAAAGAAGGAGGAAATACCAAGTACTTTCTCACTATCCTCAGTAAACGGCTCCCCCATTTCTTTGGCTTCTCAATCCAAATATCTTATAGTCATCTTTGATGCCTCCTTATTTCATACCCCTAATCCCACTTATCAGCAAACTGTACAGACTCTGCCTTAAAATGTATATACAGAATTTGACTACAACTCACCACTAGTTCCCTCAAAGATATTTCATAAAAAGTTTGAAGTTGGGCTTCCCTGGTGGTACAGTGGTTGACAATCTGCCTGCCAATGCAGGGGACACGGGTTTGAGCCCTGGTCTGGGAGGATCCCACATGCTGCGGAGCAACTGGGCCCGTGAGCCACAACTACTGAGCCTGCGCGTCTGGAGTCTGTGCTCCGCAACAAGAGAGGCCGCGATAGTGAGAGACCCGTGCACCGCGATAAAGAGTGGCCCCTGCTTGCCACAACTAGAGAAAGCCCTCACACAGAAACGAAGACCCAACACAGCCATAAATAAATAAAATTTAGAAAAAATTAAAAAAAGTTTGAAGTTACTTTACTTTGGCTTATTTCCATTAAGATGCAGAATAAAAGCTGACAGGTTTCTCATTAGTAGCTTGACTTCATCCTTTTATTCAGGGAGTTATTTTAGCAATATGAAAATTCAAAATATCTTTATAGCTAGGTCTTATGGACCAGGAAAAAAAAAATGTTATCTTTGATCTACTGTATATTTTAAACTAAAACATACACTTCAAGCTAAACATAGTTAATATAACTTTTACATCTCTTTATCAAAGAGAATAATTATCAAAATTCTATTTTATAAGAAAAATTCTCCTATATAAGATAATATCTGCTCTCCTTCTTCCTCACCCCTCTTCCAAGGTAAGAAAACCTCAAATAAAACTTAAAGAAATAAAATGGACACATTTATTCATTCCATGCCAATTCTGTTAGCCTAAGACAAGAAGCAATCCTTTGGATAATACTGCATCGCTTCCCCAGGATCCAGATTGGGTAGCCACAATCAACAGGAAGGTGTCATTTTCTCCTTTCATTCTGTCATCTGTTCTTAATTTACATTTTACTGGTCTCTGACAAGGATAGTGTAGCAGATGGCAAGTGAAATCTAATTAGTGATGTCTTGAAAGTTGTGTCAGGATTCTTCAATAAGGTTGTTTTGTTGAAAAGCCATTGGAGGAGTGTTAGCTCTGTTTCCTGATGATAGGCAAAAGGAATAAGTAGCACTGGTCTTTATTTTACCTAATTCAGAGCTTGTCCTGTGGAAACAGCCTTTTTCCCAGGGGTATTTCTAAAAAACAATCAGAGGCAATTGCTGAACATCATGGCTGTCTGAGGCAGTGGACAGCAGTTGGGTAAACAGTGAACTAACCACAAAATCTAAAACTAAAAGCTGGGGAAAAAAATGTCCATAAGGGAATTTGAAAAAAATCTCCAACCTATTCTGGGTATATAAATGCAAAGGATTGTGTGAATATCCAGGCCTCTGTGCATGCCAGTGTTCACACTCAGAAAAGACCTAAAAAGGCACTGGGTTCTCACCCGTAACTAACCTTGAGGTTCTACACAAGCAGGAAATAAAGAGTAAAGTAGAGTTGTTAGCTTGAGTATTGATGGCACGCCCCAACATGCCCACAAGCCCCCCAGCAGAGGCTATGGGACTTATTAGTTCCAGGCAAATAAGAACATCTCTATCTAATAATTAAATGACCACTAAGCTAGCCAAGCATAGATTTCAGTGACAACATATTACAAATAATATAGGCTTTACAGAATTAATTCAAAAAAGTTGCTAATCAAATGATAACAAACCCTGGCATAGAGGATGAACCTGATTTCCAGAACTGAAGCATAACTAATGCTATTTAAAATTTCTACTTTTTATGAGTCATGCAAAAAAAAAAAAAAAAAAAAAAAGAAAGAAAAAAGAAAAGAAAGAAAAAAGTATGGCTAGTACATAGGAAATTAAGCAGTTAATAGAAACTGTCCCTGTGGAAGCCCAGATATCAGACTTTCTGAGAAAGATTCAAATCAGCTATTATATGTATGTATACATGTTTAAAGGACTAAGGAAAACTTAGTCCACTGAATCTGAAGAAGTAAAGTATGAGATCCGTGTCTCAACACAGAGATATTATCAATAAAGACATAAAAATTACATAAAAGAAGCAAATAAAATGTCTGGAGTTGAAAAGTGTAACAACTGAAATGAAAAATTCACTAAAGGTGCTCAGTAGAAAATCTGAGCAGACAGAAGAAATATTCAGTGAAATTGAAGATAGTTAAATTGAAATTATACAATCTCAGGAACAAAAATAAAAAAGAATTTAAAAAATGAACAGTCTCAAAAATGATTAGGACACCACAAGCACACCAATATACATATAATAGGAGTCCCAGAAAGAGAGGAAAGAGAAAGACAAAGTAGAAAGAATGATTAAAGAAATAATGACCAAAACCTTCCTAAATTTGATGAAAAACATTAATTTACACATTCAAGAAACTCATCAATCAAAAAATCTACAAACAATAAATGCTGGAGAGGGTGTGGAGAAAAGGGAACCCTCTTGCACTGTTGGTGGGAATGTAAATTGATACAGCCACTATGGAGAACAGTATGGAGGTTCCTTAAAAAACGAAAAATAGAACTATCATATTACCTAGCAATCCCACTACTGGGCATATACTCTGAGAAAACCATAATTCAAAAAGAGTCATGTACCACAATGTTCACTGCAGCTCTATTTACAATAGCCAGGATATGGAAGCAACCTAAGTGTCCATCGACAGATGAATGGATAAATAAGATGTGGCACATATATACAATGGAATATTACTCAGCCATAAAAAAATGAAATTGAGTTATTTGTAGTGAGGTGGATGGACCTAGGGTCTGTCATACAGAGTGAAGTAAGTCAGAAAAAGAAAAACAAATACAGTATGCTAACACATATATATGAAATCTAAAAAAACAATGGTTCTGAAGAACCTAGGGGCAGGACAGGAATAAAGATGCAGACACAGAGAATGGACTTGAGGACCTGGGGAGGGGGAAGGGGAAGCTGGGATGAAGTGAGAGAGTGGCATGGACTTATATATACTATCAAATGTAAAATAGATAGCTAGTGAGAAGCAGCCACATAGCACAGGGAGATTAGCTCAGAGCTTTGTGAGCACCTAGAGGGGTGGGATAGGGAGGGTGGGAGAGAGATGCAAGAGGGATGAGATATGGGGATACATGTATATGCATAGCTGATTCACTTTGTTATAAAGCAGAAATTAACACAATTAACACAATTAACACAATAAAGCAATTATACTCCAATAAATATGTTAAAAAAAAAAAAAAAGAAACTCATCCAACTCCAGGACAGTTAACTTGAAGGCCATACCTAGACAGTTATAGTCAAAATGTCAAAAGACAAAAAAAGTTTTGAAAGTAGCAATAGAGAAGTGACTAATCTTATACAAGAGATCCACAGTGAGATTAAAAACTGATTACTCTTATCAGAAACAATGAAGGTCAGAAGGCCATGAGATAACATACTCATGCTCATGCTGAAAGAAAGAGACTGCCAACCAGAATCCTATATCTAACAAAACTATCCTTTAAAAAATTTAGGAGAGATTAAGACAGTACCAGATAAACAAAAACTGAGAGAATTAATTGCTAACTGATGCACCCTGCAAGAAATTCTAAAATTCTAAAGGAAGATCTTCAGGCTGAAATGAAAGCAGATTAGATAACAACAAGAATCCACATGAAAAAAAAAAAAGAAAAATACACTGTTAAAGGTAACTACATAGATAAATATAAAAGATAGTATAAACCTGTTTTTAGTTTAACTTTTTTTCTCATACCTAATTTAAAAGACAACTGCATAAGTAATAATTACAAACTGTGCTGATGTGCGAACAATGTATAAAGATACGATTTGTATAATAACAGCATGAAGAAAGGGGGAGGAAATGAAGCTCTTTAAGAGCAAAATTTTATGTACTGTTGTAATTCAGTCTGTATTAATCTGAGCTACATTGTTAAAAATCAAGATATTAATTATAATCCCCAGGGCAAAAACTTAGAAAAGAACTAAAATAAAATTATGAAAGCAATGACAGATTAATTTAAATGTTACAGTAGATAGCATTTATTTAACACAAAAGGTGGCAGTAATGGAAGAATTTTTAAAAAGGACATAGAAGTATAGAAAACAAATAGCAACAAGGCAAATATAAATTTTCTCTATCAGTAATTGCATTAAATATAAATGAATTAAACCATTCAATCCAAAGGTGGAGATGAGTAGAGTGGATTATTTTTTAAATAAATGTTACAGTTATAACTTGTCTACAAGAGACATACTTTAGATTCAAAGACACAATGGGTTAAAAGTAAAAGGATGGAAGAAGATATGCAATGGAAATAGTAATCAAAAGAGAGACTGAGTGGCTATACTAGTATCAAATAAAATAGAGCTAAACTCAAAAACAGTTACAAGAGACAAAAAGGAATATTATATAATGATAAAGAGTCAATTCATCAATAAGATATAACTTGTAAACACACATGCACGTAATAAAGGAGTAGCATAGTATATGAAAAAAAAAAAAAAAACTGAAAGAACCAAAGTGAGAAACAGACAATTCTATAATAATACTTAGAGATTTCAATTCCTTACTTTCAGTAATGGATAGGACAACTACACAGAATATCGACAAGGAAACATAAGACATGCATAAAACTATAAACCAATTAGACTCACAGACAACTATAGAACACTTGGTCCAATACAGCAAACTGTACACATTCTACTGAAGTGCACATGGAGTATACTCCAAAATAGATCACATGATAGGCCACAAAATAAGTCTCAATAAATTTAAAAGATTCAAATCATGCAAAGTATGTTCTATGATCAAAAGCAGATGAAATTAGAAATCAATAGCAAAGGGAAATTTGAGAAAATTCACAAACGTGAAAATTAAATAATGTACTCATTATTTCAGTCAAAGCAGAAATCACATGGGAAATCAGAAAAATCATTAAAAGAAGCGAAAACAAAATGTACCAAAATTATGGGATAAACTAAAAGCATTGCTCAGAGGAAATATAGTTGCAAGTGCCTATATTAAAATAAATAAATAAATAAAGATCTCAAGTCAATAATCCAAACTTCCATCTTAAAGAAACTAGAAAAGAAAATAAAATTAAACTCAAAGCAAAAAGAAGGAATGAAATAATAAAGATTAAAACAGAAATCAATGAAATAAAGAATGGAAAAACAATAGAGAACTCAGTGAACTAGAAGTTGGCTCTTGGAAAATGTATAGACCTCTAGTTAAACAGACAAAAAAGAGAGAGGGAGAGAGGGAGAGAAGATGTAAACTACTAAAATAAGAAATGAAAGAGGGAACATTATTATTAACCTTACTGTAATTAAAAGGTTTATAAGGACATACTATGAACAATTATACACCAGCAAATTAGAAAATCTAAAGGAAATAGACAAATGTTGGGAAAGATACAAACTGCCAAATCTAAATCAAGGAGAAATAGAAAATCTGAATATACCTATAATAAATAAAGACAATGAATTAATAGTTGACAATTCCCCACAAAAGAAAGCCCCGGACAATCTGGTTTCACTGGTAAATTCTACTATACTTTTAAAGAATTAAAAGAAATTATTCAAAAACTTTTTTAAAACTTAAAAGAGGAGGAAACACTTCTCAGCTCTTTCTATGAATCTGTATTACCCTGATACCAAAACCAAAGATATTACAGAAAAGAAAACTATATATCAGTATCCCTTATAAATATATGTATATCTAAAAATTCTCCTCAAAATACTATCAAACCAAATGAAACAACATACAAAAATGATTATACATATTGTTCACAAACAGGTGGGATTTATTCCAGGATTTGAAGGTTTGTTCATCATGAAAATCAATGTTAAAAATCAATCAATGTAATACACCATATTAATAAAGGACAAAAAAACATACATTATCATCTTTGTAGATGCACAAAACCATTTTACAAAATCCATCACCCTTTCATGATAGAAAACACTCAAAAAACTAAGGACAGAAGGAAAATTCTTCAACATAATAAAGAATATCTATTAAAATCTCACAGCTGTTATCATACTTAACAGTGAAAGACTGAAATATTTCCCCAAAGATCTATAACGAACCAAGGATGTTTGCTCTCACCACATGTTCTCAACATTGTACCAGGAATGCTAGCCAGAGAAATTAGGTAAGAAGAAATAAAAAGCATCCAGATTGGAAAAGAAGTAAAATTATCCTTACTGGCAGATGAAATAATCCTGTATATAGAAAATCCTCAAGAATCTACAAAAAAAAAAAAAAGAAATAGAGCTAATAAATCAGTTCAGCAAAGACAAAGGATGCAAGATCAATGCGCAAACATTGACTGTATTTCTATACACTAGCAATGAATGATCTGAAAATAAAAGATTAAAACAATTCCATTTATAATGGAATAGCATCAAAAAGAATAAAACACTTAGGAACAAATTTATCCAAAGAAGTGCAAGACTTATACACTGCAAACTACAAAACATTATTGAAAGAAATTAAAGAACACCTAAATACATGGAACAACATCCTCTGTTCATGGATTTGAAGACTTAATATTGTTAAAATGGCAATACTCATCAGATAGATCCAAAGATTCAATACAATATCTATCAAAGTTCTACCTTACTTTTTTTTTTTTTCTTTCAGAATTTGATAACCTAAACTTAGAATTCACATGCAAATCCTCAGGACACAGAATAACTTATAATTCACATGCAAATACTCAGGACACAGAATAGACTAGACACTCTTGAAAGAGAAGAAGAACCAAGTTGAAGGACTCACACTTCCCAATTTCAAAATAACTACAAATGAGAAAAAAAAAAAGTCTTTTCAAGAAATAGTGCTAGGAAAACTGAATACCTAAAAGCAAAAGAATGATTTTGGACCCCTATCTCATATGACACAAAAATTAACTCACAATGGGTCATAGGCCCAAATACTAGAACTGAATTACAAAACTAGAAAGAAACACTGGATTACATCTTTGTGGCCTTGGGTTAGGGAATGGTTTCATAGATATAGTATCAAAAGCAAAAGTGACAAAAGAAAAATAAATTGTATTTCATCAAAATTTAAAATTCTTGAGTATCAAAGGACATCATCAACAAAGTAAAAAACAACCAACAGAATAGGAGAAAATTTCACAAATCATATATATCTGATAAGACAAACCCATTAAAAACTGAGCAAAGTATTTGAATAGACATTTCTCCAAAACAGATATACAAATGACCGATGAGTACATGAAAATATATTCACCATCGTAAGTCATTAGGTAAATGCAATCCCAAACCACAATAAGATACATTTCACATACTAAATTAAAAAGGATGGCTAAAATTAAAAAGTTTAAAAATGTTAGCGAATGTGTACAAATTGAAACTCTTACACATTCTAGGGCAATAATTTTTTTTTACCTATTTTGCAGTAGTCTTGCAGTTACTTAAAATGTCAAACATAGATTCCCCATATGACCAGCAGTTTCACTCCTAAGTATACACCCAAGAGAACTGAAAAAGTATCTCCACATACAATCTTGTACGTGGATATTCATAGCAGCATTATAAATAAAAGCCAAAAACTGGAAACAAGGCAAATGCCTATCAGTGAATGAATGGATAAACAAATGTGGTTCATCCATACAATGGAAAAATATTGAGCCATAAAATGGAATGAAGTGCTAAAAAGGAACGAATGAATGAACCTTGAGAACACTAGGTTAAGTGAAAGATCCACATATAAAAGACCACATATCATATGACACTATTTTCATGAAACGCCTAGAATAGGCAAATTCATAGATACAGAAAGTATATTAGTGATTTCCAGGGACCACAGGGAGGGGAGAATGGGGAGTGACCGCTGATGGGGTAACGAAAATGTACTGGAATAAGATAGTGGTGATGGTTGTACCACTTTGCAAATATATTAAAAATCATTTAATTGTACACTTGCAATGGCTGAATTGTATATGTGAATTATATCCCAATTTTTAAAATGCAATTATAAAAATTGTGAAAAAATGTATTACGTATTTTACATACTCCATTAATTAGTTCCTTAATCACTGAGGTTTTACTCTATCAGCCTATGTCTATGTATTTACATACTGAAACTTGGAATAACCTGTCCTTTTAAAATGTATTAATAATCTATTTGAAAACTAAATATAGAGGAGCCTTATGAATAATGTTAGAAACTCTTAACTACAGCTTGTTTTCCAAATTTTCTCATATATACCAAAGTCATAGTGACGATGCTTTTCAATACATCTAACATACTGAATAGTTATTTTAAGAATGACATCAATTTTGTATATCTTATTTCTACTTGTTTATTACTGAGGGTCTTGCTTTAATTATGTCAGGTGTTTCGACTTGCCCTCAAATTTACTGCCTGTTATGTGAATCTCCAACTTTCATTTTCAGAGGTCAATCACAATGTGTTGGTAAGTTTTTTGAAACCTAATGTTCATCAGGAAGCTATGAGACAAAGACCAAGCTTCCCTCCACAAACCTATGTATCATAAAGGGATTTTCCATCGGCCAGCTCCATAAAGCTCTTAAGTCCCACCTGTGTGATGGACGTTTATCTGTTTATTCTTCAGGAGAAGAAAGCAGTGGCACTTTCTTCAGTAGTCCATTTTGCCTGGCCAGTCTGCATGGCCCCAAACTTCTTAATTATCCAGCTTTCTCATGACTAACAGAAAAACTGCTCAGAGTGGCGACTGACAAACTCTTGAGATCACCAAGGGAGTTACACCTGAAAAGCTGCTAGGTATTAGAAGATGATATCCCTGGTGCTATGATATGATGTGAATTAATTTGATCTCTCAGAAGAACAAGGAACATTCATTCCCCTGCTCCCCATGATTTACATAACAATTGAATGTTTCCGCTGCTAACCAGATCACTACTTTCACTGAACACCTTGTTGTCAGTTTAAGATGGCAGAATGATTTATTTACAATTGTAGCTTCCTTCAATGCATTTAAATGCACACTTCTTACTAGCTAAATCCAAGCTCAAAACCTCATTCTATGGGACTAGTCAAGAAATGAACTACAATACCAGTTAGTGGAGGTTGCATTTTATGTCTGACATTTCACAATAAATGCGCTTCCATTCAACGTGCCCTCCTTCTTTTTACTCTGAATCAGCACTGTTTAAAGCTTCTACCCAGAAATCTTGCTCTGGGACCTTTTCCTCAATTTTTAAAACATTCCCTTGTCTAATCTCGGGTTCGCTACTTCCATTTCACTTTGTTCTAAACTGTATAGCCACAGACCTCAACCCTTCTAAAACCTATACCATTCCTCTCTCCTGGAATCCCAGTCCACCCCATATCCCCAGATCTCCTGCTTCTTTTAGAGTAGATTAGACAGTTCTCAGAACTAACAAGGGTAAGTCTTTCTACTCTAGGCAAAAATGATCATTACTGCCTTTCACTGTCAACTATTCTGTGGGCAAGAATTTCTAGGATTCCTATAATTGTGTTTAAATGTTTGTACTAAATAAGAACTTTGTTTGCTATGTATAAAAATAAATAGTGGTCCCTTTACCTTCTCCCTTTAAAAAATTAGAGAAGAGAAGCTCAAAGTTGGAGTCATTTTCTGGTGGGAATGAGGGGCTTGGGCGAAGAGGTGTGTCTGTGTCTGTGTCTGTGTGGGCGGGGGCTCCAGGAGAGCATTTCTGAGGATGAAGACATGTTGGCCCAAGTCTTTTCCTATTTCCATTCAAAAAACAGAGGGTATGAGCTGCCTCATGGTGGTGTTGTGAAAGGAAAATCAAAATAGAGTCAATATTGCTAAGGGACTTCTCTAAAATGGAGCCAGGAGGCCATTGAGGAAGTGTGATTTATGCACATCTCAGCCCACATGGAATCTGACCTCTTGACTGGCTTATTGTCCTAATACAGGCATCCAGAACATCTACCCAATGCTCCAGAAATTCCAGATACTTGTTGGATCCTTAGTCTAAAATTACTCGTGACAGCTTATCCCTTAAGGACAAATATCTCCTTTCTTATGTCAGACTACAGCCTTGTGGTTTTTGCCTTTATAAACCCCTGATTCTTTCTCTTCCCTGGAATACACTTTCAGCTTTACCTGAGTCTGTGTCTCCTGAGTCGCAATTCTCAAGACCCCAAATAAAGCTCTTTTTTCTTTGCGGCCTTTATAGTGATTATTTGTCAAAAGCACTCCCTAGGGGCAGAGTAATATGGAAAGAAAAACTACAGGTTCTACTTTGGCAATCGACATTTGCTCCATGCTTTATTATCCCTTTAAGAAGCTCTTCCTTGGTTCCTTTGTTTCTGATAGTTTTACAGAAAATGATGTTAAATAAGGGGATATTCTTGGATTATCCCAAATTGATGATAATTACCCCCACCAATATCTTGTATTCTTTGAAAGAATAAATAAAAGTAAAATACACCTTGCAATTCTCCAATATTTCAGGGATGTGTGAGGGTTAGAAAAATATATATGGGTATGGAAGCACCTTAAACAATAAACAAATTATATAAACATAAAATAATACTGTTATTTTATCATTACTTGAAGGTTTAATCTCCTCACAATACCAGTTTCTAAACCGAATAATCAATCAAATCGTGGGAGAAATCTGGAAGAAAAGTCTGGGATCATCTGGTTCAAATTTCTCGTCAATGGGTGAGAAATACTCTTGTCATAGCTGAAAGTTTTTTGTGTTCATTCTGATTCTAAATTATTCATCGTTATTGAAGAGGCATTTATGAAGCAATCTCTTTGTACCAAGTACTGTGATAGGTACTAATGATACTCAAATGCAAAAGTGCCTTAAACATAATCCTAACTAGTTCACAGTCTAGTTATTGAGGCCTGCCTACCAAAAACCATAAACACGTGAAGGAGATATAACAGGGATATGGAAGCAATTACTTCTGAATCAGGGGTCAATTATAAAGACGAAAGCATAACAGCCATTTATAATTATAAGTTAATGTGCTATGTCTCCCTGGGATATTTCTAATTATGAAATGAAGGACTCTATCTTCTGTTAATAGAATTTCCAGTGTCTGCAAAATCTTAATGGAAAGGATTTTTGTTTAGACACAGAAGACTGAATATACACAGTCATCCATTATATCTCCAAGAACCTCCCCCCCCCCCACAAAAAAAATTACTGTAAAGGATTTGAAAATATTTGTAAATCTTCAAACATATAGAAAATAGGAGAGATGACAGACAGGAAATATCTAAATATTGAGAGATGGAAAGCAGATGGTCTAGTGGTATGTGATTTAACAGATCAGAGATCCCTCAAACTTATACACCAAAAGGAAGCAAACCAATTTACAAGAGAAAAAATTCAGAAACTGTGTGCAAAAAGTATCTCTTCCTGTGAGACATACAGAAAATGTCTAAACACAGTATTGGTTGAAAGTCTTTATGAAAAGTAATCAGGCCCTCAGATCCATGCCCCAGGTTATATGACTAAGCAATCTTCCTTCCTCCTTTATGTCTGAAGACTAGAGATTTATTCTCAAATGATTAAACTATACAGGCCCCAAACATAGGGACATCAGGCACAGCTAGCGGTAGGGTGCAATGCCATACTAAAAACCAGAGGACACTGATATTTCAATGCAGTGAAAATAAAAAGAAATATTCTTGAAACTATCAAATAAAAAAGCCAAATTTCCTTCAAAGGAATGGTAATTATATTGTGAATAAATTTAACATTATTAATAATGAAAACCTGAAGGCAACAGAGAAAAAATTTCAAAATGCTAAGGGAAAACAATTGTCAAATTAGAATTTTATATCTGGATAAAGTATCATTCAAGTGAAGATGAAATGAAGACATTTTCAGACCTAAAATGAAGTTGAGAGTTTAGTTCTCATAAATCAGTACTGAAAGAACCACTAAAGGCTGTATTTTAGTGCAAAACAACAACAAAATAATCACACAGATAAGGAAGTAAGATGCAGTTGGAAAATTTATGTAACTGCAGATATAAAATAGCTGACTTTCTCTGTCTCAAGTGAGTAAAACTAAAGTTAAAACAACATAAATGAAGGTGGGAAAGAGTGTTTAATGACTAGTTAAGTTTGCTAATGTCCTCACCTCATTTGAGAAAGTACAGAGATACTGCATAACTTTAGCTGATTTAAGAAACTTAATTAACTTTAAAGATTTCTTTTTTAAAAGGCATTAATGCTTTGTAATTCTGAAATATTAGAAATGTTTTATTTCTTGTATGGCACTTAAATGAATGTTAATTTTGTGATAATTTCATTTTTGTTGTGTGCAATTTTCTGTATGTATACTGAACTTCAATATTTTTTAATTAGGAGAAATTTACAAACAATAAAAATATAAATAGTAGTTTCCAGACTGGTGAAGGGGAAAAACAAAGGAATATTTTAAAATTGCTAAGCCAACAGAGGTAGGAAATGTGGGATTTAAAAAACGGAAGCAAAGGAAAAATGTTTAATAAATAGCACAAAATAAGATGGAAGGAATTAATCCAAAGTGATCAATGCTCACAATAAATATAAAATTAAGTAATCTACTAAAAGGCAGTACTATATATTGAATTTTCTAAAAACAAGCAACCAAAATACCCCGCTATATAATCTTTAGAAAATGAACACTTAAAACAAATTACCAGAGAAAAATTAAAAACAAAAATTTAGTGGAAAAAATCACTAAACCTATTTTTATCTGATTTAGCAATACTAATATTGGGGGGGGGAAGAATTTAAGGCAAAAACATTGGATAGGACAAAAGAGTTCCAAGGAAAATTAATATTGTTTTTTTTAAACAAACTTTAAAAAAACTGTTAGATCAAATAGTAAAGAGAAAGTTGGATAAAATTTAAATAGCATATCAAAAAGCTTCTTATTAAATAATTATGTTCCCAACAGAAAATATGCCCATCTTTATACCATATATTGAAAATCTATAAAAATTTGTCAGGGACTATGTCATAAAGAAGACTCAATAAATATTAAAGAATAACCCCCACAGACTGATTCACTTTGTAAAAGCAGAAACTAACACACCAGTGTAAAGGGATTATACTCCAATAAAGATGTTAAAAAAAAAAAAAAAAAAAAAAAGAATTACCCCCACAGAGTCCAGGTTCCCTGACCATCATGGAATTTAGTAAGAATGAAATAGAAAAAAGGGTCAGCTTAAAATTTACAAAAACAATTATTCTAACAGTGATAACCACCCTCTACCACTGTCTGGCACACAAAAACAGAATCTAATCGGTTCATGGGTTAAAGAAATAATGATGTAAATTTTAAACTATATACAAATATAATAATGCTTATCAAATATCTTTTGTAAAGTTATATTTTAAAAAACAAGGTGAATTAAAATAAAAAGACTTTTGTTGAAATCAAGGGTCAAGGGGGTAGTGGGGGGATGGAATAAGTCCAAAGAAAGAAGATGAATGGAATACACACAGAAAAAGAAGAAAAAAAATAATGAAATGCGTAAAGAAAAATGATCAGCAAACCCAAAATTACATAGGAAAAAATGACTAATAAATTAGACAAATCTCTAACTACTACTACATGAAAAATTATTCATAGCAAAATTATTAATCAAGATGAAGAGAAACACAATATAATCCTTAAAGGAACACTGCACTGAGAAATTCTCACAACCATGAATGTGTGTACCTCTGACAACATCACTTCAAATACAAAAGCAAAAATACTTAAAAGCAGAAATTGATAGATCTCAATCACAGTGGAGGTATTTTTTAAACAAACATCTCACAAAAACTGTAGCTCAAAAATTATAATACAGGTGTTTTGTTTTTAATTTTTAATTTTAGGGTGTTTTTCTGGGCAGGGTGTGTGTGTGTGTGTGTGTGTGTGTGTGTGTGTGTGTGTGTGTGTGTGTGGTTGCTTTTAATTAATAGGGAACTTTAATTAACAGTTTCTATAAAAACATTGCAAATTAGCCATACACAGACATAGAAAAATTAACCAAAGAAAGCAAAGAGAAAACCCTAAAGCAGAAGCAGATAGATAGACAGACACAGACAGATAGATAGATAGATAGATAGAGCAACACTAGTTGTAATTTTGGAGAAGAAAGGATGGAAATTAGATTTTGACTGGATACAGGAGGGCTTTAACCCTTATCCACGATATTGCCTTTGTTTAAAAATAAAACCCTGAAGCAAATATGTAGAAGTGCTAAAATTCATTAAATAGTAACATTAACTTTAAGTGTGTTCCTTACATCATTTTCTATGCACTACTTATGTTTGAATTTTCTAAAACAAACACATGAGTAATTGTGGCTTCTGCTATATTTACATGAAATGAGAATTACTGAGACTTATTTTTTAAAAGTGCTCCAGAGTAAAGAACAACGTATGTATTTTTTAAAAGCAAGGATAGTTCCAAATAAAATAATTAACTGAGTAGGATGATGAGATCCTACAGCAGCAGTCATGCAGTGTGGATGTCTATACTCAGGTAGTTATGACACTACAGTATCTGTACACAGTCTCATTTCTGGATCCCATTCAGCTACTTGGGGATATGGTATCAGGGTTCACTGCCTAAGACAAGATGTTACAGAAGCTGAGCAGTATAAGTATTTGGTCCTACCTCTACCAGGACTGTATCCTGCTTATCAGAATACCAAGCATAAATCCAGTATGTGTTGGGTGAACCATTATTTCTTCATGGTCAATCTTGACACTTCAGGAGAGGCTCACATCACATTCACCTCCCAAGGCTGAACACCTGACCTGGGTATAACCAATCAGAGTGTCATGTTCCCTCATACACACCGACTGGTTTATGGATATGCAAATGACTCAGGCTATGTCAATCAAAGCTTTCCCCAGGACTGCTGTTGAAATTGTCAAGGAAGAGGAACCCTATCTGGAAATCATGAGTACCAAAAGTTTATGTATAGTTGGAGCTTGTGGTGATCATCTTCTACCATCTAGGAAGCATCATTAGGAAAGAGAGAGGGGAGAGGATTAAACAGAGGGATGAGAGAGGAGAAGAAGTCCAATGTCCCCTTGTACTTTTCTGATAAATGAGCATTGAGTCTCATTTTAAACTAGTTTTCATGAGTTTTTGTTACGAGTAAAAGGTTCCTGACCCTATTATCCCAGCCACAAGAATCAGACCAAAACTCAAGAATTTTCATGGCTAATGAATGCACTGATGCAGACGCAGGCTGACATTCCCATGGCGGTGATAGATTTTTCAGGGTCATACCTTGTTTAACTTTGTGATCAGTGGCATAGAACTCTGAGACAGCTAGCAGGATGAAAGTGCAGCCTGTGGCAGTGGAACTGGGATTTTTAATTGTGTGAACTACCTACCCTGCATATTAGATCCAGTCTCATTCTCACTAGGACAAGCTTAGATCCTCAGCCCAGAACTGAGACACAAACCCTCTAGCACACTACTGTCCTGCAGAACCTATAAAACCAGCATGGAAAAAGCCAGTGGAGGAAGGGAAATGACCATACTCAACAGTCAACTTTCTTTGTGTGTGAATATAAGGGAAAGGACAGAATGACCTACAAAATTCTACTCTTTATAGGAAGCATCTTCTAGGAGGAGTGAGATTACCTGAAACCATGAGAGTAACCTTGATGTCCCAGAGGCATGTCAAATGAAATTTGCTTAAAATAAAATCTGTCATTCTCTGTTACAAACATGACCCCTCCCCCAAACTTGTCCTGTATTTACCACACAATGAAGTGGGTAAACTACAATTCCTTTACAGCCGGTACCTAATCTATCTTTGGAAGAAAATACTTGATAAACACTGAGTAAAAGGCAATGCTTCCCCACCCTTTCACCCGCTGTCCCAGGGTCACAAGGGGCTGGGTGTCAGTAAGCACCAAGGGTTCAGAGAATAAGGAACAAGCGCTCTGCCTGTCTGTGGGAGAGGCCATGGGGGAGTATGTGTTTTGCAAGAACCAGTGAAAGGAACAGTTTCACATATGGATAAATATTGTGTTAAAAATCCACAGCACTATAGAAGGAAGTGTGTAGCCTCAAGAAATCATGAGAACTTAAAGCGTCATGAAATCTTGGAAATACTGGGGGACTTTAAAACTTCCACAAGTTAGGAAAGTGGCTCAAGGCACTTTTCTGATTCTCAAGGAGCTAGGAGACTCCACCTGACAAAAGGCTACCCTGCTCTTTCAATGATGCCATCATCCTTTGGCATGCTCAAGGCGTCCTCAGTTTCGCTCTCTTGCTCACCACTCATATTCTACCCATCTATCTTCTTCCATGTGCCTTCTAAATGTCTCTCGCCATCCTTCCCTCAAAGCTCTTTCCTCCCCACAAACTCTTCTTCTTGTAGTCTCCACCTTTGTTTAGTTCTACTCTCTACCCAGCCCCCAAACAGAAAACTCAATGACTCCTTATATCCTTCTTTCCTTATAACCCCTGGTCAGCATGCTGTCTCTAGTCTCCTGAATGTTAGTCCTGCTTCATCTCCACTTCTACCATGCTAGTCCAAGCTTCCACCAACTCTTAACTAGAAATTGCCTTCTTCCAATCTTCTTCATCCTCTCTACAGGGCCACCAAAATGATTTTTCTAAAATACATATTTTATCTTGACCCACACTTGCTTAAAACTCATGGATGCTTTCCCATTGCTTTTATCATAAAGCCCACACTTAGCATGTCATAGAGTCTCATCCCATGCTACTCCCCTCTATACTTCACCAGCCAGACTGAACCATTTGCAGTTCCCAGAACACAGTCCTTCACATTTTCTACTTGTGGTTCCTTTAGCTGCCCCCTCCTGCCTCCTGGACAGTTTCTACTCCTCTTCACAGGCATGACCTCCTCTGTGAAGTTTCTCCAAATACAGCTCAGCACTTTTCTTCTGTACACTTGCATCACTCCATGTATGTCTTTGTCTTGACTTCTTTCACTGTGAGTTATAATTCCACTGACACAAATTTCCATGAGCATTTTGAGAGCAGAGAATCATCTCTAAGTCTCCATTCCTCAGGCATAAAAGGAAATAAAATCCACCTCAAAGGGCTATTGTGAAAACAAAGAAAATTCATGAATATATGGTATTTGGTCAGGGCCTAGAATATAATATTTTTTGCAAATATTATTTCTCTTCTCTTTTCTGTACTCCTATCTCCCACATATACCCAGAAACTAGCCTAGAGCCTAGAAACTCCTCATTAAATGTTTTCTGAATGATGCCCCCAAAGTTAACGTTAACTAGTGCTTTATAGTCTGCAGAATGCTTTTACTCACATTAGTTGAGTTTATCACCAGTATAAGCATATCCCTTTTCTTCACCGACCACATCCAATCAACCTCTCTCCCTCTAACAATTATATTTATGACTTCTGGAAACCACCACCCTTCTCTCTATCTCTTCTGCCACAGATCTGCTATATCCCTTTCACTGGAAGCTGAAAATGTTATCACTTAGCTTTAAAACTTGCTCCCCTTGGAGTAGTACCCACACATATTAACCAAAGTGTTTAATCAAATATGCACTATTGTGTCACATCCCTGCCTGAAAGCTTCATTGGCTCCCCAGAGCTCTCTGGGTAAAACTGGGACTTCTTGGCAAGGCTTACAAGGCCCTTCGTGGCCTGGTTCCTAAATGTACCTCCAGCCACATACCCTGCCACGAATGTTCTTTCTGTGATCAAATCCTACCAAATCTCTTAAAGTTTTCCACATAAACAAGGTGGTAGTTTCAGGTTCCCCTGCTTTCTCTCATGCTAGGATCTCCATCTAAATAATCCTTCTTTTCTACCTTAGCATGACGACACTAATTCAATCACAGCTCAGGTACCATGTCTCTGAGGAAGTTTTCCTGGACACTCAGACTGAGCAGAATATCCCTATAGGACCCAGACCATATCCCATATGATTCATACCAAATTATATTGAAGCCATCCTCGTATGTATCTGAATGCCCAATACACATTAAACTGGTAAGGAAAGAGGATTATATTGATGTATAACCATAGTGCTAGGCAAAGAGCCCAGAAAGAGTAAATGCTCAATAAAGTGTTGTTAAACTGAATGGAACGGAGTTAAATTCCATAAGGAGCATGATACTGTGATCACCCAGATTTCATACAAGAGGAGACCGAGGCTCAGAGAAGTTACAGAGTAAATCAACCACAGTCTTGGAGCTTGTAAGTGATGGAGCTGTGCTTAAAACCCAGGTCCTCTTATTCCAAAGTCTGTGCTATTTTAATATAGCAGATGCCTCTGAGAAACAGGATATTTCAGTATTCTCTCTATTTGCAGGATTTCACTCTGATCTGGAAGTCATTTAATCAGTTTGCAATCAGTTTCTTTATCTATAATTCAGTGATTAAAATTTTTAAAGAGCCAGTAAGGCTAAATGATAGTTGCCAAGATAAAGAGGTAAATTGCAAACTCTCACGTTGGATTTGCTCTAGAATATTGGTGTTGTCATGCAGATAACTGTAAAGCATCTGCCTGTGGAAAAATCCGCTGCGATTTATCAAAGTAAAAAACATCATCCAAATGCAGAAGTTTCCCCACAGCTAGCCAGACAGCTCATGACTTCCCGGCCCTGCAAGTGGCAAAATCTTTCAGAGGCTGCAAAAACACGAAGAGGAACCCTTTGGTGTAACTGAGCAGAGGGTTACAAATGGATTCATCAGAGGAAATTGCTAAAACACCTACAGGTGTGAGAGGTTCCATATGTTCAGTCTACTCAGCAATCCACTGGGAAAAAAATTAAGTTCTCAGAGTGAAGCAGCTTGCACCCACTCCACAGATGATGCAAGGGGAGAGAGGAGACACCCGTACCTAATTATGTTACTTTCAGCAGAGCTGCATCTGGAGTGACTTCTCAAGTGTAAAGATAACAGAAAGTGTGAGATAAGGAGGGAACTGGGATGGCTTAACGGGATATCACAGCGGCCTTGTGGAACGCTGGGCCCTCAGAAGTGCCTAACACAGAGCTTTTGGAGATTTCACAACAAACTTGAGTAAAAAACACTGGATATTCCAGAGTGTCTTTACCCATGTGTTGGCTGAAAAGGATGATTCCGCGCTGTTATTTCTTTACTTTCCCATGCTTACCCCCTGATCTTTCTTTTTAAGTATATTACTTAGATCATAGATCAGAAAATACCACCCAACAATCAAGAGGGGTTCCAAAGGTGGATAGAATTTTCCCTACCTTCTCTGACATCTTTCACAGTGACTTGTGCACCCTGCTATTATTGAAATCTAGACCAGAGGTCAACATACTTTTTCTGCCAAGTCCCAGAGAGTAAATATCCTAGGCCTTGAGGGCCTGATCATCTCTCACACTTCCCACCTCTGTCTGGCAGTGAGAAAGTTGTCAAAGACAACTTTCTCACTGCCAGACAGTGAGAAATGTTCATGAGTGAGCATGGCTGTGGTTCTGATAAATCTTTATTTACAACAGTGGTCCACAGGCCAGATTTGCCTCACAGGCTGTGGTTCTGATCTAGACCCCAGGGCTAGATAGGAGGTGTTTCTATCCAATCCTCCGTGCCATGGCTTCTTCTGGTTAAATTCTCAGCTTCAAATCGGTTGCTTATTTGTATTCTTTCTGGCTCATTCATGGAAGTGCAGAGAAAATGACAACTTGCTAACAGTCACAGCAAGAATAACGATATATGTGGAAACACTTCGGAAAATCTTACAAATGTAGGGCATTACTATTAGCACAAACAGATCCAACCAGATTTGACTGGAGTTCATTCATTCACTGTTCAATCCATAAGCGTTCTTTCTAAGTATATGTCAGAGACCAGGTACTGTGCAAAACCCCAAAGATACAAAGGAAAATAGAAGACCCCTTCTTTTAAAGTGCTTCGCTCTGGTACAAAAAGCAAACAAGCCAGGACAGTGTAGCGCCACGGGCCCAACAACATAGCCAGAAAATATTCTAGAATATCCCAGATGCACTTTCTTTTCTTGGCCTCTCTGTCACACACACATCCTCTTCCCCCTGCCCTGCAGCCTTTCTTCTATTAAGACTAGTTAGTCCAACAGGCTGAAGATCAGTACTCCAGGGAAGGAGAAAACAAAGAAACTGCTCAGCTTTTTAAATCCACAATGAAATGACCGTCTCGAAAGCTAAATCTCAAGCAGAAGAAAACTAACTATAAAAGTTTGGTTATTTTTTCCTGAAATCAAGAACAAATGCTTGGAAGGTTAACTCTAGAGATGGAAGGATGAATATTTGACATAAGGGAAGTATTTGCCCTCTCGATACTTGGAGAGAAGTTCAAGTAAGATGAATGTTCCCCCATCATTGGAATAGGGCTGACAGAGAAGGGTGGTGAGTTACAGCAGTTGTTTGAAGAAAGGAGGGCATGTCTGTGGAGAGCAGGGATAAGGGTGGGGAGGGAGAAGAGGAAAGGGGAGGCAAGGAGATACGATGTAAAGTCGAAGAGAGGAAACAACAGGCTGTGCTCTGAATCTTTTATATGCTGTTTGTTGCAGGTAGTATTGACTTGGGGGGCTACCTTTGTGATCCCATAGATCTCACCTTAGGCCTGCATCTGAGTCTTATTTTTCAGCATCACCTTATCATCATGTCTGTCTCAAACTTCAACTGATCTATCATCCTGGCTCAATCTTTGGCTGGATTTACAAGCCTAGAGCTAGGTCGGGTCCTTAATAAGAAGTGAACATCGTTTGCAAGCTGGAACTAGATTTCACATTTTGGCTGCAATCTTGGGGGTGGGAGAAAGGGAAGTGCTTTTCAGTTGAGGTGGAGTGCATGATTGCTGGATTACAGCGCAGAATATATATCTTCTGGTGACTTCCCAGCTGCAGACTCCTGGCTGCAATTAGAAACCTATACGTCTAGTCATTTTATCATTTTTATACATTTAGGAGCTCAAATGTTTGCTCTAGCAGGCTGCAGCTGGCTTGCTGTCAACTCCCAGCTGTTGTTTAGCTGAAACGCCACAGCTAAAATTGTGGGCAAATATGACCGGAAACCAAACTGGGAGCTGAATTAAAATGTTCAGGATTAGTGAACGATGTTTAGTGCTCTCATTCTTTGCTTCGACCAGGTGAAACCCACTCATTTAGAAGAAGATAGAGGAGGGGAACTTGAAACTCATCCAGAAACTTTTGAAAATCCTTTATATGAAACAGACTGGCTCTGCAAACCAGTGTCCTCTCAGTGATTATTCAAGTCCAACATGTGCCATCCCATTAGGCAGGTTTCTGGTTTTTCTCACTTTCCTGGAGTTACCAGTTCAGAGACTTAATTCCAAACAAATAAGTTCAGCTGCTTAGAGAAAGAATGCATTCAATATACAACATTTAGGGTAGTGTTGTTGGATGGGTCTTTGGAGAACTGCAGGAAAAATCACATTAATCCAGCGGTTACGTCCTTTACAGATGAGATGGAGGGGCTACCTAAATGCATTAGCCTTGCACTCTGGCATGGGTCTGGGATTCCTTGCTAACTGAGCCTTCATCTCCCTTTAGACTGAAGCCACTTTCCTTTAAAAAAAAAAGATAAGGGGCCTTTCCTATTCAAATTTTTAGCTTATGTCATTAACAAGGGCTTCTGGGTTTCTAAAAAGTCTTTATGAGGGGCTTCCCTGGTGGCGCAGTGGTTGAGAGTCCGCCTGCCGATGCAGGGGACACAGGTTCGTGCCCCGGTCCGGGAAGATCCCACATGCCGCAGAGCGGCTGGGCCCGTGAGCCATGGCCGCTGAGTCTGCGCGTCCGGAGCCTGTGCTCCGCAACGGGAGAGGCCACAACAGTGAGAGGCCCACATACCGCAAAAAAAAAAAAAAAAAAAAGTCTTTATGGGACCCATATTCATCCATCCAGCTTAGTACAAAATGTCCCTGATAAGTCCATAACGTCACATCATTTATTATTATTTCCATCATCATTCTGTTCTCAGGCAATGGTGTCAATGCACTGGCAGAACCACAGGACTGGGACTTCACTTCAGCTGTCCTGGGGCTGAGGACCAGCTGCCTTTGGAGGAAGGAAGCTCCTTTTTCAAGTAAAGAGCTATAACAGGAAGGGAGACGATTTTAAGTGGAGTAAATGTGTTTCTGGATAAATGTTGCACCTTGTTGCCATCCCCTTGTGACCTGACCTTTCCACTCTTTCATTTCTGATTATAGAATACCTTCTGGTGACAGTTCTGAAAGGTCAGGAAGGACTACAGATCAGAGCAAGAAAGAGCAGGCAGGCCCAAGGGCTAGAAGAGTGGTTAAAACCACAGAGCACAGGGCATCTACAGATCCTGGCCAGTTCCATGGAAGGGGTGTGCACTATTATTTGAGTCCTATGGGCTGAAATGAAATGAAGATAAACATCTAGAAGGTTATGTGAAGAGAAAATATGGAAAGCTATAAAGGTAGGCTTTCTAGACTTCAGCTGGGAACTCGACCACCCAGTAAAGATGGCAAAGGTCACCAGCATTCAATGTGCAATAGCCAAGTTGAATAAAAGTACACAGGAAGGAGTAGGGTCAATAGAGACAGGCAGAGCTGAGACCCAAGTACCCACAGGCAGAGAGACATAAGGAGAGAAAAAGAATGTTTGAATTCCAAATGACACATGGAGATGTATTGACCAATATCTCACTTATAGGAATGAAGTTGAAAACAAATTGTCATAAAGATTCCAAATAATATTAAAAATGTATTCTCATAGCTATCCTCAAGCTCTTTACTCATAACAACTGTATTCGCCATATACTTATCACTTTCATTCGTGCAGCGAACAGTTGTTGCATGCCCACTCTGGGAAACTGACTGTGCTAGGTGCCTGGGTTACAAAGTTGAATGAGACAGAGTTCATGTCTAAGGGTCTCACCATCCTGCCAGTGAGGGAAACATACACATGACCATAATGAAATGTGAGAGCAATTATGATGATGTGATTAACAAAGCACAGGTAGTGAATAAGGACTATCACCTAAGTAGGGGATTGAAGAAGTGGAGTGCGTTAAGAAAGATGTGAAAGAGTCATGTAAATCCTGGGCCTAGAAGGGTATGGAAATAAGGGGAAAAATGGGGAAAAGGCAAACTGGTTAGAAGAAACAGTATAAGCAAAGAAAGACAGACCTCCAAATCCACAGTGTAGATCAGGAGTGGTGAAAAATAACAGATGCCCTTATGGAGGATGTATAATGTGCATTACATTATATGAAGAACTCCGTATATTTTATCTTCATTTAACATTTGGCACAAAAATGGCAGCAGCAATTATATCATTACCTCCAAGTTAAAGATGAGGAGGCTAAGGTGTATAGAGGTTAAGCACTTTACTAGCTCACACACCTAGTACATAGAAAAGCCTAGATTTGAACCCAGGGAAGTGTGATGCTGGTGCTCAGCTCTTAGCTGCTATGCAATTCTGCCTTCCTGAGGGTCTAATATATGGGGGTGGGGGGAAGGGGAAGGAGGAAATGAAGTCAAGGTTTGTGAAGAGCTTTGTGTGTGATTCCAAGTTTTAGACCTATCAGCCAGGGCTGCTCAAGGGTAATTCTATAGACTACCTGCATCAGAACCACTTGGGGAAGGGGTTACTGTGCAGATCCTCAGGCCTCCCTCAAATCTCCTGAATCCTACCTTTGGGAGGAAGCCCAGGAAGCCAGTAGTGTTGAAGAAACACTACTGAGGGATCTGAGGGAAAGTCTGAGAAACAGTAGGTTAGGTCAGGACTTCCCCAATCTGAGGATGTACCAAACTACATAGGAACCTTGGTAAATACACAGAGTCCTGGGATTCGGATTCTTTCAATAGGTCTGGGTTAGGCTCATGAATACTCATATTAAGCCTATGGGTTGATGACCATTAAACAAGGGAGTAATGCATTAATATCTGTGTTTTAGGATCAAAGGAAAATAACTTCTGGTGGAAAGACAGAATGGAAAACCAGGGGCAAAAAACCCCAGCTGATTAGAAGAGTGGTATTAAAATTTAAGCAATAGACGGGGAAAATTTAAACCAGGCAAGAATTAAAATGAAAGGATATGAAAGAGGTAGAATCACTAAGGCTTGATAATTAATTAAAATAGGGGTAGTGGAAAGAAGGAGTTGAAAATGACACTAAGGTTTCCAAGTTGGATTCACAGATTATAGGCTAATGCCGTCAGGAGATGGGAACGCATTCAGCAGAGGTCAGGCAGCATAAGGCATTTTGTAAATGCTACCTTGTATTTAATAGATGTTATTATGAACCAGAAATTATTCAAGACCTTGAGAGTACGAAGGTGAAGAGTTCCTACTCTCCTCGCTTGAGGAGAGGGCAGACAGACAGATAAACAGGTGAGATTGATGTGTCCATAGCACAATGGGAGCTCAGAAGAGGAGACTGAGCCAGGCTGGAGGTTCAAGGGGGTGTTTCCAGGGGAAGAATCTTTAATATTATTCCGACTCTCATAAAGGTAAGGAAATCTTCTCTGATGAGTTTAGGGTTAGAAGTATCAGACTGATAGATCCTGAGCAGGAGATTCCGGTTCCTAACACTCCCTTAGGGAAGACATTATTACCATTGCTTGACAGATAAGGAAACAGAGATACATGCATGATACTCAATGTCAGCTGAGTTAGATGGACTGATTTCTGTCTCCAAAGCCATACTCTCTCATAGAGAAAGCAGATTTGCATTTTAGATATTTTCAGGTAGAGAAAGGTAAGAGAGAACTGGGTTGAGATGGAAAGACAGTTGGGTGTATGTATCTGGTACTTAAAATAAAGCTCCTGGCTGAAGGGAGACGTTTTGAAGTCACCTTCATAGAAGTCAAGTTCAAATAGACAGGTATTAATTGGGTATCTTTGTGCCAGGCTCTGTAAAGATGTGATATAAGTATAAAGATAAGATCTAATCTCTGCTGGTGAAAAGTGACTAGTCGGGAGTTCTTAACTTGAGGTTCATGGAGTGCCCATGTTGGGTAATAGACTCCAGAAGTTTTGTGCATAAAAATGCTTCTGTGTATGCATTTATCTTGGGTGAGATGATTTCATCAGATCCTCAAAGAGATCCAAGATCCAAAAGAAATTAAGGACCACAGATTTAAGACGTGACAGTGTGAAAAATAATAATATATGTTTCTTGTTCATGCATTGTAATAGATTACAAAAAATTGCACATATACTTGTGAGTTGTTTGTGCCATCTTGCATGAAAATGAATGTCAAATATTAAAGAGCAAAATCTGTGACTTCAGCAAGTTTACTGAAGGGGCACCGTTATCATCTTGATGGCTTCTCAAAGACATACTCTTACAGTTTTGTTCAACCTGGAAGTTAAAACAGTGAATTATAAATCCTCTTTGGCAAAGCAGTAGAGAAGAGGCAAATGAAACAGAGAACTGAAACAGAGCTACATAGAAATGATGGGAAAATAGACAATTCCATAAAGAAAGGAATGGAAATTTTACAGAGCAGAATGAAGGACAGAAAAAATTGTTCTTGGATATAAAATTAAAACTTTAAACTTAAAAATAAGATCTTTTAGCAATTGCAAATTAAGGGAATAAGAATTATATTTTTTGAGTATGAATTGTTCAAATGGAGTAAACAATAATTGAGTATGTCTTATGTGTCAGGCACTA
The DNA here is from genome assembly GCF_963924675.1 of Phocoena phocoena. NCBI lineage: Eukaryota > Metazoa > Chordata > Mammalia > Artiodactyla > Phocoenidae > Phocoena > Phocoena phocoena. The sequence goes on along the minus strand of NC_089220.1, from coordinate 135,999,903 downwards.
CTGTTAGCAGTTTACATGGATTTCTCTCTCTTTTTTTTTTTTGGTCGTGCCACACGGCTTGTGGGATCTTAGTTCCCAGACCAGAGGTTGAACCTGGGCACAGAGTCCTAACCACTGGACCGCCAGGGAATTCCCATGGATTTTTCTCTTTAAATCCTCACAGCTACACTTGAAAATAAGAACTTAATTTGTTTCAAGATTCTCCGAGAGTACACTGAGGCACAGATGGTTTAAAGAGCATGCCCAAAGTTACCCAGCTAGGAGGTGAAACAACTAGGATTTGTACCCAGAATGATGACTCTAGAGCCTACATTTGCTCTACCACATCCTCGTACTGCAAGCCCTAGAACAAAAATGGCACAGAGCGAAGCAGCATCTATCCATGAATGATCGAGATCAGCAGTCCCCAACCTTTTCGGCATTAGGGACTGGTTTCATGGAAGACAATTTTTCCACGGACCGGGGTTGGGGGGGCAAGCGGATAGTTCAGGCGGTAATGTGAGCGATGGGGAGAGGCAGATGAAGCTTTGCTCACTCATCCACCACTCACCTCCTGCTGTGCGGCCTGGTTCCTAACAGGCCACAGATCAGTACTGGTCCGAGGCCCTGGGGTTGGCCACCCCTGATCTAGATGATACCAGAATCTAAGGGCATAGAGCATCCTCAAAGCTGTCATGACTCAAAGTGTAGTCTGTGGGCCTGTAGCATCAGCATCACCTGAAGTTTGTTAGGTCTCACCCCAGACCCACTGAATTCAAATCTGCATTTTAACAAAATTCCCAGCCATCTTTGGGCACAGCTTGAGGAGCACTACTCAAAGCCATATCTGAATAAGAAGAGGCATTAACAAACTCTTTCTGTCAAGAGCCAGTTAGTAAATATTTGAAGCTTTGAGGGCAATAAAGTCTCTGTTAAAACTCTTCAGCTCTGCTATTGCAGGGCAAAAGCAAGCACAGACAGTATCTAAACAAACGGGTATGGCTATGTTCCAATAAAACTGGATTTATGAACACTAAAATTTAAGCTTCATATAATTTTCACATATCACAAAATATTCTTCTTATTCCAATTGTTTTCAACCCTGTAAAAAATGTAAAAACTATTCTCAGCTTGTGGGCTACACAAAACCAAATTATGGGTCAGATTTGGCCCTTGAACCAGAGTTCATCAGCCCTACACAATAAAACTGTATGTTACATGATAAACTGTATTTAGCTTTCATTCTATATGCAGATTCATTCATACAAAATTGATTCTGACTCTGTCTGTACATTGACTCTGTCTCTGAATTCTTTAGAGAATTCAATAACCCCTTCAGGTAGCTTTCTAGAGCACAAATGACATAAACCAAGAATTGCAGAGAGATTCCTTTATCCAGAACATACAGGTAAGTAGATCTTCCCAAGGGATCCTGTACCTCATCTACTTTTTTCTAGGTGAGTCACTTGTTATTTTTGCTCTGTGATGGAGAAGAGAGGGTAATCTCTACCTTGCTACTGCCTAGCCTTCTTCCTTAGTGGCTAAAGCATCCTTTCTCCTAAAACCCTTCACCAACCCCAACCAAAAGCCTATCCAAACTTCAAAACTACTAAAGGAAATCAAACAATACAGACAGATAGTAGAATTTGGATGAGGGAATGGTTTCCAAGGTTTAAGCACGGCATCACTTTCTTCCCTCGAAATCTGTCCTCCTGCGTTCTTGTTAATTTGTCACCAGAAAAGATAGCCTTTTCTAGTGCTTCCAGATTAAAGGTGCAATTTCCTAGAGTCTATTCGTCATTAAACAGACATGCACACAGTGGACAGAAACTACAGATGCTCCATAGTTTCTGTTATAACAAAGTTTAAATCTTCAGCATGGTGTGGTGGAAAGATTTTAAATCTTAGACCCAAACAGACGTGGACCCGAGCCCTTCTTTCTCACTTATTAACTGTTACCTTGGCAAATATAACCAAGCTTATCAATTCTAATATTCTATTCTATAAATGGTGACATAGTGCTATCCCCTCTTTTTCTTATGTTATCTGTCGTGTGTAAATATCAAAGGAGAACACACTGAGAAGCCACATTTAGTCATTAAAACCCTGCTTAAACAGTGTCTAATGTCTTTCCACTGCCCTTAAAATAAAACCCAAACCCCTTCCCATGACCCATAAGCTACTGCATGGCAGCCCTTGCCTCCCACTCCAACCTCCGATCATGCCCTTTTCCCTTTCGCCTGCTGTAGTGTGTACTGTGGTACTTCACCCAGATCCCCCTTTCAGCACTGAGGCCGTCATGCCCCCAGATGATGGGAGTCTTGATGGCTGACAGCTCTTAGTTGAGTTCTTCTCTGAGAATTATTTTCCACCCAAAACATCAACCCTATTCAAGGACGTTTCTCTTTTTTGGGAGCAACTTACAAGATCTGTCCATGCGGGAGTATAAAGGTTTGCTCCGCTAGCCTCAGGGCTCTGAAGAGTATCTCAGCTGCAGAACAATCTAAGGGACTAGCTGAGGTCTCTGTTGCTACTGTCTCAGAGTTCATTCCACTCCTCCCTTTGTCCATTCCTACTGTCTTTACTCCCCCACAGCATGTTGATTCTGAGCACATTCACCAGTAAACTTCCTGCCCACAAAGCTCTGTCGCACAGTCCGCTTCTCGGGGAACCCAACCTAAGATACCTGCTGCTTGAAGACCACTCTTGTCTTCTTTAGTTCTTCAAACACGCTGCATTCTCTTCCCACCTCAGGGCCTCTGAACATGCTGTTCTATGAAATGGGACCGCACATGCTTGCCCTGCCTCCTCATGCTCCACGTCAGTTCACATATCCCCTCCTGGGAGAGAAGTTATTCTCCATCAGAAATCATTGCTATTAACCTCAGAACACATTTTATTTTGCATGAAGACTATGTCTGCTTTTTTCACCACTATATCCTCAATTCATAGCAAAGTCCCTGGCATTTAGTAAACATTTGTTCGATACCTGGACCTAAACACATTAAAAACAATGTATCATGAAATGCTGAACTGAAATCTCAATTTTCTAGAATAGTATTATTTTCTTGTCCTTGTCCTGTACATGTTGTCATCAGGCCCAGCCAAGAGTTTGGCAGGATCATCAATATATTAGCCAATACCTCACTCAGTACGCTTTGACTGTAGTACTTGGCACAGTTCAGTTTGCCTGTTACTCTGCACGTGGCCTCACCTGTGCTCTGCTCTGCTCTTTTCTAGGAGCTCTCAGAACATCCCTGAGGTTCCAAGTTAGTTGCCCAAGAGCTTTACAAGCCATAAGCAGGTGGAAACTCATGAACACAGTGGTTCTAAGGAAGGTGTGAGGGTGTGGAGAAAGGAAGGTAGATTAGAACAATCTAGGAAACTTTTCAAACTTTTTCAGTTACCTCCAGTGATTCTTATCTGGTCTCATGGAAAGCTTTGAAAATGTTCTCAGAGCAACTTTATAGCATACATTTTGATTGAGTACCACAGTCATAGAGTCTGGAGGAAATAGACCCTAAAAGAGGGGAGAAAAGTTTTGGAAGTTCTTGACAAGATATGGAATAAATTGATAACAGGCTGTCCTTTCAATGCATCTCCTACTCAGGCAATAGCATATCAGTGTGCCATGGGGAGTGATCTTGCTGGGAAATGCAGAAGCAAACCAGTTTCTATCTTAACTTGCCCATGCCTCCTTAAGAATAAATTTGGGAGGGCTTCCCTGGTGGCGCAGTGGTTGAGAGTCTGCCTGCCAATGCAGGGGACACGGGTTCGTGCCCCGGTCCGGGAGGATCCCAAATGCCGCGCGCGGAGCAGCTGGGCCCATGAAAATGATCCCTCGCATTTTCAATTTGGGAAAATATTGTTTCCTTACTTTTGCCTAATCAAAAAGTGGCATGGGCATCATCAGATACATGTTAACAAGAACTTCTGTACAGATGAAAACGAATCATTCCTCTCCTCTGTGGTTCTTTCCACCTGGGACTCCCCTGGAAGTTACACAGGGGCTGGTTCTACACCGTCCATCTCCTCTCTCATCTCACCTCACGATTTCTGCCCAAATTCTGTGCACTCTTTCAATTACAGGTTCTCAGTTACACTTGCTACTTGCTGGAAGGGACAGAACGTGTGTTTCCTCTCTTGGCAGCTGTTCAAGCCAGATGTTACACTGGCAGGCTGCGATTGGCTGGCAGATAAAGGAGAATGGCTCTTCATGGATAGATAAGTGGAAAGATGTAAATAAACCCATTTCAGCACTGAATCAGCAGGTTCTCGTTAACCTGATTGGAAATGTCCTTCAAATTTCCACTGGAAAACAAGGAGGACATTTTCACGAGATTGTTTAGCTGAATCCCGACTGCTCCCTCTCTGGCTAAGATAGCAAGAAGCTTCATTTGGAGACATCATCACAGGATTCAAGATGAGCTGGGATTCACTGAAGCTGCATCTGCATTGGTAAGCAATAATTGTAGGGATGCAGAAGTTTGTTTATTTTCACAGCTACATGTTTGTATATGGAAAACCAGTGAAACTTTTCTGTAATCACTTATGAGAGGCACTTGAACCATTCCATCTGCCCAAATCTTTCCATTGTGTTTCTCAGTCAGTGACAACAGACAGTGATTAAGGCAGAATTACTCAGCCACCAACTTTTCCCCGTGCCTTCTTGGGGCAAACGTGAAACAGGAAACAAATTTTGGCTTGGCTGCTGAAGTTTTGTGGAACGGTTAAGACTATTTCAAATAAGATGATTGATTAAAAAAAACTCTGGTCAAGGTGGACTGTTATTAGACCTAGTGCAGATGTCCTGGGTCACAAGAACTGGCCCATATGACACAAGGGTCAAAAAATATGCCATAGATAAAACAAAACTCTTTTCCCCTTTTTCTTCTTCTCATATTACAGAGGTAATAAAAATCCGTGAAGTTTCTTTGCACTGTTACCCAATATAAAACACAAAGGGTCCAGCCTGGATTTTAGTGTAGTCTGTTTCCATTATAAATACCAAGAGTCACCAGATGAAATAGGAGGGGGAAGAAGCAGTTCATTCAGAATAGATTATGGGGAATCATTAATTTTTTTAATCCAATGTAGAGTTAATCCTTCTAAGGAATTAGACATTTATTGTGCCCTGGACTGATACCTGCAGCTACACTCCTGGGGATAAAACATGGCAGAGACCATCACTCTCCATAACTCTGGGCAGGAGTTGATAATAATAATAATTAATAACTACTTGTGTTCTCTAGCTCCCTTCAACTGGGATCCCAGAATATTTTTACTAACACAAATTCATTAAGCTTCAAACCACACCTGGGCATTCAGAAAGTGCTTGAAGGTTAGCTCTGTTATTATTTTATATTCATATTGCATCTTTCCTCCAAGGAGCTCAAAAGGATTATAAATATATTACCAAAGTAGGTTAACTCATCACAGTTATGGGTCAGGAATACATCTCTTCTTTCTTGTTAGCACAGGAGTTCCTACACTGTGAAAGGTGGGTAAGACTGAAATCAACACTGCAGACTCTTGGACGTATCTCTAGCAGCATCTAACCGTTACTTTTTCTATTCAATGTTTAACCTCTCTAGAAGTAAACGTGACTTTCCTTCATTCCACTTCTCAACTATATTAAATGAGTCATTCCAGTGTAATGCAGTAAAGTTTTGAAGCAGAAAATATCTATCTGAGATGCCAAATGGGGATTTCAGTAGAGTGGATGGTGAACCAGATGACACTGAATTTCAATCTGCAGACGGTCCCCAACTTAACAATGGTTCATCTTATGATTCTTTGACTTTATGGTGGTGTGAAAGCACTGCACATTCAATAGAAAGGGTATTTCACATTTCAGATTGTATTTTCCTGAGCTAGAGATAGGCAGTACAGTACTCTCTCTTGAGGCTGGGCAGCGGCAATGAGCCACAGCTCCTGGTCAGCCAGGCAATCACGAGGGTAAAAACTGATACACTTACAACCATGCTGTACCCATACAACTATGCTGTTTTTCAGTAGAGTATTCAATAAGTTACATGAGATATTCAACATTTTATTACAAAATAGCCTTTGTGCTAGAGGATTTTGCCCAACTGTGGGCTAATGTAAGTGTTCTGAGCACTTTCAAGGTAGGTTAGGCTAAGCTATGATGTTAACTAGGGGTATTAAGTGCACTTTCTACTAAACGATATTTTCAACTAAGATGTGTTTATCAGGATGAATCATAAGATTTGTAGTTCTAAGATGATGGTTTGGCAGAATCTGCAGAAAATATTATAATATGAAAACAGGTAATCTGCTGGACATTCATTGCATATGATAACACAAGTTCTCTATGTTCTAGGGTGCAGAGATATGACTTAATAAGAGAACCAAGAAAGTCCTACACATGGATGTCTACATATTCAGAAGAGGGCAGTAGTAAGAGCATGGTATCTGGAAAAAAACCAATGTAAGTTTTATTCCCAGTGCTATAATTTACAGACTGTGTGATCTTGGGCAAGGCACATGACCTTACTAGACTTTGGCTTCCTTATCCATAAATGTGGCTTAAAATACGTACCTGAATTGTTATGGAGAGTCAATCAATGGCTCAAAATGCATCTAGCACATAATAAGTCCTTGATAAATGATGGTTATTGTTATTGTTACGAAACCATCAAGAAGTTCTCTAAATGTGTCAAAGGACCAAGATAAGAGAATGGCTTTTTCTTTCTTCCTCTGTCCTTCAGCTGTAATGTTCAAATTGCATTTCACCAAAAAATATTATACTCTTTTTTCTTCCTCTTCATCTTTCATAATATGGACTTTGGACTGATAAATCCTACCCACTGAAAACAGTCTCCAGCACTTAATGACAGGAAAAAAAAAAAAAAAAGCAGGAATACCCAGAGAGTACTTTTGCCGTTACAATAAGTTTCAAAGTTGGTCAAAGTCCTTCACATTCTTTCTAGGCTCCAACTAGATTGCTGACCATTACTTAAATATTCCTAGCCTTTTATGACCTTTGTTCCTGCTATTCTTATGGCCTTCTAATCTCCATCCTTTAAAATCCTGTTTTGCCTTGGTGCTCACCTCCATGTCATATAGTCCAAGAAAACTTGACTTCCATCTCCCCTTTTGCCTGCATCCATATAAGTGTATGTATCACCTTCTTCCTTGTCATATGTATGTGTATTCATTTATAAGTATGTGTAAGTTCTACCCCTCTGTGTGCTTTTTTTTTTTTTTTTTTTTTGTGGTACGCAGGCCTCTCACTGCTGTGGTCTCTCCCGTTGCGGAGCACAGGCTCCAGACACGCAGGCTCAGCGGCCATGGCTCACGGGCCCAGCCACTCTGCAGCATGTGGGATCTTCCCGGACCGGGGCACGAACCCGTGTCCCCTGCATTGGCAGGCACACTCTCAACCACTGCGCCACCAGGGAAGCCCTCTATGTGCTTTTTAAATGAATTATATCTCATTCGTCTTTGCATAGTACCAGACACAACAAAAGTCTCATGCTCATAATGGATGCTTAATGGATGTTTGTTTAACAGAATTTCATGGAATCATTTCTGCCACGAGTTCTTTTAATGAGATTTTTCTTTACAAATGTCCATTAGCCTGATAAAGATGACCACCAACCTGAACTCTGACATAAGCACTCAAAGAGGAAAACAACTTTGTATGTTGGCAACACACGACCTTCCTCATGACATTCAGAACAGACTCAGGACGTGGGCACCCTCACACACTTCAAGTAAAAGTATAAGTTGGGACACTTCTCCAAGAGCAATTTGCCACAACTTAGTACAAGCGAGAAAAATGGTAAGATGCTTGACCCGGTAGTTCCCATATGGGAATTAATCCTTAGGTAATAATTAATGGTATGGTAAAGATTGACAACAACAGCATTCGTGGAACTAACTGAAATTCCAGTGACAGCATAGTGGTCAAATAAATTATTTTCCATCTTTGGAACAAAATATTTACAATCGGGTTATTAAAAATGATGTCTCAGAAGAACAGTTTTGGCATGAGGAAAAGAAACAGAGTAACACAAAGTGTGTACTACATAATCGTTTTTCTAAAAAAAAAAAAAATGCAGGGAAGCTAATATATATATTATATTGCAATATTACAATATACAATATTATATGTATATATTCACTTCCTTACTTTTTATATATGTGGAAACATATATGTAAATATATATGCATATGTGTATTACATACACATACAAAATGATGACAGTTTATTCACCAAAATATTAACAGTGGTTATTGCACAGAAGTGAAACTATAGGCACTCAGGTTTTCTTTTTTACTTAATTTTTATTTATTGAAAATCAAAGCTAAGGGAAAGAGAGACAGAAATTCACCTAAGCACCAAGCACCAAACAAGAAGGCTTTGCCTGGATCCTTAGAATGGCCCTGTGAGGTGGCTTCATTATGCCCATCACATTCAGTCCTTCCTTGATGTCTTTCAAGCTGGGTCAAGGGTCCCTTTTCTGGGGTCCTAGAGCTAACTCCCAGGGCACAAATCCATCTTTGTGCATATAAAAATTTCAGGTGAAACCTAAATGCTACCCTATCAGGGGATAATACAAAGGACTTTGTAAAGTCATTACAATGATATTTTAAAGTAATATTTCATATCATGGTGAAATACTAGATGTAGTGTTAAAGTAGGAACACTATTCAAATCTTCATAAAAGTACAACTATTTATAAAATGGGTGGAGGTAAATCTATTAAAATGTTAACTGTGATTAATCCCTTTGTGTTGGGAGAATGGGTTACTTTTATTTTTGCCCATCTATATTTTCTAAATGTTCTCCAATTAGCATTTTCTCCCATTACAATATGTATAATCAGATAAAAGAAAATTTCACAAACACATACTGTAATAGCTGATTTCTCTTCATTAGATGTAACATTTTTTAATGTTAGGAAACATCTCCACTCACCACAATGTCTACCACAGTGGCTAGAGCACAGGAGGAAGTCAGTATGTATTTACTGAATAGATTACTGAGTACATGATGAATGAATAAATGAATATATCAGTGAACCAACCAATCAGATATCAGAGAATATCTTTGCCCAATGCCATACAACCTAATAAGTAGTAAGAGAACTTACACCTTGACCAGTCTTTTAAATCTGCCTCCCTGATATAAATCCTAGTCACCTGTATTCATCTTCTGTGGCTGCCATAAAAAATTACTACAAACTTGGTTACTTAAAACAATAGAAATTTATTTTCTCACAGTTCTGGAGGCCACAATGTCAAAATCAAGTTGGGCAGAGCTGTGTTCCTTCTCGGAGTTCTGGGGGAGAATCCGTCCTTGCCTCTTCCAGTTTCTGGTGACTCCTGGCATTCCTTGAGATCATAATCCAATATGATCTCATCTCCAGATCCTTAATCATATCTACAAAGACCCTCTTTCCAAACAGTCATGGGCTCTTAAGGTTAAGACGTACACAGATCTCTTTTGGCGGGTCTCCATTCAACACTATATATCACCCTTAAAATGCTCCCCAGTTTTCCTCTGTGTTCCACTTTTTAAAATAGAAGCAGTGGGATGCCCTTAAGACGGCAAAGTTTACACAGAGAAGCCACCAGCACTGTAACCCTTCTGTCCTCATCAAGGATTGGAAACATGATTTAAAAATATCAATCACAATCCACTCTGCCTTCCCCGCTTCATTTAGGCAAATTAGATTCAAGGAGGGGAGACCAAAAATTCTGTTCTCATTCAGTCTCAAGATTGATAATTCATCTTTCCTAATTCCCCCATGCCCTTCTCACATCTATTGAACACAACATTCTTTTAATAACCATGATCACTGAATTATTAGCTAAGGAATTTGCAAACCCTGCTCATTATTCCTTGGTGATGAAGGGAACAGCCATAAACATGAACATGCAATTTAGAAGAAGTAAGTACAAGAGTCTTACTAGTAAGAGTTTCAGCCCAATTCAGAATGGAAGCTTCCATCAGAATGGAAGCTGTGCTACTAAAGGGCCTGCAAAGGCTGCTAATGAGATGGTTTAAAACTTTTTACCGGACACATGAAATGATTCTCTCCTTAGTGGAGAAAAAACAAGCAAACCCACAGTGATGTCCATATAGATGTTTTCAAGCCCCTCTGTGGAAAGTGACCTGCCCCTGAAATTAACCTGAACCAAAGCAGGGAGGCCAGCTGCCCGGAGTGCAGATTCTGGCAGTGAATCTGAGAAACTACACCGTCTGCTTAACTGTGTTCCTTATTCTCTAGAGGAACTCAGCAATTTGAGCTTCAGAATGCCAAAATTTTTGCAATGAACAGAGTTTCTAGATTTCCATTCTAAAAGCCAGACCTAGCACAGCTTGTGCAAAGGTTCAATTTAAGACCAGCTGGAAAAAGGTGGCTAAGGCCCTGAATGCTGTGTCTAATGCTTTCTTCCCACACAGTCAGTGAAGAAATTCACAAGCAGTTTTTATCAAAGTATTTGTAGGTAGCAAGTTCCCTGCCAGTCCCCATACTCTCATGATATACTTGTGTCTGGCAGTAGGGATACAGTGATTTAAGTCACATCTTTACCCTCAAGAGTTTACAGTCTAGGGGTGGTGGTGGGGGTAGAGAAATCCTAGCAAAAAAAAAAAAAAAAATCAAGGAATGTTCATGAAAGTGGTATAAACAAGTGGAAATGATACGATAGGGAAACAAGTCATGAAGTCTCCCTACAGGAGTCAGAAAAGATCTTAAAAAAGAGGAAAAGCTTGAGCTGAAACTTGAAGGCTTGGCAGAATCAATGATGATATTAAGAATGTCACCATTTATTGATCATCTATCATGCACCGGACACACTGCACTCCACACAATGCATGATTATCTCAACTCATCCACACAACCACCCAACAAAAGAGTCTCAGAGTGGTCATATAGTTAGAAAATGGTAGAAGTTGAACCCAGATCTGTCTGACCCTTCATTGTATATTCTCAACTCCTATGTGGCACTGCCTTTTGAAATAGATGCTGGCAATAAGGGCTACCTATATCTATTTCTCAACTGATGGAGCAACTCAGACTTTGCAGGCAATTGACTAAAGAAAAGGAATCCCAGACGGGAAAGACTGTGTATGGGCTGAGTGAGGCAGGGAGGGACTGGATGGGAGATTTCAAGCAGTGGATGCTGCAATCGTTTGATTACTATGAAACAACTTTGCCCCTAGGAGCGCGTGAGAAATAATCATTCACAGTGAGTGAGCTACCCGGAAGTGCAGCCATGGGAATTTCAGTAATAAAGAGAGATGAAAACTCCTGCAAAGGGAAGGGAAAGAAAAACTGGGGCACTAAAGATTTAAAGAAGGCTTTGAAAACAATGTTAATAAATATTAAGTACACTGTGGGGGAGGGATTGTGTTTAATATATGCCCCATATATTTTATGTTTATATACACATATAGACACACATGTATGCACGAATGGTTATGGGACGTAAATATTAAATTAAAAAATCATATGGCACTTATATATACATTAAATAGTGTTTTCAACATTTATATATTGATGCGATACTCCTGTGAAATCCTAAATAAAAAATCTGTGAGGATTAATGAAATCTTAAAACAAATCTGCCTGACGTGTGTGCTCCAGGGAGACAAGTACTATATAAATACTGGATACTGTAACAAGTTCTTCTCAGATGGGGCTTGGGGATGAGTGTGGCTAGGCATAAACAGGGTGCATTGAAAATTCTTCTCTCCTAGAAGAGAGTTTGGGTGAGCAAGATGCTACTTTGGTTGATTCCTTTAGAAGCTTCTACCGTTAAAGCAAAGTTCGTTAAAAACCCATTTCCAGTCCCTCTGTGGGCCAGTGCAAGGGTCGCAATTCTTCCTAGAGCAGTGGGTTTCTACTCTGGAGACATATTAAAGGTACCTGCGTCCTTAAAAAGGGCAGGGGTATGATCTGTAAGGCTCTCCTGGGGAACCCCATTTCAGGCTGAGGTCCTCTGACCTAGAATACATTTACCTAGCACACTAATCCAAAAACAAACAAACAAGAAAATAAGATCATATCATCCTTTAACCTCTTGGGCTGGAAATGTTTTTTGGGGGCACTAAACCACCAAATCTCTCACAGGGTCACAATGACAGAGATAAAACTTAGGGTTAGTAGCAGAAATAGCAAATGGCTGTGACAGAAGAGGCAGGATGGTGGTTAGACGAGAGCCCGAGAAGATGCTGGGAGCCCCATGAAGGCAGAGCTGAGCTAAAGTCAGTGATGCAGAACCAGCAGTAAGGACCCAGGAAATCCGGGGGAAGTGTCAAGGAAAAGTTGGGTAGGGTAGTACAATTAATTCTGCTGGCCTACATCTTCCTTCCCTCAGCAGATTATCTCAAACTTCTCTAATAGTAAGGATCTGTTAGGATATTTGTTAATTCCCAAACAACATCTCAGACCCTCTGAATCCCAGTCTCCAAGGGAGATACCTGGGAAGCTCTGTTCAAAAGCACCCATTTATGGTTTTTAATGCACAATTTGTCCACTTATGTCTAAGGAGCTGCAACTGATACCCAAGACAAGGAGACCAAGTTGAACTGAGAGTCCAGAATACTCCTGTATCTCTGAGTCACTCGGGCCTGACCTTGACACAAAAATAGTCCACCTTTTGAGTTCTTTCCTCTACCTTCTGCAGAAGCAAGAATCTTTTGTCATCAATTTATGCTCAAGCCTTGATTCTAAATTCTTTCATTTTGAAATCCTCTGGGGTTTCAAACATGTAGCAAGTCACTAGGCAATGTAGCTATGTAAGCTGATTCCAATATAAGGATTGCTTCCTAAGAAGATCAAAATTATATAATAACATCAAGGCTTAAATTGGGGCAAAATTTCATAGGATCTCAAATTTATATCCCCACGTCTGTCTTTCTTCTCACCCCAATTAAGTATAAGAACAAGAATTGAGAAATTTACTTTCAAGGTTTGATATAAGCATAGTGAATGAAGATTCCATTGCTACATACTTTCAGGCAAACTAAGACTACGGAGAGTAGGTCTTGGGGATAAATGAACACTTGTACCAACTGTAGCTTCTGTTTCCTTCATGTATTTGAGTGCATGCTCCCTGGTCAAAATGAAATGAGACCAGAGGAAAATCAGAAGAAGAGACGAAATGCAGTTACTATTCATCTTACCAAATTGGCAGCAAGCTCCAAAAAATGTGAACCTTCAATGAAAATAGTAATAATACGTCTGATCTTCTTGAGAACAGCTCCTCGAGGCGGGCGCTTTTACAGGGTGCCTATTATATTCATGTGATTATTGTATATATATAGGCTAAAAAGGCAAAGCTATGTACCAAAATAAATGAATACAACTCAGAAAGAAGTAGAAAGTTCCACGTTTTTGGAGTCAAACTATCATTTATGAGCAAGCATACTGAGGAGTAATAGTTCACTTAGGGATATGTATGAGAATTTACTAAGCTTTTAAGGCAAAACAAAAAACAGTTATAAGTTCATGATTAACTAATTCTGTAACATAATTAATTCATAAAGGTTTTAACTGAGCAGTGCTCAATGGGACTTTTTTTTTTTTTTTTTTGCAGTACGCGGGCCTCCGGATGCGCAGGCTCAGCGGCCATGGCCATGGCTCACGGGCCCAGCCGCTCCGCGGCATGTGGGATCTTCCTGAACCGGGGCACGAACCCACGTCCCCTGCATCGACAGGCGGACTCTCAACCACTGCGCCACCAGGGAAGCCCTCAATGGGACTCTGAGATGTCTATTTGCCTCCACCACAAATCAACTGTAATTTCCCATCTATTATCTTACCAACCTCATTTTCCTTATAATGCCGAACTATATATGATAGCCTACTATAAACCTAAAAATTCTCCCCAGGGTCTGCAAGCGAGGATAATCAACCTGCAACAGGAACTTAGTGCTGGTGTGCCCTAAGATGAGCTCTTAACCTCTCTCTGCTTCAACGTTCTCATTTCTTAAAAGGGACAATGAGACTATGGCTCACATACAATTACTGGGAGAAATAGAAAACTGATGCAAAATGAAAAGTTCAATGCCTGGCACATAAATGGAACTTACTACTATACAGCATAATATGGAATATTATATAGGACACAGTGTACTAATTATGACATTGTATTTCATGTACTAAAGGTAATTATAATTATTTTTATTTTGTACATCTACTTCTTAAAGTTTTAATTTTTTTAAAGAAACCCATCCTCTAAGTGTTGGGGAAAACTGGCTTGATCTTCAGACCAATGTTTCTTCAGACTGGTCTCTAGTCATACCAGTTGACTTCATTTCAGCCAGGCTGCTGAGCCTTGTTATTGGGTTGATTTAACTCATTTTTTAAAGTGGTAATATAAGGGGGCAGTCGATTTGCTTTCCAACAAGAAAAGCAGGACTATTTTTTCTACTATTTATCTCTCATTCTTTCCACTTCGATTCCATCGGTGTTCCCTTTACACCAGACTACTCATGTGACTGAAGGCACTGAAAGTTGAAAGAGACCAAGAACCCTACATGGACAAATCTGGGATCCCCACTCATCCCAGACCCAGAAAATCTCAGAGGAATTAGGAAAACTGATGATCATAGTACGTGTTTCTAACATTATCCTTTTTTCTACTCTACTGGCAGAAACTAAACTTTTATTTTGAACTTGATGAAAGAGGATGATTTATATAATCCTTTGACACCCTTTAAACCAACAAACCTGCATAATCCTGCACAATATGACTACCAGGCAGACATATCCTGCAGGTGGTCCCCGGAAGGCTTCTAATCTTGTTTGGTTTCAAAACTGGTTTTAAGTCTTTCTATAAGATTTGAAGTTTGAAGCATAGTAGAGATAATGTCCCCTAGACATGATACCCTAATCATACATTCCTGATTCTAGAATTCTCCTGAATGAGTTAAGACAAATCTTTATAATGATCCCTTTTATGTTGAGTATGCCCTGGGTGTCCTGTCCTCTTCAGAAAGTAAAGATTTCAGCTGTTGGAATTGTTCCCAGAAGGATCTTAAGTAAGGAGACTGCCACAAACCTGTTGAGTAACCCTCCTCTTCACCTGATAGAATCAAAAACCTAGCGTGTCAACTATAGCCCCATTACAAATAAGAAGCTCTCTGTGCACACCCACAAAAGATCGAAGTTTCTTGCATATCTAATAGATAAAATGATTATTCTGGTTTTTCGCCTATAAGGAAGAAGTTAATTTTATAATGGAAAAACTTAACAAAAATGTATTTATTTAAGTAACAATAAATAATAGAGATGGAGCTATAGAGAGATATTTCATTCTGTCCCGTTGCACAGCTACCCAGAAAAAAAAAAAAGTAATTTTGGCTTGGCTCCCTGACGAAAGGGATTTTGTCCACTTAGTTTATTAACTAGACAAAATATAGTGTGTGCTCTCTCTCTCTTTGTATATGTATTTAATAAATCAGTAATGAATAGCTAATAAATGTATCAGTCTGCAGAGTGCAGGCAGTCCTTTTTTGAGACGTTCAAATGTTGCCCGTACCACCTCAGTCAACACAATAGCAAAGGTTATAAAGACTGAACATTAAAGCATTTTAGATAGGCTCAGTTTTATAAAACCAATCAGGTAAAACTGACATCCATTTAATAATGTGACAATTCCTTTCTTAAACTGAAGCATCAAAACAGTCATGAAACAGATTAAATTTTATTTGCTCTAGAGGCATGGTTTATCACAGTTCTCTCCCTGAAACATCTTTTTTTTTTTGGCCATACCACGCAGCACGTGGGATCTTAGTTCCCCAACCAGGGATCGAACCCACGCCCCCTGCATTGAAAGTGTGGAGCCTTAACCACTGGACAGCCAGGGAAATCCAGCTCCCTGAAACATCTTAATCAAACTGTGGCTTTGACCAGACCTCCTCTGAACTTATTTTTATCCAGGACTCTTGTCCCAAATGTGAGATCCAGCCTACAGACATGGATGGCAAACTGAAGAATAAACCACTCAGCTCCTATGAGGGCTTCTCCTCTGAACACCACACTGGTAAGTTGCTCTGGAAGACACCATCACCATCACCTACTGTGCCCAGCACTGTACAGTCCTTGGAAAGAATGCTAACAAACGGCTGGGCATAAGCCCTTTCACCGTTCAGCTGAAGAGTCAAAATTCAGCCATCGCATGCCAGACTTGGCCAACAGATTTACAATAGCAGGAAAAAAAGACATTATAGATGGAATAAGCAGGATAGCTTTTTGGAGGAGTTAGCCCTTTGTGTTTTTTCAATTTAAGAACATTATCCAGATAAATATGTCATGAGTTACTAATGCTGAATTTATGCCCTGCCACTGTTTATTTGTTTGCTGTTGTTGTTGCTTTAATCTAAAGCATCAGTTTTCATCCTGAATAAGAAAAAAGTGAAATTTTCAACTGATTCACAGAAAACTGCATAACTTGCAGTCTGTTAATCTATGTGGTGAACTGACATGAATGACAATGATGTGAGAATATCACTGAAGGAACATTAATTGTCAGATATGTTTCGAGGAAAAATGCTGAGAACCATTGTTTTGGAGATGGATGGACAGATGGATGGATGAGAGAGTACAAGGTAATGATTATGAGATATCTGTATACAGACTATTTGGATTCATATCTTAGCTCTGCCACTTACTGCCTCTGTGACTGGGAAGCCCTCAGTTTTCTCATCTATAAAATGGAGATGATGATAATGATGATGATGGTGATGGTATATCTACCCCATAGAGTTTTGGTGAGAACTGAGTGATTAAACATGCTATACAGCACTTAAAATAACATGTGGTACCTTGTAAGCACTCAAAAAATGTTAGCTTTTCCTGTGATAGATAAAAAGAAAGCCAAATTCTACATTAAATCATATTGCTTATTTCTTGTATTTCTACAAAGCTTTAGCGTTTACAAAGACTGTTCACATATTTTAAATTGTTTGATCATCAGTACAGGCACATGACTCAGATATAAGATATAGATATAATAACAATTTTACATAAAAGCAACCAACTGGGAGGTAATATACCCTGTATTAAATCAAACTAACTTAATGGAAAAACAAATGCCAGAGACCTGGACTCAAAACCTGGCTTTGCCAATTAATTAACTCAGAGATTTTGGAAAAGTCACTTAACCTAACTTCAGTTTCCTTATCTATAAAAGGATGATAAAATGATGACATATTTATAACATTGTTATAAGGTTTGTCCTGTAATAAATATTTACGGTGTGCCTCTTATGCACCACGCACTGTGCTAAGAACTTGATACAAGGAGGTAAAGCACTACAAACGCCAGGCATTGCAAGCAGTCAACATATTTTAATCATGTTCATTGTCTTTATCATTAGTTGCTGTCCCTGAGATATCACAGGAAGAAGCTAGCAGAACCAGAGCTTGTTTTTTTATAATAACTTAATGAAGTGTTCTAAAGCTCTCCTAATGGGTAAATGGTCAGTAGAGTTTCAGGGAGGCAAGAGTTCTTTTTGGACAGAGGGTTTGGCAGGTGAAGGATGTGGATGAGAACAGACTTTAATCATGAGTTCATTTTGTTTTCATTTTATTCTGTTTTTCTTCTAAATCAACAAAATGCACCTATCTGAAGGGAACTGTTTGATGCATTTTCACAAGTGTATACACCCACATTAACACCACTTCAATCAAAATACAGAACACTTTCATCACCTAAAAATGTTCCCTCATACCTGTTTGCAGTCAGTAGTCCCACCACTGTCCCCAGGCAGCTATCAATTTACTTTATTTCACTTTAGATTAGTTTTGCCTGTTCATAATTTCATGAAGTAGAATCACACTGCATGTAGTCTTCTTGTGTCTGGATTCCTTCACTAAGCACATTTTTGAGATTCATCCATATTACAGTACATGTCATATTTTTTCCTTTGCATTGTTGAATATTATTCCACTGTATGGATATCTCAGTTTGCTTTTCCATTCATCTGTTGATAAACATTTGGATGATTTTCATTTGGGGCAATTATGACTAGAGCTACTATGAGCAATCATGTGCACATGTGTTCTCATTTCTCTCGGGTAAATTTCTATGAATGGGATTACTGAATCATAGAAGTGTGTTTTTTGATTTAAAGAAAGTTCAAAAATGTCTTCCAAAGTGGCACTCCCACCAGACGCCTAGGAGAGTCCAAACTGCTCTACATTCTTGCCCAAACTTGGGTTCACTTTTAATGGGCAGAATTGTTGGTGACAAGGCTGAAGGGATCTCCATGGGCACATACATAGGACTCTCAGATGCCCTCGGGATCCCTTCTCTGTGTGCGCCTGTAAGAGAATTTTTCTAAGGTTTTCCCCATAGACTCAAAAATCTCAAAGAGCCTTTACTACCAAGTGAAGAAAGCAAGCAAATGACACATAGATTGGAGGAAGAAAGAGGAAAAGAAGAAAGAGTGAGAAATAGACGATCCTAAAAAAAAGGCAAGTTGTAGCTATCAAGTAGCAATGTGGAGCAGAGGGTGGAAAGCAAAGCTCCACATTTGCAGAATTATTTTCATCAACAGTCTATTCACAAAACAATAAGATATAAAAAAAAATACTAGATAAGAGATCTTTTTCCAGTGGGTTCCACTGGGAGGTTTTTGTTGCCATTATTACTAGGTTTTGCTCAGACATCTAGGGCTTGGCTGTAGCTGCCAAGGGCTCTTCATTAGCTTGCCTCTAAGAATGTAAACACTGAAATCGGTTATTTTAGGGTCAGGCACTGGAAAAGATTCTAATAAAATAAATTGACCAGCTTCCCATGGATGAGAAAACTCTAAAACCTGACGGCTTTTTGCTGGTAACTGCAGCAGTAAATTCAGGCAATCCGGGATAAATGTCAGACTGCTTTCTGGGATAAAATGCCTCTATCAAGCTACCAAAATATCATTAAGAGGGGTATGGAATTGCTGCAGGGAGAAACGCTCAGGCCTTCTCCTCTCCCGATCTCCTTAAAGCGATGCCAGACGTGATGGATTTTGTATTATGAATACCATTCTTCCCGTACTGGATTTGAAGATTCAGGAACATGCATCTGTATTTAATTTAGGTGTCTGTCTGTTGATGTGGAAAGGACAATATGAATGGCTGGTGGGAACATTTGTCTATATTCGATCACACTGAGCACAGTCATTTTACATACTTTGTGCTCCCTTATGTCTTTCCATGTCTTTAGCACATATTCATTTATTTAACAAATAGTAATTGAGCGCCTAGGTGCCCCTTCCAGAAGTTGGTGATAGAGAGTGGCCAAGACAAAGTCCCTATCCTCATGGAACTACCATATGGAGGGGAAGACACGTAATAAACCCACCACTGAACATGTATTATGTCAGATGATGCTAAGGGCTGTAGAAACAATTGAGAAGGATAAGGCAGAGAGAGAGAGGGCCGTGCGGGTCATGCATCACGACAGCAATTGGTCAGGGAAGCCCTAATAAGATGACATTTGAGTGAAAACATTTGAGCAGAAGAAGCTATGTAGATATTAGGGGGAAGAGCATTCCAGGCAAAGGGAACAGTCAGTACACCTTGGCCAGCCCAGAGACCTGTAAGATTTTTAGCATGATGGGTGTATAGGGTGGGGATGGAGAGTAAGGGAGAATTCCAGGAATGGCAGGATATGAGTCTGGAGATTATGCTCAGATCATTCCTAAGAAATCTAATGAATCTAGATGATGTGTTCAGGAAAGCTACCCTGGCTGGAACAGTGCTTCTCCACCAATAGACAGAGGCCATCTTCAGGATAAGAGAGCAAATTCATTGAAAGGTTAGTCCAGATAGAGATTTCTAAGTGATAAAATCATAAATATTAGTAAGACACAGATTTTGTAGGGCGTTGGATGTCAGGCAGAGGAGTTCAAACTTTGTAAAGTGAGGATTAGAAGTCGCTGAAGGTTTCAATATATGGTAAAAGTGTTTAATCTTATAGACATGTGCAAAACGTATTAAAATTGGGAGAGAGCAGAAGTAGTTAGGAAACTATATTAGAACAGAGACCAAAGCCTAGAGACAATGGGAAACATGAAAGACATTAAGAAGGCAATATTTGGTAAGTAATGGAAGATGAAGAGGAGACATGAATTATTCTGCCTCTACCACTGCATCTGGATCCTCCTTTGGAGGAATTACTTCTACTGCCTGGTATGCAATCTTAATACAATTCTTAAAATTCCAAGCCCTCCCTGGCCAAAGGTTGAGAGATAACCACATGTGTGACCAAGGATTAACTAATTAAAGATTCAGAAACCTAGGAAGGCTGTTTTTCAAGGGATTTTGGTAAAGGGAAAGTCTAATGTAATTTCAATTCAACAAGTATTTTTTAAAAGCAAGACACCAAAAAAGTGCTAAGAAAGTCAAACATTCCAAAAGTTTAGTGGGCAGGAAAGAAAGCATCCAACCAGTTGAGTTATAGTATAGAAACACAATCTCAAAACAGGTAAAAAATAGTCAGTGATGAGCCTCTAGATAGTCAATTACTAATAGCTATGACTAGTCTGTGCATATAGGTACATGTGTGTAAATGAATATTTTCAAAGAAATGATGGCTATTCATTAAAACATGTCCTAGAGATCTTATTATTTTCTGACAAGTCCCAGGTGAAAAATACCAATTTGAATTTACAAATATATGGGACATTATGAGGATAGTGCAATAAGAATATCTATTGATTAATCAGTAACTACTTAATTAAATTATTAATAATAATAGCTATGGTTTAAAGTACATTTCCATGTCCAGGTACTGAGCTGGGGAATTTGTGTGCAGTATCTTCTTTAAACCTAACTTGTGAGGTGGACATCACCTTCATTTTATAGCTGAGGCTCAAAAAGGTGACATAATGTCCCAAAGTCACAGTTAGTACATAGCTGAACTGAAATTTGAACGCAGGTGCCCCAACCCAAAATCTATCATTTTAATTCTATTCTAAAATAATTGTAATCAAAAAGTTAAGTTTTCTATAAGCAAGGAGTCACCCTCCAGTCTTAATAAAAGGACAAATAATGTTTAAAATGTTTGTGTAATCTAGGAGACAAGAAACATGTGGCCCCAAACATTTCATTCCAGAACAAACAACCGAAAAAAAATCAAATCCAGTTCCATTTTTCAAAGGTTTCTCTCCTTAAATATGTGACTTCACCACAGAATCATCCAAGGAGCTTTGTAAAAGTACACGTGACTCAACCCCATCCCTAGACATTCACATGCATTGGGTCTAGGATAGAGATTTAACAAAAAGGAAAAATTGTGTAGTTAAAAAAAAAAAATCAGCACACCAGTTAGAATGGGCATCCTCAGAAAATCTACAAACAAGAAATGCTGGAAAGGGTGTGGAGAAAAGGGAACCGTCTCGCACTGTTGGTGTGAATGTAAATTGATACAGCCACTATGGAGAACAGTATGGAGGTTCCTTAAAAAACGAAAAATAGAACTACCATATTACCCAGCAATCCAACTACTGGGCATATACCCCGAGAAAACCATAATTCGAAAAGACATATGCACCCCAATGTTCATTGCAGCACTATTTACAAAAGCCAGGTTGTGGAGGCAACGTAAAGGCCCATCAACAGATGAATGGGTAAAGAAGATGTGGTACATATATACAATGGAGTATTACTCAGCCATAAAAAGGAACGAAATTGGGTCATTTGTAGAGATGTGGATGGACCTAGAGACTGTCATACTGAGTGAAGTAAGTCAGAAAGAGAAAAACAAATATCGTATATTAACGCATATATGTGGAACCTAGAAAAATGGTATAGATGAACCGGTTTGCAGGGCAGAAATAGAGAAACAGATGTAGAGAACAAATGTATGGACACCAAGGGGGGAAAGTGGTGGGGGGTGTGGTGGTGGTGGGATGAATTGGGAGATTGTGATTGACATACACACACTAATATGTATAAAATGGATAACTAATAAGAATCTGCTGTAAAAAAAAATAAATAAAATTCAAAAAAAAAATCAGGGAGACTCTCCTGGACAAAGATGAGCACTGATAACTTAAACATACAACAGTCAAATCCATCATGAAAATGGGCCCCAGGTATCAGGAGGTGGCTGAACCGAGTGGCTGTCATGCCACAATCCATTTGTCTAGCCATGGAAAAGAGCTGACTTTGATCAGGCCAAAGTTCATGGAGTCAGAGGTGCACTAGGGACCCACGGCCATAGTATTTGTGAGCTGCTGGGTTAAGATGACATTGAGGATCACAGATAGGTGACAAGATGGTGCACAAAAAGGCACACTGTACGCCAGGTTTCCTCTGGATTGTTTTGTTGTTGTTGTTTGGTAACAGGCCAATGAAAGAGAAAGGGAGTTATTCGCAGCTTAGCATTCTGCAGATGAAGCCATGGATGTCCCTGACCATCGCAGCAAACCAAAGTATGGCTCTCTCGTGTGTGAGGACAGGTATTCCCTTTCTCAGTAGCTCCCCTCACAGGCATGTGTACAGCATCCTGGAATCTGCCTCTCTGGGGACCAGAAGGCTGCCTTAACTGGATACACAACATGGCGACCCTGCCTAGTTTCAGCTGGGGTCTCTCACCTTTTCCACACTCTGAATAGACATCTTATATTGAGTATTGTACCAAGTATTCATTATTTAATCCTTGCAATGAGCCTGTGGGGTAGGTAAATGTCTTAGTCTGCTTGGACTGCTTTAACAAATACCATAGATTGGATGGCTTAAACAACAGACATTTATTTATCACAGTTCTGCAGGCTAGAAAGTCCAAGATCAAGGTGTCAGCAGATTTGGTGTCTGGTGAGGCCTTTCTTCCTGGCTTGCAGATAGCTGCCTTCTCACTGTGTCCTCACATGCCAGAGAGATGTCTCTGCTCTCTCTTCCTCTTTATACAAGGGCACTTATCCTACCTTGGGGGATCCACCCTCATGACCTCATCTAAACCTAATTATCTCCCAAAGGCCCCATATCCTAACCTAGTATCATCACATTGGGGGTTGAAGCTTCAACATAATGAATCTGAGGGATGGGACAGACAAACTTTCAGTCTATAACAATAAATATTATCCACACTTTTATAGAAGAAACTAGACCACTTGTCCAAGAACATGTGGCTAGTAAGTAGAGCAGGGATTCAATCCCAGGTCTTTCTGGCTCCTTAGCACAGGCTTCTGAAGATTAGAACCTTTATTCTACCAGTAAAAGATCTCACACCTCCTTCAAAGACAGTCAATACAGTTGCCTTAGATTTTTCTATAATTAGATCTGCCCTCTGACCCTTTCTTCTTTGCTTGAATGAAAAGATGCTGTTGAGTTTTTAAAAATATATTTATGTAGAGCTTACAGCCTTGCATCTGGCAACTAGTTTTCACCACTATGGTTGTTATTTCTGTTATGACTACTACATCACTGACTAACTCATCTATATTTTTGAGTCCATTTATTCCTTTTACCCCAGAAATTTGCTCATATTTTGTCATTGACCTTCATATCTTCTCTCTGTATATTCTCTTTATTGGACTTTAAATCTATTCCCACGGTTTTAATTTTCTGTGTTTCTCCAAAAGCTAGATCTGTAGCCTCAATTTCACTTTGCTTTACCACCCCCTCATTTCCCATGTACCTGCCAGAAATATCTCCACACAAATGACTTGCCAGCCAATTAAATTCAAAATATTTGAAATTGAAAGTATTCTATTCCTCCAAAAATCAGCTTCTCATAACTTTTTTTGTGTTTGCTTGTGAGTTAAATTTTAAACTGTAAGTTCCCTATTTACTCAGGTTAAAAACTTCAGAATCACAACTGGCTTCCTTCTCCCTTACACTCCATAACCAATCAATCGCTAACTACTCTTGTGTCTATTTGACCTCAAGCCCCTCCCTACCAACCTGATTGCTCCCATATTTGGTATTTGTCTTTCTCTTTTTAACTTACTTCACTTAGTATGATAATCTCTAGGTCCATTCATGTTGCTGCACATGGCATTATTTCGTTCTTTTTTTCATGACTGAGTAGTGTTCCATTGTATGTATATATATATATATATATCACATCTTCTTCATCCATTCATCTGTCGATGGATACTTAGGTTGTTTCCATGTCTTGGCTATTGTAAATAGTACTGCTATGAATATTGGGGTGCATGTATCTTTTTGAATTAGAGTTTTCTCAGGATATATGCCCAGAGTGGGATTGCTGGATCATATGGTATTCTATTTTTAGTTTTTTAAGGAATCTCCACACTGTTTTCCATAGTGGCTGCACCAATTTACATTCCCACAAACAGTGTAGGAGGGCTCTCTTCCCTCCACACCCTCTCCAGCATTTGTTGTTTGTAGCTTTTCTGATGATGCCCATTCTAATGATACCTCATTGTATCCTCATTGTATACCTCATTGTAGTTTTGATTTGCATTTCTCTAATAATTACTGATGTTGAGTATCTTTTCATGAGCCTATTGGCCTTCTGTATGTCTTTGGAGAAATTTCTATTTAGATCTTCTGCCCATTTTTTGATCGGGTCGCTTGCTTTTTCGTTATTGAGTTGCATGTGATTGCTCCTACATTTAATCAGAGACTGTAGAGATTTTAGCCTAGATACTTGGTGGAACTTCCTTTCTTCTGAAAGATTCACTTTCTCTAATACACCATAGACACAACTGCCACATTCTTATTCTCAGATACACCAGGACATCACTCCACGGGGAAATATCCTCAGTGTTGCTCCTGAATGGCCAAAGTGTGGGAAGTTGGGTGTTTAAATTCAGTAATTCAGATGAGTAATTAATTACCCTCATCCTTGTACCAGTTACCAAACCATGGTCGTGCCCTCAATTGTGTCAGCTCGCTTAACTCAAGAGTGGTGGTGCCTGCTTAAATGGAGAGGAGCTTTGCCTTATCCTCTCTTTGGTCACACAAGTCACCCAAGTGTGATCGAGAAAGAAGACAAAAACCCTTTTAAGTAAATAACACTGGCTATTTACTGAATGGTCCTTGGGAGCCAGGAATAACAAGGTCAAACTGTACCTCCTGTGTGTAGCTTTCAACTTGCTGGTTCAAAGAGAGCTCTTTCACTTTGGACATCCTTATGCTGACTGACTGTACTTCTCTTTTGACAATTTTATATTGTCTCATGTCATTAGCTCTTTCTTAAGGCGTACCTTCCTCTCTTCCCTTCAGTCGTCCTCTTGAAGATAAGAACTCAGCTTCACCACTCTGGGTATTCCA
This sequence comes from Phocoena phocoena, assembly GCF_963924675.1. Taxonomy (NCBI): domain Eukaryota; kingdom Metazoa; phylum Chordata; class Mammalia; order Artiodactyla; family Phocoenidae; genus Phocoena; species Phocoena phocoena. The sequence continues at coordinate 135,974,702 of NC_089220.1, read as the reverse complement.
TCCTGAATTTTACATGTATCATGCTTGGCCCTGGCAGGTACTCAGTAAGTATTATTAGGATCAAGTGTGTGGCTGACGTTAATTTCGGATTCTCTACCTATCTGGAAGGAGATTTAGAGCAGGTTTTCCTAAATTTGGCCATTTGAATCAGGTAGAACTCTTTTGGTGTTGAGTGATTTAAAACCCAACTCATATTGGCTTAAACACTTTGGCTGATGTTACGGAAACAACTAGACATAGATTGCAAATCAGACAGGCCTGATCGAGAAACTCAATTGATCCAACAACTTTCTCTCCATCTCTCTGCCTGCTTTCCATGGTATCAGCTTCATTCTCAGGATGTACATAGAAGCCCCAGCAGCTCTAGGATTTCCCTGGCTAGAGCAAACGAAACTGCAATCCTACTGCAATTCCAGGGCCCACATCTTCCCCCACTGCTGCAGAGGAAAAGGGTCTTTTGTAGTAGTTCTAGGTCTTAAGATCCACTCTCTCCCAGTCGCCTGAATGGTATAAGGGTAGGTCTATGTCACAAAATAATTGCGTGGTGGAGAAGTGGCTGAGATAAATACACAGAGGGAAATTTGGGTACTAGTAACAGGAAAAGGGGAAAACTGATATTTAGATTGCAACTGATTTGTTCACTATATTGATCATCAGAATCAACTGGATACATTTTTTTAAAATTTCAGATTTACGAACCTTATCTAAAAACTTCCAAACGGAGACTGGGAAATGCATTTTATGAAACCTCTCCAGTGATCCCAGGTAAGGGGATCAAGTATCTTACTCCTGTCTGCGCCTTTCCTTACCTCTATCACACAGGAAAGTAATCCAGATATGTATTAAAAAGATATAAAATAATACTTAGAAAGAAATATGAGCACCAGGAAAGTGACTCTGTAAATATGAAAGTGTAATTATTCTCAGTAAGCATTTCTGCCTCCAATCTCATCTAAAATAAAAGCAGATGAGCTCCAGGGATGTCTGGTCCTGATCTATTGGACTCACTAATACAGATTTATTCTTTTAGATAACATGATGAGCAGTTGCATCTTTGAAGGGAGTGAGAAATCCATTTATCCTCCTGGGTGCCCCTGGTCTCATCCTGGAAAAGTTGCACTAATAATATCACAAAGAGAAATCCAAAACAAATGGAAGTTTTCTCTCCTGACACAAAATAATCAGAAACTTTGCATCCAGATAGGGAAGACAGGCATTTGCATTACTATGATAGGAACGTTAGATGGATGAAATGTGAAGAAATCCAAAATGAAAGATCCCTCCTGGCACAAAACCTGCTCTCACACACAGGCTTCAGAGCATTCACTTGGACAATTCTAGTACAGCTTGTCATGCCAATGAAGTTGCAGAATGCTCGATTGGGTCTGTCTGGCCCCTGAGAAATCCAACCCACCTCCAGAGTGGTGCATCTGGAGAATGAAAGGAACAGAACAATGGTACAGCCAGCTCCAATCCCTCACCTGCCTGCGTGATGGTTTAATACACTCAGCCCTCAACCGATTAAGTTTTTTAAAAATAAAATCACGGGAAAGGAGATGAAAGGGACAAGGGAAAGTGGCGGGTTGCTGGAGGGACTCACTGGCTCACTCATCTTCCTGAATCACTTTTGCTCTCCCAAGGTTAGGGGGCTCGTTTCCTATCTTCTTCCAGCTGTGTAGAGTCCTGCTTCCTCCTAATTCACCTACCTCTCAGCCCCCTCCCCACCAGCCCCCCTCTCCCTCTCTATCCAAGTGTTCTGAGGAAGCCAGCATGATGGATAACAGATGTTCTTTGACATATTGTGTCATTCATCACACAACAGTCCCAATCCCACTAACAGGGCCTTTCCCATATGTCACTGTCGGCTTTTGAGTGGTCCCAATGCATCAATGAGAAATAGTTTAATACAGTGTGCTATAATTCCTGAGTCACAACTCAGTGGAAAGGTTTGGGATGCTGAGGTCCTTTTCCTTTCCACCTTATTTATTTGTTTCAACTGGATTCGGATCCTGATAAATGGGTGAGGGGACTCATCTGAGGCCAGGTAGAGGAGAAAACTGACCACAAAATTGTGCACCAGGTTGGAAGAAAAAGGGAAGTCGGTCTAGAGTGGGAGGCAGAAAATGCACCCTGTAGTATATTACCACACTCCCTGGCAGGCTCTTGCTTACTTTCTATGGAATAGGTTGTCTGCCATGCTTGACAATGAGTAGCTTTCAGTGGTGAAGAACTATAAATCCAAATTGACATGGGAGTACCCTGCTGTGTCCCCAAAGGGAAGAGAGTTTACTGCATCAGCCAGAAGGGAAGTTCCCCTGACCAAGCCTCCACTTATGGATGCTCCTGCTTTGGCTGAAGCAAAAGGGTTTTGAGGTATTTCCTGTTATAATGCATTCATCCCAGAAGTATCGCCATAGCAACAAGTCAGATCTTTGCAAGCACCAAAGGCTATCACAAGTTCACACACTTTATGGATTTCTTTCTCTCCAGATCCCCATGGTGGACTTGCTACTCTGTCGGCTTGCCAGGGGTCACGTCTCACCAGAGTGATGGGCTTCAAGTCATGAGGAGCACCAGTGTGACTGTTCCTGATCTCCCAGGCCTTTGATTCCCACCCACTCCCATGGGAAGCAGAAAGGATGATCCCCACAGTAACAATAACACTCACAGAGCAGAGTCACAAATTTGTTCACCCTTCAGCTCAGACATTGCTCCTAAAAAGACACCTGCCCCCCGCAACTCCCCGCCATCACACTGGATAAGGAAAATCTTAAATTTTCAAGTCGGGGTATCTCAAATTTTTCTGGTTTAAATTATCTTTTGGGGGAGGGGTTAAAAACAACTCTGTTGGGGAAAAAACTCAATCAATTCAGAATTTAACTCTCTACTAGAGCTCTTTCCCTCCCCTCTCCTTTCCCCAAGATGGAATCTGGTTATCGGGGGACCATGAAGGCATAGGGAGCAAAGGGCCTCTGATCTTGTTTCAGTCGTTGGGCTGCAGAGGGCTGGCTGGATCCATAAGTATGGGCTGCTTGTATCAACTAAAGCATGATGGCTCTGGTGCTGGCCCAGTCTGCTCCTGCCTATTCAAAGATAGGTTTTTTTTTTTTTTTTTTCCTTGACCTAACCATGTGTTTTTAAATTCAGCTGAGTATTACACACTACATGGCTGGTACCCAATTAAAACCAGGCATAGCCTCCTGGCTTCATGCCACCAATTGTCTTAAACTAGGTTTTGCTCCCCATTACCTTTGCTCTTTGTGCCCTTCTCAGTTCCTGAGGCTACTGGAATGTTCCAAGCTTCACCTGTCATGTTACCATCTGTCCCTGATCCTGTGGATTTGACTGTTTTCCTTTTGATGCTCAGAGCTCTTCAGAGCATGACCTGAGCTTTTCCTTAACCTCTTCTGATCCTGCCCTCTCCAAGGACTGATCTTACCACCATCTGCTGGACACTTGGCTGCTGGGTTGCTGTCCTGCTGGGCGTGTCTCTCCACAGGCAGAAGAGGCTGCCTTAACTCCCCCTGCCAATTCCACCATGATGTGTTCAATCCAGTGAGCTGACCCTTTGGTTGGACAACTGCCATGTTTATGTTCTGGGGAAGGGAAGCTGCCCCATCTCTTCCAATGGCAGAGATACAATGCCCCTCTAACAAGTGTGAACCTTGCCATTTAGTCATTTGGTCCTTTCAGGGTTTATGATGGAGCCTGTTGGCACAGGTACCTGGATAGTCTCCTACAAGCATAGCTATATGATTGGCACACCTAACCTCTTATCTTCTATGGTTCTCAAAGTCATTAATTAAACAGAATTAGCCATTGGAAGGAGTCTACTCTATGTGCCTGTCTCTGCTCCAAAGGCCATAAACCTTATTTGGGCAGAAAATGGAGAGAGTTGTTGGATTTTCTTTTTCCTTTCTGTAGCATGAGCTGTCAAAAATTTTAGCTCCAAAGACAAAATACTAGGTCAATATGAAAAAAAAAAAAAGTCAGATTTTGACTTCAGTAGTTTAAAGGATCAATGATCAGTGACATCCATATTCAAATATCCCAACAACCTATATAAACAACCAACCATCAGTCTCAAAGCTACTTAATACAGACAGTCACATGACACAGTGACCACACTGATAGCCCTTTACAAAACAAGTCCATGCCAGCAAGCCTCCATCTGCTAGATTGGAGCACATCATCTTTCTTGAGTTCATGTAGTCAGATGGTTGCTGGCCTTGGTCATCAATTATATCTCTAATTGTAAAGGTTAGGGCTTTACTCCATCTGTTCCTGAGCCACACTCTAATGTACAACCCTGACTCTGTTGTCCATTCCCGTCACTGTGTTGATCATGATGTTTCTTGAGCTTGTTTCCCATACCTGATTATTTCACTTAACTCTTGGCATCTCATGTCCTGATGAAAGGTATTTTATTCCAAAACCCCTTGGTTTCACTCTCACATATGAAAGTGTTTTGGAGGTTGGTTGCTGCTCCCTGGGTCCATTCCTAAGGCATCCATGCTACGGTGTTATAGCAAAAGGCCATGTTAAATACATGGTGAGTAGGTTCTCCATCTTGGTTTAGAATATTAATAATGCTGTTCACTAGTTTTGTGTCTTGGGGCAATATACTGGACCGATTTCCTCACTAATAAGAAAACCAATCTTACAGGGTGGTCATGAGGAATAAATGAGATCATGGTCTATAAAATGCTTCACACACTGACTGAAATAATGTAAACATTTAACTCTCATTCACTATTATGAGTCCTGTTATCATTATTTTTATAATTCTCCATCCCACAGCAGGGGTAGGACAATCACACATCAGTTTAGCCCTTGATGACAGGTTATTGACCATAATCTAAATTTCTCCTTTCTTGATGGTCAAGAAGACTTTTACAAAGAGATCTACTTCTGTGCATAACCAAATAATATATGAGCCAATCATGAGTGTATTATGTTCTTCTTAGCATTTCCGCAGTTGGGCAAATTCCCTTATTATTTTTTTAAATTACTCTATGCATTCCCCATGAAAAGAGTATTAAATTTCCTCACCCAAAATGCCTCAGATCCTGATGAATGATTTTCAAAGTATCTTTTACTCTTTTACTGTCATTATTATGTAGCCTAGGAACACAGTGTTTCCATTTCATTAAAATATAATATGTCTACACAGGAATCACAGGCAAATTATGGTGGAAAATGAGTCAATAAACTTTTATTATACCAGTCCTTAATGCTTTTATTAATATTGAGGAACTTAAAATTAAATTATTTCTAAAGCAAGATTTACTGCTGAAACTCCAGAGATAAAGCTGGCTAGGGCACCTACTAGAGGTCCCCTCAGTGTCCCATTGACTGTTCTCACCTGGGCTGTGTGCACCGATGTAAAAATTCTCCCTATGTAAACTGGACTTGCTTCTGTTTATACAACCTCTCTGCCATGGCTGCTTTAATGAATAAGGCATGAGGAATGCAACTCATTTCATGATGCCTGAAAAGAATGTGTATGTAGTAAAGTCTGGTCGTAGTTTGAAAATCTATAGATTTCTGTGCTTTCCTCAGTGTTGCTGTTTTTTAACTCCTATTCTTGGTCTTGTTGATAATCTTAGTTGAATCTGGCTACACTGAAATTTACTCATTCATTCATGTATTCACTCATTCATTCATTCTTTCAACTGATAATGCAGTAAATACTAAACCCTAGAGAAGAAAAGATGAACATTTCCCTACTTTCTTGGAGTTGATAGTCTTAGAAAAAAATCAAGATCAGCCATACAGGGCCATAAATACTGAGCCATCAGAATGGAGCCACCCATGGAGTTCACCTGAAAGGGATGCCATATCTAGTGTGGCTTTTCAGAGAAAGTCTGCATGGAGGAAACAAAAGGTCATTATCCTGGCCAGAGTTTTCAAATTTGTGACCCATGGATAATTATTATTTAACTAGTTCCAACATTTAAATATTAGCAGATCACACATGCTTCATTTTATAAATTTCCAACTACTCTTGGAAATTAGTAACATCTAGCAACATGAGTTCCACATCACACATAGAAACAACCAGCTGGAGGTGAGATGCCACTGCCTTACGTGTGCTTTCCAGCATCCTCACTAGGCCCCTTTCACCTAGCAGCATTCCCAGCCTGGCCACTACAGACATTTCAGGGTGCCACTCCTAAGCAAGACTTAAATAACACATAAGGTTTGGTAGGCAAAAGGCAGTGAGGGAGGGAGAGAGTTGTTGGATAAAACATACAGTCAGTTAAATTTAACTTTTAGACAAATAGATAAAATTTTAGAAGAAATATATCCCATTATATATTGCATGGGAAATACTTATCCTAAAACATTATCTGTTGCTTTTCTGAAATTCAATTAACTGGGTGTCCTGTATTTTTCCTTGCTAAATCTGGTAACCCTGGATGACTTGAGTGGAGTGAGGGGGGCTGGGGAGGTCATTCTTGATAAAGTGAATGGTATAAAAAAGTAGGGAAAGGGACAAAGCAAGTCCCTGAGTGAAGGAGTGTTCCAATCTGCTCAGAATATGTGACTAGGGAGTACTGGGAGATAATGAGATAAAAAAAATAAGACCTTTGTTATATTGGGCATGTGGGGCTAGATCCCATGCAAAACAGTTTACCTAGATCAGCTTATGTTTTTCCCACAACCCATCTATAAGTGAGACTTGGCTGAATTATATACTTTGTTCAATGACACCTGGTGATTGGGAGAGGCCAGATTTGACCACAGATGTCTCAAGCTCATCTACAGCCACCCATGATAAGAATGGAAGGGGAGAAGGACACAGTCAGAGAGACTGGGAATTCTTAAGAGTAGGATTTGTACTTTTTTCAACTTTTCATCACCTGACCCCTAAGCTCTACCCCACAGTGCTCAGTTAGTAAGAACTGAAATTATTACTGATGTTCTCGTAAAATGAGCAGCCACATAAGTCACTCACCAGGATAGAGATCATCTAAGCTGTGCCAGAATAGGTAGCAGGACCCAGCTAAGTTGGGGGAATTACATGAATACTGGGAGAAAAAGGAATAGAAAGGACAGAATAAGGCGGTTCCATGAAGGCACAGGACTGTGGAGGAGGGACTGCATCTCAATCTGTTTCTTGAAACTATGGTGCTCAGTAAATGTCTCAAAATGACAACCCAGTGCAGCCCTGGAGCAGAAGCAATGGTGCCGCCATCTGAGTTACAGCCCCCTCTCCCGTCTCTGTTGGAGAAAGGAAGTAGCAGATCACTGGGCTAGTGCTCCACAAAAAGCTAATACTATTTTAATAAATACCAGGCCTTGAAGAGGAGAGATTAGGTCAAAGCACCAAATACTTAGAATTCTATATTGGATATCAACTATCAATGTTTCTCACTTAACTTCTCTAGAACATGCCTTAATACACATACTCAGTATCATCAAATGGAGATAATTTATAAAATTATGAAAACCATACTCCATTCAGAACTCCTCTTTCTGGCAATGGTAACTAGGGGAAAAACTGGTTTTGAGGAAAATTCCTAAGAAGTCCAGAGTCATTTGATAGAAACAAAATTTTCTTTAAAAACCAATTTGTTCAGATCTCTCTGCAGATTGATGGTTTTTCAAGATTTGTCAAAGCCAGTTTGTTTTATTTTGTGGAGTTGCAGAGTCTTGAAAAAGATTAGAAGTCCTACCTTTGGCGATTACCTATACTTTATTCCCCCATAGTTATCTTCCAGAAACATAAGCAGATCCTCAGTGTCTCTGAATTTTATTCATACTTTCTTTCCTCAGTCTTTCTTTAGCAGATCCAAATAATTAACTTTGGGTACCTACTCCGTGTTAACACTGCTGATGTGCTTTATTTGTAAAATAATAATTTTGAGATCATGGTTGTCAACTAATATTAATTTATAATATAATTCTTCCTATTAACTTAGTATAACTGCCACTGGAGCAAAGGCCATGTCTCTGGTGTTTGTCACTCTATACAAGGCTTAGCCCAGCAATGGTCACTTAGTGGGAGCACGTCAATTATCTACTGAATGGATGGAAAATAGCTAGAATTTCTTTGCTTCCAAACTCTTCTTGCACAAAAAGCCAACCCTGGACAAGACCATCTTTCTCACCAAGGAACTTGCTCCCACAAACCCAATGGACACCATTTATTCCATTTTATGTCTACTTTTTTCCTTAAATTTATGATACTACATATTTGCCTATTTTAGTACTTATTTTGAACGTCGTCTGTGGCTTGTCCTATGTGGCAGGCTTCCCCTTTCTCTCCCACTCCATCTGACTCTAGTGATGCATGGTTTGGGCCAGAGGTGGAGCTTCCACTAAGCTTACTCACAACAGCATGACACTAGACCCCTCCTACACCCACTCTTCCGACCACCATAGAGAGGGGTAAGTCAAGAGTCATCTATATGCATATAAGGTTCAGAATTAAGGAGTTCAATAAGGAATGGGCCAGCAAAGGGGAGAGAGGAAAGGGTTGGAAGAAGAAATTAAGAAGTTTCCATAGCAGTTACCCCAGGGAAACTCTGAATACCATCTTAGAGAAAGAAACTGAGGTCACCTTCCACATGGCAGAGTAGTAAGACATGGAGATCACCTTCCTCCCCACAAATACATCAAAAATACATCTACATGTGGAACAACTCCTACAGAACACCTACTGAATGCTGGCAAAAGACCTCAGACTTCCCAAAAGGCAAGAAACTCCCCACATACCTAGATAGGGCAAAAGAAACAAGGAAAAACAGAGACAAAAGAATTCGGATGGGACCTGCAACTCTGGGAGGGACGTGAAGGGGGAAAAGTTTCCACACACTAGGAAGCCCCTTCACTGGCAGAGACGGGGGTGGGGGTGGGGTGGGTGGGAGGGAAGCTTCGGAGCCACAGAGGAGAACGCAGCAGGACGGGTGCAGTGGGCAAAGTGGAGAGATTCCCGCACAGAGGATCGGTGCCGACCAGCACTCACCAGCCTGAGACACTTGTCTGCTCACCTGCCAGGGTGGATGGGGGCTGGGAACTGAGGCTCTGGCTTCAGAGGTCAGACCCCAGGGAGAGGACTGGGGTTGGCTGCGTGAAGAGAGCCTGAAGGGGGCTAGTGCACCACAGCTAGCCAGGATGGAGTCCGGGAAAAGGTCTGGACCTGCCTGAGAGGCAAGAGACCATTGTTTCAGGGTGCGTGAGGAGAGGGGCTTCCTACTCCATGTGCCCACAGAAGGCAGAGTACCACCTAAGCAAGCTCCAGAGATGGGCACGAGCTGAAGCTATCACCTTGGACTCCAGAAACGGGCGTGGACTGTTAACGCTGCTGCCGCTGCCACCGAGAATCCTGTGTGCAAGCGCAGATCACTACCTATACCCCTCTGGGAGCCTGTGCAGCACTCCACTGCCAGGGTCCCATGATCCAGGGACAACTTCCCCAGGAGAACACATGGCATGCCTCAGGCAGCTGCAATGTCACGCCAGCCTCTGCCACCACAGGCTCGTACTGCATTCCAATTATGACTACCGTACCCCTCCCTCTCCCCGACCTGAGTGAGAAAGAGAGCGCTAATCAGCTGCTGCTTTAACCCCTTCCTGTCTGGGAGGGGAAAAGATGCCTGAGGGTGGCCTACAAAGAGGCAGGGCCAAAACCAAAGCTGAACCTCAGGAGCTGTGTGAACAAAGAAGAGAAAGGGAAATTTTTCCGTGCAGCCTTAGGAGCAGCAGACTAAACCCCCGAAATCAACTTGATAAACCCTGCATCTGTAGAATACCTGAATAGACAACGAATGTTCCCAAAATTGAGGCGGTGGACTTTGGGAGCAACTGTAGACTTGGGGTTTGCTTTCTGCATCTGATTTGTTTTTGGTTTCATGTTTATCTTAGTTTAGTTTTTACACTTATTATCATTGGTGGATTGTTTATTGGTTTGTTTGCTCTCTTCCTTTTTCCTCTTTTGTGAGTGTGTGTTTGTATGTTTCTTTGAGTGATTTTGTCTGTTTAGTTTTCTTATACCATTTTTTGGGGGGTTCTATCTGTTCTTTTTTTTTTCTTCTTCTGAGCCATGCAGCTGGCAGGGTCTTGGTGCTCTGGCCAGGTGTTGGGCCTGAGCCTCCATGGTGGGAGAGCCTAGTCCAGGATATTGGACCACCAGAGACCTCCTGGCCCAACGCAGTAACAATCGGCAAGACCTCTCCCAGAGATCTCTGTCTCAACACAAAGACCCAGCTCCAGCCAACAGCCAGCAAGCTCCAGTGCTGGACAACCCATGCCAAACAACTAGCAAGACAGGAACACAAACCCACGCATTAGCGGAGAGGCTGCCTAAAGTCATACTAAGTTCACAAACACCCCAAAACATACCATTGGACGCAGCTCTGCCAACCAAAAGGACAAGGTCCAGCCTCACCCACCAGAACATAGGCACCAGTCCCCTGTACCAGGAAGCCTACACAAGCCACTAAACCAACCTCACCCACTGGGGGCATACACCAAAAACAACAGGAACTACAAAATCGCACCCTGTGAAAAAGAGACCCCAAACACAGAAAGGTAAGCAAAATGAGAAGACAGAGAAACACACAGCAGATGAAGGAGCAAGGTAAAAATGCACCAGACCAAACAAATGAAGAATAAATAGGCGGTCTACCTGAAAAAGAATACAGAGTAATGATAGTAAAGATGATCCAAAATCTCAGAAATAGAATGGAGAAAATACAAGAAACGGTTAACAAAGACCTAGAAGAACTAAAGAGTAAACAATGAAGAGCAACACAATAAATGAAATTTAAAATTCTCCGGAAGTAATAAATAACAGAATAATTGAGGCAGAAGAACGAATAAGTGACCTGGAAGATAAAATAGTTGAAATAACTGTCACAGAGCAGAATAAAGAAAAAAGAATGAAAAGAATTGAGGACAGTTTCAGAGAGCTCTGGGACAGTATTAAATGCATCAACATTCAAATTATAGGCGTCCCAGAAGAAGAAGAAAAAAGAAAGGGTCTGAGAAAATATTTGAAGAAATTACATGCCAAGACACATATTAATCAAATTATCAAAAATTAAACACAAAGAAAAAATATTTAAAGAAACAAGGGAAAGGCAACAAATAACATACAAGGGAATCCCCATGAGGCTAACAGCTGATCTTTCAGCGTAAACTCTGCAAGCCAGAAGGGAGTGGTAGGACATATTTAAAGAGATGAAAGGGAAAAACCCACAACCAAGATTACTCTACCCAGCAAGGATCTCATTCAGATTTGATGTAGAAATTAAACACTTTACAGACAAGCAAAAGCTAAGAGAATTCAGCACCACCAAACCAGCTCTACAACAAATGCTAAAGGAACTTCTCTAGACAGGAAACACAAGAGAAGGAAAAGACCTACAATAACAAACCCAAAACAATTAAGAAAATGGTAATATGAACATACGTATCGATAATTACCTTAAGTGTAAATGGATTAAATGTTCCAACCAAAAGACACAGACTGGCTGAATGTATACAAAAACAAGACCCGTATACATGATGCCTACAAGAGACCTACTTCAGACCTAGGGACACATACAGACTGAAAGCGAGGGTAGGTAAAAAGATATTCCATGTGAATGGAAATCAAAAGAAAGCTGGAATAGCAATTCTCATATCAGACAAAAGAGAGTTTAAAATAAAGACTATTACAAGAGACAAAGAACACTACATAATGATCAAGGGATCAACCCAGGAAGAAGATATAACAGTTGTAAATATTTATGCACCCAACATACGAGCACCTCAATACATAAGGCAAATGCTAACAGCCGTAAAAGAGGAAATTGATGGCAGCACAATAATACTAGGGGACTTAAACACCCCACTTTCACAAATAGACAGATCATCCAAAATGAACATAAATAAGGAAACACAAGCTTTAAATGATACATTAGACCAGATGCAATTAACTGATATTTATACGACTTTCCATCCAAAAACAACAGAATACATTTTCTTCTCAAGTGCATGTGGAACATTCTCCAGGATAGATCATACCTTGGGTCACAAATCAAGCCTTGGTAAATTTAAGAAAACTGAAATCATATCAAGTATCTTTTCTGACCACAATGTTATCAGACTAGATATTAATTACAGGAAAAAAACTAAAAAATACAAACACATGGAGGCTCAACAATACACTACTAAACAACCAAGAGGAAATCAAAAAATACCTAGAAACAAATGACAATGAAAACATGATGACCCAAAACCTATGGGATGCAGCAAAAGCAGATCTAAGAGGGAATTTTATAGCAATACAATCCTACCTCAAAAAACAAGAAAAATCTCAAATAAGCAACCCAATCTTACACCTAAAGCAATTAGAGAAAGAACAAAAACCCCAAAGTTAGCAGAAGGAAAGAAATCAAAAAGATCAGGTCAGAAATAAATGAAAAAGAAATGAAGGAAACAACGGCAAAATCAAGAAAACTAAAAGCTGGTTCTTTGAGAAGATAATCATAATTGATAAACCATTAGCCAGACTCATAAGAAAAAAAGGGAGAAGACTAAAATCAACAGAATTAGAAACGAAAAAGGAGAAGTAACAACTGACACTGCAGAAATACAAAGGATCATGAGAGACTACTACAAAGAAACTCTATGCCAATAAAATGGACAACCTGGAAGAAATGGATAAATTCTTAGAAAAGTACAACCTTCCAAGACTGAACCAGGAAGAGACAGAAAATGTAAACAGACCAATCACAAGCACTGAAATTGAAACTGTGATTAAAAATCTTCCAAGAAACAACAGCCCAGGACCAGATGGTTTCATAGATGAATTCTCTCAAACATTTAGAAAAGAGTTAACACCTATCCTTCTCAAACTCTTCCAAAATATAGCAGAGGGAGGAACACTCCCAAACTCATTCTGCAAGGCCACCATCACCCTGATACCAAAACCAGACAAAGATGTCACAAAACAAGAAAACTACAGGTCAAAATCACTGATGAACATAGATGCAAAAATCCTCAGCAAAATACTAGCAAACAGAATCTAACAGCACATGAAAAGGATCATACACCATGATCAAGTGGGTTTTATCCCAGGAATGAAAGGATTCTTCAATATATGCAAGTCAATCAATGTGATAAACCATATTAACAAACTGAAGGAGAAAAACCATATGATCATCTCAATAGATGCAGAAAAAGCTTTTGACAAAATTCAACACCTATTTATGATAAAAAAAACCTCCAGAAAGTAGGCATAGAGAGAACTTACCCCAACATAATAAAGGCCATATATGACAAACCCACAGCCAACATTGTTCTCAATGGTGAAAAACTGAAACTATTTCCTCTAAGATAAGGAAAAAGACAAGGTTGCCCACTCTCACCACTATTATTCAAGATAGTTTTGGAAGTTTTAGCCATGGAAATTGGAAAAGAAAAAGAAATAAAAGGAATCCAAACCGGAAAAGAAGCAAAACTGTCACTCTTTGCAGATGACATGACACTATACACAAGGAATACTAAAGATGCCACCAGAAAACTACTAGAACATATCAGTGAATTTGGTAAGGTTGCAGGATAAAAAGTTAATGCACAGAAATCTCTTGCATTCCTATACACTAATGATGAAAAATATGAAAGAGAAATTAAGGAAACACTCTCATTTACCACGGTAACAAAAAGAATAAAATACCTAGGAATAAACCTACATAAGGAGACAAAAGACCTGTATGCAGAAATCTATAAGTCACTCATGAAAGAAATTAAAGATGATACAAACAGATGGAGAGATATACCATGTTCTTGGATTGGAAGAATCAACATTGTGAAAATGACTATACTACCCAAAGCAATCTATAGATTCAGTGCAATCCCTATCAAATTACCACGGGCATTTTTCACAGATCTAGAACAAAAAATTTCACAGTTTGTATGGAAACACAAAAAAACCCAAATAGCCAAAGCAATCTTGAGAAAGAAAAATGGAGCTAGAGGAATCAGGCTCCCTGACTTCAGACTATACTACAAAGCTACAGTAAGCAAGACAGTACAGTACTGGCACAAAAACAGAAATATAGATCAATGGAACAGGATAGAAAGCCCAGAGATAAACCCATACACATATGGTCACCTTATCTTTGATAAAGGAGGCAAGAATATACAATGGAGAAAAGACAGCCTCTTCAATAATTGGTGCTGGAAAACTGGATAGCTACATGTAAAAGAATGAAACTAGAACACTTCCTAACACCATACACAAAAATAAGCTCAAAATGGATTTAAGACCTAAATGTAAGGCCAGACACTATAAAACTCTTAGTGGAAAATTTAGGCAGAACACTCTATGACATAAATCACAGCAAGATCCTTTTTGACCCACCTCTTAGAGAAATGGAAATAAAAACAAAAATAAACAAATGGGACCTAATGAAACTTAAAAGCTTTTGCACAGCAAAGGAAAACATAAACAAGGCGAAAAGGCAACCCTCATAATGGGAGAAAATATTTGCAAACGAAGCAACTGACAAAGGATTAATCTCTAAAATATACAAGCAGCTCATGCAGCTCAATATCAAAAAAAATTTAAAAACCCAATCCAAAAATGGGCAGAAGACCTAAATAGACATTTCTCCAAAGAAGATATACAGGCCACAGCAGTGAAAGAACCGAGTCCTAACCAGTAGACCACCAGGGAACTCCCATAAAATTTACCATTTTTAAGTGGACAATTCAGTGGCATTAAATACATTCATATTGTTGTACGACCATCACCACCGACCATGTCTAGAATGTTTTCATCTTCCCAAACCGAAACTGTGTACTCATTAAAAACGAACTCTCCATTCCCCCCTCCCCTCCAGTGGCAAAAATGTCACCTGTTTATAAAACATGTAGGACAGTTTTTAAAAAGAAAACAGGGATGAAAATTTTAATGTTTTTAATGTGGGACTCATATGTGCTTATGTAGAGATTTACTTGGGTAGATTAATGACCAAAAAAATGAATTTTCTTCCCCTTCTCTTCCCCTAGAAATTACAAGAATAACCATCTGAGTTGTCCAATCAGTATTTTTCCCTGTGCTTCATATGTTTCAACCGAATGGATTTACGGTAGCTCAAAGGTCTTTTAGCACACATATTCAATCAAGAATGCTTACTATTGGACACACACCCTAATTTATAAGCTTCAGTAATTGTTGTGGCTGTATGAGAAAAATAAATCCAGAACAATAGGACTGAGTGTTATGTGTTCATTTCTTCTGTATCTATTATAACTGGATTATAAACCACTACTGGGAGGAAGCCTTGTTCATTTAATCAAGCTTTGCATACTACCTTGTATGAGCCCAGAAACACATCAGATATTGTCACAGAGGTAACAATATAGTTCCCCTGATCAATTCCAACATTTTCTGATGCCAGATATTTTGGCAGCAGGTAGAAAAGTAGAGCAGAGAGAACCAACTAATGAATTCTATTTAAGAACATTTAATGAAAATGTTGACTGGCCCATGACTGATTTTATTCTTAGCGCTTAAATGTTAGTCAGTTTGAATGTTAATTAGCCATAATGACAAGAAGTGTCTTTTTATGATCCTCTTAAAATGTATCCAGGGGCTAATAAGCAGTGGGTGTATCCCATAAATATAATAAGTAAATAAATTAGCATCAGTTAATTTAAATGTAAGCAAACTGCACTGTGAGGTCTTTCCTGTGCTCCTACTGCACTTCGCTTATTCTCCTCTCAGCATTGATTCTCCTCGCCTCATCAATTTCATGATCTAAACAGTATACTCGACAGCTGAGGAGCAAGGTCAGCTATTGAATTCAGTGTAAAGCAAGTGGACCTTTTTCACTTTTTAGATACATGTTGTCAGATAAGTGGACAGTCAGAATAAAGGTCAAAGAAAATAAGAGTCATAAAACTCTACTTGGGTGGACAACTGGTTTCACAGGGGTGATTAACCCAGATGGTTAGTACTGTCATCAAAAAGGTCAATTTGGTCAGGTAACTACCTAGACTCCATTTTGTTTGAAAGCTGGAATGACTAGGTAAGTGAAGGATCAAATGTTTCAGCTACAGTAAAAAGACTGGCTGTATGTGTAGACAAGTCTTAAGATGCCTGTAGATTCCTCCACTGCCTGGGTCAACTAGGATTCTTTGCATTTGCCCCAGCTAGGGATGATGGAATAGCCAGGAAAGTCTTACAAACTGGGTCTCATAGCTTAGGCTTCATAAAGCATTGTCCCTAGGGGAAAGGGCTGCAGAGATAAATTCAAGGTACCAGAAAGGGAAAGAAGAGAGTTATCCAGGAAAGATGCTCTGTATATCCCCACCCCCTCCTTCCTCACTCCCTCAGTATTGGTTTCTGGATGTCCTAGTATATATGTTACTGAATTCATCAAATTTAACAAACAAAGGCTGAAGCTCAGAGACTGAGTGTGTGTTGTTCCTGGCAGCATAGGCTGAGGGATGCCCTCCTAGAGGTGCCAGTGACCATAGAGCATATGCCAGAGTTCTCACAGGTCAGACCCCTACACAGGGTGAAACTTCTCTCTCCAAGAAAAGTGCTTCACACATCTAAGTGTCAAGGGGAGGATTTTGGAGTAACTGGTTTCCTCAGATAAATATATTCCATTTAATGTTTCCCTGAGACTTGCTCCCAATCTAACGCTGATTTAATTTCCTTGAAACATTCCTAGCAGGATCTGCCACCATCCCCTTCTAGAAGGAGCTAAACAGTCCTATTTAGAAAGATGCTATCCATTCTGACCCTGTATAAAAGTCCTCTAACCATCCATTAAAGATGTGGCCAATGGCCAAAAAGAAAGTGAAAGGAACTGCATCTTCTTTCAAGGAATCCACTCAGAATCCTCATCTCTCCAAGTCCAGCTGGGTCACTCCACCTCGGTGCTACCAGGCTGCTGACCATCAGCTTTAGCTGGTGCCTGTCAGACTTCCCTTTGTGTGAGCCACAGCTGAGCCACCCTTGGCCATTTTGTTCTGCACACTGTCAAAGTCAGCCTTGATGAGAGCACAAGGATGGATCTGCAGCGTGGCCCCTGGTGGCCCTGCAGCCTGGCCCCTCGCCAGCACCCTGAGGGAGTATGGGGACAGGGGTCATTCCCATCAGTGGGGCCTGTCCCTAGGCCGACATATTGGCTTACATCTGCCAGAAGCCCTCTCCTCATTATTCTCAAAAAAATTCTTTCAATTTTTCCTGCCACCAGACCCAGGAACAAATTAAACCCAAAACAGAATAGCCTCAGGCCTTAGATCTCCTGACCTCCTTCAGGTTTTTATCTAAGTAAGCTCTTCTTTATCTCTGCAATCTTTGGTGGTGACCTGATATTATTTAAGTGAATAACATTGGTCAGAAAGAGTACAGTATAGAAATGGGGGAAAAAAGATGGTAACTCTACAGTGGAGGAACCTGAAAAACACCAACTCAGCTGGGTCAACATCAGTAGCAGGATGTCAGTTAATAGAATTACCTTTAGTATGATGTGATGAAAATGACTTTTTACCCATGACCTTTACCCATGAAAATGACTTTTTATGGGTTTTACCCATAACCCAAATCTAATCATGAGAAAAGTACCAGACAAATCCCAATTAAGGGACATTCTGCAACATACCTGACCAGTACTCCTTACAACTATAAAGGTCATCAAAAACAAAGTCCAAGAAACTCACAGGAGATATGACAACTAAATGTACTGTGATGTCATAGATGGGGTCTTGGGACCAAAAAACAAAAAAAGAAGTACATTAAGTAAAAGCTAAAGACATCTGAATAAAGTAGGTTTTGGTTAATAATAATATATTAATATTGGGTTATATTAATTGCAATTTGACACATGCATAGTTGTTTGTCATGAGTTTGGATGCCAGGGCAAGCTACTCACAAGCCCCTCAGCTGGGTCCCAGAATCTTGAGCCACAAGCTGAAGCTCAGTTCTGGGAGCTGAGCAACACTGAAGACCCCAACTTGGGGAAGGTGGGGAGGATAAGGGGTGAGTCCCTGGGCTCCAGGGCTGTATGATGGAAAGGAGATTCAGAACTGTTGTGGATTTCAGTGCACAGTCCTAGAGCCCCAGGATATTCAGCTCTGCTGAAAGAAGGGAAGCATTTGAGGTTATTTGAAACTGCCTGCCCCATGTCAGGGCAACCAGGAGTCTCAACGGAAGATATGATAGAAGGTAGGCTCCAGGAAGTCAAAGAGGGAGATCACATCATCCAGCACCACAGTAGGGTTCTAATGTAATTATTACAATTCAGTCCCCAAGCTGATACAGTCTATTAAGTAAGCAGTAACATTTTAAAATGCACATGGAAATTGTATTAGAAAGGAAGAAATAAAACTGCCACTATTTGCAGATGACATGACATTGTATATGGAAAACCTTAAAGACTCCATCAAAAAACTGCTAAAACTAATAAACAAATGCAGTAAAGTTGCAGGATAAAAGTCAGTAGACAATCTGTTGTGTTTCTTTACACTAATAACAAACTATCAGAAAGAGAAATTAAGAAAACAAATCCATTTGCAACTGCATCATAAAGAATAAAATACCTAGGAATAAACATCACCAAGGAGGTGAAAGTTTTGTGTATTGAAACTACAAGACATTAACGAAAGAAACTGAAGGACACAGATAAATGGAAGGATAGTCCATGCCCACTGATTATAAGAATTAATATTGTTAAAATGTCCATACTACCCAAAGCAATGTACAAATTCAACGCAATCCTTACCAAAATTCCAATGGCATTTTTCATAGTAATAGAACAAACAATCCTAAAATTTGTATGGAACCACAAAAGCAATCTTGAGAAAGATAAACAAAGCTAGAGGCATCAAGCTCGCTGATTTCAAACTACATTACAAAGCTTTGGTAATTAAAACAGGTATGGCATTGACATAAAAACAGACACATAGATCAATGGAATAGAACAGAGAGTCCAGAAATAAACCCATGCATATATGGTCAATTAATTTATGACAAAGGAGCCAAGAACATATGGTGGGGAAAGAACAGTCTCTTCAATAAATGGTGAATGTGAAAATTGGGCACAAGCAAGAGTGAAACTGGACCACTATCTTACATCATACACAAAAATTAACTCAAAATAGATTATAGATTTGAATGTAAGACTTTAAACAAAAAAACTCCTAGAAGAAGAAGAAAACAAAGGCATTAAGCTCCTTGACATAGGTGTTGGCAAGGATTTTTTTTTTAATCGGACACCAAAAGCAAAGGCTACAAAAACAAAAATAAACAAACTAAAACTGAAGTGCCTCTGCACAGCAAAGAAAACCATCAACAAAATAAAAAGGTAACCTACTGAATAAGATAAAATAATTGTAAATAATATATCTGATAATGGGCTAATAACAAAAATATATAAAGAACTTGAACAACTTAGTAGGAAAACAAACAAACAAAAAGAGTATAAAAAATGGGCAGAAGATGCAGATAGACATTTTTCCAAAAGACACACAGATGGCCAACAGGTACGTGAAAAGATGCTCAACATATTAATCATCAGGGAAATGCAAATCAAAATCACAGTGAGATAACAACTCACACCTGTTAGAATGGCTATTATCAAAAAGACAACAAATAAGAAATATTGGCGAGGATTGTGGAGAAAAGGGAGCCCTTGTGCACTGTTGATGACAATATAAATTGGTGCAGCCACTATACAGGGAAAACAGTATGGAGGTTCATTAAAAAATTAAAAATAGAACTGCCATATGATCCAGTAATCCCACTTCTTGGTGTTTATTCAAAGAAAATTAAAACTTATTCTAAAAGATATATGCAGCCCCATATTCTTTGTAGCATTATTTACAACAGCCAAGATGTGGAAACAACCTAAGTGTGTTGATGGATGAATGAATAAAGAAATTTTATATGTATATGTATATACAGAGGATTTTAATATTGCCTCTCCCATAGGGTTGTCATCATAATTAAATAGGCTTTTATAATATTAAATGTCTAGCACTATTCCTGTCACATAATAAACACTGACATTAAGAGTCCTTTTTTAACAGAAATAGATTCACAGACATCGAAAACAAACTTATAGTTACCAAAGGGGAAAGGGTGGGGGGAATAAATTAGGAGTTTGAAATTAACAGATACACACTACTATATATAAAATAGATAAATAACAAGGACTTACTGTATAGCACAGGGAACTATATTCAATATCTTATGATAACGTACAATGGAAAATAATCTGAAAAAGAATATATATATATATATAATATATATATAGAACTGAATCACTTTGCTGTATACCTGAAACTAACACAACATTGTAAGTCAATTATACTTCAATAAAAAAATTAAAAAATACAAGAATCCTTTTTTAAAAATATGTAACTCAAAGTTAAACTATAATCCAACCTTACTTCCTCACAAATCCTATAAAATCCTTATTCTTTCAAAGTCCAGCCTGAAACCCTAATTACTGCCTGTGATACTTCTGTTGTTCCTCTTAAACAAAATTAATTCAATGTGCCTCTTTTCTGCTTGCACAACAACTTACTGATGCAGACATTAAAATGTGTATTATGATGTGTGGTTATTAATGATTAGCTCTTCTGGGTCTGTCTCTCAAGCTTGATTATGTGCTTTCTAGGACTAGATTATGTCTGTGCTTCCCTAAGATCTAGACCAGTGTCTAGCACTTGGAAAAAAAAAAAATATATATATATATATATATATATATATATATATATGTTTCTTCAATCTCTAAATTCCACCTTGGGCTGCTGAGCAAATCCTGAGTCAAGAAAATCCAATATATCACAACTAAACCCTATGCACTGAAATAATGACTTGCATTTTGTGGGCATTCTCCCAATATACAACAACGTAAATATTATGCTTTAGTTTTCAGAGTCTTATAAATTCCAAGATTTGGTTAAGTCAAAGCAGACACTCTATTTCCAAGAAAGAAATGCTGGAATCAAAATAGGCTAGATTTCATTGCACTGATCTCCCAGAAAAGCAACCCCAAACTCAGTCACTGAAGGCTAAAGAGCTGACTGAACTCCAGGCCAGTGTGGGCAAGAGTAAAGAATAGTCATCAAAGTCAGTATTGTTATTTGTTGCAACATGGATTTTTCTGAGGTTCCATGTTATTTATGTCTCTGGCTACCTTGGCATTATTCACAGCAAAGCACAAAGGCAATGATAAGAAGGATGCCTGATTGCACAAACAACATGTCCTCTGAGGAATTCATTTGCCTGAAATAAAATGAAAAATGCAGACATAGTTCAAGGTTGTATTCACGCACATAGTGAGAACAGACCCTGAAATTATAGGGCTATGAGTATCTGGGGGAGTAAACCTTTCATGTTGATTCCTCAGAGATGAATTGAAGTTATGATCCCAGGCAGCATTTGTTCAACACTTGGCTGCTGCCCTATCTGTCAAATTTACGTTGTAAGTCTGCTGAGTCCAGCTATAATTTTCAGTTTGATAGTGTGGTTGACAGTCTATTATGCTCAATGCATTTTTTTAAACTTTTACTTTCAGAGAAAAATCACAGCTTTCTTACTCTTTTCTATTTATCATGCATATATTGCCAAGGTAAAGTTTTAGAATTTTTTTTCAATTTCAGTGGGGCAGAATAGACCCACAGCTCTGCCACAAGGCTGGCCCTGGAGGAAGGCAGAGGCAAAGCTCCCAAGTTTGACATGTTTTAAGCCAGCACCAGAGATACAAGTACATGTCTATTTTCCCATGGCTCTGGAGTACGACAGAAACCTCCCAAAAGAGACTATCCTGCCTTCTATTCCAAACCTAAGGTTCTCACGACCTAGTGACCCAGGGAATGAGTACCCTTGGCAATGCCTTTGTGAGGGGGCACAGTGAAGCAGAAGGACACTTAACCTTCTGTGAAGTCAGCAGCCATAGTTCCCCTCCTAGGTCTGTTCTGTTTCTCAGTCTTCACTTGTCCATGGCTTCATTCTCTGAGACTACCTGCTCTGGAATACACTAAGAAAATCAGGAAGATAAACCTTTCAATTATGCTTTTTTCTTTCAGTGATCACTGAGAACATGAGCCTCCAAATGTGCAAAGTCATTTAATCACAAGGCAAGAAAGGGCTTCATTCAAGCTGAATGTCCATTGACAGATGAATGGATAAAGTTGTTTTATATGTGTGTATACACACACACACACACACATACAATGGAATATTATTCAGCCATAAAAAAGAATGAAATAATGCCATTTGCAGCAATATGGATGGACCTAGAGATTATCATGCTAAGTGAAGTAAGTCAGAGAAAGACAAATATCATATGATATCACTTATATGTGGAATTTTAAAAAATGATACAAATGAACTTATTTACAAAACAGAAATAGACTCACAGACATAGAAAAAAACTAGTGGTTACCAAAAGGGAAGAGGAATAAATTACAAATTTGGGATTAACAGATACACACTACTATATAGATAAAAAACAAGGACCTACTGTATAGTCCAGGGAACTATATTCAATACTTTTTAATAACCTATAAGGGAAAATAATCTGAAAAAAGAATATATATATACACACATATATGTGTGTGTATGTATAACTGAATCACTTTGCTGCATGTCAGAAACACTGTAAATCAATTATACTTCAATAAAAAATTAAAAATTTAAAAGTGTAAAATAAAGAAAGGGCTTCATGTACCTTGCTGCTTTTAGAAAGACTTAGTTCATCCCTAACATCCCAGGCAGGTAGGAATCCAAAGTACTCTTGAAGACCTTCAGCTGTTATTCTGTGAACTCTGCTGTTAACCCATCCTCATGAGTGGCAATGCCTATGGTGAATATATGAGTCCTTAGTTCTAGTCATAATCTTCCCCATTTCAGATTTTCTCTTGCTTCATTTTCTCAGAGAAAAGGCAGAATTCAAATCAATGCATTGAACAACAATTAAGCACATATTAAAAACACAAAGTGTATCTTCTACTCAACACTGTCACTGAACAGGACACTAAGCAGTAGATTATTTCCAAGTATAGCAGTTAAAGCACTCAGTGTATATAGAAAAAAGATGAGAAGGAAAATGGAGAATGTTAAAAGGAAGATTTAGATCTGACCTTCCCTAGAGTATTTCTCTTTAACATTTTCCGCCCTACTTTGAGGTACTTAATCGTAATGGATACGGTACCTCAAGCCAAGGTATTGCTGTTGGCACCGAGGGGCACCAAAAGCTTCCTCTTTGTCCGACTCTGTTGTACAGTTTTCTACCCAAAGCTGCCCTTGATGAGAGTTCCCAATGCCCAGACTTTCATTTGGATTTGTGGACAATTCTACCTTCATGTTAGCTCAGTGTTTCAGATCCCTCCCTTTTAATGAGTTTATCTAGGACCCCTTTTATGCTGATAGAATTTAAAAGTATGCTGGTCTAGGGGACAAGCCATCCAATGGCTACTGGCAACACTGGATCCCAGTATCATCACCCATAAAATGGAGGACAGAGATCCCTGGAGTATTTCAGACCCCTTCTATTTTGTATTTTACTTCTGTCTATAAGGTCAGGAATAAGAAGGGAAAAGGGAGAAGGGTCTTTGTCCTTATGCTTTGCCAACTTCTATTATTATGTTCACCATGTTTGGATCCCAAGGAAAGTTTAGGAATGCGAGTTTCTATTCTTGGAGAAGACTCAGCTAGTAAGAATTGGTCCAATCAAACGCAGAAACTGCCAGTGCTAAAGTCTAATAAGTTGTGACTCTATTAGCCACTTTCATGTGGCCACAAAATACGTCATCCGTACTTTTGAGAGTAAAACGGTATACTGTTGAGCAATCACACTGGCAACTCAGGTATAAACAGGGATCGCCCTTGAAAACTGGTATAAATTGTCAAAGCCATATGAATGGTCACCCTTGCTAAATGCTAATGGGGGTTTTCTTAAAACCATGCATAAAAATTGCAGAGCATATTTTATAACAAATTATGGGTCTAAATGTTTAACACGTATTGAAAAAAAATAAAACAAACTAAAAGACACTGAATGGCAGTATAAAGCTGGAAATGTCATTTAGGACTCTGGAGATGTCCTGGTTTGAAACTCATAGAAATATTGCCCAATTAATGACCTCCAGTATGTACGAAAATATCTTATGAAAGACACTAATATTCATCCCTGTACAATTTCTGTTTCTTGGTTATGGATATTACAAAAAGGTCTAGCACATTTCTCATCACCCTTATAAAATGAAGCTTTTATAATTTCATTCCATGAACTGTTCCTCTTTTTCCTCCTTCCCATGAAAAATATTTCTATGGAGTGTCTACCCCAGGAAGGATTTATCAATTCAGTCAAAAACAGAGTAATACAGTGAAAAGGAAAACATGAAGTACACTTCTTTCCTTAAATGATCACCATGTGACCCAAAGTAAATAAAATAAATACAAAGAACATAGCAAAAGAGACAAAATAAATAACTGAGGAGCCCCACTTGGGCAGCTTTAGTACGGGATCCATGAGGATTTCAACTGACGTGTGCATTTATATTGTATTGCATTCTCCGAGCAGAACAGGCCTCCTTCAGGCCGCGTTTGGCAGGGGTATAACTCATTCCCACTGCTCGCTCTGGCCACCATATCTGAGGCTTCAGTTGTCAGCTGGTCCAGCTGGCTGAGGTTGAAGTTACCTGAAGGAATCCTTTTAATTAGGACTAAAGGAAGGTATACAATGTTGTTCATGTGTGGATGAACCCATACTATGGAACCACATGCAATTAACTTTTGGGTTTACTTAAACAAATGGCTGATTATATATATATATATATATATATAAAAAACAGCCAAAAACTGCCTAAGATAAAAGGATACATTTTTCATAACATCTCACTATCAAAAATGCTCAGGCATCTTTAACCATGGTCATTTTTAAGTCTTTTGTCATTTACAGACAATTCTGGGTGTACTCTGATACTTTTGCAAAAATGTTCCTACAAAAGGGTTTCATCTTCAAGGAATTCATGGAAAAGACTCTGACAAGCACAGGTTTCTGGTAACTGACTATACTGCTGAACTGAATGAATAAGCATTTTCAGAACTCTAATGGAAAACTGATGAATTCATAAAAGTGCTAACAAAAGATCAAGATGAAAAAAAAATTTATTACATGGGACTGAGTGAACTGATTATAATTATAATCAGTTATTATTATTAATGAAAAATTATAATTTTTGTGACTTTCTGTTTGAATAACAAAAAAATTATGACTTCTGTTAACAAATGAATTACTTCTATATTTCAACAAAATTCTTTTAGAATCTTTATGTTTGGCATGATATAAGTTTTGATTTTGTGTTCTATATTGCGTTGTATCTTTATATATGGGATACAAATAATTTGTAAGCATTATTTCATTCCCATTTTTGGATAATATACTATTCCTTAAAAGAAATGATATAAATTAAAAAAAAACTGCTCAGGCATCCTTTACAATCTATGATCTAATACACACACACACACACACACACACACACACACAATGATATAGTTCTCTGATTAAGATGACTTACAATTTTCCAAAAGAGTAAGTAAAATCCTTTGACAGATCTGGTTAAGGATATTTTCTTTGTCCTGGATCTCTCAGAATCCCCTTCCTTGGTGAAGCTAAAGTTGGCCCTAGATTGTCCACTGAACTTTTTTGGACCCCATGCTGATTTGTCCCCCACCCACCTGTGGCAAAACTGATATTCCCTTATATAAGGTTTTTGACATTAACTTCAGAGATTTCTCAGTCTTTCTGTTTACAAATCTTCAATGTTCAAGCTCTAAGTACAAAGTCTTAGCTTTATTTCTATATTGGCTCCTATTTTCTACTACATATGTTCTGCTACATATGTTCTACTGGATACTAGAGATATGGTCAAATTCACCTCTAATGGATGCTTTGAAAAAAATGTTTGCTGCCTCTCACATGGAGATGGCTTTTTCCTATCTCTTTTGGTGAGTTCTCATCATATATATTATTTTTATGTTTCCATTATCTCTCTCTCACACACACACACACACACACACACACACACACACACACACACGTATATATGCCCATACTCATAACCTCTCTCCATAATCCTCTGATAGTATGACTGTCACAAAGGTTATATAGACAAGTAGCATACTACTGACCTATTTTCAGAATTATCTAATTCATTAAAAACACAAACTCCTAGGTCCCACCTATGCTTCCTGAATCAGAAATCAGAAACTCTAAAGAGGTGACCCTGGACTCTGTGCTTTTAGAAAGCTCCTCAAGGCATTCTGATGATCAACCACATTTTAAAATCACTGATATAAATTACCAGAATTGTAATTGGAGTAGAAAACACTTTTAGTAGAAAAAGTCTCTCACACGATGACTTTAATCATTGATTTTAAGTTGCTCCCCAAGTTATATTAATATATATATTAATATATTAATTTTGGAATTTTGCTGTTTACCTCCCTCAAGCTTACCACATGTGGTCAACATTTTCATATTAAAAAGTGCCTAAGATACGCAGAACATATATTTTATAACGTGTCACACATCAAAAAATGTTCAGGCAGTCTTTACAGTCTATGATCTAATCGTATCCAAGAAGGAGCTCTATTGGTACTAAAGAGCATTAAGTCAATAGAAGTAAAATAAAGAATTTTCTAGATTAAAATACCTGAAGCCACAATGCTTTTGACCCATGTGTATCATTCAGTTCAGTGACCTAAGGTCAAAAGAATTGCAGTTCTCATGCCCTTAGACTAAATAATCATCCTGATAAGCACAGTGCATGGTCTGTTCTGGGGACAGGGAAAACAAATAACTGCAGTACCTAGAGATGCCTCTAAGTTTGAGTTAGCCTAAGTCAAGAGGAGCTGAGGTCTCCTCTTCACTTTTCAAAGGCTCTGGCTGAGCCCACCTTTAGCCTGAGACAATGGCAGTCATCTATGGAGAATTCTGAACAAAACCGAAGATGGACAAGTGCCCTTCCATTTGTGAAAAGGAGAAAATGGCAGATGAAGTCACCGAGCCTGACACTGACCTTTAGCAAACTTCTGGGACACATTAACAGGGAAGTTTGGGGCTGCCCAGAAAAGGAAGCAGAAATCATAGAAACCAGAGCCTATCACCAAGAACAACTTAGGAAATTATTCCAGCTGTGCCAGCCTAACTTCATTTCACACTTTGACAGGTTATTAGGTAAGGAGACAGTTTAAGAGGCCTTCAGTGAGTAATTTGCAAGCGTCTCTCAAGATACCCTTGCATGTTATATAAAGAAAGATAGGTTCAATGGCAGCACTCAAATAGATTAGAATGTGGTTGAATGATCGTAACTAAATGGATCTTTGTTTTGGGTGATATGCATTCACTCAAGTTCAACAAATGTATCAACAGCTGGTAAAAAGATAAAAGAAATTCTTGTCCGCACTGAAGGCTCCATGTAAATTAGAACAGAGGCAAATGAAATGGATGGCAGGTTCAAGATCCAAAGTGGTTTCGTAAGAATGGAATCTAATCAGATGAAACTGGAATAAGTGTGAGTTCAAGCACTTGGTCCATCCAGATCCACTACACAGTGTTGTAGCTGGAAATATTCATGCCAACGGCAATTAGTATAAAAAAGGAGTTGGAGACTCTACTTGACACTAAGTTGAAAATGAGTTAGCAATATGATTAGGCCATCAAAAGACCTTAAGACTTCATGCTTCAGACTTCTTTAATAGCAGCTGGGTTTTGAGAATGATAATGGTGGTTATCCGGGAATCCCACTGTAATAGAGACCTAAATATTCCTAGACTCTAAGCATGTTAGCTTCTCCTATAGAAAGTTCTTACACCCTCCTACCTCTACTGTCCCACACATGCTTTGCTCCTGGCTAACTCTTCCTTCAGCTCCCAATGCAGATGCCAAAGGAAGCTGTCCGTGACCCCGAGATTAAGTTACGCACCCTTCCTCTGAGCATCCCCACAGCTAACCGCTATCAGATCACTTCTAACACTGAATTATACTGTGTTTAATTGTCTTTTTCCACCTCTACACCATGAACAGCTTACTCTGCTCATTGTTACATCACAGGTTTACCAGATGTTCAATAAACTTTTAATGAATTAATGAGTGAGGTAATTCAGAGTGATCAGGATAGTGGAAGAATAAAAACACACATCACAGGAGAACTAGAAGGAACTAAAGATGCTTACCCCGGAGAAACGAAGCCTCATGGGAGTGATGTGAGGGCAGTTTTCAATTAGGTAATGGTCTGAAGAGGATTGATTCAGCTTATTCTACATGACATCGAGGACATAAGTTTCAAGGAGAGATATTTTAGCATGGTTCAAGAGATGACTTGCTAAAGGAATATAGCAGTTAAATAAATTCCCATGAGATAAAATAAGTTCATACACTACAGACCTGCTAAAGCACAGAATGTTTGGCTACATGGCAGGAAGGCCGTAAAGGAATATCAAACACGAGATGGGAAGCTGGACTAAGTGCTAAGTTCCTTAATATTCCATGGTTGAATGATTAAGTCACAGAAATATATTCATCTATAATTCACACTATCCTCCTCTGTGAATTAATCCATTAGGAATAAGATGTTTGCCGGAGAGAAATTACATTCATGGAAATATCAGTAGAAATGGAAGTCAATTGTCTTTTGACTTGATCTTATCTATGCTGGAGAACTGGGTAAACTTTTATAAGTAACATAAAATCTCCAAGCTTATTTTTTTTATCAGTAGAATGGAATCCTGGGTTAAACCAAGTAATTCTGAATACTTTTCCAGATACACACACACACACACACACACATATAGTGTGGATATATATATGCTATTTTATGCTATTCAATGACTTTAAGTGGTTGAACCAGTAATTCTGAACTCTTCCATATATATATATATATATATATATATATATATATATATATATACACATACGTATATAATGCTATTAATCACCTTTAAATGCCCTACCCAAGGAGAATATCCATTATATTGCATGCATCATATGCTAAGTCTCTCACTGGCTAAAACCACTGAGTTAGAACACCCAATAATTCACTGTCAAGATGGCTAGATTAATAGCTAGATGTCATATTCCACTTTTTTAAAAGTCTGCCCTACATTAGATCAGATGGACTTCAATGGCCTCGATTACTCTTGAAGGGAGTCTTGCTGTCTGAATTTCCAGAATTACTACCACAAATGATGGGCTTTAATGTGCTGCAGCCTCCTTCTGGAGAGAGGCCCAGCCTAATCAGGACTTCAAACACTGTAATTCTTTGCCCTGACATTGCAAAGTTCAGCCCAAGCTTTGGACATTTTCACTTAACACTGCACTTAGAGAAAGACCTCAGCTTCTCTAGTATCAAATCTCTGGACATCATTTTAGGATAGGCCATCTCTTCCACGGATATAGTTCCTTTTAGATCAACTCAACACCACAATCAGCTTCCTAGGTACTAGTCAATATCTAGTAATCTCTATTCAACTCACTTCTTGGTCTGGTTTAATTTTTTTGTTTTTGTTTGTTGTTTGCCTAATACATGAAATATCCAAGGGAATGCCTTCTGAAGAAGTAGACTGCTCTCATCACAGAGACCTACATTATTAGGGAAAGAACACACCAGAAGATGCCTTTTTGTCCCAACCTAAGAAAGCTATACAGAGGCCCACTGGTGTGAATATATGATAACATAGAGGGACTAAAATTGTTTTTAATTCACTAGGAGTAAAAAATATATTCTCCTTTTTTTTCTTTTGGTTTTCATGGGCTTAACTCTAACTATGAATTCCATGATAAACTGGTATGTATCTTAAGTATTATTTGTTATATTAATTATTTTAACACTTGTTTAGCCCTAGTAAATATTAGGCACATTGTACAACTCATTTAAATGATCTTATTAAGAAGGTACAACTATTTTGCCCATTTTACAGATGAGAAAAGTGAAGCACAGTGGATACTGTGGTGTGTCCCTCAGAGTACCCGCCTAGGACTGAAAAACTCATTTCTCAGCTGCTGTTGGCTACTGGTTCATGGTTGAGCACCTTCTCTAGGAATTGTCCTCAGGCAAAGGGATCTTCTTTGCCCAAGGTTGCACCCACTTCTCAGAGGCAGCCCACATTCAGTGATTGGTCATTAGTCAGGTACACAAAGGAAAGGCTCAGTCCACTTGCTTTAACTCAGGATATTCAAAGGCTACCCCAGCTGTAGAGTTTCCCATTCACCATCTGAGGCTTCTGTAATATCTGCATCACAATTCAACTCTACCCTAGTCCTGATCCAGCTACCCCTGTTCCCTCACAGGTGTTATTCACAAGAACACGCTACAATAAACCTCCTGTAGCAAATCTCCATCTCAGAATATGTTTCCCACATAATCCAACCTATAAAAGTTCCTTGTCCAAGATCACACAGCCAGTAAGTGGCAAACCCAAGCAATCCAGCTCCAGAATGCATGTTCTCAGCCACTATACTAATATACTTCTTCATAAGTAATAAGCTTAATTTTATGTCTGCATCTCAGTTAAAAGTCTGGAGCCACACTTCCCAAGTTGAGGGATAACTAATACTCCTCTAGGTCTTCTAGGTATATATCAACAAAACTGACCCTGTTTGAATAAATTCAGTAAATGCCATGTAATTTACCCCCTATTGGATAGTCTCCATGCATGTTAATATTCCAATAGAACTGGTAGGTTCTGCAACAAAGAAATCTTTTTACATGAAATTTGCAATATGTTTTCCAACCATAACACCCTATTTTATGAAACATCTATTAGCACCTATCTGCTAGTGTCCTTCAGACCCAGTTTGGGAAATGTTGGCCTGAAAAAAACCTTCATTTTTCTTCTAAGAAACTTCTGCTTCCCATTTTTAAACTCCCTTTGCTGTCTCATCATTTCTGGGATGCCATCTTAGGCAGGCTGAGGGAGTTCTAGCATTTTGTCCTTTTCTGTGCAAAACTCTTTGTGTTCTCTGCCTTAAGAAAGTACTTACCTTTGCTTTACATGCCTAAATGTCGTAAGATTACACATAAGGTTATTAATGAATGTCTGCATAGGTTGCAAATGCATTATCCTAGCATGAAATGGCCATTCAGTGGGAGAAATTTTAAACCTAGCCTGTAAACTCAGGTCTAAAATTGTATGGATTTAAAAACCTACTGAACCTGACTAGGCATCTTTTTTCTCTTCTATAAAGTGAGAGCAGGGCTAGATTTGTTGAAATGCAAGAGCCTTTCCAATGCTAACATTATAGGATTTCTTAACTTTCGATTTAATGTATAATGTAGTGGTAAGTAGGCAGGTTCTAGAAACACACACACACACACACACACACACACACACACACACTCGTACAGAAACCTAGATTCTACACCCTCTTCACTCAATTATTATCTGTGTTCTGTATGCCCTTTTGCTCCTAAAATATTAGTTTCGTCATGATTAAGTCATACTGGCAGTACTTATCACAGAGGACTGTTGTGAAGATTAAAAGAGATAATGCATGTAAAATGTTTAGCATTGTCAAGCACATGTTAAATGCTCAATGTATTTGTCATCTTCTTATCATTGATGTTGGCTGTGTTTATAGGGATGATGGTGGTAGCAGTGATGGTTGACAGAGGAGGTGGTATATATTATGTGTTTAAACTGTTCATTTTTCCTGGATTTCAACTGTGTGGATGACTAAGCCAATCAGCCAGAATAAGTTAGAAGATCACGTACACACATAATGGATTAATAAATGTGATTGTTGTCGTTATGACGCTGATGTTGAAGAATGATGCTAAGAGGCATGATAAAGCTGTTATGCCGTGCCTAATCTGCCTTCCACACCCCAGAGTAACTTGAAGAAGGCTAAGGAAACCAAACAGTGACAATTACATTATAGTTAAAAGATACTAAGTGCAGCCCATACAAGGACTTAGGTTAAAGAAGAGAAGTGATTCAAATGCCAAAAGTACTTGGAAAGATGGCTATCATAAATGAGATAATAGCCATAATTAATGAAGAAAAATAACTGTTCCCCATTTCCACTCTGGGCCATACAAGAACAAAGGGACATAAATTGCTTTCAGATAAAATTAGATTGGCTACAACAAAAAAACATTTAAACTCTAAGAACTGGTCAGCACCAGCACATTTTACTAAGGGAGGCACTGTGACCTCTACTCAGAAATTCACAAATGACAGGGTAAATACCCATCTATTTGGGTGATTAAGGGGGAGATTATCTACAGTCAGAGGGAAAGATGCCATGCAATTCTTTGCAGTTCCTAAGTTTAGAAGATTATACAACTTAGGATGCAAAATGCTGCTGTTCTCAACATAGGGCTGCCAACAAGGAAATTTCTCGAGGAACTCCTTGAGCCAAATTTCCCCTTTAAAGACCCAAGGTACAAGTCAGATAGGGGCAGGTGTATTCAAAGAGCAATAACAACACTCTAATTAGACACAATCTCCTATGCGAGGCATCAACAGAGACTGGCGCTAGTAAATTAAATTTTAAAAATCCTGTTGCAATCACTCCCATGACATGCCCCCTTTCTTAAGCTCTACTCTCGGTTATTTTTTGTTTATTGTAATTACTTTAGTAATAAGATTTGTTTTCTTGTTATTATATATATATTACTGTGCAGGGTAAGAAAAAAAAATAATAGCCAAAAAGAGTTATGTTTCTTATTTATCTCCTTGGCTGTTATTGGGCCAGGGGGTGGGGTGAGGAACAGAGAGAAGCTGTACATACAAAAGAGTTTCCTGTGCAGTGAAGATGTATAGGAGCATATTTGTAAGAAGGAAGCAGGGCAATAAAGGGCTAGGTGGCTCAGAGAGATAAATAACCTTTTGCAAGGAAAGAAAACCTGAAAATCAGGGCAAGGAGGGTGGATCCGCATTACCAAGGTTTATGTGCTGCCTTAGACTTTCCTGTTTATAAATTCTGGCTAGCCAGGAAGAAGGACCCAGAATCTGAAAGCATAAGCCTCCTGGCAATTCCCCAATGCCATACTTAGAGGTGCAATTCTTTCTGGTTCTTAATGGGGTGCACTTTCCTAGGAATCTAGGCTTCTGTGGGTGGTGGGCAATGAGGCTGTGATGCTGAGACTTGGTACACCAAAGAGACAGCCCCTAGGCTGGGGGAGACAGACTCCACTGACCACAGACACTGCTCATTACATACGTCCTGAAACGCTCTTGGAGATGCACTGATGGAGGCTGAGGCTGATTATAGGCTGGCTTCTAAAAGACAAGAAGCCAGATTTTTGTCCATTCCAATGGGACAACTAAATTTATTTAAAGTGTAAGTATGGGGCTTCCCTGGTGGCACAGTGGTTGAGAGTCTGCCTGCCGATGCAGGGGACACGGGTTTGTGCCCCAGTCCGGGAAGGATCCCACATGCCGTGGAGTGGCTGGGCCCGTGAGCCATGGCCGCTGAGCCTGCATGTCCGGAGCCTGTGCTCTGCAACAAGGAGAGGCCACAACAGTGAGAGGCCAGCGCACCGCAAAAAAAAAAAAAAAGTAAGCATGAGGAGAAAAAAAGGCATTAGCTGAATTCCTCCAGCTCTAAACTTCTCTACTGCTGTATATTTTATACAGTTTATTCAACCCTATACCCAGTCCATAATTTTTAAGTCATAATCACAAGGACAACCAAAGCTCTAACTAAAGAGGTTGTTGTCCTTGCGACTGTGATTTTAAAATTATGGCGTGCATGTAGGACTGAATAAATTGTATAAATATACATGTAATTGTATATATATATATGATATATATATATATGATATATATATATATTTAAATATATATATATTAAAGGAGGTTTTCTCACCTTTGATCTTATCCCATCCTCTGCAGAATACCTATCTCATCTATCCCTGCCAAATCTTATCCTGGATCTCTTTGAGAAACAGAAATGGAAGCAGGAAAGAGCCTGCTTGGCTTGGCCATTGAGAAGAACTTTGCATGTCCCACCACTGAAATTCAGCAACAAAAAACAAGAAGGTTCAGATCAAAATGGTAGAGTAGGAAGATCCTGAGCTTACGTCCTCCCACAGACACATCAAAACTATAACTACATATGAGCAAATCTGTCTGGGAATGACCTGAAGACCAGCAGAACAGATTTTCTACAACTAAGGACATAAAGAAAATACCACATCAAGACAGGCAGGAGTAGCAGAGATGTCACCCAGTCAGGGCCTACCACGCCCCCATGGGATGACTCACAAATGGGACGGGTATCACAATTATGGAGATTCCCCCCTGAGAAGTGAGGGTCCAAGCCCAGTGTTGGGCTTTCCAGCCTGTGGGACGTGCACCAGGAAGACGAATGACCATAATGTCTGCCTCTGAAGATCAGGTCGGCTTACATTCAGGAAAGCCAGAGGGCTGTGGCAACCCAAGACTCCACTCCTGAAGACCTTGCGAAAACTCAGCCACTCCAAGTCCCAGTGCAGAGTCAGCAGCTTGAAAAGTGCCTGGGTCTTACAAGGAGATTCATCAACTAATTTTATAGTGTGTGAGCTGGGACCGAGTGGAACTTTCTCTGGGGAAAGATGTGCTGGTGGACGCCATTTTTTTTTTTTAATTTTCCTTCCACCTAGCTGGCCTGGTGCTGGTGGGCACTATCTCCGCCCCTCTCCGTCAATCTAGTTAATACCATGCACACTGCCCCAGCATTCCCCTGAGGACGCTCCACACCCAACCCACCCACCCAAGCCAGCCCCTCCAAAGTGGTTCTTTCTCTGGGAGACCAAACCTGTCCACCAGCACACCTGCAATAGTCTCAGCCAGGCCTCAGAAACAGACCTGCCAAGGAGCAGCCCTGCCCACCAGGGCACCTGCAACAGTCACAGCCGGGCCTTGCAGATAGCTAGGCTGGGGGCCTACCCCACCCACCAGTGTGCTTGCAGCCCAACCATGAGAGGAC
This sequence comes from Phocoena phocoena, assembly GCF_963924675.1. NCBI lineage: Eukaryota > Metazoa > Chordata > Mammalia > Artiodactyla > Phocoenidae > Phocoena > Phocoena phocoena. Next base: position 135,939,759 of record NC_089220.1, on the reverse strand, counting down.
GGCACACACCACCTACACAGGAGCACCTGTGTGGTGATCACTTCTACATAAGATCACTCTTTCAAGACCAGGAAATGTAGCTGATAAACCTAATAAACAGAAACAAACACAGGGAGTTAGGCAAAGTGAAGAGACAAAGGAATACCTTCCAAATGAAAGAACAAGACAAAACCTCAGGAAAAGAACTAAACAAAAAAGAGGTAAGCAATTTACCAGATGAAGAGTTTAAAAAAATAATCATAAAGATGCTCACGAACTTGGGAGAACAGATGAACTCGGCAAGAACTTCAACAAAGAGTAAGAAATAGAAAATATAAAAAAGAACAAATCAGAACTGAAGAATACAATAACTGAAACGAATAATACACTAGATGGAATCAACAGCAGATTAGAGGATGCAGAATGGGTCAGTGATCTGAAAGACAGGCTAGTGTGAATCACCCAACTGGAACAGCAAAAAGAATTTTGAAAAATGAGAATAGTTTAAGGGACCTCTGAGACAACATCAAGTGTAATAACATTCACATTATAGGGTTCTCAGAAAAAGAAACTAGAGAGAAAGAGACAGAAAGCATATTTTAAGACGGCTGATTCACCTCACTGTACAGCAGAAACTAACACAACACTGCAAAGAAATTATACCCCAATTTAAATAATTAATTTATTTATTTTATTTAATTTTGGAAAAAAGAAAAGAAAGAAATAATGGCTGAAAACCTTCCTAACCTGGAGAAGGAAACAGACATTCAAGTCCAGGAAGCACATGGAGCCCCTAACAAGATAAACCCAAAGAGACACACACCAAGACCCATTATAATTAAACTGCCAAATGTTTAAGATAAAGAATCTTAAAAGCGGCAAAAGAAAAACAGAAGACTATCAGCTGACTTTTCAGCAAAAACCTTACAGGTCAGAAGGGACTGGCACAATATATTCAAAGCGCTGAAAGGAAAAAACTTACAACCAAGAATACTCTACCCCAGCAAACTTATCATTCAGAATTGGAGGAGCGATCAAGAGTTTCCCAGACAAGCAAAAGCTAAGAGTTCACGGCCATGAAACTGGTCTTATAAGAAATGTTAATGGGACTTCTTTAAATGAAAAGAAAAGGCCATAACTAGAAAAAAGAAAATTATGAAAGAAAAAAAATCTCACTGATAAAGGAAAACATACAGTAAAGGTAGCTGATCAGCCACCTATAGAGCTAATATGAAAGTTATTGTAAAAGACAAAAGTAGTAAAATCATCTATATATAAAACAGTCAAGTAATACTCAAAATAAAAAGATATAAAATATGACATCAAAAACATAAAATATTGTGGGGGGCCAGTAAAAACTGTATTGCCTCATGGTAACCACAAACCAAAAATCTACATACTTATATGTGGAATCTAAAAAACAAAGGAAACAAACAAAATAAAACAAAACAGACTCATAGATACAGAGAATAAACTGGTCATTGCCAGAGAAGGGGGGGTTGAACGGTTGAGCAAAATAGATGAAAGGGATTAAGAGGTACAAACTTTCAATTATAAAATAAATAAGTGACAGGGATGCACTGTACAGCAAAGGGAATATAATCAATAACATTGTAATAACTTTGTAAGATGACAGATGGTTACTACACCTATCATGGGGATCAATTAGTATATAAATGTCAAATCGCTATGTTGTACACCTGCAACTAGTGTAGTACTGTATGTCAACTATACCTCAATTAAAAAGTTAAAAATAAGAAATATTCCTTCCTCCAGTTAAAATAAAAAAGAAAGAACACTACCAGAGGAACCCTTACTTTTATAATTCCATACAGTGTTTAACAGTTTCAAAGTACTATGGCATTCGACCATGATAATAATTAGGTGAGGTGCAGTGGTTAGGGTTTACTAGCCCCTTAATACTTTGAAGAAACAGGAGTGGAGAGGTTAAGCAATTTGTCCAAAGCCACATGGATGGAAAGAACACAACTCTGACCTAAACCAGAGTCTTCTGATCGCCTGATGGGAATTCCTTGTACTACACCACAATCACAGTCATCCCAGATGGGAAAAGAAGAGCGAGCCAGGGGGAAGGCAGAAAAAGTACAAATAGTTTCCTTTGAGCAAAGCAATGAGATCTTCTTATAGCTCTGATAGTAAGGGGACAGGCTCTCCCTCTTCCTTCATAAAAGCAGAGTCTCCCCAAGAGTAAATGGCGAAAGAAAAAGCACCCTCAGTATTGGCAGGAGCTGTCAGGTCTGTGCTTCCTATTTTCCAGTTATAAACTTTCATGAATTTTAGGGAGCCATGTGACATACATCATTAAATACATGGTAGATGTGATGGGAATTGTGAAATAACATATCTATATTACACTCAAGGGTTTGCTTTGTAAAGGCTTCTAAGTGCATGTTGAAAGAAGGTGTTAAGAGTGGGGACACGAAAAAGAGAGATGTCTAAAGGGGAAATCAAGAAAGAAGAATAGATGCCCATCTGTCTCCCTCCTTGCCTGCATCCCTGCCCCCATTTCTTCCTCCTATAGGGGAAGGAACAGAGAAAAACTGGAGTGCAGACAGATATCAAAAGTTGCCCAGCCAATGAGGGAGAAAAGCATTTAACAAAACAAATGCATTTCCCCAAGAGCCTCAGCTCCAACTTGATCAATGATTCTGCAACACTGAATCATTTTTAATTTAATGCTTCTGGGAAGAAAGGGGGGAACCCATCAACTACAGGCACAGTTGGCAAGAGCTGGGTATTAGCATTTGGTAGCATTTATTATCGCTGTTTATGATGGCATAAATTAGGTTTATGCTGATATAATTAATGACCCTAAATTTAGGAATAATAAATGGTGATATTTATTCAGCACTGCAATGTCTGAAGAAGGCAAATGTAGTAGTCAAGCTCCTGACTCCCTCTCGGTGCGCAGGCTGTGGTAGGAATGGGTGTGAGCAAGGAAGCCCTTGGAAACATGCTCCCAGAACTCTCCACCCAGCACTGTGCATCATTTAACACTATGCAAATGACTTAGCAGCAGGACCTTAACAGTTCCCAGAGCAAATAATTTTCATTTTGACCTCTAAGAACAAGCTCATCAGCAAGATTGTGTCACATTTCCCTCTAGAACCAAGACCCTCAAACGTTCCCTTAGCTCACACTCTTCCTATGGGGTATGCACAGAGGTTTGGACAGTTGTACCAAATGCTACACTCTTCATGGATCTCTTTACCTCCTTCCATCTCTTAGAAGGAACATCATTGTTGTCCTGCAAAATCTCTACAGACCATGATTTGAGAATTACTGGCAGATATTTACAAGGAAAGTATTTAAAGCAGAAAACAGTTACGTTTGCATCTTTTAAAACAATTTCAAGTGCATGTTTGTCTTTCATTTTGTAGTTATCTTCAAAACCTGTGAGGTTAAAATATTCCTGTAAATGTTGCCTTTTTGTGCCTAAGAGAGTATCTTAGCATTCAAAACGGACTAATACTTCCATTATTCCTTTTTTTCAGTGAGGGCAGGAGGTAAATGGAGAAAATTACAGTTCTTCCAATCGAATAACCCCTTCTAGATCAGAATAACCCCATTTTCAAATATAAGGAAAGGAAAGCAAAGAGAAAGAGATTAAATACCCCTTGCCTACCTCTTCCCAGAGCCCCTTAACACAGAGACCCGCAAACAGGGTAGAACCAGACCCAGAATGACATTTCCATCCAAATAGCCAACCTTTGCTCTATGTCCAAAAAATTAAAAATTTCCTAAAAACAAATAAAGCACAAATAGCCATCCACTGATAACTCTGTTCCAAAGAGTACGAAATAGCAAAACAATCTAAATTTCAGAAGTCCGTGATTGCAAGTTTAAGTTCCTTTGTCAGCTCCCAGGCAGAGCAGCTGGGTTCTATATTGAAGGACAGATGACTGTTGTAGGCTAAGCTTTCACTGCTAAGAAATATGACCTTTGGCCAGCAAACATTCCATAGAGAGATTCCACAGCAGGACCATTGGATTGCCTGGCCTCACTGAAAGGAAAATTTGGAGCTGAAACTTTGGAATGAGAGTTCAAAGGGGAGTTATCATCCTCATGTTGTATCATGTCATGTCATGTCATCATGACCAACAGCACCATTTCTACAGACATCATGGACTCAATCATTCATCTTCCCAAAGGCCACAGAGAATGTAGGACTTTCTCCTTATAGGCTCTTCAGCCTGTGACATTTTGGCCTTTGTACAGGAGGGCACAGTGCCTTGCTGAGTGAGACAGAGAAAGAGAAAGAGACCCATGGGGAGGCTGACCATCTGACAGCCAATATCCCTCTGCCTTTGCTGGTCTCCCCTGATTCTTCCTGCTTCTCCTTCTCCCCACTAGGAAGGAATGTGCTCTGCTGTTCTTGCTTTTCAGGACGTACTGCAGAACTCATCCACAGGCATACAGAAATTCTATGCTTCAGAAGCCAAACATGGATGGTGAGTCCATAGAAAAGCCAATCACTTCCCTATGTGATCCAGCAGGAGACCTAAGGGCACAAATCTTCCCAGCTTGGAAGATACTTATTAAACCTTAGCCTGTTGGAGACTACCCAGACATAAAATCCCACTCCCTGATATGTCCTCTGTCATTCTTTCAAGACAGTGGCTAAAAGGAGGAGAAGGACATGGAGAAGGTTAAGTATCATGCCCACAGGTTCAACAAAAATCATACCTCAAATGGATAGGATACAAATTTTCCCTTCCAAGCAAACCTGTAGTAAAACATTGTGTCGATGGTACACCAATACTTAAGTGCTAATATTTAACTGAAGATGTATCCAAAAGCTCATTTCTGATGGAGGTAACTCAAGGCCCCTTAGAGCCCTTGTTCTGGTCTGGGATGATATACCTGGAGGGTCACACATTAAAAAGAATTTAGAAAAGGTCAGGCACCCTGAGTTAGACTCAACAAATATGTGTTAGGCACCTACCACTTCCCAAGTTCTACGCTAACAACATTCAAAAGGAGAGTCACCAGATGACTATCCGGAAGCTTTGACATAAGTGGGGCTGCACAGCCAAGTGGAAAGAACACGAGCTTTGCAACCTGAGTTTAATTCCTGACTCAGCTGTGTGGCTGACCTTGCATATGTCACCCAGTCTTTTGCCTCAGATTTTTTTTTTTCATTTGCAAAATCGGAGTAAAATATTTACTTTTTTCATAAGTATAAAAAATTTAAAATCATATTTTTATCCTATTACATTCACAAGGAATAAAAAGAGTGATAATGTGCAGTGTTAACAAGGTATGGGGACCAGGCCCTTTCATCCATCAGTGGTAGGAATATACATCTGTGTATCTTCTATAGAGAGTAGTCTGGCAATAACATACATCAAATAAAAAATATGCGTAACATTTGACTCAACAGACTACTTTTAACAATTTATCTTAAGGAAATGACTGGAGAAATTTGCCCAGAGACTAACAAGACTCTTCACCTGTCTGTTGTTTATAATGGAGAATTGTTTAAATCAATTATGGCCCATCAAGACCATGAGATTGCTCTTTTCAAAACTATAAATGCCATTTGTATTCTTTGCTGTAGGAAGAAGCTGTCTGTCTATAAACTATACTACAAAATACATTACCTTATGAAAGTTAACATGGGTATGAATATAGAAATATATTTAAGGAAATAGCTGATATACCTGAAGCGGTCAATTTATAAACAAATGGCTGATGGACCTTCTTCAGCTTGCTAACAGTGTTTCTCTCTGGGCAGCCTGACCCAGGGAGGGCCTCCAGGTTACAAAATTCTGCAGGCAAAATGTAATTATCATGGATGATAATGTGAAAAATGCCCCTTGGATTAACGTAATGTATTAGCCCCAAATTTGGGTGCTTTTTAATTTCTTCTTTAAGCTTTTTCTCTACACTAGGATTTTCTACAAAAACGATGTCTCATTTTTTTCCCCCATTGGAAACAATAAAACCATTTTAGTTTTTGAAAACAAAGAAGTCACATATAAACAATAATAAGCCTGATGCAAGTGCATGTTGGACACTCGGTAAACCAACGCTTTGTGCTTGTTTCTCACCAACTGTCTCTGAGCTCTCAGCCCACAATTCTATCCTCCGCTCTGTCACACCGCAGCTAAAACTCTACAGATCACAACGCTCAGACTCCCTTGCCATTCGGCTTCCTGCTAAGTTCTGCCAACAAAAAGGCACTAGAGGGAGATAGGAAGGCAGGAAGAGGAAGAAAAGGATACCCTTTATGTTTCCCAGTTCCAGTTAATGAGACTAGGGCAGCAGCAGGGGACTGGCTGAACTCCTGCATCTTAAGACGCACAGCACTAGCATCACTGCATCTTCTCACAGGTACCAGCAGCAGGCGGGATGCATCCCCTTGCCATCTGGATACTTTCATTCCTTCACCCTTTCAACTGCGCCCTTTGGTCCACTGAAGCCCTTGCCAAGTCAGATTCCCTTCTCAGAGTTCCACACACCAGCATCATGGAGCCTTTCCAACCCTGGGTTCTGGTAACTCCACCTCTTCCCTTTGCTTCCCCATGCTTGTAGGCAGTGCCCGCCTCTGCAAATGTTAAATCTCCTGGTTTCTTCTGCATCCCCCCTTTTTTAAAAAATTTTTTTAAATTTTATTTATTTATTTATTTATGGCTGTGTTGGGTCTTCGTTTCTGTGGGAGGGCTTTCTCTAGTTGCGGCAAGCGGGGGCCACTCTTCATCACGGTGCGCAGGCCTCTCACTGTTGCGGCCTCTCTTGTTGCAGAGCGCAGGCTCAGTGGTTGTGGCTCACAGGCCTAGCTGCTCTGCAGCATGTGGGATCTTCCCAGACCAGGGCTCGAACCCGTGTCCCCTGCATCGGCAGGTGGACTCTCAACCACTGTGCCACCAGGGAAGCCCCTGCATCCCCTTTTTGAACTTTCAGACTTCTACCACCAGTGTGAATCAAATCTCTTCTTCTTTAACACCTATTATCTTGACTGTATCATGTATCATTTTTATAATTAGAAGACAATGAAGTTATTTTATTTTTTAAATGTCCCAATTATACGGAGCACAACTCTTAAAACATATTAGCCATTGTACTTATTATTCACTGTTCCCGTAGGAATCTCTCCAACTATGACTGCTACTGATCCTCTGCACCAATCTGAGGCATAGACATTTTATTTCAACCTCAATAACACAGCTGAAACAAGACGAAAAGGCTTATTAACACTTTACTAAGAATAAATGATATAACAGATGATAACTACTCACAGAAAATTTAAAACTGATTATTGGTATAGCTGTTCTCATTCTCAAGCAGCCATGTGAGGGATTGCTTCTTCCAGCCTCTTCCACATAACAGATGCCATGTTTCCTCAGTGACCTAGGGGGACCCTCTGGTTAGACCAGTTTCTTCACTTTCGAGCTCCAGAGAATTATCTCTTCCCCGCTAAAGGTCCATCTGTCGGGCATCTTTTCTTGTTCCAGGATCTACTCCTTTCCAGGAAGATTGACAATGGGAATAACAAATTCATTCAATGACTACACTGCTCTCTACCCACAGGGAAGTCTTCAAGGCCGGTAGCAAATGTATCATAGTATGAAGGGCAAGAATGCTTACTGCCATGATCTAAAGATCTAGCATCAAAAACCCCTGAGTTGCTTGTATGATTGTAGGTAGGTGAGGAGGCAGCCCAAGAAACAACTAATGTTGAATTTCTCACCAGTCTGTTGTTTAGGAGCTCAGAGAGTATCTTCCATTCTTTCTTGAGCATAATTTTTAAAAATTATATACTTACTACAGTCCATTTTTTTTTCAAATGTAACTGATCTGAGAAATCCGAAAAGTCTGAGAATCACTGCTACATGTTTTTATATTGAAGAGATTTGAAATACATTAAAAGTTAGAGCTGAGGTCACGTAAGAGGGAAGCCCTGAACATATCAAAAAAGGAGGAAAGAGGCATAGCCCAGCCCAAAGGTGAAGTGAACCCAATGGGGATAATCATAAGCATTTTGTGATCCTGAATAGTTACTTGAGTGAAAACGTACAATAGAATGGGCAGTGGAATGGCAGCCCTGTGGCCAAACTGTTCAAAGTCAGCTGGGTGCTGTTTACAGCCAAAAGTTGGCATCAACAGGAAGTATGTCTTCTCCAGAGGAGAAAGCTGGCAGGACACAGTAGAGTGTTGAGGTCCAAGCCATGCTGGGAATTCAAATTCCATGAAGGAAAACTGAGGATGAACTAATTCATTCATCCTGGGCCAAGATTGCGGAAAGCAGGGGAGGCTATGCCTTCTTTCATCCCAGTCACACTGGATGTGAAGATCAAGGTCAACAAGACTAATTTCAGAGACCATCTGCTGATGGGGCTGAGGCTTTACTTGCATCTCCATCCAAGTTTGGGAAGAGCTGATAGATTAAAATCAACATGGGCTCTGGAGGCAGACATGGGTATGTGTGTGCCAGAGTGTGTGTGTGTGTGTGTGTGTGTGTGTGTGTCTATTTGCTTGAGTGTTTTAATTACCTAGACAATTTTTCATGCCATTTCTGCCTTGAACTAGGCTATGTGATAACTCATTTTATCTCTTTAGTCTCAATTTCCTTATCATTTGAAGGACTGGGGCTAAATAATATACAATAACCTGCTCAGCTAGAACATTTTAAGATTCTTTTATTCTAATTCCCTTAAATCTCTATAGAAAAGGAATGTAGAATAGACAGAAGTTTTAGTTCTGGCTCTGTAATACGAGCTATTTCAACTGCACTGAAGACTTCACCCCTGTATACTCAAGTTTCTGCACCTGAAAATTATACGGAAGATCTACCTCGGTTGGGCCATAGTTACTATTAGATAAGAAAATATATGTAAAAGAGCAAGGTTCTTTCTTGGCTTATAAAAAGTACTAAATATTTTTTTATAAAGTCTGTGAGTACTCTTATTGTAGTAAAATAAAGGCTTCACAATCCACAGAGTAAAAGACTATCGATAGTAAATTTAAATGGTCCCAGATAGTTAAAACTGTCAAGATTTTTATCTGATTTTTATAGTTTCATGTGTTTCCACTAGAGCATTCAGCCTAGTACTTCTTAATACCTTGGTGTGTTTACTTATAGCACGTCTTTTGCTCTTTATGGTTGTTTACATCTCTTCCACAATGGCCTTGGAAGAAAGTAATCAAGTTTGCAGCGTTGTATATATACTAAGAATAAATATACTCTGACTCTCCTGGGAATAAAATGTTGGCCTGGGTGTTGATTTTATAAAAATTATTTGTCACTACCCTCCACCCAGCAAGCAAAGTCCAAAAATTGGGAATCATGCTAGATTTCTTCCTCTCCTTCACTTACTTCTCATGTTGACCTTTTAAGTCATCACCTGTCTTCTCCCCACTCCCCACTCTAATCAAGCCGCCATTATCACTTCTGCTCTAACCCAACTGGTTGTCTCCTTGTTCTTTTATCCCATGTTGGAAAGAATTATAAGAAACAAGGGATCACTGCATCAGTCCTCCTGGATTACTTTGAACTCAGCCCAGTTCAATACAAACTACCAGGCCAACAAGATGGTAAATTGTTTCTTTTGGAAACCATCTTTGTATTTTGTTTTCCTGTTACAGACATATGTTGCTAAGAGATCTTTGGCTTGACAAGACCCACTATATCTTTGCTAGAACATCCTGGCTTTGTCTCCCTGACCACTGCTATCAAAACCTCCCAGCCATCCTCAGAGGCTCATTAACATCACCACAAAAGGAAACTACTCCACCTTTACACAGTTTTGCAAACTTCACAGGGGTCCATGATTTTTTTTTTTTTGAGGCTGGTAGAATCTTTTTTATTTAAAAGCTGAGTCTTCTAATACAGTGATTTCCTGAAGTTTCAAATAACTTGCAAAGTATGAAACCTGAATTCCTTTGTAAGGTCTTCTGTGATACCTTTAACTTTCAGTCATAGCATTTAAATGAAGGCAGCTATGATTTTAAAATATAGTACATAATGATAGGTACACAGAAATATTATGCATTTTTTTCATAAGTACTTTTGCATGATACTAGCAGGGAGAGAAAGAAAAGCATCTTGTGGTAGGTTAAGTGGCAAGTTCAGGTTCAGGCTCTCTAATCTTTAGGCAAAAAGCTTGCCTCTTTGCTGGTCAGGCCACACACAGGGCAGTTCTGTTAATGTTTAGAAGCCTATGAATAGGAATGTGTCCAAAGAAAATCAATGACAATCAGAAACAATACCACATAAGCAATGTTTAGCTGAACCACATCAAACTTGGAGAGGGCTTCACCTGAGGAAGTTAAGGCATGTAAAACGGAGATTAGATCTTATCCTTGTTTCTACACATTTTAGGCAAAATGTGTAAAATTCACAAGGCAAAGATCAAAACAAAGAAAAACAAATCCACCTAATTATACACTATGGAATGGGTATGTCCTGAAACGGAATGTCAACGAAGCATTTAAGTGGAAGTTAGATAAACCATATGTTAGGTGTGTTCTAAGGGTTCGTGAGCTGAAACTTTATTTTTTATTTTTTATTTTTTTTGCGGTACACGGGCCTCTCACTGCTGTGACCTCTCCTGTTGTGGAGCACAGGCTCCAGATGCGCAGGCTCAGAGGCCATGGCTCACGGACCCAGCCGTCCTGTGGCATGTGGGATCTTCCCGGACCCAGGCACGAACCCGTGTCCCCTGCATCAGCAGGCAGACTCTTAACCACTGCGTCACCAGGGAAGCCCTGAGCTGAAACTTTTAAGCCCATTTATTGTAAGATGTTATGATTCCATGGCAGTCTCAAGTCTTTTGGTAATGATGAGCAACAACCTGGGGATTTTTTTTTCAGTAGAATAATGCTATGATTTCCAAATCCCTTTCAGCCAAAATTGTATGGGTGATCCAAGTAACCTACGAAGTGCCTTGAGTTCCATGATTAAAGATGCTATATAAATAAAAAGGGTAATTTAGTCATAATAAATAACGGTAATGGCGATGGATGATGGATGGATGGTGTCACAGAGAAGCTGGCCTGCCATTAGGGAGCCCAAAGCAACCAGCTGTGAGCTGGAAATAATGTGTGCCCAGGCCAGGAGGATATTCAGTGACTGAGACCATGTTAACCTTTCAACCAAAGATCTGGATCAAACCTCTGATTCAGAGGTGTGAGCATTTGAAATGGAAAAAACTACAGTATTTATTCCAGAGCTTGAATGTTACTTTGGACTTATAAGACCTCTACCAACACAGGTCAACAGGGAGCTCCTGAAGGGCTATGTTCTACTTTGGTAGAAATAGGACTGAATTAATGCCCTGCCATTAGGCCGTAGTGCTGCTAGGATTGCATCGATCTTCCTGTTTGTACTGTTTGTAACTATGGCCCCATCTTAAGTATTCCTAATTGAAAAACAAAGCCTCAGGAAACCGAAACTTAACCAGCCGCTCTCGCTTCTGTAACTATGCTTGCTGAACCCCCTTTTGCAACCATCCAACCAATCAGACGGTGACTAGTGTCTTTGTTTAAAAGTTAACCAATCAGTGACTAATGTCTTTGTTTAAAAGTTAGCCAATCAGTACCCCCCACCCCTGAAGGTCGCGAGCTTGTTTGTACCTGTCTATAAAAGAGCTGTACTAAACTCCATCGGGACCTCTTAGCGTCACCGGCAACGAGTGCGCGGAGGTCCAGGTTCGAACCTGCAATAAATGACCCTTGCCGTTTGGCTTTGACTCTTGTCTCTGGTGGTCTTGTGGAGGGGTCTCGTGACCGTGGGCATTTCACTCCCTCTTCCAACAGAAGAGAAAATTGAGTAGGTCAGAGGAAGAGCCAGAATTCCAGACTAGAGTTATGACTCTGAACCCCATGCTCTTTCCATCCTCTACCAGACCCCAGACAATTCAATGGAACATGTAACTTCAGAGAAGAGCCAACTTGGATGAGAAAATGTTGAAAAGAGGTCATGTCTCTCAAGATGGCTTGCAGAGCTGTTTTCTATCCATTTAGGCTCAGCAAGCCTGCTAGTAAAACTCTTAGCCCCTCAAGCAGGGAGGAGCCATGCACTGAGGCCCTGGAGCTGATCTCCAGAGTTAAAGGAACACGTGGTAGGAGCCAGCTGAGTTCTGTTGGACCAGGAAAGGATACTGCTTTAGGGCTTTGTCCAGCTTGAGATCTAGGAAGCCTGATTGCTGCCACAGGCCTGACTGATGCCACCTGCTGAAGGACTTGGCCTTTGGACTCCCAAGCCTCACATGTGCTTGAAGACCAACCAGTCACCATATGCAAAGAGGAAGGACCCTCCTCTCTGCCCACCAAAAACTACCATCAAAAAAAAAAAGAAATCTGGAAGCTACAAATCTAGGAATCTTGTTAGAACACATGGATGCTTTCCTTACCTACTTATCTTTCCTTTTTCTTTTTTTTTTTTTGGTGGTATCTATTGAAATTTTAGTTTCACAGCCTTTAGCTTTAAGTTGCTTGCATTTTGGCATAATTTAACATACTTTATCATTTGGAATTTATTCTTATCCTCTTTTTCTAGTTTATCATCTTTAAATTTTTAACCTTTTTAACTTAACAATATTCTTTTTGTGCTTTTCCTTTGAAGCTAGTCTATTCTCAGTCTTTTAACATTTATTTTGGGTTTTTATTTCCTGAAAGAAATTATTATTTTATATTTCTTAAACATTTTCTTATTAATTTTAAGTCACTGTAATTTTATCTCTGAAATTTTTGTTTTCTTTTTTAATTTCTTTATAACTCTCATTTTACCTCTTCTGTTTCACCTTTTCAATATTGCTCTATTTTCCCAGTTTTTAAACATATGCTTTTGCCTCTTTAAAACTGATACTTGAAATTATAACTTCTGCATTTTTATTTTTAGCTTTTGAAATTATTTTTCCTTTCAATTTTTCTGTTTACCTTGTATTCTGTTTATTTCCATAGGATACCAATGTCTAATCCTATAGTAAAAAAGATTCATTTGTTACCATAGGAAGGGGCTTTAAGTCTTCTTCCATAGTTTGAGGCAGGTATGTATGAATGTTAATCCTGTCACCCCAACCCACTGACTCAGTGATCTTGGGAACCTGCTCTTCTATCTGGGCCTCAGCTCACAACTCTGCAAATGCTGACCCCTTATGACACTGGAATTCACCTTTCCTATTATACATTCTGAAAGGCATGGAGGAGCTAGGCCAGGAGAAACACCACCCCAATCTTCCCTCTTGCAGCCAACCATTTTTCAGTCCTTTCACTTTTAGCCATTCCACAGCCATTTCAGCCAGTCCATTTAGATAAAGTGACACTTTTATTACAGCTGTATCCAGAATCCAGTAAAATACAACTGAGAATAAAGATTTATCTGCAGGAAATAGAAGCAAATCAAAGCATTGGTCTTTTTTTGTTTGTTTGTTCATTTTGTTTTGTTTTATTATTTCTTTTAATCTTTTTTTTTATACAGCAGATTCTTATCAGTTATCTATTTTATACATATTAGTGTATATCTGTCAATCCCAATCTCCCAATCCATCCCACCACCCTCCCCCACTGCTTTCTCCCATTGGTGTCTATACATTTGTTCTCTACATCTGTGTCTCTATTTCTGCCTTGCAAACCAGTTCATCTGTACCATTTCTCTAGATTCCACATATATGCATTAATATACGATATTTGTTTTTCTCTTTCTGACTTACTTCACTCTGTATGACAGTCTCTAGGTCCATCCACGTCTCTACAAATGACCCAGTTTCGTTCCTTTTTATGGCTGAGTAATATTCCATTGTATATATGTGCCACATCTTCTTTACCCATTCGTCTGTCGATGGGCATTTAGGTTGTTTCCATGACCTGGCTATTGTAAATAGTGATGCATTGAACATTGAGGTTCATATGTCATTTTGAATTATGGTTTTCTCGGGGTATATGCCCAGTAGTGGGATTGCGGGGTCATATGGTAATTCTATTTTTAGTTTTTTAAGGAACATCCATACTGTTTTCCGTAGTGGCTGTATCAATTTACATTCCCACCAACAGTGCAAGAGGGTTTCCTTTTCTCCACACCCTCTCCAGCATTTGCTGTTTGTAGATTTTCTGATGAGGTCCATTCTAACCGGTGTGAGGTGATACCTCATTGTAGTTTTGATTTGCATTTCTCTAATAATTAGTGATGTTGAGCAGCTTTTCAAGTGCTTCTTGGCCATCTGTATGTCTTCTTTGGAGAAATGTCTATTTAGTTCTTCTGCCCATTTTTGTATTGGGTTGTTTGTTTTTTTGATACTGAGCTGCTTGTAAATTTTGGAGATTGATCCTTTGTGAGTTGCTTCATTTGCAAATATTTTCTCCCATTTTGAGGGTTGTCTTTTCATCTTGTTTATGTTTTCTTTTGCTGTGCAAAAGCTTTTAAGTTTCATTAGGTCCCATTTGTTTATTTTTGTTTTTATTTCCATTACTCTAGGAGGTGGGTCAAAAAAGATTGTTCCTATGTTTTCCCCTAAGAGTTTTATAGCGTCTGGTCTTACATTTAGGTCTTTAATCCATTTTGAGTTTATTTTTGTGAAGCATTGGTCTTAACTTCAAGAAAATCACAATTTGGGCCCTGACTTTGTCACTAACCAAGTAACTGAGGGAGTCATTTGATTATTGTGGACACCAATTCCCTCCTTTTTAAAAGGAGTGTTAGATGAGATTATTTCTATGGATTCCTCTGTTATTAACTGCCAATGAGTCTATACCTTTCTATTCAAAGGAACTATGAGATTGACATTAATGTATATGGAGATTACCCTGTTATTTGTACCAGGTAACAGAACCCAAGAGAAGTTATTCCTGCCAGAGTACCAAGACCTCTCCAGTCAAGCCCATTGAGCAAAACAACAACATGTTACCATGGTAACAGAAATGTGGACTAGGTTGAGCCAGGTGCCTGACATACTTGCCATTGATGACACCATCTGGGTTGAGCATGGGGATGATCTTGAAAATGAAGTTTTCCCTCAAGAGCCTAGCCACAGGGTCACTGCTGACCAGGAACTCTAAGGTCCCCTTCATCACCCAGCTGGCATTGCTCTCTCCTGGGTGAACTCGAGCAGTAATCACCTGGTATGGGCGCTGCCCTGCAGAAAAAGAGACACAAGAAAATTAACGTAAGTACACTTTTCATTTCCACCCAGATAATCTCCAGGAAGCCAGTATTACACGTGACTGGCATGAAGCCTGAAACAGGCTGACTGTTTCTAATACACATCTAATGTACATGTATCCATTTTCCATCTGCCTCTATGGTCTGCAAGACTCAAGAGAGTATAAAGTTAAAGCTCAAGGCTGTTATCCAAAGCATAAGTACTTAGTGGCATCAAAAGCAACCAAGAATCAGATTTTGGCAAGACCACCAAAGAAATAATTTACTCTTCAGAGTCCAACAGCATGATGCTGGGTGTCCCAGATCTGAGATTGAATCTTATCTTCATCATTTACCAGTTGTAAGACCTCAGCCAAATGACTTAATTTCTCCAACGCTGCTTTCTCATCTGTAAAATGAGGACAATAATACTGACCTCCTGCAGCTGTTATAAAAACTAAAGGATGTGATTATAAAGAATTTGGCATATTGCTTGCTGTTCAGTGTGTACCTGTTAGCTCTCTCCCTTCTCAATTATAAAGTCTGTGGTTAGGATGGTGCCTCACATTCCCCAGTAGAAATAGGAGTCAAGTACAGAAACTGAATTGGGAAATTTATGACTGACTTTATGACACTGAAGCCAATCCTGGAGAGATTTCACAAAAGAGGGAAGCACCTGGAAGGTTAATCTTGGAGTTGCAATACTTCCTTCACTTTGCAGAAGAAATCAGGAACACACTCTCTGCCAATCACAGGGAGTGTACTGACATGAATAGATCTTATGAAGAATGCACTGATGAAAGACAGACTTATCCTTTCTTTGCTGACAGAAGACACATGGAGTATCGTAGTGTTGAAACGTATTCTTAGACCACATCTGGGTTCAGGTGGTAAATGTCTTTTGATTGATTGGTGATGTCTGTCCCCATACACTTGAGGAAGAAGTGGGGAACATGTGGTATCATACAAGCAATTCACCGTGTCTGCTCTAACCCCTTGTTTAATTTTGTGTGGGTTTTTTGACTCTTCCTTCTGTATCCTCACCCAATTCTTTATTACTCCTAAACCCATTCTAATGATGAGAACTAAATATTTGCCAAGTATAAATACCTTAGCCACTAAACAGACTAAAAGTTAAACCAGTCATTGTCTTCCTGATCATTCAACCATGAGTTAAATATGGCTTTTCTTCCCTTAAGCAGTAATCTTTTTGAGGGAATAAACTGTGTCTCAAATTCTGTACAAAGAAAGACAAAACTGAGTAACTCTCAATTACAGCTAAATAACAAGTAATGGAAGATACAGAGAAATAAACTATTAATTCCCTAATTATATTACTATTATCATCAATTAAAACAAACAAAAAACCCTCTGTCAACAGCCAATGAGATGCAGGTTTAAGGGGCATATATTGGTGCATTTTTACTGACTATGGTAAGAGCATGTTATTTCTCTTTGTAGATCCTTTATATATTGTGGATAATATTCAGTTATGTTTTTGCTTAAGCAGGTATTTTGAACACATTCCAGAAACTGCAGGAGGCATTCGGTAGAAAAAGTTGAATATATTATAGTTCTTGTTCTGTAAGAGGCCAAAGCATTTGTCGGTAGTGACAAACATGCAAGCAAATAATGACAAGTAAGCTAGTGGAGGTGTATATAAAGCACCAAAAATAGATCTGAGTCAGAGAGGGAAGGACATTTCCAGCAATGTGATGTAATTTAGACTGGGTCCTGCAGGATAAGTATCAGCTAACTAGAGAAAGAAGGTGAGAAGGGGTCTTCTAAGCAAAGAAAAAGATACATGGCAAAGAACACAGAGGAGAAAAACTGGTGCATTCAAGAATAAAGAAAACTTGTGAATGGCTAAAGCAAAGGACTAGAGATAGTAGCTTGTGAATTTAGAAAAGTAGTTTGGTGTCAAACGGTTAAGATCCTTCCTCATATATTTTGTTTAGGGATTTGGACTTTATTCTGTAGATCAGAAGTTCTCAACCATGGAGTCAGTGTCTCCCTGATATGCTATGATCTGTGATGAGATCTACTGAAGAATCACTGGTTAGTAATAAAAGTGTAAATGCTTGTTATATATATATATACATATATATACACATACACACACATATACACTACACTATATATGTATACATACACTTTATAAACACACATACATATATACATGTATATACACACACATACACATATCACACAAAATGCTGGCTACCGCCGCCCAATACCTTTTCTCCCCTTCTTTCCTACTACCAGACCCCTGATTTTGGGGGGTTTAAAAAGTGCCCAGATCAAAACACCCAGCTTCGTGGATCCTCTTGTAGGTAGGAGTGACCATGTGACAGGGTTGAGACCAATGAGATGTAAATGGCAGCCTGGGGTCGGTCTTTCTGGAAAACTGACTAAAGGGCACTGTTCACCTGGCAAATGCCTTCTTGGTTTTTGTCCCTTATCCCTTAACTTTGTCTCTTGTTCCTTCCGTGAACATAGATCTGATACTTTCAGGTGAAGAAGCCAACTTGACAAAGTCACATGATAAGATGTTACCATAAAGGTAGAAAGAGCCTAGTTCTTGAAAAATCCCTTAAGCAGCTACCCTGCACCTTCACTAGCTTCTTCAATGCTTCTGGATGTTTGAGACCAATAAACCATTATTTGACTGGGCAAATGTAATCACGTTTCTGCTATATCTTGTTAGACTCTAGTTTAACTTATATAAGAGCAGATTTAAAGTCATCCTTAAAATAAGGTTACTTTGGAGGCTTCCGGGCAGATGGCGGAAGAAAAAAGCACGGAGATCACCTTCCTCCCCACAGATACACCAGAAATACATCTACACGTGGAACAATTCCTACAGAACACCTACTGAACGCTGGCAGAAGACCTCAGACCTCCCAAAAGGCACGAAATCCCCCACGTACCTGGGTAGGGCAAAAGAAAAAAGAATAAACAGACACAAAAGAATAGGGACGGGACCTGCACGAGTGGGAGGGAGCTGTGAAGGAGTAAAGGTTTCCACACACTAGGAAGCCCCTTCGCGGGCGGACAATGCGGGTGGCAGACGGGGAAGCTTCGAAGCCACGGAGGAGAGCACAGCAACAGGAGTGCGGAGGGCAAAGCGGAGAGATTCCCGCACAGAGGATAAGGGCCGACCGGCACTCACCAGCCGGAGAGGCCTGTCGGCTCACCCGCTGGGGCGGGCGGGGCTGGGAGCTGAGGCTCCAGCATCGGTCAGAGCGCTGGGAAAGGACTGGGGTTGGCGGCGTGAACACAGCCTGCAGGGGGTTAGTGCGCCACAGCTAGCCGGGAGGGAGTCCGGGGAAAAGTCTGGAGTTGCCGAAGAGGCAAGACACTTTTTCTTCCCTCTTTGTTTCCTGATGCGCGAGGAGAGGGGATTAAGAGTGCTGCTTAAAGGAGCTCCAGAGACGAGTGTGAGCCGCGGCTAAAAGCGCGGACCCCAGAGACAGACATGAGACGCTAAGGCTGCTGCTGCCGCCACCAAAAAGCCTGTGTGCGAACACAGGTCACTATCTACACCCCGCTTCCGGGGAGCCTGTGCCGCCCGCCACTGCCAGGGTCCCAGGATCCAGGGACAACTGCCCCGGGAGAACGCGCGCCTCAGGCTGGTGCAACGTCATGCCGGCCTCTGCCGCCGCAGGATTAACCCGCGCTCCATGCCCCTCCCTCCTGCCGCCCCGAGTGAGCCAGAGCCCCCGAATCAGAGGCTCCTTTAACCCCGTCATGTCTGAGGGAAGAACAGACACCCTCCAGCAACCTACACGCAGTGGCGGGGCCAAATCCAAAGCTGAGCCCCTGGGATCTGTGAGAACAAAGAAGAGAAAGGGAAATCTCTCCGAACAGCCTCAGAAGCAGCGGATTAAAGCTCCACATCAACTTGATGTACCCTGCATCTGTGGAATACCTGAATAGACAACGAATCATCCCAAATTGAGGAGGTGGACTTTCAGAGCAAGATTTATGCTGTATAGCTTTGCTTCCAACATTTGTCCTAGGGTTCTATCCATCCGTTTTTTTGTTTCGTTTTGTTTTTATTTTTTTTTCTTAATAAATATTTTTTTTATTTTAATAACTTTATTATATTTTAACTTATTTTATTTTACTTTACCTTCTTTCTTTTTTTCCTTCCTTCCCTCCTTCCTTCCTTCATCCCTCCATCCTTCCTTCCTTTCTTTTTCTTTCTACTTCTACTAATTCTTTCTTTCTACTTTTTCTCCCTTTTATTCTGAGCCATGTGGATGAAAGGCTCTTGGTGCTGCAGCCAGGAGTCAGTGCTGTGCCTCTGAGGTGGGAGAGCCAAATTCAGGACACTGGTCCACAAGAGACCTCCCAGCTCCACATAATATCAAATGGCAAAAATCTCCCAGAGATCTCCATCTCAACACCAGCACCCAGCTTCACTCAACGACCAGCAAGCTACAGTGCTGGACATCCTATGCCAAACAACTAGCAAGAAAGGAACACAACCCCACCCATTAGCAGAAAGGTTGCCTAAAATCAGAAGTCCACAGACACCCCAAAACACACCACCAGACGTGGACCTGACCACCAGAAAGAAAAGATCCAGCCTCATCCACCAGAACACAGGCACTAGTCCCCTCCACCAGGAAGCCTACACAACCCACTGAAACAACTTTAGCCACTGGGGACAGACACCAAAAACAACGGGAACTACAAACCAGCAGCCGGCAAAAAGGAGACCCCAAACACAGTAAGATAAGCAAAATGAGAAGACAGAAAAGCACACAGCAGATGAAGGAGCAAGATAAAAACCCACCAGACCTAACAAATGAAGAGGAAATAGGCAGTCTACCTGAAAAAGAATTCAGAATAATGATAGTAAAGATGATCCAAAATCTTGGAAATAGAATGGACAAAATGCAAGAAACATTTAACAAGGACCTAGAAGAACTAAAGAGGAAACTAACAACGATGAACAACGCAATAAATGAAACTAAAAATACTCTAGATGGGATCAATATCAGAATAACTGAGGCAGAAGAATGGATAAGTGACCTGGAAGATAAAATAGTGGAAATAACTACTGCAGAGCAGAATAAAGAAAAAAGAATGAAAAGAACTGAGGACAGTTTCAGAGACCTCTGGGACAACATTAAACGCACCAACATTCAAATTATAGGGGTTCCAGAAGAAGAAGAGAAAAAGAAAGGGACTGAGAAGATATTTGAAGAGATTATAGTTGAAAACTTCCCTAATATGGGAAAGGAAATAATCAAGTCCAGGAAGCACAGAGAGTCCCATACAGGATAAATCCAAGGAGAAATACGCCAAGACACATATTAATCAAACTGTCAAAAATTAAATACAAAGAAAGCATATTAAAAGCAGCAAGGGAAAAACAACAAATAACACACAAGGGAATCCCCATAAGGTTAACAGCGGATATTTCAGCAGAAACTCTGCAAGGCAGAAGGGACTGGCAGGACATATTTAAAGTGATAAAGAAGAAAAACCTGCAACCAAGATTACTCTACCCAGCAAGGATCTCATTCAGATTTGATGGAGAAATTAAAACCTTTACAGACAAGCAAAAGCTGAGAGAGTTCAGCACCACCAAACCAGCTTTACAACAAATACTAAAGGAACTTCTCTAGGCAAGAAGCACAAGACAAGGAAAAGACCTACAATAATGAACCCAAAACAATTAAGAAAATGGGAATAGGAACATATATATCAAAAATTACCTTAAATGTAAATGGATTAAATGCTCCCACCAAAAGACACAAATTGGCTGAATGGATACAAAAACAAGACGCATATATTTGCTGTCTACAAGAGACCCACTTCAGACCTAGAGACACATACAGAATGACAGTAAGGGGATGGAAAAAGATATTTCATGCAAATGGAAACCAAAAGAAAGCTGGAGTAGCAGTTCTAATATCAGACAAAATAGACTTTAAACCAAAGACTACTAGAAAAGACAAAGAAGGACACTACATAATGATCAAGGGATCGATTCAAGAAGCAGATATAACAACTGTAAATATTTATGCACCCAACATAGGAGCACCTCAATACATAAGGCAAATACTAACAGCCATAAAAGGGGAAATCGACAGTAACACATTTATAGTAGGGGACTTTAACACCCCACTTTCACCAATGGACAGATCATCCAAAATGAAAATAAATAAGGAAACACAAGCTTTAAATGATACATTGAACAAGATAGACTTAATTGATATTTATAGGACACCCCATCCAAAAACAACAGACTACACATTTTTCTCAACTGCTCATGGAACATTCTCCAGGATAGATCATATCTTGGGTCACAAGTCAAGCCTTGGTAAATTTAAGAAAACTGAAATTGTTTCAAGTATCTTTTCTGATCACAATGCTATGAGACTAGATATCAATTACAGGAAGAGACCTATAAAAACTACAAACACATGGAGGCTAAACAATACACTACTTAATAACGAAGTGATCACTGAAGAAATCAAAGAGGAAATAAAAAAATACCTCGCAACAAATAACAATGGAGACGCGATGACCCAAAATCTATGGGATGCAGCAAAAGCAGTTCTAAGAGGGAAGTTTATAGCAATACCATCCTACCTTAAGAAACAGGAAACACCTCGAATAAACAACCTAAACTTGCACCTAAAGCAAATAGAGCAAGAAGAAAAAAAAACGCCAAAGTTAGCAGAAGGAAAGAAATCATAAAAATCAGATCAGAAATAAATGAAAAAGAAATGAAGGAAACGATAGCAAAGATCAATAAAATTAAAAGCTGGTTCTTTGAGAAGATAAATAAAATTGATAAACCACTAGCCAGATCAAGAAAAAAAGGAAGAAGACTCAAATCAATAGAATTAGAAATGAAAAAGGAGAAGTAACAACTGGCACTGCAGAGATACAAAAGATCACGAGAGATTACTACAAGCAACTCTATGCCAATAAAATGGACAACCTGGAAGAAACGGACAAATTCTGAGAAATGCACAACCTGCCAAGACTGAATCAGGAAGAAATAGAAAATATGAACAGACCAATCACAAGCACTGAAGTTGAAACTGTGATTAAAAATCTTCCAACAAACAAAAGCCCAGGACAAGATGGCTTCACAGGCGAATCTATCAAACATTAGAGAAGAGCTGACACCTATCCTTCTCAAACTCTTCCAAAATACAGCAGAGGGAGGAACACTCCCAAACTCATTCTACGAGGCCACCATTACCTTGATACCAAAACCAGACAAGGATGTCACAAAGAAAGAAAACTACATGCCAATATCACTGATGAACATAGATGCAAAAATCCTCAACAAAATACTAGCAAACAGAATCCAACAGCACATTAAACGATCATACACCATGATCAAGTGGGGTTTATTCCAGGAATGCAAGGATTCTTCAATATATGCAAACCAATCAACATGATAAACCATATTAACAAATTGAAGGAGAAAAACCATATGATCATCTCATTAGATGCAGAGAAAGCTTTTGACAAAATTCAACACCCATTTATGATAAAAACCCTGCAGAAAGTAGGCACAGAGGGAACGGAACTTTCCTCAACATAATAAAGGCCATATATGACAAACCACAGCCAACATCGTCCTCAATGGTGAAAAACTGAAAGCATTTCCACTACGATCAGGAACAAGACAAGGTTGCCCACTATCACCACTCTTATTCAACATAGTTTTGGAAGTTTTAGGAATCCAAATCGGAAAAGAAGAAGTAAAGCTGTCACTGCTTGCAGATAACATGATACTATACATAGAGA
Source organism: Phocoena phocoena (assembly GCF_963924675.1). Lineage (NCBI taxonomy): Eukaryota > Metazoa > Chordata > Mammalia > Artiodactyla > Phocoenidae > Phocoena > Phocoena phocoena. The sequence goes on along the minus strand of NC_089220.1, from coordinate 135,916,892 downwards.
ATCCTAAAGATGCTACCAGAAAACTACTAGAGTTAATCAATGAATTTGGTAAAGTAGCAGGATACAAAATTAATGCACAGAAATCTCTGGCATTCCTATACACTAATGATGAAAAATCTGAAAATGAAATCAAGAAAACACTCCCATTTACCATTGCAACAAAAAGAATAAAATATCTAGGAATAAACCTACCTAAGGAGACAAAAGACCTGTATGCAGAAAATTATAAGGCACTGATGAAAGAAATTAAAGATGATACAAATAGATGGAGAGATATACCATGTTCTTGGATTGGAAGAATCAATATTGTGAAAATGACTCTACTACCCAAAGCAATCTACAGATTCAATGCGATCCCTATCAAACTACCACTTGCATTTTTCACAGAACTAGAACAAAATATTTCACAATTTGTATGGAAACACAAAAGACCCTGAATAGCCAAAGCAATCTTGAGAACGAAAAGCTGAGCTGGAGGAATCAGGCTCCTTGACTTCAGACTATACTACAAAACTACAGTAATCAAGACAGTATGGTACTGGCACAAAAACAGAAAGATAGCTCAATGGAACAGGATAGAAAGCCCGTAGATAAACCCATGCACATATGGTCACCTTATCTTTGATAAAGGAGGCAGGAATGTACAGTGGAGAAAGGACAGCCTCTTCAATAAGTGGTGCTGGGAAAACTGGACAGGTAAATGTAAAAGTATGAGATTAGATCACTCCCTAACACCATACACAAAAATAAGCTCAAAATGGATTAAAGACCTAAATGTAAGGCCAGGCACTATCAAACTCTTAGAGGAAAACATAGGCAGAACACTCTATGACATAAATCACAGCAAGATCCTTTTTGACCCACCTCCTAGAGAAATGGAAATAAAAACAAAAATAAACAAATGGGACCTAATGAAACTTCAAAGCTTTTGCACAGCAAAGGAAACTATAAACAAAACCAAAAGACAACCCTCAGAATGGGAGAAAATATTTGCAAGTGGAGCAACTGAGAAAGGATTAATCTCCAAAATTTATAAGCAGCTCATGCAGCTCAATAACAAAAAAACAAACAACCCAATCCAAAAATGGGCAGAAGACCTAAACAGACATTTCTCCAAAGAAGATATACAGACTGCCAACAAACACATGAAAGAATGCTCAACTTCATTAATCATTAGAGAAATGCAAATCAAAACTACAATGAGGTATCATCTCACACCAGTAAGAATGGCCATCATCAAAAAATCTAGAAACAATAAATGCTGGAGAGGGTGTGGAGAGAAGGGAAGCCTCTTGCACTGTTGGTGGGAATGTAAATTGATACAGCCACTGTGGAGAACAGTATGGAGGTTCCTTAAAAAACTACAAATAGAACTACCATATGACCCAGCAATCCCACTACTGGGCATATACCCTGAGAAAACCATAATTCAAAAAGAGTCATGTACCAAAAGGTTCATTGCAGCTCTATTTACAATAGCCCAGAGATGGAAACAACCTAAGTGTCCATCATCGGATGAATGGATAAAGATGTGGCACATATATACAATGGAATATTACGCAGCCATTGAGCTATCTGTAATGAGATGGATAGACCTAGAGTCTGTCATACAGAGTGAAGTAAGTCAGAAAGAGAAAGACAAATACCTTATGCTAACACATATATATGGAATTTAAGAAAAAAAAATGTCATGAAGAACCTAGGGGTAAGACGGGAATAAAGACACAGACCTACTAGAGAATGGACTTAAGGATATGGGGAGGGGTAAGGGTAAGCTGTGACAAAGTGAGAGTGGCACGGACATATATACACTACCAAATGTAAAATAGATAGCTAGTGGGAAGCAGCCGCATAGCACAGGGAGATCAGCTTAGTGTTTTGTGACCGCCTGGAGGGGTGGGAGGGAGGGCGACGCAAGAGGGAAGAGATATGGGAACATATGTGTATGTATAACTGATTCACTTTGTTATAAAGCAGAAACTAACACACCATTGTAAAGCAATTATACTCTAATAAAGATGTAAAAAAATAATAATAAGGTTACTTTGAATAACATGCATCCAAGTGTGCTTTCTGGACTTGGGGAGAAAAGAATGGCAGAGTTGTAGTAAGAATATTTGTTATGTGTGTCCCAGAAAACAACAGTTGAGAATGTCTACTTTAAGAAATAGAAAGTAAATGATGGCTTTTCAACAGGAGAAAGACATGCCAAAGACTGTGCTTCAAAAAAATTCTGACATTTATGAAGACAGCACATTTGTTTAACCACAGACAGTGGTGGAGTTATAGAGTAGAGCACAACTTTTAGAGCCATATTTCCAGAGTTCAAATTCCAGCCCCACTATGTTCTACCTGAGATGAATTATGTTAAGTTTCTCAAGTGAGTATTGGGTTGGATATTCTGCATGTAAGCCTAGTGATTTGCTAACTGGAACTTACTAAGTATTGGCGGGGGTGGTATACAGTTAGCTAGCTGAGCAGAGTTGAAGTTAGTTGAAGGTCAACTTTCCCACTATATCATTTGCTCACAATTACTTTTCACTCCTTCCAAAGCAAGCTGTATTGGCAAGCCAATAAAAAGCTTGTTGAGTAATAAAGAGGCTTGACGAATCTGTACCCAATCAGTGGCCTATTTTCAGTTCTATAATTCCATATCACTCTCTTTGTGGTTTTTGAACTATGTTCATTTACAGCATATTGAACAACAATAGTAAGTGCTCCCAGCCCAGCAAGAAGAAATTAAAAAAAAAAAAAGTAGCTTAAGCTCGTGTAAATTTTCAACACCAACTGAACACTCTCATCGTCTGGGCCATTTGAGTCCCATTGCCTGGTAACCAGTGCAATGCAGTGTGTTAGTCAATAAGTCAAATGCAGCTCTTGCAAAGAAATGTCAATGATGTTTCTTCCCTTTGGAGAGTCAGGGTGATAATCTGCTAGACTATAATACACCACAAAAGCTGCCAGGCTGTTCTGAGCATCCTGAAGAAGCAAACAGGGAAAACTGTGGACTCTCATGAAGAAATTAGTATAAGCAGAATTTTAGCCATTTCTAAGCTGATTTTCCTCCTTCCTCTCCGTGATTTAAGGCAATTTTGCAGTCGTATTGGTGAGTTAAACTTATGGGACCATTCAATTGTAGCAGCAAATGGTGCTCCAAAGAACCCACAACAGACAACAGCTGTAAATAGTATGCAACATACATACTATGTGTTTTTTCTTGTAATTGACAATTTCAGTTTCAATAACTCATCTTTGCTTGGGGTAGGGCAAAAAGTATCAAGTATATTTTTTTCTCTGTAATTTATGAAATCTATTCCAGAGGCCACCAAAATCCATGGGGGAGTCATGGTTTGGCAAAATTGTAATTCTGAAAGCAACACATTGAATTTTTGTCAGTGGTAATGACATCTGTATTAGAAACAAGTAGGGGGTGGTATAATGCCTGAGAGATATCAGGCTCAGGGCCAATGAAAAGCTGAGTAAGAACAGAAGACATGTGTGATAATACTCATGTACGCCCAACTATATAAACATCCATTCATTTATTCCTTCTTTCTTTCAACAATATATATTAAGCTCCTACTGCCACTCTGTAAGGTTCTGGAGATTCCAAAAGAAATAATGATTTTTGCCCTCAGGGAACTAATAATAGTCTGGTGAGAAAAACAGGCACACAGATAATTATGATCCAATGATCAGGGACATTTGTCAAGACATTTTTCAAAGCACAGTGGAATGCTCATTACGTTATTTATGGTAATGCAAGCAACTGGAAGTGACTTAAACATGCATCCACAGGACATTAGTTAAAGAAATGATACGTAAAACAGAATACTATGCAACCATTAAAAGTGGCACATAGATCTCACACTGGAAGATATGTCACACAGTGATGAATGAAAACAATGTAGGCGAGAGCGCTGAATCATAATGGATCCCATTTGTGTCATTGTAGATACTTAAAGGTATCTGTACACAGAGACACATCTGCTAGTGAAGGCCACCTGGGTCATTTCTATGTCTTCTTTATCCCAATCTAGCATGTTTGTCTCTCCAGAAAATAACAATCATATGTCAGTTTTCATAAAGGCAAAATATTTTCCAGGAGTAGTAAACCACAGAAGAGAAAGATTAAAAAAAAGTTTTTTTTTCACAGAAGACGTGACATATGATCTGGTTTGTCCCACTGGAGTTTGAGTTTGCCAGATGAAGAAAAGAAAGGAGGGAGATGATGGAAGGGGGTAAGTCGATGTATTTGCAAGATAATGAGGTCATAAAGCACAGAGCGTCTGAAGAAGAGTGATGTGATTTTATGTGACTAAAACACTAGCTATATGGAAGGTAAGAAGCGGAGTGATGCTATAAGCTAAGTCTGTACCTGTTTCTTTGAAACAGGCCTTTTAGCCCATGCTAAGGAGTTTGGAAACAATCTTATAGGCTGTGGAAGCACCATGGAAAATCATTTTGCAAGAGTGTAATCAGATGGGGCTTCTTGTTGGAGCTGAAGATGACAGGAGAAATGGCCAAAAGAGCATATTGTGATTTTAAGGTCCAGTCAGCTAACTTGACCTTAACTCTGGAAGAGAGTGGATAAAAATGGCCTGACTGAAGGGCAAGGAGTGAGGAAGGAGACCAGGAAACAGAAATGGAAAAGAAAATGAAAGAAGATTCTAAGAGAAAATTTGATAAGAGGTGTGGTGGGAAAAAAATTTATACATTATATAATATACATGATACTAACGTTTACCACCAAAGGTAGCATGCTATGAAAATATTCTGTACTGTGTGTTTTTCATTTACTAATACATCTTGGTGGTCTCTCCACATCAATATATAAAGATTCTTCCATCTCTCTTTTTTAATTAGTTGTATTTAGGGTACAATTTACATACAATAAATTTTACCAATTTTAATTTTACAATTCAATGAATTTTGACAAATGTATGCAGTGCTGTAAAACCACTAAGATCAGGATTATCATCACAGAAATTCCCCTCATTCCCCTTTGCAGGCCGTTGCCTCACCCCATCCCTACCCTCTGGCAACCACTGATCTGCTTTTTGGCTCTGTAGGGCTGTCTTCTCTGGGACTTCATAATTGATTCATACAGCATATAACCTTTTTGTCTGGCCTCTTTCCCTTAATATAATGCTTTTGAGAGTCATCCATGTTGTTACATATATCAATAATGTGTTCCTTTTAGCCACTGACTTACATTCCAGTGTACCACAGAGCAATGGACATGCCACTATTTGTTTATTCCCTCACCTGTTGATAAGCATTTGCATTATTTCCAGTTTAGGGCTGCTATAGTCATTTGCGTATACATTTTTCTTCAAAGTGAATACTTGGGGGAATAGAATTTCTGCATACTTTGGTAGGGTTAATATTATGGTAGGTTTTTATGAGATGCTGCCAAGCTGTTTCCCAAGGAGTCTGTCCTATTCTGCATGTCCACCAGCAGTGTCTGAGGGTTCCAGTTAATCCACAGAACAACTGACCCTTAGTATTGTCAAGCCTTTTTAATTTTAGTCATTCTAATGGGGAGGTAGTGGTGTCTAACTGTTGTTTTCATTTGCATTTCCCTGATGACAGATGATGTTGAGAACCTTCGTATGTGCTTTTTAGCCATTTTCATACTTTCTTAATGGAAGTATCTTTTCAGATCTTTTGCTTATTTTAAAATCAGGCTGTTTGTCTTATTATTGAGTTTGAAGTGTTCTTTATATATTCTAAGTACAACCGTTTAACAGATATAGGTTTAGTAAATTCTCCCACTCTTTGGCTTACCTTTTCATTTTCTTGAAAATGTATTTTGAAGCAAAAACATTTTTTATTTGATAAAGTCAAATTTCTCCATTCTTTTTCTTTCATAGTTTGAGTATTTGGTGTTCCATCTAAGAAACCTTTGCCTAACTCAATGTGACCATGATTTTCTTCTGCAAGATTTATAGTCTAAATTTTACATTTAAGTCAATCAATATTAGGTCTAGTGAGTTAATTTTGGATTATAATATAAGGGTTGGGATTCATGTTTTTCTTCCTAGGATATCCTTTAGGATTTTATACACATTCAGTCTTATCTTCTTCAAATAACAACAGTTTTATTTTTTCCTCTCTAAACCTGAAAGCATCTTTCAACTGGAGGGTGGGATGCTACTCGCATCTACTGGTCTCTATTGGATAGGGGCCCAGGATGCTACTAAACATTCTGTAATGCACAGAACAGACTCCCATAATAAAAAATTATCTGGTTCAAAATGTCAATAGAGAGAAGAATGAAAAACTCTAGCTTATACTCTACAATACAATATTAAATAGAACTGGTGATAGTGGCAATCTTTTTTTTTTGTTTCCAGTCTCAGAAGGCAAGCTTTCAACATTTCCCCACTGAGGCTTTTGAAACTACCCTTTATTAAATTAAGAAAGTTTTCTTCTATTCCTACTTGCTAAGAGCTTTTGATCTTCAATTATGTCAAATTATTTCAAGTGATATTTTGCTTCTATTGAAATGAATACATAATTTTCTCCTTTATTCTGTAAATGTGATGAATTACATGGATTTATTTTTATTTCCTTTATAGAAAACTTTGAATATACACAAATATATTTACTGCCCAGCTGCAACAATTATCAATTCCCAGCCATTTTTGCTTTATTTATACTCCCACTCTCTACCTCTCGCAAGATTATTTTGAAACAAGTCTTAGGCATCACTTTAACACTGATTTTTTTTGCAAGTTGTATCAACATTACATTCCTGAAATACAATCAATTTGATTACGATATATATCATATATCATTTTATGTAATTCTGGATTTGGTTGTTTTCTCGGGAATTTTGCACCTATATCCCATGAGAGAAGGTGGTCTATAATTTTTCTTTCTTGTAATGTCCTTTTCAGACTTTTATATCAAGGTTGTGATGAGCTGGAAGTCATTACCACTTCTTCTTTTCTGTGGAAGATTTTTGAATATTAGAAATACTTCCTCCTTAAATTTATGGTAAAATTTCCTAGTGAAGCCATCTGAGCATAAAATTTTTTTCTCTGAAGATTTTAATAACAACCCAAATTACATAATAACAAAACCAAAATATTAAAAAGCATTCAAATCATGTAATAAAGAAATCCAACCACTTAGATTTTCTATTTCTTCCTTTGTCAGTTTGGTAATTCTACTTTTCAATAATTTTACATTTAAAGCTATATTTTCAAATTTGTTGGTGTAAAGTTATTTTAAACTCCCCCTTATATTTAAGAGTCTCTAGTGATGATCCTTATTTTTATTTCTGATATAGAGTTCTTTATTCTTAATCATTCTCAAAGAGAGCATATCATTTTTAGTCTTTTCCAAAAATGAACTCTTTATTTTAGTTGTTTTCTCTTTCATTTATTTCTCCTCCTAAATTTCATTCTTCCTTCCTTCTACTTTCTTTGGTGTCAATACCATTGTTCTTTTACAAAGAACTTAAAATGGTATTTACATCATTGGCCCAGTGTATGATGGAATTTTATAAATGTTATCCATGTGTTTAAAAGAATGCCACCGAGTGCAACGTTCCATATACACCAATTAGATCAGATTTGTTAGTTATATTCTTCATATTTTCTATATTTTTGCTTGATATTATGTCTCCTTATTCTATGAGTTACTGACAGAGGTATACTAAAAGTATACTAAAAGTCTCCAAAGACTATTTTAGATTTGTCTATTTCTTCTTATAATGTTGTCAATTATTTCTTTATTTTAAAGCTATGTTTTAAATGAAAACAGATTTAGCAGCGTTATGTTGTCCTAACTGGACATTTTATTGTTATAAGGTATTTCTCGATTTCTACTAAAACATTTCTCCCTAGCTTCTCCTTTGGCTGTATTTGCTGGATTTCTTTAGGTTAGTATTTACAATGTGTATCATTTCCCATTCCTTTACTTTCAAACTTTCTATAATTTTCCAGTAGATATTCATTTCTTGGATGTATCATATAACTATTATATTTTATTCAGTCTGGCAATATTTATTCTCTTTTATTTTTTGTTTTAGTTTAATTTTTTTTAATCCTTCAATTTCATTTTTTTTTATACAGCAGATTCTTATTAGTCGTCAATTTTATACACATCAGTGTATATATTTCAATCCCAATTGCCCAATTCATCACACCACCAACCCCACCCCAGCGCCACTTTCCCCACCTTGGTGCCCATACGTTTGTTCTCTACATCTGTGTCTCAATTTCTGCCCTCCAAACCAGTTCATCTGTACCATTTTTCTAGGTTCCACATATATGCATTAATATACGATATTTCTTTTGCTCTTTCTGACTTACTTCACTCTGTATGACAGTCTCTAGATCCAACCACGTCTCAACAAATGACCCAATATCGTTCCTTTTTATGGCTGAGTAATATTCCATTGTATATATGTACCACATCTTCTTTATCCATTTGTCTGTCGATGGGCATTTAGGTTGCTTCCATGACCTGGCAATTGTAAACAGTGCTGCAATGAACACTGGGGTGCATGGGTCTTTTTGAATTATGGTCTTCTCTGGGTATATGCCCAGTAGTGGGATGGCTGGATCGTATGGTAATTCTATTTTTAGTTTTTTAAGGAACCTCCATACTGTTCTCCATAGTGGCTGTATCAGTTTAGATTCCCACAAACAGTGCAAGAGGGTTCCCTTTTCTCCACACCCTCTCCATCATTTGTTGTTTGTAGATTTTTTGATGATGCCTGTTTTAACTGGTGTGAGGTGATACTTAATTGTGGTTTTGATTTGCATTTCTCTAGTAATTAGTCATGTTGAGCAGCTTTTCATGTGCTTCTTGGCCATCTGTATGTCTTCTTTGGAGAAATGTCTATTTAGGTCTCCAGCCCATTTTTGGATTGGGTTCTTTGTTTCCTTCATACTGAGCTGCGTAAGCTGTTTATATATTTTGGAGTTCAATTCTTTGTCTGTTGATCCATTTACAAATATTTTCTCCAATTCTCGGGGTTGTCTTTTCGTCTTGTTTATGGATTCCTTTGTGGTGCAAAACCTCTGAAATTTCATTAGGTCCCAGTTGTTTATTTTTGTTTTTATTTCCATTACTCTAGGAGGCGGGTCAAAAAAGATCTTGCTGTGATTTATGTCAAAGAATGTTCTTCCTATGTTTTCCTCTAAGAGTTTTATAGTCTCTGGCCACACATTTAGGTCTTTAATCCATTTTGAGTTTATTTTTGTGTATGGTGCTAGGGAGTGTTCTAATTTCATTCTTTTACATGTAGCTGTCCAGTTTTCTCAGCAGCACTTATTGAAGACACTGTCTTTTCTCCATTGTATATCCTTGCCTCATTTGTCATAGATTAGTTGACCATAGGAGCATGGGTTTATCTCTGGGCTTTCTATCTTGTTCCACTGATCTAACTTTGTTTTTGTGCCAGTACCATACTGCCTTGATTACTGTAGCTTTGTAGTATAGTCTGAAGTCAGGGAGTCTGATTCCTCCAGCTGCGTTTTTTTCCCTCAAGACTGCTTTGGCTATTCAGGGCCTTTTGTGTCTCCATACAAATTTTAAGATTTTTTGCTCTGATTCCATAAAAAATGTCAGTGGTAATTTGATAGGGATTGCATTGAATCTGTAGGTTGCTTTGGGTAATATAGTCAATTTCACAATATTGATTCTTCCAATCCAAGAACATGGTATATCTCTACATCTGTTGGTATCATCTTTAATTTCTTTCATCAGTGTCTTATAGTTTTCTGCATACAGGTCTTTTATCTCCCTAGATAGGTTTATTCCTAGGTATTTTATTTTTTTTGTTGCAATGGTAAATGGGAGGAGTGTTCCCTTAAACCTATGCATTCCATAGGTTTTGGAGCATCGTGTTTTCATTGTCATTTGTCTCTAGGTATTTTTTGATTTCCTCCTTGATTTCTTCAGTGATCTCTTGGTTATTCAGTAATGTATTGTTTAGCCTCCATGTATTTGTGTTTTTTATGTTTTTTCCCCAGTAATTCATTTCTAATCTCATAGCATTGTGGTCAGAAAAGATGCTTGATATGATTTCAATTTTCTTAGATTTACTGAGGCTTGATTTGTGCCCCAAGATATGATCTATCCTGGAGATGTTCCGTGCACACTTCAGAGTGTAATCTGCTGTTTTTGGATTGAATGTCCTATAAATATCAATTAAATCTATCTTGTCTATTGTGTCAGTTAAAGCTTCTGTTTCCTTATTTATTTTCATTTTGGATGATCTGTCCATTGGTGTAAGTGAGGCGTTAAAGTCCCCCACTATTATTGTGTTAGGGTTGACTTCCTGTTTTATAGCTGTTAACAGTTGCCTTATGTATTGAGGTGCTCCTACGTTGGGTGCATATATATTTATAATTGTTTTATCTTCTTCTTGGATGGATCCCTTGATCATTAGTAGTGCCGTTCCGTGTGTCTTGTAACATTCTTTATTTTAAAGTCTATTTTATGTGATATGAGTATTGTTACTCCAGCTTCTTTCAAGTTCCATTTGCATGGAATATCTTTTCCCCTACCCTCACTTTCAGTCTGTATGTGTCCCTAGATCTGAAATGGGTCTCTTGTAGACAGCATATAGATGGGTCTTGTTTTTGTATCCATTCAGCAAGCCTGTGTCTTTTGGTTGGAGCATTTATTCCATTCACGTTTAAGGTAATTATTGATAATGTATGTTCCTATGACCATTTTCTTAATTGTTTTGGGTTATTTTTGTAGGTCTGTTTCTTCTCTTGTGTTTCCCACTTACAGAAGTTCCTTTAACATTTGTTGTAGAGCTGGTTTGGTGGTGCTGAATTCTCTTAGCTTTTGCTTGTCTGTAAAGCTTTTGATTTCCCCATCGAATCTGAATGAGTTCCTTGCCAGGTAGAGTAACCTTGGTTGTAGGTTCTTCCCTTTCATCACTTTAAGTATATCATGCCACTCCCTTCTGGCTTGCAGAGTTTCTGCTGAGAAATCAGCTGTTAACCTTATGGGAGTTCCCTTGTATGTTACTTGTCGTTTTTCCCTTGCTGCTTTCAATAATTTTTCTTTGTCTTTAATTTTTGCCAGTTTGATTACTATGTATCTTGGCCTCTTTCTCCTTGGGTTTATCCTGCCTGGGACTCTCTGCGCTTCCTGGACTTGGATGGCTATTTCCTTTCCCATGTTAGGGAAGTTTTCAATTAAAATCTCTTCAAATATTTTCTCGGGTCCTTTCTCTCTCTCTTCTCCTTCTGGGACCCCTATAATGCGAATATTGTTGCATTTAATGTTGTCCCAGAGGTCTTAGGCCCTCTTCATTTCTTTTCATTCTTTTTTCTTTATTCTGTTCTGCAGCAGTGAATTCCACCATTCTGTCTTCCAGGTCACTTATCCATTCTTCTGCCACAGTTATTCTGCTATTGATTCCTTTTAGTGTAGTTTTCATTTCAGTTATTGTATTGTTCATCTCCGTTTGTTTGTTCCTTAATTCTTCTAAGTCTTTGTTAAACATTTCCTGCATCTTCTCGATCTTTGCCTCTGTTCTTTTTCTGAGGTCCTGGATCATCTTCACTATGATTATTCTGAATTCTTTTTCTGGAAGACTGCCTATGTCCACTTCATTTAGTTGTTTTTCTGGGGTTTTTTCTTGTTCCTTCATCTGGTACATAGGCCTCTGCTTTTTCATCTTGTCTATCTTTCTGTGAATGTGGTTTTTGTTCCACAGGCTGTATGATTGTAGTTTTTCTTGCTTCTGCTGTCTGCCCTCTGGTGGATGAGGCTATCTAAGAGGCTTGTGCAAGTGTCCTGATGGGAGGGACTGGTGGTGGGTAGAGCTGACTGTTGCTCTGGTGGGCAGAGCTCAGTAAAACTTTAATCTGTTTGACTGCTGATGGGTGGGGCTGGGTACCCTCCCTGTTGGTTGTTTGGCCTGTGGCAACCCAACACTAGAGCCTACCTGGGCTCTTTGGTGGGGCTAGTGGCAGTCTCTGGGAGGGCTCACACCAAGGAGTACTTCCCAGAACTTCTGCTGCCAATGTCCTTGTCCCCACGGTGAGCCACAGCCACCCCCAGCCTCTGCAGGAGACCCTCCAACACTAGCACATAGGTGTGGTTCAGTCTCCCCTGGGGTCACTGCTCCTTCCCCTGGGTCCTGATGTGCACAATTCTTTGTGTGTGCCCTCCAAAAGTGAAGTCTTTGTTTCTCCCAGTGCTGTCAAAGTCCTGCAATCAAATCCCACTAGCCTTCAAAGTCTGATTCTCTAGGAATTTCTCCTCCCATTGCCGGCCCCCCAGGTTGGGAACCCTGACGTGGGGCTCAGAACCTTTACTCCAGTGGGTGGGCTTCTGTGATATAAGTGTTCTCCGGTCTGTTAGTCACCCACCCAGCAGTTATGGGATTTGACTGTACTGTGGTCACGCCCCTCCTACCTTCTCATTTTGGCTTCTCCTTTGTGTTTAGATGTGGGGTATCTTTTTTGGTGAGTTCCAGTGTCTTCCTGTCGATGACTGTCCAGCAGCTAGTTGTGATTCTAGTGTTGTTGCAAGAGGGAGAGCATGTCCTTCTACTGTGCCATCTTGGTTCTGATTATCTCTTTTAAACGGAGTATTTATCAACTTACATTTGATGCAACTAATGATATATGTGTGTTTAACGCTATCTTTTTATTTTTTGTTCTCCATTCATTTTAACTGTTGTATAATCTATTTTATTTCCTGTCTTGTCTTCATTTAGAATGACTGGGTATTTTTTTTTACCATTGTTCCTTTTTTCTGCTCTATTAGTATAGTAGTTACACATCCTTTTATTCTTCTTTAATTAGTTACTTTCAAGATTACAGTATGTACATATAACTTATCATAGTAAATATAATCTACCACATTTTGATCTATCATACCATAAAACTTAAAACTCACAAAACACATTTATTGTGTTATAAAGTTGACATTAATTTAAATTAAATTATATATTTACCCTTTTAATTTTTCTTCATTCCTTACTCCATCTACAAGCATCCATCAGGTTTCATTTTCCTTCTGCCTAAAAAATCACCCATCATTATTTCTTCTGCCATGGGTCTGCTAGCAGTGAATACTCTCCCTTTTTGTATTTTCTTCATTTGTCTAAAAATGAATTCATCCCAACTTCAGGTTTAAAAGTTACTTTTGCTGAGTATTGGATCATATCTCACCCCTGGTGCTGAACTCTGTTTCCCATTTCTTTCCATGTTCCTTCCACCAAGATCCTGTTAGAACTCAGCTGCTTTCAACACCCCTTTCAAGTACTTAGAAGTCTGTCTCCTCATTTTGCAGAAATAGGAATATGTGTTTTTGTTTTCTATCATATGTGTTTTTTTTACATGGTTTCCAAAAGAAGGGAGAATGTCTTCAATGGAATTTCCAAGTTCCTGAACTTTCTTATACTCGTCTTTTTAAAATTTCTGTTGATTATACTGAAATTTCCAGGTAGACAATCCTAACATCTGCAAAGAATGAAACATTTCTTTCTCTCCAAAGTCTATATCACTTATTCCACATACCTTTCTAATTTCTTAGAATTTCCTCACTAATGTGAAATAAGAATCCTTTAATGCAATTCAATGTTATCACAGCTGGTGGCTCTCTGACAGATTAACTAATAATTTGTGCCAGCTCTGTTAAAATGTGTGGGATTATATGTAAACACATTCATGATATTTCTATAGAAACTTGCAGCTGAGAAGGCACTTTCACCTACATTATCCTTTTAGTTCTCAAAATAAATGGTAAAGTAGGCAAGACAAGTATTATTCTCTTCTCACTCATAAAGCTAGAAAGGAGAGAAAGCAAGAGGAAAATGTAGGTGTTCTGAAACAAAATCCAATGTTCTTTTCATTTGACCACGTACTATTTTGTATGTATACTTAAGAGGTAGGCTAAAATTAATCCTCTTGAGATAAACCATGATGATATATTGAGGGTAAAACAAGCACCATGTAAATTCTGAATCAGGGAAGCAGAGTTTGAGGCCTGGTTCTGCTTCATACTAACTGTATGTATTTGGGGAAATTAAACTCTTTTGAAATCTCAGTTCCTGACCTAGAAAATCAGGCTCTCTCAGGTCTTTGAAGGACTCAATTCAGTGATTATCAATGGCAATGTGAAATACAGTAGATAAAAATAAAACTTTCTAGACAGTGGTTTCAATCCCCTTTGATTCTATTATATTCTTCTGTATTCTTTTAATAGAGCACCTAAGAAGAAGCAAAATTACATGGAGCTTCATCTCTTTTTTTCTCTTTTTCCAATATTCAGGTGCAAGTGCTAATAAGTAGAGAAGTCAAAAGTCAGGTGGCGGCAGAAGAAAGTACTACAGGTAATCACTGCTAGTAATCAGCTCTGAACAATCAAGTGTAGCCAGGATCTCTCTTGCTTCTCCTGACAGCTGGGGCACAATTCCTTTCCAGATGAGCAGGGTCTTCTGTTCACATGCCCTCTTTTACACACTCTTAAGCTATGAGCTTTCTGGCCTATATGCCATGAGAATAAGAAATTGACCAGATTGCAGTTTCCGAACTAGTCTCATTTGGGGTTGCTCCAAATGGTGAGGTTAAAACCTCAGTTCACCCCAAATTGATCATCTTCACTCCCACTGGAAGAGGCAAGAAGTGGTCTCAGATCTTGTCTCTCCCAGAACTTTGTAATCTACCTTCCTCTCAAAGCTTGAGAAATGACCTCCATACCCCAGAATGGCATACAGCCTGAGAAGCTCTGACTTCTTTCTGTAAAGAGATTACTTAATTTTCACCAGATATATAGGGGCTCCTGCACTGACAGAGGGAAGAGAGAGGACGCTCACAGCCCCCACTTGCCTCTCTGAGGATTTGCGGGGGCAGCAGGGAGGCAGCTGTGGAGCAAAGGCTGACCTTAGACCCTACACAGCTGATGAGCTATAGAAATTGACTGGAGCCCATGATCATTTTCTTAACTCTTTAAAACTTCTTCACGAATTGTAAGCAATACACACAACAGGGAGGGAAATGCCCAGGACCAGAAAGGCCCCACTCTCTCTAATTCCTCCTCTCTCCATCATACATCCCTCCTGCTTCTTCACCACATGCATACAACCTCTTCCTCACCATCTGTTCCAGCCACACAGCATCCCGAGAGATCCAAAACAAACAGAAAAAAAACCCAGATCTGACTGCATCACCTTCCACATAATAAATATAGTAGAATCTATAATTCTTATAGAGTTGAAAGTCCTCACCAGCTGGCCTCAGCCAGACTGTCTGGTCTCAATCCCTGTTCCTCCTGAACCAAATAGTATTCGCTCTGCTTTTTACTGTTCCCAAAATACATGTCCTTTCCCCCCCATGGCTGTGTTGCTGCCCACACTTTTCCCTCTGTTTAGAAGTCTTTCCCCACTTCCGTGCCTGGAAAATTCTTATTGCCCTTCACCCTGAAGCTTTTCTTGATCCCCACGCCCCCGCCACCAACCTAGGAAGAGGGAGTAGTCTCCGTCTCCTAGGTCTTACGACATATGTGGATTTCTAGTATTATCCAGATGCACATTAGCCATACATCTGTACACAACTCCCCAAGTAAACTTATCATCCATTTTATCGTTTCATCTCTTTCTTCCACTATCCAGCCTGCTTCCCATACCTTAATTCTCTGTTCCTAAAGCGGTGTACATTGGGGGTTTTCAGAAAATATTTGCTGAGTAGATGTGCGTAATTAATTGTAATTAACCTCTAATTAACCTCTCCATGCCCAGCTGTGTCACAACATACAAATTCACTAATTTTTTCAGAATCCACTCATTCATTTGTTCATTCATTCAACAAGTATTTATTGAGTGCTTAAGATGCACCAGGCACTATATTACAAATTGGAGCTGTAACAGGGAAAGAGTCAAAGTCCCTGCCGTCAGGAGCTTACCTTCTAGTGGGGAAGGCAAACAGTATCATCATGTAAGTACTGTGAAGAAAAATAAAGCAGAGAGGCAGCAGAGAATTCAGAGGAGGGGTGGAGGTCATCATTTTAGAAAAGATGATGAAGAAAAGTCTCTCTGAGGAGTTGGCATCTAAGCAGAGACCTCCTTGCATTGAGGAAATTTAGCCAGTTCAAGAAATAAAGTTAAATAGAGCTGGAATAGAGTGTGTGAAGTGGACAGAATGGACAAGAGCCAGATTCTATGAGTCTTACAGAGAAAGACTGGGTTGTAATGAAAAATCACGGAGGTTTGAGCAGGGCAGTACCACGATCTAATTTGTACTTTTGCTCCATTTAAGATAATTTTCTGTACCACAATCAGGATAACGTTTTCAAAGTCCAGAAGGGAGACCAATTAAGTTCATCACGTGTAACAATAGCACATTGTTCTGTTTCTGATACCGAAACGATGCCACAGAAGACTGACCACTTTAAACTATTTGCCCTCAACAGTGGTCACTCACCAGGCTTTTCCACTTTACGTGACCATTATGAAAGTTTACATCCATAAAGTGGTAGACAAGATTATGTGCCCATTCATTTATTCAACATTTATTGAGTATCTTCTACGTGCCAAGGACATATCAAACACTGAGGGTAAACAAGCCGTTTTAGGCAGAGTCCCTGCCCTAAAAGAACTCCAAGTTTTCCCAGGGGAAATAGATATTTATTGGGAGTGAAAGAATTTTGGCCTTTTAGGAAATTCCCTCAACTAAAGCAGTGTTTCTCAAACTGTGTTTTACATGTGAATCCTCTGGAGAACTTGCAGATTCTGTTTCAGTGACTCTGGGGTCTGGGCCTGAGGTCCTGCATCTCTACCAAGCTCCCAAGTGATGCCAAGATTGCTAGTCCAAAGATCACACTCTGAGCAGCAAAGCTCTCCCTGTCCCATGGAAATATAATGCAAGCCACAGAAATATTATGCAAAATTTAAAATTTTTCTAGTAGCTACATTTTTTAAATTAAAAAAATTAACTTTAATAATAAATTGTATTTAACCCCAAAGATTCAAAACATTACCATTCCAATATGTAATCAATACAAAAAATGATTAGTATGATATTTTACATTTTTTTGTACTTAGTCATCAGAAGTCTGGTGTGTATTTTACACTTTCAGCACACCTCAATTCGGACTGCTTTCTTCTAACTGCTCAATAGCCTCATGTGACTCGTGACTAGTAACTTGAACAATACAGCCCTAGACCCTCTTTCAAGTCTAGCTGAAACCCTTCACCATACTCAATGATAAAAGTTTACTATACTCCAATGTAATATAGTCAAGGCATTAACAAAATGAATAAAATAATAGCTCCCCCCAAACAAAACATTCTGTTTCATTGCCTTCTTTCTCATGAAACAATCCAATTTTGAAATATTACAAACTCATATTTCTTTGCAAAGGGCAATCTCGCCTTCTTATTTTGTTCCTATCTATCTCTGACTATAAGAAAGTGGGTTTGGATAATAGGTATAAATGAAAAGAAAATCAGGAAATCTATTCCTGATTTTCAGATAACCAAGAGGAAGTGGTGTAATCGAGGCTGAGATAACAATTTTAGACTCTGCATAAATAAGAGCAAATGCATCTGCATTGCCTCATCTGCATCAAACTGTACAGACTTTTCTGGAGATTTTGTTTAATATGCTGAAAATAAAAATAATACATCTGTGCTATAATGATACATAATATATACAGTATCATAATAGAGTATTTGGATTGGGTTTGAGAAATTTACCACACACAGAAATGACAGTCACTTGGGAGAAGCGTGTAATCGCATCAGGAAAATTGCAGACAGATGCTGCTGCAGCCCCCCCCAAACCCATCAGCTGATCTCAGTTAGGGATGCTCGCAATTCTGCCTGGGATCTGCTGGCTCACTGGTACCAAGGGCACTGGCTCCTTTACCCCTGGCCTCCCTATTAGAATTAATTCTGCCCGAGGAAAGCACTATAATTCCCTCAAGCTCCAGAAGGCCCCAGGAGGGCTCTGTCACCTACAGACCACGAGGGTGGGGCTAAATCACTACCAGCTGTTTCTGTGTGTTTCACTACAAAACCAAGGCTCCAACCACCTCCTGCCAGAGCTCCTGGCCTGAGTACTATCGCGGCATAGCCGGGCATCACAGTAACCTCGAGAAACATAAATAACCGAAGTGTGTTGGAAGGAGTCCTTTTCAGGCTTCATGAAGACTCATCCAACACAGCTCACCTTGTTACGCTAGATTACATTTCACCAGGTTGAGGCATATTATAAGGTAGTGAAAGATAGAGATACAAATCTTGAAGTAAGAGATTAAAGAGCTTTTGGCTTTGCTCAGAAAATGCTGAAATATCCTAGTGAATAATTCCGCTCCCAGATCACATACAATGGGTCTCTCGCTTTGCTCTTACCCACATTATTTGCCTAACCATATCTGAAAAAGAAAAGAATCCAAAGTCCCCAAGGGCGCAGGCTCTCAGTTCCAAAGCCAAAGTTTCCTCCATAAGCAAAGTACCCCTGTGTTACCATGGGCTGCTGGGCAATCTTATTGCAGGATATTATTAGGAGTCCATGACGAAGGGAAGGGAAATGATAAGAGTGAAGGAGGGGGGAAATGTGATCTTCTGTGCAATGGACATCTTAAAACAGGCAAATAGGATGATTCTCTTTTTAAATTATAAAGTACAAATTGAAAGCCCGCTCTCTTTCCCGCAGTACCTTTCAGGAATCTTAGACTGCCCCCAAACCCTTGCTAGTTCCAGCTATTTAAGACACCAAGAGAAACCACCAAGTGAAAACCACACGATGAATAAATTACAGGCCTGAGTCATAAGGACCATTAACGTAGGAGGAGAAAATTTAAGAGTCTTAAGCCCAAAACATATGTCACCACCTGACACTGGAGCAGAGCAGTTTAAAACTGAAATCGTGCCAGGAAATTTCAATAGCTGCGTTACTTGCTTTGAGATGTGGAAATTTTTACTCTCGCAATGGTTGGCGTGGTACAGGCTGTTTCAAGAACCTGGGGGTGTTTAAGGAACCGGGGAAAGTCGGCAATAAAAAAGTAACCCTGCTGCTTAGTTACTCCACAAACAGAACCCAGAGCTGTTCCCAGGCACACTTTGGTCGGAATAGAGCTATTATACCTTAAAACTAAGGCTCAGCTGCTACTTATGGTAAGAGATGAAAGGAGGGAGCGCGAGAAGAAACAAGAGAAAAAGAAAGAAAGAGGATTATTATTGCTGCTGTTCCGATCAAAACAACTACAGTGGTGACCTGCCAGTTCCTCACTTACATAACCTGACAAGGGTATTTCGGATTCCCAGTTGCCTGGCAACCTGGCTTTTATGTTTAAGCCATTTAAATGTATTCACCTTCTGAATTAGGTACATTCACAGATGACTGAGCAATAAGAGAGAGCCCCTGGCAGGCCAAGAGCTCCTAGGATGTGTGGAATCAACAGCGTGGGGTGGAGTGGGTCTGGTCGGTGAGCCTCGCAGAGAGTATTAGTGACACATTTAGGCCTGAACATGAGAAATTGAGATCAGCATACAAAATCTTTCGCTGATTCCAAACCAGGCTGCTATCAGGATCAAAGACTTATTTCTGGCCCATCTTTCTCATGTTTCCTTCTGCCTTCCTGACACCCTCCTGCCAGTTTTTGTGGCATGGGCAGCAGGTGCCTGAGACAACCCCCCATGGACAAATCCCCACGCACTCGGGCCTTTGAGCTCAGCTGCCCCGGCCCCGCCCTGCCCTGTGTGGCCTGAGATGGTGAAGGTGCAGGGCATCCTGGTCCCTCCAGTCAACTCAACCGGAAACAGGGAGGTCTCACCAGACGCCCACATCACAGCAAGTTACCCCACCTGCAGAGAGTTACCAAGTCCTGTCTTTTCTGCCTCCAAAATACCTTTTTGGGTATTTTACAACCTCCCTATCGCTGTTCATATAAAATATTCAGTGCCCCCTCCCCACTGCCCTTAGGATAAAATTAAGACGTCTTAAACAACAAGGGTTTACGGTATAGCACAGGGAACAACATTCAATATCTTGTCATAAGTTATAATGGAAAAGGATCAGAATAAAAGGATATATACATATATGTATCTATATGTATAATCAAATCACTTTGCTGTACACCTGAAACTAACAGAGCATTGTAAATCAACTATACCGCAATAAAAATAAACAAACGAATAAATAAATACATAAACAAACTGCCAAACTAAAAAAAAACAAATAAATAAGACTTCTTTTTGGGGCACAAGGCCCTTCATAATGGGCCTTCCCAAGGGAGGGACATTTCCCCCATGCCACACCTGCACTGGCACTCCACAGGTACCCACACAGAGTAGCCTCCTGGTTCAACAGGCTCTGTTCTGCTCCACGACTTTGGCTCTTTCTTCTGATGGAATGCCCTCTCACGCCCTCTCTGCTTGACCGGCTCCACTGAACTTCAAGTTCAGCTCAAGTTTCACTCATTTCAGGGTAACCTCCCTTCTTACCTCCTTCTGAGTTTGAATAAAATACTCCGGAGCCTGTGCTCCTCTGCCATCTGGCTCATATTTCTACCACGACATCAAAGCTTTGAGTACACCCTGCCTTGCACGTCACGCTTTTCTTCTCGGTCTCGAGCTGGAACACACTTCAAGGCAGGGAGGACATGCAGAATCCTTTACCCCACGGGCCCCTAGCCACGGTGCCTGGAGGCAACAGGCTTTGTAAAACTCTGTAAAAGTATTTGAGACCTGAAAAGAAAGATATATATTGGCTCCAAAATATGAAAAGAAATAATTTATGGAAATAAATGTTTAATTGCCCCCAAAATAGAATATTATGTCAACTTCATTAATGGGTAAATTAAGTATTCATAAAAACTTTATTATCTTTGAAAGTAATTGGTAGGTAAGATTTCCTCACTTGGCAGGAATTCTTGATTGTTGACAATGATGGCTAAGGAGTAACAGACAACCCGTAGCCAAATAATTGCAAAAACAAACATGAAATTATTTCAAATTCAGTTAAAAAAAAGACAATGTGGGATATGAGGGCATTTTATTATGTTTAATATGATATATGATGATGGGCCTCAAACTCTTTAAGTGCCTCGGCCTAAAAGATCTTAAAATGGCCCTGAGTATGTATATTTCATTCAATTTTGTTTCCCCAGAAACTACGAATCAGCATAGTGACTGGGTGTGTGTGTATGCGTGCACACGCATGTGCACACACACACACATACACATACTTTAAAAAAACATGGGTTAGAAGAACAAAGCCTAGTGAGAGGAATATCATCCTGTCTGAAATTCACATAAGGACTAAAAGCAAGAATTTTTAAAGTTCTACTGGGTATCCTTTGAGACATGCCTTCAAAGCAGAATTACATGAGGATGTGTAGCCTTAAAAGGACACAGTTTGAAAGGTGAGGCTTATAAAATAGATTTCTAAACCATGCATTTACATGGATGACCTTGTAAATTAAGAGGAAGTTAATGAAATAATCTGTTTCCTCTTTCGGGGTTTAGAGACAGAAAGAAAGACACTCAAAGAAACAGAGAGAAAGACATAGACAGATGGATAGGAGGGAGGGAGGCGACCACGTGCCCATAGTATAAAGCTTCTATCATGTGAGAATCTTTGGTCATCAGTTATTCCTGAGCAGTGTATAAAGTTCCCCCAGAAAGCCATTTAATATAAGCCAAATGATATCCCACTAGTGCTCTGCTTTCAAACAATCCCTTAGGCCATGCCAAGGAATAGTGTCAGAGGTGGGCCCTACAGATTATATGTAAATGGATATTTTAAAAATCAAGTCATCATTTAAATTTACTTGGAGAGCTCTCAATTTTGAAGCCCGCTGCTATGAATCTTTTTGAAAACTTAGAATTCCTGCAGTTACTTTTTCTTTTTTTTCTTTTTTTTTCTTTTTTGCGGTACATGGCCTCTCACTGTTGTGGCCTCTCCCATTGCGGAGCACAGGCTCCGGACGCGCAGGCTCAGCGGCCATGGCTCACGGGCCCAGCCGTTCCGTGGCATATGGGATCTTCCCGGACCGGGGCACGAACCCGTGTCCCCTGCATCGGCAGGTGGACTCTCAACCACTGCGCCACCAGGGAAGCCCCCTGCAGTTATTTTTTGAAGTGAGACACAGCTACATGGGTTAAGATTGGACTGCTGCAAAGTACTTGAAGACAGCCCTAAGCCTGTGTGGAATAGGGCGGATAAACCGTGCTCCCCTATGTCCTGAGTCAGCCAGCTCTCTGGCCTCAGAAATGGGTTAGCATGTCAGCTCTGCATGCTCTTTGTGGTCAATCATTTAAGTTCTCTGAGGGCTTATTTGCAAAACTGGGGAAAAAAATTATACTGTACGACGGATGTGTTAACTAATCTATTGTGGTTATCATTTTGCAACATGTATCAGATCATAATGTTGCACACCTTAAACCCACACAATGTTCTATGTCAACTATACCTCAATAAAACTGAAAAAAAATAGTACCTATCTCATAGGATTGTTGTCCAAATTAAAAAGGATAATGCAAGTAAAGCATTTTTGCAAAGTAAAAGGCACATATTAATTGCTCAATAAATGTAATTAATTAAATTGTACAATTATTAATTAAGGAGGATTATAGTATTATTCAGGCTATAGTAAATCAAATGAATGAATGAAGTATTGGAGTGGCCGCTTCTAGTTTGAATGAGAACCATCCAGATTTGACTTTAAAAACTTTTGTCTAAAACACAATATAGAAAGATGGGAATAGAGAAGTGTGAGTAACATTGTATTAATTCATGTGATATTATTATATTATATTCTTCACATGCAGGTGGGGTAGTGACCATAATGGTTAAGATGAAGGGCTTTCAGCCAGTCAGATGTACTCAGATCTGAACTAGGGTGATCAACCATAGTGATTTGCCCAGGACTGTTCCAGTTTTAGCACTGGAAGTCCAATGAATCCCTCAGAATCGGGCAAACAAGGACAACTGGTCGCCCTAAATTCTAACCCTGCCACTTCACCTCCAACTTGACCTTGTATAAGTTATTTACAGCCAGCCTCAATTTCTTCAGTGGTCAAAAGGGGAGAATAATAATAATCCCACCTCATTATGTTCTTGTGAGAATTAGAGCAGGTGACATAAACAGCTCAGCCTGAGCCAGACCCCTAGTAAGTCCTCGATAAATGATAACTATTGTAAGCCCCTGTGAATTCAGCATTTCTCTCAACACAGCCCAGCTGGAAGTTCAAACTGCTTACAGCTTATGAGAAACCTGGCACTGGGTCACCAGGTTGCATTTCCCTCTGTTCTGGAGAAGCAAAGTGGTCCCTAGGAGACTGCTCCCTGGAGACAGACCCCCAAAAGAACAAGGCAAGAGGAGGAGGCTGATGGGAAAAGGGAGAATTTCCACTAACACAGAAATATCTTCTGTGGTAATCAGCATTGACGGGAAAAGGAAATAATGGGAATTTATGTGACAGTTTAATAGGGTTTTGTGAAATATGATATTATTTTAAAGTTTGCCTGAGTGAGGCAGACGGCACATTAAGGTGACTCCGGCTCTAAAAATATGACAATACTGTATTTTAAACTCTGAAATTTTCCCTACTGTGTATTATGTAGAGCATTAAGTATTTATATTATCCATACATATGTACACACTGTGGTGTGAACCCCATTTAAATGAAAAGTCTGTCCGTAGGAAAAGTGAAGCGTGACGCTTAGGTATATAAAGCCTAGATATTACATGAGAATTTGAAATTCTCACCTACAAATAACCATCTTTTTTTTTCCCCTACCATTATTTTTTTTTTCATGGCCTCTTTTCTACCACAGGAAGGAAGAGAGGGGTTTTGAGCGTAAATTCCCCCCCCAAGGCAATTACACAAAGCACTCACCTGCCTGGATATCTAAGAAGGATGAGGATGGAGGGCTCAAAGCTGGACCCCAAATCACCAAGTCCTGAAATCTGGAGAGGGTGGGAAAGTAGCTCCTTGGAACTAGCAAGCATGGCAGCCTCTCGCTAGAGGAAATGCAGCGCTAGTACACTGCACATGGTGATTTAGAGCTGGCTCATCAGTGAGATTAACATTCCAGGAACCGGTTACTCTGAAATGTCACTTGTATAAAATAAGCTTGTAAATTGTAATATAAAATAATGTAATGAGAGAAGCCTTTGGGATCCAATAAGAAATAATGAAAATGAAGACTTGGAAATTCAGGACTTGTCAGCACTGACCACGAGAAATTTTGCTCACATTTTAGTAGTCTGGTACAGTGATTTATACTGAAAATGCCAGTCCATCAGGCTGTGAGAACTGCCATATCTTTAAAGCCCAGCTCTGTTTGCTCCAATTCTGTGCTGACCAAGCTGCCTACTAGGGTATATTTTGGTGTCCTGAGTGGATGATTCACCAGCACTGGGACCCCTTCAGGGCGATGACCTCTTCTGGTGCCTAGAAGTATGCACAAATACATGAGTGTGTATATTTAATTATAAATTAGATAGTGGCTTTTTAAAATCCATTTCTTGGGACTTTGGTCCATAAAATCCCATCCAACTAGATGAATGGATAGAGTCGAGTTTCTCAGACTGCAAAGCAAAGGCTAAGGCTGGACCCCTGGTGGGTCTGGCCCCATTAGGCTCAACCAGAAAAACCCAGCCAGTATAATTCTTATAACATAATAATTATAATTCTTACTCTAAGGACCAGGCCCACACTGTCTGGCTTTCCCATAATGAGATGATTACAAGTTACCTGTGGCCTAGTTCTTCTATCATCTATAACCTACTCCTGTCCTTTTGTCACCATCCACAAGATAAGTTCAGAATAGGGCAACTCAAGACTTAATAACTATGAAATGAAAAATTAACTTTACCTGAAGACAGTCTGGTCTTTTACCTTGGCTACATGGAGGTCATCCCTAGGCTCCTGGAATGTACTTCCTGATAAGAGTGTCTTTGTTTGCCTGGGGATTTTGCCTTTTGGACAGTCTAACAATATGATTTATGATGGGGGCTTTGGGCCACATTGAATCACTTCCTACTTTCAGAGGAACTGAGATTACAGGTCAGCCTCATGTACAGTACGTTATCAAACCCCAGTAAGAACTCAGGACACTTAAGTCTTGGGTGAGTTTCCCGGGTGGGCAGTCCTTCCTGTGTATTTCATACATCTTGGATGGGGGGAAGGTACTGCTGTCCATGACTCCATGAGGCCAAGACCAGCAGAGTCTCTGCATTTGAACCCATTCTGGACTCTGTCTGATGTGTCTCTTCCTTCAGCTGGTTCCAACTTATATCCTTTCCCTGTAATAAACTATCACAGAAAGTAGCTTTCAGTGAGTTCTTTCAGTCCTCCAACAAATTATCAAAACTGAAGGTGGTTTTGGAGAAACCCCAAACTTGCAGTTGGTGTCAGAAGTGAGAACAGCTTTGTGGGGACTATTCCTCAAGACTTGGAAGTTGCACTAACTCTGAGTGATGACATTCACCAAGCACTGACCCACTTCTCATCCTGTTTATAACACTCCCTGATTCTGACATCCATTCTCCTTCTCTTTTGCTCCACTGAGTTCCTAGCTCAGCAACTAAGTTTAAAACACATACCATATCCTCAGGTAAAACCATGGCACCTGTCTAGCATAATTCTATTCTCCATCTGCTCACGTAGCTGTTGGTCACCTTAGATGAAAACCTGCCCAGATCCAACCTGATGCAGGACCCACCACCTTGTCCCAGGCAGTGTGGCCACCTGATGTAATCAGACTCAGAATGTGATGAGTCCTTCTCTGAACAGAGAAGACTCCACCCTTCTGTTCCCAGCATGCACTTGACCTTACCATTGGCCAGGGCTCAAACTAGCACACTTCCTTGTTGATTATGGTGTTCTTCCCCTTCCCCTTCACTTATAACCCCTATACCTAAGTCTTCTACCCTTTCCTGTCACATTGTAAGCTATAAAGTAGGGGGTAACACAGAGAATAAGCCAGAATGCTGAGTACACTGTCTTAGGACCAGCTCAGGGCTGCACAAGAGACTGCATCTCTTCACTGAATAGTGACACATATGTTCTCTTTCCTGTGGTCAGCACACACTTACTACTCTCCCTACATCAGGCACCATGCAGGGCTCTACAGACAGACTAGTGAAAAGGATGACATGAGCTGGGAATGGTAGAGTTCAGGGAACTCAACATGATTCTATAAATCATCATTACAAGTTCCATACCTTTCAAGGCAAACCCCTGCCCAACTTTGATCTCACCAGGAGTAGGACAGGTTGCCTCAGATTTGGCCAAAAGACAAGAGCAAGGGTTGAATCCCAAGTGGCTGAGTAGCAGGAGGGTATGGCTGATTCCATGAAGGGAAACCAAGAATAAGTAGCTTTGGAACCAGATAATAATAGTAGATTAAGGAGTATTAAATATTTGTCCATGATTGACTACGCACTTTGCTTATTTTAACACACATTTTCCTCAAAAAGTATCTCAGAATAAAGGTGCTATTGTAATCACCATCCTACAGATCAGGATAATTAAATGACTGGCCAAAAGTCATTCAGAAAGCAAGTAATAGAGGCTGGATTTCAACTCAGGCAGACTGGCTCCTGAGCCCATGTTCTTAATTAAGCTCTGCTACATATTAGGTGCAAGTCCAGTTCCAAAGGAATAGTCTCATGAGAGGTATACCCATGACTGAGGGTACACTGACATAGGAGCAAGGCAGGAATTGAAGAGAGTCAAGGATTCTGAGGGTCTCTTTTTTGACCAGACAGATGCAACTGATTATGATTGGTGACCCCAGCTTATAGGTTTAAGACTGCCCAGCTCACTCCAGTCCACAGTCAGACTGTTCTCTAACTCCAATCATTATTGTCACTGCCGGAGGGCCTAGGATGGAAAAGTGGATAAATCAGAACAATCCATCACCAGCAGTGCATAAACAAGTCACACTCCTTGAAGAAGGTGCTGCCTGGATCACACTGTCTCCTTTATATGTTCTTACTATTACTTTTATGATGTTTAGATAAATGCAAGCATTAAAGTCAAATATGCAGACCCCCAGGGCATTCATAAAAATGGATCTGTGAAGCATAAAATTACACTTATCTTCATAGGCTTTGTAATAAATCAACAAAAGTTTCCTCGCTAAGATGCAAATCTTATTTCACCCCAAATTTCTGTTGATATCAGTAAGTGTTTACATGCTTCATTGGAGATGCCTGTGGGTTAGAATTTAGAAATGCTGAGTTATATTTCTGGCTTTGCTTTTAAGAACTGTTGGGACTTTCACCAAGTCAAGTAACCACCGTGGACTATAGCCTCTGTCCTAATCTGAAATCAAGTCAAGCTTGAGTAGGAGACCCTACTCCCATTCCTGTGCAAACCTTTGATGGGGAGTCAAGTTCCATTCTAACAGCTCATGCCAGAGGGCCTTGCCTAGGTCAGGAGGGAGGTAACGTTCATTTATTCAGAGCTTCTCTGCAGCAAGCCCTGTACTAAGCACTTTGCACACATAATTTCACTTAATTCTCACCACAACAAAGCAAAAGAGCTTTACTGGCGCCACTTTAAGTAAAATAAATGGTTGACCGATGTTAATTATGCTCCTGGACAGACTTCTCATAAATAGCACAACAAGAATTTAAACCCAGACCTGATTGTGAGACCTAGCAGCCTCTGGTCTTTCCATGCCATGCTGTGTCTCATCTAGGGATTTTCCTGTTACCGACATTTTTGACTGAAGGCTCCTGACTTTGTAATGCCCAGAATCCCCACGTGTGTCTTGACTTTTTGTGCCTGGTCTTCTGTCCTAAAATCCTGTTCTGCTTACAGCAATCCTTGGGTCACTGTCCGCCTGTCTGTCTGAAGCCCCTTCTCAGCACTGTGAAGTGTCTTATATTTCATCTCTGACACACAGGACTTCCTGATACCCCAATCCATACAGCCAAACCACTGGCCCTGGCCTTTGGGGGCAAGCCTATTACCATCCCCACCTCCATCCCTGCTCTAGGCCATTTCTGTTCTGTCACTCTTCATGCCCCAGCATGTCAAGGTTATTTTCTCTGTCCGCAGGAGCAGGGCTTCCCAATGTTGGAAGGGTGCCAAGGCCTCTCTGGAGGAAGTAAGTAATCATGTTATAAGGGACACACACTCTCAAAGCAAATTGCACATGGAAATTCAGCCCAGAGAATCTTAAGCAGAATATCACCAAACTTTTCCTCGGGATGTGTGGACTAAACCACATTGAGTTAATTAGATGAGGGTTGATGGGGTATATTTATAAAGGTAATGATCCTTTAGGCTGCATGCTATTTGAAATGGATGTGGGACCTGTTTCAAAACTTGGACTATTAAATGACATGCCAGAGACTTTTAAGCAGAATAAATAATAAGAAGAAAAGACATGACAAGAGAAGGAAAGAAAAGAAAAAAAGAAGAAAAGAAAGAAGAGTAAGAAGAGAAGGAGGGGTTAGAAGGTTTAGGTCAGTCATGCCAAGTACTTTGACCAAAATCTGCTCTTCTGGGCTCTCAGCCTCACTCTCACCACCCAATGGCAACCGGATTCCTGGGTCTGCGGGGGCACTAGGGACAGGAGGGCCCTCTCCCACCATTACTACCTTGCTACCCTCTGCTCAGAACCCTGTGGGTCCTAGTCCTCGGCTTTTTAATTTCTCCAAAGAAGCCTGTGAAGCATCTAGAATCCAGCCTGCCAGTCTGAGTGTGGCGAGCAGAGAGCAGCCTCCCCTGTGGAGACAGGTTCTCAGATCTGGTCCCAGCTGACAGTGCAGGGGTAGCCAGGAAAATTACAATCATCAGAGAAAGAGCCAAAGGTCTATACTTCCAAAGCTAAGTGAACTCCTTATGCATATAGCTGCATTTATAAATTGTGTGCATACATGTAAATGGGGAGAAATGGATAGAAGATGAATGAGAGAGAGAAAGAGATATAGAAAGAAGATAGACACTCAAAGAAAGAGAAGATACAGAGGGAGAAATGGAAGGAGAGAATGAAGGAGGGCAGGAGGGAAGGAGGGAAAAAAGAACAAAGAAAATTTACATTTGTCCTTGGCTTTGCCTCACTTGAGGCCAAGAAGCAGGCAAATCGAGTGGGTGCCACTCTTAACTGAACGGATTGAGACCTTGTCATTCAAACCCTGAAAAAGCACAACATGGAGTGTGCATAGAACCCACATTCACATAGTGCCCAGGCAGGGGCTAAAGATAAGGATCTGTCCTGCAGCCAGCCCTGCCCCTGACCCCAGGCCACAGTAGATCAGAATGGAGAGCCCTGCTCAGCTCTGAATCCCAGCAGCTGTGGAGCCACAACGTACTCTTCGGAGAAGTGCTGTGAGGAGGGGGGCTGAACAGCGTAAGTACTGTCTGAAGGATGCTGGGACCCTTTTCCCTTAGTGGAAGGGGTCACTGCCAGGCGTGTAGGCAGGTGGTACTCCAACAAAGAGGCTCTGCACCCCTATCCTCTTACCACTCTGCATACACTCAGACCCTGTCTGCTTCTCCCACACACCCAACCAAGGTCACACTATATCAGATTTATAGGCTGAAACCGGGGAAGGGTGGAAAGAGGCAGCATCCACTGCCTTAACCTCTCCTCCCTTCCACACCGCCTCCCTTCTGCATCCCCTGCCTGGAATGGCATCACCTGCACAAAAAGCTTTTCTATTACTGGGTGAAAGATTACACACTGCAGAGCCAGTGTTGGAACCTGGGACACAAAGGAAAAAAAAAGTAGTCCTTGACCCAAATTCTCAGATTCCTGGCAAGGATGATGTGTGGGAGTTAAATATATAAATAATTATGATGCAATGTGATAAGTGTTGGAGTATATATATATAGATAGATATACACACACATATATATGTATTCAACACATATATGCACACACATGTGTGTATATCTTATGCATATCAAATGTGCAATGAAGATTATATATACACATACAGATGTTACATATATATGAAATATATGCAAATATTTAACATATGAAGTACATACAGAGGATGGGCTACTGTGAGCCAGTCTAGAGAGTGGAGGAAAAGGCACTCCAGGTCAAGCGACTCCAGGGGGAAGTCATGCAGACAGCTCACTCCAATCTAGCATCCTGCTACACCACTTCCTAAAAACTGACCTTTCTTAAGGTGCCCAATGACACCCATTGCTTTTACTCCAGTGGAATCTTTTCAGGCCTCATTGCTCTTTACCTGCCAGCATCATCTGGCACAATTCACCTCTCCTTAAGGCACGATCTTTTCCAGTTTGCAGACACCACGCTCATTTTCCTCCTGCCTCTCTGGCTGCTCCACTTCAGCCCTCCTAATCCCCCGCACCATATGTCATTTCTCAGGCTTTCTCCTCTGCCCACACTAGTCACTGCCAAAATGATCTTATCCCATCCCCATGTTTTCAATACCATTTGAACACTAATGATGCTCAAGATCATGTCTCCAGCCTTGACCTCTGCTCTGAATTCCAGACCAACAGACCCAAAATTCTTTACAAGAGAGATAATGTGTACATGCCTTCACGATCAACTTGGTACTCAGCCTGTACCGTACTATATGTACACCACCATGTGCAAGTCCCCAATGTGGGCATGGTGGGGGGTATAAACGTCTCTTCCCCCAAAGACCTTCCAGCTAGTGGAGAGAGGAGAGTTAGGTTAAGAAAGTCAATGATTACTCAATACTAAGGCTTACTGAGATGTGCTGTGAGAGCAGAGAGATAGAGACAGAGGAGTACATTCAGCTCGGGTTGGGAACCAGAGGGTGTATTCTGGGCAGCTGTCGCTTATCTTGGCCTTAAAAAATGAAAATGGTGGAAAGATGAAGAGCAGTCTGAAAAATGGAATGTACTAGATTCATGAGACCTACTGGGTAGCTGCAAAGTGTATCTCCACCTCCAGGCCACAGGGGAATGTCACCCACGGTGTTCAATACCAGCTTAATGGGCAGAAAAATTTTTCTAATTAACACGTTAGCTACACCCCATAGGCTTTGATATGTCATATTTTCATTATCTTTCCTTTCAAGACATTTTGAAATTCCAGGGAGATTTTCTTAATGAAGAATTAAGTTTCTAAATATTTTTATGACTGATATAGAATTAAATTGCCCTCCACTCATAAAACCTGGTATGTTTGTACTTGATTCTTTGAAATTGCCTGAGAATTCTCCTTTTGTGACCTAGAGTATGGTTAGATTTTGTAAACCTATTTGCTGGGGGTAGAATTCTATATATACCATTGAAACATTTGTGTTGAAATCACCCACAAAACAGACTGGCACATGTCTCCTTGTAATTCTGTCTAGTTTTGCTATGTTGGTAGGGCAGTAAATAGTGGTTATATCTACGTACTGAATACAAAGAGGTAGCCCTCTTTATCCCAATTAATAAGGTTTCCTTAAATTCTTTCTCATCTGATATTGATATTACAATTCAAGCTTGCTATTGGTTTATAATTTCAGACTTTCTCAGAGGGTCCTCTTAAGTATGTGTCTTGTTAGCAGGATGGAAATCAATTTCTCTTTTATCAATCTGATAATTACAGTCAAAAATACCTAACTTTCATCCAATTATATTTATTGGCATTATTGATAATGGATAGACACACATTTCAACCAGCTTATTTTGTCTTCGCATCTTTTTTTTTTCTTCACTGCTTTTTTTCATCTACTTTCTGGACTCTGCTTAGATTGATGAAGTTTAATATATTCTGCTCTCTTTTCTTTCTCTATTAGTTTCAGAATTATAGATTTTTATGCATGTGTTTTAGTTATCTGTATACTATAAATCTTCCCAACAGAATTTAATTATTCACAATGTATTCCCTCCTCTCAAACATGACAGGAATTTTAGCATATTTTAAGTACCCATTAAATACTGTCTCCCTTCTTGCTATTGCTATCTAAAGTTTATTTTATCATATTAAACAATGAACATTTTTGGTGGCCAATCCTTGTCGTAGTTTTCTTGTCAAATGTTATCAATTTCTATGATCACCATCATTTCTCACAGCCCATGCCTCCAATCTCTTCTTTCCCATTCTTACTGAAGTAGATTTAATTGTCCTCTTATTGAAGGTCTGTTGGCAAATTCTTCCCATCTTTTATCATTTAAAATATTTGCATTTACTTCATTCTCTTTTAAAACATTGTGTCTTGCTGCCGATCAGTTTCTTTCAGTCTAATCTTAGTCTTGTTGGAAAGACATCTGCATTTTTCTTTGGATACTTTTTAAGATTTCCCTTTTTCCTGTTGTTCTGCTGTTTAAACATGGTGTTTCTAGGTGTGGGTTTATCTTTGTTTTGTTTCTTAGTATTCAGAAGGCATATCTGAAGGATTCAAGTATTCCGTTCTGCACAATTCTAAGCTATTACTTCAAATATTATTTCTCCACCATTCCTCCCATTCTTTTCTTGAAGTTCTTTAGATGTATGTTGGGGCCACTCAATATGTCCTCTGTGTCTCTACCTATACTTTTTATTTTTTTAACATCTTTATTGGAGTATAACTGCTTTACAATGGTATGTTAGTTTCTGCTATATAACAAAGTGAATCACCTATACATATACATATATCCCCATATCTCCTCCCTCTTGCATCTCCCTCGCACACTCCCTATCCCACCCCTCTGGGTGGACACAAAACACGGACCTGATCTCCCTGTGCTATGCGGCTGCTTCCCACTAGCAATCTATGTTACATTTGGTAGCATATATATGTCCATGCTACTATCTCACTTCATCCCAGCTTACCCTTCCCCCTCCCCGTGTCCTCAAGTCCATTCTCTACATCTGCGTCTTTATTCCTGTCCTGCTCCTAAGTTCTTCAGAACAATTTGTTCTTTTTTTTTCAGCTTCCATATATATGTGTTAGCATACAGAGTGCTAACTGCTGTTAGTGCTGCTATTAGCAGCACTCTGTATGACACTCTCTAGATCCATCCACCTCCCTATAAATAACTCAATTTCATTTCTTTTTATGGCTGAGTAATATTCCATTGTATATATGTGCCACATCTTCTTTATCCATTCATCTGTCGATGGACACTTAGGTTGATTCCATGTCCTGGCTATTGTAAACAGAGTTGCAATGAACACTGTGGTACATGACACTTTTTGAATTATGGTTTTTTCAGGGTATATGTCCAGTAGTCGGATTTCTGGGTCATATGGTAGTTCTATTTTTAGTTTTTTGAGGAACCTCCATACTGTTCTCCATAGCGGCTGTATCAATTTACATTCCCACCAACAGTGCAAGAGGGTTCCCTTTTCTCCAAACCCTCTCCAGCATTTATTGTTTCTAGATTTTTTGATGATGGCCATTCTGACCAGTGTGAGGTGATACTTCTTTGTAGTTTTGATTTGCATTTCTCTAATGACTAGTGATGTTGAGCATCCTTTCATGTGTTTGTTGGCAACTGTATATCTTCTTTGGAGAAATGTCTATTTAGATCTTCTGCCCAATTTTGGATTGATTTGTTTTTTTTATATTGAGCTGCATGAGCTGATGGTGTATTTTGGAGATTAATCCTTTGTCAGTTTCTTCGTTTGCAAGTATTTTCTCCCATTCTGGGGGTTATCTTTTCATTTTGTTTATGGTTTCCTTTGCTGTGCAAAAGCTATTAAGTTTCATTAGGTCTCATTTGTTTATTTTTGTTTTTATTTCCATTTCTCTAGGAGATGGGTCAAAAAGGATCTT
Organism: Phocoena phocoena; assembly: GCF_963924675.1. Taxonomy (NCBI): domain Eukaryota; kingdom Metazoa; phylum Chordata; class Mammalia; order Artiodactyla; family Phocoenidae; genus Phocoena; species Phocoena phocoena. The sequence continues at coordinate 135,883,229 of NC_089220.1, read as the reverse complement.
GCTGTGATTTATGTCATAGATTGTTCTGCCTATGTTTTGCACTAAGAGTTGTCTGGCCTTACATTTAGGTCTTTAATACGTTTTGAACTTATTTTTGTATATGGTGTTAGAAAGTGTTCTAATTTCATTCTTTACATGTAGCTGTCCAGTTTTCCCAGCACCACTTATCGAAGACGCTGTCTTTTCTCCATTGTATAGTCTTGCCTCCTTTACCAAAGATAAGGTGACCATATGTGCGTGGGTTTATCTCTAGGGTTTCTATTCTGTCCATTGATCTATATTTCTGTTTTTGTGCCAGAACCATACTGTCTTAAGTACTGCAGCTTTGTAGTATAGTCTGAAGTCAGGGAGCCTGATTCCTCCAGCTCCATTGTTCTTTCTCAAGATTGCTTTGGCTATTCGGGGTTTTTTGTGTTTCCATACAAACTGTGAAATTTTTTGTTCCAGTTTTGTGAAAAATGCCAGTGGTAGTTTAACAGGGATTGCACTGAATCTGTAGATTGCTTTGGGTAGTACAGTCATTTTCACAATGTTGATTCTTCCAATCCAAGAACATGGTATCTCTCCATCTGTTGGTATCATCTTTAATTTCTTTCATCAGTGTCTCACAGTTTTCTGCATATGGGTCTTTTGTCTCCTTAGGTAGGTTTATTCCTAGGTATTTTATTCTTTTTGCTGCAATGGTAAATGGGAATGTTTCCTTAATTTCTCTTTCAAATTTTCCATCATTAGTGTATAGGAATGCGAGAGATTTCTGTGCATTAACTTTGTATTCTGCTACTCAACCAAATTCACTGATTAGCTCTAGTAGTTTTCTGGTAGCATCTTTAGGATTCTCTATGTATAGTATCATGTCATCTGCAAACAGTGACGGTTTTACTTCTGCTTTTCCAATTTGTATTCCTTTAATTTCTTTTTCTTCTTGGACTGCCATGGCTAAAACTTCCAAAACTATGTTGAATAATAGTGGTGAGAGTGGGCAACCTTGTCTTGTTCCTGATCTTAGTGGAAATGGTTTCAGGTTTCACCCTTGAGAACGATGTTGCCTGTGGGTTTATTATGTCATATATGGCCTTTATTATGTTGAAGTAAGTTCCCTCTATGCCTACTTTCTGCAGGGTTTTTATCATAAATGGGTGTTGCATATTGTTGAAAGCTTTTTCTGCATCTATTGAGATGATCTACGGTTTTTCTCCTTCAATTTGTTAATACGATTTATCATATTGATTGATTTGCAAACAATGAAGAATCCTTGCATTCCTGGGATAAACCTCCCTTGATCATGGTGTATGATCCTTTTAATGTGCTGTTGGGTTCTGTTTGCTAGTATTTGGTGAGGATTTTTGCATCTATGTTTATCAGTGATAATGGCCTGCAGTTTTCTTTTTTGTGACGTCACTGTCTGGTGTTGGTATCAGGGTGATGGTGGCCTCGTAGAATGAGTTTGGGAGTGTTCCTCCCTCTGCTATATTTTGGAAGAGTTTAAAAAGGATAGCTGTTGTCCCTTCTCTAAATGTTTGATAGAATTCGCCTGTGAAGCCATCTGGTCCTGGGCTTTTAGTTGTTAGAAGATATTTAATCATTGTCTCAATTTCAGTGCTTGTGATTGGTCTGTTTATTTTTTCTCTTTCTTCCTGGTTCAGGCTCAGAAGGCTGTGCTTTTCCAAGAATTTGACCATTTCTGCCAGGCTCTCCATTTTACTGGCTTATAGGGATGTGAGATCCTCCCGGACCGGGGCACGAACCCGTGTCCCCTGCATTGGCAGGCGGACTCTCAACCACTGCACCACCAGGGAAGCCCTGTTTTTTGTTTTTTGCTTTTTTTTAATCAACCAATATCACATATTTGGAGCATGAAAAAAGTATCCTAAAATTCATTTTCTTAGATAATGCTTGTAAATATGGGAGGAAGGGGCTTGACTTCACACCCTATGGATGACATATCTTGGCTTTTCTCTTTCCTCTAACAGAAACTTGATTTTCTTTGGGAACCACTGCTTCCCCACTTTCAATCCACATGGTTCAGGTGAGTATGACTTCACCCCTGGGTTACAGGCATTGGAAACTTGCATATTCTTTCATCACCCGTCCTCTCCAGAGAGACTGGATAAAAACTGGCACCTAAATCAGTTCACCAAGAAGTATCTCTAGGAGTTGTACTCAACCTACCATGAAAGATGCTCTCTCTTGGCACTGGAATTGCTAATTATTGGAATGTAAAGTAGGAGCTCTACGAGTGAAGGAAGATCACCAAGTAGAAATAGACTACCTAAAATGAATCCCATTCAGAGAGGACCACAACTGGGAGAATAAAGCAAAAGACCAAATCCTGATGACATTTTCAGTCCTTAGATAAAACCATGCTTGAAGAAAATAAGCCTATATATTTTCTACTTTGCTAAAGCCAGTTTGTGTTGAGTTTTGTCACTCAGTTCCAAAAGACTTCTTAACTAATGCTCAGATTTTCATAGAATGAAATGATATTTAAAAAGCACACAGTCACACATATATACACTTTATATATATATATATAAAATTTCCAGGCACTCACAGATGAATGAAGCCCAACCATGGTCCCCATTGATCTAAAATCTCTAGCATAAGGACCCTTAGATCTGTGAGAATGTGGCATAGGAATCAGAAATGAGGAGTCATGAGTCTTAAAAACATACTTTCTCTTCATAAGTCCTACTCCAGATTATAAAGCCCATAAATACGAAGTTATGTGGTTGGGGGTTCCTCAGAAAATGCCACCGGGGGCATAGCGTAAGCTGTATGCTATGAACCTCAGACCTACATAGTTCTCACACAAAAAGCACTTGAAGTATCCATTCAAGGTGCTTATGTTTGGGGACTTCCCTAGTGGCGCAGTGGTAAAGAATCCGCCTGCCAATGCAGGGGATACAGTTTCGAGTCCTGATCCAGGAAGATCCCACATGCCGCGGAGCAACTAAACCCATATGCCACAACTACTGAGCCCGTGCTCTAGAGCCCGTGAGCCACAACTACTGAAGCCTGCTCGCCAGAGCCCATGTTCTACAGCAAGAGAAGCCACCAAAATGGGAAGCCCATGCACCACAATGAAGAGTAGCCGCCGCTCGCCACAACTAGAGAAAGCCCATGCACAGCAATGAAGACCCAACGCGGCCAAAAATAAAAATTAATTAATTAATTTTTTTAAAAGGTGCCTAACCATCCTGCATACCATGTATTTTGTCCAAATTAGAGAATAAAAAAAACTTATTAGTGGCTTCCCCCAAAAGACTTCCATGTCTCATGCTAATTTAATCTCTGTTGACTGCATGAAGCATTTATCTCTTTGTCCTCATGGAATATGTTATCATTTGTACCTATACATCATAACAGAGGCTATCAAAAGGACATAAGGAATAGCCTAAAACGCTGCAAAACCAGGGCCGTGTACTAATACTAACAAGTTCTACAGAGCAGCCTTGGGGCAAAGTTTTTAATCTGACTCCAGCCCCCTAGAAGATAGATTTCAAATCTGAAATCAATTTCTAAGCATAGTCCACACAGCCTGGGTGCCCCCAAAGAATATGCGTCAAGTTTAGGATCCTAACACTTTACTGTTAGAACAGAAGCAATTGCGTAGCCCAGCCTCACCTTATTTTACAGATGGGTAAGAGAGTAGCTGTTTTCCCCAGTACCATATAGTTAGTTTCTGACAGAACTGAGACTGCATCTCTCAGGAAGAAGTTATTCTAAGATTTGGGGATCTGGACATTTCCTGAATGCTTCTGGCATAGTTTGGAAAATGTGAAGGAATGTAGTGTGCAACATTTTTTAGAGGAGTAATCCAGGGACTCACCAAAGAAGAACTGGAAAAGTGTCTGCGAGAGAAGGATGATGCTAGGGAAGACACAAAGCAAACTGAACAATTTAATGTGGTGGCAGCACAATAAAACTTGATTAAGGGCATGGATCCTGGTAGCCAGCCACAGCTGAGTCCTGGCTCCACTACATGCTAGTAACTGTGGTCCTGTTAACTCACTTGTCTGTGCCTCAGTTCATCCATCTGTAAAATGTGTAAAAAACTGGATCGACATCATAGGGTTGTTATGACCATTAAATGAATTAACATTTAAAGAGCCCTTGGAATGCTGTCTGATCCAGACATATGAGTGTTTGTTAAATAAGTACTTCTTTGTCCCACTCTAGCCTTAAGCATCTTCTAATGAGTTAAGTGGAAAGGACAGTTCTCAGACATAATCTCAGAGTTCTTAAATCCTCCTGAATTTATGAAGTGGGGCTGGATAAAGAAAGTAGGGGAGGCTTCTGTCCCTGCCATGGCTAAATAAATTTCTTGAGAAGAACCAGAGAGAAAACCTGAAAGCCACACATTACATCAAGAACTTGAGCAACTTTATGGAAATACTTGCTGCCAGGCTGGGGGACACAAAGGGCAGGCATATAAGGTGACTTTCTTCACAATGTACATGGAATCTGCTCTGCTTTGATTCAAGCTTCTGTGGGGGAAGAAAAAGGTTTTTCTTTTTTAAATTATGAAAAGGGACTGCAATCAGAGTCTTCCATTATCACAGGGATAAAATATCAATTTTTGTCAGGATAAAATGAAGCACAGATTGGCCCTGATAGGGAAAATTAAATTTCTGGCCTCCACTTCATTTGATATTTATCACTCCTTTACCCCAGAAATGTTCTGTCACAAAACATTAAAAAAAAATTATTCATCACACACCAAACAAACTTAAAGGCTTTTGGAAAGCAGAACTGACAAATAACAGGTGTGACTGAGAGAAAATCAAAGGATTGAATGAGAAAAAGGGATAAAGAAAAAAATCAGAAATATGAATAATCTCAGGCAGTGCTGCAAAGAGAAAGATGGGTGTAGAGAGAGACTGTAAGGATGAGTTTCACATATGAGAGGCAAAAATTCCATCACCCACTCTCTGAAAAAGGGCTACCCAAATGGTCAATTTCAATTCACTCATGCAGACGGCTGCTGAGACAACCACATCCCTCCATCCTGGGTAACAGAGACACAGATCTTTCACAAGTACTAAGTGCTCATCACATCCTCTTTCCCAGCTTTTCCCACTCAAGGGGATCAGAAGAATTCAGAGAACTCACAGTTAGTTCCTCAAAATGAACTCCTCTGTCAAAAAGTTCAGACCATTATATGTCAACTAGAATAGCTTAGATGAATCTTTTCTGTCTGTTGTAAGAGGTCAAAATTAGGCTATTAATTCTAATTAATGAATATTTTTCCATCCATTTGGACATTGATGTGGCCCTTGTTTCAGATATTATCACTTGTCTCTTGTAGAAATGAGACTTGACTTTCCTTCACTTAGAAGGGCAATTTTTGAAATGTAAATAAATCAGTGCTATGTATATCAGTGACATATAAATCAATGATGCTACTTCCGGTTGTCTAAATACTAAAGCTAGGAGTAATAATCATAAAAGCATGAAAGGGGCCACTGTACTGAATTAAGACAAGCTCTTATATATAGTTAATGTGCTGTGAGTTAATTCAATTTAGACAAAGATCCTACAATGTTGTAGGGAAGGTGTGCTCTGCTAAGTAACAATAAAAAACGTGACTGACAAATGGTCCCTGCCTTTAAGGAGATGATAAATATCAGAGCTAAGAAGCTATGGATATACACTACTATAAAAAATTTTTAAAGAAGTTGTACATAAAAGTACAAAATAAATAATGTGGGATTTCAAGTAGGGGGCAGGAATCAGTAAAGAGTCCTTAGGAGAAAAGATAGTTTCTAAAACAAAATATGTAGAAAAACATTCCAATGAGAGGGAGGTAGGGCAGATGCATTCAAATTTCAGATGAAAGCTACATATGGTATAAAGACAGGATAAGCCAACAGGACATCAGAATGGTTAAAGGTTCTAGAATCATCCCTCCCAGGCTCAAACGCTTACTAACTGTGACCACTGGCAAATTAATTAAATTACAATATGAGTACCTACTTCATAGGGTTATTAAAATCACTTAACACAATGCCTAGCCCAGAGTAAACACTCATACGTTAACTATTTTTGTTAATTTTAATTAATTTTTTTATAAAACAGGTTCTTATTAGTTACCTATTTTATACATATTAGTGTATATATGTCAACCCCAATCCCCCAATTCATCCCACCACCACCACTCTCCCCGCCGCCCCCCGCCACTTTCCCCCCTTGGTGTCCATATATTTGTTCTCTACATCTGTCTCTATTTCTGCCATTCTGCCTTTTAAAAAAGAATATTGGAACAAACACCTCCATACCCACCACTAAGTAGAATGATGAGACAAGAGTCATCAAGAGTTTATGGAGTGAGCATGAATTGGTAAGTGAACTGGCACCATGTATAAACAAAATATTATTTCACAAAAAGGTTCAGAATGGAAATATGAGGGGTAGTACAGGTAAGGGAATATCGTTTTCGGGTAAAGGAGCATATGGTATGTTAAGGAAAGAAAGTGACACTGGCAAAGAAGACAGACAACTAAAGCAGCGAAAGGGATAAACTGATGAGTACACTGAGAAGGAAATGGGAGAAAAGAGGAGTGAGTCCAGAAAGATGAGGTGGTCTCTGCTAAACCTACGTGGGGACAAAAGTTTAGATGAAGAGTGGAAATCAAGAGTAAATTTAAATATAATTTAAATATATTTGAATTATATTTAAATTTTAAATATATTTAAATTTAATTTAAAATAAATTAATTTATTAAATTAAAATATATAAATTTAAATATAAACTTTAAAATGTGTGAATCACTATGGTGTACACCTGAAGTGTATACAATATTGTACATCAACTGTACCTCAATGAAAATAAAAAATAATAACCTTTTTTAAAAATAAAAAACTAAATTTGAAAAATAGGGAAAGGAAGGTAAAGAAGTTCAGGTAGAGTAATTTTAATTTTGATGGAAACTTTGAATTTCAAGATTTGAGCTATCAAGCACAAGCCCACTCCACTCTCATGCCAGTTCTGTAATTTCCCTACAGCATCCTTGACAAACATTCAGCCTTTATTTAATTACCTCAGGAGGCAGAGAACTCATTATCGCATAAATTAGTTAATTCCATTTTTGAACAGTTCAGATTGGAAGGAAGTTCTTCATTATCCCAGATTGAAATCTGCTTTCTTGGAACTACTACACCTCACTCTTGCATCTGCCCTCTGGGACCTCAGGGTTAAAATCCCACTTTTGTGACTCCCTGACAAATATCCGAACATAACAATCATGCCCCAACTGAGTTACCTGGTTCTAGCTAAAATATTTCCTGAGTTCTCAAAGGTTCTCTCAGCCATGAATAAGCTCTACACTGATAGTCTCAGTGTCTGTTTGCAGAGAAACAGGAAACAAGATTATCCTCAGGGAATACCGGAGTAGAAATAGGGTTTTAGGAATCAAGAAAAATTAAGAGTATTTGGATGAGTTGGTGTGGATGCTGCTGTGTGATGCTGGGCAACTGTGGTACCCATCTGGGACTGAGCTGCCTCAAATGTAAAGTGAGACTCTAGTTCACCTTACTTCTCCATCATGCTCCACAAGAGAGGATGCAAAACAAAATGCCAGAGAAAGCAACAAAAGGAACACCTCCTCATGTGACCTGGGGTAAAGTCAGCCCTAACTCTTGCTCAGACTGAAAGTCTTGCTCATGAGAACTGTAGCCCTGCTTTTCACATCCTTCCAGTGAAACTCCCAGGGTAAAAAGTCTCTGCACATCATCAAAATCATGGGACACAGTATAGCATCGGTGCTGAGTCCATCTGATTCACCCTACAAGATAACTTGGTTTCAGCTTTTTAGATCCACCTAGATTCTAGCTTACAGTCAGCAAGCTGGCCTCTTGTTGCCACTCACCTTCAGAAAAACAAAGGCGAGAAGACAGAAACCCAAGGTTTGGACATTAATTGATCTTCCAGGAAGGCATGTGACTCCCTGAACTAATATATTTTTTTCCTTATCACTATTATCTAAGAAAAATATGCTTAGTCTATTTTCCTAGACATAAACTGACATGGTCTTTTTTTCCAAGTTATTCTATTGCAGTCCCTCTCTGGGTTAACTCCAAAAAAATTCTGTTTTAACCTCTTTGGTTTTATTCCCAATCAGTCTCTGTATTTTTTCACTCCCTTCCCTTTCCCCCTTCCCAGTCTCACCAAACAGCCTCTCCCTCTGCTATTGTGCTTCCTGTCAATCCAGCTCTTGCTTATCATAAACTAGCATTTTTCAGTATCCATACTTAGATTTAAAACACAGAGGATAGCTCTGTTGACTGTGTAAGACATGCACACAAACCACCTAGCCTCCTAGGGAAGCTGTCCATCCCAGGCTGGTGCTGAAGAGGAGACAGGCAAGCAGAGTGGTGGCTCCAGTGAGAGTTCCATTAAATTCTTTTTTTTTTTTTTTTTTTTTTTTGTGGTACGCGGGCCTCTTACTGTTGTGGCCTCTCCCGTTGCAGAGCACAGGCTCCGGACGCGCAGGCTCAGCGGCCATGGCTCACTGGCCCAGCCGCTGCGCGGCCTGTGGGATCTTCCCGGACTGGGGCACGACCCCGCGTCCCCTGCATCGGCAGGCAGACTCTCAACCACTGCGCCACCAGGGAAGCCCCCATTAAATTCTTATGATCAGGGTGTTTGAGAAGAAAGAAACAGAAGATGTTTGTTTCTACATAAACTTATGGGTGAGTTTTCAAAATGCAGGGAATCACAAATAAGGGAATCCTGCGAGAGATGTCACTGTGAGAAAAGGACAGATTCAGTGTTGACAAAAAGCAAATCTCCCCATCCTCCTTCACCAGCTACATGTTTCAGCAAGGCTGGTTTCCAGTTCTATTCTTAACACATTAGAAAATTGCTTTGGAAATGAGAGTTATGTATCTGCCTATATGTAGCAGACACATACCCTAGACACACACGCATACACACATACACGTATATTGGCTGGAAAAATTATCAAATTTGACAAAGGTGTGGGGGAAGGCTGGAGCTGAGTTTGAATTTCTGATAATCTTTGCGAAGCAGCAGCTCTCAAAAGCAGAGGTTACAATAATTTCCCACATGGAGTCTCTCTCTTTAATAAATCATGGAAGAAGCTAAAAATAGTTGTAGGCTACATGCTCCCAGACCAGCTCTCAGTGGTGAGTGCCAGAAGCATCGACCATAATGCTGCATATTCCCATGAACTCTATTTATTCCAGTATGTTATATAGTGTATGGTACTTTTGCTCAGATATGTGTGTGTACACACATTAAAATAATGATAAAGGACTTCCCTGGTGGCGCAGTGGTTAAGAATCTGCCTGCCAATGCAGGGGACACGGGTTCAATCCCTGGTCCTGGAAGATCCCACATGCCGCGGAGCAACTAAGCCCGTGCACCACAACTACTGAGCCTACGCTCTAGAGCCCACGCTCTAGAGCCCGTGAGCCACAACTACTGAAGCCCGCACACCTAGAGCCTGTGCTCCGTAATAAGAGAAGCCACCTCAATGAGAAGTCTGTGCACCGTAATGAAGAGTAGCCCCTGCTCTCTGCAACTAGAGAAAGTCCACGTGCAGCAACGAAGACCCAACGCAGCCAAAAATAAGAAAAAAAAATTTAAATAATGTTACATATATCTATGGAAACACAGATATGAGAATGTATTATTTTTCCTTTGCTACCATAGCAAATTGCCACAAACTTAGAGACTTAAAGCAAAAACAATTTATCTCACAGTTCCATAGGTTAGAAACTCAACACAAGTTTCACCAGGCAAATATCAAGGTGTCACCTGTCCAGGGCTCTTGTCTGGAGGCTCGGGGAAAGAATCCACTTCCAAGTTTACTCAGGTTGTCAGCAGAAGTATGTTCCTTGCTGTTTTAGGGCAAAGGTCCCCATTTCCTTGCCGGCAATCATCTAGGAGCTGCTGTCCGCTTCCTTCCTCCATCTTCAAAGTCAACAACAGTCCATCGAGTTCTGTTCATGTTTCTAGTCTTTCTGATTTTCCCTCATGACACGTCTCTTCTGCCTCCTTTTCCACCATATCTAATTCCAGCCACTGAAAGTTCTCTGTGTTCAATGGTTCATGTGAACAGATTTGGCCCATTTTAATAATCCAGGATAATCTCCCTATTTCAAGGTCTATAACCTTAATTACATCTGCAGGGTTCCTTTGCCATGTAAAGTAACCTATTCACAGGATAAAGGGATTAGGGCAAAGACATCTTGGAGGAGCCATTATCTGACCTACCACAGCAAATCTATCCTCTAAATTCCTATTTATACTAAACTTCGACATTTCAGGAATATTAGCTGATTTTCCAGAGCTATACATCAATACTGCACTCTAAAATGCGTCTCCTGGGGCTTCCCTGGTGGTGCAGTGGTTAAGAATCTGCCTGCCAATGCAGGGGACACGGGTTTGATCCCTGGTCTGGGAAGATCCCACATGCCACGGAGCAACTAAGCCCGTGCGCCACAACTACTGAGCCTGCGCTCTAGAACCCATGAAAAACAACTACTGAGCCTGCATTCTGCAACTACTGAAGCCCGCATGCCTAGAGCCCGTGCTCCACAACAAGAGAAGCCACCACAATGAGAAGCCTGCGCACCACAAGGAAGAGTAGCCCTAGCTCACTGCAACTAGAGAAAGCCTGCACAGCAACGAAGACCCAACAGTCAAAAATAAATAAATAATTTAATTTAAAAAAAGATCTTTAAAATGCGTCTTCTCTTTGTTAGCATCTTTCACGTTTCTAAATCCACTTAACCTTGGTCATTCCACCTACTGATGACTTCCCCTCAGCCCCATTCAATTCCTAAACCATTTCTGACAATGGCAAAGACCACAGACCTGTGTTACAATTTAACCAACATGAGTGGGCTGTGGGCATTGGTCTACCTCTCATCCAGGACATTGACAACATATCCTATACCTCATCTACTACGAAAGATCCAACCATGACTTATCTAATGCCTCAGAATCATCATACTGTCCAATCAGATGGCTGTATCAGGCCTCCCCTGGGCACTCCCTATATTTTTCCAAATCACCAAATGAACTTCCTTCTTACTTATGCCTCCCTGAACCACACCTTAGACCAATTTTACCTTAACTCTCAGTATACTTGGATGCTGCTCAGGGACCAGCTTCTGGGATAAGTGACAGATTTTGTTGTTCCACAGGCCAGGTCTGGGCATACCCCCTACTCAAGCATATGGAAGTTGTGACAACCATCCGCTTTAGCATCTGCCTCTATGGAGAAGTTAAGTGCAGATCACCTGCCTCATTAGAGTCCTTCACAGAGCTACACTCTCTGGAATAAAAGTATCACTCTGTGATATAATCAGTACACTCTTGTCTTGAGCCATGCATGAATGAAAAAAAAAAAAAAGCAGCTGCTTTGTCAAGAGTGCAACGTTTATTACAACAACTACCACTACTGTAGTATCTCCTCGCCAATACAACTTCATGGTCTGGTTCTCATATGACTCTCATCTTTCAGGTATGTGTTGGGACATCTGGTCCCTGGCTTCTAATTTTACTTCCAACCTGCCCTAAAACTCTGGTCTCGGTTGTTAGATATTCTATCAAATCTTTCCTCTGTGACTGTTTATATATTTCTCCCTCCCACTCAAAACTGAACGCCAATGGCTTTCATCCAAATGATTTGTCTTGTCATTTCCAAGATAAACCTCTCTTCTACCTGCACTTCTCTGCCAGTTTCATATTTCACTTATCCTTCAAATGATTTTATCATAAGATCTCATACACTGCAAAATAATTGCCAAAGCTTGCTAAATGTGAAGAAATAAGAGCGACATTTATTTCATTCTCCTGGCACGGCAGGGCCTTCCACTTTAGAACCAGGATGGGTTTCATTAACGTTCTCCACACTTCTTTTTTTTTTTCATGAGTAAATGAAGCTTGACCTAGAGCTGACCTCAGTGACAGCCCATTAGATACATCCTCACAGTAAAGAACATGGCTTTGTATTGGTGGACTTTGTTTAGAGGCGTGCAACCAGACTGAAGCTGCAAGACTGTCCTGATCCCGGCCAATTTAATTTCACAGAGTTTCGTGAAACTCTGTCTTACTCTTGTCCTGGCAACAGCCTGCATATTTTCAAATAGCCCATTGCCAAGCCAACTGACTTCCCGCACTCAGCTCTTCTGCAAAGCATGGTAGAAAAGTTACAGTGGATAACATATTGTCGCACCAAGGAGCAATAACTGAAAAATCATATCTGAAACTTTTTGGCCAACCATCTCTCCATTTCCCTGAGTTTCTTTCAACTTACATATACTGCAACAGATGCTTCATTAAAAGAATGACACACTCCCCAAGAGAAGATTTTTAACATCTCTTTTTTATAAATAAAATAAAAACTTTACATTTTTTCTGACATATTTATAGAACAGAGTTCAATGCATCACCTTCTTATGACTATTAAGGCACTTTCTTTCCAATGTAAGATGTTTGTCTTAGCCTGAGGTTTGGAAAACAGAGCCTCAGATGAGAATTAAAGTTTTTTCATCAGGAAAGGTGTGAAGCAATGAGAATATAGCATTACCATTTTATTAGTCTGCTTTGGGCTGCCATAATAAAATACCAAAGACTGGACGGATTGAACAATAGACATTTACTTTCTTATTACTCTGGAGGCTGAAAGTCCCAGATTAAGGTGTCTACAAATTCACTTTCTGATGAGGGCTCTCTTCCTCGCCGGTAGATGGCCACCCTCCACTGTGTCCACACATGGCCTTTCCTCTGCACTCATGCAAACATTGTTTGTAAGGACATCAATCCTACTGGGTTAGAGCCCCACCCTAATGATCTCATTTAATCTTAACTACTTCCCTAAAGGACCTATTTCCAGACACAGTCACGTTGACAATTAGGGCTTCAACATATGAATTGGGGTGATTATGGGTGGGGAACACAATTCAGTTCATAACAGCCGTGCTGACTCACAGCCTTCAGTGAACAGATAGACCAAGTTACTCAGCATGTGAGTTAACTAAAGACAAGCTGTAAAGAGAAACTCTATGTCCAAGGAGTCAATGAAAGGGAAGAATGGGAGATAATTTGACCACCTCCTTCCTGTCTCCTGTTTCTAGCTGGTGAGAGTTCACTTCACGGGGTATTAAACCTTCCTTCATAGCTGGGTTACTTTAGTGGTTTGAAATGCCACAACCCACACCATCACTGTGAGTTTTCATCCAAATCCAGAAATTGCTGGAAGAACCAGAAACTCCAGGCTTGCTACTGGTCAGACTACCTTCTCAGGAGCAGTAAGAAGGAGGGATTGGCCTTCCCAGAGAAAGTGACTGGTCAGCCCCTGCTGGCTGCAATATTGTGCAGAAGGTGGGCAGCGCCTCTTATAGGAAGAAAGCAGAATGTCTAAGAATAAAGTCCTGTGTCTAATACAATGGAATTTACTTCTAATATGAGTTAAAAGACTCAAAGAACACCTTTGGTGTGTGCTTTGTCAAAACCAGATGAACCAGAAAGAATGAAAATATTTCTGATGTCACCTCTCACATAGAAATCAATGGCCTCAGCTTGGATAGAAGGCAGAAGGTATAACAGAGAAACAGAGAAGAGTACAAAAGCCACTTATCCCTAATGGAAGAACATTTAGAAATAAGTTTTATATTTGACCCTTTTGAATATAAACTTATAAAAATCCAGAAATGTGAAAATTTTGGAGTAAGACATCAAGGGTTACATTAATTTGATAATAGCGCAGTAGGAAGTTAACCTTTTTCCCTCTAATGATCAAATATCTGCTCCTGTAGCACCATGGCAAAAGAAAAACACTAATAAAAACTCAATGATGATCACCATAAAATGAGCCCATTCTTCATCAGTGTGCAAGTGTCATCCTCAATATCCACACATGATCAGGTTTACAGACCCCACATGAACTGAGGGATGAAAGCTGGGTCTTCTAAAGGTGAGATTTACAGCATCATCTGAGTCCACAGTGACCTTCAACCACAGGTACTACTGGCATTCTGTCTATGGTACAGGAAGACTGTGCTTCCCATCCACATGGCTTCCAACATGAACTTCCTGGATAGCAGATCTGGCCTAACTACACAGAATATGCTTAGCTCATATAAGTAAAATATGAAACTAGCTTTCCCTTGCCATGATTCTGGTCTCATATAAAATAATTATTCACTTAGATATCACTTAAATGCACTTGTTAAATTTGTCTTTTCTTTGAAATGTTCCACTGAAAACTTGCCCGAGGAGCTACATATTTTTCCGTCAGGGAATAGCCCACTAGGACATGGACATTTTCTCAGAGGAGTTGCCAGGTATAGATTCCTAATATGAGCCTAAACTCAAAAGTCTGGAATCTTCTTTTGGATTGCCAATTCTTATTCAATATCTCTTCCCAGACCTTTAACCTTGTCATGCTCCAGCTCTGACAGTGATACTTCTGAGACCAACCAAATCAGCAGAGTGTCCTGTGGAGCTCCTGAAGCCATGGCCCATCACCTTCTCTTTATTCTGTGGCCATGGACAATACTATTAACCTTCACCTGACATACTGCAGGAACATGCTGGAGACCAAGCTGTAGTCAGCACTAACTAACTAACTAGAGAAAAACAGCCCAGATACACAGTCAGGCAAGAGTGATCCAGGAACACGGTCTCTGCACAGAGATGATACCCTATAAACACATGCTTACTTCATATGACTTCTATAGGATGTCTTCTGTTCCAGTGCTATGCTGGGTCCTCACCTTTCTTTGATTTACCAAACAACCAAATAGGACCTTTCATATAAGTCTGGCAGGCAGCAAGTACAGCTGAAATATTGTGGGCTTTAAGATCAAATCTGAGTCTATCCCTACTGGCTTCAGCTCTTTGTGAGTCTTACTTCCCTCACTTCAAACTGAGAATAGCAATTGCTACCTCAGAGGGTTGTCCTAAGGATTAAATGAGAAAGCGTGAAAATGCCTGGCACATAGGAGGTCACCAACGTTAAGCATTACTCTCTTCCCTGTTTTCTGCTTCTCAGGCAAAACTCACAGGCCCATCGTGCATGTACTGATATCTCCTGGTTGCGCCATTTTCCTGAAACAGAAAAGATGCTTGTCCTGGTTTTTACATGGATAGAAAATCAATTATTTACTTAATACCTTTGTCAGGCTCTTTCTATTGTAACCTGCTTGATTCTCACAACAACTCTATATGCTAGGTATTGCTATTCTCATTTTATAGGTGGGGAAAACATAGTTCAGAGAGAACATGTGGGATGCCCCAGGAGTTAGAAATTGAACCCTTCTCCTACCCACCATTCTGGAGCTCTTTCCAAAAGACCATACTTCCTCTACATCTCATCCACATCAGGCCTTCCTTACTGGGTTGACTGGTTCCACCCAGACTCCTCTGACTTAAGGGACATTAGTCAAAACTTGGAAAAGCACAACCTCAAGACCTTAGAATATGTTCTACTGACATGACTGGGGACAGGTGCCACTGTAACTAGATCGTGGGCTGATAACCTTTGTTCATTTATTCAAAAAGCATTTGTTGAGCTCCTATTATATGCATATCAATTAAGCAAAGGAGGACATCAAAGAAGCAAACACATGTCCCCTGCCATCCAAGAGTGTACTTAGTGGATGTATTGACACACAAATGCACAAAAAGTTAAATAAAGAATAAGGATCAGGTAAAAAAAAAAATTGCAAGCATAGAAGCTGCCTCAAAGCATATATAATAAAGTGTTTAATGAGAGTTACAAACTTAAGCTCTTCAGCAGATTTTCTCAATCTTGACGCTACCAACAATTGGACTCCTCATTGTTGTGGTGGGCTGTCCTATGTGCTGTAGGAAGTTTAGTGGCAACCCTAGGGCTTCTGTCACAAAGTGCTGCAAACTGGGTAGCTTAAAGCAACAGAAACTTATTATCTCACATTTCTGGAGGCTAGAAGTCTGAAACCAAGGTGTTGGTAGGCCATGCTTCCTCCAAAGTTTCTAGGGAAGAATCCTTCCTTGCCTCTTCCAGCTTCTGGTAGTTCCCAGCAATCTTGGCTTTGCTTGGCTTGTGGCAGCATAACTCCAATCTCTGCCTCCATCATCCCATGGCTGTCTTTCCTCTGTGTCCATATCTCTGCGTTCCAATTTCCCTCTTCTTATAAGGGCACCAGTCATTGGAACAGGACCCAGTTTAATCCAGTGTGACCTCATGTTAACTCAATTACATCCGCAAAGGTCTTGTTTCCAGAAAGGTCACATTTATTGTTTCCAGGTAGACATGAATTTTGAGGAACAGGATTCAGGCCAGCACAGCTGTGCTCTATCCACTACACTGCCCTCTCCCCCCCACAAGTTAGGACAACTGAAAATATCTCCAGGTATTGCCAAATGTCCTCTTGGAGGGGAAATTATCACCTGTAGTTGAGAACCACTGCTCCACAGAGATCAGAAAAGGAAAACAGTAATGTGACCTGAGTACTCAGTAAAGGTTTCAAGAGAACAGGGAGGGGTCAAGGGATCCTGGTATCTCTGGCTTTGCAGTGCTGTTCCTCCCTCTTGATTTCTCTTCCAACAACATTGCTACTTCCTTCCCTCCTCTTTCTTTCCTCCTTTTATTTTCTTACCTTCATTGCCTCTCCTTTTCTCCATCCCCCCCATTTTCTCCCATTCCCTGCCAGGATCCTCTTCTCCCCTTCCCTAAGAGGACTCTGTAGGCTAGCATCAGGATGAAAGATGCCATTAAAAGTATCCAATGCCAGCTGGTAGGGGTGACTTGGAAATAAAGGGGACACAACAGGCTCACTTCCCCTGTCACCTTGTGAAGAAGGGCTCTTATCCAGTCTTTTCTCTTTCAAGAGTTTATCAAATTCATTCAGTGAGAAAAAGGAGAAATGTAAAAGGAATTATGAAGTCTTGAGGAAAATTACTTTTTTTAAGGTTAAGTAGCATGACAACGGCAGCTGATAGAGCAAATTAAATTCTAACTGCACCAGTGATTTGATAGATATAATTTTGCTAAGTGTTACTGAGGACATGCCTGCTTGGGGAGATGAAGCTCAAATTCAGAATGAGCACTTGTCAGTTGTGGCATCTGATTCAATTAGGTGAAATTCATTAATATAAAGAGGAAAAGGGTCAGATGGAAAATGGGAATTTGTAAAACAGATCCAGAGCATTTTTACGGAAAACACACATGCACCATCTTTAGGAAAGCAAGTATTTATTTAATTCAGGGTCTAAAAGGAAAGAAAATATTTCACTTTCATATCAGTGAGCAGTCATAGTTGTAGCTTGAAATGGTTCATTTCTTACGACATTTTTTTTTTTTTTTTTTTGGCGGTACGCGGGCCTCTCACTGCTGTGGCCTCTCCCGTCGCGGAGCACAGGCTCCGGACGCGCAGGCTCAGCGGCCATGGCTCACGGGCCCAGCCGCTCCGCGGTATGTGGGATCCTCCCGGACCGGGGCACGAACCCGTGTCCCCTGCATCAGCAGGCGGACTCTCAACCACTGCGCCACCAGGGAAGCCCTTCTTACGACATTTGAGAAACATGCATAAACTATGCTTTGTCTTTGTGAACCCAAAACAAAGCCTGCCAGGAACTTAATCCAGAAAAACACTCTCAGTCACTTGGACATGGCCCTGTCATCATAGGTAGCAAGATAAAGTCAGTAATGACTGCAATTACTCTGTGCCAATCCTGCACATCGAGAATTTTGAACACCAAAGGCAACCACCAACTGGGACTTTCTGGTAACCGTCTAGTTATCCTTAAAAAAATTAGTAAAATGGGTGATGTAAAATACTTGCCATGAAATATTTATCACCCATTTAGTAGATCACTTCTCCTAAGGCATTCATGCAGGATTTGCTAAAAGAGTTTCAAAATCTTATTTTGCCTAGATGCAAGCAAGTCTGCCTCATTAGTGATCAATTACCAGTCAGGTCCACCCTAATAAGTCATTAATACATACCTTGTACTGTCAAATCCCATAATTGGGCACTACATGTCCAATAAACCATCAGATGCTATTCTTAATAAAGCTCTCAAAGGTCCACCAGGATCCATATTGTGTAAACGAGGTACCAAATAGGGTAATTTTTCATTGCCTTCCAACTTGGCCTACAATAGAGCAAGGCAAAACAGCGCGTGCTCAGACCCAAAGGCAGAGTTTCGCTGTATGGTCCATCGTTAGCATTGATTCTCAAAGCTTCCACTAGTAGTCATTTACACAAGCTTCTTGCTGGCTGGTGAACCACGACTAACTGAACAAGGTCCATTTTTCAGAAGTTCCTGCTTACTCCTTCTCAGCATGCAAGGTTGTTAGGTCAGTGATGTTGCTATTCATTGAATCGTAAAAAATGAGATCACATCCTGCATCAACTGAGTGCTTTTTAAAAGAAGGGGCTGGGGAAAGAAAACTTTGAAAAAGAGCCCTACATCTTTATTCTTTTAGGATTCTTTTAGGAATGGTTAAAGATTTCAGAAACTTCTCTCCCTGTACCAGCTTTTTGTTGGCTACTCAAAGTCATCCTTCAAGTCTCAGATTAAATATCACTTCCTCAGAAAAGCCTCCCTTGACTGTTTCCTCCAAGCTATAAGTGCTATAGCCTTCTCTATTTCTTTGCACATTTGCTATCTTTTAAGTACTTACTTTCAAACCTCTTTAGTATCTGTATTCATTACTAAACTGTACATTTCTGATGTGTTCACCACGGTATTCCCCATTCCTAGCACAGTGCCTGGTACATAGTAGGTATGCAATTAATTGTGGCTGACTGATTGACTGTTGGTGCCACTGTTGGTTGTAGGAGGCAACCACTAACAGGATGGCCTGTCAGCAGCAGTCTTTTGAAAGGGAGGAGGCAAGGCCTTTGACTAATAGTTCTGGCTTTACTATCCATAAAATGTCTTCTCTAAATGTCGTCTTCCCCCTCCTCCACATCCTCTTTCTTATTTTCCTCTCTCTCTCTCCCTCTCTCTTTCTCTCTCTCTCTCTCCTAATCAGCTGTCTCCCCATAGGTAAAAATGTGAGCAGAGCCATTGGAGACAGTTAATAAGATGCTCAGGCAGACAAGTAGAAGCTGTGTCAAGAGCTTTGGACATGACATATATATTGTCTTCTCTGTTTCTGTGTTCACTGCTGCTCCCCAGAGCCTAAAACAGTGCTGAGAAAGAGCAGGCACTCAATTAATTTTGAATAAATGAATGAATAGAATAAATATTGACTGTGGAAAAGTCATGCTCCTCTCTGTTCACCGATGACGTTATGTGACTGAGGGAAGAAAAGGAGTCAAGCAGGAACTAAGGACTCTGAACAGGGCATGGCAGATCAGGTTCCCTTCCATGTTCTCCCGTTAACCATTATCATTTCTTGACATATTGGGATCTAGGCTCCCAGTCAGGGCCTATATTTTAAATAATAAGAGCAATAATAGCTACCATTTAGGAATTGCTTATCATGCTGAGCAAAGTGCCTTACTCACATTATCTGATTTCACAATCAAAACCACACAGGAAGGTGTTGTTATTATCACTGTATTTAAAGCGAAGATCCTGAGGCTCAGAAAATGTAAAAGACACGCTCCAGAACATACAGCTAGCAAGTAAAAGATCTGTGCTTTCATCCAGGTCTAAGCCACCGGACTATGCTGCCTCCTAGACCCAGGGTGTTATAAACCCGGTGCCGCCCTGCCTGGATGCACAGGCTGTACACTGCACAACACCAGGGTGCTCTATTCAAACGGATGACAACGTGACCAGTACCCACTGGATTTGTGCAATATGGCAGCAGGGCTCAC
This sequence comes from Phocoena phocoena, assembly GCF_963924675.1. Lineage (NCBI taxonomy): Eukaryota > Metazoa > Chordata > Mammalia > Artiodactyla > Phocoenidae > Phocoena > Phocoena phocoena. The sequence goes on along the minus strand of NC_089220.1, from coordinate 135,863,435 downwards.
ACTTGAAGTGATACACCCGCAGGACACCAAGTGATCAGCTCACTCCTTGGCAGAAGCTCAACCCTCGCTTCCCAAAGGAAGCTCTGGAAAGAGTGTCCCTGCCATTGTGTCATCACACCATTCCAGTGGTTACTCAGCATGACAATAACAATGGTTCTAAGGCCCATGTTACAATTTTGCTTTTCTGACCAAATCACTCTGGCACCAGAGCCATGTCCCCCACCCCATGCTATGCCCATCAATACACACTTACAACAGATTTCATTCAACTCCAATGGTCCTCTGGTTAACTTACACAGTGCCAAACTGACCTTTCCAAATATGTCCCACGGTACAGTAAGAGTGAGGAAAATTTACTGCCAGGAACCAAAAATATGCTACCTTGTGAAATATGGGTTTTTTCATGGCTTGATTTGAACGTTATATCGGAAACTGTGGAGCAGTTCAATGATTATTCACCATCTGAGGAAGGGAAAAGGCAGTGCGGGGGCCTTCAGGGGCCATATTTCATAGCCCTATCAAACATTCACACAGGTGATTAAAAGCCCTGCAAGCATCAGCCACTGCACGGCCTTCTGGTCACATTCTAGAGAAAGAGATGGATTTCTTTGAAAAGGGAGAAACTTACGAACCCACAGGCACTGGAAAAGTTTGTACAAATTTTGCTAGTGAAGGCAGTTGAGAAGAAAAATTTCCCCAACTTTCCCTTCTTTTTCTTAATTTTTGAATTTTATTTTATTTATCTTTATACAGCAGGTCCTTATTAGTCATCCATTTTATACATATTAGTGTATACATGTCAATCCCAATCTCCCAATTCATCCCACCACCACCACCACCACTCCCACCACTTTCCCCCCTTGGTGTCCACACGTTTGTTCTCTATATCTGTGTCTCAATTTCTGCCCTGCAAACCAGTTCATCTGTACCATTTTTCTAGGTTCCACATATATGTGCTTTTCTCTTTCTGACTTACTTCACTCTGTATGACAGTCTCTAGATCCATCCACATCTCTACAAATGACCCAGTTTCGTTCCTTTTTATGATTAATATTCCATTGTATATATGTGCCACATCTTCTTTATCCATTCATCTGTCGATGGGCATTTAGGTTGCTTCCATCACCTGGCTATTGTAATTAGTGCTGCAATGAACATTGGGGTGCATGGGTCTTTTTGAATTATGGTTTTCTCTGGGTATATGCCCAGTAGTGGGATTGATGCGTCATATTGTAATTCTATTTTTAGTTTTTTAAGGAACCTCCATACTGTTCTCCACAGTGGCTGTATCAATTTACATTCCCACCAACAGTGCAAGAGGCTTCCCTTTTCTCCACACCCTCTCCAGCATTTGTTGTTTGTAGATTGTCTGATGGTCCCCATTCTAACTGGTGTGAGGTGATACCTCATTGTAGTTTTGATTTGCATTTCTCTAATAATTAGTAATATTGAGCAGCTTTTCATGTGTTTCTTGGCCATCTGTATGCCTTCTTTGGAGAAATGTCTATTTAGGTGTTCTGCCCATTTTTGGATTGGGTTGTTTGTTTTTTTCATATTAAGCTGCATGAGCTGTTTATATATTTTGGAGAATAATCCTTTGTCCATTGATTCATTTGCAAATATTTTCTCCCATTCTGAGGGTTGTCTTTTCGTCTTGTTTTTGGTTTCCTTTGCTGTGCAAAAGCTTTGACGTTTCATTAGGTCCCATTTCTTTATTTTTGTTTTTATTTCCATTACTCTAGGAGGTGGATCAAAAATGATCTTGCTGTGATTTACGTCAAAGAGTGTTCTTCCTATATTTTCCTCGAAGAGTTTTATAGTGTCTGGTCTTACATGTAGGTCTCTAATCCATTTTGAGTTTATTTTTGTGTATGGTGTTAGGGGGTGTTCTAATTTCATTCTTTTACATGTAGCTGTCCAGTTTTCCCAACACCACTTACTGAAGATACTGTCTTTTCTCCATTGTATATCCTTGCCTCCTTTGTCATAGATTAGTTGAAGTTATCTTGTTCCACTGATCTACATTTCTGTTTTTGTGCCAGTACCATGTTGTCTTGATTACTGTAGCTTTCTAGTATAGCCTGAAGTCAGGGAGTCTGATTCCTCCAGCTGCGTTTTTTTCCCTCGAGACTGCTTTGGCTATTCAGGGTCTTTTGTGTCTCCATACAAATTTTAAGATTTTTTGTTCTAGTTCCATAAAAACTGCCATTGGTAATTTGATCGAGATTGCATTGAACTGTAGATTGCTTTTGGCAGTATAGGCATTTTCACAATATTGATTCTTCCAACCCAAGAACATGGTATATCTCTCCATCTGTTGGTATCATCTTTAATTTCTTTCATCAGTGTCTTATAGTTTTCTGCATACAGGTCTTTTGTCTCCCTAGGTAGTTTTATTCCCAGTTATTTTATTCTTTTTGTTGCAATGGTAAATGGGAGTGTTTCCTTAATTTCTCTGTCAGATTTTTCATCATTAGTGAAAAGGAATGCAAGAGATTTCTGTGTATTAATTTTGTGTCCCGCAACTTTACCAAATTTATTGGTTAGCTCTAGTAGTTTTCTGGTGGCATCTTTAGGCTCTGTGTATAGCATCATGTCATGTGCAAACAGTGACAGTTTTATTTCTTCTTTTCCAATTTGGATTCCTTTTATTTCTTTTTCTTCTCTGATGGCCGTGGCTAGGACTTCCAAAATTATGTTAAATAACAGTGGTGAGAGTGGACATCCTTGTCTTGTTCCTGATCTTAGAGGAAATGCTTTCAGTTTTTCACCACTGAGAATGATATTTGCTGTGGGTTTGTCCTCTATGGCCTTTATTATGTTGAAGTAGGTTCCCTCTATGCCCACTTTCTGGAGAGTTTTTATCATAAATGGGTGTTGAATTGTGTCAAAAGCTTTTTCTGCATCTATTGAGATGATCATATGGTTTTTATTCTTCAATTTGTTAATATGGTGTATCACACTGGTTGATTTACGTATACTGAAGAATCCTTGCATCCCTTTGATAAACCACACTTGATCATGGTGTATGATCTTTTTAATGTGCTGTTGGATTCTATTTGCTAGTATTTTGTTGAGGATTTTTGCATCTATATTCGTCAATGATATCAGTTTGCAATTTTGTTTTTTTGTGGTATCTTTATCTGGTTTTGCTATCGGGGTGATGGTGGCCTCATAGAATGAGTTTGGGAGTGTTCCTTCCTCTGTAATTTTTTGGAAGAGTTTGAGAGGGATGGGTGTTAGCTCTTCTCTAAATGCTTGGTAGAATTCACTTGTGCAGACATCTGGTCCTGGACTTTAATTTGTTGGAAGATTTTTAATCACAGTTTCAATTTCATTACTTGTGATTGGTCTGTTCATATTTTCTGTTTCTTCCTGGTTCAGTCTTGGAAGGTTATACCTCTCTAAGAATTTGTCCATTTCTTCCAGGTTGTCCATTTTACTGGCATAGACTTGCTTGTAGTAGTCTCTTAGGATGCTTTGTATTTCTACGGTGCCTGTTTTAACTTCTCCTTTTTCGTTTCTAATTTTATTGATTTAAGTCCTCTCCCTCTTTTTTTTGATGAGTCTGGCTATTCATCAATTTTGTTTATCTTCTCAAAGAATCAGCTTTTAGTTTTATTGATCTTTGCTATTGTTTTCTTTGTTTCTATTTCATTTATTTCTGCTCTGATCTTTATGATTTCTTTTCTTCTGCTAACTCTGGGTTTTGTTTTTTCTTCTTTCTCTAGTTCCTTTAGGTATAAGGTTAGATTGTTTGAGATTTTTCTTATTTTTTTGAGGTAGGCTTGTATAGCTATAAACTTCTCTCTTAGAACTGTTTTTGCTGCATCCCATAGGTTTTGGATCATCGTGTTTTCATTGTCATTTGTCTCTAGGTATTTTTTGATTTCCTCTTTGATTTCTTCAGTGATCTCTTGGTTATTTAGTAATGTATTGTTTAGCCTCCATGTATTTGTGTTTTTTACATTTTTTCCCCTGTAATTCATTTCTAGTCTCACAGCGTTGTGGTCAGAAAAGATGCTTGATATGGTTTCAATTTTCTTATATTTACTGTGGCTTGATATGTGACCCACGATGTGATCTATCCTGGAGAATGTTCCGTGCGCACTTGAGAAGAAAGTGTAATCTGCTAATTCTGGATGGAATGTCCTATAAATACCAATGAAATCTCTCTGGTCTATTGCGTCATTTAAAGCTTCTGTTTCCTTATTTATTTTCACTTGGATGATCTGTCCATTGGTGTAAGTGAGGTGTTAAAGTCCCCCACTATTATTGTGTTACTGTCGATTTCCTCTTTTAGAGCTGTTAGCAGTTGCCTTAGGTATTGAGGTGCTCCTATGTTGGGTGCATATATTTTTATAATTGTTATACCTTCTTCTTGAATTGATCCCTTGATCATTATGTAGTGTCCTTCCTTGTCTCTTGTAACATTCTTTATTTTCAAGTCTATTTTATCTGATATGAGTATTGCTACTCCAGCTTTCTTTTGATTTCCATTTGCACGGAATACCTTTTTCCATCCCCTCACTTTCAGTCTGTATGTGCCCCTAGGTCTGAAGTGGGTCTCTTGTAGACAGCATATAGATGGGTCTTGTTTTTGTATCCATTCTGCAAGCCTGTGTCTTTTGGTTGCAGCATTTAATCCATTCACGTTTAAGGTAATTATTGTTAATGTATGTTCCTATGACCATTTTCTTAATTGTTTCGAGTTTGTTTTTGTATGTCCTTTTCTTGTCTTGTATTTCCCACTTAAAGAAGATCCTTCAGCATTTGTTGTAGAACTGGTTTGGTGGTGCTGAATTCTCTTTGCTTTTGCTTGTCTGTAAAGCTTTTGATTTCACCATCGAATCTGAATGAGATCCTTGCCGGGTAGTGTAATCTTTGTTGCAGGTTCTTCCCTTTCATCACTTTAAATATATCATGCCACTCTCTTCTGGCTTGTAGAGTTTCTGCTGAGAAATCAGCTGTTAACCTTATGGGAGTTCCCTTGTATGTTTTTTGTCGTTTTTCCCTTGCTGCTTTCAATAATTTTTCTTTGTCTTTAATTTTTTGCCAATTTGATTACTATGTGTCTCAGCATGTTTCTCCTTGGGTTTATCCTTCCTGGGACTCTCTGTGCTTTCTGGACTTGGGTGGCTATTTCCTTTCCCATGTTAGGGAACTTTTCCACTATAATCTCTTCGAGTATTTTCTTGGGTCCTTTCTCTCTCTCTTTTCCTTTTGGGACCCCTATAATGTGAATGTTGTTGCATTTAATGTTGTCCCAGTGGTCTTTTAGGCTGTCTTCATTTCTTTTCATTCTTTTTTCTTTATTCTGTTCTGCGGCAGTGAATTCCACCATTCTGTCTTCCAGGTCACTTATCCGTTCTTCTGTCTCAGTTATTATGCTATTGATTCCTTCTAGTGTAGTTTTCATTTCAGTTTTTGTATTGTTCATCTCTGTTTGTTTGTTCTTTAACTCTAAGCCTTTGTTAAACATTTCTTGCATCATCTCAGTCTTTGCCTCCGTTCTTTTTCCGAGGTCCTGGATCATCTTCACTATCATTATTCTGAAATCTTTTCCTAGAAGGTTGCCTATGTCCAGTTCATTTAGTTATTTTTCTGGGGTTTTATCTTGTTCCTTCATCTGGTACATAGACCTCTGCCTTTTCATCTTGTCTATCTTTCTGCAAATGTGGTTTTTGTTCCAAAGGCTGCAGGACTGTAGTTCTTCTTGTTTCTGCTGTCTTCCTTGTGGTGGATGATGCTATCTATGAGGCTTGTGCAACTTCCCTGATGGGAGGGACTGGTGGTGGGTAGAGGTGACTGTTGCTCTGGTGGGCAGAGCTCAGTAAAACTTTAATCTGCTTGACTGCTGATGTGTGGGGTTGGATTCCCTTCCTCTTGCTTGTTTGGCCTGAGGTAACCCAACACTGGAGCCTACCTGGGCTCTTTGATGGAGCTAATGGCAGACTCTGGGAGGGCTCACACCAAGGAGTACTTCCCAGAACTTCTGCTGCCAGTGCTCTTGTCCCCATGGTGAGCCACAGCCACCTCCCTCCTCTGCAGGAGACCCTCCAACACTAGCAGGTAGGTCTGGTTCAGTCTCCCCTGGGGTCACTGCTCCTTCCCCTGGGTCCCTATGAGCACACTACTTTGTGTGTACCCTCCAAGAGTAGAGTCTGTGTTTTTCCCAGTCCTGTCCAAGTCCTGCAATCAAATCCCACTAGCCTTCAAAGTCTGATTCTCTAGGAATTCCTCCTCCTGTTGCCGGACCCCCAGGTTGGGAAGCCTGGCGTGGGGCTCAGAACCTTCTCACCAGTGGGTGGACTTCTGTGGTATGTGTTCTCCAGTCTGTGAGTCACCCACCCAGCAGTTATGGGATTTGATTTTACTGTGATTGTGCCCCTCCCACAGTCTCATTGTGGCTTCTCCTTTGTCTTCGGATGTGGGGTATCTTTTTTGGTGAGTTCTAGTGCCTTCCTGTCGATGATCGTCCAGCAGCTAGTTGTGATTCTGGTGTTCTTGCAAGAGTGAGTGACAGCACGTCCTTCTACTCTGCCATCTTGCTTCCTAATCTCTCCCTTCTTTTTCTAATCTTTTGTTCTTCCATGATAATCCATGAAAGCCAATTTACTCCATGCTCTTCTGAGCTCAGATATTACTTTGAGGAGATGCAGAGGCAAGAATAATTTCTGAGAAGACCAGGGTATCAGGGCATTGGCAAGAAACAGCACAAGAATCTGGGGGAATTAACAAGGCAAGGTGCAGGATCCTGGGGCCAGCTGTGACCAGTCCTAGGCCTGAAGGCAAAAGGGAAGGGAGCCATTACTGGTACCCAGAAAGGGCAGTGGTATGGAGAGGGGAGCCTCTCAGGAGTTGTGACCTTCAGAGGAGGGATGCAGCCAACCCACAACCAAGGAGGAAGCTGGGAGAATAAACAGATCTTGCTCTTCTCCATTTTCCAATCTTTTGTACTGTGCCCCATTGGTCAACCCAAACCAAAGCCATTCCATCAAAGGACCCCATTGGTATAGACCGTAAAGATCAGTCTCCCAATTCTCAAGTCACTCTCTAGGGTTAGAGAGTAGATATGGGGTGCTGGGAAGGATAACTTTAAAATGTCTAGTACACCAGGAAAATTCTGAAAACCCTCCTGTGTCCTTGACCCCCAGTTCTCCCCCTAATTTACTGAAGACCATTTGTCTGATGCATTAGTCTGGGTGGTGTGCAGAGTACACTAAATTTAAGTTCTTCACACATTGCCAATTTAAAGTGAGCTTTCTCCTTTGAATTCACAAAATGCTGCTCTTTTGGCAAATACTAAAAATATTCTAATTTCTTCGAGTATATGCTTCCTTCACTATTATAATATAAACTCCTTTGAGACAGAAAGGTGTGATTTGTTAATAACCAACATAATCTGAGTACCTACTTACAGTGGGTGGGTATCCTATACATTTGTTATTTCATTTAATCATCATAACACATAGATGAGGAAATCAAAGCTCAGAGAAGCTAAGTTTCACAATGTGACGCAGCTAATATGGGGCAGATCAGAGATCTAAACTCAGTTCTTTCTGACTCTGAAGTTCAAGTTTTTAGCTACCTTGTCAGACTGTCTCATTCATTTTTGAAATCCCTACAATCCTTAGTAAGGTGCCTCATACACAGCAGGCCTCTGTATGTTTGTTGGATGAATGGATGAACATAGTCTGATGGAATAAAAGCATAATTCTCAGTCTCCATCACTATCCTCTAAGCCACATTCTCCTGATCTCCTTCATTAATTCTTTTCACAATCAATTATTGGGCCTGTGCTTTCTTAATTACCCCAAAAAGGTAAAAAAGAAACAATAAATGTAGCCCTGGATCTCACACAGTATATTATATTTCTGAGAAAAGCAACACATACAGGTTAAGAGTTGTTATGAACTGAGTTCATAATCAAACAACTATGTATAACATATAAGGAATGACCAGAATTCAGCTATTTCCCAAATGCTCATGCTGAGAAAAACTTAAGCAATGCTCAAAATCATAGTAAGTGCTGGGCAGTCAGAGAACTGGCATTAAAGAAAGGATATTAGATAACAAGGTGAGAATAAAATTGGGAAAGGGACTGTTTTAAGGTGGTAGCCTTTATTACTATGAGAAATGCACATAGGAGGAGGGCACTGGCTCACTGCCTTTCACAAACCAGGATTTCAATAAGCAATTACTGAGTTTAACATTTGTGTTCATGAAAACATTCATGTAAACTAAATAATACTTCACTCACTCTTGAAAGAATAGCTTTTCTGAGAAATTCTATGGTTACGAAAATTCTAAAACGAAGACACTCTCTTTTAAAAAAAATGAGTTACGGGGCTTCCCTGGTGGCGCAGTGGTTGAGAGTCCACCTGCCGATGCAGGGGACACGGGTTCTTGCCCCAGTCCGGGAGGATCCCACGTGCCGCGGAGCGGCTGGGCCTGTGAGCCATGGCCGCTGAGCCTGCGCGTCCGGAGCCAGTGCTCTGCAACGGGAGAGGCCGCAACAGTGAGAGGCCCGCGTACCGCAAAAAATAAGAGTTACTATCAATTTCCCTTCCTCCTTAAAGCAATAACTCAAGTGGCTAACTCACAAGTAAAGGCAAAGGACAAAGGAAATTTCTGACCAAAATCATATTAAGGTCCATGGCCCTCCTAAGTCTGGGGGACTTGATTGGTCTATGGGCTCATAATTAAAGTTCTAACAGGATTCCCTAGATCTCCATAAGGTCTGAGGATGATACTTACCCAGAAAGGACATAGAATATAAATTCTACAATCTGACAAGAGTAAAGGTATGAAAAATCTTTAAAAGGCACATAAGGATTTCCACTTCTGGGAGTACAGTATATAGCAGATGGTATCTTTCTTTCTTCCTCCCATCTGGTCATGATGTTTAAAACAAACATAAGATGACTCTGAGAAAGGAAGAGGGGAAGGTGGACCAGCTAGCAACCTCAGGACCCAAGGAGTGACATAGGAGTAAGTTCTCTGTTTTTTTGTTTTGGTTTGGTTTTTGTTCTTGGGTTTTGGGGTATTTGTGGGGGGTTTGCCTCATGTTTCCCAATCCTAGAGCCAAAAAACTCAGCAACTCAGAAAGCCAAGAAGCACAGACAAAAAAAAGCCCCAACAAAAACCTGCTTTGTCTAGTCAAAGGATCAGAAAAAGTGGAGCTCAGCAGACCAGAAAACTTTTAGATAATAACCACTCGGCTTCAGTCAAACACCACAGAAAAAACTGAGGCCCCACCCACACCAGCAAATGCTGAGTGGGGAGCCTAGATTTCCACCTTGGACAGGTCCTAACAAGGCACCCCAATCCCCTGTCTTTCGCCCCTACAGTGGTGTGTCAGAGAGGGCCAGAGAGGGAACCTGCAGAGTCAGGGAGACCATGCAGGGAAACTGGACTTGTACTCCTACCCCAGCAGTAATGAGATGTCCTAATCCTGCCCCATGCGGGTGGCATTAGTGGAGGCCTAATAAGAGTCAGGACTTTCACCACTGCCCAGGAGTAATGCGGTCACCCTCGCCCAAGGTAGCAGAAGAAGCCATGTCAGGAGCAGTAATGAGGCACTTTGTCCCCTCCCAGCCAAAATAGTATCAGTGGACGCCTAGTGTAGTCAGAACTGCCATCCGCAATCAGCAGGAATGCAGAGGGTTTCTGCCCTCAGGGGTCAACAAAAGCCAAGTGGAGAACTAGGACTTCTTCACTAATGTAGTAGTTACAAAGTGGTACCCACAACCCTTCCCCTGCCAGAGCAATACCAAAGGAAACCATTGCATTTGTTTCCTAGGATTACCGTAACAAACAACCACAAATTTAGTGGCTTAATATGACAGGAACTTATTCTCTCACACTTTTGGAGGCCAGAAATCTGAAACCAAGTTGCCAGCAGAGCTACACTCGCTATAAAGGCTCTAGAGGGTAATCCTTCCTTGCCTTTTGTGGCTTCTGGTGGCTCCATATGTTCTTTGACTTATGACAATGTAACTCCAATCTCTGGCTCTGTCTTCACGCAGCTTTCTTCTGTGTGTCTCTTTGTATCCTCTCCTCTATTGATAAGGACAGCATCATTGGATTCAGGACCCACCCTACGTCCAGAATGGTTTAATCTCAATATTCTTAATTACATCTGCAAAAACTCCATTTCCAAATAAGGTCATATTCTGAGGATCCAGACAGACATGAATTTTGGGGGGACATTATTCGACCTATTATATCAACTAAAACAGAAAGTTTAAATAAGATTCACTGTCTTATAACATAATACCTCAAAATGTCCAGGCTTCAGTCAAAAATTAATCATCATACAGAAAACCAGGAAGATTGTCCTGAAAAAGGGCAATCAATAGATAACACCAAGAAAACAGAGGTATTAGATTTTTATGACAAAGATTTTTTTAAATCATTATAAAAATAATTCAGTAAGCAATTATGAACATACTCAAGCAATGAACAATTTAAAACCTCAACAAACAAGATATAAAGAAGAACCAAATAGAAACTTTAGAACTGAAAAATACAATTATCAAAACAAATAAAACTAGTGGATGAGCTAAACAGCAGAATGGAGGGTACGGGGAAAGAATCAATGAACTTGATAATAGAACAATAGAAATTACCCAATTTGAACAACAGAAAGAAAATAGACTGAAAAAAAAAAGATGAACAGATCATTAAAGATCTGTAAGACAATAATACAAGATTTCCAATAACCCAATGATCATGTAATTGGAGTCCCACAATTAGAAGAGAAAAAAATGCAGGGCTGAAAAAATATTAGAAGAAATAATAACTGAAAACTTCCTAAATTTGGCAATGGACAGCAACCTACAGATTTAAGAAACTGAGCAAACTCCAAACAGGATAAACCCAAAGAAATCCATAGCAAGACATTTCATAGTCAAACTTCCGAAAACTGAAGGAAAAAGAAAATCTTGACAGCAACGAGAGAGAAACAATAACTTACCTATAGGGGAAAAGCATTTTGAATGATAGTGGATCTCTTATTTAAAAACTACAGAGGCCAAAAGGGAGAAGCACAATATTTTCCAAGTGCTAAAAGCAAACACTGTCAAGTAGAATCCTACACTTAGTGAAGATATCTTTCAGAAAGATTGATCAAACAATGTAATTCACTGTATTAACAGGATAAAGAAGAAAAATCACGTGATTCTATAAAGTAAGGTGGAAAAAAAACATTTGATAGAATTCAACATCCAAGCAGGATAAAAACTCTCAGAAAAATAATAACAGAAGGTCACATCCTCAAGTTAACAATAATCTACAATACAGTCACAGCTAACACTATGATGGTGAAAGACCAAATGCTTTCCTCCTAAGACTGGGAACAAAGCAAGGATATCAACTCTCACCACTCTTATTCAACATAGTGCTGGAAACTCAGCTTTACCTCAGTGACTGAGAGTAGCCTCTATCCTGCTCTCCTTGGCTCCAGTCTTGGCAGCCTATCCAAATTGTTTACCTGGAGAAGCATCCTTAATGATTTTCTTTTTTGTATATCTTATCCAATCCAATAGGAAAATCTGTTGCTCTGCCTTCAAAACGGATCCAAAACACAACCACCTCCCTACCTCCACTGTTCTGTTCAAAGTCACCACTATTTCCTTCCAGACCAAGGCAACAGATTCCCCAGTGGGGCCCTCCTTCACCTTTATCCCTTAGAAGCCAAAGTGATTCTTTTAATGTTTAAATCAGACCACATCATTCAACTCTCCTATGGTGCCACATCACTCAAAGGAAAAGCCAGAATTCTTACAACTACTACAGGGACCTGCAGGAACTGGCCCCCATCACCTCTTAGACCTTGCCTGGCTCATCACCTTGTTCACTTCACTCAGCCACACTGGCCATCCTGATTAGTACCCACCAAGCACACTCCTGTCTCGGGGCTTTAAAACATGTTTTTTTCTAAGTCTCTTTTCATTTGCTATTTCCTCTGCCGGGAATGGGTCTGCAAGCCTCCAGCTGGCACCTTCTTAAGGAGACTTCATGGACCACCTCTTACAATATACAGCCCATGTCCGCCTGGCACATCCTATGCCCCACTCTGCTTTCCTTTCCTCCATGTCCCTTAGAACCATCTGACACATCATTTATCCCAGGCTACATATTGATCATCTGTGTCCCCTCTTTAAAATGTAAGTTCTCAGAGGGCAGGACCTTATCTATTTTGTTTCCTAATCCCAGCTCTGTCTCTACTGCCTAGAAGAGTGTCTGGCACATACCAAACACTTGTAAACATTAGCTAAATAAACAAATAAGTTAAAATAATATCTTATATATGTCTTTCTCCTTCCTTCCTTCCTTCTGACCTTCGTTCTTTCCTTCCTTCCTTTCTCTCTTCCTTCCTTCTTTTCTTCTGTACTTTTTTCTTTCCCTTCTTAAATAAATGTGCAAATGCCTACTGGTCATGCAAGGCAGAACACTGGATTCTGGCAAAATATGGGTGAATAGGTCAGTTTTCTGCAAATATCCAGGCATGTAAACAAAATATCACATGAGAAGCAGACGGCAACTCAGTTTACAAAAGTTTCACTAGTGTAAATCTGTGCAAGTTTCTATAAAAATGAGCAGAGGAAAGGAACAGAGAGGCATCAGGAACACAAAAGCTCCCAAGATTTCTAAATTGATTATTTTGCATGTCCATGTAATGCTTTACTCTTGAGAGTGATGATAATTCTTGTCTCCTTTCCCTGACAGCTAGAGTCCTCAGGAATGCCTCCTAACATCCTAGAAATAGAGGGTACATGACTCTCCACCCTCAGACAATTTCTCTGTGCAAGAAGACTATGGAGAGGTAGGTGGCAGAGTAATTCTTACTTAGGTCATGAGTTTTCACAAATCATGTGTCACAATAGGAGCTTTTCTCGGGCCCCTCTTTCATCTGACTCTCTCTGAAGGCAGAGGCCAGTCTGATGTTTGCTTTCAAGACCCTGCTTTCAGAACTATGAAAAGTTCCCATTAAGTCTCTGCCCCATGGGGTGTAAGGGGATAGGTTTTCATCCGTCTGCAAGGACAGTCTTGCCTGCTGCTCCCATCTTGGTATAAATCATGGATCAGAGCTGGAGTATGTCCAACCAATCCAGCAGTCCTGTACTAACTAAACATCCTTAACGTCTCTTCATGCTGAAGCCAGACTGCTGGGTAATAAAAGCACAGTCAAATGCCAACTCACACGCAAGAGTTGTTATTCCAGGCAAGTACCTTGTTCCAGTCAGCCCAAGAAGTGGGAAACATTATTCATTTAGCTCTAAATGCAATTTATTTTCTGAACTTGTTTCAGTTTGATCCTCTCGCATTTTATTCTCCATAATAAGTTTAGATTCTGTTCTACTTGAGTCCACGAAACCTCAGGGGTGTCTCTTACAAGTTACAGAGAGTGATGATGAGCAACTCAAAAATAGAAGCATGTTTGAGACATCCAGAAACAGAACCCAACTCCACAAGGCAAAATGCAGCTCTGAGGAAAGAGCCTGGAGCAGATGGAGAAAGAGACAGAGCAAAAGGAGTGAGAGATCACCAAGGCACTGCTACTCTGTACAAACTAACTCCACTGACCCCAAAGCTTCAGCTGGCCCTAACATGCGGGGCCCTTGGAAGCAGCACGCAGAGACTGGTTTTTTACCTCTTCCTTGGCTCCTCAGTTTCTCCACCCTTTCTCCTCCCTGTATAGCAAGCTGACCTCATACTTTTCCACTTCTCTATGTCAACACTTTCACAACACAGGCACACTGGGCTCTATGCTGAAAAATAACAATACTGTGCGAAATGAGTTGATGGCTGACAGTTGAGGCTTGTTAAAACAAAACCAGAAAATATCCCATGTATGTTCTTAATCAGAGAAGTTAGGTAACTTAGCTAAATTTTCACAGCAACAGACCTGGAATAGGGTCTCCTGAATCTAAGTCCTGTGGAGATCCTCTTTTTAATACCCTTGTAGCTGTCCCTCTCTTTTATTTCTTACATCTTTCTTCTCTCTCACTCTCTCTCTTTCACCCCTTTCCTCTTTCTCATGATATTATTTTATTTTGCTTTTGAATTTTAAAAAACAATCATCAAGCACTATATTATTTTATGTATTTTTTTCTTCAGTTGCTTTTAAGTATTTCCCTTTCTATTTAGTGTTCTGCAATTTCACTTTAGTGGATCCAAAGTTTAGTGGATACAAAGTTATTATTATCCTCAATTTAAAGATTCCTTTCTTCCATAATTCTGGAAGATTACCAGCCAATATGTTTAGAACATTGGCTCGTCCAACTCTGTTTGCTTTCTGAAATTTCTTAGACCTTCTCATTTTTATCTTCCATGTCTCTCAGCTTTTCTTTTGTGGTGTCCACTTTTCTCTAAGTCATGTATCCTAGGTTATGTCCTCAAGTATGTTTCCAATTTTCTTAAATTCATCAACTGTGTCTAAAAATGCTGCTTAGCTTGCCTATTGTGGTTTTCATTTCAATAGATATGTTTTCTTTTGAATTTCTAAAAGATGTATTTGCTTTATTTTCTTAAACATGCCTGTTGATTTTCATAGTTTCCTATTCTATTTTCATGGTTTTGATTCTTTTTCATTTTTGGTCATTTTAAAGCTCCATAATTTGAAGCATCTTTCAGATTGTTCTATCATCTCAAAATTTTTATGGGCTAACAGTCCTGATAATTGGAATTTTGGTTTCCTTCATGGTGCATCATTTCCTTGTGTAGGGTATACATGTTAGCAGCAGCAGCAGAAGTCCAGTGCTCCTGGGTTGTGAACGTATTGCTAAAGAGTGCTTCTGGGACTTCCCTGGTGCTGCAATGGTTAAGAATCCGCCTGCCAATGCAGGGGACATGGGTTTGATCCTTGGTCCAGGAGGATCCCACATGCCATGGAGCAACAAAGCCCATGCACCACAACTACTGAGCCTGCGCACCACAACTACTGAAGCACGCATGCCCTAGAGCCCGTGCTCTGCAACAAGAGAAGCCACCGTAATGAGAAACCCGCACACCACAACGAAGAGTAGCCCCCACTTTTCACAACTAGAGAAAGCCCTCCCATGGCAACGAAGACCCAACACAGCCAAAAAAAAGAATTCAAAAAAAAAACAACCCAGAGTGCTTCTGCATTGCTTTCTTCTGGGTAGAAAATGAGTTTCACCAGGACCTGTCTTTAAATTAATTTATGTACTTCCTTCATACCTAGCTGGTATTGTACACTTGCAGCAGGAGTCTGGGGCTTCAGTGTGTCTCAGGAGACTACTTTCTTCCCCACTAGGCTCTAAGAGACAGAATTTTCCTTTCTGCTTCTCTAAGCTAGAAAGCAGGTCCTTTTACTTGTGCTGTCAGTGAGAGAAACACCCCTACAAGCCTCACATCCTATTTATATACCAGCCTCTACACTTGCCTTTACTGCACACAAACACAGGGTGCATCGTCCATCTCTATAGATCTCCACTTGTAAATCCAGTTCTGTTCTTACATCCATACATCTCTCACAAGCTGATTCCCAGACAGTCAAACAGGCCAACTATTTCTTCTTTATTTCTTTCACATGCTTGGATGTGTTTTCCTTTTAAATTATGATTTTAAAAAAATTATATTTTGAAAAACGTTGCAAAAATAGTTCAAAAGATTCCTGGGTACTCTTCACTTAGATTCCCCTAATTCTTAATATCTTACCACACTTGTTTTATTACTCTCTATATACATATGATTATTAAATTGTGATATTTTGATACCATTGTTTTAGTTCTTGTTCTGGAGAAGAACCACAATAAGCATTAACTTGGTCTCCCATATTTAGGGCTAGAAGTTCTACGGGTAAGGGTTGGAGGGAGGAAATGAGGAGTACAAATAACCACAAGCCAGGAGCTCAGCTCAGTGCTTCAAATACTTGGTCTACAGAATAATAAAACATCGTGTATTATGAGCCTCAATTTTAAGAAAGAGAAAATCATGAGGTTAAAAGTAAACACGTGTTCAAGTTCACATAGCTATAAAGTACATGTAAGGATGAAGCCAGGATTCTAACCAGATCCTTCTTTCTTTGGGATTGCCTGAATTCTCAGGGAGCCAATCACAACACACCCCATCTGAAGCACACCGCATCTGACAGTTGCCAAGACTCCTATCATATGACTAGAGTGTACATAAATGAGAATAGGTGTGCTTTTTCCATCAGCAAGTAATTAGGCAAGTCATACCTGCCTGAGGTTCGTTTGTAGATACATTATTCTGGCTCCTTTCTGAATTTTATATCTGTCTCTTTGGCAATTAACAGACTCAGCTGAATTTTCTATGACTCACCTCAAAATGCCATATGTTCAATAAAGGTACTGGTATAGCAAAAGCAGTTGACGAGTCTAGGAAAACATAAGCAAACACTAAGTATACAAACATTTCTACTGAGTGCATATGCCTAAGATTATCTTCTCTTATGGGGATTCCATCACTTCTCAGAATAAATAAGCAAAGCCAAACTAATTTCCAGTGACATTTGCATTCATTCCAGAATTTCTGCATCCGAAGAGTAAAATTTATCATCAGAGAATGAGTCAGAGGTGTTGTAAACTTCAGCTTCCCGAGTAAAGTACAACACATCTAGCTATCACATATTAAGGACAAATTTAGTGTTTGGAATGTCACAAATTTGTTAGATAAGAACTCAGTGGGTTCTAGCTCCATGAAACAAAAAGTTTATGACCTAAGTCTCCATTTATCCCCCAGTCTTTCCACTTCCTTGTCCTACCACCCTCAATGTTAGGTCAGTCCATCCACAGACTTTCTCAACTCCAGGAGACCTGCTGAGTACTGCTGGAGAGAAGTACCCATCCACATAGACTGAAGCCCCAGAAACCCATGATCTCCCTTATCACTGGTCTTTAAGCCCCTCTCTGTCATCCATCTCTCTATCATTAGTCAGTTTTTTCTCCCATCCCCTTGAATGACCATTTCTACTTTGACCAATCTCCTCAAATTATTCTCCCATCTTACAAGCCATCAGTGGATGACCTCATATTACTCCACACAGACTATCAGGGCTATGAGGAGTGACCTCCTTCAACTTCTTACTTCCCATATCCATAAACTTATCTTCATTTGCTCCTAAAACCCACCTTCTTCCCTTCAGTGTAAAGGCAGAGGTTCCTTTCCAATCGTTCATGATTAATCTAACCTAATCCATTTCTAGCTTCTCTGGAATATTTCATTCCGAGTTTAGGCTGTGCTTTAAATCTTGTTTATCTCAAAACTGGGTTCTTCTCCACCCAGAAGTGTTTTAGAAGTTTCTCAAACACTTCCTCCTTTAAATGAAACAAGGAAAAAAAAAGAAACATCAAACACAAAAAGTCAGTGTATACCACCCATGTATACCATTATTGCCTTAATGGTCTCTTTCCTTTAACAATCAAGTTTCTCAAAAGACGACACCCATTTTCTTCTTTCCCACTGGCCAAACTTCCCTAGCCAAGGAAACAAATCTTTTCTTCTCTTGCATCTTCAACTTTAACTTGGCTTCACTGCAACATTTGATAACTTTATTTATGTTGCAGAGCAAACCAAAAACCATTCTCTATATCCCTCTCCCTTCTATTTGGAAGAAAATACATAACTAAAAATAAATTTCACAGAACTTTTTTTCACTAGCCCTAGATGTCTAAGCTAGAGACACTCATAGATGGTATAACCTAATAATTCTGTGTTTCTTGCTTCACAAGGAGACAGGAAACTATCTTCTCAATAGAAGGGGTTTCCACTGTTCATATAAGATTAAACTGTGTTGCCCTGACCAGAAAAAAAAAAGAAAAACTGCTGGGCTTCTCTGGTTGAGAGTCCGCCCGCCAATGCAGGGGACACGGGTCCATGCCCCGGTCTGGGAAGATCCCACATGCCGTGGAGCGGCTGGGCCCGTGAGCCATGGCTGCTGAGCCTGCGCGTCCGGAGCCTGTGCTCCACAACAGGAGAGGCCACAATAGTGAGAGGCCCGCGTATCACAAAAAAAAGAAAAAAAGAAAAACTGCTCACCTTGACAAAGTGTGCTAGCTTCCTATGTAATAGTGAGGAAATCAACTATAGCACTTGCTGGTGGAGAGAATGAATGAAAATTGGAGCATCAAGCTACTTTCAACCGTGAGACCGCACTTTTCTCATTTGGATTTCAGAAAAACTCTCTAGCACCTACCCGAACCCTATGTGATTAAGCCTAGAAGATACAGGAGTTCAGGGAGCAAAACTTCTTGCTCAGGTAGGAAGGCCTTTTCTCAAGGAGAAAGTGGGATACTACCTTTGGGGGCTTGAGTGTAAAACATTCAGGAGAAAAATGGAAGAAATTAAGAAGTGATAATTGAAGAAAGAAAGTATTCATGTGAGGCACCATCCTTTCAAAGACATACATCGACATCGGGTGCTTCCCATCTGGATTGGATGCAGGAGAGCAACTAAACCAGATGAAACAGTAACATCTCCTCCCTTCCCCCAACACACACCTTGTAACTCTGTGAGATCTATATAATCTATTAGAAAAATATCATCCTACATTTCCACTATAATCCAGTGTTTTGCCTGGTGAAATGAACCAGGAGGTACTAAGAAAAAGGACATTAACTCATCTGTGCTCATCTTGCTAGGAGGTTGGGAGATGGCTGTTCGACAAAGATTGGACTGTGGGACTGGCCAACTCAGCAACAAAGCAATGCCAGGCTGGCAACAACCTGTGTCCATCTCTCATACAAGCCCTGGCTGCTGTCACAAGCTCCAAACAGATCTGCAAGTCCACTAAATGCTATCCTCTTCCCACACACTCTCAGGACCTCAAAGGTTATACCTAACAGGTTTAACACCTAATAGTAATTCATTTGCCTTCCCCCAAATACATGCTACTCTTGCTGAATTTAGAGGTTTAAAAAATAGCACCCCCATAATCTACCCATGAATGTCACTTGCAATCTCTCCTCTTTCCCTACCCAAACATTTCTTCTTCTCTGTTCCCATTTATACTCATTAGCTTCTATTCACACTCTCACAAAAATCACCGAGTGATCTCCCTACCTCTCTCTCTGGTGAGCTAACCCTCCAACCTATCCTGTCCACAAGTGGCAATATGGCATTTCTAAAATCCTAGTTGTCAATAACTTTTTTTATTCAAAACCCTTCAAAGGCTCCACACTAATACTTCTTATCCTGGTCTACTGTGTTCCCCAAGATCTGTCACCTGCCTACTTGTCCAATGTCATTTACTGCTACTCTCCCTCTTCCCCCCTTTATTGCAGTCACCCTGGCTTCCTGTTCATTCCTGGAACACACTAAGCTCATTCCTGCTACATGGCTTCTCACAGGCTGTTTTCTCTGCCTGTAACTCTCTAACTCTTTCCCCAAACTCCATCCCACCTCATCCCGTGTTCTCAAATGGAAAATTCTTGTTAGGGCATTGGCTTAAATGTTGTCTTTTCAAAGAGGCCATCCTTATCTAAATTATATACTACCACAACCACCCCACCTTATTTTTTATCCCTGCAACCTACTTATTTTCCTTATGGCTATTATCGCATTATGTGACTGTTCTCTTATTTGTTTCCTGGTTTATTGACTGTCTCCCCTTAGTCTGAAAGCTCCAAAAGGTCAGAGACCACATCTATATACTTAACACCTGATATAGTCCCTGACACCTAGCAGGTGCCCGATACAAATTGGTTGAATAAATGATGAATGAATTAATGAATGAACGCAAGCTATGAGATGTTCACAGCAGCCTCACACAAGTGGACCTTTACTACAATGATCTCTCATCTTAGAGACAGCCCTTTGTCCACTTTAGCATCCTGAGGAACACCCACACTGCATCCATGCCTTAGCACTAGCATCATTAGCTCCTTCAAATATCATCTGACTTCCTCCCTTCCCTCCCAGATATAATTTTCAACTCCCTCCTTTATACCTCACCTCAAATTTGTATCAGCTTCTATCATAGTACCTGTAACACTTAAATGTACTATTTGTGTGTTCCTCTTAAGAAAACTCATTCATTTCTTAAGGATAGGGACTATGTTTTAATCATCATTGTAAACTTGATACCTAGCAGAGTGCCTGACACTAAACAGAATGAGACATGCTATGATTCTGTTTTTTTAAACATATGAAACATCCCACCATAGAAATTATCAGAGGCTCTTCTCTGTGCATATCACCATCCATGATGGTGATACATCCTTTCCAAAAAGCAAGACATGTCAGATTGGGCAGAGAAATGGAGAAACACCATGAAGAGAGGTCAGTAGTAAGTTCATTAAGTTTGCAAAATACTGTGCAAAACTGAGCACCTATGGTCCATGATCCTAGTCAAGTAAAAGAAATAATTTCAGAGGTCACACTGACAGTGCTGAACATAGAGACTGCTCAGCAAGGTGGAGTCAGAGGCATTAGCCTTTTAGAGATTAAGTCCATGCCTGGATAAGGAGTATCACTATTAAACCCAGAGATCAAACACATTTAGCACAAAGATCCAAGCAGGATTTTGCACTCACAGTTCTTTAACTTCTGATGCCCTTGCCTCTAGTCAGATTACCTTTAGCATCATCTGCCAATCAAATGATTCTCTTTCTTGACAGTGGGTGGAGCTTTATCATATGGTTCTTTAACATAACTGTAGTCAATACCAAGGTTCATACAACTGCCTTACAATGAAGTGAGTTGATCTGATTTCTTTTTCCAAGCATGAAGTCTACTTTGTATGTTTTACATCAGTTACTAATGTTATTCAGTGTTACCTAACTATGGAAAACCCAAATACTTTGTTGTTTCTAAAGCTATTTGGTACATATTACTTTCTTGAGCCCCACAGCCACCTGAGAATAATACACAACAAATATTTGTTAAATATACCTCTATTTCTGGCAACATGATAAACGGGATACATATTTTCATTCACCTTCCCCACAGAAGCAACTGAAATAGTAGATTCGAAAGAAAACAAAATGGTGGCTAAAAATACAAATCATCACCATGTTGGCCGAAGAAAAGATATGTGCTATGCTCCAAAGCAAAGTAAAACCAGAAAACCCTGAGAATAAGTAAAGCCATCTTTCAACGTTTCCTGCCAATCCCTAAAGAACTTGAGTTTCTGCTTTGAAAACTGCACAGAACCCAGGGGAAAGAAGAAGCCTAAGGTCTGGCCAACACAGGGAATTTAATAGGAGACCACTGTAAAAATGTGGTACTCTAAAGGGCTATACACATAGTATAAAACTGAACCAGAAACAGGACTTCTCGCATGGTCCAGTGGTTGAGACTCCGCCTTCTAATGCAGGGGATGTGAGTTCTAGCCCTGGTCGGAGAACTAAGATTCCACATGCCACGGAGCAACTAAGCCTGCACACCACAACTAGAGAGAAGCCTGCACGCTGCAACGAAAAATCCTGCATGCCACAACTAAAGACCTGATGCAGCTTAAGTAATTAATTAATTTAAAAAAAATTGAACCAGAAACAAAGTCCTTTTGCAAAGAAGACAGCAAGAAAAATATATGATTTGATTCTGATGTTACTCTGGGAAAGTGTCCATGTACAGCTGGTGTTCAAATTTATACTACCTATCTAGTTTGAAAGCCATTAAGCCCAGGATTTAACTTAAAGTGGATCCATGTTGAGAGTGCTGCTGGGTGACTAGCAGAAGAAATTCTCTCAGGAGGAAACTCAACCCAAATTACAAAGTGCTCCCCCAGATGCAGTTCTAAGTAAAAGGCCATCTTACAGTCAATATTTATAAAGCATACTAGAAATGAGATACTATAGATGAAAACCAACAGAAGCAACTGACTTAAAAAAAGATAGATTCCCAATACATACACTAATCAAAATAGGTATCAGACAAATATGAACCTGAAAACTTAAAGTATATATATTAATATCAAACAAAATTCTCTTTAAGGAACTTGAGATAAAAAAGATCACTACATAATGTGCAATGTTTCAATTAATTAGGAAAATGCAATATAATTCTAAATTTATATACAACTAACAACATAGCCTCAAAATAGGTAAAGCAAAATTTTTTTTAACTAAACAAGGAAAAATTAACAACTGTATCACTATAACTGGAAATCTTAACACAATTCTCTGAAATATTGACAGGTCAAGCAGTCAAAACAGGAGTTATTAAAGATATAGGAGATTCGAACAAAACAAAAAAACCATGTTCAATCTAAAGCATATATAAAGAATTACACACCTACTAGTTGAAGAAAACACATTCCTTTTGTATAGATATTTACAAAACTTAACTATACACCAGGCCATAAAATATAGCCCCAACAATGAACAAATGATGAATAACAAGCAGATGGCATTATCTGTTCATAATAATGTTAATTTAATATCAATATCAAATAGATAACTAGAAAAACTCCATATGTTTGAAAAATATTTTAAACTACTAAACAATTGATGAGTCAAAAATGAATCATAATAGACTCTAGAAAAATTTTAGTACTAAGAGAAAATGAAAATATGACATAGAAATGCCAGTGGTATAGAGCTAAAGTGGTATTTAAAGAGAAATGGGTTGCTTTAAATGCTTATATCAGAAAGGAATGAGGTAAAAAAAATTTTAACAATGAAAATAAAGACAACTACACAAGCTGAAAATTTTACAGATTAATAACTGGACATATAATCACAGTTATGCCAGCAATTTTTAAAACTTAGATTAAACAGACACATTATAAGAATTAAAAGATTAAAAGGTTACCAAACTCATCTCAAAAAGTAATAGGGAAACAAAAACACTACTGAATCAATAAAGGAATTGAATCAATAGGTTAAAAACTTCTTGCAAGAAAGCACCAGACCCAGAGAAATGTAGAGGAAAATTCTCCCAAACATTTAAGAAAGAGTTCATTCTAATGTTATACAAACTCTTCCAGAGACTAGGGGAAAGAACAACAAATAAAAAACCAAACAAACAAAACGGAATATGTCCTCATCTCATTTTAAGGAATAAGCACAGCCTTCATACCAAAAACAAAGACAGCAAAAGAGGAAAATTACAAGTCTGTAGCACCATGGACATACATGCAAATCCTAAATAAAATAAGAGCAAAGTTAAACAAGTAATGCATAAAAAGGTAATATATTATGACAAATAGGTTTATCAATTAATGTAATTTATCTCAATACCAGATTAAAAGGGAAAAATTATCTGATAATCATAATAGAGGTGGAAAGAAACTTCTAATACAATTCAACATCCATTCATATTAAAAATCTTTTAGCAAATGGGGGATAAAAAGGCACTTTCTTAACCTCATAAATGAAATACATTCAAACATGAGCGCACGCACGCACACATACACACACACACACACCCCCTTCAGTTAATGTCATACATAATGGTAAAATGCTGAAAGCATTTCTTTTAAGATCAAGAACAATACAAAGATATTCACTATCTCCATTTATACTATCATTGTTCTGAAAGTTCAAGCCAATGTATTAAAAGCAAGAGAAAATAAATAAAAGGTACAACACTTAGAAATGAAGGGGAAAAATCCTATCATTTACAAATGATAGGATTATCCATAAAGAAAACCCTAGATAATGTGCAGAAAAATTATTAAAATTTTAAAAGTATTCCATTTTCTAAATACAAAAATGATATATAAAAGTCAATCTCATCTCTCTTTACCAGTAGCAATCATTTTTAAAAGGAATTTTTAAAGAATATATCATTTACAATAGCCCACAAGTATATAATCAAGAATAAAATTATGATATATAAATAAGCTCTTTATACAAAAAACATAAAATTTTATGAAAATTACTGAAGAACCTTACCTAAATGGAGAAATACACATGCTCTTGGAGCCTTCTTGGATAGGAGCATTTCCTATCATTTTTATATCATTTTTCCCTGATATGTATGCAATCTGATAAAATTCCAACAAAAATCCCAGTAAGTGCTTTTATATTTTTGTTTTGCAATTAGACAATCTGATACTAAAATTTATTTAGACATGAAAAAGGCCCAGGATAGTTAAAATATTCTTGAAGAAGAAAAACTAAGTGCAGGACTTCCCTATTAGATATCAAGATTTATTTAAAGTACTATTCCATATAGAATGTGGGAGAAAGACAAACCAATAGCAAAATGGAGGGAAAAAATGAACAAGAGGAGGAAAATCCACAAAAGAGGAAATCCAAAGGGCGTAAGGAACATTTGAAAACATGTTTCATCTTGTTTATAATCAAAGAAATACCAGTTAAAACTACAATGAGATATCATCACATACTCATCAGATTGGCAAAAATCAGAAAGTTTGACAACTCCAAGTATTAGCCAGGATGTGTAGCAACAGTAACTCTTACCTACAACTGGTAACTGGTAATTGGTAAGGAAGAGAATTGTGTAACCACTTCAGAAAACAATTTTCCATTTCCTACTAAAGTTAAATATCTATGTAGGGATGCATACAATGACTTCTCTTCCAGGTATATACCCAGCCTGGGGGAACTTTTATACACATCAAGAATGTTCATAGCAGCCTTGCTTGTAACAGAAAATGCCCAGGAACAATCCAAGTGTATCAAGAGTAGAACAGATAAGTAAATGTGGCTGTATTCATACAATGGAATGTTATATTGCAATAAAAATAAACTACAGTGATAAAGTTTTTTTAATGCCTTTTCTGGCATCACGGTTATAAGGGGAAAACTGATAATTTGGAAACCATGACTGGCAGCATGCACCCAGCTCACATAAGCTCAAACTCTTTTAATACCCATTTATCCAGATCCATACATTAAAAGATAAAACCACAAACTGATCTAACCGTGTCACTACATGAACTCATGTGTTCTGTTCTAAAGATACAATCACTGACTCTTCTAGCAACAAGGTTTACAAATTCTGACCAATCCCTACCAAGATAATCTATGACTAACTCTAGCTACCAAAACCTACAAATAGCCTCCCACAAATCCCCTTTTGAAATGCCCAATGATTCTCCATTCTCCCGGGCTATATAGCAATTCATAAATCTAACATTATTTGACTACAAGTATGGCTCTACTGCTCTTTGGGCCCCAGATTTTATCAATAGCTACACACATCTGTGTGGACAAATCCACTCACCCCCCCCCCCCCGCAAAAAAAAACACTCCTAATTTAAAAATGCATGTCAAAGGAGAGTACAACAGTATGGTTCTAATAATTTTAAAAATCAAAGAGTTAGGCTATAAAATTTTAAATGAAACATACATATGCAGCAAAACTATGAAGAAAATCAAGGAAATAATTAGCACAAAATTCTTTGTGAAAGAGAAGCATAATGAGACTTGGGAAAGACACACAGAAAACTTCTTAGGTACTGATAGCATTCTATTTTTTTTTAACATGGGTCATGGGCAAATAGATGTTTGTTTTAATTTTTATATTCTACATATACATATTATAGATTATATTGTACATATAATATGGCTCATGATTTTAAAATATTAGATTTCCAAATGAGAAAAACCAGGGCTAATGCTGTTGAAGTGGCTTGCCCAAGCTAGCACAACTAATTAGAACATAAAGTCTTCCAATGACAGAGATTTGTGCGCTGCTGTATTCCCAATACTAGCACAGTGTATTTCATTAGGTAGATCCACAACAAAAGTTTGTGGAATAAATGGAGGAGCTGGGACCTATCTATTCAATACCCATCTATTCTTTCCACTCATAACATAATGCATGAACCAATAAGTCTCAGGAGGAAGTCTGGTGTCAGTACTACCATCAAGGCCCTTTCCATTTAAATGTGGCACTTATATTCTATAATCCTCTATTTCAAGAATTTCTTGGGCCAAATCCAGCCCACGACCTATTTTTATAAATAAAGTTTTATTGGAACACAACCACGCCCATTTGTTTATGTATTGGCTAAGCCTACTTCTGCATCACAAAGTCAGAATTGAGAAGTTAAAACAAAGACCACATGGCTCACAAAGCCTAAAATATTTACTGTTTGACTCTTCACAGAAAAAGTGTGCCTATCCCTGCTCTATTTCATTATGAATACAAACTCAACCCTCCTCTCAAAGCTTGTCCCTGTGTTTCACAACCTCTGGCAAGTTGCCTAATCTCTCAAAGTTTCAATTTCCTTATTTTGCATGTAGTTCATCATCCCAAGGGAGTTGTGCAGATTCATCATTCATAATGCCTGAAAGGAAACACTGCTCGCAAGTGTTGCTAATTTCCACCCCTTTCTCTGACACTGTTTGGAAATGGTTCTTATCTTTTACTGCTTTTTGATTTATCTCTCCCTTGTTCTTTATTACCAAGGAAAACTGTGAAGAGGATCTTGTTTTCCTTTTCTTTTTTTCCAAAAGCCTATCTGCATGAATGGATAAAGATGTGGCACATATATACAATGGAATATTACTCAGCCATAAAAAGAAATGAAGTTGAGTTATTTGTAGTGAGGTGGATGGACCTAGAGTCTGTCATACAGAGTGAAGTAAGTCAAAAAGAGAAAAACAAATACGGTATGCTAACACATATATATGGAATCTAAAAAAAAAAAAAAAAAGGTTCTGAAGAACCTAGGGCAGGACAGGAATAAAGACACAGACGTAGAGAATGGACTTGAGGATACGGGGAGGGGGAAGGGTAAGCTGGGACAAAGTGAGAGAGTGGCATTGATACATATACATTACCAACTGTAAAATAGATAGCTAGTGGGAAGCAGCAGCATAGCACAGGGAGATCAGCTCCGTGCTTTGTGAACACCTAGAGGGGTAGGATAGGGAGGGTGGGAGGGAGATGCAAGAGGGAGGAGATATGGGGATATATGTATACGTATAGCTGATTCACTTTGTTATACAGCAGAAACTAACAGAACGTTGTAAAGCAATTATAATCTAATAAAGATGTTTAAAAAAATGGGTCTCTTACAAACAATAAAAACCAGAAGATAAAAAAAAAAAAAAGCCTATCTGCAATCTTGCCACCTAATTCCTCCCTCAGGTCATCATCTTCTGTTTGTGACATCAGATTGGTTGCTATGGAAACAAATGAACTAGAAACTAGGTTGATTTAACACGTTTTAGGGACACTTCTTTAACTACTGAGAGCCTGAATTGATGCATATCTCCTTGGAAAGAAATAATTAAGGGGAAGGAGAAGCAGAAAACAGATAAGATGCAGGAAGTACCAAATTGCATGTTTATAAATACTGTGAATGAACATGGCAACAGTGAAGGATGCCAGACTGGCAGGCATGGAGGCTGACATTTTCTGTTTGTCCATAGGACAGCTCATAGCCCTGAAAGTTCCAGTATAAGCTTCTGCCATCATCCTACAGGAGAGAACTGCTTCTCTTGGGACTACATCATCCTAGCAGGGAAGGAGATAAAGCCAGAGATCAGGACCTAGTACCCAACTGAGATCAGTGAGGGCACAGTGACTGGGACAAATCAAGCTTCACAAGGTAGAGCTGCGCTATAAGTGGAGTAAAGGAAGACAAGAAGCAGAACAAGATGGACAATGTAACATTGTCATCTCTACATCCTCTGATCTGCTACCTACTTTCCAGGATCAGGCTCCCAACTTCACAGATAAAATCCCCAATCTAGTCAGATAGGAAGAGCATATTGGCCTGCAGAAAGTAAGGGACCCACTGATTCCCAATTTTCAAATCCTCTGAATTGGGGTCACCTCTGACAGATGCTCAAATTCCAAAGTGTCAGACCTGTGTGAGAACCAGGGCAGTCGTTTTAATCCTTGTGCCTATGCACCTGCAGAACAGAGAGGTGTAGTTATTTAGTAAAAACTGAGTGGGAGGGAAAGGAGAATCTAACCAAAATGAATCAAGCAAGACTCAAAAATAAAAAAGTTCTAGGGAATTATCTGGGGTCTCTGGAGGAGCACTTCACTTCAACATGAACTGGGATTTATTTCAATGCAGGAACAGCAGCTGAATCTAGTAAGAGATTTCTTCCACACAATTCAGTATTCTCTGGACACTTTTTCCCCGTAATTTTGTCTAAACTCTTATGCTAACATAATAGTACGATTTCAGGCACTCTCCATGGGTCTACCCATGGTAGACAGCTGGGTATAAAGAAAGGAGTAAGGGAGAGAAGGACATCCATGGTCTGTGCTAAAATTGGACACATTTGGGTTCATTCAGAAAACATGAGTAACACAGATAGTGCTTCAGTCCCTGCCAAAAGTTTTCCTTAATTTGGTGTATCAAAAATAGACAAGTTTCCCCAGCCTCCACCCCAAGAGCTTTAGGCTGTTTGAGACAGGATGTTTTGTAATGCTTGCTACATCCTGCCTAGTGGTATTCGCTGAGATTACAAATGGGAAAGGTTATATTCTCCTCTTTGACCAATGCCACTTTGAAGTAAACACTAGCTATAGTAATGCCCATACAAAATGAGTAAGGGAGGATGCAGCACTGCTTTTTACTGAGCACCTACCTAATGCTGGGCATTGTGCGCACTAACTCTTTTCAACTTTATCACAGTTATATGAAAAAATATTACTGGTGTCATTGTACAGATGAAGAAACTGAGGTTGGTTCAATTCAGAGGTTGCCCAACAGTCACTGGTTATACAACAGTCTACCTAACTACCGTGAGGGAAAGTTCAAAGTTGAGTGCAGATCAGAATGGCTCCAAAACCTGTGCTTGGGCTGCAGCTCTTGATATTACATTTGGGTGGCTTGTCTGATCACCTGAGTCTCACACCCTTCCCCTCAATTCAAAAGGCTGTGTGTTGGGCTTCCCTGGTGGTGCAGTGGTTGAGAGTCCACCTGCCAATGCGGGAGACGCGGGATCGTGCCCCGGTCCGGGAGGATCCCACATGCCGCGGAGCGGCTGGGCCCGTGAGCCATGGCCGCTGAGCCTGTGCTCCGCAACGGGAGAGGCCACAACAGTGAGAGGCCCGCGCACCAAAAAAAAAAAAAGGCTGTATGTTAACCTGAGTGTTAAAATGGCACCAAGTAAGATGGGTGATGACACTTCAGTTTAGAGTATCAGGGCTGGCAGAGTGAGAGAATATGTATGTGACCACTTAACAAGCACCCTCTCTTAGACATTGTTAGGAAAATATACCTTACTGCACTAATCCTCACCACCCTTATGAGGGCGAAAATATCATCCCCATTCTACAGATAAGGAAACTAAAGCTCAGAGAATTTAGGTCACTTTCCAAAATTCATGCAGAAAATCCAGGATGCCAGCCCAGGGCTGACGATGAATCTATGCTTTCCCACTCTATCAAAATCTTCTTTCCTGGAAAATGTGCACTTGAAAACATGCAGCACTTGAAAATGTGAGGCTTTTAATGGCATTCATAAAAAGGAAAAAATGGAACCTGAAATCAGATCTTATTTCTTACTCTGCTGGACTCTGGGCCAGGTTTTGGAGATCAAAGAGGTATCTCACTGGGGAAGGAACATCTCAGGAGGGCCAGATGTGTTCATCCTGGAGTGAAAGGGTCCTACAGAGCTAAGAACCAGAGGTGGCAATAGTGATGCCTTCCAGGATGTCTTCAATAAAATCAAGCCCCAGTCCTCCAAGGCTATGGAAAGAGACTCCCAATGTAGGAAGGGGCCATGGGACTTTGCCAAATTGGGTCTCACCCACCAAAATTTTACTTTCCCCTTGAGCATCAAACATGACCAAGTTGACCATGTCCTCTCCTTTTATGCTTGACTTCAAGTGTGAACTCATTCTCAACTCCTGTCTTGATTCCTCTGGCATAGCTGAGAGCAGGCTGGGGCTCTGAAGCAAGATTTTGCTAACCAGCCAAAAAAAGAAAAAAAAAAAATGGAGCTAGAAGGAGAGAGAAATAGTATGCAAGGAACTAACCTGGTTTAAGTGGGGTAACTCCTCTTTTTCAGTCCAAGGTCCCTCTAAAGGGCATTTCCCTGAAGAGCTCCCATGCTTCCTATCTCTAGCCAGGAAATGTCTGCTCCTTCCTCTAGAATCCTCCAACACCCTTGGGCATATCCATACTTCAAAGACAGAATCAGTAAACTCCAGGAGAACAGGAATAATGTCTATATATCCAGTGCCTGTTCCAGTCAGTGGCATATAACAGGTGTCTTTTTGGGGAATAACTTTTTCGGTATGATCTCAGCTGAAAAAGAAGGTTGTCCCCAATGTCAATTGATGATTGACTAACACATTTCCGTGGTGTTAGAAGTTCCAAAGAGTTGTTCCTCTCCCAGGCTCTAAGGATCATCTTTCACACTGTCAATTCTGCTTTCCTCTCTGAGGTCCTATTTTTTCCCCCAGATGACTGACAATGGGGGCACCCATCTCTTCCAGGTGAAATCCACCCCCTACTGGGTGAGGAAAGGTCTTGCTCAATAAGTAGAATCCACTGGCTTATGAGGTTGACATCACCCGCCTCATTTAGTAGGGCTCACCATCCAACTCGGACATGATGCCTTCCAACTCAGTCTTTCAATTCTTAAAGCACTGGCTCTTAAAAGGCAAATGTCTGCTCCCTTTTATTAAACAATACAGGGTTGAGAAAGGCTAGCTCTGAACTAAAGATAATCTTACTTCATTAAAAACCCCATCAGCTTTATCTCTAAAGTTATTCCAAGAAAAGTGCTTGAGCATTTCATAATTAACATGTGGCAGCAGGTGCACTGAAAAAAGCAGGCACAATTATAATAATTTGAAGCCAATAATTCATAAATGATAATGTATTATTAACCAATTATTGGGGCCTGAACAACATTTAATGAGATTAAGCTGATTGCCAGGCTGAACTGTTGGATACATATTGATTTAATCAGGGTGCTTAATTAAACTATGTAAGTTGCCCACCAAATCACATCACAGCTTCCTTCAAAGGAGTACAGTTTCTACTCCTCCTTCCTACTGAATTACAAATTGTTATTGACTGAAAAGAACTTAAGATAAGGATTCTTGCTTTCCAAAACAGCTTAAGAAACTACCATATGATCTGGCAATATATCTTTTCAATTGTAAGAGTAAAGGCTGTTTGCACAAGTGTATTCAGAGTGCAATATGGTGTGCAGGATTTTTTTTTCCCCAAAGAATTCAGAATCTTAATAAACACACAGGGCTACATTATATGCCTAAACAAAGGGGAGACTTGCTTACAGCCCTCCATTTTAAAGACCAAGAAACAGAGCTTTAAAGAAATGAAAAACCCCTACAAAATACTGGGATGAATCGTGATTCAAATTCAAGTCCCACCCCATCCCTTTCCCAGCCTAAAGTGTTTCCAAAACCTCGAATTAAACTTCAGTCTGCTGAAGACCAGAGGGGCATACCCATTTGACTCTATGAGTTTCCAGTAGCATCTTTCAGAAGGTGAAAGCTACTTCCCTAGCAGCTAAGTTTTCAGAATCATCCATCACAACCACAATGCATAAATCCTTGTTTCTTGACATGCAGGTCCTCCTTTCACTTGTCACATTGCTAATGATGGGAGTTATTTATGTTGAACATTGAACAAAATGTTTTTTGCTCAGTGTTCCAGCCCGATGATCCTGCCTAAGGGGAGACAGTGACAGCTCTGTCGAATCCTCCCGGGGTACAGGGAGCCTGCTGGTTTTTCTAATTAGGGTTTTACCCTGTCAGTTTCATGAAGAGCCACTTCCAACCCAATGTGCACCATTACATTTTGAGGATGCCCTTGCCCTATAAAATTCTGGGATGTCAAAACCCACAGCTGCCACCTGGATTCAATACTCAATGAGCCACAGAAAATCAGCTACAGGGAAGGTGCACAGACAACACTGGGGCACCACCAGTTGCCTCTGAGTTACGGCATGCAAGCTCTTAACGCATTCATCTGTTGCCTGGTAAAGGCAGCACCGCACATACCAGCTTGAGGGCAGAACTCCATCAAGAGATCATTATCAGGGTGGCTATGGACATACATTTCAATTATCACATTTCAGGCAGTTAATATGCCCAGTGACTCAGCCCGTTAAGTCTGTGTTCCTGAATCTCTCCTGCAACTGGAATCAGTGGAGTGATATCCCAGCTATGGCCTCAAGAGGCTCATGTTTACAAAAGCCTGTCTGGCCAAACTACTTTTTTTTCTAACTTTGTTTGGAGAATGGGAGTAGCAAACCACCACAAACAAATTGGATAATGCCATATCATTCGCATCAGTGTTCCTCCACTAAATTCAGTCCCTACTTTCAAGAAAAAGAAAGGGTATTATAACACAATCTTAGCATTCTGTAAGTCAGACTTGCAATATGACTGTGTATGTTTTGTTTTGGGGTGGAAGGGAGTCCCTGCTGTCACAATCACTCAGACTTGCAATATGACTGTGTATGTTTTGTTTTGGGGTGGAAGGGAGTCTCTGCTGTCACAATCACTCATCACTCACCTCTAATGGAGTGGAATGAAGGATCCCAGTAGGTCTATGAACATTAGTTATTGAAAGAACAGCTAGGATCCATCCCCAGCTTCTACTGCATCACTCTACCCTGGCTTCTTGAGAGCATGCGGAACATTGATCAGCTGTGCTGAGAATCATTCCCTCCCCCAATTACATTAAATATACCTGCCCCGCAAATTGCAATTTAGAAACTCCATTATGGGGACCAAGAGACTATCCACCAGCTGCAAGGGAACGAGGAATCCCTCCCACAGCTGGAGGTACCTCAAGTTAGTTTCATAGAGCAGAACAGCTGGGAGGGATTAAATAACCTGTCTTTTGGAGGTTTCTGGTGTTGATGTTAGTAAAGGGGAGTGAAATGAGAAAGAGAAGTTTCCTCTAGGTGCACCAGTCATCTTAAAGGCAAAGAGCAAAACAAAACCAAACAAAAACCACTCTTCTGCTGATATTCAGGATGTCAAACAAAATAAGCAGGAGGCACTGGAGCAAACCTAGTCTTTGGTTGGATTCTTAATTTAAAAATTTCAAAATACTTCTTCACTAAAATCCCTACCTTCTGCTAGGGGGAGAAAAAAGTATTCCAAGAATGAGAAAAGAAAGAGTAGTCTTTCAGAAGGACTAATGTCAAATTCTAAATATAGAATAGCGGATATACTATTTCACATTCACAAACAGACTTTCAAATTCATATTATCCATTCCAGTAAACAAAAAATAGACTTTCATTTTTCTTTCTAATGGAAAGAAGTAGCATGTAAAGTAGAAAGATCAAGGAGTGAAAAACTTCCATTTTCAACAGAATAATAGACTAAATATTCTGAAAAATCCCCCAAATGAAACAACCAGAATGCTAAAATAAACTTTTTCAAAAATCATTTTCAATGCATTGCTGAGCTGGTCTAAAAAGAAGAAATCTGTAGATGCCAAAAACAAAGTGAGACCAAAGAAACCTTGGAAGGTAAGCAAGCATCAAAGCATACTTTTCGCCCAAGGGTTTCTACTAAGCCTTGGAGTCCCTGAGCTTCTGCTTTGAAGGCTGCAGGAGATGCAGGGAAGTGAAGCATGGGGCTCACCCATGGTGGGACATCAAATAGGAGATTCTTACGTAAAGCTGAGACCACCCCCCACAAAAGTCTTCACTCTTGATTCACAGAAAGGAAAAGCGAGAATAACTTTTTATTTCAAAATTTCCCTAGAAGTATATAACTATAAGGAAATTTTCACATACATTTGAATTCATGATCCATCTGTAGTCCCCAGAGTTTAAGGGAGGTAATACAGTCATATCAATTTGCCAGCATCCTCAGATAACTAGCAAAAGCAAATTCAAATGCTTTCTTAAGTAAAGCAGCCTCAATTCTGACCTCAAAGATTTTCCAGAGATAAAATTCCAAGTAAAATGAGCGACTTAGTGTCAACAATTACAGAACAAACCAGGAAACAAGGTCCCATGAGTGAAAGGCAGCAGAGATAGGAAGGAGCACCAGAGTAGCAGAGACATGAGATATTAGATTTATGGGAAACAATATAAAATAACAATATGAAAAAAACCAATAATGTTTAAAGAAATGAAAGAGAAATTTGAGATATGAGCAAGGAATGAGCCTCTAAAAGCAAAACGCTGATGTGGAGAGGATGGAATAAATTTCTGGAAGTGAAAAATCTAACAATTGAAACTAAAAAGTCAATAGAGAAAGGGATGTTAATGGAGAGCTCAAGGGGTGAGAATTTTCATTAATAGAAGAATAAGAGACTAAATACTTTTAACAGCTTTCTTGAAGAAAACATGCAGAAACCCACTGGAGAATGTTGCTCTTATCTTAATTGAGAAGAAAAAAAAAGCTGAATAATAATCTACCTGAGATAGGAAGGAGGCAGGGCACAGCCTTTAAAAGAATGGCATAGCCATAGGACATGACAAAAACTGGTTAGAACCAACTAGGTCCAAGACGGTGGAAGATTTGACTTCGAGTGGCTCTTGAGCCTCATTATACACTCATTGTAATACATTAGCATAAACTAAATGACACAGGCACCAGCACGATGACAGTTCTGAGGCCGACCATCCAAGATCAAAAAGTGGGTGGGGCCCAATTCCTGGAAATCCCCACCCCTTCCCCAAAATAGTTGGAATACTCCTCCCACTCATTAGCCTATGAAATTACCCAGCCCATAAACGCTAACCACCCAATATTTTGAGGCCTCTCCCCTTCTGAGATGGCCCACACTGTCTGCGGAGTGTGTTTCTCTCTAAATAAATCCACTTCTTACCTGTCTCTTTTTGTCTCTCACTTAATTCTTTCTGTGATGAGACATCAAGAAACTGAGCTTGGGCTTCCCTGGTGGCGCAGTGGTTGAGAATCCGCCTGCCAATGCAGGGGACACGGGTTCAAGCCCTGGTTTGGAAAGATCCCACATGCCGCAGAGCAACCAGGCCCGTGAGCCACAACTACTGAGCCTGCGCGTCTGGAGCCTATGCTCCGCAACAAGAGAGGCCACAGGCCCGCACACCACGATGAAGAGTGGCCCCCGCTCGCTGCAACTAGAGAAAACCCACGCACAGAAACGAAGACCCAACACAACCAAAATAAATAAATAAATAAATAAATAAAAAAGAAACTGAGCTTCATTAGTCCTGAGACCAGGTGTGTGATTTCAATTAAAAGAACATGGGTTCAAGTCCCAATCTGAGTTGCACAGTTTCATATCCATCATAACTTTCCTTGAACCTATCAGAGGTTAGTATTACAAAGCAGCTGAGTGAACCGAATTCCAAAGAGTGATATGTCCCAAAAGGAGAGACACACAAACTTTTCTACTTTGGTGGAGTATGAGAGAAAGGGATGCTGTAGAAGCAGTTAAAATTTTAAGAAATCCCTGAAAGCCCTGTGTGTGGCAGTGAAACTGAGCAGGACCCTGTGGGTCCCTCCGGGACACAAAAGCCTTTCCCGTTTCCTATTTGGAGGATAAAGGCTTCAGCCTCCTAGACCTTCCCAGAGTTCTAAAGAGCAGATTCAAACAGTTGCTAATCAGGGAATGCAGAAACAAAGGAGGAACGATCAGGAAACTATAGTGCAGCAATTAATGCAGGATCAGGGTTCCTCCTCAAGGGATATACATAACAGTATCTGAGTTCTTTTGCAGGAACTAAGACCTCCACCCAGGTGGAGGATGGTAACTTCAGGCTGAACACAAGATTCCTGGAGCACCACCCTGTTACCTTACCACCAACCAATCAGAAGAAAGTCACATACTCTCCAGCCCTCACTCCAAACTTTGCCTGTAAAAACTTCTCCCCCAAAACCACCGGGGAGTTCGGCATTTTTTAAAGCATGAGCCACCTGTTCTCTTTGCCTGGCACTGTAATAAACCTTTCTCTGCTCCAAACTCTGACGTTTCGGTTTGTTTGGACTCACTGTGCTTGGCCTCACTGTGTGTCAGGCACACGAACTTGTGTTCGGTAACAATAGTGTATCAACTAGAAACCATCATATAAAAGGAGATTTCACACTCTGGAAACTGTTCTCCTTGGATCAGTTGCAGAACTTGGCCATAGGAAAGCCCACACACACAGAGGCAGAGGCTAGCAGAAGGTGCTCAGCTGCTGCTGATGGACAGGCAAAAACAGCACCTTTCTTTAGCTCCCCTCACTCAAAACAAAACCTTAAACTGCTGTGAGAGGAGGACCAAACCCTCTCACCCTCAGGACCCAGACTAATATCTCCTGTTTCTGGGGTAGGAGTAGATGCAAAAGTTGTCTGCCCCTGCGGGCAGAAACGAACATGGAGACATAGGCCCTCTGTAATGCAAACATGCTGTTGAAAGCTTACGGTGGAGGAGGAACACTGAGAACCCCTGCCCCCTGCACCCTAGACCCTACACTAATTACGTGATAACAGCAGGCAGCACTGGAAGGAATTGAAGCCTGTGGCTCAATAAGAGTATGAGAAGAACAAAACCCACTCTCAACCAGACTCACTACACCCTACACTGACAGAAGTATAGATGGTCTTGATCGATATTCTTCTATACATATGGAATATCCACCATTCAATCAAAAAAAAAAAAAAACCCCACTAGGCTGAACCAGGCTCAGAGAAGATTCAAATGTTGGAAATGATCAAGTAGGGACTTTTAAATAAATATGATATGTTAAAGGATCTCATGCAAAAGAAGGGAAACATAAATGAACAGCTGGGGGGTTTCAGCAGGAAGGAGGAAACTACAAAAAAGAGCCAAATGGTAATGCTATTAATGTTTAAAAATAATATTAGATATGAATTTTCTTGGTGGGCATACTGGAAGACTGGACAGGTAACAGAACAAACAGTGAATCTGAAGAAAGATCAATAAAATTATATAAAATTAAACAAGCAGGAAAAAAAGAATGGAAGAAAAACAGAACAAAGCATTCAAGAGCTGTGGGACAAAACAAAAAGGACCCCATGCATATAACTGGGGTCCCTGAATGAGAAGAGAGAACAAGGCAGAAGAAATGTTTAAAGAGATAAAGGCTGAAACTTTTCAAAAATTAATGAAAAAGGACAAATCACAGATGCAAGTAGCTCACAAAATTCTAAGCAGAATAAATGACACATACATACATACTTACATGCATACATGCATCACACCTACGTAGATTATAGTCAAACTGCTGAAAACCAAAGATAATGAGAAAATCTTGAGAGCAACCAGAAACAAATGAAACACTATGCAGGTAAAAGCAAACATAAGAATTATAGCATTCTTCTTCTTGGCAACTGTGCAAGCCAGAAGACACTGTAGAAACATCTTTTAATACACTGAAAGGAAAAAAATCTGTCAACCTAGAATTCTATACTCAGGAAAAAATGTCTTCCAAATAAATGAAACTATAAAGATTTTTTCATAAAAATAAAAGCTTAGAGAGTTTATTACCTGCATATATGCTATTGATACAAGAAATATTAAAGTTCTTCAAACCTCCCCCCAAAAAATTCCAAGTGAAAAATTGGATCTAAAATAAATAAATAAAATAGACAGAAAAGGTAAAAATAAGTGATAATATGCATTAGTTTCTTATGGCTACTGTAACATATTACCACAAACTTGGTGGTTTAAAGCAATACAAATTTACTCTCTTACACAGCACTGGAGTCCAGAAGTATGAAATCAGTTTCACTGGGGCAAAACCAAGGTGTTGCCAAGATGATGCCCTAGAGGAGGCTCTAGGAAAGAGTCCTCTTCCTTGCCTTTTCTAGCATCTAGAGCTGCATTCCTTGGATCATGAACCTTTCCTCCTTCTTCAAAGACAACAGTGTAACTTCTCTTTGTGTCTTTGCTTCTGCCCCATGATGTCTTCTACTTGCAATCTCTGTCTGCCTCTCCCTTATAAAGATGTTGTGATGGCATTTAGGCCCCACCCAGGTAATCTAGGATAATCTCCTCAACTAGAGACCCTTAACTTAATCACATCTGCAAAGTCTTGGCCATATAAGGTATCCATTCACAGATTTTAGGGATTAGGGTATGAACATCTTGCGCAGCGATTATTCAGTCTACCACAGCATAAAAACACTTCCCAACTCATTTTTTGAGGCCAGCTTTATCCTGAATTGAAATCATACAAAGATATTGCAAGAAAAGAAAACCACTGACCAATATCCCTCATAAACGTAGGGCAAAATGTATCCTGACCAAAGGGAGTTTCTCTCAGAAATGCCAAGATTGGAGGCAAGGCAATGGGGGGTAGTGATTAAGAGCTTGGCCTCTGGAGCTAGAAATGCTAAGATGGGGTCAACAATTGAAAATCAAATACAATTCATCATACAAACAGGTTGAAAAAGAAAAATCATGGGATCATTCATTTATGATAAAAAATTCTCAGCAAACTAAAAATCAAACACAACTTTCTCAAGGACATCTATAAAAACCTACAAATAACACCACAGTTAATAGTAAAAACTAAATCATTTCCCGGACAATCAAGAACAGGGTAAATAATATCTCCTCTTACCACTTCTATTCAATATTATATTAGAGTTCCCGGGTAGTATTATAAGGCAAAAAAAGAAAAAGATACAAAATGTAAAACAAACAAGCAAGCAAAAATCCCTGCCTTTATTCACAGACAATTTGCATAAGTTATTTGCTAAAATTAAGAAAGAAAAAGAAAGAAACATGAGAAAAGCTACTAGAAATAAAAATTACAGCAAAGTCATGGGACTCAAAGTTGATATCACAAAAATCAATTGTATTTTCATATACTAGCAATAAAAAAATGAAATTTAAACACTATCATTTACCACAGCATCAAAAAGTGAAATACATGGGGAACTTCCCTGGTGGCACAATGGTTAAGACCCCATGCTCCCCCCAATGCTCACTGCAGCACTATTCACAATAGCCAGGTCATGGACGCAATCTAAATGCCCATCAACAGATGAATGGATAAAGAAGATATGGTACATATATACAATGGAATATTACTCAGCCATAAAAAGGAACAAAACTGGGTCATTTGTAGAGAGGTAGATGAATCTGGAGACTGTCATACAGAGTGAAGTAAGTCAGAAAGAGAAAAACAAACATTGTATATTAATGCATATATGTGGAACCTAGAAAAATGGTACAGATGAACCAGTTTGCAGGGCAGAAATAGAGATACACATGTAGAGAACAAACATATGGACACCAGGGGGGAAAGTGGCGGGGGGTGGTGGTGGTGTGATGAATTGGGAGATTGGGACTGACATGTATACACTAATATGTATAAAATGGATAACTAATAAGAACCTGCTGTATAAAAAATAAATAAAATAAAATTCAAAAAAAAAAAAAGACCCCTTGCTCCCAATGCAGGGGGCCCAGGTTCAATCCCTGGTCGAGGAACTAGATCCCACATGCATGCTGCAACTAAGAGTTTGTGTGCCATAACTAAGGAGCCAGTGAGCTACAACTAAGGAGCCCATGAGCTGCAACTAAGGAGCCTGCCTGCTGCAACTAAGGAGGCCACGTGTTGCAACTATGACCCCATGCAACCAAATAAATAAATAAATAAATAAAAAGTGAAATACATGGGATACATCTAAAGATTACATATAAGAAGTTTACACTAAACACTGCATAACACTAAAGGGAAAAATTAAATAAGGCCTAAATAAATGGAGAGGTGTATCATGTTCATGGGTAGGAAGACTCAATAATGTTAAGATTGCAATTCTTTGCAAATGTCAGAATCTCAACAGCTTTTTTGTTGAGGAAACAAAGAATGAACCTTTGTTCTTGATCCATGCCTCATAATATACACTAAAATCAACTTGATATACACCTAAATGTAAAGTCTAAAACTATAAATCTTCAAAGAAACAAGTTTTGACCTCAGTTTAGGCAAAGTTTTCTTAAGCTCAGCACTATTAACATTTTGGGGTGGGTTGAGAAGGGCTGTTTTGTGCATTGTGTGATGTTTAGCAGCATCCCTGGCTTCTACCCTCTAGATGACAGTAAGCATCCCCTGAGTTGTGACAACCCAAAATATCTCCAGAGATGGCCAATTGTCTCCTGAGAGGCAGAAATGTCCCCAGCCAAGAACCACTGGGTTGAGTAAATGTTTATCTAGGATACACAGAGCAGTAACGCTACATTAATTTAAAAAATTTTTTGAATGCCATCAAATTTTTAAATTTCCACTCTTTAGAAGACACCATTAAGAAAATGAAAAGCAAGTCAGAGGCTAAGAGAAAACATTTGCAAGACACATATTTGATGAAGAATCTGTATCCACAACAAATAAAGTCTCATAACTCAGTAATAATATAAAAAAATCATATGAGAAAATGGGCAAAAATTTGAAAAAAACACTTCGATAACATTAATCAATAGGGAAATACAAAGTAAACTAAAATGAAATACTACTTCATACCTACTAGAATGGCAAACTTAAAAAATTAAAATACGAAGTACCAGAAAGGATGTTGAGCCACTGGGACTGTGAGACACTGCTGGTAAGAATGCAAAATAGAACAACCACCTTGTAAAATAATTGGTCAGTTTCTTAGAAAATTAGACATACACTTACTTTATTTACCCAATATAAAAGAAAATATATGTCCACAAAAGACAACTATGTGAGCATTAATAGTTAGCTTTATTCACAATTACCAAACTGGAAACAATCTCCATGTCTGCCAATGGTGAATGGATAAACAAACTTTGGTACATCCATTCAACAAAATAATCCTCAGTACTAAAAAGGAATGAACTACTGATTCATGCCAATAATGTGAATGAGTCTCATAAGCATTACACTAAGTGAAAGAGGATAAGAATGAAAGACCACATACTGTATGATTCCATTTATATGACTTTCAGGAAAAGGCAAAATTATAGGGACAGGCATCAGATCAGTAGCTGTCAGGGGCTTGGGATAGGAGAGTAGAATGATTGATTACACATGAGTAAAAAAGAAAATTTTGAGGTGAAGAAAATATTGTGTATCTTTATGATAACGGTGGTTACATGACTATACACATTTTTTCAAAATTCATCAAACTCTACACTGAAAAAGAGTCTGTTTTCTGTCTTAAAGTATACCTCAATAAACCTAATCCTAAAAAAATGACCATACAAGTATCAATAATCTCGACAAAAGACCACAGGGAAAGATCAAGCAGTAGATTAGACATATACACATATATTCTATACTGAATTTATAAATGAAACTACCCAGTAGGAAAAGTGTCATTTCAAAAAAATTCAGATAAAATAGGTAAGAAAATACAAATGACCCCTAGCTATATAAAAAGGCACTTAACATCACTAGCCATGAGGGAAATGCTTATTAAATCATAGTGTGATACTATTTCACATGATAGACTGGCAAAAATTAAAGTCGGACAATACCAAGTGATATTATAGGCACCTTCAAACACTGCTGTTGGGAGTGTAAATTGGAACGACCATCTTAGAAAACACTGGCATTACCAACTTAACGTAAGTATACCCTATTCCGTTTGTAATAGCGACAAACAGAATAACAGAATAGAAATATTCTAATTAGCCATCAACAGTAAAATGGATAGATTGACCTAAGTTGATACATGGGAGTATTATACAGTCGTGAAAATGAATGACTTAGATCTCAACTCCTACATGTCATGTGGTTCAGTCTCAAAGTTTTTAACAAAATAAACCAATCACAATACTATATATATATATATATATATATATATATATATATATATATATACACACACACACACACATATATATATGCTGTATACATACATATACAGTATGTTTCCATTTACCTAAAGCTCCAAATAGGCAAACTCAGCAGTAGGTTGTTTAGGGATATATAAATGTGATTTTTAAATATAAAGAAAAGCAAGAGACAATTTAGCACACAATCCAGGATGGTAGTTACTTTAAGGCAGAAATAGTGGGGAGTCATAGGAATAAGGGTTACAGGGTCTAAAATATGGATAATGTTGTATTTCTTAAATTGGGTATTATATACCTGGTGTCCATTTTATTTTCTTTAATCTTTCTTTAATCTTTATTTTCTTTAATTTATGTTATGTTATCTTTCTTTAATCTTTATTTTCTTTAATTTATGTTATATGAATTCTTTTATAAGTATTGCATTTAAAATAAAGCACTTTGTCTTATTATAAAAGACCTGGATTCCAATTTCTGGCTCCATATTTAATTGCTATGCAACCAGGCACAAGTCACTTTAACTCACTGGGCCTTACTTCCATCATCTTTAAAATGGGAATTTTTCCCTAACACATTAATTTCATAAGTATAAAGGAAAAGATTATTATACTAGACTCTATGAAAGTTAAGCAAAAAAAGTTAACAAATTTAAAAAGAAGCGACAGGCTAGGAAAAAACATCAGCCACTCAATGTCCTAGGCTTAGAACAAGGATCAATACTTAATAAATGC
Source organism: Phocoena phocoena (assembly GCF_963924675.1). Lineage (NCBI taxonomy): Eukaryota > Metazoa > Chordata > Mammalia > Artiodactyla > Phocoenidae > Phocoena > Phocoena phocoena. The sequence goes on along the minus strand of NC_089220.1, from coordinate 135,821,116 downwards.
TAAATAATGATTAACAAAGAAGAATATTTCTAATATATAAAGAGCCCTTAATAAATCATTTAGAAGAAGACAAAGCATCTAATAAAATAATAGACAAGTGATTTTTAAAATTAAGCAATTTAAAAGGAAGATACATAAATGACATTTAAAAATATGGACCATTTGAGTTATGCTCAAAGAAACTCAAATTGAAATAACACTGAAATGGTGTTTTGAGAGAGGGAGATTAATTTTTTTAACTAACAGGTAGGGAGATGTAGAAGACTGGTAAATCTATTGTTGGTAGGTCCCTGGAGGAAAATAATCTATACTTTTTGTGGGAGTGTAACTTGGTAATGCAAGGTTGTCAATTCTCAGAATTCATGGGGAAGAGATTTGGACTTCCATGGGACAGAATTGTCAGGAAGGCTAATTTAAGTTCATTTCGTCTAAATTTCAAGACTCAGCATGCATGAGTTCATGTGTTTATGTGTGTGTATGTGCATGTGTGTATGTGTGTGTGCTTGTGCACTGGAGAAAAACATGAAACTTAACAGCAATTGCTTAAGGAATAGTAATATGAGAAATATATGGTTAATTTCATGTTTTACTCTAACGTATCAATTTTTAAATAAGGATGATATGTTAACATTTAAATTTTTTAAATTAATTTTAAATTAAATTTTAATTTAAATTTTAAACATGAATTACGAATAGAGTTGGAGACATGCAAAAAATAATAGGACAGACTCAGGTACCTACCGATCCGGATTTAAAAGTTGTTAACTTTTGGTTATATTTTCCCTAGAACTCTTTTTCTTTAAGAAATACAAACTCCCCAAAAGATTTAAAACCCATTTCCCTTTCTGCTCCTCCATCTTCAGGTGGAATCACTATTTTGCATCTGGTGTTATCTTTTTTCAGCACAGTTTTATACTTTTTCTATACACATTAAGTATCCATAAACAAGAAAATGTATTGTCCTGTTATATTAAAATGATAGGTTAATTTTAATAAAAAATTCATGGCCATGTTGTGAGGCTTCCATGAAATATATGAATCAGAGTACAATCTGGTTAGCGCAGCCTGGTAATCTGAGTTTGACTATTTTTGGAACTGGCAGTGGTGGTGACCCACATTTGAGAGCATGTGTTGGTAGGTAGAGAAGCCTTTGCATCTGAGGCTAGAAGACAAGCGAGGAGTTTGGGTTAGGTTTTCATGTCATAGTTGCAGGGACTCTGAGAGAGAAAAACATCTGAATAATGGAGACATGGGTTGTCATCTGGTCCCTGCCCAGGCTGTGAAGAAGGAGTTTCTTTCATAGGAAACTTAGGGAGCTTTGGTGCCAAGCAACACTGAGGTGTGGTACAGAGTTTTGGAGAATGCTAATCCACCCACCACCCCATCTTTTTTTTTTTTTTTTTTTTTTTTTGTGGTACGCGGGCCTCTCACTGTTGTGGCCTCTCCTGTTGTGGAGCACAGGCTCTGGATGTGCAGGCTCAGTGGCCATGGCTCACGGGCCCAGCCGCTCCGCGGCATGTGGGATCCTCCCGGACCGGGACACGAACCCGTGTCCCCTGCATCGGCAGGCGGACTCTCAACAACTGTGCCACCAGGGAAGCCCCCACCGCCCCCCATCTTTACATGAAATCCAGTAACTCTCTGAAAACCCAGCAATGGCAGTAGCAAGAGTCCTTTTAGTAGCTGCACGGACAGCAGACAACCACCAGAAGAAGCCTAAGCATCAGGGAAGAATGGACGGGCCCATAAGGGTGACTGTAACCAATGGCTACTTTATGAGTACAACTGAGGCTACCCGTGGGTACCCCAAGAAATACCTAGCAAAGAAGTAACTTTTCAAGAGAGGTTTAAAGGCCCTGAATTGTGAGTAGAAGAATAGATGCAAAATTTTCATTTATTTGCTCAATAAATATTGAGTGTGCACCAGTTTTGTGCAGGAACTGTTAGTTCCCAGAGATACAAGAGTGAAAAAATATAGCATATAATCTGTGCCCTCATGGAGCCCAGTAATAGGGGCTATGAAGAAAAGAGAACAAGGTATGTGATAATGAGGTTCTGAGTGAGGGAACATTACATATGGTGACCCAGGAAGGCTTCCTCAATCTGAGCTAGGATAACATACGACAAGAAGAAATCAACCATGCCAAGTTATGGAAGAAAAGTATTCCACTCGAGGGAACAGCAGATGCAGAGGCCCAAGGGATATAATTAAGTTGCTATGTTCAAGGAATACAAAGAAGATTAGTGTGGCTGAGGGTACAAAGTGGTAAAGGGGTAAGATACAAAACAGAGGGGCATGCAGGGTCTTGCAGAGGCATAAGATTTAGATTTTACTAAAATTACAAGGGTTATTAATATTAACACGACCACATGTGTACTCACACATTGGAGAAGCCTAGAACATATTACTTGTAGCATAAAAAAATATTTTTACATATAGGGAATTGCATCTCGAAGATAAAGGATTTTCTCTCATTACTACACAGCGGAAAGAGGTCATAGAGTTTGGGGCTTAGGATTATGAGGCTTAAGATTCAGAGAGTTTGGGGATAAATCTGAGCTTTACTCTTACTAACCATAGGAATTTTTAGGGCCTCAATTTTATCATCGAAAATTGGACACCATAAATTTTAATTCTTTTTTTTTCTTTACCTCAGAGTTGTTGTGTGGAACAGTTAATCACATGTAAACACTCTGTAAACAGTTAATTCCCTTAAAAAGATATAAATTGTTATATCTCATGAACATATTTATAGGACAGAATGTTTGGCATTGATTCTGATGAAATATATTTTATGTTTCTGCTACAGTAACCACATATAGTCAATTTTTAGTATCCTTGTTAATTGAGAAAATTATTCAGGTAATGCAAACTTTGTTTTATTTCCCTCTGAAATAGATTATATTTTATAGAATATTGGCTTTATAATTATGTTTAGCCTGAGTTCTTATATAATTTTCAGGCCTCTGGAAATGAACATTCCCGAAACTGAACTCAGTATCCGTCCACCACAGTCTTACTCTCTCATATATTCTTCTGTTGGCATTAAACCGTGCACCCATCACCCAAAGGAGAAGTACTTCAACTCCTTCCCCTTTATCCGTACTCCCAATCAATCGCCAAGACCTCTCACTTGTAACTTAGACATGTCACCTATATTTAGACCCTTCCCTCCCATTTCCATAGACTTATCTTCCTCGGGAACCTCATCGTCCAGATAGAGGACTAACAGTTGTTATCATTTCTTCTTTTTTTTTTTAACAGCTTTATTGGAGTATAATTGCTTTACAGTGTTGTGTTAGTTTCTGCTGTGTAACAAAGTGAATCAGCTATGTGCCAGGCACTGTTCTAAGTCCTCTACAAGATTCCGATTGCCACATGAAGAAGGTACTATTGTTATCTGCAATTTATAAATGGGGAAACCTAGGCATGGAGTATTGAAGCACCTTTTCCAAGGTCATGAAGCTACTAAATGGCAGAGTCAAGATTAGAACCCCAGTGAGTCTGAATCTAGGGTCTAAGCACTTAAGAACTCCTCTGTGCTGGGCAACATGTTACCATGTTCTCACTCCAGACTTCCCCCACATTGCTGCCAGAAAATCTTCCTCCAAAACAAATCTGATCTTGTCGTTTCTCTGCTTTTAATAACATCCTGTTCGCTCATCACTGCCTTCAGGAGAAAGTAACATGAAAAATAAGGTTCTTTACCACTCAGCCCAAATTACCTTTCCCACCTTATGGTCTGACCCTATAATCAATCTACCATCCTGTAGTCCTGGCACCCTGAGATGTTCACAGCATCATTTCCAGGTCTCCCTGTCTCTGCAAAAGCTATTTTCCTACTTGAAAAGACACTCCTCCACTTCTCTGCAAGTAGCAGTCTGACTTCAAGAAGAAGATCATATGGCATTGGCACTGAACCTCAGTTTCATCATTATAAAATGGGCGTTGCAATTACACTCTTCCTCAACTCACAAGGGAAGTATAAGGACAAAATGATATATATTACGTAAAAACTTTGTAGGAGTAGACTACGTGATTGGGTATAAGCAAAACTATTCAACTGTAAGGTTTTACAGTTTCTCCCATCCCCCGCCTCCAACCAGCCTTGGAAGGAGAAAGAATTCTTAACCTTCCTTTTCTTGGAGTGACTGGGCCAAAATGGGAAGTAAAAAGGAGGTACTCAACTGGTCTAAATGTCATAGCTTTGAGGGTTTGTACTGAAAAAAGGTGGGATTACTGTGAACCACTATTTGTGTGTGCAGATTGATAATAGTAAGATGGAGGAGGAAAGATGAATTTACCATGGCTTGAATGGGTTTTACATACTCCCCCTTTCATGTTTTCTGAAGAAAGATTCAAATAGTTCTTAAAATGGTTTTGGGATTCTCCACTGAGGTTTCTTTGAAAGCAAAGATGTGTCAATATAGGATCATTGTGCACATGGGATTTACACAGCTTCCCCTCGTGGTTACCAGTTCCCCTTTGATTCTACCATGAAGACAAATGCCCTCTTTTCTGTGCTTCCACTGAACTTTGTTCTGGTATAACTTGCTGTACCATAATGACCTGTTAACATGACTGTCATGCACAAATACACACACACACACACACACACAATGCCAATCATGGGTGTCTCAATGATTAGGATCACATACTAGTCATCTCTGTATTCCTAATATCTACCATGGTTCCTAGCCCTGGTTCCCTGAAGAGATGGAAATCTCAAAACAAGAAAAGGGTACAATTCAGTTTTTCTAATTCTAAATCATTTTATTAAAAATTTCCATAGAGAGGTCTTTTCATACTCTTGTAGTTCTTTTTTTTTTTTTTTTTTTTTTTAGTTCTAACATTTCTCAGAAGCAGTGCTTTACAAAAAAAGAAAAGCACATGATTTAACCAGGAGACGAGAGGTCTGAGGTCTAGAACCCCATCTGCCATCAATCAGCAAGGTGACCGAGACAGGTCAGTTCATGCTCCTGACCTTCAATCCCTCACTAGCGATTGAGTTTATCTGGACTCCATAGTCTTTACGGATGTTTAAGCTCTAGAATTCAATGATCCCTTAATAATACTTGGCTCCACGTGCCTCGGGGGGTAGGGGGCATAAAAGAAACAGGAATTCCCAGGAGTGAGAGGTTTCCACTTTGGGTTTCTGTCTTCCTTGGATCACTACTGTCCCTTCACCCTCTCGCCACAGGAAAGCTCTGTTCTTCATACCTGATCAGGTGTCTCAGAAAGAGACAAAGGCCAGAGAGGATGGAAAATGATTTGCAAAGAAGCCAAAAGGGGAATTCTGTAACTGTGTATTTTTCCATTCCGTTTTAATTTAAAACCACTTACAAGTGACAACTCCCAACCCAAGGCAGGTGCCGTGGGGTAGCTCATTACACCCTTGGGACTCTGTGTAAATCTTTTTTTCTGAGAACAGCTATTGTCTTCCAAGGAAAAGCTTTTAGCATAATGTCAAGCTGAATAGAACGTAAAAAAAAAAAAATTCGTAAGAATATTTTTAAGAAAAAGAACAAGAGAAAGGTATTCTTTCACAACTGCAAACGCAGCCTCCTGCTTCCTCCACCTCAGGCCCCCTAGAAAGAACAGTATGTGAGCCATAGGAGGCTGAGGCAGTGCCATGAGATTACCTTACCTCCTGAGACATAGGAAGGTTACACTCTGCTCTTTCAGGTTACAATAAATGCAGGGTGGAGGTGTCTCTGAGGGCAAAAATAGCAGACCCAGCCCCCTTCCAACCACCTTTGTTGTTTCTTGGCTTCTCACCAGCCAGTGAGTCAGTCAGCCACTCCTCGCCTGGAGAATGAGAGTTTCTAATAAGAGAATGATATTTGCCGTCAGAAAATTCCCACAAATTAGTTCCCCTCTCAGGTCGTTCTTGAGGATGGTCAAGACAATACTGCTATAGGGTCTGGATGGATAGATATCCAAAGGGGAAAAGAATGAGCAAAAAATGCTCCTGAGAAAAAAATGAAGCATCCATCACAGAGATGTAGTTCCCCAAACTAAAAAGGAACTCAACTTTCCCTGGACTGAAATGGTTACTGAAAATGTGAAGGACCTCCCTGGCGGTCCAGGGTTTAAGACTCCATGCTTCCACTGCAGAGGGTGCAGGTTCGATCCCTGTTCGGGGAACTAGGATCCTGCATGCCGCAGAGCATGGCCAAAAAAACAAACAAAAATTTAAAAAAGATTAAAAAAAAAAAGAAAATGTGAGGTGATGGGGGAAATGTGGAGGAAACAGAAAATGTAACAAAATGATGACGGTCTTTAATAAGCTGTGTGTTTGATTGTGTGCATTTCTGGGGAATTTCCCAGTGAGAGCAGACCCTAAGGAGGGGGGACATTCTGGAACTGTGGGGTGAAGACCTGGGATCTCCTCCTTGAGTAACCACTTACCATGGGGCCTCAGGCTGGTTAGTTACCCTTAGTGAAGCTTACCTTGGCCATCTGCAAAATGGAGATAATGACAAGTACATGGAGACCCATGACAGCAAAGGCAGCACTTGTGCCAAAAGCAGGAAGCAGGCCTGAGTTGGAGAATGGCTGAGCCTTGGTAAAGGTAGAACTACTCTCCCTTCTAGGTTTTTCATCCACCTCTACTAGGGTTTAAGGAAACAATGCTCCCCACCCCAAGGCTTTTTTTTTCCTTCTGAATTGTTCTCTAGTTCTGCGTAAATTCAGTATCTTTTCTCAGTTCAAATCCAAAAAGCACACACGTGCATACACACACACACACACACACACACACACACACCATTTCTGAAGAGTACACAAACTAAATATGACTTCTCAACTCTTTACTTACAAGTTGCATATTCAAAGGCTCTGCTAATCAAAGTACCTCTTGACATACGATGTGTGAAAGGATTTAACTAGGCTAAGTGCAATGATGCCAGAACACCATTAACCAATGGAGAGCAGTCTCAGAAAGCACTAGAATCCACATCCTGGATGATCTTGCCTACCAAACCTACCCCCAGACCTGCTCATCCGTTGCCTTCTATTCCACCCTGTTGGAGCCTGTATCCCATCTTCCTGGATTCTATTCACTCCTCACTTACTCTCTGCTCTGCAAACTTCAAAAGTCCAGGGTTCCTCTGACCTCTGGAATCCTACCGGTTAAGAAGGGCCTGGACTTTCTAATTCCTCAATGCCTCATCCACTGAGAGTCTCTGATGCTAGGATGAGCCATTTATCCTTTGGTAACAGCTCCCTTTTATCATGTTTCTTCCATTATGGCATCAATGACAATCTCTCAGAGAAATTCCCTTTTCACTGTCCCACTGAAAAGGGCAGAAAGTGACTCTGCTCTTGGTGACCTGCCAGCATTTTGGCTCTGAGGGCTCAGATCTCCAAGTGTAAAGTGTGCCTTCTCTCTTAGGACCATTGTGAGAAGGCACCTGCCCTCAATTCCCGAGAGACCAATAAAGCATACGCCAGGCAAATCTGGGTACTACTGAACCGGAAATATATTTATCAAGAAGGTAAGGCTAAATGTTTCCAGGAGAATATCTTTTTTTAAAAATGCTTTTGAAGAATAAACCAAACCAAATGAATCCTTCCAGGAGACTCTCTGGAGCCCAGACCCTAGGAAGGACTAAAAGTAATCAATAAACTGTTCTGAACAATCCCCTGGTCAGACTTTAGGCCAGACCACTGGGGAATCAGTCTCCAGCAGGGGCTTTCTCCCAGGGCCCCATAGCCATGCTCTTATCTCCTGGGGTTCTAAAATAAAACTTAAGTGATAATCCTGCACAGTGGAAAGAAAGTCTTTCAGTGAACAAAACCTCCTTATGAGAGGTGGGTGGCAGCCACTGAGTCAGAAACTAGCCAAATCACAGCTAAATACAACTGCAAACTGAAGCTGGCCTGGTCCCTGGGAGGGAGGAAGTGGGTAAGACAATTGAAGTTCACCTGCAGGGAAGCTTGGAGGCAGGAGAGTCTTGAGCTGCTGGCTCATTTGCTATTCTTGTCCTAAAACAATGCGTCATATTTTGCGGTTTGAAGAAAGTTAAGTGGTTTCATTTCTGATTTATAGGCATGTTTAATTGCATTTTGGAGGGTAGGTGATGTTCATATTGTGTGGGATTTTAAAATTTTTATTCATTTATTTATTTATTTTTAAGAAACACAGCAATGGCCTGGATTCAGGTATGTACTGAAACCTGCTAAACATATTTTTGATTCTGCAGCCCGTCTGGGACTATGTTCCCAGCACTGAGGGCCAAGACATGCAATCGCAGCTCTGTGCTGGGATCTGAGGGGTCTGGAGGTTCTGAATCTTCCCTCCCTCTTTCCTTCCTGCCACAGTGTCTGAAACATCCACCATGAAAATGCCTCCTTTGGGTTAGGAGAGGAAAATAAAATTCACTGTGAGCAAGAAGTGGGTAATACATTCATTTGTGGTCAATTTAGTGTGAGTTGCTTTAACAACTAAGCTAGCCTGCAATAGTGTGAGGACATAGAACAGGGAGGAGAGGAAGTTCTGGATCACAGAGGAGCCTGAATAGTGATGCTGAATACCTGTTCTGATGACTGCATGAGCACATTTCTTGTGTGTATGGACCCAGGAATCAGAAAAAGAAAATCAGAAATCAGGCACCACCACTGACTGTGGTATTTAACCTCCCTGAGCCCCACTTACCTCATTTGTAAAAATGGAGAGTCCTGAATTCAGCCCCATTATGAAAGATACCAATCAGCTACATAACCGATAACACATAAGACTTTCAGAGTATGTGCAAAATAGGTTGGAACTCTTCTTATATACTTAGAAGTAAAGGATAGTATCATGGGAAGGGCACTAGCTTTTTCACTTTTTAGCTACATGACCTTAGATTAGTCCCAGCACCGGCTACTCAATGTGAGGGCCGATTGCAAAATGAAAATGCAAAGCCCCTCCTTCAAAACTTTTAATATTTTCAAGTTGGTGACAGAAGAACATTAAACAAAGTTCAAGGCCCTTCTAAGCATGGGACCTGTGCAACTGTACAGTTGACACACCTATCATGACATCCCTCATTATTAGTCTTTTCTCATCAGAATTCAGCTCAACGATTGTCACTTGCAAGTCAATTATGCCAAAAAGAAAATGAACAGCATTCATTTCACCACTATCTGGGTCCTCTCCATGCCTGCCCATCTTGAGATGAACAACTGCTGACATGTTGGTACACATTTAAGACAGAACACTGTAATGATGCATGAGAGGGAGGTACAAGATAGGTGGGCCCCAGGCTGAGCAGCTGCAACTGGTCGCCTGTTGAAACTTCGAGATAAGATACTAGCAGGAGCATCAGGTCTTGATTGGGTGAAAGACAAATCGACCACATTTTTTTCATTCTTGTGGTCAAGGGGATTTCCCAGCCTGCACATGCACAGAGAAGGTCCTCAGTCTAGCAAAGGGGGTCAAAGGGAGAAAGAAACACCAGTCCACAACATCTCCTGTCAAACCCCCCAGAAACCTTCATGCTGGAATCCATCTTGGCTGAGAGATGTGTATGCCACCAGGAAGGACCCTGAGTCAGGGCAAATATGGGCACAAGCAAGATGGCTGGCCAGAGACAAACCAGAAGACTGCCTCCATATAAGTGATCTAAGTCACCTTTATTGGGAGCAACTCACTCCGCGAGTTTGCCCATGTGCTTTGCTTCTAATAAATGCTTTATCTGTTTCACAATCTTGGTCTCTTTACTGAATTATTTCTTCAAAGATGACAAGAACCGAGGTCCTGCTTCCAGCCATCTCACCACCACCACCCAGAATCACCACACCAGAATCAAGAGTATACATTTATTATTACCAATCTTAGACCATAAGCAGAAACCAGCCTCCTTTGATTCATATGAAGGTGTACTAAGAGATATTTTTTCTTTTAACTGAACTATTTTGGAGTGCCAAATTATTTAGGGGCTTTTACTATGCTTCAAGTCCTCTCCTTATAGTAAGAATGATCTCTGTGGTTATAATATCAAGCACCATTGTCAGCATAAATAAAAATGCAAAAACAGAGGCAGCTCCATGTCATAATTACACATTGGGTACCACTCAGCTCCTATTCAGAAACTGAGGCTGAACAATGAAGACATACATAGATCTACTTTCTTAAATAAATTATTGTTCTATGAAGGTTGCCCTGGAAGGATTACTGTCTCTAACTTCCAAGAACTTCTCATTTGCAAGGGAAGGACTTGGCAACTGTTACAGAAGTTGCTCAAAAGCATAAAACACATAAGAGAATTTTTAGAAAATCCCATATCATTCATTAAAGCATTTTAAGGCCTTATTAATTCAGATGGGATAATCGGTTGTTGATTAGCCAGATAGTTAAGCATTCATTGTCATATGCTGATGAACTGTGAGAAATTACATTTCCTATCCACCAAAGATTCACCTAATGCAGTTAGCACTTCATCAGGTAAGCCTGCATCTGGATAAATTAGCTAGATCTTTATTCTCCAGTCTTTTCTTTCATCTCCCAAACTTTTCCTTAATGAAATCTATTCCTTATTCTGCTTGGTCGAACACTATATCAGGAGCCAACTTTAAAAGGTGGCTAGCAGGGGGACCTTCAACATGGCGGAGTAAGATGCAGAGATCACCATCCTCCCCACAAATACATCAGAAATACATCTACATGTGGAACAGCTCCTACAGAATACCTACTGAACGCTGGCAGAAGACCTCAGACTTCACAAAAGGCAAGAAAATCCACATGTACCTCGGTAGGGCAAAAGAAAAAAGAAAAATCAGAGACAAAAGAATAGGGACGGGATCTGCACCTCTGGGAGAGAGCTAGGAGGAGGAAAAGTTTCCACACACTAGGAAGCCCCTTCACAGGCGGAGACAGGGTGGCAGTGGGGGGAAGCTTCAGAGCCATGGAAGAGAGCACAGCAACAGGGGTTCAGAGAGTAAAGTGCAGAGATTCCCACACAGATTGGTGCCGACCAGCACTCACCAGTCCGAGAGGCTTGTCTGCTCACACACTGGGGTGGGTGGGGGCTGGGAGCTGAGGCTCAGTCTTCGGAGGTCAGATCCCAGGGAGAGGACTGGGGTTGGCTGGGTGAACACAGCCTGAAGGGGGCTAGTGCACCACAGCTAGCAGGGAGGAAGTCCAGGAAAAAGCCTGGAGCTGCCTAAGAGGCAAGAGATCATTGTTTCAGGGTGCACAAGGACAGGGGATTCCTACCCTGTCTGCCCACAGAGGGCAGAGCACCACCTAAATGAGATCCAGAGGCAGGCACAAGCCGTGGCTATCAGCTCAGACCCCAGAGACGGGCATGAAATGCTAACACTGCTGCTAGCCACCAAGAATCCTGTGTGCAAGCACAGGTCACTATCCACACACCCCCACCCCCATGCCAGGATCCTGTGCAGCCCGCCACTGCCAAGGTCCCATGATCAAGGAACAACTTCCCCAGGAGAACACACACTGTGCCTCAGGCTGTTGCAAGGCCACGCTGGCCTCTGTGGCCGCAGGCTCGCCCCACATAACCATTATAAATATCATACCCCTCCTTCACCTGGGCATGAGTGAGCCAGAGCCCCCTAGTCAGCCGCTGTTTTAATCCCATCCTGTATGGGTGGGAATAGATGCCTGAGGGTGACCTACATGCAGAGGTTGGGCCAAAACCAAAGCTGAACCCCAGGAGCTGTGTGAACAAAGAAGAGAAAGGGAAATTTCTCTATGCAGCCTTAGAAGCAGCGGATTAAATCCCCACCATGAACTTGATATACCCTGCATCTGTGGAAGACCTGAATGGACACCAAATCATCCCAAACTTGAGGCAGCAGACTTTGGGAACAACTGCAGACTTGGGGTCTGCTGTCTATGACTGATTTGTTCCTGGTTTTTATGTTTATCTTACTATAGTTTTCAGCGCTTGTTATCATTGGTGGATCTGTTTATTGGTTTGGCTGCTCTCTCCTTTTTTAAATTTTTATTTTATTTTTTTATTTTTATAATTTTTTTTTCTTTTTTTCTCCCTTTCCTTCTGAGCCGTGTGGCTGACAGGGTCTTGGTGCTCCGGTTTCATGTCAGGCCTGAGCCTCTAAGGTGGGAGAGCGGAGTACAGTACATTGGACTACCAGAGACATCCCAGCCCCATGAAATATCAATCCACGAAAGCTCTCCCAGAGATCTCCATCTCAACGCTAAGACCCAGCTCCACCCAAACGCCAGCAAATAACTGTGCTGGACACCCCATGACACTCAACTAGCAAGACAGGAACACAAGCCCAGCCATTAGCAAAGATGCAGCCTAAAATCATACTAAGTTCACAGATACCCCAAAACACATCACAAGATGTGGCCCTGCCCACCAGAAAAACAAGGTCCAGCCCCACCAACCAGAACACAGGCATCAGTCCCCTCCACCAGGAAGCCTACACAAGCCACTGAACCAACCTCACCCACTTGGGTCAGACACAGAAAACAACAGAAACTAAGACCCTGCAGCCTGCAAAAAAGGGACCACAAACACAGTAAATTAAACAAAATGACAAGACAAGGAAATATGCAGCAGATGAAGGACCAAGGGAAAAACCCACCAGAACAAACAAATGAAGAGGAAATAGGCAGCCTACCTGAAAAAGAATTCAGAGTAATGACAGTAAAAAGCATACAAAATCTTGGAAATAGAATGCGGAAAATAAAAGAAATGTTTAACAAGGACCTAGAAGAACTAAAGAGCAAATAAAAAATGATGAACAACACAATAAATGAAATAAAAACTACTCTAGAACGAATTAATAGCAGAATAACTGAGGAAGAAGAAGAACGGATAAGTGACGTGGAAGATAAAATAGTGGAAATAGCCACTGCAGAGCAGAATAAAGAAAAAAGAATGAAAAGAATTGAGGACAGTCTCAGAGATCTCTGGGACAACATTAAACACACCAACGTTCAAATTATAAGGGTCCCAGAAAAAGAACACAAAAAGAAAGAGTCTGAAAAAATATTTGAAGAGATTATAGTTGAAAACTTCCCTAACATGGGAAAGGAAATAGTCAACCAAGTCCAAGAAGCGCAGAGAGTCCCATACAGGATAAATCCAAGGAGAAACATGCCAAGACACATATTAATCAAGCTATCAAAAATTAAATACAAAGAAAAAATATTAAAAGCAGCAAGGGAACAGCAACAAATAACATACAAAAGAATCCCCATAAGGTTAACAGCTGATCCTTCAGCAGAAACTGCAAGCCAGAAGGGAGTGACAGGACATATTTAAAGTGATGAAAGGGAAAAACCGACAACCAAGATTATCCTACCCAGCAAGGATATCATTCAGATTCAACAGATAAATTAAAACCTTTACAGACAAGCAAAAGTTAGGAGAATTCAGCACCACCAAACCAGGTTTACAACAAATCCTAAAGGATCTTCTCTAGGCAGGAAACACAAGAGAAGGACGAGACCTACAAAAACAAACCCAAAACAATTAGGAAAATCATAATACTAACATACATATCGATAATTACCTTAAATGTAAAAGGATTAAATGCTCCAATCAAAAGACACAGACTGGCTGAATGAATACAAAAACAAGACCCATATATATGCTGTCTACAAGAGACCCACTTCAGACCTAGGGACACATACAGATGGAAGGTGAGGGGATGGAAAAAGATATTCCATGAAAATGGAAATCAAAAGAAACCTGGAGTAGCAATTCTCATATCAGACAAAAGAGAGTTTAAAATAAAGACTATTACAAGAGACAAAGAAGGACACTACAAAATGATCAAGGGATCAATCCAAGATGAAGATATAACAATTGTAAAAATTTATGCACCCAACATAGGAGCACCTCAACACATAAGGCAAATGCTAACAGCCATAAATGGGGACATTGACAGTAACACAATCATAGTAAGGGACTTTAACACCCCACTTTCACCAATGGACAGATCATCCAAAATGAAAATAAATAGGAAAAAACAAGCTTTAAATGATACATTAAACACGATGGACTTAATTGACATTTATAGGACATTCCATCCAAAAACAACAGAATACACATTCTTCTCAAGTGCTCATGGAACATTCTCCAGGATAGATCATATCTTGGGTCACAAATCAAGCGCTGGTAAATTTAAGAAAACTGAAATCATAGCAAATATCTTTTCCAAACACAACACTATGAGACTAGATATCAATTCCAGGAAAACATCTGTAAAAAAATACAGACACATGGAGGCTAAAGAGTATGCTACTTATTAACCAAGGGATTACTGAAGAAATCAAAGAGGAAATCAAAAAATACCAAGAAACAAACGACAATGAAAACATGACAACCCAAAACCTATGGGATGCAGCAAAAGCAGTTCTAAGAGGCAAGTTTATAGCAATACAATCTTACCTCAGGAAACAAGAAAAATCTGAAATAAATAATCTAACCTTACACCTAAAGCAATTAGAGAAAGAACAAAACAACCCCAAAGTTAGCAAAAGTTAAGAAATCATAAAGATCAGATCAGAAATAAATGAGAAAGAAATGAAGGAAACAACAGCAAAGTTCCATAAATCCCAAAGCTGGTTCTTTGCGAATATAAACAAAATTGATAAACCATTAGCCAGACTTATCAAGAAAAAAAGGGAGAAGACTCAAATCAACAGAATTAGAAATGAAAAAGGAGAACAACTGACACTGCAGAAATACAAAGGATCATGAGAGATTACTACAAGCAACTATATGCCAATAAAATGGACAACCTGGAAGAAATGGACAAATTCTTAGAAAAGTACAACCTTCCAACTGAACCACGAAGAAACAGAAAATATAAATAGATCAATCACAAGCAGTGAAATGGAAACTGGGATTAAAAATTTTCCAACATAAAAAAGAACAGGTCCAGAGGCTTCACAGGCAAATTCTATCAAACATTGAGAAAAGAGTTAACACCTATCCTTCTCAAACTCTTCCAAAATATAGCAGAGGGAGGAACACCCCAAACTCATCTATGAGGCCACCATCACCCTGACACCAAAACGGGACAAAGATGTGACTAAAAAGAAAACTACAGGCCAATATCACTGATGAATATAGATGTAAATATCCTCAACAAAATACTAGCAAATAGAATCCAACAGCACATTGAAAGGATCATACACCATGATCAAGTGGGGTTTATCCCAGGAATGCAAGGATTCTTCAACATGCAAATCAATCAATGTGATACACCATATTAATACACTAAAGGATAACAACCATGTGATTATCTCAATAGATGCAGAAAAAGCTTTTGACAAAAATCAATACCTATTTATGATAAAAGCTCTCCAGAAAGTAGGCATAGAGGGAACCTACCTCAACATAATACAGGCCATATATGACAATCCCACAGCCAACATTGTCCTCAATTGTGAAAAACTGAAACCATTTCCTCTAAAATCAGGAAGAAGACAAGGTTGCCCATTCTCACCTCTATAATTCAACTAGTTTTGGAAGTTTTAGCCACAGCAATCAGAGAAGAAAAAGAAAAAAAAGGAATCCAAATCATAAAAGAAGAAGTAAAATTGTCACTGTTTGCAGATGACATGATACTATACATAGAGAATCCTAAAGATGTTACCAGAAAACTACTAGAGCTAATCAATGAATTTGGTAAAGTAGGAGGATACAAAATAACTGCACAGAAATCTCTCTCATCCCTATACACTAATGATGAAAAATCTGACAAGAGAAATTAAGGAAACACTCTCATTTACCACTGCAACAAAAAGAATAAAATACCTAGGAATAAACCTACCTAAGGAGACAAAAGACCTGTATGCAGAAAACTATAAGACACTGATGAAAGAAATTAAAGACGATACAAACAGATGGAGAGATATACCATGTTCTTGGATTGGAAGAATCAACATTGTGAAAAAGACTGTACTACACAAAGCAATCTACAGATTCAATGCGATCCCTATCAAACTACCACTTGCATTTTTCAGAGAACAAGAACAAAAAATTTCACAATTTGTATGGAAACACAAAAACCTCCGAATAGCCAAAGCAATCTTGAGAAAGAAAAACGGAGCTGGTGGAATCAGGCTTCCTGACTTCAGACTATACTACAAAGCTACAGGTATCAAGACAGTATGGTACTGGCACAAAAACAGAAATATAGATCAGTGGAACAGGATAGAAATCCCAGAGATAAACGTACACACATATGGTCACCTTATCTTTGATAAAGGAGGCAAGAATATACAATGGACAAAAGACAGACTGGTGTTGGGAAAACTGTAAAAGAATGAAATTAGAACACTCCCTAACATGGATACAAAAATAAAGTCAAAATGGATTAAAGACCTAAATGTAAGGCCAGACACTGTAAAACTCTTAGAGGATTCCATAGGTAGAACACTGTGTGACATAAATCACAGCAAGATTCTTTTTGACCTGCCTCCTAGAGAAATTTAAATAAAGACAAAAATAAACAAATGGGACCTAATGAAACTTAAAAGTTTTTGCACAGCAAAGGAAACCATAAACTAGACAAAAAGACAACCCTCAGAATGGGAGAAAATATTTGCAAACGAAGCAACTGACAAAGGATTAATCTCCAAAATATATAAGGAGCTCATGCAGCTCAATATCAAAAAGCAAACAAGCCAATCCAAAAGTGGGCAGAAGACCTAAATAGACATTTCTCCAAAGAAGATATATAGATTGTCAACAAACACATGAAAGGATGCTCAACATCACTAATCATTAGAGAAATGCCAATCAAAACTACAGTGAGGTATCACCTCACACAGGTCAGAATGGTCATCATCAAAAAAATCTACAAACAATAAATGCTGGAGAGGGTGTGGAGAAAAGGGAACCCTCTTGCACTGTTGGTAGGAATATAAACTGATACAGCCACTATGGAGAACAGTATGGAGGTTCCTTAAAAAACTAAAAATAGAACTACCATATGACCCAGCAATCCCACTACTGGGTATATACCCTGAGAATACCATAATTCAAAAAGAGACATGTACCACAATGTTCATTGCAGCACTATTTACAACAGCCAGGACATGGAAGCAACCTAAGTGTCCATCAACATATGAACGGATAAAGAAGATGTGGTACATATATAAAATGGAATATTACTCAGCCATAAAAGGAAACAAAATTGAACTATTTGTAGTGAGGTGGATGGACTGAGAGTCTGTCATACAGAGTGAAGTAAGCCAGAAAGAGAAAAACAAGTACCGTATGCTAATATATATATCTGGAATCAAAGAAAAAACAAAAAAAAACCATGGTTCTGATGAACCTAGGAGCAGTAAAGGAATAAAGACACAGACGTAGAGAATGGACTTGAGGACACGGGGAGGGGGGAAGGGTAAGCTGGGAAGAAGTGAGAGAGTGGCACTGATACATATACATTACCAACTGTAAAACAGATAGCTAGTGGGAAGCAGCTGCATAGCACAGGATGATCAGCTCTGTGCTTTGGGACCACCTAGAGGGGTGGGATAGGGAGGGTGGGGTGAGATGCAAGTGGGAAGGTATATGGTGATATATGTATACATATAGCTGATTCACTTTGTTATACAGCAGAAACCTACACAACATTGTAAAGCAATTTTACTCCAATAAAGATATTTAAAAAAAAAGAAAAAGCTGGTTGGTTACAAGCAAATCACATTTGTGCTCAGGACTCTAATATTAAATGGGCATTCATGTGTCTGTGAGAGTGTGTCTATGTGTGTGTGTATGCCTGTGTGTTTTGGTTTGGTTTTACAGTTCTTGGCTAGAGCCTCCTCCACACTGTCAGCTCTTCTGATCCAAACTGTAATCCAAGTCATCAAGGGAATTCTTCAGCCAGTGCTCCAACCCTCAACTGCCTTCCTTTCCTAACCTTGACTGACCGTGAGTGTAGTATAACGAGAGTGGGCATGGTGAGAAAAGTCCCTGGATTAGAAGTCGCAAAATGTGATTCATTTTCCAGTCCTGGTTCTGTTTTAGCAGAAATGACCATCACTTGTAAACTGCTCTCAATTCCAACAAGTCATTTCATCTTTCTGACAATTTGCAATTTATTGTTTTCTCCCTTTGATAACAGAGCAACATGAATATTTACCCTTTTGTCATATCAAGAAGAGTTGGGTTTCTATAAAGGTAGACCAGTCCCCAACACTTTATGGAGCTTCTGATCTCCAAGGGACAGAGTGCTTCCAAGACTCTGAAGACCCCCACCCTCACCACCAAATCTTCAAAGAAGAGGGTCTGCCGTTTACTCACGGAGCTGCTCCAGGTGGCCAGTGCTGTTAGACTCGGGCATGGCAGTGATGGTCACCAATGGACATGAATTCCCTCCTAGCGTCTGGCAGAGAACCTCCTGACGGAAGTAGACCTGCTTGGGGTTCACGCTTTTTTCCAGAACGTCAAGGTGAGTCTGGAGCAGAGATTAAACAGAAGTGTATATTAAAATTTTTTGATAATAACAATAGGTGAAAGCAGCGACAAAGCTTATATTCATCTAACTCCTTATAGTTTAGAAGTAGTTTTTGTTTTTTTTTTTTGCGGCACGTGGGCCCCTCAATGTTGCGGCCCCTCCTGTTGCGGAGCACAGGCTCCGGACGCGCAGGCTCAGCGGCCATGGCTCACGGGCCTAGCTGCTCCGCGGCATGTTGGATCTTCCCGGACCGGGGCACGAACCCGTGTCCCCTGCATCGGCAGGCGGACTCTCAACCACTGCGCCACCAGGGAAGCCCCTAGAAGTATTTTTGTTAACCTAATCTGCCTGACCGTGGGCATTAAGTGATTTAAAAGGGGTGCTCTTCCTACTCCCCGGATGAAGTTCAGCGAGGCTGAACAGGAAGCATCATGCCTGCCTGTGTCTGCACACTAGAATATCTGTTTTCAAGTTGCACTGAAAGCAAAAGAGCAGGGGCAGACAACATCCTTCCCATGACAGTTGCATGTAAAGAATGCTGTTACCATGAAGACAGAGTACATGCAGGACACTCGGGAACATGAGACAGAGCTTCAGCAGTGCAGATTACTTTAGAATCAAGCAATATAAGGAGAGTTAGGAGCATATTGAAGGAAAATAGAAAGCAACTGATCCAGGGAGAATGCTAAGCGAAGAGAACCACTAACTGGTAGCAACTGATTGGCCCTACCCTACCTTCCCATTTAAACACTCATTTAAAATGCAGAAAGATACCTAAATAGGGTAACCATTGAAAACAGGGTTCTTGGTCAACAATCTTTAAGACCTCTGAAGATACTTTCAATAACCCAAACAGTGGAATTAGTCATAAAGATGTTAAGAGACTGCCTCCCAACCACACTGCATACCCTAACAACAGGTACACGGTGACTTCAGTAACCAGTGAAAGGGAAGCGGTCCTTCTCCAACACAAGAACGTCAGTGCACACAATCGTCCTTCCAGCTAAAGATCAAATAGGTATTAACACATTCAAACAGGTATTAAGAGGGCCGAGGAAAAACTGCCCACCTTGTTATTTAACAAATAACATGTCTGCTAGACAAATGAAACAAACATGACTCCTATGAAAATATTTATAAAAGATTCATAATATATCTTATGAAACATGGAGTAATGCCTTCAAAAGGTAGAGGAAGCGTTTACATGTGAAAAAGATTTACTACAGAGGTGCTAGGCAGAATAATGGCTCCCCCAAAGATGTCCATGCCCTAATCTTCAGACCCTGTCAATATGTTACCTTACATGGCAAAAGGGACTTCACAGATATGTTTAAGACTGAGGTCTATTTGAGGTGGGGGGATTATCCTGCATTAACCAGTTGGGGCCAATCTAATCAAAAGTACTTAAAAGCAGAGAACATTCCCCAGCCACAAAGGACCAGAACCACATGCAAAGGACTCAGCCTTCCATGCTGGGGGGTAAAGGGGTAAAAAGTTGAGGAATGTGGTGTCCTCTAAAAGCTGGAAAAGGCAAGGAAATAGATTCTCCTCCACCATCCTCCAGAAGGAACACAGCCCCAATACCTTGATTTTTGCCCAGTGATTTTTATCCATATTGAACTTCTCACCAAAAGAGCTGTAAGTTAATTTTTTTTATTGTTTAAGCTACCAAATTTGTGCTAATTTGTTACCGCAGCAATAGAAAACCAATACACTGGGAAATAAGAGAAAGCATTTCCTAAGTAAAAATCTTAGCATCTGGGTAGGAATAGACTAAAATCTACTTGTACTCTATGGAAACATTTGACTTACAAGGAAAACGAAAAAGTTCCAAGGAAAGAAAAGATTACCAGATGATTCTGTGGCCTTTCCTATAGCTTCAGGGATACCTGAAAATTTGACCCTGAATCATATACTCCTTGCAACTGAGACCCCAAATCATCTGCCTCCACACAGCCTGTTTCCTAGATTAATATGAATTTATTATTCCCTGTCTGCATCAACATAAGTTTAATGTCCTAGGAAACTCTTGCCCAGGAAAATAGAAATTACAAATAAATTTATTTTTCATAAATTTATTATTTTTCAGGAACATCTCATCAATTCTTCAATAGAAGGTATCAATGACTTGATCCAAGACCCTTTGAACCCCTCTCCTCAAGTTTCTTGCCTTACTGTCCACCAATCTTTAACCATTGTATCATGATCTTTACCCAATGCTAATCAAGCCCCTTCATTAAAATACCTGAACTTAACAAAACTTTAAAGTCTTAATAAATACTCCAGCTTTGCCCGTCCCCCTTTGAGACACTATCAAGATTCTGTCACATTCTCCTTTATCAAATATATTAGTTTCCTATCACTTCTCTAACAAATTACCACAAATTTGGTGGATGAAGACAACACAAGTTTACTGTATTACAGTTCCAGAGGTCAAAAGTCCAAAATGGGTTTTACTGTGCAAAACTCAAGGTCTTGGCAGGACTGCGCTCCTTTTGGAGGCTCTATAAGGTAATTCATTTCCTTGCCTTTTCCAGCTTCTGGAGGTCAGCTGCTTTCCTTATCCCATGGTGTCTTCCTCCACATTCAAAGCCAGCAATCGCATCATTCCTACCCTGGCTTCCGTGGTCAAATCTCCTTCTCTGACTCTGACTCTTTTGTCTCACTCGTTCATGGCTAAGGACCCTTGTGATTACATTGGACCCAGTCTAATAGTTCAACATAATCTCCCCATCTCAAGAGGCTTAACTTAATCACATCTGCAAAGTCCTTTGTGCCACATAAAGTAACATCCTCACAGGTTCCAGGGATTAGAATATGAACATCTTGGGGTGGGCGGTGGACATTATTCTATGTAACACACCAAAGTACGCAATACACTTAGGTCTGTGTTAGAAACAGGTTGTTCTGGTGGTATTTCTTGGAGCCCGCATTTGACACAATACTAAGAAAAGGAATTAGAAGGATCATGGCTACCCCAGGTTCAAGATGAGATTCAGCTAAGGCCCATTTATCTGACCAAACCTTCGTACTTCAGTCTTCTGATTGTCTGTCAAGTGCTAATGAATGCCATGCATTGCTGTGATGCACCAGCACTAGAGATTAGGTGGTAGTCTCACACCCTCAAGGAGACAAGGAGGCTAACGAACGGTATACACACAAACACAAAGGCCCTGCTTAGAGTTTGAAAGTACAGAGGATTATAATCGAGTAAACCTATAACCAGCCAAGGTTTTGCTCATGAGTTTCTGCTCATACATGCTCAGTTAGGCAAGAGCTCAGAAAACATATCCTTATCTTTATTGACAATAATAGCTTGAAGACAAATTTCAGCTGCCCCAAATCAAACTAAAGAATGATATCAAAGGACAGTTCAGTTAAACAAGTTTTGTCCAAATGACCATTGGAAAACACAGTTACTACATAATACAAACATAAAAAATAATTTTTTAGGGAGAAAACACATATTATCAAATGTTAATCTCATCATCTGGTTCTAAAACGAAAGTAAAAAGAAATGTGTAAGTAAGGAATAAAGTAAAACAAAATACTAACTTTTCAACTTACATGAACATAATATTATTTAATTCCTGGAAAATGGAAAGGCAGAATAGCAAGATGACTAGGACGGCAGGCTCTTGAGTCAGGCTGCCTGGGTTCCAAGTTTGGTTGCGGATTCTAGAAGAGTCGTGTGAATTCTGTACTTAACCTCTTTGTAACTCAGTTTTCTCATCTTTAAAATGTATATAAAATGGCATTACCTATGTCATTCAATGATTGCTATAATTTAGCGGTTTATTGTGTATGAGAAGTGCCTGTCATACAGGAAACACTCAATTTTAGCTGTTATTTTTGATAAGGAAATGTAGGTTCAACTTTTTTTAAAAAACTAAAAGGGAAACACTAGTAGAATTATAAACATTGTAGGAAAAAAAATCAAAAAAAATATGGTCACTCCATGTTGCATAAAAGAGAAAGAAAGAGAGAAAGGGAAGGAAGGAAGGAAGGAAAGAAGGGAGGGATGGGGGAAGGGGGAGAGAAAAAAAGAAAGAAAAGCAGTGAAGCATGGAAAACAGCACAAAACCAAAATGACAGAAGTAACACCAAAAATTGTCTTGAGTGTAAATAGGTTAAACAGCCTTATTAAATGACAAAAACTTTCAGATTAGTTTTTTCAAAATCCCACTGCCTATTGTATATAAAAGGAACTTTCAAAGAGAATTAAAAAAAGACCCATGATGTGTATGAAAAACACTCCTAAATTATTTTCTTGTTCTGTTTGCCTCCACTAAAATATTTTAAAAGAGAAATATTGAAACTAAATGGTTAAGTAAACATAAATTAAAGCAGGCCTGGCAATAGTGATATATGACAGTCATATTCAAGACCACGTGCATTAAATGGGATTTAAAAATCTTATTTCGATAAAGGGCACAATTCACAATGAAGATAAAAAACTCATAACTCTTAAGAATCAAATAACACAGAATTGAAATGTACAGCCCAAAAATGGCAGAAAGGGAAATAATTGTACTAAGAGTGGGAGGTTTTAAAACAGTACCTCAGTCTTGAATAAATCAATTGCAAAAAAAAATGATATAGAGTATCTGAACAATATTGTTTTTTATAGATATATGTCAAGCTGTCTTTACAGAGAGCATCCTTTATTTTTTTCTCAAACATTCAGGGAACTATAACAAAAATTAATCATATGCAGGACTATAAAGAATATTCACTAAAAGTTTTTTAAAAAGCAGATATACAAGCCACATTTTCTGACAATAATTGAATGAAATTAGACTTAAGTAAAAATGGCTTTAAAAACAGGAAAAATAAAACCATTAAGGAATAGAAAAACATCCTCCTAAAAGAAGCTCATGAAAGAAATTCATATATTAGAAAGAAAGTAAATATTAAATCAGTGTAATTAAAGCACTAATAGAAGAAGTGTCCATCTGGCATCCCAGGAGAGAAGGCACAGGACAAGAATGAAAATGATCCCATTAGAATATCCACCCATCTCAGCCACGCTGGTAAAAGGAAATTCCAGCACCCTCATAAAGAGGCAAGATCACCCTGGATTTAGATGATACTCTGTGACCGTAAACAAATTATTTTAATCACTTTCATACATTTCTGGGTGAAAGTTGCTCCCAATATTAATTATTGAAATCTGAACTGAGTAGACTCTGCCTCACCATTACTATCAAGATACCAGGCCCCCAAACTAGGAAATCAATACCCTTTCCTGAAGCATTTCCCAAAATGTAATCTTCAGGATGTTATTAAGTGCTGGGGTATAGAGGGGTGGAGATTCATAGCCAAGGCACCTGGAATATGGTGAACTAAAGAAAATGAAAACATTTTCATGGCTGCAGAATTGTTCAGATTCTTGAACATGCCAATACACATTTTGAACTCTTAGAAGAAAAACTAGCAAACAGTGTTTCAAGAATTTATGTGACTCTTCAACCCTTTTTCTCTAAAGATCTCAGGATCATGGAGTGTTGTAGAATATGCTTTGGGAAACACTGTCTGCTGAATTGAGGGGTTTTGTTTTGTTTTGTTTGTTTGTTTTGTTCTTGCCATCAAAGCTATTTGTTTCACATTTTATTATGGCTACAAGATGTGGGGGAGATGGGGGAGAGATAGAGACCCTTCTCCAGAAAAGTACTGGCCATCATTCTGTGATATCACAAAAGTTACAAACAGGCCGTATCTCTTCTTGTCAAATCTTGAAAAAAAATAAAATCTAGATTCTATAAATCAGATAAGGGAAGGAGGCTTGGAAGCAGTTTTGTCTGTAGAAGCCGTCAAACACAATTAGATACAAAAGAAAAAAGTAAAAAAAAAAAAAAGAAAGAAAAACCATCTTTTGCCCCCGTACATTGTCCTTTAAAACAGGGGTCCCCAACCCTAGGGCCATGGACCGCTACCGGTCTGTGGCCTGTTAGGAACCGGGCCACACAGCAGGAGGTGAGCGGCAGGGCGAGCCAGCGAAGCTTCATCTGTATTAAAACAGCTCCCCATCGCTTGCATTACAGCCTGAGCTCCACCTCCTGTCAGCATTGTAGTGAGCTGTATAATTATTTCATTATATATTACAATGTAATAATAATAAAGTGCACAATGAATGTAATGTGCTTGAATCATCCCCAAACCATCCCCACGTCCCCAGCCCATTGAAATTGTTTTCCACGAAACTGGTCCCTGGAGCCAAAAAGGTTGGGGACCACTGCTTTAAAACACTGTCACGTTAACGGGCAATGCTGGAGGAAGCAAAGTTTGAAAGTTTTCTTCTCCTATGAGCTCTTTGTTAATTTTTTATTATGACATTTTTCATGATTACTAATATTACAATTCAACAAATGCCTAATATCTTTTAGCTTAAGCCCATTTTCTGTAATTGTTCATGCAGCCATCTCCCTGTGCCCCTCAATGAAATCTCTGTCCCTTTGACTATTCCACCTGCCACCGAATACATAACACCTCAGTGCTTAGTGCATTATTCTAGCTCCAGTCACACAGACAACTTCCAGAAGTAAACCAATTATAAACTTCTGTTGGTTTGCCATTTGCGAAAATGCCTTTGTATTGTTCTCCTGAAGATGATTTTTAGGTGAACGCCCCCATCTCAGGTCCAGCAAGGCCATGTCTAATTGGATATTGTTGGGATCACTGATGAGAGAAGCAGGGCTTCTGAATGTGTGTGCCAACAACCAACCGTAATAACAGCCCTGCGGAAGCCACAGGGGTGGGTTTCTTTATAAAAATGGGAATGGGTTCAAGGCAATTATGGAAACCCCCAGAGAGGCTGTCTTAAAAGAAAATCCTACCTACCCATGAAAGACATCCAGCTGATAACTTAGCCTGCAGCCTCATTGGTGCCTCTCGGCAGGAGTCTTCTGCCCCTTCTGCTTTATCAGCTACTCCCTTAAAACTTCCATAAAATCACTTGACCTCAGCAGGTTACCCTGCTGGTGGCTACTGAAAAAGTAAGAAGCACTATACACTCAAAAATCGTTCGTTTCTCATTGTTATCCCCTAAACTGCTACATTCCCTGTCCCCCCTAATTCAGAAGAAAGCTCACCCCTAAGGAGATGGCCTATTTTATTTGCGTACTGCCTAGTTCTCAGTTGTCACTTAAATACATTCATCAGAGAATCGAAGGCTGCTCATCACAAGAGAAGAAGAAATGACACCTTTAAGCTAAATAAAGAGAACATGCTGTAAGCAGGTTCTAATGAGCTTTCTCAAACTGCCCCAGTCTGCCAATACCATTCTCCCTAAGTTATACAGATTGACTTTGAGACTGAGAGAAGTGATTAGTCTCTAGACGTGTATTCACAGATTTGCTGGTTAGGGACTTTAATACCCTTTTTCCACTAAAAGTAAACCAAGTTATATTGCTGATGATTTAGAAAAGAGAGCAAAGAAAAAATAATTATAATCAACCACCCTAAGAAAACCATCAGTAGATTTTGTATTTATTTCTTTTTGGTCCTTTATTGGGATTTTTTTTTACATAATTTTAATTTTATTATGTATTGTGGAATGGGTATCTTCCAATCCGTCCAACAGAGAAAATAATCACACATCATCATAAAAAAGAGAATAGGGACTTCGCTGGTTGTGCAGTGGTTAATAATCCACCTGCCAGTGCAGGGGACATGGGTTTGATCCCTGGTCCGGGAAGATCCCACATGTCGCAGAGCAACTAGGCGTGTGCACTACAACTACTGAGCATGCTCTCTAGAGCCCGCGAGCCACAACTACTGAAGCCCGCACGCCTAGAGCCCGTGCTCTGCAACAAGAGAAGCTACCGCAGTGAGAAGCCCGTGCACCACAATGAAGAGTAACCCCCGCTCGCTGCAACTAGAGAAAGCCCGTGCACAGCAACAAAGACCCAATGCAGCCAAAAATATAAATTAATTAATAAAAATAAATTAATTAAAAAAAGAGAATAAGCGTTCTAATGGTCACCACCTAATATTGTTTACTAGTTGTAGGCACTTGGCTAACACTTGTTATGTATCAAGTCGTGTAATCTTGATAACCCGTAGAATAACCACTTCAATGGTTCCAATTTTACAGATGTGAAAACTGAGGCTGAAAGAAGTTAAATAGTTTGCCCATGACTACATTGCAAGACAACACAGAGCTTAGACCCAAATCCAGGCCTGTCTGCTCCAAAACTTGTTCTTACATTGTGCTCAAAATCCTGGAATTCGGGGGTTCCTGTGGTCAGTGACTTCACCATCCACACACACCTCAGCTCCTCCAGAATGGCTCTTTGTGTTCAACTCCTCAACATCAGGACCCTTTACTGGTGCCTGTCCTTTCTTTTGGCCCATACAAAGATAGGTGTCTGTCTATTGATTAAGTGACAACACTGATTTATGACTTGCTCATTGCATCTTTGATCCACCACATGTAAGTCGATATTTCCTACTTGACACATTTTAAACGTGAGCCCTTTATAAGAGATTGTGAATATGGCATTCTAATTCTCGATTCTTTCTTTTTCTCTCCCTCTCTCCCCCTCCCCTCCCTTACTCTCCCCACAGTACACTCCATTTTATCTCTAAAGATGATGGTGGTAGCATCTACCACAGTGGGTATATGCGTCTGGTGAAAACCCTACTCTACCCTTCAAAAGCCTTAAGCTCTCCCAACACATGTACCCTACTTCTGATCACTTTTCTTATCTCTTGCCAACTCATGCAGTTGTAAGTTCTCAGTGAGGTCCCATTTTCTAACTCTCTAAAATGTCCATCAGAAACTCTCTTGGGGCGCCATTTTCAACCAATACTCCTGGCTACCTAGGGGCAATCCAGAACATAATCCAAGTACTTTAACAAGTATTGCTAACAACACTTTAACAATCATTGCAGTTATTGACACCTTGAGATGGATGATTAAATAGAACTCCTTTTGCAATAATTACAATAATATTGTATTTCTTTCTTTCAGCTTTATTTTAATACTATAATTTGGACAATTATCCAACAGAGTTCCTGGCAAGCATCTGGAAGATATCAATTTGAAAGATCCAAATACTAATTCCCTTATTACAAGAGAAGAATAAAACTTTTAAGGTTGCAAAATTAAATTCATGTTGAAAAACCTCCAAAATACATGTCCTCTGCTATAAAAATGTCTATAATTAGTGAGTGTAATCCATATTATAAGTGATTTACTAAACTGTGAATTCCACATAGAAATATATTTTCCACCCCTCAGCACAACCCCCAAGTAACATCCAGTTAATTCTGCCCTTGGGGTATCATTCACATTTATCACTGATCTGTTGGAAGAAACCTGTTTCTCCTTAGGACATGTCCCAAAATAAAAATGACTAGTGTGCATTACAGAATGTACTTATTTTGTTCATAATGGGAGGAAGAGTTTTTTAAGAGAAGTCACAGAGTCAATTATTGTCTTAAACCTGGAGAAGACAAAGCCCATTATTGGAAATGTAAAACCTAAAATTGAGTATATACATTTTTTACTTCAAGTAACAAATCGTCTTTCTTATTCTGTTCTACTCATTTAAAAGAAATGAAAAGCTACCCTTTTCCTGTCTTTCTCATTAACTCTCCTCTTCCTAGTGGGAAGAGGTTCAGTCAATAGGCAAAGTAACAAGCCAATAAGCATCAATGAACAAGACCTCTCTCTTCCTCTCACTTAGATCAAGTGATGGTGGGGTCTTCTTTTCTTGAATTTTTGTCCCCCCTCAATATGAAATTATCCCCAACTTGACCTCAGTGGCTCCTAAACTATTTGTTGATTGTAAACTTTAGACTTTGTGCTTTAGTCTGACAAGAGTACTGAGTGGTCCCAAAGACAAAAGCTATGACATACAGCAGTTAGTGCAATGGCAGCCCACTTTTATACGTGCATATAATCATCAGATTGTGTGATTATATAACCTCGAATGGTTGAGTTCAAGTCATCAACCCAAGATTTTTGTCTGTAACTCTGGGTGCTATGGATGTGGTTCAGGTGAGAAGAGTGTTGTTCCCCAAACATGATCCCATTTTTATTCCAAGATGCTTTGATGGGTCCTTGCTAAGTGCCTACAAGCTGATTCAAAGTCTGAAATTCAAAGTAAGAAGCCAGATGTAGTCAAAGCCGGCTGAAGGAGTTTCAGACTTTCTATTCAGACAGGAATAGATGTCAAAGGCCAGTACTCTGTTCCCTGCTTGGCCACTAGCTAAATGTGAGATTTCTAGGCTTCAGTTTTTGCATCTATAAATGATAAAGGTGAATTAGACAATTCCCCAAGCCCCTTTGTATTCTAAACTTTTATACTAATTGCCACTGAGAATCTCCAGGAGGTCAAAGATATTCTAACAAGGGTAAAGAATACTGTCCTGGAACCATGGATCATTCCCCCCCCCCCCCACCCCGATGGAAAAGGCAAACCCTCATTCAAAAAGGAATCCCCTTCCCCAGTAGACTTTTCATGTGCAGGGTTTCACAGGCCAGACAATAAGAACAGCTGTTGAAGGGGATCATGAATCTTGCCTGTTGTAAGTCCCTAAAGGCAATAAGCACGTTTTAAAACAAACATGCCTTGTTACAGCAAAGCCTGTGATGCACATTTCTTGGATTAAGTTCTTGAGATCTCTAAGTGCAGTACGCAAATAATACTAGCTGTATATGTTTTGCAATCTGGGAAATAGCAAAAAAAAAAAAAAGAATCTCTCTTTAGGCAAACCAACATATGGAGAGAAGGGCAGATGTACTTTTATGAGGCAGTTAGCCAAGTGGTTTAAGGTATGCCTTCTCAATGGAGAAAAAATTGTATTTATACTTGAACATTCCTTCTCAGGGGAAAGATATTCTTGGTTATCATCTTTTCCAACTCCTTATCACAGACTCGCAATGAAAGTGCTCATCCTTCAGGCTAAGTGATATATCCATTTGCTTATACACATATTATTATAAATATGCTAATAACATTTTGCATTAATGCAGAGGGTGAAATTATTTTATAAGAGATACTTTAGCTCATTAATCCTCAGGATATCCATGAAATAGCTAGGGGAAAGGGATGCTTTGCCAACTTTTTCAAATGACAGGAAACTGCATGGTTTAAGCAGTTTGCTCAGATTGGTCAAATGAGCCCTGTGCAGGGCCTGATAGGACATCGGAATGCAGACTTCGAGTCTGGACAGGTTGACACTACCCTCCTCTCATAAAAAGATTGTGACCCTCATTTGCAGTGATTCAATGCTTTATTGTTCCACCCTTCTTGTCTGCCCTGGATCCTTCTAACAGCCTCCAGCCCATGGCCGTGGGAACCACTGGAAATGGGGAAGCAGCTGTCAGGTGAACTCAGGGAGTTTTTCCAAGCTTCACCTCCTCAGCCTCTGCTTCACTCCTCTCAATGCGTCTATGTCCTTTAAATCTGCATCTCAGCTGACCTGCATGGTTTTACCCCATTTCAACGGAATGATCTCATTCCAATCTCATTTCTCCTTGCTTAATTTGAGGGCTTTTTAAAGATAGAGCCCCTAAGAAATGTCCCCCTGCCCTCCACCTCCCACACTCAACCTGCAGACGAAGAGCGCTATATGCCACTGGGGCCTCCAGAATGTCACTGGTCATGGCCTCAGCCTCGAACTCTTGTCCAAGGAAGGAAAAGGGACAAACAGAAAGCCACCAAGTTGGTGACAACAAACCCTGGCTCCCTTGGAAGGCTGAAGTCCCCACCAGGATGACAGGGTATCCCGAATGTTTCCAGGAAAACCTCAGAGAGCCCCTTCAGTTGGGCCGCCATAAGGCTGTAGAGAGGAAGTTACCATGAGGGCGGTGTAGGTGTAGGGATAGTGGTAGGCCAGGTAGCAGACATCCTCGGCATGCGGGAAGGTGACGGCAAAGGTGAGGGTGTAATAGCACTTCCCAGACTCTGCCCCTGTGATGGCTGCGCTCTGGCGATAATGATTTCTACAAGAGAAAGGAGAAGAGACGAGAATGAGGGAAAGCTGGGGGAAACAGTCATTTAGGGTTCGAGATGCCATAAACCTTTGGTGTTATATACTAGCAAAACGTCCTTCACTTGAAACACCTGGTGAGCAAAATGTAGAAAACGGAGAAATAGAGAAGTGAGCTTACTGCCAGGTCATGAGCCCAAATCACCTACATCTAGGCTAATCCATCTGTCTCCTAATTGTGGCATCTATGCCATAGGCCTTTCCTTGCTGTGTCTGAAAATGAAGGCTATAGAGTCACTGAACTAGAAAACAGAGGAAAATGTGAATAATTCTGTTCTTCCTGGGATTTTATTAGACATATATTTTATTACCCAAATCTGGGTTCCTCAACCCCTGCCTCTCTATAGATAACACAGAGTCCAGCTCCTCCTTTCCTTTCGGCCTGCCAGCTGGTTTATTAGCAATCACTACTCTATACAGAGTTCCAACTCAACACAATGTATGTCATCTTGTTATTACTGTAACAACCCATTGTGTGGATGAAAGAACAAAAGCTTAGAAAAATCCATTTGTCAAAGGTCAAAAGGCTAGTAAGTGGCCAATACAGGACTCAAACCCAGATCTGCCCGCAAGGCCTTTGTTCTTTCCACTACACAATACTTTCTTCCCAAAGGAATACATTTGTCACCCCAAATGTGGTTCAGCTTCTTACAGCTTGAGAATGCACATTTTCCTTTGTTAAAGACGAAGAACCAATGTTGATACTTCAGAGGACAGTATCAAAGTAATCTGCACCCAGAAGTACATTCCAAGCAATATTTTCCCCATTCACTGCCAGTTACACTCCCTCCTTGCCTCTAGATGCTGAGACAGCTGTGCAGGCTTTCCTGAGAAATGTTATTATCAAGGCTGCATTATAATGCAAAATACATCAGGACACCAAAAGATGTAATTCCACCTTTGAACATTTACAATGTTGGCTTCTTGGCCATTGTGCTTTGGGGTTTCATTGGGGGAAAGGGTGGGGAGAGGGAAGAAATAGCAGATAATTATTCTGTGCGTTCTTGCAAATCTAAAAAATATGGATTATTCTTTTCTGCCTTTTTTGCTACCTTCATGACACCTCCCACCAAAGCAAAAAGATCAACTGAGCAAGAAAGGAAGAAACAGAAAAATCTACTGTCTGGTTTTGTGTTTTTTTCAATATTCATAAAACTAAGAATGGGAGTAAGAGAAATTGGTAGTTCCACGGGCTATGACCTATCAGGCTATACATTTCTCTTGCATCAGCTTCTGCCAATATGGCACCCTGGATCCTTTGTCATCCTAGGGAAAGAAGGAAATCCCCAACGATGTACCAGCTTTTCAGCAACCTATTAATAGGACCCATATCCCTTGTGACTACAGGACTAGAAACTTCAAAAAGGCTACTTTTTTTTCCTGGACTGCACTGCTCTGCATGCAGGATATTAGTTCCCTGACCAGGGACTGAACCTGCACCCGCTTCAGTGGAAGCAGAGTCTTAACCACTGGATCACCAGGGAAGTCCCCAAAAAGGTATCTTTACCCATGGTGCCATCTGGATCTTGCTACCTAATTGAGTCTATTTTCTCCAGATTTCCCCAAAGTTCTATAGTTTCTCCGGAGCTAAGGCTCTGATTATTAGCAAGTATGTAAAGAAGCAGATGGTAACTCAGAAAGCATGCAAACCACATATGCTCTACCTTTATTCATTCTGATTTCAAGGCTCCACTGCAATCACACATTTAGTTTACACCTAGCTGAACCTAGTCAATTACACCTCTCTTCTAAGTGAAATGAGCCAGTCAACATTTTGGTCAAATGATCAACATTTTGACAACCAATCAGAATGTGGAATAGAGCTTCACATGCACGAGTGTGAAAACACACACACCACACATATATATTCATGAAGGTAAAAGCAGGTGGAAACATACATCCAGTGCCTTGCCATCCCCAAGTTTTTCACCTACAAGCAGTGGAGACAGAGCCTGCATCTTTCCTCAAGATTAATAAGATGGCCCCGAGGCCTGTGGGGGTGGTCTCATCTGACAGGAGCCTTGCTTGTTTTTAGGCTTCCCACGGTACTAAGTACACTGAAGTCACATCACAGGCACATTCATCCTAAGCAAGTTCTATGCTACACCACCAGCCACCAGAGAACAAGACAGAGAGTAAAAATAAGAATATGGAGACTAGCTGACCGGCCGACGCGCGAGTGAGGCGGAATCTTGAGTCACAGCCATGTTCCTGGTTAACTCGTTCTTAAAGGGTGGACGAGGCGGCGGGGGACGCGGGGGCCTACGGCATGTGCTCGGAGGCCTGCTCAGCTGGCCGGAGGCGGCAGCGGCGGCTGCAGAAGATAAGGAAGCAGCGGCGGCGGCAATGGCGGCGGCGGCCGCCGCAGCGGAACTTCCGTACGCATCCTGGGCGGGGTCATTAGCGCCATTAGTGATGCGGCTGCGCAGTACAACCCAGAGCCTCCGCCCCCTCGCACCCATTACTCCAACATCGAGGCCAATGAGAGTGAGAAGACCCGGCAGTTCCGGAGGCTCTTTGCCCAGCTGGCTGGAGAGGATATGGAGGTCAGTGCCACAGAACTCGTGAACATTCTCAACAAAGTCGTGACCCGACATCCTGATCTGAAGACTGATGGTATTGGCATTGACATATGTCGCAGCATGGTGGCTGTTATGGATAGTGACACGACCGGCAAGCTGGGCTTCGAGGAATTCACGTACTTGTGGAACAACATCAAAAAGTGGCAGGCCATATACAAACAGTTTGACATTGCCCATTCAGGGACCATTGGCAGCAGTGAACTCCCAGGGGCCTTTGAGGCAGCAGAATTCCGCCTGAATGAGCATCTCTACAACAGGATCATCCGACGCTACTCAGATGAGGGAGGGAACATGGATTTTGACAACTTCATCAGCTGCCTGGTAAGACTGGATGCCATGTTCCGTGCCTTCAAATCTCTTGACAAAGATGGCACTGGACAAATCCAGGTGAACACCCAGGAGTGGCTACAGCTGACCATGTATTCCTGAACGGGAGTCCCATCACCTCGCTGTAGGAGTCACCTTGGACTCTTCGGTCTCCCCCAGGGTTGATCCTGTTTGCAGTCACATCTTCATGGCTCCTGCTGACCCACAGGCCTTTCTGTTCTCCTAGCCCTTGGCACCCGGATTCTCAGTCAACAGCCAGGGCCCAACATGCTTCAACACACCCTGCCCCAGCACACCTATCTCACATCTACTCCATAACCCCTCTATTGCATCTGTGCCAAGCCCAACGTATGTGTTACTTGCACACCCCAAGGGCCCTTTTCTCAGTTCTGGATCACTCCAGTCCCTACACACCCTGGCACACCCATTCAGTTACCACCCAGGCAGCTGAACTCCAGGCCATAACAGGCCACATGCCCCAGTGTCTTTGTCTGTATTCTGCTCCCAGCCTGCCAGGCCCAGGAGGAAATAAATTCACCCTAGTTGCTGCTCTCTCTGAAAAAAAAAAAAAAAAGACTACGAAATTCCCATCCCTAGGCTCTTTCCACCATTCAAACCAAAACTGGACTCCAGGCAGGGAACAGCTACAGTGAAATGGAGAGAGAAATAAAATAGAATAATTTTTAGCTTTTGAGCTTCTGTGGACCAAGGTTCTAGTGATTTAAGGAAAGTTTAGAATGGTAGTTTGGGCTATAAAATCTACCTCCTCACCCTCCCAAAACACACACACACACACACACACACCTACACCTGTTGTACACACACCCTTGCTGTAGCTTCATGGACAAGACTGTCGTGGGCAAGACTAAAAGCTCCCCACTAATAATCCAGCCCTCTTCAGGATGGTTGCTGATGGCTGGAATTTAAGAAAAATGAAAATCACCTCATTTAGGATGAGTTTCAGCTAAAGGAGATTCACTTGCAACCCTAATCCAGGGTCTAAACTGTAGGTGAAACTAAACCAAACGTCAGGCTTCCCCACTGGAGTCTCCTGGTGGCTGCATTGTAGTGGGAGAGTCCCGGAGATGACTCCACCTCTAGCAAAGTTTTCCTCTTCAGAAACCTTTAAACTTTCCCAAGTTCACCTTCTTCAAAGTGAAGTGTTACATAAATCTCCAAAGTGAAACACTTGGCTTGCTACAATTAGATCTGTCCATGATAAAGTGAGATCCTATCAAGTTCTTTTTGTTTTCCCAATTATGATATGAACATACTGAGGGATGTTTGCAAGGCAGTAACATTCATCCTTTATATTTCAAATGGTTCCCATGTTCTTCCTTTGTATAGAAATGCTTTCCTTCTACCTCATTTAGCCAACTCTTCTTCCTCCTTCAAGACTCAACGCAAGTGTTTCCTCTTTCAGGAAGTCTTCCCCAATATCCACCCTTTTACATAATTCTTATCACATTGTGCCTCTCCCTCACTGCCCATGCTTTATGTCAGGGATTATGCTTATTTGTCTGTATATCTTCACGCTTGGGCACAGTACCTGGACTTAGCAGCTGTTCAGCTAAGGCCTGTAGAAAAAATGGACCTAAGACTCTAGAAGTAATAATTAGAATACTTGGCATATCTTATCCCTAATCCTAATTATATCCTTTCAAGGTATTATTATGCACACTGTACAGACTGGGAAAATTGAGATGTTAAGTGTCTTGAGGAACTCCACACAACAAGCACAATAAACAGGATTCAACCCTAGGTGTGGGCTTACCCCAAAAACAAGATTATTTTTCATTTTATCACCTGTCTCATAAGAATGGATAAAAGGACAAGAGGTCTTTTGGTTCAATTCAGCAAGGAAGAATTTGAAGTTTCGGTTTTCATAAATCAGAGATACCTATAAACCTGAAGTCTAAAATAACAGAAGGAATGTAAAATAATCCAGATGATAGCTAGTGAGAAAATTATTCATACCACTATGATTCTTTATGTCACTGGTATTTGATGCCACTAAGAAGCTTCTACTAATTACTAATAATTGCTAACACTCACTGAACATCCACTATGCACCAGACACTGTTGTAAGATTTCCATGTGCTTTATCTCATTTCACTTCATCCTCAGCACAGATTTATCAAGTAGATACCATTATTATCCCCTTTTACTGATGAGGAATCTGAAGTTGAGAGAGGCTGGAATAATTTGCCCCAAGGTCACATCATTAATGAGTGGTAGAAGTTTCACTCCAGAAACTTTCTCTCCTTGGTCTGCTCTTCTTGGCGGAGAAGAAACCTGGTGAAAACCAAGTGTGCTCTCAAATATGCCAGATCCTAGATGCATGTTGGGTCAAAGATGATATGGATAGATCAGCCATTCCACAGTTAAAAGGCTCCCCTTTGCTTTTCCATTCCCTGAACAATTTATCCTCAGAAGGGTCTGCACTTTTAAAATCATAAAGCTTTCAATGAAGCAAGGAGCAAAGTACACAAATGCATGGTGGTGAACTCAGTCTCCTTCCATTTGTACGTTAAAATATGCTGGGAAGTCATTTTTTTTTATTTTATCTTTGAGAAATATTTTTTTTTTCTCTGTGTGCATGAAAGAAGCAAATGCCAAGATAGAGAGTGAATTAGATAACCTTACAATGACGATGGCTCTGTTTAACATGGGAGCATCATTTCACTTAACAGGATCTAATAAGGCAGGGCAGTCAAGTCACCAGGCTGCCCTGTGTCTGCAGAGTTTCTAATATTCTGTATAGCACCAAATCTCTCTCCTGAGATCCCTGGGAAGGATGCATGATGGCAGAGCTCTTGTATGACATTCATCTTCATGAGTGAGCTGTTCCATCTCCTCTCACGAGCAGAGATAAATGTCAGAAGAGATCAGCTGTTGTGTATCACATGGCCACTCTGAGCATGCAGCTTCCCTCCCTCTGCCCTTCAGCACCAAAATTACTTTAGACCAGAGCTGGGAGAAAATTCAAAAAGGTGTGAGGCTGTGTACATTAGAGGGAGAAGCAGACCGCAGGGAAGTAAATAAAGCAGGAACTAAAACAATCCTTGCTTGCTTTAACAAGAGGCATGGAAAAATAAGCCTGCCCATTTCTGTTCTTCCCTCTAGAGGATCCCTTTTGATTTTCCGGCTTAGGGATCTGCCAGGTGGGTGGGCGAGGGGGTGGGATGCGGGGGGAGGAGGTACCCCAGGGGAGGGGCAAGAAGATCAGATCTGCTGAACACAGAGAGAAGATATTAGGATTTCTCTTTAAATTTATTATGATCTAATAAGGAAGAAAGAAAGTTGTCTAAGGTTTAATATGGGGATGGACAACGCTGCCCTTATGCTGTCCAAGTCAAGCTACTATGATGAATAATTATAAAACAAGCTAGATTACACTACAGCAGTCTTATACATTCTTCTCTGTTGTTTCCCAGGGCTGGAATATGAAAAATGCATTACATTTTATATCTATGGTCTTCATATGTCAGGTAGTTTAGTATCGACTGCTGTACAGTAGGCTTCCTGAGGGAGGGATGAGAATAGCTCACCATCTCTCTCATTCTTTAGATTTTAGCTTCTGGCAAGGTATTTAAACTTGCAGAAGCCTTCTCTAGTGGATCTACAGATTATATTATCTAAATTAAACTAAACCCTGCAATATAGATAATTAGTTTTTTCTAAATTCTGCTTGGAATTCAGAGATTGATAATAATATCACATTTTAAACACAAATGACCGAGAAAATGAAAGAACTGACGTGACCTACCTCCTACCTTAATATTAGCTCTTTCTCAAGAATTCTTATCTGTGTAAAAATTATTTAATTAGATTGGAGAAGTTAACCACAATTTTTCAAAATTAGCCAAAAGGCAATTTACAACTATATTTTTCATGGTAAACCTTAAGGGTATAGGATGCCCCGAGTTACCAATAGTAAAAAATATATATAACAATTTTACATTTAAAATTTAAAGATTTAAACTTAAAATTATTTTTCTCATCTTTTCCCCATGTCTTAAAATTCTAAACTTTCTGCATGTTTTCCAGTATGCATAATATATTAGTATAGTAGGGCGTGTATAATTGATTTTTTTAAATTATGAACAATTCTATATTCAAAGTACATGCATTAGTATATCTTATCAAAATAGTCTGGAGATCACTTTCTAAGTGATAATGCTCGGACCCACAAAGCAGTCAGCCCACCTCCTTAACTGATCACTGTTGCTATCACTTTTTGAAGGAAATGGATATCCGATTCTTTCTGAGTACTCTTTTCTTTCACCCTCCCATAGATATACTCAGGTACCATGGCTCACGGTTCTCTACACAATAAGCACCCTGGCACCCCCTTTAGAACATGGTACTAAATATAAGAATGTAATAGAAATAAGACTTCTGAGTTCCTGATGACATATTGGAGACAAAGAAATAGGAGGTAAAGTTCTCCCAAATTAATACATTAGAGAGCATAAAGTCAGGGATGAAGCCACGAAACCTTCAAAAGCAGATCAACTCAAAGATTGTGATGGGTAAAAGAGAGAAATAAATACATTGTATAATCTAAGGCATTCTATGGTAGGGAAAGGTACTCTGATTTGCAGTTGAATAGAGACACACATAATATATCTATCCTGCTGTTAGATCACATTATTGGAAATATGTTAACACAATGAGGTGAACTGGTGTAAAACAAACTATGTTATAATGTAGCAATCTTATCCATTCATCTCTGTTGTATTCATGGCTGGAAGATGAAAAATGAATTACATTACACATTCATGGTTTTCATGTTACCCCTCTGTTACTCTTTAATCACATAACAATTGTCTTGTTAATGAATTTAAAAGCTATTAACACTAACATTGTCATACTTTAGGCCAAGGCTCCGCTTTGGGATGTTTGATTTCTTCCTTTTCCTCTTGGCAGATTCTAAATCCCCTTAAGCCCATGCCTGATCCCCCACCTCCAAGGAAGCGGCCTCCAGGGAGAGCTATCCCCCCCTCCTTCCCCCAGAGGATGCTGAATGTTATGTTTGTCCAATCTCTTACTAACCTCCAGATCCAAGCCCACTGCAAGCTGGGTCTTTCATGTTTATTTAGAATTACTATTTCTCGAAGACACTAAAAGTTATCCTTGACACACCAAAGTCCAAATTTATGCTTCCATTATTTTCCCCTACAGCTGTGGCCCCTGTCACCTTGAGATGATTTTAGTCTCAATCTCTTTGGACCATAAGAGGATCCTGAGAGTCTGTAGATAGGTGGGTCAGAAAGTCATTGCTATGGAAAGCCAACAACATTGTATGGCTTTGCTATTGTTCTGAAGAATATAATGAAAATACTACCCAGGTCCATATTCTAATACATCCAAGACTAAAGACTGCTGACTCTTTCATTACAAACTGTTAGCCCATCTCTGTGCTTTATAGACTATCCTTACTTCTGCGGTGATGATTGCCCTTGTGTCTGATAGAGCAACAAGATTCTTGACCTTCTTATCTGTCAATGCTCCTGTCCTTACAGTCTCAAAAGCCAAGAGGCATAAGCATTTTTACTCTTTCTTTTTGATATTTGCAACTATCCTGAACTCAAGAATGCCTGATAATATTTTTAGGGGTCTCCTGTAATCTCAGAAAGAGATATAAATTACTTTATCCAAGAAAATAAGTACTAGCCTATCAGTTTTTTATAAGAAACCAGCAACAAGCTAATAATTAGCTACATAGTTTCTACCTGTCCACACTCCCTATCCTTTTTTTGTCTTATGAATTTGTATTTTATTTTCTAGCAAAGGAAAATGCACAAATAAGCAATTCATGGGTCTGGAATGCATGCATGTATTTTATCAAAATATAGGGATAATTCAAATTTCATTACAACTTTACAGGATACATTGATGAAAGTGGCTACTGATCAAGAGTTGAAGATGAATTCTGAAAACACCTTTCTCTTCTATTTTTTCCAAAATTTATCTTTCTGTGGAGGAACAGTTACTTAAGTATATTTCTCACATATTCATGTTTATCTGCTTTGGAAAACTGAAGCATGGGATGGATAAGAATAAGTTAGAATATCTCACACTTTTTGTTCACTGGGACCAATGGAAACAGGAAAAGAACTGAAGCTTGATGCACTAATCATAGGTTGAGTCTATATAATAATATCCAACAGTAAGGTCTAAAGGTTTTAAGGTGTTTAAATAAGAATAGGTGACTTTTCAGAAAATCAAAAGATATTTCTTGAGGTCTACTGTGGGTGCCATTTAACACGCTTAGGCTTCTGAAGGACAGAGCGTTTGCCATTGGAAGAGTGACAAGTACAGCAGACAAGCACAGATTGCTCAGGTTTATAATATTAACATGGAGAAGCAGGAAACTGAGAGAGAACAGAAGAGCAAAGGAAGCTAACAACACTCTAACTTACTTGTAATAACAGATTTCATAGCCTGTCCGTACCCAGGCAGGTCTGCCAAGAAGAGCCTCCTTCACAGAATACAGAGTTGGCTGCATCCCTACACAAAATAAAGGCAGGATTAATCCATTAGGTCAGGGGGCGGGGAATAGAAAAGGAGAACTGTGGTAGGTTGAATAATGGCCCTCAAAGATACCCAGGTCTTAATCCATGGAAGCTGTATATTAACCTTATATGACAAAAGGGACTTTGTAGATATGATTAAATTAAGTACCTTGAGATGGGGAGATTATCCTGGTGGGCCTTAAATTCAATCACACATGTCTTTCCAAAGGGAGGTAGAGAGAGGTTTGAGTACAGAGGAACAGCAATGTGGCTGAAGTAGAGAGATTTGAAGATGTTATGCAGCTGACTTTGAAGATGGAAGAAAGGGCCATGAGCCAAAGAATATGAGGAACATACCTCTAAAAGCTGGAAAAGGAAAGGAAACAAATAATCCCCTAGAATGTCCAGAGGAAGCATGGCCTTTCCAACACCTTGACTTAAGACCAGTGAAACTGATTTGGGACTTGTGGACTCCAGAACTGTAAGAGAATATATTTGTCTTCTTTGAAGCCACAAAATGTGTGACAATTTGTTACAGCCGCTGCATCAAGTGAATACAAGAGTCAAAGCTCACCTTTTCTCTTTCTATACCAGCAAGAGTCTATTTAATCAGTACAAAATAGAGGTAATGTCCTATGCTCGGACCTGGAGCTACGGGGAATATTTTTTCCTTACTCACAGCCACTAATACATTAGTATGTGAGCCAGCAATAACACGCAGAATTTCCCATTTCTAGAAACATTCAAAATAAATATGGGCTACTAGTCAGTCATTGTCCCTTGAACGCCCCCTCTAAAATTGCCACAGGTATTCAGGAGAATTTAAACTTTCTCCAGAGTTTTCTGAGAGTGTAAATCGGTGTTGTCCAATGGAATTGTGCCGTTTGCCTGTCTGTGACATATATCAACAGATCAGTACATTTGCTCCTATGGGATTTAGTAGGTGGAGAGAAGGAATAAATGAGAGGGCTCACTGGCCTCAAAAAGTTGAAGGTGGGTCAAGGGAGGCAGGAAGTGGTGGAAAGTTATGTGAGGTATTAACATTTCATAGCAGAGGGAGAGTTTCAAGCTTCCCCTCCCATAGCAGCAATTTACCATAGGTTGGCGGCCATCTTGAGATACCTGGCAACCAAAACGTGTCAGTCCAACTTCAAACCCTTTGCAACCCAAGCAGGGCTTCTGATAATAATTCAAGCACTCAAAAGTGACATCATTTTTGGTGTTATTGAGAAAGTCTGTATTTCCCAAGAGCTCATACCGTAATTGAACTGGCTGTTGGCCTTCTCACAGTTGATAATGTTGAAGCGATAAGGGACCGCCTCCCTCATACCGCTCACCTTGAAGTAGAACCACTGCTGATGCTGTGTGCTATTCACATCAGCATTGATCAGTAAGTCGTACTCCAACCTGCAAAGTCAGAAGCAAGATCAGAGGGTTAAAAGCCTTTAAGAGAACTTCCAACACTGAGAAATCTACACATCTCAGGTTCTGGATGATAGATGTAAGATCCAGGATTTTGGTTGGCTGGTAAGTTATAGTTATCATCCTTATCTCACAATATTGGACAGAGGCTTTGGAAATTTAAGGAGGGGGGAGCAGTGTCCTGGTATTAGAAGAGTCAGTTATACAATTATAGCCTATCTTTTTATTAAATGGTAATGAAAAATGCAAGTGTGCTCTATCCCGGAGAAAATGTGGTCACATCTGGTTGCATATACCATTACTATTTGATGTTAGACATGACTTTTGAGCATCAGTCTCCTCAAATGAAAAATAGAAATAGTGTCTAGGGACTTCCCTGGTGGCACAGTGGTTAAGAATCTGCCTGCCAATGCAGGGGACATGGGTTCGAGCCCTGGTCGGGGAAGATCCCACATGTCACAGAACAACTAAGACCATGCGCCACAGCTACTGAGCCTGTGCTCTAGAGCCTGCGAGCCACAACTACTGAGCCTGCATGCCACAACTACTCAAGCCCGTGCACCTAGAGCCCATGCTCCACAACAAAGAGAAGCCACCGCAATGAGAAGCCCGCACACTGAAATGAAGTGTAGCCCCCACTGGCCACAACTAGAGAAAGCCTGCACGCAGCAACAAAGACCCAACACAGCCGTAAATAAATAAATAAGTAAATTTTAAAAAAAGAAGTAGTGCCTAAACTTGCAGTACTGTTTGTAAAGATTAAGTAGTATAATATATGTAAATCCCCAGCAAGGCAACAAACATGAATTAGACTGGCAATGAAAGATCTGTCTGTTTGTTTTCTCCCTTTTTAACTGATTTAGTTTACATGAAGTAAAGTACACAGATCTTAAATGTACAGCTCAACAAGTTTAAGCAAATTCATCTGGATACACCTGTGTGACAACTCCCTGGATCAATATGTAGAACAGTTCCAGCACCCCAGAAAGTCCTTATGTGTCCCCACCCAATCACTATGTCTCCAAAAAATTACTTTTTCAAGCTTGAGCAACAGAATTAGCAATAAAGCTTTGACTTAAACATTATCATCAG
Source organism: Phocoena phocoena (assembly GCF_963924675.1). Taxonomy (NCBI): domain Eukaryota; kingdom Metazoa; phylum Chordata; class Mammalia; order Artiodactyla; family Phocoenidae; genus Phocoena; species Phocoena phocoena. The sequence goes on along the minus strand of NC_089220.1, from coordinate 135,778,763 downwards.
GATATTTCACTTTCAGAAATTCAGAATATTCCCCTTGGCACGCTCTTTGAGTTGCTCTTCTAGAAAGGGCAATGGTTTTGCCCTGATTCATTCATACTCACCTACTCTGGCCCTCTGATTAAATGGCAGTGTATAGTGAGATTTGTGGAAGAGGAGAGCTTTGTTGAAGCCGTAGCAGAGCAGATGGTGCCCCACCCCTCCCATCGTCACTATAAGCAACACACTCTAACCACTGAACTCACCATACAATGAATGAAGCTATAGTTGGCACTACAGAGACACTCATGAGAACAATTCCAGGAAGTCTATGACCCTCAAATTGTCTGCTATGCCCACAACGCTCTCTCCAAAAAGTGATCATAAGAAATCCTTGCCTGTAAGTAGGTTTGTTTTCTGTCATTTGACCCTGTCACCCAGACCACAACTGATGAGTTTAGGATTCTACACTCTGGCCAAAGGCAGATATAAAGAGAAAGACCTGAGTAAGGCCAGGAGCTTAGGCACATCCTGGACTGCTCATTTTCTCACTAGGAGATTCCTAATCAGGTCTTCCCTCCTGGATCCTTGGAACATGATAAATGAAGAGAATAAATAATAAAAGCAGGAGCTGTAGGATGAAGAGGCTGAGATAGCAAACAAGAAAGAGAAGGAGGGGCTTCTCTGGTGGCGCAGTGGTTGAGAGTCCACCTGCCGATGCAGGGGACATGGGTTTGTGCCCCGCTCTGGGAAGATCCCACGTGCCACAGGAGGGGCCGCAACAGCGAGAGGCCCGCGTACCGCAAAAAAAAAAAAAAAGAAAAGAATGAAAGAGAAGGAGGCTGAGGAGGAATCTTAACATGCCTGCCTTTCCCTTCTCCATCCCAAACAGCTCCACTTGTATTTGTTATACGTTGGGCTTCCTTGAAATATTTCATGTATCAGAAAAAATTACTTACCACTCACCACGTCCCAAAAAGGGAAAACTTCGAAAATGTCTCGGAGGGGGATACAAAACAGGGCTGAGCCATACTGAGTATGGCCCCTGCAGCTTTCCTTACTTACTCACGCACTTGGATGGCTTTGCGAAGATTTCCAGACTCAAACTTGGAGAAGAACCGTAAGCAGTCAGAAGTGGTATCTTGCAAAGGCCTGTAATGAAACAGAGAACCTCTGAACATAGGACTTATTGCTATTCTTGGGCACAGTTTATTTAACATTTCTTACAGATAAGCTTTCTCTTACAGATCTTTAACCCAAATTTTCACTGTGTTGATTTTAGGAGAAGGAACGGATTACTAACTTAAAACATTCCTATGCTCATGCCATTAAAAGGATATTCTATACTCCCACCCCCCTCATTCCACTGATGTTCAAGACCACCTACCAAGGCTCATCTAGACTGAAGACAACTTTATTTATAATATCGCTTGGCTGGATGAGCCTCCGGACATCCTCAAATATTTTGATCCTGGAAAAGAAAATCGGAAACATTTTAAGGGTTGGCCCTCACGCCTTACCCCATTCATCCTATGGTCATGTGGGAAGGGCCTTAGGACTCATCAGAGAATTATGAAAGAAAAATGTAATAATGCTCCAACCTGGAGCTGAGTGAGTACAAAAAGCACCACCCCTCCTTCCTTTTCTTCTTTATCAAAAAATAAAACTACACTGAGTGGTAGGAATGTAGGAAGCAGTGATGCCAGATTTTAGTTTTAGGAGGATTCTCTACTCAAAGCAGAGTTTTGTCAAGAGCATTTGGGCTGAGGGGCTTTGAAGCCTCTGGTTGTGTGAATAAGAGGGCCCTCTGCACTAAGACAGTTTTGAAGGAGACACTAGGATTGCTGATGGTCTGGGAGGCTCCAATAAGCCTTTGAATTCTTGTGTCGTTCATAGTCCTTGGTCCTGTTTGCTCCGGAAGACTATGGTCAATCTTCTCTCTAAGAAACACCAATATCTGGGAGATTTAAGTAAGAGGGAGGAAGGATACCTAAGGAATATTTCAGATTCCCTCCTTGAATTTCTGATCCAGGTCTCTGGGGCGGCGAGGGGTAGGAGAAGGGGGAGGGAAGGTCAATATGAGGCCTAGACTCAGGGGAAAGACGTCCTGTCCAGTGGGGAGCTATTGCTGGGCCAGCCCCTGTGGTGTGTCTCTCAGGAACTTGAGCATGGAGATAAGGTCAGAGGGGTGAGGCCAGAGATGTCAGCCAGGAGACCAAGTGGGAGCAGTTCTTGGGATCCACCATGAATTTGCTGATGAACTTCCTAATAAGTTAAGAAAACTTACTGCTATGCATACTTTGCTCCATAGACTTAGTGTATGCATACTTAGTATATTTTCTGGGAAAATAGTTTTCTCCTTGAGTTTAGTAATTTTCTTTTTAATCTCGCTATGCCTATCCAAAGGCAAAGCTCCGTTTCATGCATCCTGGGAATAATCCATCACACAACGTTTCTTCCCCGCAGGATGCATTTCTTTTCCTTATAATCCTCAGTGATGCAGCAAAACTATTCCCCGAGCCAAGTCAGGTTCTATAAGGTTGGGACTGTGGGATGGAGGTCCACCACTTCCTCTCATTAACAAGAGATCAGATTCCAATTTGCAGTAAATGAGAAAAGTGATCCCAAATAATCCATACTTGTTTTTTCCTGAGAACCTTCCCTTAAGGAATGATCCCAGTATTTGGAGAAACTGGACAATCTTTCCATTTTGTAGGATTTGCAATGGATATGGGGTAAGGGGTTGCATTAGAATCACCTAAGAAATTCTTTTTGTGGAAACACATGTCTACCACCACCCTACCCTTAGCTCTGAAATGTCCTAGTAGGGAGGCAAGCTTGTAAATTTGGCGAAAATTTCCTTAAGGCTTTTTTTTTTTTTTTTTTTTTTTTGTGGTACACGGGCCTCTCACTGTTGTGACCTCTCCCATTGTGGAGCACAGGCTCTGGACATGCAGGCCCAGCGGCCATGGCTCACAGGCCCAGCCGCTCCGCGGCATGTGGGATCTTCCCGGACTGGGGCACGAACCCGTGTCCCCTGCATCGGCAGGAGGACTCTCAACAACTGCGCCACCAGGGAAGCCCTCCTTAAGGCTTTTAACATGCTCCTGACTAATGCTCACTTTCCTGAAGATAACAGAATTATCTGTACAAACCATTCCACCTACAAAAATACTAAAGAAGAAAAAATATATATAGCTCCCAAGGTAGTAGCACCATCACCTTTGGACTCCACATTTACGTTCCAACATGGACTGGGCAGAGGGAGGTGGACAATGCCCCCAGAAATCAGGAAATGCCGTCATTGTGAAGTCAGACACAGATCTGGTTCTTCTAGCTTTGGCCATATAAAGATAGGGGTCATGGAAGGCAATATGCGTCGGATGTGTCTGCAGGAGCTTATCTATTAATTCAGCAGTTTCTCTAGGTCTAGTGGAACTGGAAAAGGAGGCACTTATCCTTGGGCAGGAAATCGCATCTATGTCCCAAGCATCCTCTTTGAAGGACTCCTGAATGTCTGAGATTTCACTTCCGGAAGAACCTATCCCAAGACCATTGGATTGTGCATTTCGGTATGGGTTCATTCCAGGTCCTTTTTTGGAGGTTAGATGTATGTTGGACCTCCCCATCTTCACTCTGCTCAGAAGGGAGGTCTGGACAGGGACTTCTCTTTCTTGTCCCCAGGAGATTTGGTCCTTATTCAAGCAAAGCCCTTTTGGGGAGGCAGCAGTCAGAATGTGGTGGTGACTGGCATACTGAGTCTTGTCAAAGTTCAAACCATCTCCAGGTTTGGACTCCAGTTCCTTCAGGTTAAAAGTGGAAAAGAATACGTCAGTGTTTCTTTCCGAGTAGAGAATACAATCTGAACCCCGTCCTCACTCTTTGGGCACAGAGCTAAGCATAAATCCTGAGCACTGGAAAACTTTTTCCAAGGTCAGTCAAGGAAAGACTAAGCTTCAAGAGTCAAAGAAATGGCAGAATCCTAGAAACGCACACTTGGAAGGGGCATTTGGTGGGTCTAGTATGAGTCTATGCAGTACATGAACGCCTCCTACAACACCCCCAATCATTTACAGTCTGGTTGAACGACTCATTTACAGAAACTTCCCTGTATCTCAAGGTGGTTCCTTTTATTTGAGGATCATTCTGATTAAGAAAAATTCTTTTTTATTCTGAATTAAAATTTCCTTCCCTGAAACTTTTACTCACCAATGCCCTTCTGCTTTCTAGAGTGAAATACAATATGTCAGCTCCCTTCTATAAGTGACTTAGCATGTACCCTTAGATATGGCCAAATTCATGGTTTATTAAGAATCATAAGAAAATAATGGAGGTCCAAAAGCAGGTCTAAATTTTGGTGGGAGCAGCAGCAGAAGCAGCAGCAGCAACCAACCACTGGATTAACATGACCAGGTATAAGGTGCTTGATTTGTTTCTGCTAACAAAGAAACCCTAGAGTCAGGCTGGTCACCTTCAGAAAGCCATCTCATACAACCATCCCACTCTCACAAGAGAACGATTAAATCACCATGAATTTTCACTTGCTTTCCCAGGACGTGAGAGTAAGGCACCTTGCCCACCAGATGACAGGCAGCAATGTGAACCTTCATCCTACTTCCTTCCGAGGTGATGGGTGTCAGATTGTACTGATAGGACCCTTGCATGCATCCTATCTCTGCCACCTTGTCACATTTTTTGTTTAGCCTTTTACTTCCCTCTCAGAAAGATCCCAGAAGCAGATTACTAAAGATGAGCAATGCTTTCCATCTGGAGACCAGTTTGGATTCCCAGGGTCTGCAAAGAACCCATTAGCAACACCGAGGAGTAGAACCATGGCATACATTCTACCTCAAAACTGCAGGAGAGCTCAAGACACATCGCCTCATATTGCATCAGTTCCTCTTCAGGTCGATCAAGACCAGGTTTGGAGCTCAGCTTGTTCACATCTGTTTCCAAGTCATCATCCTACAATGGCACATTCAAAAAATATGTTACAATCAGGAGAGCCATCCTGAGAAGTATCGAGACAAGCTACAGATGTGACTTTTCAGAATCCTGGGACACGGTTTCCTGGCCTCCAAGTTGTAGTGCTAGCCTAGTCAAGGATAATTTAATAGGTGAGGCTGTATTTTTTAAATACTAAGAAAGATTATAATTTTTCTCAGTGTTCACGTTAGTATTTATCAGCCTTCATCATAAATAATACATGTAAAATGAGATGAACTATGTAAACGATGAAGCACAATGCCAAAGAATTGTTTTTATCTCATCACCGTCTTTGACATAACTGTAATTGTCGTACCTATTCATCTATCTACCTATTTAGGTCACTCTTTTCACAAACGTTTAATGAGCACCTACTATGAGTGGGCACTCTCCTAGGTACTAAAGACTCATTGATAATTGAACAGACCAAGGTCCATGATTCCATAGAACTTGCCTTCTAGTGAGAAAAGGAAGACAGTAAGAAAGCAAACAAATGAGCAAGGTAACTTCAAACAGTGATAAATGTCATGGGAAGAATGAGAGGTGGTGAAGTGATTGTGAGTAAGGCTGGGGTACAAAGAAGTTAAGGAGGTCACTTTTTTTTTTTTGCAGTACGCGGGCCTCTCACTGTCGTGGCCTCTCCCGTTGCGGAGCACAGGCGCTGGACGCGCAGGCTCAGTGGCCATGGTTCACGGGCCCAGCCGCTCCGCGGCATGTGGGATGTTCCCAGACCGGGGCACCTGCATCGGCAGGTGGACTCTCAACCACTGCGCCACCAGGGAAGCCTGGAGGACACATTTTAACAATAACGGCCAACAAGGCAAAGACTTGGGGGAAGAAATTACTAACAGAAAAAGAAAAAAAAAAAGGCAACTTAAATTTGCTTACAGAAAGAAGGTGGCTGAATGTATACACACATATACAAGAATTTATATATATAACTGAATCACTGTTGTATAGCAGAAATTAACACATTATAAATCAATTATACTTCAATAAAATAAATTTTTTAAAATGTTTTTAAAATAGAAAGTGGCTGAAGCATAAAGAATAAGAGGAAGACTGTAGGAGTCAAGATTCCAGACGCAGGTTTGATGCTGAGCCTTCCAGGCTCTGGGGAGGAGGTCGTAACCTCCTACTATACCTTTATACTTTTGTACATTTAAAAGTTTACCGAGTCACCACCAGCCTTTTCTTCATTGGGCTAAATAATACCAGACCTTTTATTTCTTCTTCTAGATCATCATTTCATAACAGTTTAACAGTGATGGTGACTGAGGAGCATCAGGTAACCCATGAGCTTCAGCCTATCTAGGTGACCTACTCAGCCTTAGAGCAGGTGTTAGCAAACTATGGCCCACTGCTTGTTTTTGTAAATAAAGTTTTATCAGATCACAGTCATGCCCATTCATTTATATACTGCCTGTGATGGCTTTCTCAGTATAACAGCAAAGTGGAGTACTTGTAACAGAGACCATCTCTGGTCCTCAAAGCTTGAATCTTGGCCTCTGAATCTCCAGGCACTCAAGCAGGTTGTCAACTACTTCTGTATTTTATAAATACCCTTTATATTTATTTAGGAGTGGTCCAGCTTCTCTGTCCTCACGGCAACCCAGAGAAGCTTCATCATTTAGGATTTTGGTACCCATCTAACCCAGATAACTCCCTCCCTCCTCAGGTTCGACCCTTCCAATAATGACTTTCCCCAGCCTTAGATTTGAATTCAACACCCTTTTGAAGGTGCCGATTCAAACTCTGGCAGAGACAATCCCCAAGTTTACTAGACTGAATTCCTTGCAGATAAAAACTATGTCTTATTTGCTTTTGTATCATATTAACATCCCTAAGAACTTAGCATGCTGCCTCACATATGGATCATATCCAAGAAAATACCTGAAGGAAATAAAAAGTTTAAGGGGAGGAAAGGAGGGAAGAAAGGAAGGAAGAGCTTGAATTCACCCTTTCTGTCCTCCTCTTCTTCAGAGTCTGTCCAAATCTAATGTTTGTGTTCATTAAGAAAAAAAACAAACATGGCCAACTTCTAGTCTATATTCGTTATAAGTTTCTCTTTCCTTATGATGACGTTCACAGTTTTCAATCAAAGAACAGCACCCAACTATACACTCTCAAGACTCTTTACAGATATAAGTTCCTTTTAATCATTCTTTCTAAGAGGCTTCTCCCAATTGTTAACTAAGATTTTCAAAGGAAAAGGCCACAAGTTAAAGGCCTGCATCCATTCTCTGACCAGAAATAAATACTCTTGGCTTCTTGCCCACATAACTTGCAGCACATGCTGCTGGGTTCTCCAGGGGAAAACCAGTTTTCTAGGGCCCCGGTTCCCTGACTCCTGCTATACCCCAGAATCAAGCCCTTACTCTGACGTTCCTGTTTCTCTATAATGCATGCTCGCACACTTACTTCTCACCTTCTCCTCAGCTCGAAGGCTCTTGATGAATTATTTCCAGGCCCTCACTTATCTGTCTTATGCTCCCTTCCCAGCTGGATTGATTTATTTGTTTAGATTTCACTCCACCCCAACCCACCATCATCTGCAGAGTGGGGGTAAGGAGATGGTCTGAAAGCTCTCCCCCAACTCCATGCTGTGTGAAGTCGAGCACCAGCCTGCAGCTTGTCCCTCCACATCAGATACAAGAGGTGACTGATGCTGCACATCAAACATTCAGTTATCAAAGAGCCAGCAAGAGGGGTGGGAAAGTGGCATTGATGAATGGCTGTAGCAGCACAGTATCATTCAAATAATTCAGCAAGTTCCCCATAGGCCTGCATCGGCAAGTCACAGCAAAGAGCCAATTTGCTACTGATGACTTCAGAAATGATTCTATTTATCAACAAAACCCTGAGCACACCAGAATAGCAACAGCAGCCTGAACCTAGAGACTTGGCTAAGAGGTAGTCCCTCTATGTCTGCTACTACCATTAGCAAGGTGAGTGATTATTATGACAGAGAACGCAAAAACTCTCTTTCTCCCTACGCAGATGTGTAGATGGAATGGTATGTAAAAAGAAAGGAAGAGAGGGAGGGGGAGAGGAGGATGGATGGATGGATAGTAGATAGATAAATAGACAAGTAGACAGATAGATAGATAGATAGATAGATTTTTTAATCCAGATTTCATCTCCAGGAATGTCATAAAAGGTAGCATTTACTTCTCAGTCTTACTTTGCAGATGTCAAAACTAAGGAACTATAACTTGAAGGGACTTGTCCAAGTCGATGTCCACCAACAGAGATGGAGACAGAATGATAACTCATAGATAAATTATCATTATTCTAGAGCAGTGGTTCTTAACCACAGGGTGACTTTTGCCCCACAGGGATATTTGGCAAGTCCTAGAGACAGTTTTGATTCATGACTGGGGTACAAAGGGGTAGATGTCACCAGCATCTTGTGGACTGGGGTCAGGAGTGCTGCTAAACATCGTATAATGCACAGGACAACCCCCCATGACAAAGAATTATCCAGCCAAAATGCCAAGGTTTAGAAACCTTTTTCTAGAAATGCTGTCAGTAAACTATGCTCCACTGTCTGCTTTTGTGGAACACGGTCATGCCCTATTGTTTACACATTGTCTATGGTTGCTTTTGTGCTACACCAGCAAAGTTAAGTTGTTGTGACAGAAACTGTATGGTCCACAAAGCGTAGAATAATGATTATCTGACCTTTCCTAGAGAGTTGGCTGACCTCCATTCTATACATAGGTTATTATTGATAGAGACCAAAAGACACCACTTCCTTGCTGGCCAGGATATATGCACCATACAACCCAAAGGAGCACAGTTCACATAAACTCCAAGGTAAATGGAATTGTACAACTCAGTGGTCCTGTGCATAGATTGGGTAGATAAGAAGAGTGACTTATTACAAAGATAGTGGAGATCTACTAGAAAAAGTTTCCTAGGAAATCTTTCCATGGTCTCTTTGCCTGAATATCCTTCACATTCATTAAATACACCAACCCTAAGTGTCTACCTCAGGCTTATCCTGATGGAATATTAGTGTCTTGATAATAGATAGCCTCTGACTTGACGATGGGATTCTACCGGGCCTACCAAGACAAAAAATGACAACTTGGAAATCAGTAACAGTAGCCATCATTTAGTCAGCATCAGTATCTTCCCGGCCTTAAAGTGGAAACGCAAAAGTCCGTCCTTAAAATTTACCCTGGGCGGGACTTCCCTGGTGGCACCGTGGTTAAGAACCTGCCTGCCAATCCAGGGGACATGGTCTGGGAAGATCTCACATGCCGCGGAGCAACTAAGCCCGTGCATCACAACTACTGAGCCTGCGCTCTAGAACCCGCGAGCCACAACTACTGAGCCCGCATGCCACAATTACTGAAGCTCGCGTGCCTAGAGCCCGTGCTCTGCAACAAGAGAAGCCACCACAATGAGAAGTCCGTGCACCACAAGGAAGAGTAGCCCCCGCTCACTGCAACTAGAGAAAGCCTGTGGGCAGTAACAAAGACCCAAAGCAACCAATAATAAATAAATAAAATTTCTAAAAGAAAAAATTTACCCTGGGCTTAGCTGAACATAGAAAGGGACATTTTCCTTTGTAGAATTATGAATGTAGAGATCATTAGAAGCAAGGGCTAGTGTACCTACTTCCTTTTTCACATCTTCAGAATCTGAGTCTTTGTCCTCTTCTTCCTCGCCATCATCTTCAAAATCTTCTGAGTGGGAAAAAAAAAAAAAACAGAGGTGAAATGGATGAGGCTTCCCCTTTGCCTTGGATTGAGATTCTCGCCACCCAACGGTTACTACTTCCCACAAGTAAGGGGCCATTATTAAGTGTACAGGATCCCAACACACGCTTACACTTATTGGATGTGTAAATCATGTGCACATAGGTGCATGAGAGTACTATATCATGACGTCTAAACTGCTGTCCCACACTGAATGCAAAATGAGTGCAGAATAAAATGACACATGAATACCATTCTGGCTTCCTTCACCCAATGTAGAAGTATTTATGCAATTTCTATGTAGAAGTATTTATGCAACTAACATTGCCAGAGTTTAGTGATCACATATATGCCAAAGCTGTTGTAATGTAGACAGCACCTTGATTGATTCCCTAATTTTAATACGAAGGAACTGATTTTAAACAAAAGTCCACAGAAAGCACCCAGTGTCATTGTGACAAGATGATGCCTATGGAAAATCTGTTCCCTGGAAGGAGGACAAGGTTGAAAAGCACTAGTATCTTCTGACAACAAAATCTTCTCAGAGATTGGATAATCAAACTTTCAAGTATTCTGAAATGACTTGCATGGGGGGGAAAACAGCAAAAGTTTGATTTCAATTTCATCCTTAGGGCAAATTAATTCCAGAACCAGTCTGTACGGTGGAGGGACTCCATCATGAGATTACAAATAGATTTTTTTAAATCAGCTGAGATGCCTCTACAGGCATTCCATAGCTACCAGGCAAAGTGCCAACAGTTAATAATTCAGGACAAAATTAACAAGCTTGGTATTATGAAAAACTAGCTTTCTCATACATCTCTCTAATTACTTATTAGATAATCACAGTTGATCTCTTTAAAAAATTGATTCTACTTTCATCCACATTCCTCTGAAATATTATCCAAATGCAAAAGTTCATCATAAAGCTCATAACTATGAGCAAACTAAGTACCGAAGAGCTACCCGCATACTCTTACCTTCAGTTAGAACATGTGGAGGTTCAGAGGCGGTGCTCCCAGGCACTGGGAAGGAATAAGCACTGCTGGCTGTGACCAAGGGAAGTGGACTCTTAGGGTAGCATTGCCTCAGGATCTGAAGCACAAGGGAGATGACAGGCTCCAGACTTTTGTCATCCAGGCAGTTCTGAACAAAGAGAAGATCATATCAGACACTGACATCTTGTGTGGAGTCCCTCTGCTATAATGTTATTTCAAGTAATGGATTACATGCAGCCTAAATGGACAGTAAATATCCTTAATGTAGAACATCTAATCTGAACATTCTAATGGAGAATTTTGTTTAACACAGGATCTGCTTTGGGCCAGTGTGTAATCTGCATTTTTATTTCTCTTTTACAGCTAACATATTATTGGAATGAATTTAGTCTGAAAATAGACTTCAGAGACTTTCAAGGGATGCTGCACCTAACATAAAACATTGTCCAGAATAGCTGAGGGAAGAGGAGGTAATGGCATCTTCCTTCAACCATCCATGTGTCATTGTGAATTATTGCCTAAATTAGAGAGTGAGTAGCTGAATTGATAGAAGTCTTACTTTTCTCTTTCAGCTATGATCTGAAGAGAAAAATATCAAGGAAGAAGATAAAATATGAAATCAGAAGAAAGACTAAGAGAATCCCAAGTACCTAACTTAAATAACATGCTTCTTCTCAAAGCCCACCGTGGTGATCTCTCTTGGTACCTACACTAAGCAAAGAAAAATTGGGTTTGCAGATGTAACATTTTGATACTGATGGAACATGACAAGACCCTTCTTTTCAGACACTGTGAAAAATGTAAGAACAAGTTTACTAAATTGAGAGACAGAGAGTTGGGAGTAGTCAGTATGTCTTTGACAAAAATATGGCCATTTTCTGCAGTCTCTTAGTAAATGTTTTGTCTATTGACTTGATACAGAAAGTTGACTAATGTAAGCCTCCACTTTGGTATTCCTAAGGGGTTTCCACTAAGCTCTAAGGTCAATAAGTCATAGTAGGAGATATGGAGGATGCTTACAGTATGCCACAGGGCAGTGACAATTATGCCAGGCAGGGTACCTCCAGGCCCACATTATGGGCTGCTCCACAGGAAAGAACATGGAGGAAAAACATTTAATAAAATTTAAGCCATGGATTCAAGCTACCCAAATGACTCCAAAGTAAAAAAAAAAAAGTAAGCCAACTTTCAAAACAGAAATTTCTTAATAAAATCAACAATGCTATTTCCAAGGATGAGCTTCAAGATGGTGGAAGAGTAAGAAGTGGAGATCACCTTCTTCGCCACAAATACATCAGAAACACATGTACACGTGGAACAACTCCTACAGAACACCTACTGAACGCTGGCAGAAGAACTCAGACCTCCCAAAAGGCAAGAAAGTCCCCATGTACCTGGGTAGGGCAAAAGAAAAAAGAAAACAAAAGAATAGGGACGGGACCTGCACCAGTGGAAGGGAGCCGTGAAGGAGGAAAGGTTTCCACACACTAGGAAACCCCTTCGCGGGCAGAGACTGTGGGTGGCGGAGGGGGGAAGCTTCGGAGCCGCAGAGGAGAGCACAGCAACAGGGGTGCGGAGGGCAAAGCGGAGAGATTCCAGCACAGAGGATCGGTGCCGACCGGCACTCACCAGCCCGAGAAGCTTGTCTGCTCACCTGCCGGGGCAGGCAGGGGCTGGGAGCGGAAGCTTCGGCTTTGGAGGTCAGATCCCAGGGAGAGGACTGGGGTTGGCGGCGTGAACACAGCCTGCAGGGGGTTAGTGCACCATAGCTAGCCGGGAGGGAATCCGGGTAAAGGTCTGGAGCTGCCGAAGAGGCAAGAGACTTTTTCTTCCCTCTGTTTCCTGGTGCGCAAGGAGAGGGGATTAAGAGCGCTGCTTAAAGGAGCTCCAGAGACGGCGCAAGCCGCCGCTAACAGCACAGACACCAGAGATGGACTTGAGACGCTAAGGCTGCTGCTGCCGCCACCAAGAAGCCTGTGTGCGAGCACAGGTCACTATCCACACTGCCCTTCCGGGGAGCCTGTGCAGCCCGCCACTGCCAGGGTCCTGTGATCCAGGGACAACTTCCCCGTGAGAACGCATGGCGCGACTCAGGCTGGTGAAACGTCACGTCGGCCTCTGCCGCCGCAGACTTGCCCCACATTCCGTACTCCTTCCTCTCCCCGGCCTGAGTGAGACAGAACCCCCTAATCAGCTGCTCCTTTAACCCTGTCCTGTCCGAGCGAAGAAAAGACGCCCTCAGGTGACCTACACACAGAGGCGGGGACAAATCCAAACTGAACCCTGGGAGCTGTGCGAACAAAGAAGAGAAAGGGAAATCTCTCCCAGCAGCCTTAGCATCAGCGGATTAAATATCCACAATCAACTTGATGTACCCTGCATCTCTGGAATACCTGAATAGACAACAAATCATCCCAAATTGAGGCGGTGGACTTTGGGAGCAATGATATATATATATATATATATATATATATATATATTTTTTTTTTTTTTTTTTTTTTTTTTTTTTTACTTTTTCTATTTTTCTGAGTGTGTATGTGTTTGCTTCTGTGTGTGATTCTGTATAGCTTTGCTTTTACCAGCTGTCCTAGGGTTCTGTCTGTCCGTTTTTTGGTGTGTGTGTGTGTTTTTGTTTTTTGGTACACTTTTTAGCGCTTGTTATCATTGGTGGATTTGTTTTTTTGTTTGATTGCTCTCTTCTTTCTTTCTTTTTTTTATTACTTAAAAATTTTTTTCTTATTTTTAATATTTATTTGTTATTTTTTATTTTAATAACATTCTTTTATTTTATTTTTTCTTTCTTTCTTTCTTTCTCTTTTTCTCCCTTTTATTCTGAGCCGTGTGGATGACAGGGTCCTGGTGCTCCGGCCAGGCATCAGGCCTGTGGCCTCTGAGGTGGGAGAGCCGAGTTTAGGGCACTGGTCCACCAAAGACTTCCCAGCTCCACATAATATCAAACAGCAAAAATCACCCAGAGATCTCCATCTCAACGCCAAGACCCAGCTCCACTCAATGACCAGCAAGCAACAGTGCTGTACACCCTATGCCAAACAACAAGCACGACAGGAACACAACCCCACACATTAGCGGAGAGGCGGCCTAAAATCATAATAAGGTCACAGACACACCAAAACACACCACTGGACGCAGACCTGCCGACCAGAAAACCAAGATACAGCCTCATCCACCAGAACACAGGCACTACTCCCCTCCACCAGGAAGCCTACACAACCAACTGAAACAACCTTAGCCACTGGGGGCAGACACCAAAAACAATGGGAACTATGAACCTGCAGCCTGTGAAAAGGAAACCCCAAACACAGTAAGTTAAGCAAAATAAGAAGACAAAGAAACACAGAGCAGATGAAGGAGCAAGATAAAACCCACCAAACCTAAAAATGAAGAGGAAATAGGCAGCCTACCTGAAAAAGAATTCAGAATAAGGATAGTAAAGATGATCTAAAATTGTGGCAATAGAATGGAGAAAACACAAGAAACGTTTAAAAGGGACCTAGAAGAACTAAAGAGCAAACAAACAATCGTGAACAATACAATAAACTAAAAATTCTCTAGAAGGGATCAATAGCAGAATAACTGAGGCAGAAGAACGGATAAGTGACCTGGAAGATAAAATAGTGGAAATACTACTGCAGAGCAGAATAAAAAAAAGAGAATGAAAAGAACTGAGGACAGTCTAACAGACCTCTGGGACAACATTAAAGGCACCAACATTCGAATTATACGGGTCCCAGAAAAAGAAGAGAAAATAAAGGGACTAGACTGAGAAAATATTTGAAGAGATTATAGTTGAAAACTTCCCTAATATGGGAAAGGAAATAATTAATCAAGTCCAGGAAGCACAGAGAGTCCCATACAGGTTAAATCCAAGGAAAAACATGCCAAGACACATATTAATCAAACTATCAAAAATTAAATACAAGGAAAAAATATTAAAAGCAGCAAGGGAAAAATAACATACAAGGGAATCCCCATAAGGTTAACAGCTGATCTTTCAGCAGAAACTCTGCAAGCCAGAAGGGAGTGGCAGGACATAATTATTAAGTGATGAAAGGGAAAAACCTACAACCATGATTACACTACCTGGCAAGGATGTCATTCAGATTCAAAGGAGAAATTAAAACCTTTACAGACAAGCAATAGCTAAGAGAATTCAGCAGCACCAAACCAGCATTACAGCAAATGCTAAAGGAACTTCTCGAGGCAGGAAACACAAGAGAAGGAAAAGACCTACAAAAACAATCCCAAGAAAATGGTAATAGGAACATACATATAGATACCTACCTAAAATGTAAATGGACTAAATGCTCAACCAAAAGACATAGAATGGCTGAATGGATACAAAAACAAGACCCATATATATGCTGTCTACAACAGACCCATTTCAGACCTAGGGTCACAGACAGATGGAAACTGAGGGGATGGAAAAAGATATTCCACGCAAAAGAAAATCAAAGGAAAGCTGGAGTAGCAATTCTCATATCAGACTAAAGAGACTTTATAACAAAGACTATTACAAGAGACAAAGAAGGACACTACATAATGATCAAGGGATTAATCCAACAAGAAGATATAAAAATTGTAAATATTTATGCACCCAACATAGGAGCACCTCAATACATAAGGCAATTCTTAACAGCCATAAGAGGGGAAATGGACAGTGACACAATCATAGTAGGAGACTTTAACACCCCACTATCACCAATGGACAGATCATCCAAAATGAAAATAAATAAGGAAACACAGGCTTTAAATGATACATAAAACAAGACGGACTCAATTGATATTTATAGGACATTCCATCCAAAAACAACAGAATACACTTTCTTCTCAAATGCTCATGGAACATTCTCCAGGATAGATCACATCTTGGGTCAAAAATCAAGCCTTGGTAAATTTAAGAAAATTTAAATCATATCAAGGAACTTTTCCGACCACAACGGTATGAGAGTAGATATCAATTACAGGAAAAAATCTGTACAGAGTACAAACACATGGAGGCTAAACAATACACTATTTAATAAACAAGGGATCACTGAAAAAATCAAACAGGAAATAAAAAAGAACCTAAAAACAAATGACAATGAAAACACGACAACCCAAAACCTATGGGATGCAGCAAAAGCAGTTCTAAGAGGGAAGTTTAGAGCAATACAATCCTACCTTAAGAAACAAGAAACATCTCAAATAAACCACCTAACCTAACACCTAAAGCAATTAGAGAAAGAAGAACAAAACAACCCCAGAGTTAGCAGAAGGAAAGAAATCAAAAAGATCAGATCAGAAAACGAAATGAAGGAAACAATAGCAAAGGTCAATAAAACTAAAAGCTGGTTCTTTGAGAAGATAAACAAAATTGATAAACCATTAGCCAGACTCATCAAGAAAAAAAGGGAGAAGACTCAAATCAATAAAATTAGAAATGAAAAAGGAGAAGTAACAACTGACACTGTAGAAATACAAATGATCATGAGAGATTACTACAAGCAACTCTATGCCAATAAAATGGACAACCTGGAAGAAATGGACAAATTCTTAGAAGTGCACAACCTTCCAAGACTGAATCAGGAAGAAATAGAAAATATGAACAGACCAATGAAAAGCACTGAAATTCAAACTGTGATTAAATATCTTCCAACAAACAAAAGCCCAGGACCAGATGGCTTCATAGGCGAATTCCATCAAACATTTAGAGAAGAGTTAACACCTATGCTTCTCAAGCTCTTCCAAAATATAGCCAAGGTAGGAACACTCCCACACTCATTCTACAAGGCTACCATCACCCTGATACCAAAACCAGACAAAGATGTCACAAAGAAAGAAAACTACAGGCCAATATCACTGATGAACATAGATGCAAAAATCCTCAACAAAATACTAGCAAACAGAATCCAACAGCACATTAAAAGGATCATACACCATGAGCAAGTGGGGTTTATCCCACTAATGCAAGGATTCTTCAATATACGCAAATCAATCAATGTGATACACCATATTAATAAATTGAAGAATAAAAACCACATGATCATCTCTATACATGCAGAAAAAGCTTTTGACAAAATTCAACACCCATCTATGATAA
This sequence comes from Phocoena phocoena, assembly GCF_963924675.1. Taxonomy (NCBI): domain Eukaryota; kingdom Metazoa; phylum Chordata; class Mammalia; order Artiodactyla; family Phocoenidae; genus Phocoena; species Phocoena phocoena. Next base: position 135,761,994 of record NC_089220.1, on the reverse strand, counting down.
AAACTGTCCAGAAAGTAGGCATAGAGGGAACTTACCTCAACATAATAAAGGCCATATATGACAGACCCAGAGCCAACATTGTCCTTAATGGTGAAAAACTGAAACCATTTCCACTAAGATCAAGAACAAGACAAGGTTGCCCACTCTCACCACTATTATTCAGCATAGTTTTGGAAGTTTTAGCCACAGCACTCAGAGAAGAAAAAGAAATAAAAGGAATCCAAGTTGGAAAAGCAGAAGTAAAACTGTCACTGTTCGCAGATGACATGATACTATACACAGAGAATCCTAAAGATGTTACCAGAAAACTACTAGAGCTAATCAATGAATTTGGTAAAGTAGGATACAAAATTAACGCACAGAAATCTCTTGCATTCCTATACAATAATGAAAAATCTGAAAGAGAAATTAAGGAAACACTCCCATTTACCATTGCAAGAAAAAGAATAAAACACCTAGGAATAAACCTACCTGAGACAAAAGACCTGTATGCAGAAAACTATAAGACACTGATGAAAGAAATTAAAGATGACACAAACAGATGGAGAGATATACCATGTTCTTGGACTGGAAGAGTCAACATTGTGAAAATGACTATACTATCCAAAGCAATCTACAGATTCAGTGCAATCCCTATCAAACTACCACTGACATTTTTCACAGAAGTAGAACAAAAAATTTCACAATTTGTATGGAAACACAAAAAAACCCGAATAGCCATAGTAATCTTGAGAAAGAAACACAGATCTGGAAGAATCAGGCTCCCTGACTTCACACTATACTACAAAGCTACAGGTATCAAGACAGTATGGTACTGGCATAAAAACAGAAATATAAATCAACGGAACAGGATGAAAGCCCAGAGATAAACCCGTGCACATATGGTCACCTTATTTTTGATAAAGGAGTCCAGAATATACAATGGAGAAAAGACAGCCTCTGCAATAAGTAATGCTAGGAAAACAGGACATCTATGTGTGAAAGAATGAAATTAGAACACTCCCTAACACCATACACAAAAATAAACTCAAAATGGATTAAAGACCTAAATGTAAGGCCAGACACTGTAAAACTCTTAGAGGAAAACATAGGCAAAACACTCTATGACATAAATCTCAGCAAGATCCTTTTTGACCCACCTCCTAGAGAAATGGAAATAAAAGCAAAAATAAACAAATGGTACCTAACGAAACTTAAAAGCTTTTGCACACCAAAGGAAACCATAAACAAGACGAAAAGACAGCCCTCAGAATGGGAGAAAATATTTGCAAATGAAGCAACTGACAAAGGATCAATCTCCAAAATTTACAAGCAGCTCTTGCAGCTCAATATCAAAAAAACAAACAACCCAACCAAAAATGGGCAGGAGACCTAAGTAGACATTTCTCCAAAGAAGATATACAGATTGCCAACAAACACATGAAAGAATGCTCAACATCATTAATCATTAGAGAAATGCAAATCAAAACTACAATGAGATATCACCTCACTCCTGTCAGAATGGCCATCATCAAAAAATCTATAAACAATAAATGCTGGAGAGGGTGTGGAGAAAAGGCAGCCCTCTTGCACTGTTGGTGGGAATGTAAATTAATACAGCCACTATTGAGAACAGTATGGAGGTTCCTTAAAAAACTAAAAATAGAACTACCATATGACCCACCAATCCCACTCCTGGGTATATACCCTGAGAAAACCATAATTCAAAGAGAATCATGTACCACAATGTTCATTGCAGCTCTATTTACAATAGCCAGGACATGGAAGCAAGCTAAGTGTCCATCAACCGATGAATGGATAAAGAAGATGTGGCTCATATATACAATGGAATATTACTCAGCCATAAAAAGAAATGAAATTATTTGTAGTGAGGTGGATGCACCTAGAGTCTGTCATACAGAGTGAAGTAAGTGAGAAAGAGAAAAACAAATACCGTACGCTAACACATATATATGGAATCTATAAAAAAAGTGGTCACAAAGAACCTAGGGGCAGGATGGGAATAAAGACGCAGACCTACTAGAGAATGGACTTGAAGACATGGGGAGGGCGAAGGGTAAGCTGGGACAAAGTGAGAGAGTGGCATGGACATATATACACTACCAAATGCAAAACCGATAGCTAGTAGGAAGCAGCCGCATAGCACAGGGAGATCATCTCAGTGCTTTGTGACCACCTAGAGGGGTGGGATCGGGAGGGTGGGAGGGAGGGAGACATAAGAGGAAAGAGATATGGGCATAGATGTATACGTATTCACTTTGTTGTAAAGCAGAAACTAACACACCATCGTAAAGCAATTATACTCCAATAAAGATGTTAAAAATAAATAAATAAATGCTATTATTAAAAGAGGAAAATAAATGTTACTTAGCACGCCCCCCCCCAAAAAGAATGCTATTTCCCCTTCCATGTACTCAAATAATACCAATCAGGTATCTTGAACCAACAGCAGGAAACACTCTCCAAGGAAAATAAATTCGTTGAGGCTATTTTATTGCTGGGACTGGTCAAATAGTTTTAAGTGCTTACTGAAAATTATGAGTATCGGAAAAAGAGAGAACTGAGCATGGAGGATGAAGAATGGTAAGGTAGATGACTGATCAGAGATAATGCTCTAAGCCTCAGCCTTAGGAGCTAGTGAGCCAAGTCCAAGCCAGGGAACTCAGTCAAAACTGCCAGCATTTTGGAAGCCAGGTCTGTCTATGATTGCCATTGGTACTATTGCTGATGATGGTAACAGTGTAATGTTTTACTTGGTGTGGGATGGTGCAGGTGGAAAGCAGGTGAAGGGATGGAGTCAAGTCCAAGCGTCCTGTTTTGATTGGGCCGCACCATGAACTGAATTTGGGGGATGGAGGGAGTATTAGTATCTACAGAAACGTAGGCATTAAGGATAATGTTATATCTGGTGTCTGCTCTACTCAGGGGAAAACATTTATGAATTTAAAGATGATCGTTGGGTCCAAGTTAGTAGGAATGCCTAGATCCTTTGCCAACATTTTCCTGGTGTTAATAGATCGGGACCAGGGCTAAGGTGAGGCAAGGAGGTGTCCCGGACACAAAATTTAAGGAGGCACTCACTCTCAGGCTCCTGCAAGTGCAGGGTCAGCACCTGTGCTGTGTATCATAAAATAACAAGACTACAAGAAATAGGATTCCTGTGGACCAAAGTCTCAGAATTGGGGGCAAAGGTGAGATTTGTAGGCTCACTCTTCCCATGATTCCCAATAATCCACCTGCTACTTGGAAAAGATGATAAAATACAAGAATGCTTAAAATATTCAATTCACATTTAACATCTTTGCGTTAGCTTTGGGATGACAAATACCCTACTTTCATGATACATATGCACGACAGAGTAGAGCACGCAGCTCAGATCCCAGAGCAAGACTACCTGAATTCAAATCCTGGGCTGACGATTGCTAATTACTGTACAACCCTGGCAAGTTACTACACCTCTCTGTGCTGCCGCTTCCTTATCTGTAAAGAGGAAATCATACCAGAACCTCTCTCATAAGGTTGTGTCTGAATTAAATGAGTTACAGGTAAGGTGAGTGCCTAATAGTAAGCATTCTGTAAGCTTTAGCTAGTAGGATGCCAGGAGGCATCATTAGGGTCATAAAACCATATAAGAATATGAAAAGAGGACCTTAGGAGACCACTGCTAATTCAGGGCAGAGTCCTAGCAATAATCCCCACAGTAAAAAAATGAGATATTCTAGTGGAAGAGGAGCCTGAGGAAGAATCAGGAGTCCTGGGTTTAAGCTCTGCTTCTCACCAGCCAAAGCCATCAGTATCTCCTGCCTCGGCTCCCACAGTCTGACTCCTCCCCTTGCCCTCCTGCCTCTCCCTCCTTCTCTTGTGCCCTTGGAGACTCTCCTCTCCAAAGGGCAGCCAGAATGATCCTTGAAAAGCATAAATCAGTTTGAATGGGTGTAGAGTTTCAGTTTTTCAGGATGAAAAGTTTTGGAGATTAGTTATACAAGAGCGTGAAGCTATTTACTACTGAAATGTACACTGAAAAATGGCTAAGATGGTCAATTTTATGTTATATGGATTTTGCCACTATTAAATTTTTTTAATTTTTAATGAAAAATAAAAAGCATAAATCATATTGCCTCCCCTGCTTCAAACCTAAAAAAATAAAATAAAATCTGAATTCCTTTTCATGCTCTAGAAAACTCTACATGATCTGATCTTCACAAACTCTCCAAATCTGTCTTCCCCCTTCTTTGTACCTGCTTAAAATCTGATGGAATAAAACTCAAATTCCTTATCATGGTTCAGTATGCTCTAGACACTCTGGTCCCACCTATGTCTCCAGCTTCACATCATTTCTCCCCACTTTTCCTGCCCATGCTTCTGCCCCACCCCCGACCCCACCACCTGAGGGCCTTCACATTTGCCTTTTTTACCCTCTCCCTGGAGCCCTCATATCAGACCTTCACAACACTGGTTCTTTCTTGTCATTCAGGTTTCAGCTCTGAAGATCGCTCTTCTATGCCAGTCTTAGAGTGGCCCCTCTCCTTCCTCTCTCTCCAGAAGCTCTTTGAACATAGATGGGCATATTCTAAGGTCCAGAACAGATGTGGTGTAGCTTCAGTTTAGGACTGTCTTAGATGGAAACACCTTTGGTTTGGGACCTTCTGGTTCATTCTTGTCCAGGTCTTTCCCTCTTGCCTGACTCTCCAGAATGTCTTAGTGGTTCCACTAGTGGTACACTGCTTTCCTCTCCAGTCTGTACCTCCTGGCTAACTCCTTGCACTTCTGTGCACAAACCAAGTTTTTCAAGCGCTCTGCTTTGACTCAAATGTCAATGACTTCCTTCTCGAAGCCTTCTCTGGTCAGCCAAGACCACCCAGAGCTCTCCTTCCTCTGCATGGCTTTGCCAGTTCCACTCTGGCATCCCACTTGCTGCCTATACTGCAGTGATCCTGATTTCCCCTGTAGGACAGCAGGTGTCCTGAGGAGGATGGGAACTCTAATCACCTTCCTCTGTGAACTACCTACCTAACCCCAATACCTTTCACAAAGCGGAATGTCAGGAAACATTGACTGAATAAACAGTAAATGATCTCCAATTACCCTGACCTCCAGAGTATTGAACTCCTGATTCCCAAGTGGGTGACATTCCCTTTAGGACTCAGCCCTTCCTTCTGTAGATCCACAATGCTGGGGTAATCAGTCCTGTGGACAAAAAGGGTCCTGATGAATCAAGACCTGGCCTGCCATGCTTTCTGAGCATATGACAGTAGCTGCAACTTTTTCAAAGGCTATCAGAGTTTATTCTAGTGGTTCTCAAAGTGAGGGCCCCAGACCAGCAGCATTAACATCAACTGAGTACTTGGTAGAAATGTAGAATCAGATCTACTCAGATCTAATGATTAGAAACCCTAGGAGCGGGGTCCAGTTATCTGTGTATTAACAAGCCCTCTAAGAGATTGTGACACACTGTCAAATTTGAAAACCACCAATCTTAGCAATGTTTTTGGTCTCTGAAGCTGTTCTAGCTCCAGAGAGCGGCCCCTTTACCTGATTATTTCATACAAGTTTGTTCCACCTGCAATTACCCCTTTCTCCAAATTGATAACGATCTCAAACTGTTTCAGGGCACCCTTGCAGGGGTTTGTTTTTAACGTTACATCCAAACTGTCAGCCTTCTTTCTCCTTCCTCATACAAAGCTCCAACAAGATCCCGTTACGTTACACAGCAGCCTCACTGCATTATGGACAATCTGATCCTCTGAACGTTTAAAGGATGCTCAGAGGAAAGGCTGTGGGACCCAGGAAACAAAGAGGTGGGGTTATTGAGAGAGAATCATGGCAAGCAGTGGCCTCAGCAGGAAGGCAAAGAACAATATGATGGGCAAAGTCTGTGGGAAGGACTCAAAGAGAGTTCTTTCTCAGTCACTCTCATGCCCGGTAGGCTTGCAATTACATCACAAGCACCGATAAAAATAGTAAAGGACTGTGGTTTTCAAAGTGTGACCCAGACCAGCAGTATCAACATCACTTAGGAATTTGTTAGAAACACAACTTCTCAGGACCATCCCAGACCTACTGAATCAGAAACTCTGAGGATGGGGCCCTTGCAGCCATGTAGGTGGCTTTGATCACACTTAACTTAGAGAACCTCTGGTCCAGTGGACAGAAATACGGACTGTTGAGTAAGAACATCAGTTTCAAATCCTTCGAAATACTGAAATCAGGAAGTCTGCATAAACTGCTATGCCAGCCCTAAGCCATAGTAAGCATTCAAGACAAATCTCATTCCCTTGTCCTCTTCCTCCTTTATTTTCTTCTTCTTCCTCCTCTTCTTCATTTTCATTGTCATCTCCATCAGCTGCAGCAGCAGCAGTAGAAGCAGCATAATTTTCAATAGCTACTGAAATGACATCCCTAGATCCAAGGTTCCCCAGTTGGCCATCCTGTGACTCACACATCTTCTCTGGCAGGAGAGGGGAGAGAATGGATGGGCAGCTCTAACTCCAGCACAGCTGCAAGGGCATCTGTGCTCAGAGCACTCAGCCCGGGTGCTGGGAAGCTTTTCAGGCAGGAGAAACCTGGCCACCAAGTGCAGATTCTGCCTCTGCTCACATCCTGCTTCCATTCCCAACAGTAATTGGAGGCTGGGAGCTCATTGTAAATTTGCTTAATTGAGCAGTTGAGGTCTTTATTGTCCTGCTGAGGAACTGCTTATAAAAGCCTGCTTCTGGGCTCACAGCCCCTTTCATGCCTGTGCTTCACTTGGTATTTTCTCCACTCTCTTCTTGTCATTGACCTGTACCTCTGGGATCACCATCTTTTCCCTGTATTGCTCTTTTAATTGTTTTTTTTTTTTTTTGGTTTGTTTGTCTGTTTGTTTTTTTAACACAGATCAGAAAAACAGTCAATAATGCAGAGGGCGGGGGCAGAGGAGCTGGCTAAAGCACACGAGCCAGAGTTGGGGGATTCTAGGCATTAGCAATACGCGGGGAGTTTCACGAAGGCTGGGAGAGATTCGAGATTTGGGGGACACAGGCTTACAAAGTATGGTGAAGCTTGGAAAAATTCAAAGCACTTCCTCATCCAGAGGAATAGAATGGAAAATGTAGCTATTTCATGACCGAGAAGCTCTGAAAGCTGTAATGATGGAGAGAAACCCAGAGGCGATAGCAGACAGAAAATTAGATATTGGTTTGCAGTGCAGTATTATGTTATTGTTTAGAGAAGGGGAAAAAAGCTTTTCTAAAAAAATGGTTAGAGTCTACAGATGCCGTGGTTGGAAAACGGCACTCTCGTTGACCGCTTCATTACCTCAGATGTACTCAGGTACAGAGAAATTGGAGGGTGTCCAGAGAGAAGCAACGAGACCAATGAAAGTAGTGCAGAGACTGACTAATACAAAGACAGCAAGGAACATGATGTGTGTGAAACACGGCTGCCTTGGCCCCAGGAGAGGTTTGATGAGCAGATGATGGGTATTTGGGAGATACTCACATCATCCATGGAGAACGTATAGGTAGCCTCGCATGATGGTGTTTAAATTAGCCCTAATCAAGTGAAAGTAAGGAATTTATTATTTGGTTGAAATCCAGGAAACCCTAGACGCTTATTCCACTGGGGTGCAGGTAAGTGACAGCCCTTATAGGTGCCACTCCCTTTGCCTGGGATGCTCTTCCTCTTAAACTTGGCATGACAGACTCCTTCAATAATTCAGGTCTCAGCTTAGGTGTCACCTGCTCAGAGAAGACTTGACCTCTCTAAGAGAAGACCTTCTCCCTGCATGTGTAAAAGTCACTGTAGACCTGTGCCCTTCCTCTGTTGATTTCACAGAGCAATATGAAATTATCTTCCAGACTGAATTCTTTGCTTCCTTAGTGTCCAACTCTCTGGTGGAATGCTTGCCCCAAAAGATCAGGGGTCTCGTATATCATATTTACCACTAGGTCCCCGAAACTAATTATTATTCCAATAACCACTCACACTCATAAAGCAATTAAGTCATGGCAAGAACGCTGCTAACATAGACATGTCTATGTTAACTTATTCAGGCCACGCAAAAACCTAGATTTTATCATTTCTATTTTTTTTAAGAAGAAGAAACTTGAGTCCCAGAGAAGGTGGGTGACTTTTCTAAAGTTGCACAGCTATAGGTGCTAGGGCTGGGATCTGAAGCCAGGTTCTCTAGCTTTAAAATCGACACTCTTAATCACTGCACTAGCCAGTGTGTACCCAACTAATATGTATTGAATACATGAGTCAATCAGTACATGAGTGAGTGAAGGAATGAGGATTTGAGTCCAGAACATCTGCCCAGAGCAGGAAGCAAGAAACATATTGAGGTTTCCCAACTTTAGTGAAGGTGAGTCCTAAATGACGGCCTTCAGGAATCACCCAGGTGTCATCCAGCTGCAGAGATAATCCCCATGCTGATTACCTGTGTGGTGCTGAAAAGGATCTCCATGCCCTGAGCTGCCCGGAAGGCCTCCCTGCCAGACCGGAGGTTGGCAATATGCCTGAGGCAAAGCAGAAGCGCCCTGCGGATCAGCACGTAGGAATTGGTCGTGTCATGGCTGTGCCAGTCCTGATGCAGCCGGAGCAAGATGGCGACATAGCCTCTGTTCACTGCCCTGCGGCTGTTAGACTCTGAAACCAATGGGAAAAGACAATGTCAATCACAGGCTGGCCATACCGGCCTGAGGATGTCCCAGTGTACCTCCCACAAGATACTAATCCATCATAAAGGGAATGATAATAACTTTCCAGTGGAGAAAACTGGCAGATATCACCTTAATCAAGTGACCAAAGTCAACATCAGCAGATAAGATGCCCTAAGACACACCATCACTTTAGCATCACTTAAGCACCACTTTAGCATCGCTTCAGCATCATTTCTATGATTTTCCTGCCCCAAAATGCATAACCTAAATGTTACTACGAGGAAAATCAGCAAACCCAAAATGAGGGACATGCTGCAAAATATCCAATCTATACTTTTCAAAAATGTCAAGGTCATGAAAAGCAAAAAAAAAAAAAAAAAAACAACAACAGGAATTGAGCTAACAGAGACTAAAAAGACATGGCACATCAGTATGATATATAATTATAATTTAGATCCTGGACCAGAAAACAATTTTTTTTTCTTTTGCTACATAAGGCGTTAGTGACGCAATTGGTAAAATATGAATAAAGTGTTTAGATTAACCCATAGTATTGTATAAAAGTTTATTGTCAGATTTTGATAAACTATTATATGTTTATGTAAGTGAATATTCTTGTTTTTACGAAATTCGCCATTGTGAATGTCTATAGCATTCTCAAATAGTTCAGAAAAAGGATAATAGTGTGTGGGGAGAGAGAAGAAAGGAGGTGGGGGGAATCCACAGGATTTCCATTCCTCTTTCCTAAGCTTCAGTAGACTTGGGATATTGTCATTTGGGTTGAGCAAACTATAAGGCTTAGGTTGGAAAGGAGAGGACCCTGAGTGACAGACATAATGTCAGGAAGGCTGCCATGTGTAACAGATGCGTTGGGTGTTTTACCTAAAGAGAACGGAAGCCAGATCATCAAGGGGCTGGCTCTGTCCAGGAAGGGAACTCCTCAGGCTCAAGGCTACCCAAGAAGGAGCTGGTCTCTATGTGGTAATGAGCAACGTGGCACCAAAAATATCCAGAAAGAGGTTGGAAGTCCATCCAGCAGGGATGTGAGGACAGGGCTTCCTTACATCTGACAGGGAGCTGTAGTAGCATGCTCTTACAGTTCCCTTCCCCTCTTTCACACCATGACTACCCCTTGTTAGTTGAATGACCCTGCGTGAGACCTCCCATGAGACCCCTCTGATGGGTGAATGATTTCTTCATTTTTCCATCATGAAGAAAGCAAGGGGGAAGAATGGTCCAAGATACCTCTCTCAAGAGTCCACATACACCACTTTTCATGTTAAACTCCTCCGCCTACAGGGTTGGCGGACAGACCAGTTCAGGTCTACCCAGTAGATGGGGAGATAGATACTCTCTGGATCCAGGTCCTCTCTACCCCTGTGGACTAGGTACCCCGAAGAACTCTAACGGGCTGACTCTCAGGAACAAACGCCCACATCTTGCAGCTCTGCCCTCTCACGACTGCATTTCTCCATTATCCATACTGTTCATGCTGGTTTATGAGACAATCTATGTTTCTGGCCGAACATGTGAGAGAGAGATCCCCTGAGCTGTAACTGGATAAGCAAAATTTCAGCTCCAAGTCAGATTTTTTCCTAAGACCATATAAGTACACGTGAGTGAAACGATAACATGGAAATTCAGTGCTTTATTCCAGAAGGGTTTTATCATAATATTAATGGAATTCTCCTTTTCTTCCACTTGTTTGTCAAATTCTAAATTGTCAGGATTGACTGAGCCCCACTGAAATTTTTGACCCATTTATGCAGTTGGTTTTTTTTTTTTTTTTCACTTTTTACAACATCTCATTCAGTGATGACCCTAAATTGAGAGCCATGAGCTTTATTCACTCCATGATGTGTTTGTGGAAGGTTGAAATCACCTTCATTACCTCCTTTAATGAATTATTCTTTCGTATCAAAAATATTTCTCTCCTCGGCTGGTCCCGGCCACAAAGCACTGGACTTCTTTACTGCCTAAATTAGGTTCCAGCCTATCCAATATCTGATGTTTAAAAGAAAGTTGAGGATTAGGTAGGAGGTATTAAAGGAAACTATTTCCTGCTGAAAAGAAGACAGAATGGCAAAAACAGTGCATGGAGGTCGCATGGGCAGTGGGAGGTTAACTTTTGTCTTTTATCTTGTTAAGGGTATGAGACTAATAATGTGTTACCCTCATGACTTTCATCTCCCACTTCTGGGGGAGTGGGAGGGAGATAATGAGAAAAAAGTCTTTAATTGTCTGAGAGAAAAATCCCTTATCAGATCCCAATGATTTTATTCACCATTTTCTGTTAATCTTCAACAAGCTGTCATGTTTACTAACATCGGAAATAGCTACACCTCCTCCCCCGACCCCTACCCTAAATCAGTCAATCTTTCTCCGTGAACGGCTTGGGAGTTTTGCAAAAGTCAATATGCACCTGAAACCCGACAAGAGATCCATCAAGCTGAACAAATGTAGAGGGGAGCCGAAGAATGAAATGAGGGTCACTGGGATCTGCAACTTGCAGGAGTTTGAGAAGATCTGAGGGGAGGACAGTGCTTCTCTCAGGGAGGCCACATAGGAAGGAGAAGATGTGGGGTTTCATACATTCCTTTGGGTGAGTTCAGGGTTTGGAGGCCAGAGAAGATCCCCAGACCAGCCGTACTACTTTAGTCTGTTTATGTCAATGGCTTCTTCCTAAGATTTCCTTGGAAAAAGAGTTCCTGTTCCTTAATTTTTTTTTTTAAATTTCCGAAACAGATTGGTTTATGTTAAACTGGTTGGAGGATGGGGTGGAATGGACAGAGAGGACTTCTGAGGACCTTTAATTTAACAGCTCACCTCTACCCCCTTCCCCATCCAAAGGCGCTCTCCATGCCCCCTTGTCTCCATCAGTCCCTCCCTGGCAGCCTCCTGCTGAAGTTCTTATCTGGCCAGTTTTCCTGTGGCAAATCTGCATCCTTGTCCTCTCCAATTTATCTTCTTAAGTTCTACTCTTTCTACCTGCCTTTCCAGATTTTATCCTCCTGAAGTCATATTTGTAGCTAATTCTCAATCTAAAATGTGATCTCGCGCTCTCCTTATTTTTACCCCAGGTATTTCTTCACAGAGGTTCGAATGTTTTCTTTAGTGCAGACCCCACTGATGCAGCAGATTTTTACATTCATGAAGAAAGAATAAAAAAATGAAGGGAATATGCCAAGATATCAATAGTACTTATGAGGGAGGAAAATATTGATGATTCTATTTGCTTTGGATTTTTTTAGATTAGAAGACTTTTCTGTAGTTTTTATTCTCCACATCCTCTGCAATGAACTATGACAATCAAGAAGAAAAAAGACAGGTTACCCTTTGACAGGAAGTCCGTAGTCTATAGGCCATGCCATGTTGTAAATGCTTGTGGGCAGGACAAGCAGTCCCCAGGTTGCCATAGCAACCAATTCACCTTACCCCATCCCTTTTGAAGGTGAATTACCTACCTTGCCCCTGAAGGTATTTGAGAGCATGATCATCTCTATAAAGATGTTTGTCTTTCAACAGGAAAGCCCAGACACCTTCAAGACTCAAAGACTGGATTTCTCATGGGGAATTTCCAGCCCCATGACAGGTTGGTGGAGAAGTGCTTGGTGACCCAGATTATAATACCTGCAAGCAACCCAACGCTTTGCCACTTTTATTGGGCAAAACCAGAGGAAATTTCCATGACTGTTCTTTGTTTCCCATATCTGAGAATTTCATCACCCCTTTTAGAGTAAAGAGATAGCTTAAAGTGGAGGAAAAGTGGGAACCTACAGCAGAGGAATGAGCTGGATGCTTTCACAACCACAGCTCTAGGAATGAGACATACAAATTTGTGCAGACCTCCAAACTCATCTTTACTATCCTTGTGTACCCTTCACTGCCTTGCTGGGCAGACCCTTCAGCTGTCAGCTTTCTTTCTGGAGTCCTTGCACATGGCTGTGACCTCCACTGCTTTCTAGCTGTGTGACCTTGAGCATGTTACTTCACAGCTCTTGTCACTAAGTCTTTATCTAAAAAACAAACAAACAAACAAAACTGATAACAGTCCCTTCCTTGTGGAACTGTTGAGAAAATTAAATGAGATAATATATATAAAGTAGATAGCTCATGCCTGGAACGTAATAAGCACTCAATACCTGTTGCCTATTATAATCGCCATCATCAACATGATAAGCATCATCTATTTACTATTCCAACTCCGCCTCTGTAATTTTGGACAACAAACTGCCAAATGCTCAGGACATGAACAGATTCCTTTGGACAGCCTCACACAAGAATAGGAGCACCAGGATCACATAGTTGTTGATCTGCATTTTGGCTCTATCATTTATCAGCTGTGTAACCTTGTTTAAGTTACTAAGTCTTTCTGGACTACATGTCCATCATCTGCAAATATTAAAGCAAGATAAAAGAGAGATAACTAAAGCATCACCCTTACAAGTCCATTATAAGGAATGAATGCATAGCGTAGCAGCTGGCATCAAGTATGTGCTCAATAAATGACAATCCCTTCCCCATAAGGATGACGTTCAAACTTCAAATTCACTTCACTAGTGAGAATAGCCCAAGGAAAAGTTTCAAAATAAGTAAAATTTATAACCACAGTCCTTCAATCCCCATGTAATGTAATCGATTTCTCATCCCAAATGCCCACACATCTCACATAGCTGCCTATCTGTCCTTAGACACCCCAAACATACATACCAAGGACCATTCCCCCACGTTATCCCAGGAGCCCTTACAGACAATGTCCATAATGTAGAACTTTTTAGTTCCCCTCTCTGACCAACTTTACCCGAGTTGGGTCCCATTACACTAAAGCTTTTTTAGAAGACTGGGTAGTGCTGTAAGATCCTCTTGATTGATAATGGTTAAGTGTTTAATAACTCACCCTTGCTTTTGATAAGCACATACACGAGTAAGAATAAATACAAGGATTCGAGGTTCTCATCATTCTTAAGAACAGAAAACATCTTCAGCCACATAGCACAGTAGGACATTACTATCCGAAGAAATTCTTGCCCAGGAAGATTAAATAGTTTTATTAAACAGATTTATTTCCTTCTGTTTCAGGAACTTCATGAAAATTCATTCATATGAACTATTGACAATTCAGCTAGCCCTTTTCAGGACTGTGGCCCCCTTCTCATAAGAGAAGACCACTCAGCTGGGCTTATCAAACATCCCTCCCCAAGGTTTGCCTCCAAACCCTCTCCTCACTGGATCCCCCAACTGAGCAATTATATCACAAACACTGCCTGATCTTCATCAGGACTCCACATGCAAATACCCACCTGGAGCCACAGCACTCGCACCGTATAATATCCCACCCTAGAAATCCCCCTTTGGAGACATTACTACAACCCAAGATAATGGTGACCTTAACTACAGCAAACAATCCACTGTCCTCTGCAACAGTGCTCTTTTCAGGGAGTCAATTTAGAAGATGTTTCTGGACAAAGCAGGCTTTTACCAAGACTTCTAAATCATATTACATGAACAATAAGCTGTCTGTTTTGCCACTGTAACACAAGTTACAGTTACTGTGTATTTATTTACTGAATGTTTCCTATGTGCTCAGCATTGGGCTAATCATTTTACATGATCATCTCATTTATCTCATGGAAATGCTTGAAGATAAGCATTATTTGCCTCCTCTTACAAATGAAGACACAGAGGCTGAGAGAAGTTAAATAACTTATTCAAGACCTGAGAGCTTATAAATGGCACGTGGAGAATTCAAATGGAATCCCCCATCTGCCTCCAAAGCTGACATCCCACATCATTATCCCCAGGGCTGGTTTGTACAGATTACACTGTTTTGCATTCAGACAAAGACCTTTAACAGTTACCAGGAGAACCAGCTTCTTGAGGAGGGTTTCCGAAAGGCTGAAGGAGATGAAGTCCGTGGAATAGCTGAGGTGCTTGAGGGGCGCGGCTTTCAGCCAAATCGAACCTGGCACGGTCCCTCCGGCCAGTCGCCCTCCTCTGTCTTCTCTGCTCCCTCCCAGGCCCCTAAATTGTGGCGAAAGTTGATTTTTAATAGGAGACTCAAGAAGGTTTAAAGAGCCAAGGGCTTCCCTGCTGGCGCAATGGTTGAGAATCCGCCTGCCAATGCAGGGGACACAGGTTCGAGCCCTGGTCTGGGAAGATCCCACATGCCGCGGAGCAACTGGGCCCGTGAGCCACAGCTACTGAGCTTGTGCGTCCGGAGCCTGTGAGCCACAACTACTGAGCCTGTGCGTCTGGAGCCTGTGAGCCACAACTACTGAGCCTGCGCGTCTGGAGCCTGTGCTCCGCAACAAGAGAGGCTGCGATAGTGAGAGGCCCGCGCACCACGATGAAGAGTGGCCCCCACTTGCTGCAACTAGAGAAAGCCCTCACACAGAAATGAAGACCCAACGCAGCCAAAAATTAATTAATTAATTTAAAAAAATAAGTAAAGAGCCAAATTAACAGCCGATGGTGCTTCAGCTCCCTGGAGGAGATGTTCAGGACCCCTCCTGACACCCGGCAGGGACCCCTGAGGCCAGCCCAGAAGTCAGGCCCAGTATGTGGGCGCAGGGCTGCCGAGGCGGAGTCTGCTCTCAGCCTCCCCAGCAGCTGCTTTGATGCTCCTCACAAAGGAGAAGCCGTGCTGTATGTACCGAAACATAACTAATCTTAATGTCATCAGTAATGGAAATTACACTCCATTATCATTAGCTCAAATAAGAATAATGATATGGAATTAGCTTGCAGGTATTTTTTTCTCTTTGTAAAATAGATACTTTTCAGTAAACTTGGCTCTAAAGTAAATTTGGGTTTCAAGCCAATCTTGTTTTCCCATTGACTGCCTTTTGAAAATGAAAGATGCTTTTACTAAGCTTCAGAAAGAGTGGCTAAGAAGGGTGAGAAACCATCCTTCATAGCATTGTTTTAAATCTAGACTCACCTACTATTGGTTGGGTTTTTTTTAGTCACCAACTGCTTCTAATACCTTTCCACAGATACATTCCCAAGCCATAGAAGTTCCTCCACTCTTGAGAAAGCCTCAGAAGCCATATCTGCCTCTTCCTCCACACACCCAGCTCTTCCTCTGGTCCTTGGACAGTACCATGTCCAAGGTGTTAGGCTGCAGTGCTACAGGGGAAGGGACCACTAACAAATGGGGACATACTCCAGACCAGAACCCCCTGCCATTTCCCTGCATCCCATATGATGAATCAATCTCACCTTGTACTTTATCAATTCTAAGGCATATATTTTTTCACATTTTAGCATTTCCAGAATTAAGATGCTTCTTACCAATGATGATGTTTCAATGACAACTAGCAGCATTTTTTCGCTCTTCGTGGCACATAAAAATTGGAGCATCTTATAGTCAATGACATCCTAGATTTGAGGAAGTAGGATTAATTTTTCAATATTTAGTTTGAGAATTCTCTAAAAGGAGCTTGTTCCCAGCAAGAAATGATCGCTTGAGAGGTTTGCTCAGCATATGGGAATAAGCAGAGACAGTTTGTCCTGAAAGCCAGATCTTGCTGTGGCTAGGTATGCAGTGAATTATCAGCTAAAACCATACTCATACCCTCTAAACTCCAGGAACCACCATTCATTCATTCAACAAACACACTTAACAACTACTACATGCTAGTATGTGCCAGGCAGTATTGTAAGCACTGGGGATATTGGAGCAGGAAATGAGATGCATCAAGTCTCTACTCTTAGGGGCTTGCATTCCAATGGGGGAGCTGGGGAGACCCTCAGATCCAAATAGGTGCACACACACACACACACACACGCACAAATTAGGTAACTTCAGACAATGACAAGTGCTACAGTGAAAATCAAATAATGATTCTAGAGGGACTGGTGGGGCTGCTACTTTAGATTGGGTGGCTGGGGCAACTCTTTGAGGAGGGGGCATTAGCACTGAAACCGGAATGTAGGAAAGAATCAGGCTGCAGAGATCCGGGGACAGAAAATTCTAGAAATCTGGAGAGCAGAACAAGTAGAAAAGCCCAAATTTGGTGAGTACAAATAACAAAAAGTGGAAGCTAAAGCCAGGTGAAGAAAGTGAGGGGAGAGCGGTAGGACAGAGATCAGAATGCGGGACCCCTACTGCTTTGACATTCATCACAGCGGGTTGTGCAAAATCAGGTGGACGGTGGGGGGGGGGGTGCAGGCGGGTATGTTGGTCAGATTTTCTCACTCTCCTTTTTGTTATTTGTTTTTGACATCTCTGCAAGAAAGCCCTTAGGAATGATCATCTTTGCCTGGACCTAAAATTTCCCAGGAGTTTTTCTATCCATCCAGAGTTTTCTTTTGAGTCTAGATTCTTGGTCAGGAAAGAAGCACCTGCTAAGCCCTAAGACGAGCCCCAGTCCCTTCTGGGTCATTGTAGGTAACCTTCGTCCTAGTTTCATTTTGCCATTTCCACTG
This sequence comes from Phocoena phocoena, assembly GCF_963924675.1. NCBI lineage: Eukaryota > Metazoa > Chordata > Mammalia > Artiodactyla > Phocoenidae > Phocoena > Phocoena phocoena. The sequence continues at coordinate 135,744,922 of NC_089220.1, read as the reverse complement.
TCTACTCATCAGAAGGCAACACTTAAAGAAGAAAGCCAGGATTTATACCTGGAAGAAGAAAGACAGAGCACTTCCCCACCTGCCTTTCTCTGTCAATGGATGAGGGAGACACCTGTCTGTCAGTGGCACTGCCTGCTTCTGGCCAGAGTACAGACAAGCAGCGTGGACTACAGGAAAACAAATCTGCGCGTGCAAATCGGTTCACACTGCATTATGCTTCCAGGCCTTGAGCATGCGCAGAGCAAGGTAAAGGGCTCAGCCCCTGTGCTCCTGGCCTGCTGCCCTTTGGCCTGATGTCATCCAGTAGCACAGCACTGAAAAGTCCCGAAGCAAGCGTGAACTTTGCGCTTCCTTGTTTGAACTCCACTCCTATCCCCCGTGGTCCTTCCAGTGCCCCTTCCCTACCGCCTGGAATGTGCCGGCAGCAGCCTCCTACTTGGCCCCCATGCCTCCCCTCCACTGCCCAACACATCTTACTAAAATTCCCACTCAGATGCTGTCATTCTCTACTCAAAAACGTTAACAGCTCAGGGAAATCCAGAAGATCTGTGGATGCCAACAGGGGCCTAATGTTCTCTGGGTCTCCTTGTATGGGCGTAGCAGTTGCCAGGCAGTCTGTGTGTCCCTGGGATTAGGGGGAGGGGCTAAGGAAGAGGCTGAGCGGGGTCTCTGACCCCTGCTGCCACCAGAGCAGCTCCACCGTCAGCTGTTTACATGCAATGGCTCTGCCAAGGTTTTCATTTAAAATTTAATACCTAAAATTTCTTTAAAATAAAAATACAAGATTTGAAACCCTCTGGTAGCGAAATGAAGGTATGGATTTCAGTCCCATTGTGCCAAGTACACATCATGCAATCTTGGGCAAGTCAGCCAACCTCTCTGAACCTCAATGTTTTGTAGAACAGTTTCCCAGCCTGGAACTATGGACACCTGAGGCCGAATATTATGTCGTAGGGTCGGAGGCAGCTGCCCTGTGCATTGTAGGATATTTAGCAGCATCCTGCCCTCTACCCACATGATGCCAGGAGCACCCACACCCCCTGCAGATGTAGCAACCAAAAATGTCTCCAGACCTTGTTAAATGTTCCCTTGGGACAAAATCACTCATGTTGAGAACTGCTGCTCTAGAAGAGTTAAATATTTACCTGTCTTGCAGGACTACGTAAGCATTAAATGAGATAATATATGAAAAAGTGCTCTGCAAACTGCTATTATTAAAAGTCTGTAGGAAGCATCTGACTTACATCCTGACATAAACAAATAATTGTACAGTCAATCCAGAATGGGATGAGGAAGCTACTGTGTACTTTCAGATCTCTGAGATGTTTATCTTTTTGTCTATCTCTTTAAATCTTTGTGATACCTTATCTTTGTCAATCCATAGCCAGTCATTCATTATGCCAGGGTGACGCAAATTATAAAATCCAGAACATTTAGAGCTCAGCAATCCTGGATGTTAACCCCTGATTCCCCAGAATGAAAACAAAATACGTGTGTATGGATCAACCTTCTAGAGAGTAAGAGGTTTGAGCTTTTAGCAAACACACACGAACTTCACACATGAGCCTGAGCTTCCTTGAACACATTCACACTGTTGTCAGAGCAACATCATGGCCCAAACCTACAGGCAGATAGATAATCAGGCCAGAGGGAAAGCCCTAGAGATAGAACCAGGTCCTTACGGCCAGAAAACAGGATAGCTTGGTTAAAACATAGCAGCCTGCTTAGTTGTGAGAAGCAGGATTGGCTGCAACCTTATTACAACAATGTTTTTTGCAGACAACAGTTTATGTCAAGCAAGGAAAACACACCACCACCATCCACAGTTCTTTTAGACCCCGTGTGGGTGCCTGGGAACATCCTGGCCATCTCGGGAAGGTAGTTCACCATCTTGCCTATACTAACAACCATTGTAATTTCCACCGGAAGCTGACCCTTCTCATTTAATTAGGTCCAGTTTAATTGTTTAATTAAGCCTCTTAATACCAAGAGACTCAAAAGTTACTTGACTAAGGCTCAAGGATGAAGATGACAATTTTGTATCTCTCTCTGAGTCAAACTTGACTAGCTCTTCCTTAGGACCACCACACAGTAAAAACGAGCACGTGTTCCAAATCTCCTAAAGGATGCATCAGCCCGTCTTTAAGTTATAATCTCTGAAAATTTACTGAGCTCTGAAAGTGTCCCATGAGAATATTTATTACAGAGGTTTTCAAACTTGATTCTTTCGAGCCCTGAGGAACTTCCATGGAAGTTTCTCAGCATCAATCACGAGCCAGGGAAAGAAGAGGTGAAAAGGGAAAGGCCAGGCTGTGATTCACTGGGGTCTCCCACTTCTGCTCCCGTTTTATCTGCTTTAGATGTGTCATCTCCTCAGAAGATTTCTTTAAAAAAAAAAGTTTCTTCTACTAAAGCACCCTCAAACCACTCAACTTGTACAGCCCTCCCATTTTTGGAAAACCAAACTGAAGTCAAGTATAATGACAAAGAACTAATTTCAGGTCCCATGCCCATCAGCCAAGTCCAGGTTTCCTGACTCCAGGCAGAAGGTGAGACTCATCCTTGAAATAGGAAGATTTTCTGCTTTGAAGACAGTCACAACTGAGTTTGAATTTCAGCTCTCCACTTACCATTCATGAGATCTTGGGGAAAAAATAATTAACCTCTCCTAACTACAACTTCCTTGTATGTAAAATGGGAATATAACGTGCCTGGCAAGTGCCAGTGCTCTGTAATTAATAGTTATGATCATTATTCCCTGAAGGTACTCTAATAAACAATAATTCTCTTATCACTCCCCACCTTCCTGCCCTCTTCCTTGAGGGATCGCAGAGAACAGTTCATGAAACATATTATCAAATGGGATGTGGGATGCCTGTGAACCATGGGAAGGCAGATGGGCATCTTCCTTAAGTCGTGCCTTTGGCCTTGGCAGCAAAGGTGAGGAAGATACAGGTTATCACAAGGGTTCAGGGGAGATGGGGAAAAGTAACTGCAGGATTCTCTGCTCTCTACCAGAGGCAGCCCTCAAAAAAGCCGCGTGAGATGCGAGATACTCCCCACCCTCGGTAAGTCCCTCTCAATCCCGCTAACCTCACTGGGAGTGCAACAAATTCCAGCAACTTTTCCAACACCGGGCTTGGGCTCCGCTCACCCTGCCTCCTCCCAGTTCCCTTAAATAATGGCTGAGCGAATGCCTCCGGGACCATCTTCAGCTAATTTCCTTCAAGACATGCAAGCTGCTAACGCTGGGAAGCACAGATAGTGTGGAATGGCAAATATGGCCAAAATTAGATTAAAATAACCTCCTGATAAACAAATTACTCACCGAAAATAAATATTGGACTAGCGCGGCCAAGATAACTAGAAGAACAGCACCACCACATGGCAGGAAGAGGAAGTACATGAGCTGCGGTCTGTGGCCAGGGACGATCAGTCCCCCCAACTCGGGGGCCTGACAAAGCTAGCAGGGAAAGGGAACGAGCAGCTGTAATCCTTCCCGGCCCTGTTCCCTTCTCCTCTCACTCACCCGTCATTCATCAGCCTCGCCTGATGCTCGGCCTCACAGCAGAGACTCTGGCCCTTCGCACAGCCATGTTGGTGTGTTGGGCACCTCTCACTGGGTCCCCTTCAGATGCTTGTATGGGATGGACCGTGCGATGCTCTTTTCTAAACTAAATGACAGATGCTCCCACCACACACACACACACAAATCCTTCTAATACTTACAAAGTATTTATTTAGCTTCCTTTCAGATTTTGATCTTATCTTCTTTGGGCTAAATAAACCTACCCTTGTTCATCTCTCCTTGGTATGCACAGAGCTCAGGTCCCAGGGTCTACAGCAGGCAAGCTCTGTAGCCCAACCTCTCCAGGCCTCAGTTCCTACACCTGTGAAATGTTCATGATGATACCCCCTTACTAGGCACGTACATGCAGTGGTATATACAGTGGCTGACACACTAAGCAGTCGATAAATGGTACTTGTCTGTGTTGTCATTTCAGTCCCACCGTGTGATGAATGTAGTTTGCTAGTCTGCATTCATACAAGGTCGGTCACAGCAGTCCATCCCAGTGTGACAAATGCAAAAATCTAGCAATATTACTTGAAGCAGATTTCTGGATCATCACAGAAATATAGGGCTTGCTTCTCCAGAAGTTATGATGGCAGAAAGGACGTCGGGTCTATAATCACACCACAGTTTGATTCTTTCTGGGGACAGGAATTGGGCTGGCCTCTTCATTAAGGCATATCGAAAGCAAATGTATGAGGCTTAAGTCACGAAACTAGAATCCTTCTTTAGTTAACATTAGTGTGTCAGAGGTTCTCTGGGCACAGCACAATGTGAGGTGTGCGGGCTATGATAGGGACCCCAGTGCCCATGGAGGTAGACCCTGCAGGGAAAATTCGTGCATACGTACACAAAAATGCATACACACAAACACATATGCAAAAATATAGGACTCACTGATTACAGTATAGTTAGTTATTATAGTTAGTGTATTTATAGTTAGTATAAATATAGTGAAAAGGTTTAATTAGAAACCTAACCCTGGGCAGGGATGGGGGGTTGTCAATACCCTTGACAGAGACAGTTGTGCTAAGACAAAGGAAAGAACCAGTGTTAGCTGGACAGGAAACCTTCCAAGTCTCAGAGATCTGGGTGGGTCACTCCCTCTCTCTGGTCCTTAGTTTCCCTGTGTGAAAATGCGGAGAGGGGTGGATAAGACCACCAGTTTTCTGGGATCTAGACAACAACTTGTATTGTAGTCATCAAACTCACTAAGAGACTAGATCTTAATTATTCCAACCACTAAAAAGAAATGATAATTATGTGACGTGACAGAGGTGCAAATTATTGCTATAATAGCAATATAGCAATATAGATGTAGCAAATCTATAATGTAAATCTATAACATAAATGTGTTACATTTATACAATGTTGTGTCAAATATATTTCAATTTTTAGAAAGATTAGTAGTTTTCTGGGTTCTCAGGGAACGCTATATTTTTGTGAACGTGTCTCAGGGCCACCTTAGGGGAGAATCATTGGGAAATGGACAGACAGGGCTCTGAGTTCTCTACTCAAAAAAAAAAAAAAAAAAATGTTTGAACACCACTGCACTAAGCAACCTCGAAGGTCTTTTCCAGCTCTAATGGTCTGACTCCATGGCCCTCATCTGGAAACTGAAGGGGAAACACTCCGTGGGCAGAACCCTGGGGCATCAGGCTTGTCCAGGCAGCCTGGGAAGCCAGGAGGACAGATTCCAGGCCCCATGGGAACACAGACTGTACATGTGAGCCCTGTGAAGTCTGTGCCACCCTACGGCTACTGGTGTATGTCAGAAGTTCAAAGGAATCACACTGCCAACCATCCTAAAACATTGATGCCATTCTGAGAACTCCTCAGAGCTCCTACAATTCCTACAAAAGCCTCAGTTGGGGTTTTTCAAACATGGCCCCTTCTCTGACATTTTGCTGTAGAGCAACTATCTGGCCACCAAGTCCTCCAGTCCCTACACTGCTGATTGCCAGGCCATAGTAGAGGACCGTTGAGAGCTTGAGGTGTCTGTCCATGATCAGGACTCTAGGCGCCAGACGTCCCCTCCTTCCTATACCCCCGCTAGCAACAGGCTGCGCTGTCCCCATGAGCCAGCCAGGCAGAGCTTACCGAGGAAGAGACCAGAGAACCTCCTCTTCCTGCCAAACTTCCCACTAGCTCCTTTGCGTCTCTCCCTCCCTTCTTTCTTCTCTGTCTCCCTCCCTTTACTAACTTACTTTCCCATTCCCAGCACCCTCCCCATTGCCCCAACTTATGCAAACTCCCATCCTTCTCTGAATGCTAATGCTGAAGTTGGAGAGTGGTCTGAAGTAGACCCATCATCCTCTTATTAAGATGTAGGGCCTGAACCAGAAAGTGCTTCAGGCCTTTCCTTGGTGCGAGAATGTGACTTTTTTTTTTTTTTTTTTGCGGTACGCGGGCCTCTCACTCTTGTGGCCCCTCCCGTTGCGGAGCACAGGCTCCAGACGCGCAGGCCCAGCAGCCATGGCTCACGGGCCCAGTCGCTCCGCGGTATGTGGGATCTTCCCGGACCAGGGCACGAACCCGTGTCCCCTGCCTCGGCAGGCGGACTCTCAACCACTGCGCCACCAGGGAAGCCCGAGAATGTGACCTTTAAAGCTGGGCAGCAAGGTTACTACCAAGGCGTTACGTGAAGATTCATCCCCGGAGCCAGTACAGATCAGGCAGAATCCCACGGGGCACACTCATTCCAAGCACCACTGCCAGGCCAGCACTTCTCCAAACTGCATTTATACCTAGTGCTCACAAAAGGGTGTTAGGGAGCAGAAAGAAAGAGGGAGAGGTGGAGAGACCAATGAGAAAGGAGAAGAAGATGAGGGGGGAAAAAAGGGAGAAGAAACACAGAAGTCCAGGTAGAGACACAGATAAAAGAGAGAAAGGCAGAGTGGATGCAGATAGAAAAAGGGACAAGGGCCCATGGATGGACCTAGAGATTATCATACTAAGTGAAATGAGTCAGAAAGAGAAAGACAGATACCATATGAGATCACTTATATGTAGAATCTAAAATATGACACAAATGCTGTCTGTATAGCACAGGGAACTCGACTCAATACTCTGTAATGACCTACATGGGAAAAGAATCTAAAAAAAAGTGGATATATGTATATGTATAACTGATTCATTTTGCTGTACAGCAGAAACTAACACAACACTGTAAATCAACGATAGTCAAATAAAAATTTTAAAAATAAACTAGACATAACTTGGCTTACAAATAAAATAAAATATGAAACAAAAACAGACTCACAGATATAGAGAACAGACTTGTGGTTACCAAGGAGGAGGGGCATTGGGGGAAGGATGGGCTGGGAGTTTGGGGTTAGTAGATGCAGATTATTACATATAGGATGGATAAACAATAAGGTCCTACTGTATTACACAGGGAACTCTATTCAATATCCTGGGATAAACGATAATGCAAAGGAATAAATAAAAGAATGTATATATGTGTATAACTGAGTCACTTTGTTGTACACCAGAAATGAACACATTGTAAATCAACTATACTTCAATAAAGAAATAAATTTTTTTTTAAAAAAAGGGACAGGGGCAAAGGACCATGTCTTATTTTTATTAATTAGAGAAAAAACTGCCTGCAATAGAAGTATTATTTATTAATCAAAGTCTTATTAAGTTTTGGTAATAAAAAGCTAAATGTTTTTGTGCAGGATAAAGCATAAAAGGGCAAAGATTTCAATACAGGAAAATTTAGGGTTTGCACATGCATAGGTAGAGAGAAGGGAACTGATACAGTAAAAGTATGGAATCTGGATTAGACCATTCTAGCCCACATCCATACAAAAAGGACCCTTGAATGAGCAATGACTTTAATTTTTAGGATTCTAAATTTCGGAAATAATTGGAAAAGAGGCCTAGGACTTCCAAGGCTTTATTTTGCATGCTGTTCCTCGGGAAAGGAAAGAGATGAGAGCTGTCTTTTGGTTCATTTCTCTCTGTCCGCCATCTACCTTTCCTACATTGGCTTCTCATGCAATAGCTACTTGATGGAAGAAAGGGCTGAGACAAAATAACAAAATTGCTCTAATGCAACCTGGTGCTCTTTCCCTTTCTTTCTGTTGTTATGGTGGGCAGCTCCAAGGCTCCCAGATCCCTCAGCCCTGCTCTCCCTGTTACTGGTGAGGATTTCGTCCCACCACCCACTACGTCATAGGGCCTTGTTGACCTAAGATTCACAAGCCCACCCATGTTTACTGCCCCCAAGGTAGTAGATATGTCCTTCTGGCTCTATTTTAACTGGAGAATGTTCTCCTTTTGTAATGCAATTATAGAGATATACTAAAATGGCCAACTTTTATACTGATATCAAGGCCAGAATAATCACCAGCTAAAAAGAGTTTGCTTTCAGGAGATAAAGGTTCACATAAATATTCCCAGGTCAGTGCCAGATGGTGAGGCCTTGAATTTTAGACAGAAACTGACTTCCTGCATTTAGGTTCAGTGGACACAAACTCATCTGGGATGTAAACTGACAGACAGTCGATGTCAAGTCTTACTTATACATGAAGGCATTTGAAGGCAACTAGAGAATTCCATGACACTCATCTCCCCCACAGCAACCCCAGCCTAAGTGCAGTGGTACCATCCATATCCAGACCTTACATGCCACACAATACTTTGGTTAGGCTGGTAGAACAAAGATGGCAACTGCTCCTCCCCAAATCCATGGAAGACTTTGCTATTTAAACACAGCACATTGTTTGTGGAAACTGGTGCAGCCACTGTGGAAAACAGTATGAAGGTTTCTCAAGAAGCTAAAAATAGAACTACCATATGACCCAGCTATTCCACTCCTGGTGTATATCCAAAAAGAAAAAAAAAACATTAATTCGAAAAGATACATGCATCCCAATGTTCATAGCAGCATTATTTATGATTGCCAAGATATTGAAGCAACCTAAGTGTCCATCAACAGATGAATGGATAAAGAAGATGTGGTATATACATATACAATGGAATACTATGCAGCCATAAAAAAGAATGAAAATTTGCCATTTGCAGCAACTTGTATGGACTTGGAGGGCATTATGCTAAATGAATAAGTCAGACAGAGAAAGACAAATACTGTATGCTATCACTTATATGTGGAATCTAAAAAAAAAATACAACCAACTAGTGAATATAAAAACAAAGAAGCAGACTCACAGATAATAGAGAACAAACTAGTGGTTACCAGTAGGGAGAGGGAAGTGGGGAGGAGCAGTATAGGGGTATGAGATTAAGAGGTACAAACTTTTAGGTATAAACTAATCTACAGAGATATATTTTACAACACAGGGAATATAGCCAATATTTCATAATAACTAAAAATTGTGACTCACTATATTGTATACCTGTGACTTGTATAATACTGTACATCACCTATACTTCAATAAAAAATAAATTTAAAAAAGAAAAAACAGCCCTCTTGCCTGCTGAGCTCAAATATGATCTCAGAATCCTTCTACCCACACATGGGAGCTGGCACTTGTAATGCAAATTTCTGCTGTCCTTGTTCTAAGATCCTCTAGATCTCGAGAACCTGCTCCCTCCCAAGTAACTTCTGCATGTTCATAAAGACTTTCTGCCATCGTATTCTTACTTCATGTGAACCCACAGGAATGACACCAGTGCTGGGGAATTTAAGATCAATTATGCAAGAAGAGCATTTCTACGAAATACCAATAAAGGTATTTGGGAGGGATCATCTGAAACCCTGAATGAGCGTCAGCTGATGTGTGGTCAAATACGCAACAGTGATTCTCAGAAGGAGGCAATTTTGACATCCCAGGGGACAATTAGCAGTGTCTAAAAACAAATCTTAATCATTATAACTGGCAATGTCACCTGGTGAGAAAAGGCCAGGGATGCTGCTAAACATTCCAAAATGCACAGGACAGGCCTCAACAACTAACAATTAACCAGTTCACAATGCAAGGGTGTTAAGGTCGAGAAACCCTGATAGACATGAAGGCTGAGTATTTAGTGGTAGAAAGAAGAGAAGTTCTCATCCAGCTCTCTTGTGTTAGGATGAACCTGAGACTCAGACAAAAGTCTATGTGGACAGCTCAGCAGAATTAGCAAATAACCCTATACATCCTTCTAATGCGACAATAAAACTTGTTTTATATGTGGAGGATGGCAGGCTATCATTTCCCTGACAGTCTATTTGTATAGTTAAACAGAGATTAGAACTAATATCATTGGTTCTACGCATGGGTTGTTGGATTCAGTAGTAGAGGGTAGTAGAGGGCGGTATTGCCTTTTTTATACATGTAGATATTATAAATCATTCATTCACTTAAACATATAGTACACAAATATTTATTTTAGGCTTTTTATTGTGCTGATGCAAGTAATACAACAATCAGCAAAGATGACCCTTGCCCTCAAAAGTTTGCAATCTGCTGGGAGAGATGGGCAACAGCAAATTCAATGCCGCGCAATCAATGTTGTGTTGGGAGAGCCTATGGGAGCATAGAGGAGGGGCATCCAGCCTGGCCTTGGTAGCCAGGGAAAGTGTTTTCAGAGGGAATGAGGTCTGAGCTGAGCTCTGGAGGGAGAGTAGAAGTTAGAAACTCTAAAACTGAGCCCCTAGTGCAGTGTACTCCATTTGCTAAGCACAACTAGCACGTTGGAAACCCAGTTAACGCTCTAAGCCTGAATCAGACAGCATTTGCACTGGCTCTTGGTTCCTCCTGGGCCCATGCATCATGTTTTACACAGAAATAGTTAATAACTGTCATGTGACTACATTCAGGTTTTTAACACCTGGTGTATCAGGACACTCAACTCTGAGCTTCAGGGGTGTGTGTGTATGGGTAGAAAAATAAGTCAGCCTTTCTCAGCTAGTGTAAACAGCTCTTTGCAGGAAACTGCTCTCAGCAGGAAGCCACTTTCTCATCACTTTAGCAAAGCTAGATTGTAACTAATTTTTTTTTGTATTTTTATTGGAATATAGTTGATTTACAATGTTGTGTTAGTTTCAGGTGTACAGCAAAGTGAATCAGTTACACATATACATATATCCAATCTATTTTTTAGATTCTTTTCCCATACAGGTCATTACAGATTTTTGAGTTCCCTGTGCTATACAGTAGGTCCTTATTAGTTATCTATTTTATGTGTAGTAGTATGTATATGTCAATCCCAATCTCCCAATTTATCCCTCCCCAACCCTTTCGCTGCTGGTAACCATAAGTTTGTCTTCTACATCTGTGACTCTATATCACTTTTGTAAATAAGTTCGTTTGCACCGTTTAACTAATTTTTAAATCAGGCACCCCAATTCTCTACCATCTCCGGCCCAAGTACACCTTTCAAATCTTTTAATCACACAATACCTTGCCTAACTCATCGGTTCTTTCCATAGATCAAAGAAGTAGAAATGATGACCAGATCTCTTCCCTAGCTTCCCCGTCAGTAACCTCCCGAACAGACTGTATGACCAAACTGCATGAACAAGGTAACATCTTAGAGAAAGATCACCAGAAGTCTACAAGCCTGCACACAGTGAGGGATGGTGATGATTCTGATCCCCTATCTCAGTGACTAACTGAGATTACTTCCCTCCTTCCCTTTAAAAGTATCCTGGACGAATCTTCAGAGGTGGTTTTGGGGGGAGGCTGAGTGTACCATCTCCCCAGATTGCCAGCATCCTGATTAAAGGCATCTTTCCTTTCTACCAACATTTGCGAGTGTGTAATTGATTTTGTAAGCAGCAAGCAGCGGGACCCCCACACCCTGCATTTGATAACACTAGCAGGGCTCTGTCCCCATGAAACATCAGGCCTCTACTGCCAAAGCTGGGCAGGGAGGTTACAGGAGAAAGCTACTTTCCTAAGGCACAGCACTCGCCGGCTGGCTTACCCAGCCGTTCTCAGCATCTTTACTTCCTGCAATCCAAGAACTTCCTCACCTTGTTTCCTCAAACACCTGGTGTTATATAATCAGGTGAGCAGACAGAGTGAGCAGGTAAATAATGAAAACCCAGATGCCAAACCTGAGTCAAGTTCAGTATGGAGAATGAACCGTTCTCTCCCCATAACCCGCAGGTAACACTTTCTCTCCCCCTCCTATCTCGAGGGCTTCCTAACCCCTCACTCTTCACTCCCCCAACCTGCTCTAACCACCTTCACTCTCCCTGCAGGTCAGGCAGCTGTGGATAGACTTGTGTACTGTATCAAGTTCCAACAAACCAAATGAATTCAAGCTTCAATTATTTTTTCAGTCTACAAAGGGAAGCACTATGTGATGTGACTCTTTCTCTGCACTTAGAGTTGACAGAGATACATGGTTGGGGGAGAAGGTGTTTTGATTTTTATTTATTTATTTGTAAGTTTTATTAAAGTTCACCTATTACCCACATGCCTCGGGCTCCCTATAGAGAAACAAATATCACAATTGAAGCAGCTGGTTTCCAAGATGCCAAATTCAAATAGATGAAGAGGTAAGGAGGGGAAAAAAATAAAAACATTAAGCTGAAACTTCTTCACTCCCAAGTGCATGGTGCCTTCTACTATTGCACACATGAAATTGACTCCCAACGTAATTAGACCAGAGCTACAAGGCAAACACACAAAAAAATTCTCAAATTATTCAGACTCCCAGAGCTATTCTTTTGCAATCACTCAAGTAACTGAGAAAAGAGCCAATTTTTTAATATAAATTTGTTATCAGCATCTACACTGTCCAAGCGATTCCAACACCCCATCTGCCCAAGAATATAGTCACTAGCTGAGTTGTGAATCAAAGGCAAGAATCATGCTTCCCACCCACTGTCATAAACTTTTCTTCCATAGGACAATCCCACTGGAACCTGCAGTTTATTCCAACAGTCCTTAAAAGCTGCTGGTCCAATTAGAAGGAGCTGGAGAGTTCCTCGGGTCTGCAGTAGACAAAATACTCCAGTTAGAGTCAATTGTCTTGGCAGCATTATGAATGGCACCTCCACAGAGAGAGAGGTTAACTCTCTCTTTGCAGCCCCGAGTTAGAGCAGCCGTAATATCCTCCATCTCACCCCAAAGATCCAGGAATGGCTCTATTGCCTTCCAGGTTGAAAATGAGCCATGGAGACAGAAGAGCATCTTTCACTGAACTCAGAGGGGAAAGAACTAACCACGTTTCAAAAGGGGCACTTACTGGATTTCAGCAATGCTGCCAGAACTTCAGTGGCTGCCCTGGGGAAAGAGAGAGAAAAGTGGAAAAGTCAATGTTCAATGGTCTTTTTGTCAGCCCGTGGATCCCATAGCTGGCCGTCTCATTGCTGCCACCTAACTGCCCCATTATTAACCAGGTAGCAGGCATTCCATTGATTCTACTGCTGACCATTAAAGGGGCACAAATGTAGAAATCACGCTGAGTGAATTGTCTGTCTTGCAAATGGGTCTCAAGAGTCCCTTCCTCTGCTGAAAGGGAGTCCCTTCCTCTTGCCTCCCACCTTCCACCAACTTCCTCATGCTGTGCTCCTTCCAGCCAGAGCTCTGGCAGTCCCTTGATTTATACCTGGAAACCCTGGGGACTCTGGAGAATGGGTTGGGAGGGGGTGAGACTTGGAGGTTGAGTGAGTACAGCAGTGCACTGCAAACTTCTTGAAACACTCACGGCCCTGGGAACACACTAGAAAACATTCACACATTGGAAAACGAAGCTGGTTCCTTAGGGTAAAAAATGGTTACATTACATTTTCCTTCCAAATTCATTGTTTTCCTCCATGAAGGAATTTGACAGCCTTTGCAGTGAGAGGAGGCATATAGAATGAAAATGCATTTGGCTCAGGTCTTAGTGATCCTTCAGTCTACTCCCTGAGCCTGGGAAGGTCACACAAAGACCCCCTTACAGGGCAGAGGAAAACTTCATGGCACTGAGGACACTGTGGGAGGGAGAATGTGTACTTTTTAAATTAAAGAATAGAAGTATTCTGCACAGTCCTACTAACTTATCCTTAAGGCCTGTTAAACAGTGATATGTCCCCAGCACCCTTCTGAGAACTGCGGAAACAGGCCAAAGAGGCTAGATCACCCTTCCAAGATTATACAGACATGTGAGCAGAACTGGGGCCCCAAACCCAGGAATCTCACTTCTCATCTTTGCTTCCTCCACATCCATTGTTCTCCAGACTCTCTCTCGGTACTTTCTTTGCCCTGGTCTCTGCCCAGTTGATAAGGGACAATTCTCTTTGCAATATATTATTTACTATTGAGCAACAGAGCTGACAGTAAAAAAATAATAATAATAACAAAGGAATGAATAAAAATAAACTAAAACAGAAAGTAGGCACTTGAAACCTTACTGCTTCCCATAACCCACGAGGGAATTCTGCAAAGCAGTGGCCTGAAACTCACTGATGCAATCCCGTGTCTGAGATGACCCCCAGCTCTGTGAGATCCAAACAACCTGCAGTCGTAAAGAAGGCAAGGCTAGTTTTCACCGATAGACTACATCATTTCTCCTTCCCAACCATGATTTCCTCTAATCAACTTTCAGCTTCCTCAGCTATGCTCTTTTGTAACACGACATAGTGCTGTTGCAGGAAGGAGGACCTCTTCCAAGGCCCCAAGAAGGGGACCCCTTCTTGTCTAACACTTGGAAATGAATGTCCAAGGAGACAAAGTTGTCTCTTGCTGCGAGACAACTCATGCAAGTGGTTACCATCATGCCTGGCTAAGGCGGGCAGTTTTGGCCAACGGTTCCCTAACAGTGGGGCAACAGTGGATTTAAGAAAGGGCACTTTGAAGGTGCTGCTGGCAGCCCAAGCCAGTGTGGAAAATCTGTGAGCCATAGTGCAGAGGGCCTGGCTTGGGTTGGGACAAAATGAAAATCAGTACTTTGGGGAAAAGCAGAGTAGCCATATTGAGTTCATCAGAGGAGGTTAGCAGACAAGAAGGAAACCACAGAAGCAGGAAAAGAAAGAATGGGGATGTCCCAAGCAAAATACTTAGCCAGGTCCTTAGATCACAGGTCAGGTCTTAGGGCAACTCTGCATTTCCGATTTGCATGGCACATTTGTTTGGGCGAGTTCACCATGGAGGTAGGGCTCTGTTAGATAATAGTTTTATAAGGGATACACTGGTGGTGGGGAAGAACAGGCTGCAGGCAGGTCAGTTAGGAGGATCTGAGGTAACAGGGTCCCCAGCCAAAAGAGTGACGTAGAGGAAGAAGGAAGAGAGAGGGGTTAAAGGGTAGTTTAGAGTCTTGCTACTCAAAGCATGGGTCTCCCACCTGCAGCTTCATATTTCCTGAGAGCCAAACAGAAATGCAGACTCTCAAGCCCCATCTCTGGCCTGCTGAATCAGTACATTTATTCTAGCAGATAATTCACATGCATATTAACCTTTGAGAATAACTGGTTTAGAGGACAGTGTCAATCTGGCTCAGTTACTCTTTGATGTTGCGAGGAAGATTCAAGGTGACTCCCAGATCTCAACCCTCTAGAAGGTAGCTTATAGGATGATAACACAATAAATAAACATGAATCCAAACAGTGACAGGATATAGCAGAAAATACATGGTAAGTGTCACATTAGGCAAAGATGGGAGAGAAGCAAGAAGAACTACAATCCTGCAGTCTGTGGAACAAAACCCACATTCACTGAAAGATAGACAAGATGAAAAGGCAGAGGGCTATGTATCAGATGAAGGAACAAGATAAAACCCCAGAAAAACAACTAAATGAAGTGGAGATAGGCAACCTTCCAGAAAAAGAATTCAGAATCATGATAGTGAAGATGATCCAGGACCTTGGAAAAAGAATGGAGGCAAAGACTGAGAAGATGCAAGAAATGTTTAACAAAGACCTAGAAGAATCAAAGAACAAACAAACAGAGATGAACAATACAATAACTGAAATGAAAAATACACTAGAAAGAATCAATAGCAGAATAACTGAGGTAGAAGAACGGATAAGTGACCTGGAAGACAGAATGGTGGAATTCACTGCCATGGAACAGAATAAAGAAAAAAGAATGAAAAGAAATGAAGACAGCCTAAGAGACCTCTGGCTGTTAATGCAACAACATTCACATTATAGGGGTCCCAGAAGGAGAAGAGAGAGAGAAAGGACCCAAGAAAATATTTGAAGAGATTAGAGTCGAAAACTTCCCTAACATTGGAAAGGAAATAGCCACCCAAGTCCAGGAAGCACAGAGAGTCCCATACAGGATAAATCCAAGGAGAAACAGGCTGAGACACATAGTAATCAAATTGGCAAAATTAAAGACAAAGACAAATTATTGAAAGCAGCAAGGGAAAAACAGCAAATAACATACAAGAGAACCCCCATAAGATTAACAGCTGATTTCTCAGCAGAAACTCTACAAGCCAAAAGGGAGTGACATGATATACTTAAAGTGATGAAAGGGAAGAAACTACAACCAAGATTACTCTACCCAGCAAGGATCTCATTCAGATTCGATGGAGAAATCAAAAGCTTTACAGACAAGCAAAAGCTAAGAGAATTCAGCACCACCAAACCAGCTCTACAACAACTGCTAAAGGAACTTTTCTAAGTGGGAAACACAAGAGAAGAAAAGGACCTACAAAAACAAACCCAAAACAATTAAGAAAATGGTCATAGGAACACACATATTGATAATTACCTGAAACGTGAATGGATTAAATGCTCCACTAAAAGACACAGGCTTGGGTTTCCCTGGTGGCGCAGTGGTTGAGAGTTCACCTGCCGATGCAGGGGACACAGGTTCAGGCCCCAGTCTGGGAAGATACCACATGCCGTGGAGCGACTAGGCCCGTGAGCCATGGCTGCTGAGCCTGCACGTCTGGAGCCTGTGCTCCACAACGGGAGAGGCCACAGCAGTGAGAGGCATGCATACCGCAAAAAAAAAAAAAAAAAAAAGACACAGTCTTGCTGAATGGTTACAAAAATAAGACCTATACATGTGGTGTCTAGAAGAGATCCACTTTAGACCGAGGGACACATACAGACTGAAAGTGAGGGGATGGAAAAGATATTCCATGAAAATAGAAATCAAAAGAAAGCTGGAGTAGCAATACTCATATCAGGTAAAAGAGACTTTAAAATAAAGAATGTTACAAGAGACAAGGAAGGACACTACATAATGATCAAGGAACCAATCCAAGAAGAAGATATAACAATTATAAATATATATGCACCCAACATAGGAACACCTCAATTCATAAGGCAACTGCTAAAAGCTATAAAAGAGGAAATTGACAGTAACACAATAATAGTGGGACTTTAAGACCTCACTTACACCAATGGACAGATCAGCCAAACAGAAAATTAATAAGGAAACACAAGCTTTAAATGACACAATAGACCAGATAGATTTAATTGATATTTATAGGACATTCCATCCAAAAACAGCAGACTTTACAGACAAGCAAAAGCTAAGAGAATTCAGCACCACCAAACCAGCTCTACAACAACTGTTAAAGGAACTTTTCTAAGTGGGAAACACAAGAGAAGAAAAGGACCTACAAAAACAAACCCAAAACAATTAGAAAATGGTCATAGGAACACACATATTGATAATTACCTGAAACGTGAATGGATTAAATGCTCCACTAAAAGACACAGGCTTGGGCTTCCCTGGTGGCGCGGAACATTCTCCAGGATAGATCACATCTTGGGTCACAAATCAAGCCTCAGTAAATTTAAGAAAATTGAAATCATATCAAGCATCTTTTCTGACCGAAATGCTATGAGATTAGAAACGAATTACAGGGGAAAAAACATAAAACACACAAACACATGGAGGCTAAACAATATGTTACTAAATACCAAGGGATCACTGAAGAAATCAAAGGAAATCAAACAATACGTAGAGACAAATGACAATGAAAACACGATGATCCAAAACCTATGGGATGCAGCAAAAACAGTTCTAAGAGGGAAGTTTATAGCTATACAAGCCTACCTCAAGAAACAAGAAAAATCTCAAATAAGCAATCCAACCTTACACCAAAAGGAACTAGAGAAAGAAGAACAAACAAAACCCAAAGTTAGCAGAAGGAAAGAAATCATAAAGATCAGAGCAGGAGTAAATGAAATAGAAACAAAGAAAACAATAGCAAAGATCAATAAAACTAAAAGCTGGTTCTTTGAGAAGATAAAAAAAATCGATAAACAATTAGCCAGACTCATCAAGAAAAAGAGGGAGAGGACTCAAATCAATAAAATTAGAAATGAAAAAGGAGAAGTTAAAACAGACACTGCAGAAATACAAAGCATCCTAAGAGACTACTACAAGCAACTCTATGCCAATAAAATGGACAACCTGGAAGAAATGGACAAATTCTTAGAGAAGTAAAACCTTTCAAGACTGAACCAGGAAGAAACAGAAAATATGAACAGACCAATCACAAGTAATGAAATTGAAACTGTGATTAAAAATCTTCCAACAAATAAAAGTCCAGGACCAGATGGCTTCACAGGTGAATTCTATTAAACATTTAGAGAAGAGCTAACACCCATCCTTCCCAAACTCTGCCACAAAATTGCAGAGGAAGGAACACTCCCAAACTCATTCTATGAGGCCACCATCACCCTGATACCAAAACCAGACAAAGATACTACAAAAAAAGAAAATTACAGACCAATATCACTGATGAATATACATGCAAAAATCCTCAACAAAATACTAGCAAACAGAATCCAACAACACATTAAAAGGATCACACACCATGATCAAGTGGCATTTATCCCAGAGATGCAAGGATTCTTCAATATATGCAAATCAATCAATGTGATACACCTTATTAACAAATTGAAGAATAAAAACCATATGATCATCTCAATAGATGCAGAAAAAGCTTTTGATAAAATTCACCACCCATTTCTGATAAAAACTCTCCAGAGAGTGGGCATGGAGGGAACCTACCTCAACATAATAAAGGTCATATACAACAAACCCACAGCAAACATCATTCTTAATGGTGAAAAACTGAAAGCATTTCTTGTAAGATCAGGAACAAGACAAGGATGTCCACTCTCACCACAATTATTCAACATAGTTTTGGAAGTCCTAGCCACGGCAATCATAGAAGGAAATCAAATAAAAAGAATACAAATTGGAAAAGAAGAAGTTAAACCGTCACCATTTGCAGATGACATGATACTATACATAGAGAATCTTAAAGATGCCACCAGAAAACTACTAGAGCTAATCAATGAATTTGGTAAAGCTGCACGATACAAAATTAATGCACAGAAATCTCTTGCATTCCTATACACTAATGATGAAAAATCTGAAAGAGAAATTAAGGGAACATTCCCATTTACCATTTCAACAAAAAGAATAAAAGACCTAGGAATAAACCTACTAGGAGACAAAAGACCTGTATGCAGAAAACTATTAGACATTGATGAAAGAAATTTAAGATGATACCAACAGATGGAGAGATATACCATGTTCTTGGATTGGAATAATCAATATTGTGAAAATGACTATACTACCAAAAGCAATCTACAGATTAAATGCAATCCCTATCAAATTACCAATGGCATTTTTTACAGAACTAGAACAAAAAATTTTTAAATTTGTATGGAGACACAAAAGACCCCGAAGAGCCAAAGCAGTCTTGAAGGAAAAAAACGCAGCTGGAGGAATTAGACTCCCTGACTTCAGACTATACTACAAAGCTACAGTAATCAAGACATTATGGTACTGGCACAAAAACAGAAACATAGATCAACGGAACAAGATAGAAAGCCCAGAGGTAAACCCACGCACCTATGGTCTACTAATCTATGACAAAGGAGGCAAGGATCTACAATAGAGAAAAGACAGTCTCTTCAATAATTGTTGCTGGGAAAACTGGACAGCTACATGTAAAAGAATGAAATTAGAACACCCCCTAACACCATACACAAAAATAAATTCAAAATGGATTAGGGACCTAAATGTAAGACCGGACACTATAAAACTCTTAGAGGAAAACACAGGAAGAACACTCTTTGATATAAATCACAGCAAGATCTTTTTTGATCCACCTCCTAGAGTAACGGAAATAAAAACAAAAATAAACAAATGGGACCTAATGAAACTTCAAAGCTTTCACACAGCAAAGGAAACCATAAACAAGACCAAAAGACAACCCTCAGAATGGGAGAAAATATTTGCAAACGAATCAATGGACAAAGGATTAATCTCCAAAATATACAAACAGCTCATGCAGCTCAATATTAAAAAAACAAACAACCCAATCCAAAAGTGGACAGAAGACCTAAATAGACATTTCTCCAAAGAAGACATACAGATGGCCAAGAAGCACATGAAAAGCTGCTCAACATCACTAATTATTAGAGAAATGCAAATCAAAACTACAATGAGATATCACCTCACACCGGTTAGAGTGGGTATCATCAGAAAATCTACAAACAACAAATGCTGGAGAGGGTGTGGAGAAAGGGAACCCTCTTACACTGTTGGTGGGAATGTAAATTGATACAGCCACTATGGAGAACAGTATGGAGGTTCCTTAAAAAACTAAAAATAGAATTCCCATATGATCCAGCAATCCTACTACTGGGCATATACCCAGAGAAAACCATAATTCCAAAATACACATGCATGCCAATGTTCATTGCAGCACTATTTACAATAGCCAGGACATGGAAGCAACCTAAATGCCCATCAACAGACGAATGGATAAAGAAGATGTGGTACATATATACAATGGAATAATGCTCAGCCATAAAAAGGAACGAAATTGGGTCATTATTGAGACGTGGATGGATCTAGAGGCTGTCATACACAGTGAAGTAAATCAGAAGGAGAAAAACAAATATCGCATATTAACGCGTATATGTGGACCCTAGAAAAATGGTACAAATGAACCGGTTTGCAGGGCAGAAATTGAGACACAGATGTAGAGAACAAACGTATGGACACTAAGCGGGGAAAGCGGCAGGGTGGTGGGATGAACTGGGAGATTGGGATTGACATGTATACACTGATGTGTATAAAACTGAAGACTAATTAAGAACCTGCTGTATAAAAAAATAAATTAAATAAAATTCAAACAATAAAAGGAAAATATAGTTGAGCATAAGTTAATGGAATAAATTAAAATCAACCAAATATCTCTCACCTAACTACTGTGAAATTCCACAATGAGTCTATTCATATCAACTCTAGGACCCCTTCAAACTGTTCTTTCAGCTGCAACTAGAGTGATCTTCCCAAGAACATCTGATTGAGGCACCCTCACATTGCCACTCCCATGCCCACTTCCACTCTTGGATAAAAATCCAAATCCTAAAACATGGTCTAGGAGACCTACAAAGTGGCTCCTGTCACCTGCTCCAGCCTAACTTCATACCACCCTCTTACTCTCTGTGGTTCTGCCCCTCTGGCTTTTTCCAAGCTTTGGAACATGTTCCCATAACTTGTCCTTTGTCCTTGCTAATGACACAGCCTAAAATGCTCTAGACCTTCCCCTCCTCCTTCACATCCTAACTCAGGTGTCACTTCCTTAGGAAAGACTTCTGTGACCCCCTAGCCTAGGTCCAGGCCCTCTGATTGGTGTGTTCATCCTTCACAACCCACCCTTTTTAATTGCTCAATTCAGTTTGTAATTCTTCACTCATTTCATGATTATTTTATTAATGTCTGTCTCCTCTTCCAGTCTGCAAACTCCAGAAAACAGAAAACATTTTGCTTTGCCTTATTCTATCCCCACCATTTAATAGTATTTGAATACAGAACACCATCGAATATTTGCTGAACCTTTTCCAAATATCAGGCCCTGGTATAGGAGCTTTATATACACTGTCCATTCATTCAACAAATATTTACTGAGCACTTACTATGTGCTGGGATAAACTAATAAACCAAAGTTTCTTGCACTCAAAAGGGTTAGGGTGAAAGAAATAGTTAATCAGTATTTTTGAGAAATACATTAAATTAGCATTCTAAAATGTGGTCAGTGCTATGAGGGAAAAAAAAAGAAAAGTAAGAACAAGGTAAAGAGATAAGATGCACAGGGCTGGGTTGCAATTTTGGCTACAGTAGGCTTCATGGAGAAGGGAAACTCTGAGCAAAGGCATGAAGGAGGGAAGAAAGTTGCTATATGAATACCAGAAGGAAGCATGTTCAGACCCTCTAAAATGACAATAGGCCTGACCTGTTCAAAGAAGAGCAAGTTGGCCAGGGCTGCTGGAGCCAAAACAGATGAGAGGAGAGGAGCAGGAGCTGGGGTGAGGAGTAACAGGGAACTATTCACGTAGGGCCTGGTAAGCACTCTAACGGCTTTCCCTTCACTCCAAGTGAGGGATTCACTACAGGATTTTGAGCAATGATCTAACATGTTTTAAGAAGATTTCTCTGACTGCTCTATTTTTCAAAAGAGAAAAGATCTCTAAGGAAGCAAGAGTAGAAACCAGAGACAGACCAGAGTAGAAAGCAGTAGAGAGCTTTGTGGAGCAAACCAAATAGAGCAATGAGTAAAAAATTTTATAGACAATGGTCATGTGGGATTTCTCCCAGGAATGCAGGGTTGGTTGAACATCTGAAAATCAACTAATGTAATAACCCACCGTAATAATAAAATAAAGAATAAAAACCATATTATCATTTTAATAGACACAGAAAAACTGTGATAAAATCGATTATGCTTTCATGATAAAAATACTCAACACACTAGGGATAGAAGATAACTTCCTCCACCTGATAAAGGGATCTACTTAAAACCAATAGTTAACATGATACTTAATGGAGAAAGATGATTGAATGCTTTCCTTCTATGAACAGGAACAAAATAAGGATATCCATTTTCATCACCTCTGTTCAACATTGTACTGGAGGTTCTAACCAGGGCATTTAGGAAGGAGGGAACAAAGGAAGGAATGAAGGAAAGAAGGAAGGAAGGAAGGAAGGAAGGAAGGAAGAAAGGAAGGAAGGAAGGAAGGAAGGAAGGAAGGAAAGAAGGGAGGAAGGAAAGGCATGCAGATTGGAAAAGAGGGAGTAAAACTATCTTATTTATAGACAGTTGAGTCTTATATATAGAAAGTAAATGAATCCACTAAAGAACTATCAGAACTAATAAGTTCTGCAATCAATATTCAAAAATCAATTGTATTCCTGTAAACTAGCAATGAATAGTTCAAAAATGAGATTTAAAATGGCAATCTCACTTATAACGGCAGCAAAAGAATAAAATTCCTGGTAATAAATTTAATAAAAGAAACTCAAGCCTTTTACACTGAAAGCTAGAAAACTCTGTTTTTAAAAAATTAAAGAAAATCTAAATGAATATTAATCACCTAAATGTCAGCAGTCACCTAACTACTGCTATAGCCCCAAAACTGATGCATCCATATTCACTAGAGGTCCCTTCAAACTGTTCTTCAGGGTACAACTAGAGGGATCTTCTCAAGAAGAACATGGATATGTTTTGAATTTGGAGATAACAGGATTTCTTGACGACTTGCTATGAGAAGTAACATTAGCTAACTTATTTCCCATAACAATTCCCATTTTATAGATGAAGGGACTATTCAAGGTAAATTAACCCACCTGAAGTAACATTAGAAAGCAGCAGAGCTGGAACTTCCCCTCAACTCTGTCTGACCCCAACATCTGGCAATTACACCAGCTACCCAGCAGAACCTGGAGCACTGAGCATTGATTTTTGAATATTGATCTTTTACCATGGTCACACTGCAGAACCTGTTTATTAGTTCTGGTAGTTTTTTAGTGGATTTATTGAGACTTTCTATATACAAGATGAAACCATCTATAAATAAGACAGTTTCCAGAAAAAAAGAAGTAGGTAGCCCTAGAATTTAACCCTAGATACTCTCTAGAATTGGCCATGGGATGTGGAGTTGTAGCAGCAGAAACAGAAAGTGGAGGGAAAAGGAGTTATTTAAATAACAGGCGGATAAAGCAGGAGGACCTTTAAAAGGGATAGAACACATTGCCTGCAGATCAGAGGTGCCCAGAATGCCATCTGGTACCATCCCAGCCTCCTGCCTAGCTGGAGAGGGAATAGGAGTATGGGTAAAAGCAGACACACACACACACACACACACACACACATACACACACACACACACACAGCCAATTACCAAGGAAAATAGATGACAAATGGATCTTACTAATCACTATTTTTCAGAGACAGAGGAGAAAACAGAAATGGAAACTGAGATGGCTCCTACACAGTGAAAGAAAAGAAAAACCGTGGACATATGGTGCAAAGTTTGAACTAGATTCTGTGCCCAGCATGGAACTTGTCCATTTTATCCTGGGAAAAAAAGAAAAGAAAAAGTACCCCTCCCCCCAACTCTATCCAGATGCTGTCAAAGATATCTTGTGGGAATCATCATCAATTGTGGGAAGTTTTTACTAAAGAAATGGAAACCCAGACCTCAGACTGCTTTGGTTAGTAAAGCTCAGTAGAGAGTGTGACAGAGGGGGGACTACTGTCTGAGCCAGCGAACCAGGAGCACAGCACTGCAATCAAGGCTGGGAGGACCCAACCCACCTGACTTTTCGTAAGCAGAGTGGAGCTGGTTTTGAAGTACTTCCAAATCCATGGGCAATATCATCAAGACCAAGGACTCAGACAAAAGCTTTTCAATAATAGTAGAGGAATTTAACACCTCGCTTATACCAATGGACAGATCATCCAAACAGAAAATAAGTAAGGAAACACAAACTTTAAATGACACAACAGACCAGATGGACTTAATTGATATTTATAGGACATTCTATCGAAAAACAATAAAATACAATTTCTTCTCAAGTGCATATGGAACATTCTCCAGGATAGATCACATCTTGAGTCAAATCAAGCCTCAGTAAATTTAAGAAAATTGAAATGATATCAAGCATCTTTTCTGACCACAATACTATGAGACTAGATATCAATTACAGGGGGAAAAAAAGGCAAAAAATACAAACACATGAAGGCTAAACAAATATGCTACTAAACAACCAATAGATCACTGAAGAAATCAAAGAGGAAAGCAAAAAATACCTAGAAACAAATGACAATGAAAACATGATGACCCAAAACCTACGGGATGCAGCAAAACCAGTTCTAAGAGAGAAGTTTATAGCAATACCATCCTACCTTAAGAAACAAGAAAAATCTCAAATAAACAACCTAACCTTACACCTAAAGCAATTAGAGAAAGAATAAGAAAAAAACCCCAGTGTTCACAGAAGGAAAGAAATCATAAAAATCAGATCAGAAATAAATGAAAAAGAAATGAAGGAAACAATAGCAAAAATCAATAAAACTAAAAGCTGGTTCTTTGAGAAGATAAGCAAAATTGATAAACCATTAGCCAGACTCATCAAGAAAAAATGGGAGAAGACTCATATCAACAGAATTAGAAGCAAAGAAAGAGAAGACACGGCATAAATATAAAGGATCATTTGAGACTACTACAAGCAACTACATGCCAATAAAATGGACAACCTGGAACAAATGGACAAATTCTTAGAAAAGTACAACCTTCCAAGACTAAACCAGGAAGAAACAGAAAATATGAACAGACCAATCACAAACACTGAAATTGAAACTGTGATTAAAAATCTTCCAACAAACAAAAGCCCAGAACCAGATGGTTTCACAGGAGAATTCTATCAAACATTTAGAGAAAAGCTAATACCTATCTTTCTCAAACTCTTCCAAAATATAGCAGAGGGAAGAACACTCCCGAAATCATTCTACAAGGACATCATCACCCTGATACCAACACCAGACAAAGATGTCACAAAAAAAGAAAATTACAGGCCAATATCACTGATGATCACTGATGAATATACATGCAAAAATCCTCAACAAAATACTAGCAAACAGAATCCAACAGCACATTAAAAGGATCGTATATCATGAGCAAGAGGCTTTATCCCAGGAATGCAAGGATTCTTCAATATACACAAATCAATCAATGTGATACACTATATTAACAAATTGAAGGATAAAAACCATGTGAATATCTCAATACATGCAGAGAAAGCTTTTGACAAAATTCAACACTGATTTCTGATAAAAACTCTCCAGAAAGTGGGCATAGAGGGAATCTACCTCAACATAATAAAAGCCATATATGACAAACCCACAGCCAACTGAGAATGATTTCTCAATGGTGAAAAACTGAAAGCATTTCCTCTAAGACCAGGAACAAGACAAGTGTGCCTACTATTATTCAACATAGTTTTGGAAGTTTAAGCCATGGCAATCAGAGAAGAAAAAGAAATAAAAGGAATCCAAACTGGAAAAGAAGAAGTAACACTGTCACTGTTTGCAGATGACATGATACTATACTAGAAAATCCTAAAGATGCCACCAGAAAACTACAAGAGCTAATCAATGAATTTGGTAAAGTAGCAGGATACAAAATTAATGCACATAAATCTCTTGCATTCCTATAATGACAATGAAAACTCAGAAAGAGAAATTAAGGAAACACTCCCATTTACCATTGAAACAAAAAGGATTAAATACCTAGGAATAAACCTACCTAAGTAAGGACGAAAAAAACCTGTATGCAGAAAACTATAAGACACTGATGAAAGAAATCAAAGATGATAAAACCATATGGAATTCCTGTCTTGAATTGGAACAATCAACATTGTGAAAATGACTATACTACCCAAAGCAATCTACAGATTCAATGCAATCCCTATCAAATTACGAACGGTGAGAGAGATATTGGTAAGATGGCGGAGGAGTAAGACGTGGAGATCACCTTCCTCCCCACAAATGCATCAGAAATATATCTACATGTGGAACAACTCCTCCAGAACACCTACTGAACGCTGGCAGAAGACCTCAGACTTCCCAAAAGGCAAGAAACTCCCCATGCACCTGGGTAGGGCAAAAGAAAAAAGAAAAACAGAGACAAAAGAATAGGGATGGGACCAGCAATTCTGTGAGGGAGCTGTGAAGGAGGAAAAGTTTCCACACACTAGAAGCCCCTTCACTGGCGGAGATGGTGCGGGGGTTGTTTCGGAGCCACAGAGGAGACCACAGCAATAGGAGTTCAGAGGGCAAAGCAGAGAGATTCCTGCACAGAGGAGACCTGCTGACCAGCACTCCCCAGCATGAGAGGCTTCTCTCCTCAACTGCTGTGGTGGGTGGGGCCTGGGAGCTGAGGCTTAGGGTTCGGAGGTCAGACCCCAGGGAGAGGACTGGGGTTGGCAGCTTGAACACAGCCTAAAGGGGGCTAAGCATCACAGCTAGCCTGGAGGGAGTCAAGGAAAAAGCCTGGAACTGCCTAATTGGCAAGAGACCATTGTTTCAGGGTGTGCGAGGAGAGGGGATTCAGAGCACCACCTAAACCAGCTCCAGAGATGGGCACGAGCCGTGGCTATCAGCTCAGACACCAGAGATGGGCATGAGGAGCTAAGGCTGCTGCTGCAGCCACCGTAAAGCCTCTGTGCAAGCACAGGTCACTATCCACACCTCCCCTGCCGGGAGCCAGTGCAGCCCGCCACTGCCAGGGTCCCGTGATCCAGGGACAACTTCCCCGGGAAAACACACGGCGCCCCAGGCTGGTGCAAAGTCATGTTGGCCTCTGCAGCCGCAGGCTCGCCCCACATTCTGTACCCCTCCCTCCCACCGACCTGAGGGAGGCAGACCCCCTAATCAGCTGCTGCTTTAACCCCATCCTGTCTGAGCAAAAAAAAAGATGCCCTCAGGTGAACTATACGCAGAGGCTGGTCCAAATTCAAAGCTGAACCCCAGGAGCTGTGCGTACAAAGAAGAGAAAGGGAAATTTCACCCAGTATCTTAAGGAGCAGCGGATTAAATCTCCACTATCAACTTGATGTACCATGCATCTCTGGAATACATGAATAGAAAATGAATCATCCCAAAATTGAGGCGGTGGACTTTGTGTGATTTTGCTGTACAGTTTTGCTTTTACCAATTGTCCTAGGGTTCTGTCTGTCCTTTTTTTTTTTTTTTTTAGTATAGTTTTTAGCGCTTGTTATCATTGGTGGATTTGTTTTTTGCTTCAGTTGCTCTCTTCTTTCTTTCTTTTTAAATTACTTTTACATTTTTTTATTTTTAATAATAACATTATTTTATTTTTCTTTCTTTCTTTCTTTATTTCTCCCTTTACTTCTGAGCCGTGTGGTTGACAGGGTCTTGGTGCTCCAGGCAGGTGTCAGGCCTGTGCCTCTGAGGTGGGAGAGCTCAGTTGAGGACATTGGTCCACCAGAGACCTCCAGGCTCCACATAATATCAAACGGCGAAAGCTCTCCCAGAGACCTCCATCTCAACGCTAAGACCCAGCTCCACTCAATGACCAGCAAGCTACAGTGGGGGACACCCTATGCCAAACAATAGCAAGACAGGAACACAACCCCAAACATTAGCAGAGAGGTGGCCTAAAATCATAATAAGGTCACAGACACCCCAAAACACACCACCGGATGCAGTCCTGCCCACCAGAAAGATAAGATCCAGCCTCAGACACAGGCACCAGTCCCCTCCACCAGGAGCCTACCAAACCCACTGAACCAACCTTAGCCCCTGGAGGCAGACACCAGAAACGACGGGAACTACGAACCTGCAGCCTGCAAAAAAGAGAGCCCAAACACAGTAAGTTAAGCAAAAGAGAAGACAGAGAAATACACAGCAGATGAAGGAGCAAGGTAAAAACCCACCAGACCAAACAAATGAAGAGGAAATAGGCAGTCTACCTGAAAAAAAATCAGAATAATGATAGTAAAGATGTTCCAAAATTTTGGAAATAATGGAGAAATGAAGAAAATACAAGAAATGTTTAACAAGGACCTAGAAGAACTAAAGAGCAAACAAACAATCATGAACAACACAGGAAATGAAATAAAAAAGTACCTAGAAGGAATCAATAGCAGAATAACTAAGGCAGAAGAATGGATAAGTGGCCTGGAAGATAAAATAGTGGAAATAACAATCATAGAGCAGAATAAAGAAAAAAGAATGAAAAGAATTGAGGACAGTCTCAGAGACCTCTGGGACAACAGTAAATGCACCAACAATTGAATTATAGGGGTCCCAGAAGAAGAAGAGAAAAAGAAAGGGACTGGACTGAGAAAATATTGGAAGAGATTATAGTTGAAAACTTCCCTAACATGGGAAAGGAAATAGTCAATCAAGTCCAGTAACCACAGAGAGTCCCATACAGGATAAATCCAAAGAGAAACACGCCCAGACACATATTAATCAAACTATCAAAAATTAAATACAAAGAAAAAATATTAAAAGCAGCAAGGGAAAAACAACAAATAACATACAAGGGAATCCCCATAGGGTTAACAGCTGATCTTTCAGCAGAAAACGCTGCAAGCCAGAAGGGAGTGCCAGGACATATTTAAAGTGAAGAAAGAGAAAATTCTATAACTAAGATTACTCAACCCAGCAAGGATCTCATTCAGATTCAATGGAGAAATTAAAACTTTTACAGACAAGCAAAAGCTAAGAGAATTCAGCGCCACCAAACCAGCTTTAGAACAAATGCTAAAGGAACTTCTCTAGGCAGGAAACACAACGGAAGGAAAAGCCCTACAATAACAAACCCAAGGCAATTAAGAAAATGGTAACAGGAACATACATATCAATAACTACCTTAAATGTAAATGGATTAAATGCTCCAACCAAAAGACATAGACTGGCTGAATGGATACAAAAACAAGACCCATATATATGCTGTCTAAAAGAGATCCACTTCAGACCCAGGGACACATACAGACTGAAAGTGAGGGGATGGAAAAAGATATTCCATGCAAATGGAAATCAAAAGAAAGCTGGAGTAACAATTCTCATATCAAACAAAATACACTTTAAAATAAAGATTATTAAAAGAGACAAAGAAGGACACTACATAATGATCAAGGGATCAGTCCAAGAAGAAGATACAACAATTGCAAATATTTATGCACCCCGCTTAGAAGCAACTCAATACATAGGGCAAATGCTAACAGCCATAAGAGGGGAAATGGACAGTAACACAATCACAGTAGGGGACTTTAACACTCCACTTTCACCAATGGACAGATCATCCAAAATGAAAATAAATAAGGGAACACAAGCTTTAAATAATACATTAAACAAGATGGACTTGATTGATATTTATAGAACATTGCATCCAAAAACAACAGAATACACTTTCTTCTCAAGTGCTCATGGAACATTCTGCAGGATAGATCATATCTTGCGTCACAAATCAAGCCTTGGTATATTTAAGAAAACTGAAATCGTATCAACTATCTTTTCCGACCACAATGCTATGAGACTAGATATCAATTACAGGAAAATAACTGTACAAACTACAAACATATGGAAGCTACACATACACTACTAAATAACCAAGAGATCACTGAAGAAATCAAAAAGGGAATCAAAAAATACCTAGAAACAAATGACAATGAAAACACGATGACCCAAAACCTATGGGATGCAGCAAAAGCTGTTCTAAGAGGGAAGTTTATAACAATACAATCCTACCTCAAGATATAAGAAACATCTCAAATAAACAACCTAACCTCACACTTAAAGCAATTAGAGAGAGAAGAACAAACCGCCGCCCCGTGCAGCAAAGTTAGCAGAAGGAAAGAAATCATAAAGAACAGACCAGAAATGAATGAAAAAGACATGAAGGAAACAATAGCAAAGATCAATAAAACTAAAAGCTGGTTCTTTGAGAAGATAAACAAAAGTGATAAACCATTAGCCAGATTCCTCAAGAAAAAAAGGGATAAGACTCAAGTCAACAGAATTAGAAATGAAAAAGAAGGAACAATGGAAGAATTATGAGAGATCACTACAAGCACCTAGATGCCAATATAATAGACACCCTGGAAGAAATGGACAAATTCTTAGAAAAGCACAATCTTCCAAGACTGAACCAGGAGGAAATAGAAAATATTAACAGACCAATCACAAGCACTGAAATTGAGACTGTGATTAAAAATCCTCCAACAAACTGACGCCCAGGACCAGATGGCTTCACAGGCGAATTCTATCAAACATTTAGAGAAGAGCTAATGCCTAACCTTCTCAAACTCTTCCAAAACATAACCAAGGGAGGAACACTCAGAAACTCATTCTATAAGGCCACCATCACCCTGAAACCAGACAAAGATGTCACTAAGAAAGAAAACTACAGGCCAATATCACTGATGAACATAGATGCAAAAATCCTCAACAAAATACTAGCAAACAGAATCCAACAGCCCATTAAAAGGATCATACACCACGATCAAGTGGGGTTTATCCCAATAATGCAAGGTTTCTTTAGTATACACAAATCAATCAATGCGATAAACCATTTAACAAACTGAAGGAGAAAAAACACATGATCATCTCAGTAGATCCAGAAAAAGCTTTCAACAAAAGTCAACACCAATTCATGGTAAAAACCCTCCAGAAAGTAGGCACAGAGGGAACTTTCCTCAACATAATAAAAGCCATGTATGACAAACTCACAGCCAATGTCATTCTCAATGGTGAAAAACTGAAAGCATTTCCTCTAAGATCAGGAACAAGACAAGGTTGTCCATTCTCACCACTGTTATTCAACATACTTTTGGAAGTTTTAGCCAGAGCAATCAGAGAAGAAAGAGAGATAAAAGGAATCCAAATCAGAAAAGAAAAAGTAAAGCTGTCACTGTTTGCAGATGACATGACACTATACATAGAGAATCCTAAAGATGCTACCAGAAAACTACTGAGGCTAGTCAATAAATCTGGTAAAGTAGCAGGATACAAAATTAATGCACAAAAATCTTTTGCATTCCAATACACTAATGTTGAAAAATCTGAAAGAGAAATTGAGAAAACACTCCCATTTACCACTGCAACAAAAAGAATAAAATACCTAGGAATAAACCTACCTAAGGAGACCAAACACCTGTATGCAGAAAGCTATAAGACACTGATGAAAGAAATTAAAGTTGATACAAACAGATGGAGAGATATACCATATTCTTGGATTGGAAGAATCAACATTGTGAAAATGACTGCACTACCCAAAGCAATCTACAGATTCAATGCAATCCCTATCAAACTACCACTGGCATTTTTCACAGAAGTAGAACAAAAAAATCTCACAATTTGTATGGAAACACAAAAGACCCCGAATAGCCAAAGCAATCTTGAGAAAGAAAAACAGAGCTGGAGGAATCAGGCTCCCTGACTTCAGACTATACTACAAAGCTACAGTAAGCAAGACAGTATGGTACTGGCACAAAAACAGAAATATAGATCAATGGAACAGGATAGAAAGTCCAGAGATAAACCCACACACATATGATCACCTTACTTTTGATAAAGGAGGCAAGAATATACAATGGAGAAAAGGCAGCCTCTTCATTAAGTGGTGCTGGGAAAACTGGACAGCTACATGTAAAAGAATGAAATTAGAACACTCCCTAACACCATACAAAAAAATAAACTCAAAGTGGATTAACGACCTAAATGTAAGGCCAGACACTATAAAACTCTTAGAGGAAAACATAGGCATAACACTCTATGACATAAATCACAGCAGGATCCTTTTTGACCCAGCTCCTAGAGAAATGGAAATAAAAATAAATATAATAAAAAATAAACAAATGGGACCTAATGAAACTTAAAAGCTTTTGCACAGCAAAGGAAACCATAAACAAGACGAAAAGACAAACCTCAGAATGGGAGAAAATATTTGCAAATGAAACAACTGACAAAGGGTTAATCTCCAAAATTTACAAGAAGCTCATGCAGCTTAATATCAAAAAAACAAACAACCCAGTCCAAAAATGGGCAGAAGACCTAAATAGACATTTCTCTAAAGAAGATATACAGATTCCCAACAAATACATGAAAGGATGCTCAACATCACTAATCATTAGAGAAATGCAAATCAAAACTACAATGAGGTATCACCTCACACCTGTCAGAATGGCCATCACCAAAAAATCTACAAATTATAAATGCTGGAGAGGGTGTGGAGAAAAGGGAACCCTCTTGCACTGTTGGTAGGAATAGAAATTGATACAGCTACTATGGAGAACAGTATGGAGGTTCCTTAAAAAACTAAAAATAGAACTACCATATGACTCAGCAGTCCCAATACTGGGCATATACCCTGAGAAAACCATAATTAAAAAAAAAAACACATGCACCCCAATGTTCACTGAAGCACTATTTACAATAGCTGGGACTTGGAACCAACATAAATATCCATCAACAGATGAATTGATATAGAAGATGTGGCACATATATACAATAGAATATTACTCAGCCATAAAAAGGAACGAAATTGAGTATTTGTAATGAGATAGGAGAACCTAGAGTATGTCATACAGAGTAAAGTAAGTCAGAAAGAGAAAAACAAATACCATATGCTAACACCCATATATGGAATCTCAAAGTAATGGTACTGATGAACCTAGTGGCAGGGCAGGAATTAAAGATGCAAATGTAGAGAATGGACTCGAGGACACGGGGAGTGGGAAGGGTAAGTTGGGATGAAATGAGAGAGTAGCATTGACATACAGTACCAAATATAAAATAGATAGTGGGAAGGAGCCGCATAGCACAGGGAGATCAGCTCGGTGCTTTGTGACCACCTAGGGGGTGAGATAGGGAGGGTGGGAGGGAGACACAAGAGGGAGGGGATATGGTGATGTATGTATACGTATAGTTGATACACTTTGTTGTACAGCAGAAACTAACACAACATTGTGAAGCAATTATACTGCAATAAAGATTAAAAAAAAAAAGCTTTTGAGAATCCCCAAGACCAGGATGGGAAAGGTTAATGCAGGGGAGGGGAGAGCAGAGTGAGGATTCTAATAAGCTTTCACAAAAGGGGGTCTCTTTCTGCATAAGGTTGTGACTCTTGGGTTAGAACTCTATGTGACAGTAACCCTTGAGTTTCCTTAAGTTATTTTTTAAGTACAATATATATAGATGAGTGACTGTAATCCTATACTGTAATATGTACATATAAATGTACCATATAATGAGCACAGTATATAATTATCCATGCAGAATAAAATGTTACAGAGTTTCTCCTGTATTACTATAGTAGAATAATTGCTGTATTTACTTGAAATCTTCTAAGTTTAATGCTTGTATTATACCATCCACTCTTGAATATCTGGAAGCACAAAAGGAAAGCTGTGATATCCTATCTCATTGCATAGCAGAGAACAAGCACCCGGAGGATATTTGCTGTCTCAGTGAATGAATAGAAATGTATCTGATTTTGCTCTTGCTGAAGGGCAGAGCAAAGACAGGCCTGACCATTACTGGACCTGTTTGGTTGAGATGTAACAGAGCATCACGCTTGGTACCAAGACTTAGAGTCCCCAGCATTAATGCAACCAGCACTTCCAAAGGTTGTCATTCACAAAAAGACAAATATTGTAGGATTCTTCCCATTTATATGAGGTACCTAGAATAGGCAAATGCATAGAGACATAAGTAGATTATAAGTAACCAGGGGCTGAGAGGAAGGGGAATGGGGAGTTATTGCTTAATTGTTACAGGATTTTGTTTCAAGTAATGAAAAAGTTTGGGAAATAAATAGAGGTGACGGTTGCATAACAATGGGGATGTAATCAGTGCCACTGAACCGCACACTTTAAATGGTTGAAATGGTAAATTTTTTCAGTTGAAATATAGTTGATTTACAATGTTTCAGGCATACAGCAAAGTGATTGTTTTTTATATATGTATATATATACACATATATTATTTTTCAGATTCTTTTCCATTATAGGTTATTACAAGATATTGAATATAGTTCCTTACACTACACAGTGGGTCCTTGTTGTTTGTCTGTTTTATATATAGTAGTGTGTATCTGTTAATCCCAAACTCCTAACTTATCCCTCCCCCCTTTTCCCCTTTGGTAATCATTAGTTTGTTTTCTACGTCTGTGAGTCTATTTCTGTTTTGTAAGCAAATTCATTTGTATCATATTTTTAGATTCCACATATAAGTGATATCATATGGTATTTGTCTTTCTCTGTCTGACTTACTTCACTGAGTATGATAATCTCTAGGTTCATCCATGTTGCTGCAAATGGTATGATTTCATTCTTTTTTTTTAAGGCTGAGTAATATTCCATTGTATATATACCATATCTTTATCCTAAAATGAAAAATTTTATGTTATTTTTATTTTACTACCAAGAAATAAATTGTCATTAGAGCTGAGGATGAGTGATCTCTTTTCCAAAAAAAAATGCTTAGGTCTTTTAGGAAAGAGGGGTAAAGAGTGTGAAAAAGTCTTTAGACTGCCCACTTGGAAGGACATGGGAATAGCAAGAGAAAAGTTCATCACCCACCACCCAGACCAGTGATTTTAACTGGCGGGTGCATCAGAATCTCCCTGAGGGTCTCATTAAAGCACAGAGTGCTGGGCCAACACACAGAACTCCTGAGTTTGGGACCCCAGAAATCTCACTTTTAACA
This sequence comes from Phocoena phocoena, assembly GCF_963924675.1. Lineage (NCBI taxonomy): Eukaryota > Metazoa > Chordata > Mammalia > Artiodactyla > Phocoenidae > Phocoena > Phocoena phocoena. Next base: position 135,709,947 of record NC_089220.1, on the reverse strand, counting down.
ACTTCTCAGGCGCTGCTGATGCTCCTGGTCTACGAATCACACTTGCAAAACACAGTGCTAGGTAGGAGGTGCTCAGGAGATTTGGATGAGGGGCTTTTTCAGTAAGAGGTGTGGGGAGTACTCCTAAGCCATTTTTCTTTCAGGTCAAATTCTCCAGACCCTCAGTGATGCCTCCTCATAGTATCATCACTGATGGACCTCCAAGCAAAGATTTCCTAAACTTCCCTCTGCCTTAACTAACATTAACTTTAAAAAGACCCATGAGATTTTGAGGACTCTTTCCAAATCAGAGTCTGAGGTTCCAGACAGCAGAGGAGTTATTTTTTTTGTCTGTCTCAAAGCCTCACTGTGACTCGGTACTCATTCCTTGATTGACAGAATGTATGCCTATGATCCCCAGCATCCGTGGAGTGTTTATCTCTTTTAGAAACCAGGATCTTCACGAAAGCTCGGGTGAGAGGGAAGATGAGAAAAAATGCCAATCCCACTTCTTTAAAGGATTGGATTTATTACCAATAAAATCCAACACAGGCCATAATCTGCCAGAGAACTCCAGGCCCATGATGCTACTAGAAACTCCCCTCCACATATCATGGTCTTGAGTTTCTTTACAGGTCTAAACAAGCAGTTTTCACATGCTCTAGAAATCCTTCTCTCCCATTGTCTTTTTCCCTCTATCAAACTCCTACCCACCTTACAGCAACCAGCGCAAATTCCAGCTCTCCACCTGAGTTCTCTAAGTTCTCAACACACTTTCTACGTTCCCTTTTTATACCATTTTCACAGTAACATGGACATTATCTATTTATGTATCTAACTCCACGATAGGCTAGAAGCTCTTTGAGGACAGAAACAATATTGTGATCTTGGAAGTCCGAGCACTTATCACAGGACCTGCTCCATAGTAATTTTTAAATACGTGTTTGGTGGGGAAATAATAAGTGAGTAGGCCGCAACAGTCTTCTGCTGAACTGAAATATACCTCAACCTGAACCCCACGCTAGCTCTAGAAACCACAAAGTAAGTGTCATCCAAACTAGATTACGAGGAGTGAGTTGGAATGGTGGGAGGAAGGGCAAAGGAGCAAGGATGCCCCTGAGAGGGAAAGGAATACTATGCTGGACACACTGTTCAGCTTCACCGAGAATGGGGCCTAGTACAAGGATTCCTCTGTGTGGGTCATCCTAAACCAAATGAGACACACATCTTCAGATACAGCCTTCCCTGTGAGTGCTCTGAAGGTGAGGTCATGTTGCATTGTCTATTTTTTTCAGAGGATTTGATAGTTTGGAATTGCACTTCATACATATTTAGCATTGCTTAGTTCATCAGATTCATCAGATGAAAAGTAACTCCCTCACCAAAAGGATGCATAGAAAAAAATTTTAAATATTGGCCTACACGGGCAGCTTCTTGAAGGTCTGAAAATCATCTGGCTTGCCGGGATCACGTGTTCTTCAGATTAAAGTGAAATTGGACTCCAAATTTGGTGGGAATTCCAGCAACCCTTTACCCCCAGCGTTCACCCATAAATGTTCACCTGGCAAGATTTACTGGAGACTTGGGGCATAAGCCGGTTGTGACGTAATTAAACCACCGGGCAGCACAGCAGGAAAAAAACTGAATGTTGGACATTCTAGATTTTAAAAGTCCTTCAAGCCTTTCCTCCCCTAGAGTTTCTGCCCCTTTATTCTTGAGCTCAGCTCTGTCATTTTTTCATATTGCTACATCTATCCCAGCTATGCCCTGGGGGTGTCTTTCAACAGCTGTCTTCTTTCCATGAGGACAATAGGACTTACTGAAGAGAAAAATAAAAGGATCCCATTATCAAATAAATTTGGGGAGCTCCAGTTGAAATGCAATAGGAATTTTTTTAACCCTAGGATTTCTCTGAGTCTTTAATGCACTAATATATGTTATAAATTGCTAAGAGAGTGATTTTTGAAGGTCTTTAACATGATCTATTTTCGTTATTTCTCAGAAATCACATCGTTTGTGATGACTTTGGCTCCAAATAGCACAAACTCTGACTTACAATGACTTGAGCAACAAGAAATATGATCATGTCACGTGGCTGGAAGTTGAGATGTAGGATGGTTGATTTCGTGGATCAGTGATGGCACCAAGGGCTTAGATGTTTTCCCTCTTGGCCTCTGCCATCCGCAGTGTTGACTCACAGTAGTAGCACGATGGCTGCAGCAGGTACAGGCTTTAAATCTGTAGTGGCAGTATCCTTAAGAAGGGGAGTGGCCATTTCTTCCTAGGGCTTTTTCTTAGAGAGAAAAGACTTGTTCCAAAATCCCCCCATAGACTCTCTCACATGTCTTTGGCTGGAACTAGGTCTTAGCCTTATTCCTAAACTAACTCACAGCAAGGAGGATGGCTGAGCCTCCCTTAAGCACCTGGGTACACATGGGATGGGTAGATACCTGCACACAATTGAGGTTCTTTTTGGAAGGCGTTAGGTGGGAATAAGCGCTGGTCAGGCCACTAATAATGTCCATTAAAGAAGCACATTGCTATGGACTGAATTTTGTCCCTCCTAAAATCCATATGCTGAAGGTCTAACCCTCCATGTGACTGATTAGATTTGGGGATTGGGCCTTGAGGAGTAATTAAGGTTAAATGAGGTCATAAGGGTAGAGCTCTAATCTGGTAAGACTGACTGGTGGCCTTATAAGAAAAGGAAGAGAGAGATAGAGTACATGCACTAAGGAAACTCCACGGGAGGACAGTGCAAGAAGGTGCTGTCTGCAAGCCAGGAGGCGAGCTCTCACCAGAAGCCAACCCTGTCAGACCCGCATCTGGGACTCCCAGTCTCCAGAACAGGGAGAAAATAAATTTCTGTTGTTTAAGCCACCCAGTCTATGGTATTTTGTTACAGCAGCCTGCACTGACTAATGGACACTTCAGTGTGATAAGGAATTAAAATAATACAGAAGCTTCTGGAAAAATGATGAAATACTCCTCCTCTATGCCAACTCCATTCCCTCCCTGGAGATTGCTGCTAAAAACAATTTGTGGTATACTTTTTTTAACGCTTACCAAGTGTATGTATATGTTCATGTGCCATAAACATACATATATCATTGTACCCACACGTCTTTGTTGTTGACTTTTTATTTTTTAACACTGACATTTCACTTACCGTTATGCAAGCTTATTTTCATTCAACAAAATATATAGCCTTAAATCATTCCTTATAAAGGTTGCATAGATATACCATCCAGATGTATCATAATTTCTTCAACCACCTCAGTATGGAAGGATGTTGTGTGAAGTGGGTCCCACATGTATCTGAACATGGAGTATCTCCTGGGATTTGTACTCAGCACATTTGTGGATCTGCTGCTCTAGAATTACAGGTTCTCTGTTTCTCATCCTAAAAGAAGACAATGTCTTGAAGCTTTTACGATGTTTGACCATGGCAGAATGTAGTTGGCTGATGGTACCCAAAGGACATGATGACACAGGATGCTAATGAATGATTATGTGCTGGATAGTCCTCTTCTGGCCCCTGTGCATCAAAAATGCTAACTTCTCATTCTTTAGGTGACCAGACACTTTGTTCTTTCATGCATGACACCGTACTGTTATGGAAACTGTGACATGACTCATCCACTGACTTATTCCATCTTGGATGAACTCTCCTTCAAGCTATGTAGCTCAAATAGAGTAAATCTGACTAATAAATTTACAGGCAGGATTTTGGCAACATAAAAGATTCTGGCCTCCCTGGAAAAGTTTTAAAAAATCTGTCTAATGTTTATGAGGAAATTATTTTTCGTTATGTTGCTATTTGAATCTAATTTTAATAATCCACGAACACTGTAAATGTAGGAAACCCACCCTAGTAAAGTCATTTAGTCTTTGAACCCATTTAATCCTACCAATGGGGTTGTTGAAATAAACATGGGTGATTTCTAACATGACTGAGAGTTTACACAACTGCCCTGTTTGCAAGAGCCAAGATATTATTGTGTTTATCGTAGACAAAAGATGACCTTCACTTGGGGATTGCATTGAGTTCCAACAGAAAGATTTTTCTGTAAACCTAATTCCCATACGATTGTGGGTAATTGTGATACACATATCTCAGTTTGTTGACTCAGTTGTTGGAAGGTCCACATGCAGTAGTTTGGAACGTTTGTCTAGCAAATTAATTTTTCATTTCTTCAGTTTTAAAGCCTCATTTTGGCTTGAATTTATTTTAGGTAGAGGAAAAGAAAAAGAACTAGAGTCATTAAATTGATGGATCAGAGACAAATTTTTTAATGAATTTTCTCTCTTGATTTCAAAAGAATTATAAGAAAAAATATCTTTCCCAAATCTGCTTAATCTTTAGCACCTAATTTTTGTCATCTGTGGTGTCTTTCTAGACAAGGGTGACTTTCAAATAACCCAGATTTCAGGCTGTGGAAGCTGAGATAGTTCCCATGCTTCATTATTTAAAGGCGTTTATTTGATAGCACTCGTTAGTTCCATTCCATTATTTTTTTAGAGTAGTAGCCACCAATTTTTTCATTAGTTTCTATCACAGTGTTTCTTCAAAGAATCATGGATACATTAAATTGGAAAAAAATCATATTCTTATTCAAACTCCCATGTAAACACTTTTATATCTTAAAAGTACATAGCATCCAATGATGGTATAAGAAGTATGATTAGACTACAACAAATAATCAGAAGTATGTTAAAATATATTTCAATTATATATAGCATGTATGAATACTTATATATGATAAGTATCCATCCATCCTATCTGCAAAGACTTGCTTAGGATACTAAAGATATGAATGATTCAGAAATTCCAAAGGGAAAAGAAACAAAACTGTGCAAACAGAAGAAGAATTTTTTCACCTTGCAGTCTAGGCAAGCCATCAACCGTTTTATGGCACTTCTGTTGGAACTCAATGCAATCCCCAAGTGAAGGTCATCTTTTGTCTACGATAAACACAATAATATCTTGGCTCTTGCAAACAGGGCAGTTGTGTAAACTCTCAGTCATGTTAGAAATCACCCATGTTTATTTCAACAACCCCATTGGTAGGATTAAATGGGTTCAAAGACTAAATGACTTTACTAGGGTGGGTTTCCTACATTTACAGTGTTCGTGGATTATTAAAATTAGATTCAAATAGCAACATAACGAAAAATAATTTCCTCATAAACATTAGACAGATTTTTTAAAACTTTTCCAGGGAGGCCAGAATCTTTTATGTTGCCAAAATCCTGCCTGTAAATTTATTAGTCAGATTTACTCTATTTGAGCTACATAGCTTGAAGGAGAGTTCATCCAAGATGGAATAAGTCAGTGGATGAGTCATGTCACAGTTTCCATAACAGTACGGTGTCATGCATGAAAGAACAAAGTGTCTGGTCACCTAAAGAATGAGAAGTTAGCATTTTTGATGCACAGGGGCCAGAAGAGGACTATCCAGCACATAATCATTCATTAGCATCCTGTGTCATCATGTCCTTTGGGTACCATCAGCCAACTACATTCTGCCATGGTCAAACATCGTAAAAGCTTCAAGACATTGTCTTCTTTTAGGATGAGAAACAGAGAACCTGTAATTCTAGAGCAGCAGATCCACAAATGTGCTGAGTACAAATCCCAGGAGATACTCCATGTTCAGATACATGTGGGACCCACTTCACACAACATCCTTCCATACTGAGGTGGTTGAAGAAATTATGATACATCTGGATGGTATATCTATGCAACCTTTATAAGGAATGATTTAAGGCTATATATTTTGTTGAATGAAAATAAGCTTGCATAACGGTAAGTGAAATGTCAGTGTTAAAAAATAAAAAGTCAACAACAAAGACGTGTGGGTACAATGATATATGTATGTTTATGGCACATGAACATATACATACACTTGGTAAGCGTTAAAAAAAGTATACCACAAATTGTTTTTAGCAGCAATCTCCAGGGAGGGAATGGAGTTGGCATAGAGGAGGAGTATTTCATCATTTTTCCAGAAGCTTCTGTATTATTTTAATTCCTTATCACACTGAAGTGTCCATTAGTCAGTGCAGGCTGCTGTAACAAAATACCATAGACTGGGTGGCTTAAACAACAGAAATTTATTTTCTCCCTGTTCTGGAGACTGGGAGTCCCAGATGCGGGTCTGACAGGGTTGGCTTCTGGTGAGAGCTCGCCTCCTGGCTTGCAGACAGCACCTTCTTGCACTGTCCTCCCGTGGAGTTTCCTTAGTGCATGTACTCTATCTCTCTCTTCCTTTTCTTATAAGGCCACCAGTCAGTCTTACCAGATTAGAGCTCTACCCTTATGACCTCATTTAACCTTAATTACTCCTCAAGGCCCAATCCCCAAATCTAATCAGTCACATGGAGGGTTAGACCTTCAGCATATGGATTTTAGGAGGGACAAAATTCAGTCCATAGCAATGTGCTTCTTTAATGGACATTATTAGTGGCCTGACCAGCGCTTATTCCCACCTAACGCCTTCCAAAAAGAACCTCAATTGTGTGCAGGTATCTACCCATCCCATGTGTACCCAGGTGCTTAAGGGAGGCTCAGCCATCCTCCTTGCTGTGAGTTAGTTTAGGAATAAGGCTAAGACCTAGTTCCAGCCAAAGACATGTGAGAGAGTCTATGGGGGGATTTTGGAACAAGTCTTTTCTCTCTAAGAAAAAGCCCTAGGAAGAAATGGCCACTCCCCTTCTTAAGGATACTGCCACTACAGATTTAAAGCCTGTACCTGCTGCAGCCATCGTGCTACTACTGTGAGTCAACACTGCGGATGGCAGAGGCCAAGAGGGAAAACATCTAAGCCCTTGGTGCCATCACTGATCCACGAAATCAACCATCCTACATCTCAACTTCCAGCCACGTGACATGATCATATTTCTTGTTGCTCAAGTCATTGTAAGTCAGAGTTTGTGCTATTTGGAGCCAAAGTCATCACAAACGATGTGATTTCTGAGAAATAACGAAAATAGATCATGTTAAAGACCTTCAAAAATCACTCTCTTAGCAATTTATAACATATATTAGTGCATTAAAGACTCAGAGAAATCCTAGGGTTAAAAAAATTCCTATTGCATTTCAACTGGAGCTCCCCAAATTTATTTGATAATGGGATCCTTTTATTTTTCTCTTCAGTAAGTCCTATTGTCCTCATGGAAAGAAGACAGCTGTTGAAAGACACCCCCAGGGCATAGCTGGGATAGATGTAGCAATATGAAAAAATGACAGAGCTGAGCTCAAGAATAAAGGGGCAGAAACTCTAGGGGAGGAAAGGCTTGAAGGACTTTTAAAATCTAGAATGTCCAACATTCAGTTTTTTTCCTGCTGTGCTGCCCGGTGGTTTAATTACGTCACAACCGGCTTATGCCCCAAGTCTCCAGTAAATCTTGCCAGGTGAACATTTATGGGTGAACGCTGGGGGTAAAGGGTTGCTGGAATTCCCACCAAATTTGGAGTCCAATTTCACTTTAATCTGAAGAACACGTGATCCCGGCAAGCCAGATGATTTTCAGACCTTCAAGAAGCTGCCCGTGTAGGCCAATATTTAAAATTTTTTTCTATGCATCCTTTTGGTGAGGGAGTTACTTTTCATCTGATGAATCTGATGAACTAAGCAATGCTAAATATGTATGAAGTGCAATTCCAAACTATCAAATCCTCTGAAAAAAATAGACAATGCAACATGACCTCACCTTCAGAGCACTCACAGGGAAGGCTGTATCTGAAGATGTGTGTCTCACTGGTTCAGGATGACCCACAAGCAAATTCAACCAATCAGAACTCCAGAACATCCAATCCCCATGCCCTTCACGGAGGTACCCTCCAACTACCAGTTATCATTAATGTTGTTTTACAAGTATTTGTGGGATATTATGATTAACATCTGTCTTTTTCTATTTCTTTATAAAACCCATCAGGACAGAGACCATACCTATTTCAACTCACCATCCCATCCCAGGTACCTAAACAGTAGTCAGCCTACAGTAAGCTCTCAATAAATGTGTGATGAAAGGATGAATCCATCAGTGAATGAGATACTTAAAAACCCTAGTAGATAAACTGAAGAAGCGAATCCCTCATGCTTAGTGACTATCATAAAGAATAGATTCATTCCCATTGTAAAATAATGTCTATCAAAGGCAGTATATTCGTATCAGGCTGTGCAGAAAAACCTTAATGACAAATAATAGAAATATATATCTTTCCTAATTTATGTCTCTTGTCTAAGACCTTGCTACTTGTTCCTTTCGTGTCTATTTTGACAGAGTTGGGACCAGTATTTAATTGCCATGGAGTGAATTTTTGGGCTCTGTTATGCCCGATGGAACAGAGGACTGCTTGTTCTTTGCCCGCACACTGGCATCTTCCCCTCATACCAACTACCCAATATGGCATCAGGAATTCGTTCTATAATTCATCTTGTCTCTTGAGTTATCACCAAGGCTACCATAGGTTAATTAGTTGTAAAACTGGTTAGTGCTTCGGGAAGTTAGGTCTTCCCATACAAAGGGACATAAAAAGGGAGCATTGATTTCCAGAATGCTCTACTTCTAAAAGCATCTTCACAGAAATCCAAAAGCCCATTAATTGAGCGATCTTCTTTTTCAGATACGGAAAACAATGTCATCATCTGGCAAGGCAAATGGGGAGGAGAAGGAGAAAAACATGGGGAAAAGATCCCAAGACTGCAGCCAAGTGGACGTTGCACCCTGTTCGCATGTTATCATTCCTTTTTCGGCAAATGCCAAAGTGTAGACCCAGACAGTTTGACAAATGAGTAGGATCATGGAGAACACTGAGGAGGATGATTAAGGGAGTGGAATCACTGATATATGAGGAGAGAAGCTTTTGAAAAATCTAATTATGAAGTGACCCAGCCAAACGATTAGTTTGCTGAGAAAGTGCAGATGTACTTCTGGTTTGCACTTAGAAGCAGAGCGGGTTAGGAACAAAATGAATTTTTCCAGCAGGATGTGCATAGGAGTGCAAGAAAAAATAAAAAATGGGGAAATCAAGACCCAGTGTCAGGACAAAATCCCTCACAGGAAAATATGTTACTCTGTAAAGATCTCTCGCCACGCCCGGGAGTCTCATTTCCAGATAGAGGACTTGGAAGCAGACCCCAGCTCCTCCCTACTATGCCCCACCCTGGGCCTGACAGGCTGGCCAGAAGGGCCCTGTCCTTTCCAATCAGTGCGATTGTTTAATGCAAACAGCTTTTATGTTTATGATAGGGGTGTCCTTAGAATAAACAGAGAAAATATTCCAATATTAATAGGTCTTGATCAACCTTCAAAAGGTGGCTAAAAGGCTGGCTTACCCTAAGAGAGTATGTCAGGCACCATTCTTTACACAAAGGTCTTCCCACTGTGTTGAGAAACACAGTCCCTGATTTATTCTGATGTTTAACTACTTCTCTGTGTTGTCAAGGTTTTCCAGCACCCTCAGGAGAGGCTCATGGAGACAGGCACCCTCTCTGTGCCTGCACATGGGTCTTGAGCACCTCAACTTTGCCATAAAGCAAAAGCTCAGGATGGAGTGGTAGACCCACCTCAAGTGAGCTGTGGGTCAAAATCAGAAAAAACCATAAGAGACCAGAGTGACACCTCAGTTTGCCACCTTCAAATGTGGAAACATGGTTCAGTGGCTCTGTTGCATCATTCTGAACTCCAGGGAAATGAAAAAAATCAACTCACAATGGATTAAAGACTTAAATGTAAGACCTAAAACCATTAAAATACTAGAAGAAAACAAAGAAAATAACTTCTTGACGTTGATCTTGGCAATGATTTTTTGGTCATGAGGCCAAAGGCACAAGCAACAAAAGCAAAAATAGACAAATGTGGGAATTCCCTGGTGGTCCAGTGGGTAAGACTCAGCGCTCCCGATTCGGAGGGCCAGGGTTCAATCCCTGGTCAGGGAACTAGGTTGTGCATGCATGCTGCAACTAAGACCTGATGCAGCCTAAATAAATAAATAAATAATTTTTAAAAACTGACAAATGGGAGTGCATCAAACGAAAAAGCTTCTGCACATCAAAGGAAACAATCAACAGCGTGAAAAGGCAATTTACAGAATGGGAGAAAATATTGGCAAATCATTTGTCTGATAAGGGGTTAATATCCAGAATATATAAGGAACTATAACTCAAGAGCAAAAAAAATTAAAATTAAAAAAAACTGGTTAAAAAGTGGACAAATGACCTGACTAGACGTTTCTCAAAGAAGACATACAAATGACCAACAGGTCGTCATCTAGGGTTTTGGGTTTTTTTGGTGGGGGAGGATTATTTTGTTTGTTTTCTGTGGTTGCTGTTGATGCTATTACTGTGCCTGTAGTCATCATCATTAGAATTTCCTTGATCTACTTGTTTTCATGTGTTTATTTTCAGGTTTCAGATATCATTTTGTGTTCAGAATATCTCCTGTAAATATCACATAGCTGGATTTTAATCTCTGTTGCACCTGTTGTGATATGGTTGGACTTCTGCCTTCTTATTTTGTGTTTCCCACTTGCATTCTTTCTCCTTGATTCCTTTTAATTTTCTTTCCTGCCTTTTATTTAAGTAAAATTTCTTTGCTTCATTTTTTTCCCTCTATAGTTTAAAAGTTTGCCATTTTTTCCTACTTTTCTAGTAGTTTTCTTGAACTTTAAGTGAGCATAATTATATCCTAACAATGTATTTAGTAATAATTTTACTTACAGAGACACATTTTCCTTTTAATTTTTTTTGTATGTGTACTTTTGATTTTCTTGGGGGTAGGATGGGGAGTTGAACAGGGAAATCACCTAATGATTTTTCTCTATTTTCCTTTTTTTCCCTATATCTTCCCCAAAGATATTTGCATTTTTAAAACTTAAAAATAAAAGTACATGGGTATAAATTCAGATAAAATTAAAGGACTTATATGAAAATAGCTATACAGCACCATACTTCTCTGTATATTTACAACTTGCTGCCTGAAGCAAACTCTTCAAATATTTTTGCCATTTATTCTAGTATTTACCACCAAGCTTGTAAAGAATATGCTGACACTGTTGCTTACTGAGTTACCGAATTTAGACAATGCCTGTGGACTTGCTGTTTTGGTAGATGGCTCTGGATTGGTTTCCCAGAAGCCATAGTTAACCTCTGTCTTGCATTTCTCAACTATGGAAAACTAGAATACCTTCCCAGACTCCCTTGAAGCTGGGTGTACAGTTTCACCAATGAGATATAGTCAGATGTCCCTGGGAGAGCTTATTCCTTCTTAAATAAAAGCACTAACTCTCACTAGTAGAAACAATTGGCCCCATGTCCTTCATCCATGTTCCTGCCTGGAATGGGGAGTCAGTACATGAAGGCATAGTAGCCACACACTAAAGATGGTGGAGCAGAAAGATAGAAAGAGCCTGATTCCTGATAACATGGGTTGTCATTCTACCAGGACTTCTGAGGCCACTCTTGTAGGGTTTTCTGTCATTCATAACAATTCTATTTGTTTTAGTTTCTGGGCTTCCCTGGTGGTGCAGTGGTTAAGAATCTGCCTTCCAATTTAGGGGACATAGAGCCCTGGTCTGGGAAGATCCCGCATGCCTTGGAGCAACTAAGCCCATGTGCTGCAACTACTGAGCCTGCGCTCTAGAGCCTGCGAGCCACAACTACTGAGCCCACGAGCCACAACTACTGAAGCCCGCATGCCTAGAACCTGTGCTCTGCAATGAGAGAAGCCACCTCAATGAGACGTCGCGCACTGCAACAAAGAATGGCCCCTGCTCACCACAACTAGAGGAAGCCCACGCACAGCAAAAAAGACCCAATGCAGCCAAAAATAAATAAATTAAAATGAATAAATTTTTTTAAAACTAAAAAAAAAGAACAATTATTCTTGGTTAAAAACACCATCTCTTACCTTTTTATCTATTACTGTCATTCTAACTCCATTAATCCCTTTGATTTTTTTTCCTCATTCAGGGTTATCATCACAAGGCTTTGTTTGCTCTGTCATGAATTCACTTTTCTGCTATATCTTTTCTATTCCTATTCTGTTTCTTTCACTTAAAAGAGAACTTGTACCCTTAATTTTTTCTTTCTTCCTCAGTAATCTTCCTTTTCCACTCACTCTGTTGTTTTAGCAACTTATCTTTGAGCTCTTAAGTCATTGGATTCATGTTCGCTTTAAATTCTACACTGCAAAGCACTTGTAGGAAATTTTTATTTGTTTCTTGGGTCATGTTTTCTTAAGCTTAGATTCTTCTTCTTTTTTTTTTTTAATGCCTGCCTTCTTGCATCGTTTAGATGGTTTTTTTCTCCACACTGTTACTTTTCATATTAACTAGGACAGTCCTTTTTTATATTTTATTTGCTCTATAAAGATGAGGTTGAATTATCCATCAGTCCATCCCCACATTATTTTATACCTGATTAGCTTCCCTTCAGAGTTTCACTTGGAGGTCTGTAGATATGTTTTTACACAGCCTCAGTAACATCTGCTTTCATGCATCCTACAGGAAGAAAGGGGAGCCCAGGTGGGACTAGAGCTATTTGTAGTGCATTTATCTGGGTAGAATTATCAACTGTTTAGAAAGCCAAACCAGGACACAGCCACATCAAAACAAACGAACAAACAAAAAATCATAATAAAATACAATAATCATTCATATACCTGTTATCATTTTAATATAAAATATGACAAGTGGATGTTTGAAATAATAATTATTCTATACAAATGTTAATATTTAAACAAAAAATAAGACAAAGTAGCACTTAGTAGTACTTACTAGTAGGTCTAAACAAATAGTATGTGTGAGAAATGTGTAATATTATTATAAAATTTCTTTCTGCCCTCTGATAGAGAAATTATTTAAACCTTTTAAAACTACTGTATGTAACAGTTATGCTATACATACATTATGCTATATTAATATCTATTCTGAAGATACCCAAATATAATGCATTGTAAAAAGAGAACCATATCACACTGGTTTCTAGTTTTGATGATGTCAAGCTAAATAACCTCTCCACAAAAGCATTTGCATATAGAATACTTAAGATTTATTTACTAGCAACACTAGGTTTTTAGACTTGTAGGAATTAGTTTCCAGTTCTTTAGAAAGGTCCATCCATATCATATCTACTAGCTTGTTACAGTAGACCAGTTGTCTGCCCATCAGGTCCTTTGCATCCTTAAATTTATCAAATATATTTTCCATGTCTACAATGTGTATAATTTTGAAAAAATCCAAAGCCAAACCTCTTTCATGGAAAATGGTTTTAAAGCAAAAAAGTAGTTTGAATTTTTGAAGTCAAAGCTGGATTCCAAATACATTACAGTTTTAGGAAATAAATTGAGAAAGTCCTGTTTAATTTGGCTAAACATTTTTATGAATTCTGAAGCAGTCTTATTTCTCCCCAGAAATGAGTCTTCCTTCTTTTTTTTTTCCCTATAAGTGTTTGCTACAGCCTAAAACAATTCAAGTGCTGTCAGTTCATCCTTTTCTAGGGCTCCTTAATATCTCTTCAAAGATCACCAAAAAGCTTTGAAGAAACATTATATAAATCTCTCTTTTAAAGTAATCCTTTTCCCCATTTTTATCCTCAAGGTATTTCCAAATTAGAGGAGATTCTTCTTATCTCACACTTGAAAATATTTTATAGCAGGCCAACATTTTAAAAACTTTTTTACAGTCAACAAAAATGTATCAAGATGTACCATGCTGTAGGATGGTATCTCCTTTCATTTCTATAAAGTCAAAATTTTATTAATTGCTTCTGTATGTTTTGAGGAAACTTGAAAGTGACAAAAGAAAACTCTTATTGTGAATAACACTGGTAAGAAAATCACCCCCTTTTTAGCAATGCTGTGTACAAGGTGTGCAGGGCATTTAACAGGTAAGATCTTTTCATTTTCTTTGGTAAAAAGTTTATAGAGTAAATAGAATTTGTCAGAATTTACATTAGCACTGTCTGCCAAGTGACTGTGTGTATACATACACACACCACACACACACACACACACAATGGAATAACACTCAGCCATAAAATAGAATGAAATAATGCCATTTGCAAAAACATGGATGCAACTAGAGTTTATTAGTGAAGTAAGTCAGAAAGAGAAAGAAAAATACCATATGATATTACTTATATGTGGAATCTAAAATATGACACAAATGAAGCTATCTACAAAACAGAAACAGACTCACAGACAGAGAGAACAGACTTGTGGTTGCCACTGGGGGAGGGATGGAGTGGGAGGTTGCAGGTTAGCAGATGTAAGCTTTTATATACAGAATGGATAAACAACAAGGTCCTACTGTATAGAACAGGGAACTATAGTCAATATCCTATGATAAACCATAATGGAAAAAAATATTAAAAAGAGAATGTATATATGTATAGCTGAATCACTTTGCTATACAGCAGAAATTAACACAACATTGTAAATCAGCTATACTTCAAAAAAAATTACATGGTCATTTGACTTTCTTCCTCAGTGATATCTGGGTCATGCTGACAATGGTATTGTGATCATTCTCATTTTGTTATCCAAACTCTCAGAAAATCTGTTCACAATGCTTAAAATTAAACTCACAGGGCTTCCCTGGTGGTGCAGTGGTTGAGAGTTCGCCTGCCGATGCAGGGGACACGGGGTCATGCCCCGGTCCAGAAAGATCCCACATGCCGCGGTGCGGCTAGGCTCGTGAGCCATGGCCGCTGAGCCTGCGCGTCTGGAGCCTGTGCTCCGCAGTGGGAGAGGCCACAACAGTGAGAGGCCCGCGTACAGCAAAAAAAAAAAAAAAAATTAAACTAAAAAACAGACTGTTAATGTTCACAGTCACAGTGCCCTTACATTCACACTTAAGTCTCACCATGCAGAATGGTGCAATAATGAATAGTCCAATAGTCCTTTATTGTGAACCACAAATCATGATTGCCAACATCAGTGGTCAGAGGAAACAATGGTGACTACAAAGGGTACCCATTTATCCAACTACACCATATCTAATTGCCATTAAAAACAATATTACTTTCAGGCCTTATTTTGGGGGTTACCGTATGAATTTTGTGCTTTTCCCTCAACTTTTCACACACATCACCTGAAACCAAGACCTTTCATATTTCACTGAGGGGTTCCCCAGGACACAAGATTTTCAGATTTTCAATGCAAAAATTGAGACTGTCACAAACTAGGATGGTTGGTCAACTTTCTTATGAAATTTATTAAAAATCTGGTGACAGAGTTAATTACACTTGACTAAGAGCATATATTAATCACATAGGAAGAATATTTGAGCTTTTAATTATCCCTCTGATAGAAAATGGAAACCAATAGAAATTATCAGCTCCAGGAGTTCATTTTTTCCACTTCACTTACTTCTCCCCAGCTGCCATTTATAATGACTTCACATCCAGAGAAAGAAAAATATTAAGTAAAACTGATGAGTTTGGGTTATAGAGTTATTATTCTGCAAGGTTATGGGAAATGTCTTCTAGGGCTCCTCAGAGAATCTTGCCTTATGTATTTTCCTAATATGGTGGACATTTGTTGTTTTTTCAACACAGTATCTACTCCTCCTTTTGATTTTACATTGGAATAAAGATAGGGTGTATTCCATCACTGGATACTGTGCACACATTTTAAAACTTTGGCGAGATCAACAACATAAAGACAACCCAATTACAGAATAGATTAAAAAAACTTGAATAGACCTTTCTCCAAAGAAGATATATACGTGGCCAATAAGCACACAAAAAGATGCTCAACATCATTAACCATTAGAGAAATGCAAATTAAAATCACAAAAACATACCACTTCACACAGATTAAGACGGCTATAATAATAATTTTTTAAAGTGGAAAATAACAAGCATTGATGAGGATAAAGAGAAATTATTGGAACTTTTATACATGGCTGGTGGGAATATAAAAGGGTGCAGCTGCTATGGAAAAGAGTTTAGTGGTTCCTTAAAAAGTTAAACATGGAATTACTTTATAATCCAGCAATTCTACTCCTAGGTGCATACCCAAAAGAACTAAAGACAGATACTCAAACAAATACATAAACACCTGTGTTCACAGCCGCATTATTCACAATAGCCAAAAGGGAAAAACAATCCAAATGTCCATCACCGGATGAATGAATACACAAAAGTGGCATATCAATACAATGGAATATTATTTGGCCATAGAAAAGGAAGTATTGATATATGCTACAATATAGATGAATCTTGGAACCATTACGGTTAGTGACAAAAAACAAACAAACACAAAAGGCCACTTACTATATGATACCAATTATCTGAAATATCCTGAATAGGTAAATCCATAGAGATAGCAGATTAGTGGAGGCCAAGGGCTGGGAGGTAGGACAAAATGGAGAGTAACTGCTTAATGGGTATGGGGTTTCCTTTTGGAGTGATGAAAATGTTTTAGAATGAAATAGAAGTGATAATTATACATTGTGAATGTACTAAATTCCAATGAATTTTAAACTTTAAAATGGTTAACTTTATGTTATGTGAATTTTACCTCAATTAGAAAATAAAAAAGGATGCCAAGAGATGTTTATGTTGTAACTCAGAAAGCATTCACTATGTTTCATTAAACAAAAAATGCAATAGAAGCACAATTGTTTTAGGACAATCCTGTTTTTGTAAAATAATACTAGTAATAATATGTGTTACAAACACATGCATGCTAATGTATGCATAAAATAATTTGAAAGCACTTACATGCTCAAAGAAGCTATCTCTGGAGAATTACAGGAGATATTCAGTATATATATTCATTATATATATATATGTATATATTACTTTCTTTAAAAGAAAATAGAAAACTTGTAACAGGCTTTTAAAAAGTAATTACTGATGCCTCCCACATGTAAAATGAGTAAATTAACATCAATTTATATACTCCTAGTTCTCTATTTCTTTGGTGTGTGATTTTAAAATTTCACCATGAATAATTTTTTTAATGTTTAATTTCCACTTGTCCCATATCCTCCTTCATTTTAGCAGCTACCCTCCCACATTAGTGGATGAGAGTAGTTTTGTTAAGGATGGGAGTGGTGAGGTGACTTTTGTATCCGTTCCTCAATCTTGACCCTTCTCTACTATATTTATTAAAAATGCCTTGAAGCATGTGGATGACATCTTTATCTAATTTCCAACTCTGATGCAACATTTTCCCTTAATTATCTATTTCTTTGTCATGTCAGTAATGATCCTGGAGCAGCACAGTAAACACCCTGGTTCAAACTGTCATCTTGCCCCAGATCCCAACACCACTAATAATTGCTCACTAAAAGAATGCTCACAGGGAAATGGAGCAGTCTAAAATGAAGTCACTTTTGAGTAAATGCTTAGGGGAGATGGTAAATCCAAATGACAATACGGATAGCTGCATTGTAAACCAAAGGACAGGACTGGATACACCTTGGGGTAGTGTATTTGTTGAGCAGTGAAAGTTTTAGTCACATGTGTCCTGCATATAATCTTGATGGTTATAGAAAAGGACTTTTGAGGGACTGGCAATGAGCAATGAAGGGTACTATTCTTTACTGAAGTTTGTGATGTTCTAGCCATTGTTCTGGGCCCTTACGTTTATTATCCCATTTAAATCTCTCAGCAGCTTCATGAGATAAAGCCCTATGATACCCATTCTTAAGGTCTGCAAATTGAGACTCAACCAAGTTGAGAAACTTGCTTAAGGTCACTAAAAAACGGGGAGTCAACTCTTGAATCCTAATCCATGACTGCTGACTTATTGTTATTTTCAATAGGTTAGAGGGTTTTTAATATATGTTCTTTCAAGTCCTGGAATCCCAGAAATGTGATGAGGAAGAGAAGTTTAAGATGCAAAGAGAAGGCAGAACTCCAGGTTTTCAACCACTGCCAAGAGGGTAGCTCTTAGCTGTATTATATTTTGAAGTTCCATGTAAGAACCCATTTGAAAAAGGGGGCAGAAATCTTTCACTTATGAAAAGAAAAATCTCATAAGAAATCAGACTTTAAAAAATGTAAAACATTGTCTTTCCTTTCCTCATATCCTTTCTTACAATTGATCTTAAGTAAGTCCTTGATAACTAATTTGTGGATGTGGGTATGTATTGGTTTTCATAGGGACATATGAGTTTGCAGCACAGGTTAGATATTTTTGCTTAGAAGCAAAAAGGTAGATGAAGGTGTTAAGTGCTTTAGCTTTATTTGATACAGGGTTAGTATCAATAAGATACAGCATTGGGCTTCCCTGGTGGCGCAGTGGTTGGGGGTCCGCCTGCCGATGCAGGGGACGCAGGTTCGTGCCCCTGTCCGGGAGGATCCCGCGTGCTGCGGTGCGGCTGGGCCTGTGGGCCATGGCCGCTGGGCCTGCGCGTCCGGAGCGTGTGCTCCGCAACGGGAGAGGCCACAACAGTGAGAGGCCCACGTACCGCAAAAAAAAAAAAAAAAAAAAGATACAGCATTAGTACCAATAATAGCCTAGGGATACTCATATTATAGATGGAAATGAGCATAGATTAGGGCTCAAAGAATTGAAAAGCCAGTATGCATTGTATAATGAAAACAGTTTTGGATTTAAAGTCAGTTACTCTGACCTGAATCTTCATTCTGGTACGACCTTGGACATGTTGCTAAACATGTCTCAGACTCTGGTTCCTCATTTGTAAAATGGAGGCAAAAATGCCAACTTCACAGTGATTTTGTGAAAGTTAAATAAGATAATGTACATGAAAACTTCTGACATGTCTTAGGTTCCCAATTATTCCCAATAAATTCTCCATTTTATTAATACTAATGATTCAAATGCTTGAAAGCCTAGAGGAATGATACTCTGTGAGATTTACTTTGGAGAGGTCTTTGTGGAGGCCACAGTGTTCCATATCAGATTGGCTCCTGAGATTAAAATTCTACTCCACAGCAAACATTTTGACACATCCACACAGCAGGTTTGCCTTCATATTTAGCCCTACACTTGAAGAAGTGAATTGGAAAGCCTTGGAATGCCCATAACAAAAAGAGCAATCTTTACACTGTAATTAATTTCTCCATTTTTCCCTTTTAGCGGCCATGATGCAAAGTTGAGACCCATATTTTCAGACCCATCTTGAGATGTGTCAAATGTACCAACCTCTCAGTAAATAAATTGTCTGAGATGTGAGTAAATTGGATTGTCCAAAGCATGGACAGCCATAAACCAGTTCTAGCCATGAAGTCCCACCCTACAGGACTCCTTAAAGGGTAATTTTCAGGGACAGAAGCTGACCCTGAGTGAGAGAAAATATTTTTATTTTAGAAACTCCTTTTAAGACACCAAAAATTATTTTAGGACTCCTTTTTAAGCTGTTTTCCCTTCTGAAGCAAAAAGTACAAAAATAGAATATGTACAAAATTCCATGAAAATCAAAAGCCATTCAACAATTGGCTTCCAAAATACACTCATACTTCTGCTTCGAAAAACAGTCTCATATTGATCCAGCGACTAACTGTTTGATGAACTCATTTCAGCCTTCACTAGCAACTCTGATCAGAAGAAAATACTAACAGGATACTACTTGGGTTGAGCATTAATTGTCAGCACAAACAAAATTCAGGAAGGCAACATTTAGGTTTTACAAACAGCAGAAAAAATAAGATAATTAATTGAATTTCTCAAAAAGCTATTTTCTTTGAGTGGCTTGGAAATAACATCTCTATAAATATAAATATGAAGTCATTTCATTACAACACTTTATACTCCTAATATCTTAAGAAACACATGGCAGCTTGTAGATGAGGTAATTTGGAACTGTAATACCCATGGCTACCAAGAGATGGCGGTGGGCTATACACGTGCTCAGGATTAGTGGGTTGCTGACGTCTGGAACTGCCTTTCCTGTTTCTCTGCCTCACTGAATCTTGATCTTGTTTCAGAAACACTGCTTTCTTCCATTGCTATTGCCTGATCATTTCCCACTTTCCCTGTTACCCCTTATTATCATAACTCTGCCAGTGAATTCTTTAATTCCATAAGAGCATCATATAACTGGGGGACCTTGATATTAATTCTGAAAAGCATTTTGGGGGGATTCATTTGACCCAAAACATGCCACATAGAATGGGATTTTATTATGTGGATGATGATTACTATGATTAGAGCAGGCCATTTTCAGAGACAAATTATTTTAGCCACAAGGAAACAGAGACTTGATGTTGCCTCTTTCCTTTTTAGAGCCCTCAGGCTCTAGTGAAATAGTCCACTGCACATTTTATTTATTTTTTCTAGTCTTTTAAACATTTCTGCTTTTAAATATTGAGGAAAAAACCATCACTCTACAGCATGATAGGGTGAAAATAGACTTGGATATTCATATCAAGAAAACTGGAATTTTTATCTTACCTCGTCTACCCACTACCTGTGTAAATTACAGGAAATCACCTATTTTGAACACAGTCTCTGTTTATCAGGCCAGGGTATTGGAATGAGTAACCTCTACTTTCCCTTCCGCATAAAACATTTAAAGCATCTATGGAAATTAAAAACATTGCTGTCACAGAGTCTAAAATTGTTTTACCCTTTTAAAAAAATATTGTAGAAATACATAGATTGTAAAAATTGTAGCAGTTCTGAGAAACAGGAATGAGAATCTCCCAAAGTAAATACTTTTTAAAAATCTCATAGCTGGGCTTCCCTGGTGGCACAGTGGTTGAGAGTCCGCCTGCCGATGCAGGGGACGCGGGTTCATACCCCGGTCCAGGAAGATCCCACATGCCGTGGAGCGGCTGGGCCCGTGAGCCATGGCCGCTGAGCCTGCGTGTCCGGAGCCTGTGCTCCGCAAAGGGAGAGGCCACAACAGTGAGAGGCCCACGTACCGCAAAAAAAAAAAAAAAAAAAAATCTCATAGCTGCACCAGAAGAAAATGGACAGAGACCCTAGTAAACTCTTGGAGAAAGCTCCCATCCCAGAGAAGCAAGAGCTTAAGGTGAAAGCAGCATGGCAATCTTTGGGATAAGCACAAGCATGCTCACCTTCCTCCTAGCACACCCACATGTGAGAAGCCCCCAGGGTCTGCTTTTGATCAGACACACTGGAGAGTTAGCCATGGTGTGGAGCATCATCTCAGTGACACTGAAATAAAATAGCAATACCTGTGGCTATGGCTATGGCATTGTTCCACTACATTCCTTCTCTAGGTTGCCAGATCTTTAAACTGGCAAAATAATAACTACCCGGATTTCTTTCTTTCTCTCTTTCTTCCTTCCTCCCTTCCTCCCTCCTTCCCTCCCTTCCTCCCTTTCTTCCTTCTTTCCTTCCTTCCTCCTTTCTTCCTTTCTTTTTCTTTAATCTGACCCTGAAGATCCTGCTATGAAATATTTGAGTAGAGACCTATACCAAGTTCCAGCATAGTCCTCACTCAGGGGTTACTGATTGCAAACTAATACTGAGAGAGAATATAAGTGTCTCTGTAAGGCTGAAATTGAAAAGAAAAAAGAAAGGAAGAAAGAAAGAAAAGAAAAGCCGATAGTTCAAAAGAAGAAGGTGACTTTTGCTTAATAGGTTACCTTGGAAGGGAGGCTCAAGAAGGAGGGTGAGAGGAGCATCGACATATATACTCTACCAAATGTAAAAGAGCTACTGGGAAGCAGCAGCATAACACAGGGAGATAACTCGGTGCTTTGCAATGACCTAGAGAAATGGGATAGGGAGGGTGGGAAGGAGGCTCAAGAGGGAGGGGATATGGGGATATACATATGCATATGGCTGATTCACTTTGTTGTACAACAGAAACTAACACAGTATTGTGAAGCAATTATACTCCAATAAAGATCTATCAAAAAAAAAAAGAAGGAGGGTATATGGGATATATGTATGCATATAGCTGATTCACTTTGTTGTACAGCAGAAACACAATATTGCAAAGCAATTATACTCCAATAAAGATGTATTAAAAAAATAAAAGATACATGCACACCTATGTTCATAACAGCACTATTTACAATAGCCAAGACATGGAAACAACCTAAATGTCCATCGACAGATGAATGGATAAAGAAGATATGGTACACATATACAATGGAATATTACTCAGCCTTAAAAAAGAATGAATTAATGCCATTTGCAGCAACATAGATGGACCTAGAGATTATCATACTAAGCAAAGTAAGTCAGAAAGAGAAAGACAAATACCTTATATCACTTATATGTGGAATCTAAAATACGATACAAATGAGCTTATCTATGAAATCATAGCATAGAGGCCCGCGTACCACCAAAAAAAAAAAACTCCTCTTCAATTCTTTTTTTTTTTTTTTTGCTGTATGTGGGCCTCTCACTGTTACAGCCTCTCCCGTTGCAGAGCACAGGCTCCGGATGCGCAGGCTCAGCGGCCATGGCTCACGGGCCCAGCCGCTCCGCGGCATGTGGGATCTTCCCGGACCGGGGCATGAACCCGCGTCCCCTGCATCGGCAGGTGGACTCTCAACCACTGGGCCACCAGGGAAGCCCTTGAATTCCTTTTTGAACAAATGAATAAATGAACAATCTAATGATCAATAATGGTGTTGTTAGTTTCAATGCATGTATCTGTAGCCAGAGAATCCAATAAAATATTTTGCAGACTAGACATTACTGCAAATATCTTCATTTAGCTTTAGTTTTCATAATTACAATAGTTTTCATAATTACAATGCCTAATAATTAGAGAAAACAATTTAAAGTTAATGTATAGTCCCACCACTCAGAAATAGCTACAGTTATTGGTATTCTTCTTTAAAGATTCTATTGTGCAAATTTTTGTGCAAAGAGAACATTTTTCTGTTTTTAACTGATATATTGAGATATATTGGCATACAATAAATTATACACTTTTGAAGTACACAAATTGATAAGATTTGACATCTGTATACCCTTTGAAACATCACCACAATCAAGATAATGAACAAATCTATAGCCCTGCAAAGTTTCCTCATATTTTTTGAATCTCTCTCTCTTATCCCTCTTTAACCCCAACTCTTGTCTCCAGATAGCCACTCATCTGCTTTCTGTCACTATAGTTTATTTTACATTTTCTAGAATTTTATATAATTGGTATCATGCACGTTTTTGTGTGGCTTCTTTCACACAGTATAATCATTTTGAAATTTATTCATCTGTAGCAGGTATCAATAGTTCATTTTTTATTGCTGAGTAATATCCCATTGTATGGAAATATTACAGTTTGCTATCTATTTATTAGTTGATAGACATTAGGATTGTTTCCAGTTTGGGGCTTATTGTTTCCAAATAAGGCTGCTATGAACATTTGTACAAGTCTTTGTAAAGATGTATACCATCAGTTCTATTGAGTAAATACCTAGAAAAGGAATAGTTGTATTTTAGGTGTATGTACAGTTTTTAAGAAATTGCCAGACTGTTTTCCAAAATGATTAGACCGTTTTCAGTTGTTCACCACTAAAGTGTGTGAGTTCCAGTTCTCCCAGATCTTTGCCAGCCCCTGTGATGGTAAGTCTTTTTAATTTTAACAATTGTAACAGGTATTCAGTGCTATCACATTATGGTGAATTTTAACATTGATCATGTCTTGTATGTATATTTTCTTGTATATCTTTTTTGGTGACATGTCTGTTCAAATCTTTTGTCCATTTTTTAGTTGGATTGTTCATTTCTTTTTATTGGACTTTAAGTGCTCTTTATATACATGATAAAACTCCTTTTTGAGATATGTGATGGACAAATATTGTCTCCCAGTCTGTATCTTCATTCTCTTAATTGTGCCTTTAGAGCACCAAAGTTGTTAATATTGATGAAATCCAATTTATCCTTTTGTTACTTTATGGACTGTGCTTTTAATGTTGCATCTAAAAGAATTTTTGCCTATCCAAATGTCACAAAGGTTTTCCCAACTGTCTCCCACAAATTTTACAGCTGAAGTTTGCATGTTTGGATATATTATCCATTTATGTTAATTTTTGTTTATTGTGTGAAGTGTAAGCTGAAACTCATCTTTTGCATATGGATATCAAGTTTTTCAAGGACCATATATTGAATAGCTGATTAACTGCCCATGGAATCTGCCTATGCCCCAAATCAACTGTCTCTATATGCGTGGCTTTATTTCTAAACAGTCTATTCTGTTTCACTAATGTCTTTGTCAATCTTAACATCAATATCACACTGTCTTGATTACTGTGGCTTTATAATAAATCTTGAAATGTAGTAGTTAGTCCTCCAATTTTTTTCTTCTTTTACAAAACTGTGTTGGCTGCTCCAAGTTCTTTGCATTCCCATACGAATTTTAGAAACAATTTGTCAATTTCTACCCCCCAAAATCCTCAGTTTTGACTGGGAATGCATTCAATCTATAAATCAATTTAAGGAAAATTGACATCTTAACAATATTGAGTCTACTGAGCCATGAACTCTATCCATTTATTTAGGTCTTCATAAATTTGTTTCAGCAATGTTTTGTAGCTTGCAGTGTACAGATCTTTTGCATCTGCTGTTGGGTTTATCCCTGAGTATTTCACATTTTTGACACTATCATAAATTGTATTTTGAAAAATTTTTGTTTCCAATGGTTTGTTGCATTCTATAGAAATAGAATTATTTTGTATATAGATTTTGTATCCTGGAACTTTGGTACACTCAATTAGTACTCCTTGTACCTTTTGTGTGTGTGTAGATTCCATCAGAATTTCTACATAGACGATCATATCATCTGCAAATAAAGAGTTTTACATCTGTCTTACCCATCTGGATGTCTCGATTTTATTTGTTTTCTTGCCTCATTGCCTTGGCTAGCATCTCCAAATCAATGTTGAGTAGAAGTGGTGAGACTGGACATTCTAGTCTTGCTTCTGATCTTAGTGGGAAAACACTCAGATCACCATCAGATCAGCACTCTTTCACCATTTAGTATGATGCTACCTAACGGTTTTCATAAGTGTTATTTATTAAGTTCCTTTCTATTCATAATTTGTTGAATTTTTATCAGAAAGTAATGCTGAATTTTATCAAATGTTTTTCTCTGTGTCTAGTAAAATAATCATGTTATTCGTTTTTTATGTTTTTTTATATGATAAATTATAGAGAATGGTTTATGCATGTTAAACCAACATTGCCTTCCTGGGATAAATCCCAATTGGTCTTGATACTTTTATACACTGTTGATATCAGTTTTCTACAACTGAGTTAAGGATATTTGCATCTCTATTTTATAAGAGATATTGGCTGTTTCTTTCCTTTGAAATCCACTTTATCTCATATTAGTATAGGCACTCTACTAGCTTTATTTTGATTAGTATTAGCTTGGTGTATCTTTTTCATCCTTTTGCTTTTAACCTACTTGTGCCTTTTTATTTAAAGTGTGTTTCTTGTATGCAGCATATTGTTGAATCTTGCTTTCTTATCAGTATGATAACTGGAGTATTAAGACCATTTACATCTTAGTGATGTGGTTAAGTATAAATATATAATCTTCCTATTTTCTTTTTATATGTAACATTTGTTGCTTAATCATCCTTTCCTCTTCTACCTTTTTTTGGATTAAACTGAATATTTTTATTCCATTTTTTCATTTTGGTTCTCTTAGTAGCTATAACTCTTTGCTTTATTATTTTAGTGGTTGCTTTAGTATATATTTTTAATATATCACAGTGTACTTTCAAGTGTTGCTACACTATTTCATGTATAAGACCATTACCACAGGATATTTCCATTTCTCCCATCCTGACCTTTGTGCCTCTGTAGTTACACATTTTAACTTTACGTGGTATATCAACTCCAGACTACACTGTTACTATTTTTACTGAAGCACTTAACTATCTTTTAAAGAGATTAAAGTAACAAGTCAAAAACCAAATATACTAATTCATTTATTATTTATTTTTTATACTTATTATTTTAATACTTATTCTTAAATTACTTAAAATTTAAGTATTTTAAAAATATTTTTATACTTATTTTTTATACTTATTATTTTATATTTACACTTATATTTATTATTTATACTTACTATTGGAAATAGTAGTTACTATTTCCAATGCTATTCTGTTTTTTGAGTAAATACATCTTTCTACTTGGTACTATTTTCTTTCTGCATGAGGGTTTTTTTTTAACATTTCTTTTCATGAGACTAATTCTTCAGTTTTTGTATGTTTGAAAAGTCTATTTCATCTGCATTTCTGAAATATACTTTAATGGCATACAGAATTTTATATTTTAAAGATGCTGCTCCACTGTTCTTTATTTTTTTCCCCCACTTGCATTGCTTCCAAAGAGAAATCAGTTGCATTATTAGCTTTGTTCTTATGTGCATAATGCGTCTCTTTTTTTCTGGCTTCTTTTAAGATTTTTTTCTTTATCACTGGTTTTGAGCAATTTGATAATAATTTGTCTTAGAGTGGTTTTCTTCATGTTCCTCGTGCCTGTGATTTATTGAGTTTCTTGAATCTCTGACTTTATAGTTTCATGATACTTAAAAGATTTAAACCATCATTTCTTCAAATATTTTTTCTGTTCTTACCTGTCTCTCCTCTCTCCAAGGACTCCAATCATATATGTATATTAGGCTGCTTGAAATTGTCCCGATTCACTGGTGCTCTCTTTTTTTTTTTTTCTGCACTTCATTTTGGAAACTTTTTTTGCTATATCTTCAAGTTCACTTATCTTTTCATCTGCCATGTCCAATTTGCCTTAATTCAGTCCAGCGTATTAACCTCTTGCAAAATGTACCTTTCATCGCTAGAAGTTCAATTTGAGTCTTTTTAAATATCTTCTGCATCTTTACTTAACATTTGAACATATGATAGAATAACTTTTTAATGTTCTTGCCTGAGAATTCTAACATCTATCTCAGTTCTGTGTTGTTTCTTGATTTAATGATTTATCTCTTCATCATGAGTAGTATTTTCCTGTGATAATTTTTTACTGGATTCTGGACATTATAACCTTTACCTTGTTGAATGCTGAACATTTTTGTATTCCTATAAATATTCTGAATCTTGGTCCTGAGATGCAGTTAAGTTTCTTGGAAAGTTTTATCCTTCCAGGTCTTCTTTTAATATTTGATAAGTAGGGCCACAGCAGTGTTGAGTTTAGCGCTCACTCCTCCCTACTACTGAGGTAATACTCTTCTGTGCACTCTACCCCATGCCTCACAGATCACAAGGTTCTCCAGTCTGCTTTGTAAAACCAAGCATTATTTCCAGCCCTGTTTGAGCACCAGGCATTTTTTTTCTCCATTCTTTTCAGGTGGTCTTTCCCTGGCTTTAAGCAGTTTCCCAACAAGTATAATATATACTGACAAATATCTAGCTGAATACTTGAATGAGAACCTCTGAAGCTCTCTAGAGTTCTTTCTTTTTGCGCAGCTCTCTTTCTTCCAGTACTCTGGCCTATGATTCTAAACACCTTGGTGTCTGCATACTTCTAGCCCTAGCTCCTCAACTCTGGCCATCCACCAGGCTGTACCTGAGGTTCCCCTTCCTGCACTGCAAACCAGAAACTCTCTTAAGACATTAACTGGTATAATTTAAGGTGCATCTCCCAGGGATCACTGTTATTCATTACCTGATGTCTAGTATCTTTTGAAACATTTTTAAAAATATATTTTATCTGCAATTTTTTTCAGATGGGAAGATAAATGTGATCCTAGTTCTTCCATCTTGGCCTGAAACAGAAGTTGTATGCATGTTTTTTTACATAGTTGAGACCATTCTGTATTTTGAACCTTATTTTTTTTCTTGTCATAAGCTAGTACCACTGGCAAACATCATCTGTAATCTATTTTTTGTGTGTTGCTACATAATACTATGATGTATAAATATATCACTTTTACTATGCATCCCATGTTATCAGACTTTTTCTGGTTATAGTATTTTCAATTATAAATAATACCGTGATTGACATTTTTGTGCACAAATCTTCATCCACCTTTCTCAATGATATTCTGGACAGATTTCAAGAAGTGCTTAAGAAATGGAAACTTAATTAAAAAAATGATATACATCATCCCATTGTTTTCAGGAAGGTTTTATCAATCTACATTCTTAGCAGCATATATGAGTGCTCATCTTATTGAATCCTCACCAACAATATTATTTTTAAAAATCTTTGCTACTCTGATTTGTGAAATTGGTATCTTGATCTAAATTGTCTCTGATTATTGGGCAAATTGAATATTTTCATGAGATTATGGTTTTTCTATTTCCTCTTCATGAATTATGTATTTCCATTCTTTTATTGCTATCAAGATATTGGGGGCTTCCCTGGTGGCACAGTTGTTGGGAGTCTGCCTGTCAATGCAGGGGACATGGGTTTGAGCCCTTGTCTCGGAATATCCCACATGCCGCAGAGCAAATAAGTCCGTGCACCACAACTACTGAGCCTGCAAGCCGCAACTACTAAGGCCCATGTGCCTAGAGCCCGTGCTCCACAGCAAGAGAGGCTGCCGCAATGAGAGGCCTGCACGTCGCAACGAGGAGCAACCCCCACTCACCGCAACTACAGAAACCTGCACACAGCAATGAGGACCCAATGCAGCCAAAGGTAAGTAGATAGATAGACAGATAGATAAATAAATAAAATTTGTAAAAAAAATTTTAAATAGAGGATAATTTAAAAAAACCAAAAAGATATTGGAGTGTTCCAAATCAATTTGGGTGAGCTCTCTGCCCTACACTCTTGCAGTATATTCCAGCGACATATGAACCCACCATCTTTTCTTGCTTTTTTTGTCTTTGCACTTGCTTCTGCCTCTGCCTGGAGGGTTCTTCTTTCATAATCTTCATCTTCGAAAATCCTTTCCTATTTCAAACCAAAAGCTGCCTTTTTAGTGAGTTCCTCCTTGACACTTCCTGGCTAGACTTAGATCCTCCTTCTTTGAACATCTTGCCATTTTATTATTTATTTTATTGTGCATGTATCTGTAACTGCCTTAAGGGGCAAGGACTATGTATTTTCATCTCAAAGCCCACACATCTCTGCTGATAATAAATACCTAAGACGCTTATTGAATGAATAAATGGTTAAAAGAGTACAATTGAGACAAATTAAAACAACTGCTCATTTATTCAGCTGGCATTTATTGAATACCCACTATGTATCACTTGAAAGAAATTCAAACCTGATATATAATAATTCAATTTTTTAAATGGCAGACTATTGTTTTCTAGCCATTTTCTCATTGACTCTTTCATTTTCTTTATTTTCTTTTATTTATTTTTTAAACATCTTTATTGGATTATAATTGCTTTACAATGGTGTGTTAGTTTCTGCTTTATAACAAAGTGAATCAGTTATACATATACGTATGTTCCCATATCTCTTCCCTCCTCTGTCTCCCTCCCTCCCACCCTCCCTATCCCACCCCTCTAGGTGGTCACAAGCCACCAAGCTGATCTCCCTGTGCTATGCAGCTGTCTCCATCTATTTTACTTTTGGTAGTGTATATATGTCCATGCCACCCTCTCACTTTGTCACAGCTTACCCTTCCCCCTCCCCATATCCTCAAGTCCATTCTCTAGTAGTTCTGTGTCTTTATTCCCATCTTGCCCCTAGGTTCTTCGTGACCTTTTTTTTTTTTTACATTCCATATATCTGTGTTAGCATACAGTATTTGTTTTTCTCTTTCTGACTTATTTCACTCTGTATGACAGACTCTAGGTCCATCCACCTCACTACAAATAACTCAATTTTGTTTCTTTTTATGGCTGAGTAATATTCCATTGTATATATGTGGCACATCTTCTTTATCCATTCATCCGATGATGGACACTTAGGTTGCTTCCATGTCCTGGCTATTGTAAATAGAGCTGCAATGAACATTTTGGTACATGATACTTTTTTTTTCTTTTGCGGTATGCGGGCCTCTCACTGTTGTGGCCTCTCCCATTGTGGAGCACAGGCTCTGGACGTGCAGGCGCAGCGGCCATGGCTCACGGGCCCAGCCGCTCTGCGGCATATGGGATGTTCCTGGACCAGGGCACGAACACGTGTCCGCTGCATCGGCAGGTGGACTCTCAACCACTGTGCCACCAGGGAAGCCCAAATGACACTTTTTGAATTATGCTTTTCTCAGGATATATGCCCAGTAGTGGGACTGCGTGGTCATATGGTAGTTCTATTTTTACTTTTTTAAGGAACCTCCATACTGTTCTCCATAGTGGCTGTATCAATTTACATTCCCACAAACAGTGCAAGAGGGTTCCCTTTTCTTCACACCCTCTCCAGCATTTATTGTTTGTAGATTTTCTGATGATGGCCATTCTGACCAGTGTGAGGTGATACCTCATCGTAGTTTTGACTGCCTTTTCTCTAATGATTAATGATGTTGAGCATTCTTTCGTGTGTTTGTTGGCAATCTGCATATATTCTTTGGAGAGAAATATCTATTTAGGTCTTCTGACCATTTTTGGATTGGCTTGTTTGTTTTTTCATATTGAGCAGCATGAGCTGCTTGTAAATTTGGAGATTAATCCTTTGTCAGTTGCTTCATTTGCAAATATTTTCTCCCATTCTGAGGGTTGTATTTTCATTTTGTTTATGGTTTCCTTTCCTGTGCAAAGCTCTTAAGTTTCATTAGGTCCCATTTGTTTATTTTTGTTTTTATTTCCATTTCTCTAAGAGGTGGGTTAAAAAGGATCCTGCTGTGATTTATGTCATAGAGAGTTCTGTCTACGTTTTCCTCTAAGAGTTTTATACTGTCTGGCCTTACATTTAGGTCTTTAATCTATTTTGAGTTTATTTTTGTGTATAGCGTTAGGGAGTGTTCTAATTTCATTCTTTTACATGTAGCTGTCCAGTTTTCCCAGCACCACTTATTGAAGAGGCTGTCTTTTCTCCATTGTATATTCTTGCCTCCTTTAACAAAAATAAGGTGACCATATATGCGTGGGTTTATCTCTGGGCTTTCTATCCTGTTCCATTGATCTATCTTTCTGTTTTTGTGCCAGTACCATACTGTCTTGATTACTGTAGCTTTGTAGTATAGTCTGAAGTCAGGGAGCCTGATTCCTCCAGCTCCGTATTTCTTTCTCAAGATTGCTTTGGCTACACAGGGTCTTTTGTGTTTCCATACAAATTGTGAAAATTTTTGTTCTAGTTCTGTGAAAAATGCCAGTGGTAGTTTGATAGGGATTGCATTGAATCTGTAGATTGCTGTGGGTAGTATAGTCATTTTCCCAATGTTGATTCTTCCAATCCAAGAACATGGTATATGTCTCCATCAATTTGTATCATTTTTATTTCTTTTATCAGTTTATTATAATTTTTTGCATACAGGTCTTTTGTCTCATTATATAGGTTTATTCCTAGATATTTTATTCTTTTTGTTGCAATGGTACATGAGAGTGTTTTCTTAAATTCACTTTCAAATTTTTCATCATTAGTGTATAGTAATGCAAGAGATTTCTGTGCACTAATTTTTTGTCCTGCTACTTTACCATATTCATTAATTAGCTCTAGTAGTTTTCTGGTAGCATCTTTAGGATTCTCTATGTATAGTATCATGTCATCTACACACAGTGACAGCTTTACTTCTTCTTTTCTGATTTGGATTCCTTTTATTTCTTTTTCTTCTCTGATTCCTCTGGCTAAAACTTCCAAAACTACGTTGAATAAGAGTGGTGAGAGTGTATTGTTCCTGATTTTAGTGAAAATGGTTTCAGCTTTTCACCACTGAGGACAATGTTGGCTGTCGGGTTGTCATACATAATCTTTATTATGTTAAGGAAAGTTCCCTCTATGCCTAGTTTATGGAGAGTTTTTATCATAAATGGGTGTTGAATTTTGTCAAAAGCTTTCTCTGCATTTATTAAGATGATCATATAGTTTTCCTCCTTCAATTTGTTAACATGGTGTACCACATTGATTGATTTGCATATATTGAAGAATCCTTGCATTGCTGGGATAAACCCCACTTGATCATGGTGTATGATCCTTTTAATGTGCTGTTGGATTCTGTTTGCTAGTAATTTGTTGAGGATTTTTGCATCTATGTTCATCAGTGATATTGGCCTGTAGTTTTCTTTCTTTGTGACATCCTTGTCTGGTTTTGGTATCAAGGTGATGGTGGCCTCGTAGAAGGAATTTGGGAGTGTTCCTCCCTCTGCTATATTTTGGAAGAGTTTGAGAAGGATAGGTGTTAGCTCTTTTCTAAATGTTTGATAGAATTCGCCTGTGAAGCCATCTGGTCCTGGGCTTTTGTTTGTTGGAATATATTTAATCACAGTTTCAATTTCAGTGCTTGTGATTGGTCTGTTAATATTTTCTGTTTCTTCCTGGTTCAGTCTTGGAAGGTTGTGCATTTCTAAGCATTTGTCCATTTCTTCCAGGTTCCTCATTTTATTGGCATAGAGTTGCTTGTAGTAATCTCTCATGATCCTTTGTATTTCTGCAGTGTCTGTTGTTACTTCTCCTTTTTCAGTTCTAATTCTATTGATTTGAGTCTTCTCCCTTTTTTTCTTGATGAGTCTGGTTAATGGTTTATCAACTTTGTACATCTTCTCAAAAGACCACCTTTTAGTTTTATTGATCTTTGCTGTTGTTTTCTTCATTTGTTTTTCATTTATTTCTGATCTGATCTTTATGATTTCCTTCTTTCTGCTAACTTTGGGGTTTTTGTTCTTCTTTCTCTAATTGCTTTAGGTGTAAGGTTAGGTTGTTTATTTGAGATGTTTCTTGTTTCTTAAGGTAGGATTTTACTGCTATAAACTTCCCTCTTAGAACTGCTTTTGCTGCATCCCATAGGTTTTGGGTCGTCGTGTCTCCATTGTCATTTGTTTTTAGGTATTTTTTTATTTCCGCTTTGATTTCTTCAGTGATCTCTTGGTTATTAAGTAGTATTCTTTAGCCTCCAATGTGTTTGTATTTTTTACACATTTTTTTCCTGTAATTGATATCTAGTCTCATAGCGTTGTGGTCAGAAAAGATACTTGATACGATTTCAATTTTCTTAAATTTACCAAGGTTTGATTTCTGACCCACGATATGATCTATCCTGTAGAATGTTCTATGAGCACTTGAGAAGAATGTGTATTCTGTTGTTTTTGTATGGAATGTCCTATAAATATTAATTAAGTCCATCTTGTTTAATGTACCACTTAAAGCTTGTGTTTCCTTATTTATTTTCATTTTAGATTATCTGTCCATTGGTAAAAATGGGGTGTTTAAGTCCCCTAGTATGATTGTGTTACTATTGATTTCCACTTTTATGGCTGTATTTGCCTTATGTATTGAGATGCTCCTATGTTGGGTCCATAAATATTTACAACTGTTATATCTTCTTGGATTGATACCCTGATCATTATGTAGTGTCATTCTTTGACTCTTTTAATAGTCTTTGTTTTAAAGTCTATTTTGCCTGATATGAGAATTGCTACTCCATCTTTCTTTTGGTTTCCATTTGCATGGAATGTCTTTTTCCATCCCCTCACTTTCAGTCTGTATGTGTCCCTAGGTCTGAGGTGAGTGTCTTTTAGACAGCATATATACCAGTCTTGTTTTTGTATGCATTCAGCCAGTCTATGTCTTTTGGTTTCGGCATTTTATCCATTTACATTTAAGGTAATAATCGATATGTATGTTCCTATTACCATTTTCTTAATTGTTTTGGGTCCGTTATTGTAGGTCTTTTCCTTCCCTTGTGTTTCTTGCCTAGAGAAGTTCCTCTATCATTTGTTGTAAAGCTGGTTTCGTGGTGCTGAATTCTCTTAGCTTTTGCTTGTCTGTAAAGGATTTAGTTTCTCCGTTAAATCTGAATGAGACCCTTGCTGGGTAGAGTAATCTTGGTTGAAGGTTTTTCTCCTTAATCACTTTACATATGTCCTGCCACTCCCTTCTGGCTTTCAGAGTTTCTGCTGAAAGATCAGCTGTTAACCTTATGGGGAGTCCCTTGTGTGTTATTTGTTGTTTTTCCTTCGCTGCTTTTAATTTTTTTTTTGTATTTAATTTTTGATAGTTTGATTAATTGTGTCTTTGCATGTTTCTCCTTGGATTTATCCTGTATGGGACTCTCTGTGCTTCCTGGATGTGATTAACTATTGCCTTTCCCATGTTAGGGAAATTTTCAACTATAATCTCTTCAAATTATTTCTCAGTCACTTTGTTTTTCTCTTCTTCTTCTGGGACCCCTATAATTCGAATGTTGGTGCGTTTAATGTTGTCCCAGAGGTCTCTGAGACTGTCCTCAATCCTTTTCATTCTTTTTTCTTTATTCCGCTCTGCAGTTGTTATTTCCACTATTTTACCTTCCAGTTCCCTTATCCGTTCTTCTGCCTCAGTTATTCTGCTGTTGATCCCTTTTAGAGAATTTTTTTTAAATTTATTTATTTTTTGCTGCGCTCGGTCTTCTTTGCTGTGCGTGGGCTTTCTCTAGTTGTGGCGAGTGGGGGTGACTGTTGCGATGCGTGGCCTTCTCATTGCAGTGGCATCTCTCGTTGCGTGCCACAGGCTCTAGGCACGTGGGCTTCAGTAGTTGTGGCATGTGAGCTTCAGTAGTAGTGGCTCACAGGCTCCAGAGTGCAGGCTCAGTAGTTGTGGTGTACCAGCTTAGTTGCTCTGCGGCACGTGGGATTTTCCCAGACAAGGGCTTGAACCTGTGTCCCCTGCACTGGCAAACGGATTCTTAACCACTGAACTACCAGGGAAGCCCGATAATTTTTAATTTCATTTATTGTGTTGTTCATCACTGTTTGTTTGCTCTTTAGTTGTTCTAGGTCCTTGTTATACGTTTCTTGTATTTTCTCCATTCTGTTTCCAAGATTTTGGATCATCTTTACTATCATTATTCTGAATTCTTTTTCAGGTAGACTGCCTATTTCCTCTTCATTTGTTAGGTCTGGTGGGTTTTTGCCTTGCTCCTTCATCTTCTGTGTGTTTCTCTGTCTACTCATTTGCTTAAATTACTGTTTTGGGGGTCTCCTTTTTGCAGGCTGCAGGTTCGTAGCTTCTGTTGTTTTTGGTGTCTGTCCCCAGTGTCTAAGGTTGGTTCAGTGGATTGTGTAGGCTTCCTGGTGGAGGGGACTAATGCCTGTGTTTTGGTGGATGAGGCTGGATCTTGTCTTTCTGCTGGGCAGGTCCACATCTGGTGGTGTGCTTTGGGGTGTCTGTGGCCTTATTATGATTTTAGGCAGCTTCTCTGCTAATAGATGGCGTTGTGTTCCTGTCTTGCTTGTTGTTTGGCATAGGGTGTCCAGCACTGTAGCTTGCTGATCATTGAGTAAAGCTGGGTCTTGGCGTTGAGATGGAATCTCTGGGAAATTTTCACCGTCTGATATTACGTGGAGTTGGGAGGTCTCTTGTGGACCAGTGTCCTGAACTGGGCTCTCCCACCTCAGAGGCACAGCCCTGACTCCTGGCTGGAGCACCAAGAGCCTATCACCACACAGCTCAGAATAAAAGGGAGGAAAAAAAAGAAAGAAAAAAAGAAGAAGATAATATAAAATAAAATAAAGTCATTAAAATATAAAATAATTATTAAACAAAATTTTTTAAGTAATAAAAAAAATAAAGAAAGAACAACCAAACCAACAAACAAGTCCACCAATGATAATAAGTGCTAAAAACTATAATAAAAAAAACCCCCAAAAACGGACAGACAGAACCCTAGGACAAACGGTAAAAGGAAAGCTATACAGACAAAATCACACAGAGAAGCATACACATTCACACTCACAAAAAGAGAAAAAGGGGAAAAATATGCATATTGTTGCTCTCAAAGTCCACCTCCTCAATTTGGGATGATTCGTGTCTCTTCAGGTATTCCACAGATGCAGGTACATCAAGTTGATTGTGGAGATTTAATCCGCTGCTTCTGAGGCTGCTGCGAGAGATTTCCCTTTCTCGTCTTTGTTTGCACAGCTCTTGGGGTTCAGCTTTGGATTTGGATCCGCCTCTACATGTGAGTCGCCTGAGGGCGCCTGTTCTTCGCTCAGACAGGACAGGGTTAAAGGAGCAGCTGATTCGGGGGCTTTGGCTCACTCAGGCCGGGGAGAGGGAGGGGTATGGATGCAGGGTGCACCTGCGGCAGCAGAGGCCAGCATGACGTTGCACCAGCCTGAGGCACGCCGTGCATTCTCCCGGGGAAGTTGTCCCTGGATCCCGGGAACCTGGCAGTGGCAGGCTGCAAAGGCTCCCCGGAAGGGGGGTGTGGATGGTGACCTGTGCTCGCACACAGGCTTCTTGGTGGCGGCAACAGCAGCCTTAGCATCTCATTCCCGTCTCTGGGGTCCGCGCTTTTAGCCGCGGCTCGCACCCGTCTCTGGAGCTCCTAGGCGTTCTTAATCCCCTCTCCTCGCGCACCAGGAAACGAAGAGGGAAGAAAAAGTCTCTTGCCTCTTCGGCAGCTGCAGACTTTTCCTAGACTCCCTCCTGGCTAGCCGTGGCGCACTAACCCCTTCAGGCTGTGTTCATGCCGCCAACCCCAGTCCTCTCCCTGCTATCCAACCGAAGCCTGAGCCTCAGCTCCCAGCCCTGACCACCCTGCCGGGTGAGCAGACAAGCCTCTTGGGCTGATGAGTGCCAGTCAGCCCTGATCCTCTGTGCAGGAATCTCTCCGCTTTGCCCTTTGCACCTCTGTGGCTGCGCTCTCCTCCATGGCTCCGAAGCTTCCCCCCTCCGCCACCGGCAGTCTCCACCCGCGAAGGGGCTTCTAGTGTGTGGAAACCTTTCCTCCTTCACGGCTCCCTCCCACTGGTGCAGGTCCCATCCCTATTCTTCTGTCTCTGTTTTTTCTTTTTCTTTTGCCCTGCCCAGGTACGTGGGAAGTTTCTTGCCTTTTGGGAGGTCTTCTGCCAGCGTTCAGTAGGTGTTCTGTAGTTGTTGTTCCACATGTAGATGTATTTCTGATGTATCTGTGGGGAGGAAGGTGATCTCCGCGTCTTACTCTTCCGCCATCTTGAAGCTCCCTCATTGGCTCTTTTAAATATAATTAACGATCACTTGCGATCTAATATTAAAATAGTGCTATAATTCAACTTAAGACAGAAAGCCTCCGATCTGTTCCCATCCTGTAATCTCTGTCTAAATTCTTCAAAGAAGCTAGCTTTAGATGATAATACATCTGCTTAATGGCTTCCTTTTGACCCTTTCCTTTCCAACTAATTGAGCTGGCTTATCTCTGCTAAATAAACACATCCCCAGACACAGCACCCACTCACAGCCCCATAGGAAAAGTAGAGTGAGTTTCCTTCTCCCATGTGCTTTATATTTGTAGTATCTGAGTGTGGAATCAACCCCTGAAGAATTTGGTAATGGCCTATTAGAAGCATGTCTCCCCTCAAAGCAAAGAGTGAAGGTCATAAGAGTTTTTACTGATACAGGTCTTTCTGTACCTCCCCCGAGTTCTTCAAATCCCCTCACCCATATATTTGTGGGCACTTACTGTATTGTGAGGAGGGCATGATTTACAGGAAGATACAAACTTCTTTGCAAATGCTCCTTGCTGAGTCAGGTTGGGCTATGAGATTAATTTCTATGGAAAGTGAAAATTCTTAAGAGCCTGCCTCCAGTCTACAGAGGGTAAATGGAGGCAAATCCATGAAGAGATATGGGCACAACTGGCTTCAGCAGATAAAGATGAGAATGGAGTTTCTGTAGAGAACCCTCACCAGGGCAAAGCAGGGCACGTATGACCGTCCTAGGGTATGTAGGCCCAGGAAGTTTAGTTTAGTTTAGTTTTGTTTTGGAGATTCTGTCTATACAAACAACTGGATGCACTCAAAATCAGCATGTCAGCAACATTCCGTCTGCCCCATCTCATGTCATGCTGAGGACAAAATACCACACCAGACCGCAAGAGTGATCTCCTTGCCAGATCATCACCCTTGAATCAAGGACTGGCCATGGAGTCTCAGGACAGCCCCATATGCATGTGTTCCAGAGCTTCTCCTCCTCAAGGTATCCAGTCCACCTCACTGAGGTATTAGGGCATCAGAGAGCACCCTGAAGGGGGAGGAACAGACTGGAGCCCTGCTGATACACTGCCAACCCAAGCCCATCTCAGGCCCAAAGGAGTACTTTACACATTTCCAGGAAGGTTCTCCAAAGTCCTGGGTCTCCTAAGGAATGGGGCCCACAACAGAAGTCCTTCTGGCTCAGTTCTAAGGGCATTTCCAGATAAAGGCATGATGAGGAACTTTCCACAGAAGAGGAAGTCAGTCCATTTCATAAGCCCAACACTGAGTCAGAAAGTTCCTCCCACACTGCACTCTTATTGTTGCCATAGACTGTCACCAACTTGAAAGACAGGGTCCACCTTCTGCTGTTTTCAAACCCCCGTGCCTAGCACCAAGACAGACACTTACAATGTTGTCAAATAAATGTTAAAAATCCTACCTCAAGGCAAGTTTGATTTTCATTATACAGTAGAGCATCTTAGAGAAATGAATAGTGTCTTGAAATTAGGTTAGAAGGCTTAGTTCAATCTCTGAGTTTCAGTCACCTCGTCTTAAAATGAAGGAGCTGGACCAGCAGATCCTTAAGGACCTTCCAACTTTAGATCCTATGACTTGAATATCTATGACTGGCCCTAATAAGGGAGGGATTACTGGCTTCCCAAAAAAAGATGAGAGGGATTTAAACCAACAAACCTAGTCACCAAGGTTTAATATATGTAGGAAACTATTCATTCCACCATCAGCTACAGGCTTGGAGTCAGGTGGCAAACGCACTAATCACTCTGTCAGTAAGTTGAGCCTGTGTTGCTCATTCCCAATAGAAGCACTTGTAGGGCTGGGGTGGAATTTTTTTGTTCCTGTTCCAAGGTATCTGAGTCCAAGTGATCGGGAGCACATGGTTTCTGAAACCCCAATGTGAGCCCTTGCTCTGGAGACCACAGAGTCTAATTATATTGAACAGAGAACAGCAAAAGTCACAAAGCCATTAATGGGAGGGTAAGGGGAAAATGAACACCCAGGGAGAAATTCAGTAGCTATTTTGAAAACAGGAGATTTTGCTTCTTTGTCTCAATGACAAAGTCGCTGAGTCACCCAATCGCTCATGATCTCAGGCAACGCATTAGCTTTGGTTGAGTCTGCACTCATCCAAAAAGTGGAATGGTATGATGGTCGGAGAAAGCCCAGAAGGTCTGGCTCTGAAAAAAAAAGTAGGGATTTTGGGGGAAGGGAAAAGAGGTGCAGGACATATTTTAGAGCTTACAAACTGAAGATGAAATCACCATAAAGAGCTGTCAACGAAGCAATGCCTAGTAATCCTGAACTCAGGCAAAGCTCAAATGCCAGAGATGCCCTGAGATCAGGACTCTGAAGGGAGAAGATCACTTAAAACTATTCTATGCACAGACAACAAGAGACTAAGCTGAAGAATTTGCTTATGAGGCTTGCTAAAGACACAACACATACCTCTTCTCCTCTTGTCAAAGTGTTTGAGCCCAGGTAAAGCACACAGCCTCTGAACACCATGACCTCATAGAAACCCAGGCGCCCAGGAACTCCTGAGCCTGATGAGTATAACTCACAGCATGAGAGCCCTGCTGAAAGCCTGAGAGGACATTGAGGGGGTGTGAATACTGGAAATGCTGTCTTCTGTGAGGGTTAGACCAGCAAGGTCCTGAACAGCACATTTCCTGACCTCCTGCCTTCTTGGGAAAGCTCCAGAGAAACTGTAAATGAAGGATGAAGGAACCATCTCAGCTCATGGATGTCCTGAGTTCCCTTTCTCAAAGGATGGTGCAATGGTCAGGGAATACAAGGGAGCTCAAGGTCCAACCTCTGCTAGGAAGACTCAACCCGTTTCTGATTGACTCTGATGTTTTTGAGGCAAGAGAGGCCAACAGAGTTTAAAGTCCTGGGAAATAAACCAATGATAACAGCTGATAATTCAGCTTCAAAGGTTGGGTTAACTATTGCCATGTGAAAATGTTGGCCATGCTTTGGAAACAGTTATGTGGACAGACAGTGGAAATTGTCATTATTTTTACCAAGACGCTTAGGTCCACCCTGGAAATGAGGGCACAAAGGTACAGAAGGTGTTGAGACATGGAACAAACACAGACTCTTCTAAGGTCACAAGATGAGTCAGCCACAGACAAGCAATTCATCTTTGCCTCAAAAAATTTTTCTACTTAGTGAATTTGGAAAGCTCAAAGACAGCTTTGGTGCAGATAAACAAACTTGTTCACAGTAGAGCAAGCTAGCAAGAGCTAGCTCACCCTGGCCCTGTGTCATTTTTCCCTCCCTGATTCTATAAAAAGCTCCCCCATAAATTCTAAAGCCCCATAAATTCCAGCCGAATGGATTATCA
The DNA here is from genome assembly GCF_963924675.1 of Phocoena phocoena. NCBI lineage: Eukaryota > Metazoa > Chordata > Mammalia > Artiodactyla > Phocoenidae > Phocoena > Phocoena phocoena. The sequence goes on along the minus strand of NC_089220.1, from coordinate 135,669,729 downwards.
GACCAAATACTGGAAGCCTAGCTCTGTCTCAAATAGGAAGCAAAATTTGAATGTCGATGCTGCCCGTCACATCCCCTCAAACGCAGATCTTTCTCTTCTGCCAATCTCAGTCAGTTTCCCCAGACAACTCTAAGTAAAAGACAAAAGACCCCGTCCAGTGAGACTGTTCTCTTTCAGGCTGATGGTTGCTGCTTCTCATTCTCTAGAATGAGTCCCCTCCCGCAAGGCACCTCGTGCAAGAGAGTTCTGGGTAGACCAGCTACTTCATTTCCCAGACATGTTTAGACATGATAGAACCTCAAATGTGAAGTTGGCTTGGTACCAAGAAATAATAAGATAATAAATATGAAGTGCCTACTATAGCACCCACTCAGTAAATGTTGGCTTTTATTCGTCATTAGATAGGTTATTCAAAAAATATAAAAATTTTTTAATTGAAGAATTTCTTTTAAATTGAATTAAGAGCCTACCATGGTCCTGGCACTTGGGTAGGACCAATGGATAACAGCAAGATAAATATAATTTGACTTCTACCTTTAGGAGGTTTAGAATTTATATGGGAGAGAAGACACACACGCCAACATGGTGCAGAGTCAAATCTGATATATATTAAAGGAAAATATGAACAAAGTGCTGGAGGAGGGGAAATTCCTTTTGTCTGGTGAGGTGAAGCAGGCACCATAAGGTAGGGTCTGAAGAATGGGGGCAGCTTCTGCCATTCAATAAGGCAGGGCTGCCCTTCCAGAGGGAGGGAAGCACGTGAGGAAAGATCTGGAACAGGACAGGGCATCCCAGGTGCAGGGGTAGCTGGATAGAAAGAAAGATGAGAGGAGGACTAAAAGGGAAGCATGGAGATGGAGATAGCGACACAATCTTGATTGCTTTGAAGTCAGGAAATACCAGTGGGAGGGCTACAGGAGCTGTCTAGGTCTGAAGAAAACTGCTCAGACTAAAGCAATGGTCATGAAGGAACAGGGGCAAGCCGACACAAATCTATGACAGTAAGACTCTGCCAGCACGGTGGGTATTTGGGAAGTGAGGAAGGCTTGGAATAGCCACCTCCCCTGAGAGTGAGGGCTGGCACAAGGCCACAGAGGGTGAGTGACATTGCTCTGCATGCCCCTTGTCTCTAGAAGGTGTGTGGTTTGTTTCTCTGTCATAAATCTTGCCCTGAATACTATCTGGAGACAGGGTTTTATTGGAGGACAGCTGCATCACTAATTTTAGGTTTGTGCTAGAGAAATAGGGCAGGTTTAATCTCCAGGGCAGGGAGGAGTCATAGTGACACAACGCTGGGCATCTGTTCCTACAGAGGCATCCAAGAATAACTCTCCCGGGGCTTGCTAGCATTTGGAGGCTGACACTCAGTAAAGCTATTCACGTCCCCTGACATGTTACTTCATCCCTGAAAGACCCCTTCAAACTCTCAGGTTCTGGCATCCAAGTGGAGTTGAGTAGAACTCATTGGGGTACAACTTAGTTACTATTTGGGAAACGGAGTTCATGTGAGAAGGTGAGTAGTGGCAGAAACTTCCCATCTGCGTGTTTGCCTCTAGCTTTGCTGCCAGATCTGAAGCAGGCAGCCAAGTACCCAACAGCATTTATATTCATAACGAGGAACAATATTAAAGCACCTCAAAGCTTCCAAGATTTTTGGCACAGTATTTCTTAATGCCCCCAACAAACCTAAGAGGTAGGACTTGATATTCACACTTTGAGAAATGTAACAGTTTAGTTAAGAAAGGATAAATGACAAGCCAAGGAATCAGCTAGAAAGAGGGGGACAAGGTGGGTCTTCTGATTTTAGCACCTTTGCTCTTGTCTTGCTGCTGGAGGCTGGGGGAAAGGCAGAAAACAAGGCAGCTTTGGGAAAGAATTCAAAAGCAGAGGGAACAGACATTTATTTCGCCTTTGAGAGGAAAGAGCCATACGATGGAGGAGAAAGACTCCCCCTATCATTAAGCAAATTGGTCCATGAGTATGTACGTTTAGATGAAACACACATTTAGGTTAACAGAAATTTAACAAAGTTTAACCGCTTGTGATTGTCTTATATATGGTGGTTTAGAAATCAACTGCTGGACATAGACTGTGTAAGGTACTCCGGTGGTGGTTTAAGAGCTAAGGCTCATGTATCAGACAGGGTTTAAATTCCAGCTCTTTCACTTAAATCCCAGCATGTTACTTAACTTCTTTCAGCTTCAATTTTTTTTTCCCTGTAAAATTGGGGAGAGTAATAGCACCTGTCTCGCAGAAGAAAGGAGAGGATCAAACGAGATAATGCATGCTAAGAGCTTAGCATGGGGCAGAGCACATAATAAATGCCATGGCAATGACAGCTCTATCGAAATGGTTGGTGGAAAAGCCTCTCCCCGATGGAGGCTTGGTTTTAATTTGGCATTTGGATCAAGAAGGGGAATCATCTTGTCTAACTTTTACAGAACAGACCAGAAATGCAGAAATATGCCCGAGGTCCCTGAAAAGTCATTTTGTCATCAGAAACATCCACCCCTGTTTATCCCTGGGGTTACTTTCCAGGAGAAAAAAAGCAATAGAGATGGCAACTAGCAAGAGTCTCTGAGAAGGGGGCTTCTGTGCTTTGTTGCTTACTCCCCCTAGCTCAATCTGAATAGGGAAGACGATAAAAGCTATCAGGATCCCAGAAGGGAAGGGCCTAGTGCCAAGGTAAGCTGGGAGGGGCTTGCCTAGAGGAGCTCTCCAAACAACATGGTACCCGAGTGAGTACTGTGTGATACTGGTATGTGGATGGGCCCAGGAGACATCACTAGATTTTCACATGATGTAGGGTAAGCAACCAAACATTCCTGAGCTGCCAAAGAGATACATGGAGACAATAGCAGATTAGAAGAGTCCTGGTGAGTAAGGCAAAAAGATATGGCTCATGCATTGCTGACCAAAGGACACGTTAAGACTGCATATGTCAGCAGCAAAGGCCCACACACCACGATAAAAACCGAAATATCCAAATCAAACATATTCAAATTGAATAATGGAAGTTTAAGAGGGAAATAAAATATAATTACAGAAAAACCAAGAAAGTTAATTTCTTTGGTCACTGAGCTTGTGACTGAAGTTTCATACTTAACTAAATGAGGATCCCTTGACGGAATTTAGCTGAACCCCATTTTGCAATACATTTGCACTTCAGAGAAGAGATTTCTCAAATGAGGCACATGCAACACTGACTCCCCCCAAAAAAGGTGGTCTGCAAACAAAAATAGTTCCCTAACCAAATTAGTTTGGGGAAAGGGTATATACTACATACCCATCTTGAATATTCTGAATGTGTGTTGGCTTTATGAAGGCTTTGAGAAGTCTTACAGTAAAGAAATATACCTAACTTTGTTTAACCCAGTACTTCTCAATATATTTGATGAGAAATTTTTTTTTTTTACCAAGATATAATGTTTTTCACTCTAGGAAATGCTGGTGTAGAGAGCTGCAGGTGAGAATGGATGATAATGGCATTATTGTGGTTACCCAAGAGAAAAATAATCAGGTGGAAGATGAGCTGACGATTGATGCTGGGATGCAGAAAATCTCATGGCTGGTCATGGAAATGCTACTTTGCCAAATGACCCCATATATCTTGGAAATTGGCTGAATTTTTTTCTAATATTCTTTCAAGGTCCTCGCTGAGTCACTCCCATAAATGATGGATCTTATTGGTTCCAAATATCTCTAAAGCCTGCGTCTCTGACCCTTTTTTTAAGTTTGTGATTCAATTCTCTCCACTCCAGGAGGCAGGGCCAGGGAGAACAGGCTGAGTTTCACTTTCCAATCATAAAAACACATCTCAAAACTAGCACACAATCAGAATTTCATATCAGAAATTTAGGAACCCTGAGAGCATCATCTTTCCCTATGATGTCTGGACTGTCTTTTAAGGGCTGTACTCACTATGGTAGAGTCTGTGATTAAAAGAGATACCTGAAGGCTTCAGGCAAAAAACAAGGGCTTTTGAGTCAGACAGATCTGGCTGGATTCAAATCCCAACTCTGCCTTTTCCTAGCATTGTGACCTTGGATAAGACTCTCTCCACATCTGAGTTCCCTCATCTGAAAACGAAGATGATATTACATCCATTCAGGTTATTGTGACAATCCGAGGAAATGATGCATGGGTGGGGAGGGATGCGAGTTGAGACAGGATAAAATCACAGTACCATATCTACAAGGGGGAAGTCGTCGCTCAGTGAACTGGAAGCACCAAGAGAATATCTATGAGACCCCATATCTCTATCTACTACAAAGAAGACAAAAGTACTAAAAATTGCTCTGTACCTGATTACTCGGGTGCGCTTCTGGGTATAAGGGGTGATGACCTTGAGAAGCAGTTCCATTGCTCCATTAATTCCCAGCATGGCTCCCGTGGTGACTGAGAAAGACAAAAGCACACTAGTTATTGACCCATCTGAACCAAGCATTATTTTCAGCATTACAGAATGAGCCTAAAATATAGGGGAGGTCCATCACCTTTCTTACCAAAGGCAACTTAAAAGCAGAGAAACTCTATGGTCTTTTATCCCTGGCTTGGAAGTTAAAGATTATCTGAAAAGCACACATTATCTTCCCATACTATCTCTTTCTCAAAAGGGTCCCAAGCCATGAAATTATGTTTTTCACTTTCTGGTGGCCCATTGCCCTACTCCTTTGTATAGTCAATCAGAATAGCCAAGGCAATTGCCGAGCAGATTTTTTCTGTAAGCAGATCTTTGGGTTTCTGGCAACTACTTAAGTTCAAGCTGTTTCACCCACCACCGACTTCCTATATGATACATACATGCACACACACACACACACACACACACACACACACACACACAGAGAGCCAGTATCTTAAAAAACACTTTCTTAGACGTATTTTGCTGTTTGGAGACTTCACAATGAAGAAAAGTCGTAAGTGAATGGGATAAGTTTCAATCCAACTTGGACTGACTTCTTTAAAACTTCAAGAAGCAATCTAATAAAGAAGATAGTGCCCTTTTTGTTCCACCCCGGTTCCAAGTTCCCCTACAACTTTTGCACTCGGATCGCCCATCACTAAAAGGCTACGGCTTGACTATACCTCTATCCATTAGAATGGCAAAGGAAGAATCAGTTGGTCCTGCTCAGAGGTAACTACCAGAAATTTTTGCCTTTTTGCCCAATTGGATGGCTATAAAAACAGAGTGATAGATCTGAATAATAGAAAGAGACCGAAAGGGGTAGCTGGTCATCCTGGTGGCTTCAGGTAAGTACTTTGGATACAAAACTTCTCATCTCTGATGATGCCCCAGCCACTCTGCAATATTCCCAGCACCTCACTCCACTCAGCTCACTTTAGGAAGAGCTCTGATCACGTCAAAAATAAGAGGAACCCACAGGATACAAAATGGAATCTTGGCCCGAGGCAAAACTTTCAGTGGGAGAAGGAAAGAAGGTTATCTTCCAAGGTGTGACCCTTTTTCCTTTCCTTCACTATACTGTTGTAGTAAAACAGAGACCTATGAATGCCTTGTGCTTTGGACCAGCTTTGTTCCACGAAATATGAGTGGAAACAAGGAGGTCAGGGAGAAGCAAAGAGATAAAAACAAGGGAGGCTTATACTGGCTTGCTCCAAGCCTCAGGAAAGGAGGAAAAATGAAAAACTGGAGTCTCTAATATAGTTCAGCTCAGTAAAGTCCACCAGAGAGCGACTGAGGCTGATGTCTTAGTTATCACCAGGAGTGCGTGTTCCTGGAATACCCTCTATGCGTTCGTCCCTCCTGAGGCTAGTACAGGCAGTCATTGAATGGATCAAAATTCAAGAATTTGGCATCCTAGTTCTGCCCATCAATCTTCCCTTCCCATGGCTACTAACTCAGTCCTTACTTCTAAATTGGCAAAACACGCTGGAGTAAACTCCTGGCAAATAATTCAGCAAAATTCTAGTATTAAGTAGAGTTAGAGAGGAAATAGTTTTAAGAGCATGAATTCTAGCATGGGAGACTTTAGACTTGGAACTGAAAGAGGATAACAATAAAAAGTCCTCACTAAGTTCTTCCACGCTGGATGCCTGCCCAAGGTTAGACCTCTGGCAGCTCTATAAGCAACCTCACCGGCCATCTGAGAGCTGCCGAATGGTTCGCTGGCTGTCACAGACCCATTACGGTTCCAGCCAATTCCTTCTGCAGATAGGAGCTGTTTAGCAAACTTGCTGGAACATTCAACAGTGGCTAACAATTCACCAAAGAGACAGCAACCCATGGGCTTCATGAACTCTGCTTGCCTCTCATCAGTAAAGTCAATGTGTAGAGAGTGATCGTATTTTTTTTAATATTTTATGGAACAGTTCATACAATAAATGTTGTCTTAGGAGACACATGGCCACCTCCTCATACCCACAGGCACATCTCAGCATTTTTCAGAGCTCCCTGCTGAAGGAATTCTTCAAGATCTCTATAATCAATGTATATAATAAGAGTAAGTTATTCATCTTAACTATTCTTTACGAAACCAAAATAAGATACTTCAAATCTCGTGCTGCTGGCAAGCTCCAAATGGGGGTGACACACCTTCTGCCTCCTCATTAATAAGAGTTGTCCTTTATACAAAGCCACAACTTCTCACTTAGATTTTCCTTTATTAGAGATGGGTTTGGACAGATTCTTTCAGCCTCTCTCAAATATTCTCTGATTTTCTGCTCAACATACATGAATATGAGTGGAGATTCTGTCTGTGAACACGGAGTCAAGCATCTGTCTCATTATTCCCTAGAAATACTTTCTTTTGATGGGTCTTCCATGCTTACTCATGGAGTTAACCAATGAAATATGTCCCTAATATTTTGTTAGTTCTGAGGATAGTTACGGAAAAAGGTCACCACCTGTTTACTCCCCTTATGTGTGTGATTCCTATTATTTCAAAGGACTGAGGGAAAAGATTAGAGCAGAGAAGAAAAACTAACACTTAGCAACTATTATGTGACGAACTTACCCGTGAACATGATCTTACTTATCCCAACCACCAAGTCTATGAGCTCTTATTACAACTGTAATTTTACAAAGGAAGAAGCTGAGGTTAAACAGGTTAAGTGCACACATCATATGACTCTTAAGAAATGAAGTCAGAGTCAAGCCCAGGTCTTCTTGGCTCTAAGCTCATGTCCTTTCCTCTAGAGAGTATTACATCTAAATAGTTGTCACTTTTGTTCTGTAGGAAAGGGGCTTCAAAAGGAGAAATAAAAGTCTGTGTTCTTTACACTGAAATAGGTGGTACAGAATATAATCTATTAAAAACTGTATCTGTATGGAGAGTAGAATAAACATGAATTTTGCAGTTAGAAACTTAGCCCTCATGACTTATCTGTATGAACTCAAGCAGTTTCTTCATTCTTCTAAGCTTCATTTTCTTTTTTCTTAGCTATGAAATGCTGAGTCTACATACAGGATGGTTATGATTATCAGAAATAATTCAAATCAGGAGATGGCAAATAACATCAACCCATGTGCCATGATATATCAAGTTACCTGAAAGACTATGTTGAGAAGCATTGGGAGATAAACTTTGGTAAAGGATGTCATGAACAATGAGTGACTTCAGGGACATAGTGGAGAGACTTGTGATGTGAGGGTCGCTCTTGACAGCTGTAACACATTGCTCTGTGCCTTGGATATAAGGACTGAATAAAGTCTGCCTTCCCCTGCCACAGGTCTTTTTCACCTTGTAGTACTGACAGAGAGACGTAGAGTGCTAAAATGTTTTAGCTCCCAAGGGAAAACAATATGGATCTCTCACTTTAAGCACTGGCTCAAGAGTTCTCCATGGCTGAGAAGGAAATGAAGAAATAACTTCTCACCTCTACGGTCTCTAGAACATGAGGCTCCTCCTGGTTTATTTATCTTGTTGGGACTACATCTGTCCTCCACCCATGCCCTCCTTCCAACCACACCCCCAAATGGTTTCCAGGTGTCCCAGCCCAGATCTGGAAGTCACCCCCAGAGAGTCACAATTGAGTTGCTTACCACTAAAGGCAAAGACACGCAGAGCCCAGAGACAGTGGAGGAGGTTCTGGCTGTGAGACAGGTTTTTCCTCGCCAGAATCAATGTCACATCAAGTGCTTCAAATTCCAGTGCCTTCTGTCCAAACTTTTTATCTATGAACACAGATCAATCCATCTTAGTTGTGTTTCACATTAATTCTGAAGGTTGTATAATGTGTGGGGGAGAGGAAGACAAAGATGGTGGAGTGAAGAAGATTATCATGGTCAATGAGACTTTTCGGGTCTAGTAGAAAATGCTACTAAGTATGTCCCCATTGGAACCAGATGACTCAAAAGAGCTAATCGAGGGTATACATATGGTCCATTATTCTTCAATTAATATTTACATGAAGTCTTGTGGGTTGTATGACTTGCACCCCCTATATGTAAAAATGTTTCTGGTTGTCCTCAAACATGAGCTACAGTTTAGCTGGGTATAAATTTCTTCCTTTAAGACAGTTCCAGAAGTAAGGATACTTAAGTTACATAACATTCAAATGCATTGTGTGAACCTTGATTGGATCCTTCTCTGAACATGTCTGTAAAAGGCATGCTGGGAACATTTGAAGAAACTGGAATGAATATAAATATGTATGATTGTTAATTTTGTTAGATTTATGACCATGGTATTATGATTATATAGGAAAACGTCTCTTTTCAAAGAAATGCACTCAAAAGTATTTAGGAGTAATGCTATCTCTAATTTTCCTTAGAATATTTCAAATAAAAATAAATAGGTTAAGGAAATATGGCAAAATGTTAACAATGGTTAGATCTAAGTGATAGGTATAGAAGAGGTCATCTTTCTACATGGTAGAGAACTTTATAATAAAACATGAAAACATAATTTCAGAAAATAAAATTTTCTCCCCAAATTTCTCTAAATTATTGATTCAAATAACCTGATATTCAGTGTTGTGGGTTAGTCATTATTATTTTAATAATTATTAATAATTATTAATATTATTTAATAATTAGTAATAAGCATAAAAAATAAAGGGAAAAATATATTTTAATTCTATGCTCCTGGCTCCCACTAGGGATAATATGTGACTGTGCCACCTGTCACATTTGTTTGTGTCCTTTCCAAAGTGCAATGCCCAAATCACCATGTTTGTTTTTGCAAGAATACAGTCACTACCAGATTCATAGCAGGTAGAAATAAGTAAAACAGAGACAACATCCTAAACCTCGTTTACCAATATTTATCTCTGGACCACAAGACACCAAAAGGCAAAGAGACTGTGACTGAACTCATATGACCCGCTTCCTTTATCAGAAAAGAAAGATACCTATCTGGCTCCATTCATGAGCAGCCAATCTCATTTCTATTCTGTTCAGGTCAGCCCCTGACAGCTTGAATGTCAGTAACAAGGACTACCATCTTTATTTAATGGCAGAAGGTGTAATTATGACAATAATAATATCAAGGTCCATACCTTGAAAATCACTGCCCTGGTGCATCACTCATCTCTCTTTCTCCTATGAAACCTACATGACTCTTGTCCATCAAGCTTCTGGCGCCACATGCTAAGCAGGCAACATACAACCTTGCTTAATCCTTACAGCAACCCAAGAATTATGTACTGAGACCCATTTTGTAGATGAGAGCCCAATGGTAACTTGCCCAAGGTCACACTGCTAATAAATGTCAAAGCCAGGCCTAAAACCCAGATCTGACTTCCCAGCCTCTGCCATTTACTACCAGGGTGTATATCATGTCTTTTCTGTCTGTTTTTGGAGTTCACTTGGCCCACTCTTTGTTTTGCTGACTTCTTCTTATCTTTCAAGTTTGGGCTCCAATGTCACCTCTCTCTGTCCACATCATCTTAGAGGAACATCACCTTTTCTTTTCCTTCCAGTTATTATCTAGTTAATTATCATTGTCTGCTATTATCTAGTTAATCTAGTTAATTATTCTGCCCTTCCCCACTTGAATGTAAGTCCCATGCGAAGAGGCCCCTTATCTGTCTTTGTGACAGTGATGTTCCCAGTGTCTAGAACAGTGCACAGCCCTGGGAGATATGGAGTAAAAATCTGTTGAATATTCAACAGATATTCAATGAATATTGGTTCTATTGGTTTTGTCTGGAACATGCTCATGCAGGTGCTGGCTGATGCCTGGGTCTCAATCATTATCTATGAAATGTAGAATGGACTCAAATCACAGCTCCAAACATTGAAAGGAAAGAGTATCCCAGAGCCCTGTGCCCTCAGCTGCTGCTGCCTGCACTGAGCATCAAAGATCCAACTTTTGGAGAACCTGAGCTTCTCGACTGTAATTTATGTAAGAATGCACACAATCGGAGCTTAACTGTTAGGACTAATTTGCAACGTTTACATGCATCCTGAGTGCCCAGGCTTTTTCAAATGTGCTCCAAAAATTTCTAGGGTTGTAGGGAGGTGTTTCAGTCTTCTACGAGGAAAGAGAAATGGATGTGCGGCATAAGTGGAAAGAATTCTAGACCCCCATCGTCTCTTCAACCAAGGAAGCTCCACTTCTATGTGACATATTGTAGTGAGTTGAAAACCGTGCCCCAAAATTCATGTCTGCCTGGAACCTCAGAATGTTATCATATTTGGAAATATAGTCTTTGCAGACTTAATTACTTAAGATCATACAGATTTGGATGGGCCCTCAATCCAATGGCCAATATCCTTATAAGAGGAGAGGACACAAAGAAAGACACAAGAGTAGAAGGCCATGTGAAGATGGATGCAGAAATTGGAGTGGTGTGTCTATAAGCCAAGAAACACCAAGAATTGCTGGAAATTACCAGAATCTAGGAGAGAGGCATGTAAGAGATTCTCCCTCAGAGCCTCCAGAAGGAACCAATCTTGCTAACCTCTTAATTTCAGACTTTTGGCCTCCAGAACTGTGAGAAAATAAATTTCTGTTGTTTTAAGCCACCAGTTTGTGGTAATTCATTACAGCAGCCCTAGGCAATTAATGCATTTACATAACGAACCTCCATATAAGATGTTATTTGAAGAAATGTTCCATTTATTTTTAAAGTTATTGAAAACCTCCTTGGAGTATCTCCCCTCTGTCCCCCATATGCCTCATGCCCCATGTAGTCCATGCCTGCTCTGGGTCCTGTCCTAAGCACCTAAGTACCTTGGATTTGCTGACATCTACAAACCTCTCCTGGACCCTCACCTTCCAGGTGAGGTTGGGGCTGGTCCTGCCGTCACCACCAAGGTGTCTATACCTCCCTGTTGCTCCGCCCTGTACTCCCCAACAAAAGATTCCCAAATTGCTCTCATGATAACATCCCCAGATGCCCTTTCAGTCATCTTTGGGTCCCAGGGGTATGGGTACCTCGTAGGCCAACTTTGGCCAGCAGCCGGAAGAGGGGCAAGAGGATATCATAGTCTGGAGAAGCCGTCCTGGCTGTGTCCACCAGGGTCTGCAGAAGGGCTTCGCTACCACCCTTGCTGATTACGTAGCAAATCCTCCGGTCTGTGCCTGAGGGGGAAAGCAGAGGAGTGCTGAGCCTCAAATAACTACCCTCATTTCCTTGGAACAGAAAGCAGACCCCACAGCTAGAGACAGAACAAGGATTGGTTCATTTCACCCCAGAAATGAAAACTGTGGAGTTCTTGAAGCAACTTGTGTAAAGTTGTGCTATTAGGTAAGGGGCCAGGGTTGCGGGGTGGGGGTGGGGTGCGAAATGGAGAAATAATGGAATATTTCAGAAATTGCAGCAGCTGTAATAAGCGGAGCCTAAAATCTACTTTCCTGAGAATCTATTAAGTCTCAGTGTATCTGTGCACTTGTGTTGCATGTATAGAAATATGCATATAGGCTTATGTATAATCATATACTTAATTAAAGAGGGATCAGTATCCCCTCAGCTATAGGTTTGAATCATCTACAAGAGGGTTTGGTTTGATAGCTTATCTGGAATAATTTCATGGATGGTGTTAATGATTATTTGGTGCTGACCTTCAGTAACAGACCTGCGGTAAATATGGAAACAACCAGAATAATCCCTTGAGAAACAAATATCTAATCATACGTCTAGGGAGTTTGAAGAGTGTCTGGGGCTAGGGTAAGGTATATTGGTCTTTCTACCTAAGAATAGTTTTAAACATCTTGCCCCAGGACAAGCTCAAAAGCAGGGATTACATTTCAACTTGGAAGGGGACCCACGTGACTCTCTATGCACTTGGACAAAGGTGGCCAACAGGGTGGGAGATTATTAGCAAAGAAGACCCTCTGATTTTTCATCCTCTACTAAAGGGGCAATAATCACTACCTATTTCAGAAGGAGAACTCCAAGGTTTCATTCTAAGAGTTCCAGACACCACTGGACAAATTGAAGGCAGAAGTACCACAGAGGACAAGTGGTCTTCACCTACAGAGGGTACCTCGTGCAGAAGAAGGGAAGTCACCCTGCCATTGGAGGGCAGCACAGCCTACGGAAAAACCTCAGTATGAGTGGACCCTTCCTCCTGAGTCTGTAATCTGAGGGTTTGTGGCTTTGGAGCGACATTCACTTCGGTATGGTCTGTTTGGTGATAATACGTCTTTCTAATGCAATGTGACTGGCTACATAGAAGTGAAAACTGAGTAAATGTTGGAATGTCCAAGAAGCTGTGTTTTCCAAGACCCTCACATGGAAATGAGCTAATAGAGGCGTGCCCCAATTAACTCAGTTGATGCCAATATAGTCACCTCTGTCATTTTATCTCTGAAAATGTAGTGGCTGACCACTCTGCTAAGTCCAGCTCCTGCCTCATCTTCCTGTCTCCACTGGACATATGAAGGGAGTTGCCAATACTTGGCTCTCTAAATGGGCCATGATGAGGGAAGCAGGGGAGGCAACAGGTTGAATTGCTGAGGGCTGGAGGTCCTTGTCCCCAGAAATGAAGTATCATAGAATCACCACCAAGAGTCTAATTCCCTCCTAAGTTTGGATCACCATAGGGTGAGTGACAAGACTGAAGAGCACAAAGTACAACCCCATGGTGATTCTGTCTCTCACAGAAAACTTGAGCTGGAGCAAACCCCCAGGCTACATAGGTCCCTGGGAGACACCACAGCTGCATGCCTCCATGTCCACCACACAAGGGATGAGGGCATGGCTTACTCACCAACGGAAAGCAGATCTCCGAGGACCTGGAGGATGGTCAGGGTGGACTCCCTGTCAGAGGAGCTCTGCAATGAAAGCACAGGCAGCCATTTTTAAGAAGGAAGGTGAAGGTGCAGCCACTATGGAGAACAGTATGGAGGTTCCTTAAGGTTACCATATGATCCAGCGATCCCACTCCTGCGCATATATCCAGAAAAGATGAAAACTCTAATTTGAAAAGATACATGCACCTGAATGTTCATTACAGCACTATTTACAATAGCCAGGACATGGAAGCAACCTAAATGTCCAGATGAATGGATAAGGAAGATATGGTACATATATACAATGGAATATTACTCAGCCATAAAAAAAGAATGAAATAATGTCATTTGCAGCAACATGGATGGGCCTAGAGATTACCATGCTAAGTGAAGTAAGTCTGACAGAGAAAGAAATATATCATATGATATAACTTATATCTAAGTTATATCATAAAATCTAAAAAAAATTATTCAAGTGAACTTATTTACAAAACAGAAATAGACTCGCAGACATAGAAAACAAACTTATGGTTACCAAAGGGGAAAGATGGGGGGAAAGATAAATTGGGAGTTTGGGGTTGACATGTACACACTACTATATATAAAATAGGTAATCAACAAGGACCAACTGTATAACACAGGGAACTGTACTTAATATTCTGTAATAACCTAAATGGGAAAAGAATAGATACATGTATATGTATAACTGAATCACTTTGCTGTACACCTGAAACTAACACAACATTGTAAATCAACTATACTCCAATATAAAATAAAAATTAAAAAAAAGAAGCTTCAGGCAAAACAAAGGAGGTGGCATGGTCAGGGTACACATGGGAATGGCAGGGCTGTGTTTCCTTTTACTGAGAAAGACTTCCTGCCATAAGAGATGGTTGAAGGGTTGTTCCTTAAATAATGACTATGAGGGGACTCACTGAGTTAAGGTCTCAGGGGTTCTGCCACCATATTTAGACTTCAGGATCCTTCTTTGGGGACCCATTTTTTTAGTAACATCAGCAAGATGGGCAAGAGAATAAACATTGATAATTTATGCAGAAACAGCAAATGAAAGGGGCTTTGTGGGCCAAGTTAGCATAGTTCACACTTATTTCAGGAGGCTTGGACTATTAGATGCAGGGCAAACAGCAGAAACCAAAACCCACTAAAATGTTCCGATGGAAAGAATTCCCTGACTGACAAGGATGAATTTTTATTTTCTCAAGAGACACCTAGGGTAGCACCAAATCACATGATATAGATGCTCTATGGGATGCTTGCAACGCTTGATACACTCTACCCTTTGTTATACACAAGAGGATGCTGAGATTCAGAGGGAGGGAGGATTATTCAAATCTTCTGTGGTGACCCACAGAGAAAACCCCAAAGTTACAGCCCAGGCCAGGTTCCCAAAAATCAGGCCAGTGTTTGTTGTGCTGTAATATGCTAATTTTCTAGATCACAAGAATTTATTTATCTACTAGTTGCAAGTTTGTACCCATAAATAACACCTCTCCAAATCCCCCACTCCAGCCCCTGGTAACCATCATTCTACTCTCTGTTTTTGCAAGTTCAGCTTTTTTAGATTTCATGTATCGGTAATATCATATAGTATTCATCTTTATCTGACTTATCTCACTGCACCTAATGCCTTCAGGATCCATCTGTGTTGTTGCAAATGACAGAATATGCTTTTTATCATGGCTGAATAATATTCCATTGTATGTATATGCATCTTCTTTATCCCTTCATCTGTTGAGTGCTCTTAGGTTGCCTCCATATATTGGCTATTATGAAAAATGCTGTGGTGAACATGGGTGTGCAGAATTCTCTTCCAGACACTGCTTTCAATTCCTTTGTATATATAGCCAGGAGTCCTATCTTACACCACTCACAAAAATTAACTTGAAATAGATCAAAGGATTTTTTTTTTTTTTTAGTTTTGGGTCCCACTGCATGTGGGATCCTAGTTCCCCAACCAGGGATCGAACCCACAGCCCCTGCATTGGAATTGTAAAATCTTAACCACTGGACCTCAAAGGAAGTCTCAGATCAAAGATTTAAATCTAAGACTTGAAACCATAAAACTCCTAGAAGGGAGGAGACCTTCAAGACGGTGGAGGAGTAAGATGTGGAGACCACCTTCCTCCCCACAAATACATCAGAAATACGTCTACATGTGGAACAACTCCTACAGAACACCTACTGAACGCTGGCAGAAGACCTCACTTCACAAAAGGCAAGAGACTCCCCACGTACCTGGGTAGGGAAAAAGAAAAAAGAATAAACAGAGACAAAAGGATAGGGACGGGACGTGCACCAGTGGGAGGGAGCTGTGAAGGAGGAAAGGTTTCCACACACCAGGAAGCCCCTTCGCAGGCAGAGACTGCAGGTGGCGGAGGGGAGAAGCTTTGGAGCCGCGGAGGAGAGCGCAGCAATAGGGGCACAGAGGGCAAAGAAGAGAGATTCCCGCACAGAGGATCAGGGCTGGCCGGCACTCACCAGCCCGAGAGGCTTGTCTGCTCACCCGCCGGGGTGGACGGGGGCTGGGAGCTGAGGCTCGGGCTTCGGAGGTCAGACCCCAGGGAGAGGACTGGGGTTGGCTGCGTGAACACCGCCTGAAGGGGGCGGTGGGAGGGAGTCTGTTGAGTGCTCTTAGGTTGCCTAAGAAACCACAGAAAACTGGGAGGGAGTCCGGGAAAAAGTCTGGAACTGCCTAAGAGGCAAGAGACCATTGTTTCACGGTGTGAAAGGAGAGGGGATTCAGAGCACTGCCTAAACAAACTCCAGAGATGGACGTGAGCTGAGGCTTTCAGCACGGACCCCAGAGACGGGCATGAAATGCTAAGGCTGCTGCTGCAGCCACCAAGAAGCCTGTGTGTGAGCACAGGTCACTATCCACACCTCTCTTCCCGGGAGCCTGTGCAGCCCGCCACTGCCAGGGTCCCGTAATCCAGGGACAACTTCCCCGGGAGAATACACAGCGCACCTGAGGCTACTGCAATGTTATGCCGGCCTCTGCCGTCACAGGCTCACCCCACATTCGTACCCCTTCCTCCCCCCCGGCCTGAGTGAGCCAGAGCCCCCTAATTGGCTGCTACTTTAACCCCATCCTATCTCAGTGAAGAATAGATGCCCTCACGTGACCTACAAGTAGGGGCCAGGCCAAAACCAAAGCTGAACCCCAGGAGCTGTGCGAACAAAGAGAAAGGGAAATCTCTCCCAGCAGCCTTAGGAGCCGAGGGTTAAATCTCCACAATCAACTTGATGTACCCTTCATCTCTGGAATACCTGAAGAGACAACGTATCATCCCAAAATTGAGGTGGTGGACTTTGGGAGCAACTGTAGACTTGGGGTTTGCTTTCTGCATCTAATTTGATTTCAGTTTTATGTTTATCTTAGTTTAGTATTTAGAGTTTATTTTCATTGATAGATTCGTTTATTGATTTCTTTGCTCTCTTATTTTTTTATATAGATATATATTGGTTTTTCCTTTTTCTATTTTTGTGAGTGTGTATGTGTATCCTTCTTTCTGTGATTTTGCCTGTATAGCTTTGCTTTTACCATTTGTCCTAGGGTTTTGTCTGTCCATTTTTTTTTTTAGTACAGTTTTTAGCACTTATTATCATTGGTGGATTTGTTTTTTGCTTCGGTTGCTCTTTTCTTTCTTTACTTTTTCATTAATTTTTAAGTTTTTAATTTTTAATAATTTCAATAACTTTATTTTATTATATCTTATTTTTTTCTTTCTTACCTTCTTTTTTTTAATTCCTTTTTTTCTCAGCTGTGTGGCTGACAGGGTCTTGGTGCTCTGGACAGGTGTCAGGCCTGTGCCTCTGAGTGGGAGAGCCGAGTTCAGGACATTGGTCCACCAGAGACCTCCTGGCTACACGTAATATCAAACAGCAAAAGCTCCCCCAGAGATCTCCATCTCAATGCTAAAACCCAGCTCCACCCAATGACCAGCAACCTACAGTGCTGGACACCCTATGCCAAACAACTAGCAAGACAGGAACACAACCCCACCCATTAGCAGAGAGGCTGCCTAAAATCATAATAAGGTCACAGACACCCCAAAACACACCACTGGATTGGTCCTACCACCAGAAAGACAAGATCCAGTGTCATTCAACAGAAAACAGGCACCAGTCCCCTCCACCAGGAAGCCTGCCCAACCCACTGAACTAACCTTAGCCACTGGGGGCAGACATCAAAAAACAATGGGAACTATGAACCTGCAGCCTGCAAAAAGGAGACCCCAAACACAGTAAGTTAGCAAAATGAGAGGAAAGAAAAATACACAGCGGATGGAGGAGCAAGGTAAAAACCCCGCAGACCTAACAAATGAAGAGGAAATAGGCAGTCTACCTGAAAAAGAATTCAGAGTAATGACAGTAAAGATACCCAAAATCTTGGAAATAGAATGGAGAAAATACAAGAAACATTTAACAAGCACCAGAACTAAAGAGCAAACAAACAATGATGAACAACATAATAAATGATATTAAACATTCTCTACAAGGAATCAATAGCAGAATAACTGAAGCAGAAGAATGGATAAGTGACCTGAAAGATAAAATGTCTCAGAGACATCTGGGACAACATTAAAATCACCAACATTCAAATTATAGGGGTTCCAGAGGAAGAAGAGAAAAACAAAGGAACTGAGAAAATATTTGAAGAGATTATAGTTGAAAACTTCCCTAATATGGGAAAGGAAATAGTCAATCAACTCCAGGAAGCATAGAGAGTCCCATACAGGATAAATCCAAAGAGAAACACACCAAGACACATATTAATCAAACTATCAAAAATCAAATCAAAGAAAAAATATTAAAAGGAGCAAGGGAAAAACAACAAATAATATACAAGGGAATCCACATAAGGTTAACAGCTGATCTTTCAGCAGAAACTCTGCAAGCCAGAAGGGAGTCACAGGACATATTTAAAGTGATGAAAGGGAAAAATCTACAACCTAGATTACTCTACCAGCGAGGATGTCATTCAGATTCAATGGAGAAGTTAAAACCTTTACAGACAAGCAAGAGCTAAGAGAATTAAGCACCACCAAACCAGCTTTACAACAAACGATAAAGGAACTTCTCTAAGCAGGAAACACAAGAGAAGGAAAAGACCTACAATAACAACCCAAAACAATTAAGAACATGGTAATAGGAACATACATATCAATAACTACCTTAAATGTAAATGGATTAAATGCTCCAAACAAAAGACACAGACTGGGTGAATGGATACAAAAACAAGACCTGTATACATGCTGTCTACAAGAGACCCACATCAGATCTAGGGACACATATAGACTAAAAGTGAGGGGATGGAAAAAGATATACCATACAAATAGAAATCAAAAGAAAGCTGGAGTAGCAACACTCATATCAGACTAAATAGACTTTAAAATAAAGACTATTACATGAGACAAAGAAGGACACTACATAATGATCAAGGGGTCAATCCAAGAAGAAGATATAACAATTGTAAATATTTATGCACCCAATATAGGAGCACCTCAAAACATAAGGCAAATGCTAACAGCCATAAAAGGGGAAATCAACAGTAACACAATCATACTAGGGGATTTTAACACCCCACTTTCACCAATGGACAGATCATCCAAAATGAAAATAAATAAGGAAACACAAGTTTTATATAATACATTAAACAAGATGGACTTAATTGATATTTATAGCACATTCAATCCAAAAACAGCAGATTACACTTTCTTCTCAAGTGTGCACAGAACATTCTCCACGATAGATCATATCTTGGGTCACAAGTCAAGCCTCAGTAAATTTAAGAAAATTGAAATCAAAACAAGCATCTTTTCTGACCACAGTGCTATGAGACTAGATATCAGTTACATGAAAAAACCTAAAAAATACAAACCCATGGAGGCTAAACAATACACTACTAAATAACCAAGAGATCACTGAAGAAATCAAAGAAGAAATCAAAGAAGAAATCAAAAAATCTCTAGAAAAAAATGACAATGAAAACCCGATGACGCTAAACCTATGGGATGCAGCAAGTGCAGTTCTAAGCTGGAAGTTTATAGCAATACAATCCTTCCTTAAGAAACAAGAAACATCTCAAATAAACAACCTAACCTTACACTTAAAGCAATTTAGAGAAAGAACAAAACAACCTCAAATTTAGCAAAAGGAAAGAAATCATAAAGTTCAGATCAGAAATAAATGAAAAAGAAATGAAGGAAACAACAGCAAAGATCAAAAAAACTAAAAGCTGGTTCTTTGAGAACATAAACAAAATTGATAAACCATTAGCCAGACTCATCAAGAAAAAAAGGGAGAACACTCAAATCAATACAGTAAGAAATGAAAAAGAAGTAACAATTGACACTGCAGAAATACAAAGGATCATGAGAGATTACTACAAATAACTATATGCCAGTAAAATGGACAAACTGGAAGAAATGGACAAATTCTTAGAAAAGCACAAACTTCTGAGACTGAGCCAGGAAGAAACAGAAAATGTGAACAGAGCAATCACAAGCACTGAAATTGAGACTGTGATTAAAAATCTTCCAACAAACAAAAGCACAGGACTAGACGGCTTCACAGGCAAATTCTATCAAACAATTAGAGAAGAGCTCACACCTATCCTTCTCAAACTCTTACAAAATATAGCAGAGGGAGGAACTCTCTCAAACTCATTCTACGAGGCCACCATCCCCCTGATACCAAAACCAGACAAAGTTGTCACAAAGAAAGAAAACTATAGGCCAATATCACTGATGAACAGATGCAAAAATCATCAACAAAATACTAGCAAACAGAATCCAACAGCACATTAAAAGGATCATAATCATACACCATAATCAAGCAGGGTTTATCCCAGGAGTGCAAGAATTCTTCAATATATGCAAATCAATTAACAAACTGAGGGAGAAAAACCATATGATAATCTCAATAGATGCAGAAAAATATATTGACAAAATTCGATACCCATTTATGGTAAAAACCTTCCAGAAAGTAAGCATAAAGGGAACTTACCTCACCATAATAAAGGCCATATATGACAAACCCACAGCCAACATTGCTCTCAATGGTGAAAAACTGAAACCATTTCCTCTAAGATCAGGAACAAGACAAGGTTGCCCACTCTCACCACTATTACTCAACATAGGTTTGGAAGTTTTAACCACAGCAATCATAGAAGAAAAAGAAATAAAAGAAATCGAAATCGGAAAAAAAGTAGAGTTGTCACTGTTTGCAGATGACATGGTACTATACATAGAGCATCCTAAAGATGCTACCAGAAAACTACTAAAGCTAATCAATGAATTTGGTAAAGTAGCAGGATACAAAACTAATGCACAGAAATCTCTTGCATTCCTATATACTAATGATGAAAATTCTGAAAGAGAAATTAAGGAAACACTCCCATAACCATTGCAACAAAAAGAATAAAATACTTAGGAATAAACCTAACTAAGGAGACAAAAGACCTGTATGCAGAAAACTGTAAGACACTGATGAAAGAAATTAAAGATGATACAAACAGATGGAGAGATATACCATGTTCTTGGACTGGAAGAATCAACATTGGGAAAATGACTATAGTACTCAAAGCAATCTACAGATTCAATGCAATCCCCATCAACCTACCAATGACATTTTTCACAGAACTAGAACAAAGAATTTCACAATTTGTATGGAAAAACAAGAGATGCCGAATAGCCAAAGCAATCTTGAGAAAGAAAAATGGAGCTAGAGGAATCAGGCTCCCTGACTTCACACTATACTACAAAGCTACAGTAATCAAGACAGTATGGTACTGGCACAAAAACAGAAATATAGATCAATGGAATAGGATAGAAAGCCCAGAGAGAAATCCACGCACATATGGTCACCTTACCTTTGATAAAGGAGGCAGGAATGTACAGTGGAGAAAGGACAGCCTCTTCAATAAGTGGTGCTAGGAAAACTGGACAGCTACATGTAAAAGAATGAAATTAGAACACTCCCTAACACCATACACAAAAATAAACTCAAAATGGATTAAAGACCTAAATGTAAGGCCAGGCACTATAAAACTCTTAGAGGAAAACATAGGCAGAACACTCTATGACATAAATCACAGCAAGATCCTTTTGACCCACCTGTTAGCGAAAGGGAAATAAAAACAAAAATAAACAAATGGGACCTAATGAAACCTAAAAGCTTTTGCACAGCAAAGGAAACCATAAACAAGACGAAAAGACAGCCCTCAGAATGGGAGAAAATTTTTGCAAATGAAGCAACTGACAAAGGATTAATCTCCAAAATTTCCAAGCAGCTCATGCAGCTCAATATCAGAAAAACAAACAACCCCAACCAAAAATAGGCAGAAGACCTAAATAGATATTTCTCTAAAATGATATACAGATTGCCAACAAACACTTGAAAAGATGCTCAACATCACTAATCATTAGAGAAATGTAAATCAAAACTGCAATGAGGTATCACCTCACACCAGTCAGAATGGCCATCACCAGAAAATCTACAAACAATAAATCCTGTAGAGTGTGTGGAGAAAAGGGAAACCTCTTGCCCTGTTGGTGGGAATGTAAATTAATACAGCTGCTATGGAGAACAGTATGAAGGTTTCTTAAAAAACTAAAAATAGAACTACCATACGACCCAGCAATCCCACTACTGGGCATATACCCTGAGAAAACCATAATTGAAAAAGAGTCAGCTACCACTATGTTCATTGAAGCTCTATTTACAATAGCCAGGACATGAAAGCAACCTAAGTGTCCACTGACAGATGAATGGATAAAGAAGATGTGGCATATATATACAATGGGATATTACTCAGCTATAAAAAACAACTGAAATTGAGTTATTTGTAGTGAGGTGGATGGACCTAGATTCTGTCATACAGAGTGAAGTAAGTGAGAAAGAGAAAAACAAATACCATATGCTGACACATATATATGGAATCTAAAAAAGGAAAAAAAACGTTCTCAAAAACCTAGGGGCAGGACAGGAATAAAGATGCAGATGTAGAAAATGGACGTGAGGACATGGGAAGGGAGAAGGGTAAGCTGGGATGAAGTAAGAGAGTGGCATGGACATATATACACGACCAAATGTAAAATGGAAAGCTCGTGGGAAGCAGGCACATAGCACAGGGAGATCAGTTCAGTGCTTTGTGACCACCTAGACGGGTGGGATAGGGAGGGTGAGATTGAGACACAAGAGAGAGGCGATATGGGGATGTATGTGTATGTATAGCTGATTCACTTTGTTATACAACAGAAACTAACACACCACTGTAAAGCAATTATACTCCAATAAAGATGTTAAAAAAAAATAATTCCTAGAAGAAATTATAGGGAAAATATCCCCGACATTAGTCTTGGCAACGATTTCTTTGGTAAGATATCAAACGCACTGTCAACAAAAACTAAAATAAACAAGTGAGACTACATTAAACTGTAGAGGTTTTGCACAGCGAGAGAAAGAATCAACAGATTGAAAAGACAACAGAATGGGAGGAAATATTCACAAACCATATGGCTGATAAGGGACTAATATCCAAAATATATTAATAGTTCATACAACTCAATAACAAAAAAGGCAAATAATTCAATTAAAAATGGGCAACAGACCTGAATAGACATTTCCTAAGGAAGACATACAAATGGCCAATAGTTATATGAAAAGGTGCTCAACATCACCAATCATCAGGGAAATGCAAATCACAACCACAGTGAGATACAACCTCACACCTGCTACATGGCTTTTATCAAAAAGACAAGAGATAACAAATGTTGGCAAAGATGTGGAGAAAAAGGAACGCTAATATGCTATTTTTTTAGATATGTTATTTAAGGCAAAGCTTTCTTTTAAATCTTCCCATAAGTAAGTGTCACATTCCTCATCACCTTCAAAGACCTCAATAACTCCCCATGACATATAGGATAAAGGTCATGACTCTATCATGATAGAGTTGATAGTTTTGATGGGGTTTCCAAAGCTCCCCATGATCTTTTCTTGGTTATCGCTTCAGCTTCATTATTCATTACAACAACCCTGCACAAATACATGCTTCAGCAACATGGAATTACTTATAATTTCCTGCTCAAACCATGTAATTTCTTGCCTCTGTACCTTTGATCGTGCTGGTCCCTTTTCCTGAAGCCTAGTCGATGCCAACTCATCCTTCAAGTGCACCATGACTCCCATAAGATTCCATTCCCATCCACAAGGCTGGGTTTGGAGTCTGCTTTGTCTCCACATCATTCTGTGCCATTCTGACAGCATCCATACCACATGGCATTGGCAGCAGGGTACAATCTTGCTTCCCACCCCACCCTCACTAGACATGAATCCTTAAAGAAAGGTCCAATTATTGTGTATATTGTATTCCCAGCACCTGGAACTGGAGCTGTTCCAGAGAAAAGTGTGCAATAAATATTTTTTAGAATCGAACCAAACTGAACCATAAAGGACTCCAAGGAGCCATGAAGTCCAACACCACATCCCTAGGCAGAGTGGTGCTTATACTTTCTTCAATTCCAGGCTTAAGACCCTCCAAGAAGTCACACTTTAAAACCCCAGCAAAGGCCAGGGCTAGGGTGAGGCAAGTGAGACACTAGCTTGGGCACAAATTTTTAAATTTAAAATGCAGTAATTAAGATAATAGTGTAATGCCATATTTTTATACATCAAATAAGGCAAAAAAAACCCCCATGATGAACAAAATACCAAAATTTAACACTTTAACTCATCTTCCAGGTGTGATGAGACATCTGGGGATCCCTAGGCACTTGATGTCTACACTTATCCAGGAAAAGACTTGGGTTTGCTCTGAGAGCTTCTCCACTGGGAGCTGTGGCCTAACGAGGGCAGGCTCAGCATATACTTTTCTGGTGCTTCCCATCACAGCTGCACTGGACACTAAGAGAAGGCACATTCTTTGAGTCTCCAAGTCTGAGCCACCCTCCAGCAAATGTCATCCCTAGCTATGCAACATGTCAGTGCTCCCCGCCCCTCCTTCGTCTCGCAAAATCTGGGAACAGGAACCAAGGAGCAGGGCAGCAACGGATCTATCATCCTGGGGAGTTTGCTAGCCTTAGGTTCTGGTACCAATTCCAATTTCCAGAGCATCAACAAACAATGCTCTGGACACCATCTGGGTGTCCTACAATTCAACTCCATTCTGACACTACCTACCCAGAGATAACATCAGAGTCCACTGGTGAAGGGTTCAGTCCTGCAAGATTGCCCTCCCCCACTTCAGACTCCAGTGGCAAATCTGGATTGTTACCTGTCCTTCTGACCAACTAACTCATTATATAGTAGAGGTTCCAATGATCCCCTCTAACTCAGGTTCTTACCTGTACTTCAGTCGACTGGCTATAAATTAAAGATTCCCACAACTGACCTCCTCCTTGGGTTTGATTAGTTTGTTAAAGCCGCTCAACTGAACTCAGAGAAACATTTCACTTTCTGGATTGCCAGTTTATTATAAAATAATATAACTCAGGAACAGCCAGATGTAAGAGGTGCACAGGGCAAGGTATGGGGAATGGGCACAGAGTTTCCATGCCCTCTCCAGGAGTACCACTCTCCCAGCACCTCCACATGTTCACCAACCTGGAAGCTCTCTAAACCCCACCCTTTGAGTTTTCATGGAGGTTTCCTTACATAGTCTATAGATTCAACTTCTGGGTCTTCTACCTACCCTGGAGGTGAGGGGGACTTGGGGTGTGCTGGGGAGCCAGGGGGACAGACTGAAAGTCCCAATCATCTAATCACATGGTTGGTTCTCCTGGCAACTAGCTCCCACCATTAAGTGTGGTCCAAAAGTCAACTCATTAACTTAACAAAAGACAACTTTATTGCTCTCATCACTTAGGACATTCCAAGGGTTTGAGGAGCTCTGTGCCAGAAACAGGAGGAAGACCAAATATATATTTCTTACTATAAATCACAATATCACAGCAGGACTCCAGCCCTTTGAAAATGGACCCAAGGATGGCTCACAGTAGAAAACAAAGTCCCTGGAATGGTGTCCCTGGTCAGCACTGATGTTTCTGGATCCATCTGCAGGATCCCCCATAACTGCTCTTCTTTCTGAGAAGAGAGAGGGGGATAAGCGATAAAAGCAAGGCTGTGCAATATTGTGTAACTTGTTAAATGCAGGATTCATTAGTTAATTGTGAATAATGAGCAAAGAAAGGGAAAATCAGAGAGGAAACGGAGAGATGAGAAAGAAGGAAAGAAAAAAGGGAGAGAGAAAAACCAATAAAGTAGAAACTGACTGAAGAGGGGTGAAAGATCCACGTTTAATTTCCTTTCATTCGATTATTCATGCATTCATCCTGCAGACGTTCATTGGAAATCATCTATGTTCCAGTCACCAGGCTGGGAAAGAAACTGATGGAAACAATCTGTCTTCATGGGGCTCCAGGCCTGGCTGAGGTGAACAGCTGGCAGACAGTTAGGACCCAGGATGGTTAAGGACTGTGATAAAGGTAAGCATCGATGCTAGAAAAATCAAGGGAAGGAGCGTTTAACCCAGCCAGGTCCATGAGTGATAAATCTGGGAAACCAGGCAGAAGGGGGGTGGGGGGAGTGTTCCAGCTGTGTTACAGCCCTGTATACTCAGAGAGAAGCATGATGGAGCATGGCGACCTTAGGGGATGAAATTGCTTCCAGCATGAAGCAGATGGTGAAGGGAATTGTGAACGTCTGTGGGCAAGGACTAGGTCCTACTCATCTCTGCATTCCCATCTCCTAAGGTGTAATAGATAATCAGTATATTTCACTGGATTAATTTATCCAGCTAAGGAATTGCCTGCTTTTAGTACAATGCCCACTAATGCTCCCTGAGAACAAGCACTGTCTTCTAGGCTTCTGTTGTACCTGCCAGCAGGGATATAGATCTGGGCATACAGGATGTACTAAATCACTGCCCCTGAATTGGTTTGACCTGTGGCCAACACAGTTGGCTGCACACACACGAGCTGTTCCTCTGTAATTGCTTCCCAGAAAACCCCATTTGTTTCAGGCACAGGGCAGCAGTGTGCTGATGGAAGATGCACCTTCTACTCTCCCCAGCCCAGGGAATGGGTCTCAGTTAACCTCCTCTAAGTCTTTCTCCTTTTCCTACAACTGGTTTAGAGGTGAGGATGAGCCCAGATCTGGATAAGGAAACTCAAGTACAAGTTGGCTGAGAGATTCCAGGGAAGATTTTCCTCCAGGATTTTAAAAAGGAAAACATTAAAAACAAAAACAAAGCAACAAACCAAAACCTCTATTTCCTCGTTTGGGACACTGTTGAATGAGGACGTGACCCTGGGTCATTGGTGACATTGTTAAGCCATCGAACCAACTCTATAAAACCACCTCCCTGTAGACTTTCAGATACATGAAATAGTAAATATCCTCACTTATAAAAGCTATTTTCAGTTGGGTAGTCTGTCACAGAGAGGCAGAAAAGAAAATTTTACACCTCCACTTGCCCTCTTCCCAAGCATTAGAATCTTAATAAACAGGAAAGAAATTGATTTCACAAACTTTAGGGCCAGCCCACCTAGAGAATCCTGCCATTCCGTCAGCACTAAGAGACGGTACCGTCATACACATGTTGAGTTCATAATGTTCTCACTCAGCTCTGAGCCAGAATGGATCAGCACAACATTTTATTTAAGTAAAAATCATGGCTATCAGTGGAGGAAAAAAATGTTCCACAAAATCTCAACTGGCATTATATATGCACTGCTATATTTACCAACAAATATTTTACACTATTTAGAAGAATAACACAAAGCCATTATCTCACCCACAGTAATAATAAATGAGTAATTAAAGAGGCAAGACGTGATGTGCCTCGATTTTCTTTTAATGATCCTTTTAAATGAATCACTGAGTAATCCCCTGTTGTTTAAGACTTTCCTGTAAAAAAAATGCGTCTGCATAAGCTTTCAGGGAGAGGCAGGTCGTTGGAAGAACAAACAGTGTCTTTCACAGTCTGTGGGGTTTTGAACTGCAATTTTCTCAAATACTGTTTTGAATATGTTGCTCCCTTGCTTTGAAATCTTTGTCTCCCTGTTGCCTTCCTCCTCCTGACTCCCCATGAAGGTATAAGACCCTTCACATCACTCAACCTTTGGAGGCTCATCTCCATCCACCCTCCCAACCCCAGTACCAAGCATGCTGACCACACAGGACCAGTCACCATGCCCCAAGTACATCATGGGTTCCTATGCCTTCAAAGTTTTGCTCACGTTGCTTCCACTGCTGGAGTATTATTTCTCCTCCCTCTTCCTTATCCCATGAAACCTACTTATATTTCAATTCCAAGCTCAAGTTCTCTTTCTTTATAGTTTTCCCAAATAACCTGCCTTCCTAGCACCCATTACCCAAAACTTCCACATGTCTGCGTACATTGGGCACTGCATAACTTCAGGGGATGCCATTCTCAGGGACTATCACACAATCAGTGCCCTCTAAAGTGATGCGATGCAGTGGCCCAGTTTCTCCAAGAACAGAATTATTTGCTCTAAACATTTGATTTCCCACAATCCACTTTGCACATACTTTTATTAGAATTCTTACTAGATCCTGGTTATTCTCTTGCCTCTCTGTTTTGGTTGTCTATGGCAGGGTAACAAACCACCCCAACACCTAATGGCATAAAACAACAGCCTTTTATTATATCTCTTGATTTTGTGGATAGGGAATTTGGGCAGGGCTTAGCTGGGAGATTCTTCTACTTTCCATGGTGTCAACTAAGGCCACTGGGTGGCGCCCAGCTGGCAAATGGAACAACTGGTTCGGAGGATCTATGATGGTTTCACTTGCATGTCTGATATCTTGGCAAAGATGGTGTCTCCTTGGCAGGCTGAAGGACTGAGCTCACCATGGACTGTTGACCAGAACGCCTTCATGTGGCCTTTCCAGCATGACAGTCATAAGGTACTTGGACTTCTTACATGTCAGACCAAGCATTCCAAGAGAACTGGGTGGAAGTTGCAAGGCCTCTTTTGACTTTACCTCAGAAGTCCAATCATCACCTCTGCTGCATTCTATTGGTTAATCAGGTCACCGATGATAGCCCAGATTCAAGTGGAGGGAATTAACCTCTAACTCTCAATTGGAGGAGTAGAAAAGAATTTGCAGCCATTTTTAATCTTCCATACTCCCTTTAGACTGTGAGCTCCTCTAGAGCAAGTATTTTGTCTTGTTCCCCTTGGTATCCCCAGATCCTAGCATGGCATCTTGCACAAAGGAGGCATTCGGTAAACATTCTGAATGGTATAAAATGGGATGAGACGGAATGGAATGGAAACTTCATATGTAATCTGCCAGAGTCTTGCTATCTAATTCTCTTCGATGACAGGATTTACCTCCAAGTATATTCCAGTGAGAACATTGTTACAGAAGTTTACAAGGTATGCAGCTCAAATTTTCTACCAATCCAGCAACTGAGCAAGCATTTATAGTGTGCCTATTATGTGCCAAGCACTGTGTTAATGAATAGGGAACATCAATAGCATCCCAGACTTAAAGTGGACGAAGAAAAAGCATCCTGTGCCCCTCTGCCCAGTTTTCTCAAGGCTAGGCCCAATTTTACTGAACAGGCAGAAAAAAAAATTCCATCCCTACCCCATTTTGTGTAACACCCCTGATATCACAGAAATAGAGTGCTTACACTCTGCTAATCTGTTCCCACAGAGGAAAGAACAAGCCCGTGAAATTTTAATTCTTGGTCTCTAAAGAATAAAGACAGAATCTCTTCCAAATGCATGAGCCAGGAGCCCAGGACACAGCTCATAGCCCAAGAAAACCATATTGCCAAAAATAAATTTGTTCTTCAGTGGTGCGGTTTGAACACTCTCTAGAAATGGTCCATTGGCTAAAGAAAAGACATTATTAAATCTGGAGTTGGTAATGAATGACAAAAAGGGGGTTCTAATCACAAACTTCAATGACTAAAAATGGTTATTCTACCAAAAACGGTGACCAACAGCTCTCTGTCTTCACACAAGAGGAAATAGGCAGAGGCTGAATCATTAGAAATTTAGTTTAGGTAGAAGGAAAAACTTCCCGTCCGTGTTGAGAGGGGTCCAAAAGAGAGAGGTGTTTTAAAAGAGTATGGATCGAAATACCTATGAATGAAGTGAAATAAGATTTGTTTCAATATGATGGAGGTTGGGCTGGAAATAGTGGGGCATATAAACAAGGTTTGCCGTAATTACAGAAGCTGGGTGATGTGGTTTTATAATATTACAAGATAAAATAAACATTGCAGAACATTACAAAATAAAATAAAATAAAATGGTATATACTGTAATGTTTTCTGTCTTAGATGGAACCTTAAGAATAAGAATCTTTCCTCATAGTTCTTGGGGCCCAGAATTTGACAAATGCCCCAGTCATAGGTTGGGTCTTACATAATTAATTGTTAAGAATACCAATACTCTTCCTCCAGGGTAAAAGGGTATTCATGGTCCAGCATGAGGTAAAGTTAGAATGTGGTCCATTTTTTATTCATTTGGCAAATATTGTTGAGTAGTTTCTGTGTACCAGGCACTGTGTTAGGTGCCAGGAATACCATGGGTAGCATAAATATACACAGTCCCTGTCCTCATGAAACTTTCAGGCTAGTTAGAAATGCAGATATCGAAACAGTCACCCAAGGGAATGTAAACTTGCAAGTGGGGATAAGTGCCCAGGTTTATTGCGCCACATGACCATAAAATAAGGTTATCTGACATGAATCAGAAAAGGATTCCCTTAAGAAGTAACACTTAAGCCAAGAGCGGAAGAATAAGCAAGCATTAACTAGAAGCAGATTGGAGGGAAGAATGCTCAGGACAAAACAGGGCAAAGGAGAGTAGTATACAGTCGTATGGCTGGTAGAAACATGGCAAAGGTGAGGGAGATAAGGCCAGTGAAGCTGGGGTAGAGAAAGGGAGGGGGATGTACTCTTAAAGGATGTACTTTTAATTCAGATAGACCTTGGTTACCATAACCTCTGTACAACTTAATTTCTTCCCCACATTATTGGACTAATCACTGTACCCAGCTCATGGGTACAATTGGGTTGGAAACACCATAATGGATGTAAAACGCTTAGCTCTCTGCCCAGGTCACAATAAATGTTCAATAGGCTGTTGGTAAATAAATATTGCCATGACCATGCTTAACGAATGGTGAATAAGAATAGACCTGAAGATCTTTAGAAATGCATCTTCCTGGATAAATTTTCCACCCAGATCACGATGTTCCTAATTTAGCAGGATGCTCTTAAAGTAGAGGGAAGGGCTTCCCTGGTGGCGCAGTGGTTGAGAGTCCGCCTGCCGATGCAGGGGACACGGGTCCCAGTCCGGGAAGATCCCACATGCCGCGGAGCGGCTGGGCCCGTGAGCCATGGCCGCTGAGCCTGCGCATCCGGAGCCTGTGCTCCTCAACGGGAGAGGCCACAACAGTGAGAGGCCCGCGTACCACAAAAAAAAGAAGAGGGAAAAATAACCAAAACTTATGAAAATGGTGAGGTTGTGTCCTCTGGGCAGAGACAGTTTGGAGTCCTTTGTCAGTGCCCGGCACACTTGTTGCCACTTGGTAAACAGCAGAGACTCTGAGTCATAATAATAATGACAGCAATCAACAGCATCACATACTTGAGATGTTCTCTGATTTCTTTTAAATGGCGTTCATTGGAAAGAAGACTGTCTCTATTTCTGGGAAGGCTGTGAGTCTCTCCAAATCACAGTTGACAAATGACAGCACAAAACTTGCAGGTTAGAATTAAGGATTACTGAAAAGAAGTGCCAAACAGTTTTCAACTTTTCTGAATGAATTCTAAACACAGCTAGTAAATAACACTTCCAGGTGTCTGCCACCCAAGGTTCAGTACCAATGCTTGAGGAAGTGAGTTGCTGCCTTCCTGTTCAATCAGCAGCTGCCACTCACTGTCTTGATCCTCTCTGAATGCATCAACCTCCAAAACACACAGGGAAGATTAAAAGCACTGGGTCAGGGAGGCTCCATCCTGCCTCTGCAAGGCCACTGAACCAAGCAGTTTCCAAAAACGCTAAGAAGATGCCCTTTTCGAGGTCAACCACCCAGCTAATTCTTAGCCAGCTGGTCTAAAGCACAATCATGAAGCAAGAAAAGCTTGACTCTGGTGTCCTCGTGTCTCCCATTTCAGGGACCCCATCATCTCATGGCCTTGCTCCACCACTTGGGTCCTCTCTAATCTAGTAGGTAAGGACCTTCCCCGACCCACTCTGAAAAGCCACTTTTCAGAGATCTTCTGTGCAGTTTGAAAATTAAGAACTAGGCATCGGATTATGAATTGACATCCCACGTAGGTCATAATACTATGAATATTACCATTGAGTACCCGCTTTGTTTCAGATATCACTTGCTTAATCCTCATAACTATCTTGCAATTTTTTTTGATACTATCATCTGTCTTGTGACGTTTATTTATATTTATTTGGGTTTTTTTTTCTGGCCCTGCCTCATGGCATGCGAGATTTTAGTTCCCCCGACCAGGGATTGAACCCGTGCCCCCTGCAGTCCTGCAGTGGCAGCTCACAGTCCTAACCACTGGACCGCCAGGGAATTCCTTGAAACCATCTTGCAATTTTGATATCATTATTTCTACTGTCCTGGTGAGGAGATTGAGGCCAAAACAAGTTGATTGATTTGCTTGAGAGTAAAATAACCTTTCTTCATATTTTCTGAATTGAGTTTTGAAAGCTAGTAAGTTTGAAAAAAAATTTTAGAACATTCTAAAGTCACTAAATTAATGTTTCTTTAGTGAAAACTCTGATTCTAGAAAACAGACTGACAATTTTAAAATATGTCTGCAAATGCTTTATCACACATACTAAGAGGTGGAATCTATGGCCCACATCCTTGAATTTTGGCCAAGTGACTCTCACTACCAAATGGACTGTAGCAGAAGTGACACTGCTTAACTTCCAAGGGCTGGCCTTAAAACGTGATGCAGTACCTAGGCCACTGGGATCTTGGCTCTGGACCCCTGACCCACCATGTGAAAGTACTGACTACCCTAAGGCAGCCATGATATAAGGAAGCCCAGACCATGTGGAAGGACCTACATGATACTCCGGCAGACAGCTTCCATTCAGCAGTCAGCTACATTGGGATCACTCAGCATCAGCTGTGAACCATAACAGCAAGAAATCTTGGATGTCCAGACTGGTTGAATCTTCAGATAATTGCAGCCCCAGTCAACTTCCAATGCAACACACAAGAGACACCAAGCAAGAGCTACCCTTACAGTCCTTTGCAAATTGTGAGAAAAATTAAATGTTTGTTTTAAGCCACTAGGACTGGGATCATTTGTTACACAGCAATAGTAACTGAAATGCAAACCAATTTCAAAAGTAGATCAATAAAAAGCAATGAAAGTTTGATTTCTAAAAACTGAATTTGAAATGTATAACAGTTTTAAAAAAGGATCTAGACCTTTTAAATTGCAAAACATCACAAAGATTTTACAAGCTTCTTTCACTGATTTTTGCAAGAAACTACATGATAGCAGAGAAAACATCAGACTTGGAGGAGTAGTAAACCTACTTCTAACCTAATTTTTCCATTATGACTTTAAATAAATTATTCCCCTTCTCTGGCCTTTACTTGCTTTCCTCATGCTTCAACTAAGAGAACAAGAAGAGATGATTTCTCAGGTCCCTTCCAACTTTATGATCCTGTGGCATTCAATGATGTCAGACTGGAGCGAATAGAAGATCCTCATGCTAAGAGGTTAACTTTCTAATTTTGGCCTTGTGGGCCAAGAGTGGCTGCTTAAAGGTGGGTCAGACTCTGAAAATAAGGGATGAGAGACAGAGAGAGAGACGGTATCTGTTCATTTGCTGGAAACACACCCAAGAGTCTCATAGGACAGATGTGCCCTTGGAGACCTAAGATAGGGCATGATGCTCTTCCAAAGACATCCCCCAGGATTCAGAATAATGCAGAGAGGCATGTAAAAGAGGCCAGTGTTAACTTCAGGTCAACGATCCCTGCTCTTGCCCTCACCACGTGACCTCTCCTCCCCTCTGTGAACTTAAGACAGTGCTATGCCATTTTAAAAGAACAGCTCTACGTTTGGCATTTTTCCCAGGAAGGAGTAATTCTTTACCTTTCAGTTCACAGATGTCGACCTCTGGGACATGAAGATATCTCAACATTTAACTTCCAATTTCACAATTTTCTTTTAATGCCTTTCTGTCCATCCTGCCCACTCTCTCTCAAAACCTTCCACTCTGCCAACTATCTTCTCAAAAGGATCTTTCAGTGAATTAGTTTACACTAAGGCAGGGTTTCTCAGACTCAGTACTATTGATACTTGGGGCCAGATAATTATTTGTTGAAGTGGGGTGGGAGTGCTGTCTGGATAGAAACCAGGGATATTTAACAGTATCCCTGGTTTCTATCCAGTGGATGCCAGTGCGTAGCCCACCCTGCTCCCCAGTTGTGAAAACTGAACAACATTGCCAAGTTCAAAATTGGCACTGGTCAAGAACCACTATACTAATGAATTAATGGCTAATTCCTATGTAACACGGTATCCCTCCCAGTGTATCTAATGAGAATAATGACATAAACCAAAGGAATAAATGTTTCCTTGTTTCAGGGATCAGTGAAAAGCCAAGTCAGAGAGAGTTTTGGGGGCCTGGATACTGTCAGTCATCCCACAAATTACTTCTCCCAGACAACTGTTTACTTTCTTCTTTCATTTAAAGCCAGCACTAGATTTCTGGATCAGACATATGATCAATCAGATTCACACATACATGTGCGGACACACACGATTAAATAGCAAACTAGTTGAATTTAGCAGACTTCATCCTACAGTGATTTCCACCAACTATTCAACTGCTTGAAAATAAATCAACCAACCAAGAATTAAAATAAAGGTGTGGCTTTGGTCTAGCATGGGACATTACATCTGTTTTTGAATGATTATTAATTACTATCCCTCTAGAGTCACTGGTTCTGTTATATTGAAAGAGAACATCCAGCACACTCCAGAAGGTAATGAATAAGATTCCTTCTTTGTTTTATTTCCAATATTCTCCCTGATTTGCCCATGGTTGGCTCAGTTATTGAAAGCAGTGAGTTAACATAATTGGAAGATACGTATTGGGTGGCCACTCCATGTCAGGGATGCAGCTGTAAACAAGCCAATAAGGTCTCAATTCTCACAGATCTCTCAGACTACGAAGTGTTTGCTTAACTGAAGTTTGGTAATAGTAAGATTAGTAGACATAATGGTTATATGCCCCAGTTCCTTTCATTCTGCTGCATAAGTATAAATTGCTTCCCCAGCTCTAGTAAATGAGCTCTTTTGGCTTAAAAAGAAAGATAAGAAAAAGGCATATGGATGAGTTAGCATAAACTATATAGAAACTTCCTGCCTCTGTCAATAAAATAAGGCACAAACCTGTAAGTTTGGGTTGTAAGGAGGGGTTGGGGGAACCACTACATGGAGAGGGGCAACTGCATCTCAGAGATTAATTCTCTGCTCGTGGGTATTCACCTTCCTCCCAAGCTGCTAGGACAGCATATTCCAGAATCAGGACATAAACTTTGCACATGACTCCAGCCGTTGTGTTAAAAGGAGAAGTAGGTTCAGTAGATGGCTAGTGTGGCTCTGACATAGTGTAGTCTCCTCATCCTCCATTTAGGGTTTCCCAAGAGGTATAATCTCCCACCATGCCCTTGGCTGGCCTCATGCTGGGGGATGCCATGTTCCCTCCACTATGTCTACACTTGCTAAACTATAGGCCAAAGTAAGCAAGACCAGGAGGCACTGGATTTACCATCCTGCCATCTAAGGCAATTTTCCAATTCTTATTTCTGTATGAGGACCCACCCCATTCATGAAAGATTTACTCTGGCATCTTTCACGAAGAACCAAAATTTCAAGCTCAATAATAAGCACATTATTATATAAGAAAAAACACAAACAGGAACAAGAAGGAGCCAGTATGTCCCACAACCTACGGTCAAGGTTGAAAACACAAAGCCCTTATACTTCTGGGTGAGTTACCTCATATAAAATAGTCATCAACAGCTAAGGGCAAAAATGCCAAGTGTTAAACATTAAGAATTCCTGTAGTTCTTTCCTTATTTGAAGGCTGGAGTGCTGGTGAGCACCTCAGAAAATGCCTGTCAATACTCAGCTTTAAGTTTCTATGAAAAGCAATTACTCATCCTGTCTGAATATCATACCCTCTTGATCCCATGAGGCACTTCTCAGAAGTATTTCAAGCCACGTCATGAGCCTGTTGGACCAGCTGGCCCATACTGAACACCTCTGAGGAACCTCAACTGTGATTTCCATCCTAGTAATTCTCATCTTCAAAGCAAAATGCTTCCAACCAAATATATCCAGGAATCTCAGTGCTACATGGGCAGCTGCAATGGGAATTTGTTACAAGATTTGTTATATTAATTATAACCACAATGCAACTGCTAAACAAAAAGCAGTTTGGAAATAAATTAGTCATCCTATTTATCTTTCCAAATACTCTATAGCTTCATTTCCAGGACCCCCAAAGACCAAACACTTAGTTAATAGCCTATTTTACATCTGCATCCCTATTACAGATCCTGTTGATCTCTTCTTTGGTGAACGAAGGTGTTCAAAATGGAATCATCATTAGGTAACATGTACGGGTGAGAGTATTTTGCAAACCATTCTCCCAGAGAAGGTTCATTCCTCACCAATAGGAACTTCTGTTTAACGCACTGTTAAATTCACATAGACTCTACCATCTATTTATGGAATATCCTGGAGGCCTCTTTGGAAATATGAAATCCCACACTGGAGTCATAAAGACCCACCAATGTCACCTTAGAACTCTACCAGGGACATGGTGCCTACTTGAAGTATTGTACTTTCGTCTTGGTCATTGATAATTTCACAAGAGATTCTTCAAGCACTCGGACTGTAATTCACGAAGTAGAGGGAGCAGATGAGAGAGAAGTTTAGATGAAGATAATGTTGAATACAAACTGATATTTTATTTTTTCACAGCTCATGTCCAAGAAACCAGAAAATTCCGGAAAAACGATGTTAGAAGGCTGGGTTATAAAATTGATAAGAGTTGAGAGGGTAAATAAATGGGAAAGATAATAGAAAAAAAAGAGCTACAAAGGGTAGAGGTGATGGTTCCACTATGGATCAAGGCTTCAAGGGTCAGAGATTGTAATGAGACAGTGGGAGACAAATGGTCTATCAAGAGATTCAGCAACCAAGCCCTGAATGTTTGGCAAGTAGCCAGTTAACTCACAATTTTAGTAGTCCAGAAAAGTGTCTGCAGCTGTGCAGGATCACATAACCCATAAAGAGGACATCAGGCAATTCTCTTCTAATTGCCAGGGCTGTTCTGAGAACTAAGGAGATACTCAACAAGCTCGTAGTTAAATGCTCCCACTTAAGGAGAACACATTTGTTTCAATTCACTTTTCTGGAATTCAGCTTTATGTTGAATTATCAAATAAATATCATGATAATGGAAGTTGATTTTGACTGCATCCTTTCAGTGAATCTGAGAGACATGGCTGGTACTCCAATACTCAGTGATGCAGTGGCATCTCCCTGCCTAGGTTGAAGAAGGATGACATGAAAATTACTGGTTGAAAATCACCAAGAAGTACAGTCACAGAGAGTCATGACTTCTTTCATAAACAATAACTAGACAAAATGTCCACTTATCTGTCCTTCCATCCATCCATTCAATCGTTTATTAAAATTATTTGATATACATTAATACAATAAGCCATGGATAAGGAGGATCCAAAGGATGCCACCAGTGAGAGAGTTCTCAACCCAACTGCAAAACAAGCCAAAAATGACACAATACTGACATGTTATCCAAGTCCATACTGAATTTAATATATGAGAATGATTAACAGGAGTTCAGGGAAAGGTATACGAGAAGAGAGGAAAATCTAATTGTGAAAAGCTTCACATGTACACACTGCTATATTTAAAATGCGTAACCAACAAGGGCCTACTGTATAGCGCAGGGAACTCTGCTCAATGTTATGTGGCAGCCTGGATGGGAGGGAACTCTGGAGGAGAACGGATACACGTATACGTATGGTTGAGTTGCTCTGCTGTGCACCTGAAACTGTCACAACATTGCTAATCACCTATATTCCAATATAAAATAAAAAGTTTAAAAAAAGAAAAGAAAATGAATACAGATGTACAATGAGGAAGTAGGAAGTTCTTCCTAAATAGAGGCAACAGTTATTTTGGTTAGCCATGACAATTCCAATTTCAGGGCGGAAACCTCTTCTAAAAACCTTATGAATTATTTCTGACACTGTCTTTTTTTTTTTTTTTTTAACATCTTTATTGGGGTATAATTGCTTTACAATGGTGTGTTAGTTTCTGCCTTATAACAAAGTGAATCAGCTATACATATACATATGCTCCCATGTGTCTCCCCTCTTGCGTCTCCCTCCCTCCCACTCTCCCCATCCCACCCCTCCAGGCTGTCCCAAAGCCCCGAACTAAAATCCCTGTGCCTTGCGGCTGCTTCCCCCTAGCTATCTACCTTACTACGTTTGTTAGTGTGTATATGTCCATGACTCTCTCTAGCCCTGTCAAAACTCACCCTTCCCCCTCCCCATATCCTCAAGTCCGTTCTCCAGTAGGTCTTCTTAAGTTTTGGTTTTCATCATCTTGAAGGAAGTCAACCAATCGTGTAAGTAAAGCACCAGATTTGCCATGATTGAAAATCAAAGTTTTTCTCTCTCATCAGGACGATGAGAATTAGCTGGATAAGCAAAATCAGGGAGCTTTCAATCAGAGTTTCTATAAAGGCATTATGGCACTTTGGAGGGATGTTTGATCAAATTAGTTCTAAAGTCTCTTTTATTCATTTCTCCACAAAATAAAGTCAACCATTTTAACATCAACCAGTTTTATGCCCATTTACCAAGGGTAATTATAATTGTGTCATGCCATTCTACAGACTGTTGTAAGCTTATACATAATTAGATTAAACATTAATGACTTACTTCTGCTTGCTTTTCAGAGTCTCCACGGTCAATTCTCAAGCATTAGATGCTGAATGATCACTCTAATCTTTCAGTCTTAAGAAATTCAATTCAGAAGTCTGGTGTTTGAGCCATAGGATTGGAAATGCAGACACTCTTTGTGAGGAATATATTGATTTTCTTAAAACCATCTGATGGGTCAGTATCAAAGGCATGGACCAAGTCCACTAGTGAAATGGAAGTGAAATTTGCAGAGACAAAAATCCCTGTAGGGCTTCCCTGGTGGCACAGTGGTTGAGAGTCCGCCTGCCGATGCAGGGGACACGGGTTCGTGCCCCGGTCCGGGAGGATCCCACATGCCGCGGAGCGGCTGGGCCCATGAGCCATGGCCGCTGAGCCTGCACGACCGGAGCCTGTGCTCCGCAGCGGGAGAGGCCCGCGTACTGGGAAAAAAAAAAAAAATCCCTGGAAATTTTTCATAAACCTCTTTAATTTAGAATAATTTTAGATTGACAGAAAAGTTGTAAAGATACCCACCACCCTCTTGCCCCACTGCTACACCTTATAATAGCATAGCATATTGGTCAAAACTAAGACACTGACATTGGCATATTATTAACTAAACTCTAGATTTTCTTACATTTTGCCAGTTTTTCCACTAATGTCTTCATTCTGTTCTAAGTTCCCAACTAGGGTACCACTTTGCATTAGTTGTCATGTCTCCCCAGTCTCCTCTGGTCTGTGACAGTTTCTCAGCCTTTCCTTTTTTTCCCATGACCTTGACAGTCTTGAGAAGTACTGAAAACGTATCCTGTAGAATGGCCCCTCAATCTGGTTTTATTTAGTTTTTTTCTCATTATTGAGCAGGTTTATGAGTCTACAGAGGGGGTGCATCAGAGTCTTCCCATAATATATCAGGGGTGCATGATACCTACATGACATCACTTGATTCAACACTTGGATAAAGTGACATTTGTCAGGTTTCTCCAATGGGAAGTTACTATGGTTCCCTTTCTATACTCCATTTTTCGGAAGTAAGTCACTAAGTCTAGCCTACACTGGAGCAGAAGGAGTGAAATTAAGCTCTATCTCTCGGAAGGGGGAGTATCTACAAAAATTCTTTGAATCCTTGACCTTGAGGGAGAAATTCATTTAGTGCATTCAGCTTTCATGGGAATGTCCACATTCTCTTCCATCCCTTTTTCATAATCACATGCCCATTACTATGCTTGGAACAGGACTTTCTACAACACTCAATGTCAGTACCTCCTGCAACCGTGTCAGGAAATGGACAATATCATGTTGCTCCAATGACTGTTTTGCCATCAGCAGTGGATTCTGGCTGCGGAGAGGTGAAGTGTAAGGAACTTGGAGACAGTTCGTTGGAGGGAGAGCTCCCATTCAAACGCAAATGTGTGCAGTAATTAGGTATGATGGGCTGTAATTTTCCTACTTCCTTTTGCAAAGTAAATTGCTTTTTGAGTTGAAATGTTCTCTGGCTTTCTTTCTCTCAAGTTGGACCTTGTATGAAAGTCCCCTTTTTCAAAAAGCGAAATTTGTTTCATTTTATCCTATAACTAATTTAATGCTAATTGTGCAATAACTACATTAGGCATCCCAGGATACACGGTGGAACAAAAACTCATCTGTCAACCTGAAAAGTGTAAATGAGCCTAAGAATGCATTCAAAGATTAACCTCTGAGAGGCTGCCTTTGAGGTTTAAGCTGGTTGAGACACGGCTGCAGAAAACTACGCATTCTGGCTCTCAACACAGCACACCTTTAGAAACGTGGGTCCCCCTTGGAATCCATGAGAATTCTCCCAATGGATCAGAATCCCAGACTTTAGAAGTTCTCTAATCTGACTATTGTCAAATGCATGAAATCACTCATACAACACACAAGTGAGAAATTTTCTCAACTTTTTTTTTTTTTTTTTTAAATACATCCAGAGATAAGAAACTCAGCATCTCCCAAAGCAGCTTACACCACTCTTTGAAACTCTAATTCTAAAGGTCATCCTCAGGCTCCGGGTATTTCTTTGTAATTGACATATTTACATATCTCTCTAATCTCTATTTAAAAGGAATGATTAAATTTGTTTTAAAAATATCCCACACCAATGTTTTTGGGGGTTTTTTTTGCACAGAAAAACATTGGGGAAGCAGATGTTAACAATTGTTATTCCTGAGCAATGGGATTGGAAATTATTTTCACGCTCATCCAATTTTCTAACTTTTCTTAAAATGACCATAGATTTCTTCCATATTAAAAAATGCCAAAAGTAAACAAGGACATAAGAGGAGAGGGATGTGGGTAGTGAGAAATACGTGGGCCCCAAAGCTTCTAATATCCTTAGGGCAGGGATCACACCTATACTGAAGCCATATCTCTACAGCACTTATTCTTGCCTTATAGTCATTCATGCCTTATACTTTACTTCTTTTGCATTGATTCAACACACATTTATTGAGAGTTCTGCTAGACACTAAGGATACACAATTAGTGCAATATAATTTGTGCTCATGGCACAAGAGTGGAGACAGACATGCAAGGAGATGGATTCTGGCTGTTCCTTCCATAGTGGAAGGTGGTTTGTGGCCACTGCATTCAGCCCTACGGTTTGTGTTCTGCTCAGTGGCTTCAGGTCTGAAGGACACATCTGCATCACAATCAGCTCATATTTGCAATTTTCTAACATTTGGCAATAAAGTGTCTCCAGGAGGGGACATGTTTTTCCTCACGGGCACACAGGTGCCACAAGTTAGGGGCACTTGTGGGCACACAGGCCCACAAGTTAGGGGAAGTTCTGAAGAAAGGCCCGCTCAGTATTATGGGAACATCACTTAGCTTTGCTTTAAGGGTAAGAGAGGGTGTTACAGAGAAGAAGTTAGGGAGATAATGCTGGAACCTTGCCTTGAAACCAACGATGTTCATTTATCATATAAACAAGGCAAAAGGGCATTGCAACTTGTACTAGAGCTCCAAGTACACATGGGGGAAAGTAAAAGATGATCTGCAAAAGTAGGCCTTGGTTTATTCATAGTTAATGGATGTTTAGAATTGATGCTGAGAACAGATTATGAACAAATTCTTCTCTTCCCTGACTTTCCTTCGACCGTCACCCAAACCTTTCCACTCTTATCCCTTGTGGGGAGCCAGCCTTGGGGACAGAATTGAAAGTGG
This sequence comes from Phocoena phocoena, assembly GCF_963924675.1. Classification (NCBI taxonomy): domain Eukaryota; kingdom Metazoa; phylum Chordata; class Mammalia; order Artiodactyla; family Phocoenidae; genus Phocoena; species Phocoena phocoena. Next base: position 135,628,360 of record NC_089220.1, on the reverse strand, counting down.
TAGTATGGCAAACCGCGCCCCCTCCAAGACCTCCACAACCAGAAGACACCTGTAATCTGTACAGACGTACTGGACAACTTCTATCTGCCCGGTTTCTACATACAGACATATATGCGTTGTGCACACAAATATATACACACACACACCACAGTCCTGAGATCTTCTCTACCCTAATCCAATTTTCTACGGGATTCCTAACCACTGGCCACTGTGGGTTCAGCCATATTTATACAACTCAACCTTCCCACTGGCCCAGCTGGACCAGTCTATCCATTTTTTTGGGCTATTGAAGCTGGTATCTCTCTCTGGTGCCATGACTGTGTCTGTTACTGTATGGTAACATGACTGTGCCGTGTTAAACTCCGGAACTATTGGCGGTATGTGGGGAGAGTCGGCAGAAAGAGCCAAAAGAAATCCATCGACAGCAAGAAGGAAGAGTGAACTGTGAACTGAGGGGTAAGAAAAGCAATAACAGGGAACAGCATGAGTACTTCCTGGATTTAAGTACTGGCTCTGGTTCATTCCAGAGACTCAGAACCACTTTAGCATCTGGTTAGAAACCTCTGGATCTCTACAATAAATTCCCTTTTATATGGAAACTGGGGTTGGGTTTAAATTAATTTTATTAAACCCAAAGTGTAGTTTAATTGGGGTTTGATGGAATCCAGACCTGGACTTCAGTGACTTGCAATCAAATGAGCCCTAATCGAGCCAGAGGTGAGGTGCCACCTAGAGCAAATAGCAAAGACTTCAGACCCTACAGGTTTGGATCTTGGTTCTTCTGCTTACTGGCTGGGCACCCCTTTGTGTGCCCTCTCAGATACTCCCAGAGTATTATACAATATTCTCCCACAATCTTATTGTGGGAAAAAGAAATCATGGCAGTAAAGTACCTGGTAGCCTGCCTGCAAATAGTGGATGCTAAAATGGGAGTTGCTACAATTATGCCTACCACAGGAGACCCTTTCCAACACAATCTTAACTCTCAGAGTACCTGAGAAACTGATTTTTAGTTACGAGTACAAATTTGGTTTCTAGCTCCACGGCTCCCCCAAAGCTCTAGTCTTCCTTATCTTTACTGCATTGTGAACAGGACCCAAGAGAAGAGGAATTCCCGTGTCCTGCCCCATCACCCCCCTTAATGTCCAGGTCTCCAGGAAAGCATTCACATTCACAATGGATATGACAGAAAGCAAGGCACTAGGTTCTAGACTTTTCTGAGTATATTTTTAATCTCTGCACCTGCTCTCCAGCACTGAACTTACACAGGCACCCCCAGAGCAACCAAATAAAGGATATTTAAAATGCATTTCTCACTGCCTTTGTTTTTGAAGCGTAATTATAATGTTGTCATTGGTGTTGATTTGCAGAGGGCCAACAGTGTACATGATGCCACAGAGTTCTTGCAAAGACAGCCTTTTGTCAGCATAAACAGAGGGGAGATATGCTTTGAATATTATTTTTGTTCTTTGAAATCCAACCTGCCGATTTGGAGTGTTTGTACTTTTTCTCATTCTCCCCTGCCAGCCTTAACCCCAGAGAGAAGCAAAGGATGTGAACTGGGGGTCCCCAGCATCTCAAATGAGAGCAACTCTTACACAGCCTAGGGAGCAACTGTAAATACAGAACTGAGCTCACCCAGAAAAAAGTGAGAGCTGTCTTCTAAAAGAGAATTCCTGAGGGTAAATCTGAGAAGAAAGATTATATTGACACTGCCAGGTGGGTGATAACAATGTCAGTGTGACAAGAAATTTAGAGATGGCTGTTTAATATGACAGCACAAACACTAAAATAGGCAAAGACTTTTCTATCCAAGAAGACACCAAATTAAGACCAGCAAAACATTCCCAGAAAGCTATTCTTCTTGTGCCAGAAGCTCACCCATTGAGATACACATCAACTTTTTAAATGACAGATACCTCAAGCCCATCCAGATCTACTAAATTAGAAGTCCCCAGAGTTGGATTTCGGACATATGAATTTTTATAGAACCTTATGACATTCTCCTATTATCTCTGATCACACTAAGTTTGTTTTTTCTGTGAAAACCTTGATAAATTGAAAAAATGAAGGATGAATAGTCCTATTTGATAGTCAAGAGAAAAACTTTGGGTTAAAACAAGGTAAATAAGAGTTTTGAATAATTTGTGTGTCACGGGAAGTGCTAATCATCACACATTGATCGCTATTTGATAAGCACTAACACATTCTGAGCCTTGGTTTTCTTATCTGTAAAACAGAGATAATGGGGGCTTTAGCAAGATTTAAATGAGATGATTGTGTAAAGTACCTCACTTAGAGAAGCTACACAACTTGCCCAATTAGCAAGTTAGTCCCAGGGAAACCTGGAAATTATAGCCAGGTCAACCTTATTCCACACTTTATTTTTCATACACTCAGACTCCTACTGAAAAAAAAAAAACCCAAATAATGAGAAATAAAGGAAAGCAAAGCCAGTCACCAAAGCAGAGACTGCTGGTTTCTCCCCTTCTTCCTTAGTAACAGAGCAAATTTTAGTAGGATTTCCCAGCCACCATCCTGGAACATAGGGTGATCTTAAGGAAGGCAACCATGCATTGCAATATTAGGGCAGAAAGAAAGCCAGAGCCATGATGAGAATGGAGTCCCATAGCAGTTCAGGGCTACTTACCTCCAGACTTCTTTATGTGAGATAGAATAAAACAGTGATTTTTAGTTTTTATTATGCATAGTCAAATTTAATCCTAATCAATACAGTAACCCAGGGAAAATCTCCAATAAGACTGTAATGATGGGCTTCCCTGGTGGCGCAGTGGTTGAGAGTCCGCCTGCCGATGCAGGGGACACGGGTTCGTGCCCCGGTCCGGGAAGATCCCACATGCCGCAGAGTGGCTGGGCCCGTGAGCCATGGCCACTGAGCCTAAGCATCCAGAGCCTGTGCTCCACAACGGGAGAGGCCACAACAGTGAGAGGCCCGTGTACCGCAAAAAAAAAAAAAAAAAAAAAAAAAAGAGAAGAAAGGTAGTTTCGGGAAAGCCAAAGTAGCCTCATTGTGTCATTTCTGGATAGAAGTAGCTATTTTTTAGAAGTCAAGACATTACCTCTATCTTCCTCATTCCCCTCATTTCATTTGTCTGGCAGGTGTTTACCCATCACCCCATGGTGAACAGTGAGCCAAAAAGTGGCAGCAATTTTTCCTAGCCTTTTTCACATTGTAATAGGGATGGGGCAGGCATGCAGCTGTTAGTGAGTGACCAGTAGGGGTCCCTCTCAGCCACTGGTCGGCGTTGCAGTGGGCCCCTCCCGTAAGCAAGTGACCATTAGTCAGCGACTGTTAGCGGGCAATTGTTAGCGGTCCTGCTCAGCCATTGGTCAGCATCACAGTGGCCCCCTCCCCTTCCCTTCCTCTGTATAAAAGGAGCCCAACTTCGGACTGAGGGAAGATGGTTTTTTGAGACTCTCCTCTGGCATCTTCTCGGTCTGCTAGCTTTCTGATTAAAGTCCTTTGCCCCAACAAATCATCTCCTGATTTATTGGCCTGTCGTGCTGCGAGCAGAGCGAGCTTGGGCTCGGTAACAACACTAGAGATTATCATGGAACTCAACAGAAGAGACAAATTCTTGGAAAGCTCCGGCCACTCTTCCTAGATTCCAAGTGAATTCACTGAGAAGAGGATTTCTTGAAGGACCCCAGCATTGGTATGGACGGGTGACAGAATAAATTGGCAGACACTTGATCCTGAAGTGGGCAAGCAAGCCACAAGTTGCCATTTGCACCAAACTCAGCTCACAGTATCTTACTGGCCATATTTCAGTATGTGGAATCCTTAAGCCAGCAAAGTCCACAAGATGCGTGAAGCTGACCATGACATCAGTGAAAAGAACAGTCCCTTCCTGGAATCTTCCAACTTACTCTTTGTTTCAGAAGTCAAGCTCATGTAAAGGAAATCTCAGCATGGAAGAAAGATATCTATGCCACATTGGGGTCAAGTCAACATTTGGGCCGTGGAATCTTAAAAAATGATGCAAATGAAATTATGTACAAAACAGAAACAGACTGATATAGAAAAAAACTTATGGTTACCAAAGGGGAAAAGGGGGGGGATAAATTAGGAGTTTGGGATTAATATATACACACTACTATGTATAAAATAGATGAACAACAAGGACCTACTGTCTAGCACAGGGAACTGTACTCAATATTTTGTAATAACCTAAAAGGGAAAAGAATCTGAAAATATATAAATGTGTGTGTATAACTGAATCACTCTGCTGTATACTTGAAACAAACACAACATTGTAAATCAACTATACTTCAATTAAAAAAAAACACCTTTGAGCCATAAGGAGCTATGTTCCTATGACTTTTCACAAAAGCAGGGCTCCAGTAATCCCACTGGATCTTTGACAGGGAGTGTTTCTGCAGACCAAGAACACACAAGCTGACTGAGGTAGAGGATGGAGGCTACCCACCCCCCCAGGTTCAATTGGAAATGGTGCCTCTGAGCTCTTTCTTCTGAACTGGAAGAAATGCACATAGCCTAAATAGAGTGTGAACTTGCTTCCCCCATCCTTCACCTCCCCTGACCCCACCAAGTCCAAGTCCAAAGAGATCAAACCACTGGCAAAAAAAAAAAAACAGTTTCAGATTTCAAATATAACATTATCGTAATATTTCAAATGTAAAAATGGCACTCATGTTCTATATAAAGAGTTCCTTAATTGGATTGTTCAACAAGACTAGAAGCAGTATTGGATTCCCATTTCAGCCAAGCTTGTAAATAATTTCAATTTCTCAAGGCTCAGTTATTAGCAAATATAGTCCTTGAAATGTCAGTGGTAACTCCCACATTTTATTTCAAGTGTAGTTAATGACTTACGTGTAGAATTCTCTTAATTGTTTTTTACCACTCTAATGATTCTCAGCATTTTCAAAGAGCCAATATAACCACAGGACCTTATAAACAAATATTACCAGTCTTTCCTTTGGGGCATGGAGAATGAGAAGCACTATAAAGTTGGGTCATTTTTCTAAGACAACCTAGCAAGTTTCCAGAAGGACCAGAAAATTCAAAATCTGCTGGAATTAAAATGGCATTATTGGAAGGTGGCATTATCCATATTCATCCCACATTAGAGAGCACCTTTTATGGACAAGCCACTGTGTTGGGTGCGGCAGGACCTTAAAAGTTGAAGAAGAAACTGTCCTTGTCTTTTAGGAGCTTATAACCTAGGATAGGGCAGGGTAATGCCCCAACTATTATCAGTCTGATAATTAATATAACATAACAACATAATACAAACTACCGAATATAAGCTATACTATATAATACAGTATATCAGTTTATCTATTTGGTATAAATACTCAAATATCTAGACTATAAGGCAGCCTTTAGTTACCTCCTAAAAGAGATGTAATATACAGCCATGAATAGAAATCAACTAACCTCTGGACATATACCCAGAGAAACCATAATTCAAAAAGACACATGCACCCCAGTGTTCATTGCAGCACTATTTACAATAGTCAGGTCACAGAAGCAACCTGAATGCCCACAGACAAGACGAATGGATAAAGAAGATGTGGTACATATATACAATGGAATATTACTCAGCCATAAAAAGGAACGAAATTGGGTCATTTGTAGAGACGTGGAGGGACCTAGAGACTGTCATACAGAGTGAAGCAAGTCAGAAGAGAAAAACAAATATCGTATATTAATGCATTTATGTGGAATCTAGAAAAATGTACAGATGAACCTGTTTACAAGGCAGAAATAGAGACACAGATGTAGAGAACAAATGTATGGACACCAAGGGGGGGTAGTGATGGTGGTGGGATGAATTGGGAGATTGGGATTGACATATATACACTAATATGTATAAAATAGGTAACTAAAAAGAACCTGCTGTATAAAAGAATAAAATTAAATTTAAAAAAAAAAGAAAGAAATCAACTAACCTAAGAAGTAAGTCAGAGGCAAGAGCTAAAAGTTGAGGCAAGAAGGCTAAATTCTGCCCCTGACCCCTCAGCTGGACTCACCACTTGCTAACAGGGACACCATTTCCTCCTTTAGACCGCCTCTTCCTTTTTCCAATGGGAGGCATGTTTTTGAAGTGTGAGAACGAAAGACAATGTTTTATAAAATTGATCCTAGTATCTTAGGGAGAGTTTCCTGAAGGCAAAGATTCTCTTGCCTGAAAGAAATAAACTGGCAATTTACAAAAGCAGAAATGCAAATGGCTAATAAGCTTATTATAAAAAAACCCTGCTCAATCACATTCGTAACCAAAGAAATGCAAATTAAAACAAATTACCATCTTTCTCCTCTCAAATGGGCAAAGATTTAGAAGCATGATAAAATCTAGCCCTAGTGAGGGTGAGAGGAAATGGGCATTCTTCTACAGAGCTGAAGAGACTTAAACTGCTCCAATTTTTCTGGGTGGGCAATTTAGAAATACTTAATCAAAAGCCTTTAAAATGTACAGACCCTTTGACACCAAAATTCTACTGCAATTATTCCTAAGGATTGGAGACAAACATCTATTTGCAAGAATCTTCATCACTTCATCACTGTTGCTAATCGTGAAAAAATGAAAACACTCTGAATGTCTAACATTAAATAAATTGCCATAACACAATGGAACAATTCAATCATTGATAATGATGCTGTTGTAGGACATTTTTATTAATGCAAAAAGATATTCATGTTATATTAATATATGTACAAAATACGGTTGTAGCATGTCTGGGTTTTGTTTAAACACGCATATATATATGGATAAATGCACAGAGCAAAATCTGGTATGACAAACAGCTATACATTATTCTCAGCCTTTCCAGCCATGGGCAGTCTTTATTTGCCTGTGACAATTCAATGCATGCCTTTTGCCCTTCTATAGTGCCTTCATCTCCTAGGAAACTTCTACTGAGTCTTCAAAACGTAACTTGTGAAAAACAAGACAACAGGCCCCAAATGGAGTTGCTTATGCTAAGCCTCATGTCACCAAACCAAGACTTAATTATAGTTTCAGCTCTCCTAGAAATGGCATCTTAAACCAGTCGGTCAGGAATCACCTGATCAGCACCAGCGAGGTCATCTGCCTGATAGACCCCTGCCGCCCCCTAAAGGAAAGTAACTTTTTACAACAACCAGACTGCTTTTTGCCTAGACTAGCTTCCTTGTTCCTTCTCCCTTGAGCCGATAAAAGTCTTTCATTTTGTACAGGCCCTCGGAGCTCCTTTCTATCTGCTCAATTGGATGCTGCCCAATTCAAATCAATTTTTGTTCAAATAAACTCATTTTTAATCCACCTCAGTTTATCTTTTAACAGTTTCGGTGTCAGAAGAGGGAATCACAGGAGACGCCTGACAGCCTTCCAGAGCAACAAGGAAGCAAGTGTCCGTACCTGCTGAGTCCCTTAGTCTCACTGCTGCCTCTGGGGGTGATGGGTGGGTCCCCTCTCGGATCCTAGCTTCACAGCTTTTGCGTTACGAGTCTTCAGACTTTATTTGAACACTTCTTTTTCCACACTAGGTCTGGAAACCAGCCAGTGTTGGACTGGGGTCTGACTCAGAAACTGACTGGATAGGTGCGGGGCCGGGCGGACTGGGTCTGGGTTGAATCTGATTTGACTTAAGCTGCGCTGGGCTGAGTGTGAGGCCTCAGGTGTATAAAATTTTGTTTTGAGGCTGAGCGGGTTAACCTTCCAAAAATAATCTTGAGTTACAGTGGAGATCTTTTTTGGGGGGGGGGAGGGGTATTATTCTTTACATTTTATTTATTTATTTATTTATTTTAATTGAAAGTAGAGTCATCTAATTTATTCAGCTCATCCAACCATCAGTATTGAATATTTGTCTTTTTTCTTACACATATTTCTTGTATTCCAATCATGACACTCTAGACCACAGTGAGCACATTTATAACTTATTACTGCATTACTACCTTGGCTATTCCTTGACCAACATTTACTTCATACAACTGGCAGCCTAATTAACCTACTGGAGTTTTTCTTTAATGTATTAACCTAGACAAGCTTATCCACTTAGGAGGTGCCCTAGAGAGAAGGGTTCTCAGCCAAGCACTCACCATAAAGCATAGGGGGAAAATTGTTTTTCTTCCTCTACAGTGTCTGGTGACCAGGATGAGACCTGCTGGGACACCCCACTAGCTCCAAACTCTATAGATGGAATCGTGGGAAAACTGGCAAAAGCTGGCAAAGGGTGAGAACCCTTCCCAAAGTCAGATCTCTATCTGTGGTGCCTGGTCAAAAAAGGAAGGGATAATTTTACATTATCCCTTCCTTTCCAAATTCAGATTGGCAGGCTAAGAAACATGTGTAAGAATTAGGTCTTTCATAGGGGTAAGACAGGAATAAAGACACAGACCTACTGGAGAACGGACTTGAGGATATGGGGAGGGGGAAGGGTGAGATGTGAAAAGCGAGAGAGAGGCACGGACATATATACACTACCAAACATAAGGTAGATAGCTAGTGGCCGCATAGCACAGGGAGATCAGCTCGGTAATTTGTGACCGCCTGGAGGGATGGGATAGGGAGGGTGGGAGGGAGGGAGACGCAAGCGGGAAGAGATATGGGAACATATGTATATATATAACTGATTCATTTTATTGTGAAGCAGAAACTAACACACCATTGTAAAGCAATTATACTCCAATAAAGATGTTTAAAAAAAAAAAGAATTAGGTCTTTCAGTTGTGGCTTGTGAATTTGCTTTTGGGTACCCAGTGGTTGTTGATTCTTTCTCTCCTAGGGAAAACTACTGCCTTCTTGTTTGTCTCATTTTGTGTCTTGAGAACTTGACTTGGCAACTATCAGGTTGGGGCCCCCAAAATATGGCCAGACAGAAATGTGGGTTGCATCCCTTTTGCAGTTAGCTAGGGTCCTACCAACTGTTGCCAACTCTCAGGGAAGTTGTCTTTTCTTTCTTTTGGTTATCCTTGAGAGTGGCTCTGGATCTTGGGATGATAGTATCTTTTGCACCCTCTTTGGGGATGCCTCCTTTTTTTTTACTTTTTTTTTTTGCAGTACGCGGGCCTCTCACCGCTGTGGCCTCTCCCGCTGCGGAGTACAGGCTGCGGACGCGAAGGCCCAGCGGCCATGGCTCACGGGCCCAGCCGCTCCGTGGCATTCCTGGACCGGGGCACGAACCCGTGTCCCCTGCATCGGCAGGCGGACTCTCAACCACTGCGCCACCAGGGAAGCCCTGGGGATGGGATGCCTCTTGCATCCACAGGGTTGTTCAATACTGCCAAAAATATTTACTGTTTCTCCTGTCCAAAACCTGACAAGATGTTTGAAATTTTTTTTTTTTTTAAGTAGCTCTATGGTGAGGTGTGTGCCAGATTGGAAGTTGATAATCAGAGCCAGATAGGAACTTTTTTTAGGCCTTCTTCCCTAAGCCAAAGTGAAACTATGTACCCAAAGAGTAAGAAAAATATTCTGAAGGCTTTGTGGAAGGATTCACAAAGAAACATTCCAAAGACAAACAATTCTAAATCTAGAACTTAAAACTTTTTAATTTCATCTTAGTTGAAGATCTTCTCCCTGATATTAAAAAGCAAACTGAAAAAAATATAGTTGGAAGGGTGGACCAGCTTCTTGATATCATTCAAGAATTGCAGCCCAATTCCTGGAGGAATTCAAAACAGCTGTACTTGTCTTACAGCTCGAGTTTTTACAAGAAAAGAAATGCAGCTCTAGAAAAATTCAAAGTCCACCTATCCCTCTACCAATCCCCAGACCTCCTCTATTTCTTTCAAAAGGCTTGCACATATTGTAAAAGATCTGGACTTAGGGAATAAAAATCCTTCTTGGCAGAACTTGTCTCCTTTCTTTGTGCCTTTTGAAATGCAAGTATCTACCTGGTCTTCTCTAGGAACTAAGGTAATTCTTATCAGAAGGAGAAAAAAAAGGAAAGCCTATTTTGAAAACGAAGCCTGTGAAAAATCTTTAAAGTCTCTTTCACAAATACTAGTAAAAAGCTTTAGCCATCTGAGTAGGTGACCTTAACTTATTCCATCTGCCAGAAACATAGTATGGATCCAACTGTTCTTTTATAAACCAGTCAGTTTTGCATTCTCATACTTGTCCCATGACTGAAATCTTTAAAGGAAAGCCATAAGATCTCCATTTGCATCTGCCTGGATGTCTACGTATGCACGTCACAGATGTGTGATTTTGTTTCTACCTCTAGACTGTATTGCCAAAATTAATTTGTAAAGAGCTCTATTTAATTGGCTTAAAAACAAACAAGCACTATATCAAGTACACTCTCAGAAATATAGAAACCTAAATGTTTTTCGAGTTCACTTGGTCTAGGGTAATCTTTGGTAAATAAAACGGAGTTTAAGTTTTTTGGTTTAATTCAAACAGGCATGTCTTTAGAATTATCAGCATTAAATATAAAACGTTTATTCTACCTAGGTTTACTAAAAGTCAAACAATCTCATGTTTTCTGTGTTACAGAATTTGTCAGCAAGAAAGATAACTTAAGGTGATGGTTAGCTCTTTCATGTCTCATGAAATTTTTATAAAAAATCTAAACATAATTGTTAAGAACAAGTAAATTAAACAGATGTAGTTTGATAAAAAGTTTGTAAGTTAATTTTCAACAATAATTATGTTTTATGGTACGTCTACTTAAAAAATAACTTTAAAGTTATATGGAGACAAGTTAAATAATGGTTGTTCATTGAATATCTAACTCATTTACAAATAAAGATAAAATTCTGAAACATTATTGACCACAGGTTTATCCACTTTTGGCTTCCTTTTACAGAGGAACAAAAGGTATTTGGGTCTTTTAGTAAACATGTTTTGTGCCACACTGAAAAATTTACTACGAGGAAGAATATATTTCTAGAAATTGTGAAATGTATTTATACACTTGCCAGTCCACAGAATGCTAGTGTAACAGACAGCCTGCAATTGCTTACTTCTTAGTTTTCACTAGGAATAAAGGATTCTAAGATTTAAGAAGTTCAATCTGTGTCTGTAATTAAAACCACTTAGAAAAATAAGGGTGAAAAGAAACAAGTGTGTACAAAATGTAGGTAATGTAACAGGTTGTTCCAGAAAGAGAAAAAACATAGGACAAAAACTAAACAGATGTCAAAAAAGTTGTAGGTGTGTGGAAAAGGAGTCTTGGAAAAAGAGTTTTACGTATGTTCAAGCTGGCTAATACTGGAATGAATTTAAGTTTTTTTAAAAATGAGTTTTAATACCAAAAGTACATTCAAAGTATATATTGTCCAGGCAAGACTGGTCACCACCCACTTTTCTCTCACTCCCAGTCCATCCATCAAAGGAGAGGGATTAAAGGTCAAGAAGTGAAGACAGAAGGCACTGGAACCCTCCCAAACTTACAGTCTGATCTGACTCCAAGGCAACGTCAAAAACAAGAATTGCTCAGGACCACCCAGGGAATTGGCCTGAGGCCTGCTGCCTCCAAGACAATTCTCCTCCTGCCCTGATGACTTTCAAAAGAGGAATGTCTGGGTAAGTCATTCAGACAGCTCAATTCATTCCTTATGTCTTACTCCTGGGAAAATAAAAGATAGGTCTGTCACAGCCAGTAATTGTAGCAATACTCAGTGGTACAGTTTTCATAGCTCTGCTATGCTGGGAAAATTCAGGATTAGTTTGCTAGACAAATTTTGCTGGAGGAGAGAGGGAGGGAGGGACGGTCTTAATGCAATAACTATTTCTTCTTGCTCTTTCCCATCTTCCCTGACCCCACTAGGCTTCCTCAGAAGCAGTTCTCAGAGTAGTCCACTGCTACTCTGGGTATCCGGGACCTTACACATCACCATGTTCACTTTAAAGATGGGAAAGAAGGTCCATAAAAAATGAAATGATTTACCCAAGCTCACATAGCTAGTTCCCAAGCAAAATGGTGGCCCAGGTCTATTCATTACCTTCTCAGAGCTTTCTATTATCAGAGGGAGATTGACCATGAATCTTATGGAGCTTAAGCTTCAGAGTCCCTCATTTGCATGGGATTCTTTCAAGACCTGAGAGGTGTCCTAGCTACATGTTTACATGGCGATATGTTTCTGTATAATTTGCAGCAGGAAGATACTTCAACCACAATTAAGACCCCTATTTCTTCCCTCTTCAACTTCCGAGTACTTTGCCCACATATTGAATGACATTGGAGTTGAGTTGAGAACCTAGTTAACCCGGATTTATTCCTATGATTTATAGTAACTCTTGTGTATAGTTAAGTTACTGTTAGCCATCCTAGCAAAGCAATGGCTTCCAGTAATGTTCCTACCTATGCAGACTCACCAGCATCATGACACGAAGGTCTCGTCATTATGGGAACATCACCTACAGCATCCAGCCCTGGATGTAGGTAATGGAGGAGGAACAAGGGATCAGTGGACAGAGCCAGAATTTGGTCTATGACATGTTCTTTCAAAACTCACAGCTCTTTTAAAAGAAACTCAATAAAGGTTTTCCCAAATTTGACAATAACCCTAAAAGTTTACCTGATATGACCCCAAAACAAGTTGTGACACTGAAAGAAATTTTTCCTTAATTATCAATAGTAAAAAATAAATTTTGATCAGCCATGCTAGGAAGAGGTTGAGTTGTCCTCATTCTCTATAGAAGAGGGTACTGTAAAATGCCATGTGAATAGGGCAATCAAAGAATAGTCAGCAAAAAAAGTTATGATGAAAAGGATTATAAAGGAATGCCAGGAAGTCAATTAAAAAATACATTATTTTTCTGGATTTTGTGATGCTTGTGGTATCTGTCAGCTTTTTAAAAATCATTACTTTGTAAAGGTTTCTTATTCTAAATAAACATTCTCATTCATATTTAATTTTGTATTTGTAATTTTGTACTCTTTTTCTTAACAAGGAATCCCAAAGTTATAAAAGCTTCAGGCCCCACAAAACCTGGGTCCTCTCCTGATTACCATATTACAATATTTTATATTAATAGCAACATTAACAAGTACCAACTAAGCACAGCAAGGAGCTGTATTTTGTATATTATCCCTTCTCACTTTATGTCAATCCACATTTTATTTCATCATATATACAAAGTTTGAAATTTCCCATCTCCTTTAAAAGAAGACACACAAAATTGTTTGGTGAAGATCTTGGTGAGGATGTATGCTCATTATCATGAAAATTAATTACTGTGGTCAATGTGTAAACTTAAGCCTGCTTGGGCATAGAGTTACAACTTCTTGTTTGTGTCAAAGGAGCTATATTTAGTGTCTTCCAATTTAATCTTTTTTTTTTATTATTGGAGTATAATTGCTTTACAATGTTGTGTTAGTTTCTGCTGTACAATGAAGTGAATCAGCTATATGTATACCTATATCCCCTCCCTCTTGGACCTCCCTCCCACCCTCACCCCCATCCCACCCATCTAGATCACCACAGAGCACCAAGCTGAGCTTCCTGTGCTATATAGCATGTTCCCACTAGCTATCTATTTTACGCATGGTAGTGTATATATGTCAATCCTGATCTCCCAATTTGTCCGACCCTCCCCTTCCCCCGCTGTGTCCACATGTCTGTTCTCTACGTCTATGTCTCTATTCCTGCCCTGCAAATAGGTTCCTCTGTACCATTTTTCTAGATTCCACATATATGTGTTAATATATAATATTTGTTTTTCTCTTTGTGGCTTACTTCACTCTGTATGACAGACTCTAGGTCCATCCACATCTCTGCAATGACCCAATTTTGTTCCTTTTTACGGCTGACTAATATTCTATTCTACACATGTACCACGTCTTCTTTATCCATTCATCTATTGTTGGACATTTAGGTTGTTTCCATGTCCCAGCTATTATTGTAAATAGTGCTGCAATGAACATTGTGGTATATGACTCTTTTTGAATTATGACTTTCTCAGGGTATATGTCCAGTAGTGCGATTGCTGGGTCATATGGTAGTTCTATTTTTAGTTCTTTAAGGAACCTCCATACTGTTCTCCATAGTGGCTGTAGCAATTTACATTCCCACCAACAGTGCAAGAGGGTTCCCTTTTCTCCACACCCTCTCCAGCACTTATTGTTCGTAGATTATTTGATGATGGACATTCAGACCTGGTCCCAGCAAGACAGTTGCCTTGAAATTAGATCAAGAGGTGTGTTTAAATGCATGTAAAGTATTTAAGAGTAAGGCAACTCTAGTTATGGTAGCATAGGGCTCTCCTAACACCGTATATGGATTTTATAGCATGGCATCAGTTTGGGCTCTTCCCATTCATTAACTGGTTATTGTCTTGGTTCTCAATTATTTTTCAAAAGATCTGATTTTCCTGGAGAACTGAGTTACAAAAAGTGAGCTGTTACTGTACAGCCACCAGAATTGGAATCCATATGGTTGCATGAGGCTCTGAGAAACACTGAGAAGGCAAAGCGACAGCCAGTCAGTTCCTAGAGATTCTCATTTTCTAATCCATGGAGTAGACTTGAACCAAGTGTTTGTCATCCTCTTTTCTCCCATCCCTGCCCCCTACCAATGACAGAAGAAGAGAGAATGCTGGTTAAATGTGAACAGTAAAGCAATGGTAGTAAGCCATCCTCCTGTATCCACTGAGGAATTCTAGAGTGTGCCTTTCACGCTGAAGCACATCCAAAATTCTTCCAAGAACGAACTTCTGAGAAGCTCAACATTTTAGAGGGAAGGGAGACATGGCATTGCTTCAGGTGTGGGTGGGGGGAAGATGCGTGAATATTCACCCATCAAGCGTGGCCATCAAGCATATACAGATAGTCATCAACTTACAATGGGGTTACATCTTGGGATTCTAAGTTGAAAATATCGTAAGTACAAAATGCATTAAATACACCAAACATACTGAACACCATAGCTTAGCCTAGCCTACCTTCAACATGCTCAGAACACTTACATTAGCCTACTGTTGGGCAAAATCATCTAAAGCTGATTTTATAATAGTGTTGACTATCTCATGTAATTTATTGAATATTGTACTGAAAGTGAAAACAGCATGGCTGTCTGGGTACAGAATGGTTTTAAGTATCGGTTGTTTACCTTCATGATCATATGGCTGACTGGGAGCTGAGGTTTATTGCTGCTGCCCAGCATCAAGACAGAGTATCATATCATACATCGCTAGCCAGGAAAAGATCCAAATTCAAAATTCAAAGTTGAGATTCTTCTAAATGCATATTGCTTTCAAACCATCATAAAGTCGAAAAATCATACATCAAATCATTGTAAATCAGGGACCATTTGTAAAGTGTGCCAAAATTGTGTTAGCATGTTCACAAACGATATCAATAGCCTATCAACTTCACAACAGGTAGATATCATTTTCCCCATTATACTGAAGAGAAAACTGAGGTTTAAGGAAGCTAGATGACTTGCCTAGAAGCACACAGTTTATATGTACTAGAACCAGGATTGAAATTCAGCTCTCTCTGGAGCTAAACCCAGTGTCTGGCCACTAAAGATCAAAATTAAGCTCTCCACTCTCTACACGTTGCAGAAGAAATAAGAACAGGATAAAAGTCATGGAGGACCCAAGTTGTTTGCAAACCTCTTTTATTTTATCTTCTCCTGTGGTCCCCTATGCATGTGTAAACCACAGGGCACACTGGCCATCTTCATTTTTGACAGGCCTGGATCTTGGCGTGCATACGTTTGCTTGCTGAATGATTTTGGACCCCAAATGTTTCCCAGTGTGTTCTGGTTTTAATCAACTCTAATTGGTCTCCTTCTCCCATTTACGAATTATAATACACTTTGCCTCCAGGCATGTGTCACTCACATTGTTCAACAATTCCTCCAGCCTCAGGAATACATCAAAGCAAACTGCAAGAACCTAGGGGTAAAACAGGAATAAAAACACAGACCTACTAGAGAACAGACTTGAGGATATGGGGAGGGGGAAGGGTAAGCTGTGACAAAGCGAGAGAAAGGGATGGACATATATACACTACCAGACGGAAGGTAGATAGCTAGTGGGAAGCAGCCGCATAGCACAGGGAGATCAGCTTGGTGCTTTGTGACCGCCTGGAGGGGTGGGATAGGGAGGGTGGGAGGGAGGGAGACGCCAGCGGGAAGAGATATGGGAACATATGTATATGTATAACTGATTCACTTTGTTATAAAGCAGAGACTAACACACCATTGTAAAGCAATTATACTCCAATAAAGATGTAAATAAATAAAGTAAAAAAAAAAAAAAAAAAAAAAGCAAATTGCATTGATCCCTGCCAACTGGATCAGGGTGCAAAAGCACACTGCCAGCAGGAATGAGGAGGTGGCTCTGGAGAGAAAACATCTGTCCTGAGATTCACTAGCCTGATTCTTCTATGAGCAAATCCAAGAATTAACAAAGACAGCATCACTATCCTTCTCAGGCAAAGTATTATTTGGACCAAATTACACTGTGCTATCTGGTACTGTGCCATCTTAAATTTCACCCTCAATTAGTAAAGTGAATTAAGGGCTGATTAAACAGAGCAGGGCTCTAATTTTGGCACTGTTGACATTTTAGACTGGGCAATTCTTTAGAAGGGGGCCAGATTCTGTGCACTGTAGGACATTTTGCATTTAGCAGCATTTAGGATGCTAAACATTATAGGATGTTTAACCAGTAGCATCCCCCACAACTTTAACAACCAAAATTGTCTTCAGACATTGCCAAATGTCCCCTGAGGGGCAAAATTATCCCTAGTTGACAATCACTGGAGTCAATTGAAAAGACAGGTATTATCCTGAAATCAAATGCAGCTTTCCTAACTCTAATTAGGACTCAAGATAGGTTCAGAGGTCTTCTGCATCATATCAGTGTTCCATCTTCATGCAAGCCTAACATATCATGTATGAAAATTGCTTTAACCATGGTTACCTTGGAGTGCATCCAAATGCATTTCTGTCCTGAGTAATGGGGAATTAGCTTTCCTGAAAACAATTCTATGAACCAAATCTCACAAACACCAAGTACATGTAACATAAGCACCAAATTCACTGAATAGTGAACCATCCCGTTCTCTCTGTAGATCCAAGCACTTGACAAACACAACAGAACACTGGGTTAAAGACCTTCAAGATGACAGAGGAGTAAGACATGGAGATTACCTTCCTCCCCACAAATAATCAGAAATGCATCTACATGTGGAACAACTCTTACAGAACACCTACTGAACGCTGGCAGAAGACCTCAGACTTCCCAAAAGAGAAGAGATGCCCTCAGATGACCTACACTCAGAGGCGGGGCCAAATCCAAAGCTGAACCCCAGTGGCTGTGTGAACAAAGAAGAGAAACGGAAATTTCCCCCAGCAGCCTCAGGAGCAGCAGATTAAATCCCCACAATCAACGTGATGTACCCTGTATCTCTGGAATACCTGAATAGAAAAAAAATTATCCCAAAATTGAGGTGGTGGACTTTGGGAGCAACTATAGACTTGGGGTTTGCTTTCTGCATCTAATTGTTTCTGCTTTATGTTTATCGTAGTTTAGTATTTAGACTTTATTATCATTGGTATATTTCTTTATTGATTTGGTTGCCCTTTTCCTTTTCTCTAATTTTTCTATTTTTTTATATATATAGATATATTTTTTTTTCCTTTTTCTCTTTTTGTGAGTGTGTATGTGTATGCTTCTTTGTGTGATTTTGTCTGTATAACTTTGCTTTTACCATTTTTCCTAGGGTTCTTTCAGTCCATTTCTTTTTGTTTGGTGTTGTTTATTAGTATAGTTTTTAGCGCTTGTTATCATTGGTGGATTTGTTTTTTCGTTTAGTTGCTCTCTTCTTTCTTTCTTTCTTTTTTTTATATTACTTTTTAATTTTTTATTTTAATAACTTTATTTTATGTTATTTATTTCTTTTTTTTCTCCCTTTTCTTCTGAGCTGTGTGGCTGACAGGGTCTTGGTGTTCCAGTCTGGTGTCAAGCCTGTGCCTCTGAGGTGGGAGAGCCGAGTTCAGGACATTGGTCCACCAGAGACCTCCCGGCTCAATGCAATATCAAACAGTGAAAACTCTTCCAGAGATCTCCATCTCAAAGCTAAAACCCAGTTCCACTCAACGACCAGCAAGCTACAGTGCCAGACACCCTACGCCAAACAACTAGCAAGACAGGAACACAACCCACCCATTAGCAGACAGGCTGCCTAAAATCATAATAAGGTCACAGACACCCCAAAACACAACACCAGATGCAGTCCTGTGCACCAGAAAGACAAGATCCAGCCTCATTCTCCAGAAAACAGGCACCAGGCCCCTCCACCAGGAAGCCTACACAACCCACTGAACCAAACTTAGCCCCTGGGGGCAGACACCAAAAAACAGTGGGAACTACAAACCTGCAGCCTGCAAAAAGGAGACCCCAAACACAGTAAGTTAAGCAAAATGAAAAGACAGAGAAACACACAGCTGATGAAGGAGAAAGGCAAAAACCCACCAGACCAAACAAATGAAGAGTAAATAGGCAGTCTACCTGAAAAAGAATTCACAGTAATGAGAGTAAAGATGATCCAAAATCTTCAAAATAGAATAGAGAAAATACAAGAAACATTTAGCAAGGACCTAGAAGAACTAAAGAACAAACAAACAATGATGAACAACACAATAAAGGAAATTAACTACAAGGAATCAAAAGCAGAATAACTGGGGCAGAAGAACAGATAAGGGACCTGGAAGATAAAATAGTGGAAATAACTACCACAGAGCAGAGTAAAGAAAAAACAATGAAAAGAATTGAGGACAGTCTCAGAAACTTCTGGGACAACATTAAACATACCAACATTCTAATTATAGGTGTCTCAGAAGAAGAAGAGAAAAAGAAAGGGACTGAGAAAATATTTGAAGAGATTATAGTTGAAAACTTTCCTAAAATAGGAAAGGAAATAGTCAATCAACTCCAGGAAATGCAGAGAGTCCTATACAGGATAAATCCAAGGAGAAACACACCAAGACACATGTTAATCAAACTATCAAAACTTAAATACAAAGAAAAAATATTAAAAGCAGCAAGGGAAAAACAACAAATAACATACAATGGAATGCCCATAAGGTTAACAACTGACCTTTCAGCAGAAACTCTGCAAGCCAGAAGGGAGTGGAAGGACACCACTCCTTTCTATTTAAAGTGATGAAAGGGAAAAACCTACAACCAAGATTACCCAGCAAGGATCTCATTCAGATTCAACAGAGAAATTAAAACCTTTCCAGACAAGCAAAAGCTAAGAAAATTCAGCACCACCAAAACAGCTTTACACAAATCCTAAAGGAAATTCTCTAGGCAGGAAACACAAGAGAAGGAAAGCCTACAATAGCAAACCCCCCAAAATTAAGAAAATGGTAATTGGAACATACATATCGATAACTACCTTAAATGTAAATGGATTAAATGCTCCAATCAAAAGATATAGACTGGCTGAATGCATACAAAAACAAGACCCATATACATGCTGTCTATAAGAGACCTACTTCAGACCTAGGGAAACATACAGACTGAAAGTGAGGGGATGGAAAAAGTTATTTCATGCAAATGGAAATCAAAAGAAAGCTGGAGTAGCAATTCTCCTATCAGACAAAATAGACTTTAAAACAAAGACTATTACAAAGGACAAAGAAAGATACTACATAATGATCAAGGGTTCAATCCAAGAAGAAGATACAACAATTGTAAATACTTATGCACCCAACATAGGAGCACCTCAATACATACGGCAAATGCTAACGGCCATAAAAGGGGAAATTGACAGTAACACAGTCATACTAGAGGACTTTAACACCCCACTTTCACCAATGGACAGATCATCCAAAATGAAAATAAATAAGGAAACACAAGCTTTAAATGATACATTAAACAAAATGGACTTAATTGATATTTATATGATATTCCATCCAAAAACAACAGAATACACTTTCTTCTCAAGTGCTCATGGAACATTCTGCAGAATAGGTCATATCTTGGGTCACAAGTCAAGCCTTGGTAAATTTAAGAAAACTGAAATCGTACCAAGTATCTTTTCCAACCACAAGGATATGAGAATAGAATTCAATTACAGGAAAAAAATCTGTAAAAAAAAAAACAAGCACATGGAGGCTAAATACACTACTAAATAACCAAGAGATCACTGAAGAAATCAAAAAGGGAATCAAAAAATACCTAGAAACAAATGACAATGAAAACACGATGACCCAAAACCTAGGGGATGCAGCAAAAGCAGTTCTAAGAGGGAAGTTTATAGCAATACAATCCTACCTCAAGAAAAAAGAAACATCTCAAATAAACTACCTAACCATACACCTAAAGCAACTAGAGAAAGAAGAACAAAAAACACCAAAGTTAGCAGAAGGAAAGAAATCATAAAGATCAGATCAGAAATAAATGAAAAAGAAATGAAGGAAACTATAGCAAAGATCCATAAAACTAAAAGCTGGTTCTTTGAGAAGATAAACAAAATTCATAAACCATTAGCCAGACTCATCAAAAAATAAGGGAGAAGACTCAAATCAATAGAATTAGAAATGAAAAAGGATAAATAACAACTGACACTGCAGAAATACAAAGGATCATGAGAGATTACTACAAGCAACTATATGCCAATGAAATGGATAACATGGTAGAAATGGACAGATTCTTTGAAAAGCACAACCTTCTGAGACTGAACCAGGAAGATAGAAAATATAAACAGACCAATCACAAGCACTGAAATTGAGACTGTGATTAAAAATCTTCCAACAAACAAAAGCCCAGGACCAGATGGCTTCACAGGCGAATTCTATCAAACATATAGAGAGGAGCTAACACCTATCCTTCTCAAACTCTTCCAATATATAGCAGAGAGAGGAACACTCTCAAACTCATTTTACAAGGCCACCATCACCCTGATACCAAAACCAGACAAAGATGTCACAAAGAAAGAAAACTAAAGGCCAATATCACTGATGAAGAGAGATGGAGAAATCCTCAACAAAATACTAGCAAACAGAATCCAACAGCACATTAAAAGGATCATACACCATGATCTAGTGGGGTTTATCTGAGAAATGCAAGGATTCTTCAATATACGCAAATCAATCAATGTGATAAACCATATTAACAAACTGAAGGAGAAAAAACATATGATCATCTAAATAAATGCAGAAAAATCTTTTGACAAAATTCAACACCCATTTATGATAAAAACCCTCCAGAAAGTAGGCATAGAGGGATCTTACCTTACAGAATAAAGGCCATATATATGACAAAGCCACAGCCAACATCATTCTCAATGGTGAAAAACTGAAACCATTTCCTCTTGGATCAATAACAAGACAAGGTTGTCCACTCTCACCACTATTATTCAACATTGTTATGGTAGTTTTAGCCACAGCAATCAGAGAAGAAAAAGAAATGAATCCAAATCGGAAAAGAAGAAGTAAAGCTGTCACTGTTTGCAGATGACACGATACTATACATAGAGAATCCTAAAGATGCTACCAGAAAACTACTAGAGCTAATCAATGAACTTGGTGAAGTAGCAGGATACAAAATTAATGTACAGAAATCTCTTGCATTCTTATACACTGATGATGAAAAATCTGAAAGAGAAATTAAGGAAGCACTTCCATTTACCATTGCAACAAAAAGAATAAAATATATAGGAATAAACCTACCTAAGGAGACAAAAGAACTGTGGGCAGAAAGCTATAAGACACTGATAAAAGAAATTAATGATGATACAAACAGATGGAGTAATACACCATGTTCCTGGATTGGAAGAATCAACATTGTGAAAATGACTATACTACCCCAAGCAATCTACAGATTCAATACAATCCCTATCAAACTACGAATGACATTTTTCACAGAACTAGAACAAAGAATTTCACAATTTGTATGGAAACACAAAAGACTCTGAATAGCCAAAGCAATCTTGAGAAAGAAATACGGAGCTGGAGGAATTAGGCTCCCAGACTTCAGACTATACCACAAAGCAACAGTAATCGACACAATATGGTACTGGCACAAAAACAGAAATATAGATCAATGGAACAGGATAGAAAGCCCAGAGATAAACCCACGCACATATGATCACCGTATTTTTGATAAAGGAGGCAAGAATATACAATGGAGGAAAGACAGCCTCTTCAATAAGTGGTGCTGGGAAAACTAGACAGCTACATGTAAAAGAATGAAATTAGAACACTCCCTAACACCATACAGAAAAATAAATTCAAAATGGATTAAAGACCTAAATGTAAGGCCAGACACTATAAAAGTCTTAGTGGAAAACATAGGCAGAACACTCTATGACATAAATCTCAGCAACATCATTTTTGACCCACCTCCTAGGGAAATGGAAATAAAAACAAAAATAGGCAAATGGGACCTAATGAAACTTAAAAGCTTTTGCGCAGCAAAGGAAAACATAAACAAAATGAAAAGACAACCCTCAGAATGGGAAAAAATATTTGCAAATGAAGCAACTGACAAAGGATTAACCTCCAAAATTTACAAGCAGTTCATGCAGCTCAATATCAAAAAAACAAACAACCCAATCCAAAAATGGGCAGAAGACCTAAACAGACATTTCTCCAGAGAAGATATACAGATTGCCAACAAACACACGAAAGGATGCTCAACATCACTAATCGTTAGAGGTGACGTATCACCTCACACCAGTCAGGATGGCCATCATCAAAAACTCTATAAACAATAAATGCTGGAGAGGGTGTAGAGAAATGGGAAACCTCTTGCACTGTTGGTGGGAATGTAAGTTGATACAGTCACTATGGAGAACAGTATGGAGGTTCCTTAAAAAACTAAAAATAGAACAACCATATGACCCAGCAATTCCACTACTGGGCATATACCCTGAGAAAACCATAATTCAAAAAGAGTCATGTACCACAATTTTCATTGCAGCTCTATTTACAATAGCCAGGATATGGACGCAACCTAAGTGTCCATCAACAGATGAATGGATAAAGAAGATGTGGTACATATATACAATGGAATATTACTCAGCCATAGAAAGAAACGAAATTGAGTTATTTGTAGTGAGGTGGATGGACCTAGAGTCTCTCATACAGAGTGAAGTAAGTCAGAAAGAGAAAAACAAATACCGTATGCTAATACTTATATATGGAATCTAAAAAAAAAAAAAAAGGTTCTGAAGAACCTAGGCACAGGACAGGAATAAAGATGCAGACGTAGAGAATGGACTTGAGGACACAAGGAGGGGGAAGGGTAAGCTGGGACGAAGTGAGAGAGTGGCATGTAAATATATACACTACCAAATGTAAAATAGAAAGCTAGTGGGAAGCAGCCACATAGCACAGGAAGATCAGCTTGGTGCTTTGTGACCACCTAGAGGGGTGAGATAGGGAGTGTGGGAGGGAAACGCAAGAGAGAGGAGATATGAGGATATATGTATATGTATAGCTGATTCACTTTGTTATAAAGCTGAAACTAACACACCATTGTAAAGCAATTACACTCCAATAAATATGTTAAAATAAATAAATAAATAAATAGGTAAATAGACAAAAAAACACTGGGTTACAATACCGCAGCGAAGTTATCCATACATCAGGCTGAACACACATTTATTTGTACATTATTATTTATATAAGTTTTGTGCCTCTGCCAGTTTCAGAATTAAATAACAGAATGGGGAGCAAGAAAGATTGGAAGTAAAGAGAAAAGGGATACTCAGATGAGAACTGAAGAGATGGAGAGCTGAGTTGGCAGGTCACTCTATAAATACTAGCATAACTTTGGATTCTCCATGTGACTCGTAAGTTATACCCAACAAAACTGTATATATAAAACGAACTCACTTTCACAGACCTCATTGAATTGGGTCCAAGAACTGACTCACTACCAAGAAGAGTTAGAAAGATCCATAAAAGGAGCCAAGACTGGGTTGGTCCAGAAGAGAATAAGACATATTAGCTTGTTCAATAGCACTTGAGCTCTAAAACTTAAGGGATGAATTCATCACATGGAAGCATTTATATTCAAAGATTACTATAGGCCCTGCCTCTGTGAAAGGCTGAGCATCAGGCCTGGAAGTAGTACATGCTCAATAAGGGTCTCTCCCCTCTGCTTCTCTCCTCTTCCCCCTTCTCTTCTTGCACCTCCTCCTCACCTTCTTCCTCCTCATCATAATAATGTCATCATCATCATTATTTATGTATTGATATAAATTGGTTTTATGATAGAAGCAAGGAGGCTTCATGGTCTCAATTACTGGTGAATATTCAGAATGTAGAACTAACTGAATGAAGGGTGGTGACCCCACTAAGGTGAACACCTTTACTAGCCTCAAGAAAGATAACTTTCCTGATTTGTTTATGGAGGAAATGGGTATGGACATAGAATTCCAGCCATCCTTTGGTTGGCTACTGCAGGTCAATTCAATAGGAGATGCC
Source organism: Phocoena phocoena (assembly GCF_963924675.1). NCBI lineage: Eukaryota > Metazoa > Chordata > Mammalia > Artiodactyla > Phocoenidae > Phocoena > Phocoena phocoena. The sequence goes on along the minus strand of NC_089220.1, from coordinate 135,603,981 downwards.
AAATCCTAACATCGGGGGATGAAAGGATGCCAAGACTAGGATGAACTGTTTATTACCATAGCTGAGCAAAGAATCCGAAACAGTTACCCTAGTTAAGCTTAGAATACAGCTGAAATGCTAGAGAAGACTCAGAGTTCTATTCCTGATTGTGACCAACACAGGCAGAGGTGATAGAACTCTGAAAGCAGGCCAACAGGTTTGGGCAACCCTGTACAGGGTCCAATATCTGGAGGATATCACGGGAAGAATTTTCAAGGCCCCTCCTATTAACGCCTAAATGACCTGGGATAAATTGGCTAACTCCAGGTCAGCATGGAAACAGCATCTGAACAAGAAACTGGTGGTCTCAGGATGATAGGACCATACATTGTGCTGCTTCAGATCAGTCATTCCAGAGGAGAGGAAGCTAGATGTAGGGTAGAGCTGTGCTAGGCTACCAAAGGAAGGGGTGTCTACCACCTATGAGAGGCTCTTTCTTCCAGGGGTATTGGGAGAACTGAAGCATTGCATTCTCATTGCTAGTCATCATAGCTACATTTCAGATATGGTGTGCTCACAATATTTGAGACCCTATCCAATAAATTTAATTTCTCAAGCTTCTGGTTGGTACTCAGTCTAATAGATGTATGACCTTTAAAAAAAGTATAACTCACAAATACTTTCTCTCCAATAGTCCTTACCCACAAGGAGAGAATCATGGAATAGCATAATTTCACCCTAAAAGCTACCTAATCCAGATTTTCTTGGAAGGTCAGAAATCTCCTACTGAGAATATATGACCTGGATTTAGATGTCACAGCAGACATAGCATTGAATTTCACTGAATCACATAGAGAAAAACGTTTATTCCCAGTAAAGTGTTTATTCTTCTTTTAGGGAATGTCTGTTAATGTCTTAGTTATTAGTATATTTCCAATTATTTTCCAATAGTTGCTAATCTTTTTAGAAAGCAGAGAGCAGGCTCAGAGACTCTGCAGGCTCAGAGACTCTACAGGCAAGTGTCTAGCTGGACTTTAACAGCATTGCATTGTTTATATTAAATTTATTTTTGTCACTACTTTCTATTTTTGCTAAGTACTACTGCTATATTTATGGTTGTATATAAAGTGCCACCTTAAGTTACATTAAGTTAAAATGAATAAATTTGCTGAAATAAATCATGTCAAGTAAACAATAGTATCATTGATCCAAAATATGAAAAAAAAGTATGAAAGTAGCATACAAATGACTAAATTTGAGGAAAATACTATCTCATTCCTACTCCTGTCTTTTTAAAGATGAGGAAACTGTGACCCAGGGGGTTATGTGGCTTGCCCAAGATCACAGAGTCAATTAGCGCAAAACTAGGATTTGAACCTAGGTGGCTTGATGCACAGTCTTATCAGTTGTCACCTGTAGTGGATGCTACAGCTGTGCCTCTTGGGTCTCCCCTTCAGGACTGAGGCACTCATCCCCCACACCAAAGGGAATATTAGTGACTGACAGCTCTCACCTGAGTCCCTCTTTGGGAACTGCTGTCGAGATGAAGAGATCTCTAACGGCATGTCCTCTCTCTGGAAGCAGCCTATAACCAATGACTGGTCAGTGGTGTGGGGGAGGAGGTATAAAGTTTCAACCCCCTGACCACAGGATGAGACAGTTGCTAAAGGACAATCAGCTTGAGCCTTTGCTGTGACTACATTGCATTTCATCTCCTCCCACTGCCCAATCCTGCTTCCTTCATTCCCCCCGTGTGTGGACCTGAGACACGCCCCAGTACACTTCCTGAATGCACATCTTTGTCTCAAAATCTGTTTCCCAGGGAACCTATAAAATATCATGTTTCCTCTCTACTTTAAAGGAAAAAAATGAAGCTATTTATTAGAATACGTATCATTAAAGAGAACGGGAGAAAAGTAAGTAAATGTAATATTCTAATTAGTTGTGACCAGATTAGAATTTTATAACTCGTTGCCAAAGGCTGCTGTAAAACTTACAAAACAAGAAAAGAAATGGAGTATAATCATAGGTAGCATATATGAGTTTAAGGGGGTATTTTGTGGTCAAAAATGAATAATCAGATTGCAAATTAGAGCTTAATCTTCAACTGTAGTGTCAATTGTAGATTTAGCTCTAAATTTTGAAGTGACAACTGCAAATATAGGGATTTAGATATTTGAATATATATCCACAACAGATAGTAATTTTACAATATTGTTTTTAAAAGTATACTATTTTAAGGGAACGTCTGACATGATTCTAAAAATATAAAATGGAATAGAACATAATACAGAAGTTTCCTCAACTAACAAATTCAACAAACTCTTAATAAAGTCCTGCTAAGTATTTCAGAGAATACAGACTTGAGAAAGATACTGCCTCTGTTATCAAGTAATGAGCAGTATATTAAAGGGTTAGGACTTTATCATTATTTCTTGAAGTACTGTTGCTGCTTCATTCTCTTCTGTCCTTCCAGAACTCCAATTAAATGTATGTTAGACCTTCTCTATCCCCTGTATTTCTTACCTGCCCTTCTGCATATTTAAGCTTTTTGGCCTTCTGTGCTTCATTCTAGATAGTTTCTTATGACCTGATTTTCAATTTTTTTCTTCAGCCAAGTGTAATCTGCAGTTAAATCTATCCATTGAGTTCTTAATTTTGGTTATTTATTTTTCAGTTCAAGAATTTCTATTTGGTTCCTTTTCAAATCTGCTATATCACATTGTATGTATTATAGTTCATTGCCAAATTTTTCAAACTTGATTTTAATCTCTTTGAACATAGTAACCAAAGCTTTCTTACATTCTGTGACTGGTAATTCTTGTTTCTGGAGTACAACAGAATCTGTTATTTCTTTTTTTCTTCTTTTTTTAAAAATTGAAGTATAGTTGATTTACAATGTTGTGCCAATCTCTGAAGTACAGCAAAATGACTCAGTTATACACATTCTTTTTTTATATTATTTTCCATTATAGTTTATCACAGGTTATTGATTCCCCGTTTCTGCTGGTGTTTACTCATATTGATTTATCTCCCCTTGTCCCTGGTTTCCAAATTATTTGTAGAATTAATGTAAGGCCTAGTATGATATTTTCTTCCACTGATTTTAATTTGCTACTACCAGGCACCTAGAAGCTCTAGGAACCTGAGACTGCCCATTCAAGTCTTAGGATTTTCTGGGCCACCCAGATGAGTTGAAGAATAGCTCAGTGTAAAGATTAGTTTATGTATGGCTAACCTTTATTTCTAGGGGGCATCCCTCCAGGTCTCAGCCCAAAAGCAGACAGTAGTTTACCAGGGTCCCCATTCTTGGCAAGCCCTATATTCCAACTCCTTTTCTTCTAGACATGCAAAGTTACAGAACATACAATTTAAACTTTCCAGCCACACCTTCCAAAATAGTAAATGCCTCCAAAGCAGAAGTGCCAGAATTTTGCTCATCTCTCTGGGTTTCCCACCTCTTCTGTCCTCAGGTCATTAAATGTTCATTATCTCACTAGAATATGGATGCTTTTTAGAAAAAAATTATTTATATTATATCTATATTTTAAACTGTCTCCAACACAAGTGTTGATCTGAATTATCTAATCAATCTATTACTCAGGAAGAGAAGGTCATGGAATACTGGAGATTGTTTGAGATGCCCCTTCTTCCAAGAATACATTGGGCTGTTGTTATACCTTCACTTATAATAATACTTTATAATTATTTGTTCATATGTCAACCCGAGCAATCACATGGCATAGATTCTTATTCAAACTGTAGGCAAATCTAAGATTTAAGTGCTTAGTTAAAGTGCAGATGTATGATTATCTAGAGAAAGTGTCTGTAACTTTCAGGAGATTCTCAAATGTATATCTGGTTCCTCTAGACACATACAGTGAGCTCTGGGAGGACAAAGACCATGTCATATTTATTTTGGGATTCTCCCTGCCCAGTAAAGGTTTGTTGAAAAATAAAGAACAACTATAATAAAGCAAAGCATAGATGGTTTAAGAGAAAGGTACAAATGTTTAGATGCTACTTCAGAAGACAGAGAAAAATATCACCTACACAAATTATCAAAAGAGGCTTTTTTTGAAAAGTAACATTACAGTTGATCCATCAAAGGTACTTAAAATTTTCAAAAGTATAGATCAGATATGAAAGATGTTCAAGGCAAAGTTGGGATGTGGATATAAAAAGAGTATTGTGACCAGTTTGGAGGCATGAAAGATATATCACAATTGGACAGAATTGTGGGGTTTCTTTTATGTGACTAGAACTCACCTCTACTATTCCAACCTTAAAGAGCTCCATTCCATGAAACAAAACCCAAGTAAATACCTTGAGAGAGTGAAATCTTATGGTGTAGCTTATTACCCTGAAATTGTTCACAAAAATTTGTGTGAGTATTTATCTGGGGAAAGTGTCTTTAGCTTTCAATGGCATCAGAAAGGAATCTATAGGACTTCCCTGGCGGTCCACTGGTTAAGACGCCTCGCTTCCCCTGCAGGGGGTGAGGGTTCAATCCCTGGTCGAGGAACTAAGATCCCACATGCCATGGGGTGCAGCCAAAAAAAAAAGGAATCTGTGACACCCCACTCCCTGGAAGAAAAAAGAATGAAAAGATTAAGAATTGTTAAAAAAAAAAAGACCACATTATGAATTAACATAAGTACATAGGCATAGCTGAACATGTTACAGCAGCTGAGCCTTCAGATCTTCCCCAGGGACTTGGAGTAATGATAATACTGTGTTCTCAGCCAGTCACCACAGAATAAAATGGTCCATGGAGCAAAGGAGGGCAGGTGTGACTGCAGCATTCTGGATCTCTCTCTTCCTGACATTAGTCATTAACATTTGGAAGAATTTCAGTATGAAAGTATGTGAGTAATAAGATTCTTGAACCTTGCCACCCACTACCTAGCACAGTCTCTGGCATGAGGGAAGCATTCAATAAATGAATGAACCATTAACAAGAGAGTCATAATATACCAAAGAAACAGATGATATTGCTGGGCACATTCCTAGCACTTAAGTCTGAAAACCAACAAAACAGAGGATGCTGGCCCAGGGGATTCGAGTCAAACAGAAAGACAGTGGCAGCATCCAAAATCAACTCTGGCCTCCTGAAGTCCAGCCATGAAACCTATATATGTTTATTTTAAACAAACATTTATGTCAAATGTAAAATTTCCAAACACTATCAAGCAGAGCTCTATTAGATGTCAGAGAACTGGGATCTTCCAGTAAAAGAAATTTTAAGCATATAAATTTGTTTACTGTTGCCATGTACTGGTGAAGTGTGGTATGGCAGAGAAGTTCTATGAAAGCAACAACACTTAAGAAAAAGAGAATGGAGTTAAATTCAAACATCATTAAGTATAAGAGTTAGATCCTGGGGAAAATGTTTCATGGCCAAAAATAATTCATGTAAGAAAAGTTTGATAAAGTTGACTATTAAAATGCAACACATAAAATATCAAAAAATGAAAATAAAACACAAGCCAAGTCAAATTTAAGTGAAACGCTAGAAGAAACTATACTTCTATTTATTTAAGTTATATCACAAAAGATTGAGCTGGGTCTATATGTACTGGCTTGAAATATGTGCAATTATACTGACATGTAGGAAAAGCAAATTGAATACTAGTGTGTTAAAATGATATATACACACAGAGACATAGTTATAGAAATACACATATTGCTATATGTATGTAAACATATAAAAGAATATACAGCAGACACTTGTGTGGTTGTCTTAGGGATCAGGATTTGATGGGGTGATTTTTACTCCCTAAAATTTATATCTATAGTTGAATTAAATTTTTGCAATCACGAGCTTGTATTACTTCTTTAATCAGGAAAAAAATGTGTAGTGGTGAAAAGGACAGGTAAAAGGAAAAGAGACTCTGTAGCCTGATCAGTAATAGCAATGAGTAATAAGCAAGCTAGGGTCAGACTGTGCCTGAGTTCACATCCTGACCCTGCTACTTAAAGGCTATGTGACCTTGACAAGGGCCTTGTGTTCCTCACCTGTAAAATGCAGATAACAGTCGTACCCACCTCACAGGATTGTTGTGAGGACTGCATGAGATAACACATGTCACATGTTTAGACTTCTTCCTGGCACATAGTCATGCTCAGCAAATGTGAGGCAGCTCATGGCAAAAACACTTCTTGAATTTTAATATCCACTTTCAAGTAATACCTATTCAAATATTACTATTCTAGCCTCTTCCTTAGTCTAAAATTTTAGCTGTGGTTTGGGGAATTTTTTTCCTTTAGGGTATATGATATATATTTTATGTTTTAATAATGAAAGTCAAGGAGAAAATGGAATTTTCTTATAGTGACTTCTTAATCTACCTATTGTGAAAAGTAGAAAATATCTGCATTGTCATGGGGGTTTCCTGGATTAATTTGAGTGTTAAGAGGAATGGGATAAGGATGCCTATGGGTCAGAAATTTAGGGCATTGGGCTGTACCCACTGGTGGGATCGGAAGATTTTTGAGATGTTAACACACACTGAGCTTGGGTTTGTTTGGTTTTTTTTAAGAGTAGAGGGAGAATTCATTACTGACCATTTATTGAAGAAGCTGCCTTCTCTCCAAGTTCCCTAGGGGAAGTTTCATCAGATATCACAACTCTGAAATCTGACCCTGCCTTTCATCTGAAACCTGAGGTTAATGCTGTTCTTATCACCATCTGGCCTCCTGATCAGAAGCAGAACGGCTCTCTTGAGCCTCTAGGAAGAACATTTTTCTAAACCTCCACATCTGTCACTTGTATTCTTTCTCCCAATCAAGTAAGGATTAGAATTCATGTAACTCAAAGCCTACAGATAGATCGTAGAATCATCCGTTTGTGGAATTCACCAAGCAGAGGAATGACCCTAGGTCTCCAATAGATCTAACTTTGTATCAACTCAGATCAGAAATGTTTCAACAAGCCAGAGGTTAGTTTCCAGATCAGGAGAAATTCAACCCTCACAGACCAGCAGTGATTTAACATGGCATTGGTCTACAACCATTGTTTCCCAAATGTGCTCCATGGATTTCCCAAATGTGCTCCATGGATTCCTAAAGTCTTGTGGAATACTAGTGGGGTTTTGCTATAAAAAATTATCCCATCTCTAAGATGGTTTAGAAGTGCCATATAGTATATCCCCAACTTGATAATATACATGCACATTCATCTTATTATTCAATCAGTAAATATTTATTGAGCACGTACTATGTCCTAGATAGTGCTTTAGGTAGTAGGGGTAAAGGTGAACAAGACAGATGAGATCCCCACCCTGGTGGAAGAAGGCAGAGAAGATACAAACAAGCATCAGGAAATGGCAAGTTCTATGCAGAGAGTCAAACTAGAGAGGTGGGACTTAGAGTGACTGGGTAGTTCATTGGGCTGTCAGAGTATTCCTCTCTGAGTAAAAGACACTTAAACTGAGAGCTGTAGGACAGAAATGTTTGAAAAGCCTTTAAAAGATTGATTATTTTTCAGTAAAGAAATCAGTAAATTTATTTACCCTGACATCTCAGATCCATCTGTCAACAAGACCCTTTGTGAGCAGAATACTCATTGGCATCCCAGGGAACACTGGTGTTCTGTGGAACCCAGTTTGAGAAGTGCTGGACTGAACATGTGCTGGTAGCGCTGTTGAATGCAGACAATATCTGCAAGACAATCACCTGTTACACTGGTAAGTGCTGCTAAAATGACCTGAAACCCCACCTTGGAGGGCTGACAGACACAATCACTGCCTCCACTGATACTCAGAAAATTGGAGGCAGTAGCAGTGGCAGGAAATGACATTCTGAAGTGTGCATTTCAGGTTCTGTAAGACTTGCCCCCAGAGGAACTCAGAGCGTCATCCGATGTGCTGCCTTTGCAAGAAAGGCAGCCTGGGAGTTGAGGAGGACACCCATGGCACATGAGGGAAGCTCCCACTTGGCAGTTGGCAGCCCCAACATGTCCCTGCTGCCCTATCACTCTCTTTCTGTCCCATCTCCCACCCCTACACCCTGCCTATGCCCAAAGGACCTAGAGCCAGGGGTCTGCAATCTACCACCAACAGCCAAGTCCAGCCCACTCCCTGTTTTTTTTGTTTTTTGGTTTTTTTTGCGGTATGCAGACCTCTCACTGTTGTGGCCTCTCCCGTTGTGGAGCACAGGCTCCGGACGCGCAGGCTCAGCGGCCATAGCTCACGGGCCCAGCTGCTCCGCGACACGTGGGATCTTCCCGGACCGGGGCACGAACCCGTGTCCCCTGCATCGGCAGGCGGACCCTCAACCACTGCGCCACCAAGGAAGCCCCTACTCCCTGTTTTTTGTACACAATTTTACTGGAACATAAACCCATTCGTTTGCACACTGCCTACAACTACAGTTGCAGGGTTGAACGAGCATGACAAAGATCCTGTGGCCGGAAAAGCCTAAAAAATTTGCTATCAGGCCCTTAGAGTTTGCTGACCCCCGCTGTAGGCACCTGTTCTCTGCCCTCTTGGCCAGTCCTGCCAGCCTTGTGGGAACAGCTGCTGTCTTCCCCGCATGTGCCAAGTGGGGGGGGGGGGTCTCCATTCTCCTCAGCAGACACCTACCACCTGGGAAAATCTGTTCTGAATCTTCTCAATGCCCCTCCTTTTCCTCAGAGAGTTTATACACCTGGCGAGAAAGCATCCACTGGTGTCAGATTCCCTCCTCTCAAATTCCAGCTTTGCCACTCACTCACTTTGTGACCTTGAGAAGTGTGTTAACCTCTCCAACCTTCTGTTTGAGAGTTTTAAAATGAGGATAATACCACCCACCTCCTTGGGTTGTTGTAAGGATTAAATGAGATGATACATGTGAAGGACTTTGCACAGCTCCTTACGTGTAGAAACTGTTTAATAAATGTTAGATATCATTATAACCATTATTATGAAAGGGACCAAGCAGAGGGACTTAGACACATAAAACATGACAAAGTCCTCCATGCAAACTTTCAACTAACAAATATGAATTAAGAAAGTTAGGGCAAAGGTGTGGAGTACCCAAAATGCTCATAAATTAATGGTATTTACAGGGTTAATAGGTGTTTATTTTGGAGCACTCATTTTTGAAAAATATTATCTACTACAGCTGACCATACATGTATCCCATGAGCCCTCGACTCCACTCTAGGTATTTACCCAACAGACACGTGTACCTACCTTCACAAAAACATGCCCTGGAATGTTCATAGCAGCCATATTTGTTATAGCCAAAAAAAGAAAACTACCCCAAATATCACGAGCTCTAGAATGGATAAATGAACCGTGGAACGTTCACGCAACGGAATGCTCTTCAGCAATGACAGTGAGAACAATCTACAACTGTTATCGAAAGGGGGACTCTCACAATGCTGAGTGAAAGGAGCCAGACACAAAAGAAGATTGACTGTGGGGTTCCAATTACATGAAGCACAAGGCATGCAAGACTGATCTGCGGGGTTAGAGATCAGGGCAGTGGTTACAATGGGGGAGCACGGCTGGAAGTGGGGGTGTGAGGGGTCCTCTGAGATGCTGGGAGCTCACTTCGTCTGGGTGCTGGTTACATGGGTGTATTCATTTTGCAAAATTTTATAAGGGAGGGAGGGAAAGGGGGAGGGGAAGGCAGGGAGGGAGGGAGGAGAAAAATATGTATTGAGCGCATACTCTGTGCCATTCTGTTTCTTCCACACTCTTTGTTCTACTCATTCTTTTATTCTTGGCATCTCTGCTGTTGATCTCTTCCTCCCCCTACACCACATTCTTTTCTCTAATGAGAGTTTGATTTGCGAATCCATCACTTTGAAGGAGCCATGCAGTATTCACTCCGTGAAAAAGTACAGATCCCAAACCTTTGACTTCCTACATTTCAGGTCTGGCACAAGGATATGGAGGTCACATCCAAGTGGATGCATTTCTGTGTGCCTATTTCTGAAATATGAAGAAGTACCTTGTCTGTTTGATTCATAGCTGCCTGTCCCATGCTTACAGATATGGTACAGCGATTGTAACCTAGACCAGCTTCTCTTCCCTGGCTGCATACTTCCCCAGCTCCCGGGGCTGAAACTCAGACTATGTTTGGCTTTCATCAGAACAGTTCCAGTTTTAGCAACTGAGTTGTGGAGTACATGTTGCCAGGTTATGAATTTCTACCGACAGAAATTCTCTCTGTTGGCCATTTGCCTCAACATGTCCCCAGCAATGGCACATTTCCAATTACACCTCAAAGCCATGCAGGCCTCTGTCCCTCACCTGCTGCCCTGAGGAGGTGGGTGCTCAGCGAGGCGGTCAGATCCAGAATCTGGGCTCAGGGGGACGGAAACGCTGAGTGCTCTCAATTCCCAAAAGTGAGGATGGGACTTTTGGACTCAACTCTGGTCACCTTAATGCAGACGTGTTATGAGAGCTGCTTTGACACAAGGACATTTGAATGCTGCCTCTAAAATAATTTGTGTTTCTTCCAAGTTAAAAAAAAAAAGTTTAAATAGTTCTGCCTCTCCAATCCCTGAGCTTTAATCCATCTCAGCCTTTCCCCCTGGAGGCGGACTAGGGATGGACAGTGGCTGAGGTGGTGTGGGGAGGGGAGGGAGATGCAGAGTTAAGTGACAGGAAAGGGCTAAAGGCTGGGAATGGATAGGAAGAGAACCAGGATAAAAGGCAGGTCAGGGATGGGGAGGTTGCAGGGAACACATCACATCCCTTGGCAACAAAAAGCAGAGATGCAGTCATGTCTAACGTCCCCCATCCAAATAGCTTTGCAACGGTCACCTTGGTTGAATGTCCTGTAGCGCCCATACCTTTAGGGATAGGCAGCCATCACCAAGGGCATGATCGGATCTGAAGCTTGCCACTCAAGGCTCTCTAACATTTAGGCAAACTTCCATTTCAATCTCCTTTCTCCCCCTTCACGAATTTTCTGTTTTAATCAAACTCAGTGCCATGGCAAATACCCTGTACTCCCCACACTTTCCTGACATAGGAAAGATCACTTGGGACCCTTATCACCCTCTTAACTGCACCTTCCTCTGCTGAAATCTGACCCATTTTCCAAGGTCTTCCCTGAATATCCAGTGAGGAGGAGACCCTTGTCCCAAATTCTACTGAATTTTTTTTTTGATGGTTACGTTTACCATGGCGTTCATCACATGCAAACTTGCTCTACAAATATTTTTATCCTCCTAACTTACCCCTTGAACGCTGTATTTTCATGAGGGCAGGGACTGTGTTTAATTATAATAATTGCTATTTCTCAGGCACATAACACCTTTTTACATGCATTTTCTCCAAACATGTGGTAAGCTCATGAGTAGATACTATAATTCTCATTTTACAAATGAAAAAAGTTCAGCAAAGAGAAGTTCAGTAGTGTGTCCTGAGTCACACAAGTTTTGAATGGCTGAACCAAGATCCAAAGACCTTGCTCTTCTTGATGTATCATCCTACCCAATACTCTGAATCTCTTCTAGCGCATAGGATAGCTATGGAGGGTTGGCTGGATAGATGGATGGATGGATGGATAGACAGATATTAAAAATATCCAATTGACCCAAATCAAAACTGTTACCTTCCTTTATCAGGAGTTATTTACCCAAATATCAATACAGGATGTGGAAGATTATTTTAGTTCTATTATGAAGAATCCATAACCCCTCAGTCTTCAGGTTCAGTTAGGTAAGGTAATACCCTCAAAATAAAGAGCGAGTGGGGGGCTTCCCTGGTGGCGCAGTGGTTGAGAGTCCGCCTGCCGATGCAGGGGACATGGGTTCGTGCCCCGGTCCGGGAAGATCCCACATGTTGCGGAGCGGCTGGGCCCCTGAGCCATGGCCGCTGAGCCTGCGCTCCACAACGGGGGAGGCCACAAGAGTCAGAGGCCCGTGTACCGCAAAAAAAAAAAAAAAAAAAAAGAGTGAGTGGGTATTCCCTAGGTCATGTAAGCACCGGAGACCAGTGAAAAGACCTTGGAGTGACAAGATCCTCTTCACATCTCTCCTCTTCACATCTCTCCTCTAGGGATTTATTAAGTTTCTGCCATTGAGCCTTGAGCGGCTTATGAGGGTCAGTGTTCTCATCTATAAGACAGACCAGTCACACCCCCCTCACAGGTGGCACAGAGAGTGATGTTAGGTAATGAACGTGAAAATTTGGCGTAGAGTGGACCCTTAATCAATGTTTATTTTTTCCAATCTCTAAGTCCAAGGAGTTTAAGAAACTGTGAAAGCAACAAGGTCTTAAAAAACAAAACACTATATAAGGTCATCTCCCCACTCCCAGCTCAGCACAGGGCTCCCTGCCTCCATTGACCCCTTCAACCTCCAGTTTGACTGGCACCAAGTCATTCTTTAGACACTGACAGAGGCTATTTCTTGCCAATTTTGTCCCTTTTCCATTGGGCACTTGTCCTTTGGGTGTTTCTCTTTTTCTTTGTTTCTACTGGTGATTGAAATTAAGACAGATTTCAGTCTTAATTTAATAAGTCCTCCCCCTCCTGGTTTATTTCTACGTTTGTCTTGCAATTGAGGCAGAAGTCTCCAAAAATAAAAACCTCAGAAAGCCTCAAATTTCACCAGCAGAGGAATCCTGTGATGTTTAGAAGGTCTGCACAATGTTTACTATCTAAAAGGAAAATTCTTCTCTTGATTTTTCCAAACCCTTCTGTTGATGTCCAAAGGGAAAGCTCAGTTTCCGCTACACCTAGCCCCGTGTATGTACAATAGATGGATATTTTTTTTTTTTTTTTTTTTGCGGTATGCGGGCCTCTCACTGTTGTGGCCTCTCCCGTTGCGGAGCACAGGCTCTGGATGCGCAGGCTCAGCGGCCGTGGCTCACGGGCCCAGCTGCTCCGCGGCATGTGGGATCTTCCCAGACCGGGGCACGAACCCGTATCCCCTGCATCGGCAGGCGGACTCTCAACCACTGCGCCACCAGGGAAGCCCCAATAGATGGATATTTTAAACACGTTTTGGAAACAAAACTCCCAAGTGCTATGAATGAAACATATCAGTCATCATTCTTCCGCCCATCCCCTCCTTGCAGCCCAAGGGTTGAAATCATCTGTTGTCTTGGAAATATCCTTGGAGGAACAAGTCCAAGGGGCAAAGTGGAGTTGTCACCCCTCCAGGTTTTCTATTATCTAAGCTCAATGCTAACTCAAGACAGGAAGCCCCACATCCTGCAGCCTTGTTGGCAGTCCATAATAGATAATGTTCCTGGAGCCCAAGTTGAGAAATGAAGCTTTGCTATGCACATTTTGGCCAAGATGCAGACCTGGGATTCAATTTGAGCAACTATAACATAAAATAATAAAGTGCAAATGCAAACAGCAAAAATGTGCCCATATCACAGCTCAAGAGTGTGCCAAAGCTGACCAGATAATTATACATTTTTCGTGTTTTGATAAGGTACTTAATTGGCATTTTGTGGGACGCCACTGGGTGAGGGCTCCCAGCATCAGGGCTGGCGTGGAGCCCACATCCTGCTACCCTGGCAGCTTCCCATCTTCCCCATTAGCTCAAACCACATGGAGAAATGAGAGCAGGACGAATGAGACACCTTCCTTTTTTTCCAAGTGTATTGGAGTCCACCCAGGAAAAAAGCAGGGCAGGTTGATGAAAAGCCTAGGCAAGTGTTCCCAGCCTCTCCACTGTGTACTCAACTGGGGAAATCATAAAAATCAGAGTCATTTGAACTGCCATTTATAGTTTACAAGCATTTTTCAAATGGGTTCTCTTAATCCTGGCACAAAGGGCTGAGCAAAGTATTTTTATTGCCCCCCTTTTACAAACCTAGAAATGAAGGCTCAGAGAGGTTGAGGGACTTGCCTGAGGATTTATAGCCGGTAAGTGCCAGAAATGGGGTGGGATCCAGTTCTTCCTGTCTCTCATCTGTGCTCTGGGCTGTCTCCCCCTCTATACCCAGGTCCTCATGAGTCAGTCTGATTCTCTGCCTCAACTAAAATGATAAAAGTCAGGGACTTGGAAAATGTCTGGGTAGAAATCTGATTCTCATACTTTCAGGACAGAGATATGGCTGTGTTTAAGTCAGGGTAGGAAAAAAAAAAATTCAATTACTCCTTTCCCGTCTGTACAGGAAAATAAAATAGGCAGAAAACTGACATTTCTTAATGATCTAGTTTATTTTGTCATTGTGGCCCAAAGAGGCAGAAGTGGTGATGCCCTGGAGTAGGGGGATTTCTACTATCCTATCATGGGGACATTGTCACCCCTGTGCTTGCTCTTTCTGGTCATCTGATCTCTCTTTCTCTCTTCCCTTGGCAATGTTCTGGGGTGCTCCTGAAAGATATGGGAAACTCATATCCTGAGCTCACATTCTGCCCAGACATAACCACTGTCTTCCACAGGTTTGAGTAGCAGTACAAAGCCTTCGGTCTCTCACCTTTGTGCACAAAGAAAGGAGGACTGGCTTGAATCCCTAAGACCTTTGGGATCCCCGATCAAAAGCACTTCAGCTAAGCCCTTCTCAGAAACTCTGCCGTGTTTAGTCCATGGGGATTGGGGATGGGAGTGGGGCATGAAACCCATCATGAAACATCATTCCACAGCATATCTGCTCCGGGTTCTCTTTTTTTAAATTATGTCAGGGTTCTGACTTCTACTCTCAAGATAGAAAACAGGTTCAGGCAGGCACTTGGAGAGGGCTGGCTCAGGGCTCAGCCAGGAACCGAAGTCAATTCCATCACCAGATTCTGAGATCAACTAGAGCGCACAGGGGAAGCATGTTCTGGTTATTTTAGCGTTCTGGTTAATTGGGAACTAAGCAGGGTATATTGAACATAATTAAATCTTTCTTTGATGATTGAGAATCTTGCAATGCCCTGGAAAAATCATTCTAAATATCAATTAGAAATCCCCACGGGTAGGAAGACAGGAGATTGAGTTCATCCTGCAGTGACTTCCAGGACAAGCGCAAATTTATTTTGAGGTCCACTCCCACCCCCAACACTCCTAGCCCAGAGGCATTCTTGCCTCTAATGCATCGGATAGAATGAGTCAAAGACACTAGGTCCAAAGGATATTGAAGTTCTTTGGTGCTAGTTCCAGTTCCCCTATTAAGTGGTTAAGTGACCTTAGGAAGCTATTTCACTTCTGAGATTCAATTGCCTTATCTTTGCACTGGAAGGTTGGATTTATTGGTTCTTCAACTTTTTATGGATATACATTTCCTTAAGAATCTGAGCAAAACTAAGCTCTTCAAAGCTGGGAAGTATGCACGTAAGTGCAAAACATTTACATTCTAAATCAGGGGGTGAGGGTCATGGAGACCCTTGAAGCCCATCCTCTATGATACCCGTCCATGGACTTCAGGTTTAAAATCGTGGAGTAGAAGATCTCTTAGCTCCCTTTGAGCCCTGGCATTTCCTGCATCCGGTTCAGCGCGAGCATCTACCCAAGTCTATAGAGCAGTGGTTCATTGACTTTAGTTGCACTTTGAGACCACCTGGGGAGTTTTCAAAACTCCAGTGCCCAGGTTGCTCCCCAGATCAATTAAATCCGAATTTGGGTAAGTGAGGGTCAGCATTTCTTAACACCCTCCGGGAGTTTCTAATCTGCAGACAGGTTCACAAAGTAGTGCTCTGGAATAGGAATTCTCAAAATTAGGAGTGAATAGAATCATGAAGAGGGCAAGGCAGATTCCAGGGCTCCTGCCCCTGGTGACTGCGGTTCCTTCCGGCAGATCCCGCCTGAGAAGATGCACTGTTGGCAGGCACCCTAGGTAATTCCGACTCAGACCACTCTTTGGGAACTTGGTAACAGCCATTCAGCAGAAGCCCAGAGGAGTCCTCTGCCCTGCTGCCCCTTTCCTCCTAGGCAGTTCTACGTACCCACCCCCAAGTCTCCTGCCCTGCTCAGGGAGAACTTGAACAGGTTTGCTTTTGCCAAACGGCCTTTTTCTCCATCCTTCTCATCTCGAGCAAACCTGGATCTTTTAGCCTGAGTATCTAACCCCACCAGGTTCAATAATTTAAGCAGAGCACTCATCAACACCGTCACGTTTAATATTTAAACACCATAGCATCACTTAGGTCAGCCTCAAGGTGAGAGCTGCTGCCGACTCCGGCGTTACTGCTGTTTAGCAGACCAGGCCACTGGTGCCAGAGGGGACTGCGGGGAGAGCCCGGCTCTGAGGCAGGCCCGGCCCGCAAAGACCCAGCCGGCCGGGTTCTGCAGCTCTCCGCCTCTTCCTACCTGGAGCGTGCGCAGCAGGACCTGCAGCCCACTGGCTTCTTGTTCTGCCATCACCTCCTCGGGTCCGGGGAAGTCGGCTGCCCGCGGCCAGATCGGGGCTAGAGAGGCAGCGGCTTGCCAAGCTGACCTCGCTGCCTGCCTGGCGGGAGACTGCTGCGCGGGGAGAGGCCTCGGTTGCACATGCTGCCGAGTGTGAAGTGACCGCACTGTAACCCTAGCCCTCGGCCCAGGCGCGGGGGCCCCCCCACGCCGACTCCCACTGCGGGGATTAGGTGAGCCCCGGCCCGCGGAGGGCCGAGCATTTGGGCGCGGGGGTGGAGAGGGCCCCGGTGTGAGTCACTGACCCACCTCCAGGCCCACGCAGGAGCCACCCTGAACGGCTGACAGGCATTCCCAGCTGACCTGGTCAGACTCCCTGCAGAGGCTCGATCGGCCCTCCCCGCTGGTCCCCCGCTCCTTTATTTTGGTGTGTTGCTGGCTCCCGGGTAACAAGAGCCTGGAGAGCGCTTGCACAACCGTGGCCTTGCAGGGCACAGAAGCCCAGGGCTCCCTGAGGTCCCAGGCTTAGGGACTGGAGCTCTGGCTGAGAAGGAAGGGAACTGCTCTGGACGTTTTCTACTAACTGGGTCCCTTATACAATAACCCTATCGAGGTGGTACTATTCTTACCACCCCTGACCCCCTTTTACAAATGAGAAAACCCAGGCACAGAGCTGTTAAGCCACAAGAGCAGAGCTTAGGAGTGTATGCCCGGCCTCCCATAGGTGAACTGGTACCAAAGCACAAACACTGACCATTACACCATCCTGCCTCTTGCTGCTGCAGACACACTGATCAAAGTAACGAGGGCTGGGAGCCCCGTCCCCTACTTCAGGGAGAGTGGATGCCCCGGCTGATTTCCTCCAGACCAATGCAGGATCCATCATCTCTTTCTCTGTCTTCTGCTCAGAATGTGTCAGAAGAGTTTTAGTGGCTATTTGGCCACCTAGCCCCCTTCCCCATGTCAACACCTAGGTGTCTTGTAGTCCTTTAGGTACTGGCTTCTCAGAGTGTGGTTGGAGCATCACCTGGCAGCTTGTTAGGCTCCACCCCAGAGCTCCTGAATCAGAATCTGCATTTTCACAAGATCCCCAGGGGATCCATAGCTGGTTAACAAAATTACTAGAGGATTAAAGTTCAGGAAGCCCCGATTTTGACCACATTGGTGACATGGCCACAAACAGTCCATGTGTTAGATGCCTGACACTTTTTGTCCCTATCACTAGCACCCAGCAAGCTCCAAGCACAGTTTTCGCGTGTGAAATGGAAGAGTGAGCTCACTGAAGTTCATGACCGACAGAGAGCAAGCTAGGCAAGAGGGCCTGGACTCACAGCCAACACCCCCGTGCAGAGTTCAGGGAGCTTTTGTGAGCATCAAAGCATCCAGCTGGCAGCTGCCCAAGCCCGTGGTGGTGATCGAGGAAAGGGAGTTTACATTTCCTGATCCTACTTGGCTGAAATGTTCCCAAGTCAGGAGACAGATAGCATCTCAGTTATTCCCTCTCAATGCTAAGCCTCACAAGCCCTCAAATTCAAGGACGAAATTCATGTGGTTCCTGCCATCCAGAAACTTCCACTCTTAATGACTTTAAATATGAAGACCTTTCATGCAGGGAATGGACTATAATATGTCATGTTTATAGAGCTTGGGAGGTGGGGGCAGTTGATCCCTATACTTCCCACCACCTCTGATGACAGGAGAGAAGAATAAAGGCCCCCTAAGGATTTCTTCCTTCTGTGAGGTGTGGAGCTTTTCAAGGCACACATTCTGTGATCCTTTAAGGGCCAGGGACGCAGGGAGGACTGAACTGTCCCATGTCATTACCTTAAGGGCAGATATCCATGTCCCTCGGCTGCAGGATAAAGCAAAAAGAGAGGGAGGAAGGAAAAATAAAAACTCCCTTCCAACATATATCTCAAAAATAGTTTAAAGAAAAAAGCCACTTGGGGGGAGGGATACACTGGAAGACTGGGATTGACAAATACACACTACTATACATAAAATAGATAACTAATAAGAACCTGCTGTATAGCACAGGCAACTCTACTCAATACTCTGTAATGGTCTATATGGGAAAAGAATCTTTTAAAAAAAAAGAGTGGATATATGTATATGTATAACTGATTCACTGTCCTATACACCTGAAACTAATACAACATTGGAAATCAACTATACTCCAATAAAAGTTTTTTAAAAAATAGAAAAGAAAAATGCCATTTTGTAGTGAGAATTCACAAAAACAACCTCTGAGGACATAACTAAAGGCACTTTTGTGGTCACAGGCCCTTATATTAGCATTGACGTAAAATCGGCCCCATTTGAACAGGGTCTCTTGGTTCAGCTAGCTGGAATTGTACAGGGCAGAGGCAAGGTGAAAACCTTATACATAAAGCAATCACTCTCTTCTACTCAGTGACCCCTTTCCCCTGCAGCACCATTAATCCTATTTTCAGTAAGAAATAAGGAGTGGGCTCCCTCTGTCTCACATGCCCAGCTTCGATGCACTTCCCCATCACTCCTAACAAAGCTCCATCTTCTGGGGAGTCATCACTCACTTGCCCATGTGGATACACATGGATTCCAAACAACGAATAAAGTGTTGGTTTTGCCCTCTGATTTTCTAACAAAATTAGGTCTCGCCTCTAGCTTGTTTCAGCTCTCCATCATACCTTTAGCACATTCCTCTCTTGCTCCCCCAACACTTACACCTCATCACTGCCCCACAGAGACCTTAGCAATCCTGCTCCCCTCTCCAGCACAACCTCCTTTACTCTCAAGCTTTGAGAAAACCCCAGCAGTGCCCCCATCCAAACCTCCCTCTCCTGGATTCTATCTTAATGAGACTCTAGTTCCATGAGTGGGCTGATTTATTCTGGCTGGAGTATAAATGGGTGATAGTAGCTTAGCGTGCACATCCCCATTAGTATTTGAATTTCAGCAGGGACTTTTTCCTAAAAGGTAGGAGCTGATACCCAAGCCTGGAATCCTCCTGGACAATACAGGTATCCAGAGTAGATTGAAATGAGCACTCATTACCCACATGGGGTAGCCAACAGGGGAAGGTCTGACCCTAGGGAAGCTTAGGGAGGATGTTACTTTGTGTGGAATAGAAAGACCTTCTTACTTTCTTCACTTCATACCTTTTGAAGAAGGCATTTAGGGAAACTCAGATAGAACTCAGCCCTCTGGCTTCAAAGAAAGATACATTTAATGTGGTCCAGAGATTCCTGTTGCAGTTTCAGGAGGTCTCCAACACCACCTCCTGGTCCAGTAATTCACTAGAAGGACTCACAGAACTCAGCAAAGCTGTTATACTACAATTATGATTTATTATAGCAGAAGGATACAGATCAAAACCAGCAAAGGGAAGAGGCACACAGGGCAGGGTCCCAGAGAGACCAGGCATGAGTAGCCAGTTATGCTCACCCAGGACATTGTGTGGACAGTGCTTACTTCTCCCAGCAACAGTGGGTTCCAACACGCACAGAGTGTTGCCAACCAGGGAAGCTCACCTGAGTTTGGCTGTCTAGGGATTTCACTGGAGGTTGGTCGTGTAGACATGACTGACCTTAGTCTCCAGCCCCTCCAGAGGTCAAGCTGACACCAT
Source organism: Phocoena phocoena (assembly GCF_963924675.1). NCBI lineage: Eukaryota > Metazoa > Chordata > Mammalia > Artiodactyla > Phocoenidae > Phocoena > Phocoena phocoena. Next base: position 135,584,161 of record NC_089220.1, on the reverse strand, counting down.
GTGGCCCAAGGTCCCCACCTAAACTATATTGTTTACACAGTCTATCTAGCGTGGCCCAAGTCCCCCAGGCAAACAGACACTCTTCTCAGGCATCACATTCCAAGGACTTAAAGATCACCTCTCAGGAGATGGGCAAGAGCCAGAACTTTATTTGCACAAGGTTAATCCTTTACTGCATACCTGCCCTCTTCTCCCATAATCTCAGGCCCAAGAATCTCATAATATCTCGTGAATAAGCTGGAGAAATAAGCACCAGCCTGTATAATTAGGAGGACCAAATAGCTGGTAGAATGTCAGTACTCAAAGAGTGGTGATTAATAAATTGATACTGATTCAGAGGGAGTTTCCTAATAGCATTCAGAGAGTTCCCCTGGCTCTTCCTATTCAACATTTTTTCTCAATGACTTGGATGAAAATACAAACTGCAAGCTTATCAGATTTTCTGATGACACCCAATTGAGAAAGATACAAATATGTCAGATTACATAGTGGGATCCAAAAAGATTTCAGCAGCCTTGAGTGATGGACCAGATCCTACAGGATGAAATATAATAGAGCCAGGTGGACGCTCCTTCCCCTGGATCCTCAACACCAACTGTGCAAAAATAAGGTAAGATACTTGGCAAAGCAGTGTTGAACATGGAAAGGCTTGGGAGTTTAGCCAGAGGGGAGAACCATATAAGTGTCAGCATGGTCCCATATCCCAAAGTGTCTTTTCAATCTAATGCCATCATCTTTAGAGGGGGATGAACGTTGTATCTGTAAACGGGATGGAAGTGAGGCTGCATTGAGGTCCCACCTGTGCAGGACCTCAGCACAGTCCCTGGCACAGAGGAAGTGCTCATCAATGAGAGCTATGTGTTATTATTATGGACATCACCAACAAAAGGGTCATAACCACAACAGAGGAGACCAGAGTCCTGTTCAACACTGCTTGGTCTCCAGATGCATGACAGCTGTCGCCAAGGCCAGAAAAGATGTGGAGGAGGGCTGGGTTCTGAGGGCAAGAAACAGAAGCAAAGGGTGGAGCTGTGAGGAGCCTGATCTGGGGCAGCTGCAGAACTGTCCTGAGCTGGTTCAGGCCAACGCGAGGGGCTATTTCCGTGCCCAGCAGGGACTGAGAGACCGTTTGGTCAGAAGGTACCAGAGGGAATTCCAGGACTGGGTGACTTTAACAGGCCCTCTGTTCAACGACTTGATAGGGTGAGGAGAAAGACAGGCGCTCCCTGGCTCCAGGTCATATAGCCAGGAGATGGCAAAGCTGGAACTAATTCTCCCTTCGAAGCTGCCCTTTAGAATGTGGCCCACTGTCCCAGGTGGCACATGCAATGATTTGGGTGGAGCTCGGATAAACAGTTTACATTTCAATAGATAGGTTGTATCTCAGCCTGTATTGGAAGAAATATCTAATTAGCACAATAAAACCATGTTTTCTCAGGTATTCATTCTCATGATAAAGATTAAAGTTTAAAAGTGAGTCAATGTTCAAAACTATAATTCAAAAACATACATGCACCCTTATGTTCATAGCAGCACTATTTACAATAGCCAAGACATGGAAACAACCTAAATGTCCATCAACAGGTAAACAGATAAAGAAGATGCGGTGTATATATATATACACAGTGGAACTACTCAGTCATAAAAGAGAATGAAATAACGCCATGTGCAGCAACATGGATGGGCCTAGAGGTTCTCATACAAAGTGCAGAAAGCCAGACAAAGACAAATATCCTATGATATCACTTATGTGTGGAATCTAAAACATGACACAAATGAACTTATCTAGAAAACAGAAACAGACTCATAGACAGAGAATAGACTTGTGGTTGCCAAGGGGGAAGAGGGTGGGAGAGGGAAGGATTGGGAGTTTGGGATTAGCAGATGCAAACTAGTATATAGAGACTGGATAAACAACAAGGTCCTACTGTATAGCACAGGGAACTATATTCATTATCCTGTGATAAAACATAATGGAAAGGAATAAGAAAAACAATGTATATATGTATAATTGAATCACTCTGCTGTATAGCAGAAATTAACACAACATTGTAAATCAACTGTACTTCAATAAAATACTTTTTTTTAAAAAACTGAGTCAATGTTAAGGAAAACATTTAGGGAATAGTACACATGGCTCTCAGACACAGCAAAAATCTAGAGGGAGGAAAGTTAATAGCTAAAATTATAGAAGGATCACATTGCTCCACGCTTCCTGTCTAGTATTCAGCTTAGATGATCTTTTCCCTAATCTTATAGGGAGACCAAATCTCCCTCAAATAAGAGCTAACACCCTCCTTCCTCAGACACATTTTAAGCTGATTAGTATAAAGATTTACCCAAGCCCACACATGTGACCAGTCTACCTATCATGGTGATTTACATGTAATGTTACTATCTTTAAGCTTTCCATTTCATGCTCTGGTGTTCTTCATTTTCACTTTCCTGATTTTTCCTGCCCTATCTCCAGCACACACGTGTGTGTACACACTGGTGCCTGCACACGTAGACACACACATTGTCTGCAACCTTCTGCCAATCAGAACAATGCTGCCTTGACAATACACCAGAGAGTTGATTGTCTGTCCCTACTGCTTCTCAAAAGATTTCCTTCCCCTTCTAATGCATGAAATTCCTAAGGGGGATGGGTGGGGGCAGAGGAGAAGAAATCTGGGTCCAAGAGCTGGTGTTCTGTGTACATTAGCTAATGGAATCCTTGTCCAAGCCCTTTGAGTCAGACATTATTCCAGATTTAGTTTCCAGATGAGAAAACTAAGGTTAAATTACGTGAGGGTGTTGTACAGGGATTTGATCCTGGGTCCATCAGCCCCCATGGCCCTGCCCTCCAATGAGAAGAGAAGCTAGAGGTGCAGAAGTCCCGAAAGGGAAGTTCTCAATGAATTTACATTCATAAATGACAAATGTGGATTCTTTCCTGAGCATAGAGGAGAGTGTAGGTAGGAGGAGGGCATACCCCGCAGTAGGAGGAGGGCATACCCCGCAGTGAGCGTGTGAGTGCAGCCCCCAGGAGTCTTAGCTGATCTAGAAAGACATAGTGACCTAGATGCACACGCATACAGGTACCTCAGGCAGAAGCGGAGGCCTGAAAACAGACTTCCTTCTATCACTCAACCTGGGACCAGCCCTCTGAGAAGCCTCTCTCCACGCTACACATGGAACACCTGGGATCAAACTTTTGCTCCCTTGCCTATTAACTATGTGACTATGGGAAAGTGACCTAAACTCTCCGTGCCTCGGGTTTCTCGTCTGCTAAATGGGGGATGATAATGCCTACCTCATAGGGGAATGATACCTACTGGAATAGCACAATGTTCTTAGCGCAGTGTTTGTCATCTAGTAAGCCCTCTGTACATGCAGATGTGATTGACATGATTATGATTACCTTTGTTACAGATTCAATAATACCTACCTCAAACAATTGGTGGGAGGATTAAATGAGCAAAAGTATGTGGAAATGACTAATGTAAGGTGATGAATGATGGAAATTATTAAGCACTGATGCTCTGGACTCCTAATTTAGGAGGGCACTGAGTAGAGGAAGTGACTTGACACCCATATTTCCACCCAATGAAGAAAACTGTTTTGAGTTCTCATCAACCCTAAGCATCTCCGAAATGAATTTCCATCACTACAAGACACCTGCACAACAGCAGGCACCAAAAAAGCCTGCAGCTGCCGGAGCTCAGATACCAGACAAAGCAAAGGAGATGCAGACAAGATGTCAGCATCCTTCTGGCTGGAAGGATAGAGAGACACAGCACCACCTACCATGGACAGGGGCCCAAGGCAAGCCAAACCTGCAGGAGACATGGCTTCAACAACACTGGGTATTTTGCCCTTTGAGCAAGGACTAATTCATACATTAAAGATGACTCTCAGCCACCACCAGACCTGGTGACAAGAGCAGCACAGGACATGATAGAGTGAGGCAGAGAGAACATCTCCAGGCAGCACCAAAATCAAGACTGTTCTCCCAGGTGTACAAGTAAGGAGATACTACCCTGTGAAATGGGGAAGAACTGAATCTACTCTATTCTCTGTATAGTGTGTTCTATACAGCTCTGTCAAAAATTGTATATTGTTCCCAACTGACCATGAAATTGGCCATTTTTCACCCACCCATAAACAATCAGAGAACTATTCAAATATTATCAGTCTGGACCACTTCTTATCTGGCTATTGGATTCTGGGGCCCAGAGTGGACAAAACAGGTGAACGACCAACCTTGCTGAATATTTCTGGCATAAATTTGAAGCTCAGAAATAACAATAAGATGGCTTCCCTTAGCACTAGGAGAACATTGACCATCTCTCCCTCAACTTAATCATCAGAATCCTTAGTCCTGTCTGTCCAAGACTGAAAGACACTCATCACTAACTTTTCTTATCTGTAAATCCTGATCTACTAAACAGGTCATCCAGGTGATAACTGAATTCTCCTGCATTGTCTTAGAATGTTCTTCCCTTCCTTCTGGTTGATGGGCAGCAAAATCCAGATCCTTCAGGAACCATGGGGAGGGGTGGGATACCAAAGCCCTACTAGCGGATCTGCCTTTCTAGAAGAGTGAAGGGGGTTTCAGTGACAGCTGATTCATCCTCCTTCTCTTAATACTGCTTTTCCTGTCCCCACCCCAGCCATGCATCCCCACCACCCAAGTCCGCATCCCTTTGCCATTTGGTGTGGAGTGATAAGGATTATAATTACAGTTAGTGTAAGCTAACCCAGGAAGGTGACTATGTAATGGTCTGCTTCCACAGGGAGTTTCTTGTGAACCAGGTAAAGCCTTGCTTTACAATGTGATCTTTTTAGACAGGCTCAAGGATAACTTTGCCTGGCTTTATGTTGACTGTGTTTTCTGTGAGAAAAGAATAATAAGCATTTTTAAAATCTTCCAAAGTTTTCTCAGACAGACTTTTCTTAAGTTATTCCAGAACCCCAAAGTGATGCTATGGCCATGAAAAGGATCACTGGTCCCAGTAGCAAATACATGCTAGTTCAACTGAGTTATTTCTATTAGAAAATGTTAGAAGGACAATTGGCTTTGTAATAGTCCCTATTGTTTTTTTTTACTTCATTAATTTCTGCTCTTTATAATGTCCTTCATTCTACTTACTTACATTGATTGTATTTTTCTAGCTTCTTAAGGTAGAAACTTAGATCAATGACTTTAAATTTTTTTTCTTTGCTTATATAAGCATATAAATCTATAAATCTCCCTCTATGTACTGCTTTACTTACATCCCACAAATTTCCATGTGTTTGTTCATTATCGTTCCATTCAAAATATTTCTAATATTTGGCATATGTGTTATTTAGACATGTGTTGTTTAATATACAAACATTGGGACTTCACCAGAGTTTCTATTATTTAAATTAATTTCTGGTTAATTCCAGTATAGACAGAAAATGTATTCTAAAAGATTGTAAATTTTCAGTCTTTTCAAAATTTTTAACACTTAATTTTTGACCCAGCATTTGGTCTATCTTGAAGAAAATTTGGTGTTTATAAAAAGAATGTATATTCTGCAGTTGTTGGATATAGCATACTATAAATGTCAATTAGGTCAAGATACAGTATTGTTCAGATATTCTGTATCCTATGATTAAAGATTTATCTATCTCTACCTTTAGTTCTATAAATTTTGGCTTCATGGATTTTTAAGTTCTGTTAATAGGCAACTACACATTTATAATTGCTATGTCCTTCTGATAAACGGACCCTTTTATCTTAATGAAATGTCTCTATCTTTGGAAATACTCTTTGTCTTAAAGTCTATTTTGTTTGATACTAATATAGTTACTCCAGCTTTTTTATGCTATGGTTTACTTGGTATAGGTTTTTTCATCCTTTATTTTCAATCTATCTGTTTACACTTAACATCATTTCTTATTCAAAAAATATATTGGTGTCTTGCGTTTTTATTCAGCCTGACAATCTCTGCCTTTTAATTGGAGTGGTCCATTTACAGTAAGTCCCCTACATACGAACCTTCAAGTTGTGAACTTTCAAAGATGGAAACGTGCGTTCGCATGTCTAATCACATAAGTTAGTTCACTTGTCTGGTGTACATTGCCACATTCGTACATCTTCCATAAGTGGTTGTGCTTTTGTGTACTTCACTGTACAGTACTAATTTTTTGTGTTTGTTTTTTATGTATTATTTGTGTGAAAAGTATGACAAACCTATTACAGTACAGTACTATATAGCCAATTGTGTTAGTTGGGTACCTAGGCTAACTTTGTTGGACTTATGAACAAACTGGACTTACGGACGCACTCTTAGAATGGAACTCATTCGTATGTAGAAACTTAACGTATTTACATTTAATGTAATACTTGATATAGTTGGTTTTATCATTATGCCATTGTTTTTCTTTGTCTCATCTCTTTTTGTTTCATCCACTCCTCCTCTTCTGCCTTCTTTTGGGTTAATCAAACATTTTTTAGTATTCCATTTAGTTCTGTAATTGGCTTTTCAGCTCTACCTCTATGCGTTATATTTCAGTGCTTGTTCAAAGGACTACTTTATGCATCCTTGACCTTTCACAGTCTGGTTGGAGTTTATATAGTACCTCTTCATGTAAAATATGATAACCATGTAACAGAATACCTCCATTTGCCTTCCACTGCCTATTCTTTTGATATCGTTGTCATAAATAGTAACTCTATATTTGTTATAAATCCCACACAATATTTATTTTGCTTAAGACAGTCATGTGTCTATTAAAGAAACGAGAAGAAAAAATATATAGTCTTTTATATTTATTCACACACTTACTATTCCCAGTGCTTGTTATTCCTTCTTGTAGATATGATTTTCTCTCAGGAATCATTTTCCTTCAGCTTGGAAAAATTTCTTCAGCATTTTTGAAGTTGTAACCTACTGGCAACAAATACTCTCCATTTTTGTTTATTGGAAAATGCATTTATTTGCTATCATTTTTAAAGAATATAGAATTCTGGGATACTGGACTGACAGTTTTTCTTTTTTCCTTTCAGCACGTTGAACACATCATTCTGCTGTCTTCTTGCCTCCACTCTTGTTAAAGAAGTTTGTCATCATGTGTATCAATGTCCCGTGTATGTGATGTGTCACTTTTCTTTGACTGCTTTCAAGAATTCTTCTTCCTCTTTGACTTTTGGCATATTTAATATGTAATACCTAAATGTGGCTTCCTTTATTTATATCCTGCTTGATTTCTTGAGTTCCTTGAATTTGTAAGTTTGTGTTTTCCGCCAAATTTTGGACACGTTTAGCATTATTTTTTCAAATATCGTTTCTTTCCTCCTTTCTAGTCTCCTTCTTGGACTCCAATTAAATATATGTTAGATCACCTGATACGGTACACCTGAGGCTCTGCTCATTTTTGTCAAGCCATTTTTCTCTGCCCTTCAGATTAAACGGCTTCTATTAATTTTCCAACTTCACTTACCTGTCATCATTTTAAAATTTCAACTAGTCTAATTTTACGGTGTAAAGAATCCATCAGGTTATTTTTTTATACCTTTCATTTCTCTGTTATTACCCATCTGTTTGTTCATTGTGACCATGTTTTTCTTTAATTTCTTAAGCATATTTAAAATAGATGCTTTAAAGCCCTAGACCACTCATCCTAATATCTCAGAATTCGTTTCTATTGATTGCTCTTTCTGCTGGCTGTGGAATACATTTTTCAGTTTCTATACATGTCTAGTAATGTTCTACTGACTGCAAGACATCGTCATTGAGATATTGTGGAGATTGTAGATTCTGCTATTAGAAGGACTCTTGGATAACAAGTAGGCCATTTTTCCGCATTTACAAATTATAAAAAGGAATCCATGGGAAAAAAGAATTTGCCCAATGCCCACAGGTAGTCATGGCCAACTGAAACTACAACCAAATCCCCTGAGCTGAGGCTCAGTGTCTTCCCAGTTTTTTAACTTGAAAACATAACTGCTTTTTCAATACTTTTTTAAAATGTATACTTGGGAATAAGATTTTCTGCTCTTAAAGGTTTGCCAGCCCTTTCCTGACTTCTGTGTCTGAAGATCACTCACCTATTCTAGATCTAGGGATGCTACTGCTGTTGCTGCTGGTAATGATATCTGATATCCTTGAGTACCTACTGTTTGTCAAGTACTGTGCTTATACTACTACGTGCCAGCTAATGTGCAGGAGTTTTACTTACTTTATTTCACATTATACCATCTCTTCTTTTGGCAGCTTACCCTAACACCACTCCTTCTGCTGGCAAAATTAAATACTCCTGTTTCTATGTCTCCAAAGCACATGCATATATAATATAGTACTGATGAAAATGTTAGATTAATTAGTTTATGGGGACAGCTGTGCCATTAGGCTTGCAGTCTTTCAGTGGCCAGGGAAGCCCTCTGTATTCATAACACCCAACACAGTGCCAGGCACACAGTAGTTGGCAGAAAATATTGGGTTCCAGTGGCCTCCAGTGAAGGGGAAAGCCCACCTTTGGACTAGTTGCATGCCAGTATTCCAGCCTTGTCAGCAAGTGGCAGCACAAAGGTCACCATATCCTTGGTCCTATGAGGTGGAGGGCCAACTCTCTACTCAGCATCCACTTGAGGCTCTGTTGCCATGGACACCTGACAAAATTCTTCAGGGAGGGCCAAGATAATCCCCACCCTTCTGCCCAGTCTTGTTCTATCAGTGGCCAGATCTGGAGTGCTGACAGGTGTGGAATGTTCATCAGGCACTTGCATCTGGGCCAGCCCAGAGGCTCATGGCTTCTGGGCCCCAAAGCTGAAGTATCAGGTCACAAAACAAGCTGGAACTAAGGGCTCCTAAGGTCAGGCTGCCCAGAGTGAGGCTGGGGAGAAATGGCGGTATCAGCCATCAAAGCCACAAGTCCAGATGTTTCTTTCTGCTTCACTGAAGGCTGGGGAGACTGCAAGCCAGGACTACAGGAACCAAATGCCAAACCGGACAGGGGCATGGCTTCATTGGGAAGGGGCTATGAGGACGAGGCGATGCTCCAGCTTGTGACACATTCATTCAGTCATTTACTCCACAAACATGTACTCATCAGAGTTCCACAGTAAGGAGTATACCATCACATAATAGCTAAGAGCAAAAATCTCTGGAATCAAACAACTTAGATTCACATGCAGATTCTGCCAAATCGAGCTACGTGACTTCTAACAAGTTACATACATTTTCTGTACCTCCCATGATTAAAACACTGATAGTAACACAAACGGTTGTGAAGATGAAATGAGTCATTCATTTAAAATTTGCAGGTCAGTGTCTGACATATAATAAATGCTTAATAGATGTTAGTAGTTATTAACATCAGGCCTGGGATGGCAACAAAGAGATTAAGGTGACAAACTATCTTAAAGATTCTTAAGTCCCTGCCCTCAAAGAGCTCTTAGGATAGTGGGAGAAATTGACCTGCATATAACCTTTTCCAGCATGATTTGACCATGCGGCTGCTGAATGGGAGCCCCAGAAAGAAAGTAACTTCTCCTTCTTGAAGAAGTTGGGGAAATTTTCCCAAAGAGTATGGTCCTAGCACTGGATCTCAGACAGCTTCCAGGATGAAGAGAGCAGAGGGGCACTCTAGGTAGAAGAGTATGTGAAAGGCATACCTGTATAAGAGAGTTTAGGATACTCGATATCATAAGGGGTTGGTGTACAAGTGATAGAGCCCTCACAATGAAGCTGTAGAGGTAACCCAGGCCAGATAAGATAGCTCTGTTTTCCATAATGTGGGGTGAGATCCCAATGAAAGTTTGTAAACAGGGAAGGGACACAGGTAAAGTTCATTTTCATGTTTAAATTTCTCCTGCCTCTGTGGAAATGTGAGCTTTTTCCTGCTCCACATGCAGTGAAGGATATGGCAAACTCATTTCCTCTTCTCTCATTCACACTAGGCTGTGAATGACTGGTAAGGCGTGATGCAATTCTTCACCAAGAAAACTTACAGCTTACTAAGGAACGATTAAAATCTAGGGCACTATCTAAGAGATGAAGGAAGTCTTTTGAGATTCAGGGGACCTTTCCAAATCCCCTCTCTCACCTTTACAGACTGGTGTCTAATAAGTTCATTACAATGAAAGGCTCTCTTTATCAGTTAAACAATTGATTAATAACTTCTGATAGAATTATCTTGTGATACCCATTACTTTGGGAACATATCAGAGACTCTGGATTTCCCTTTTGTGTCATTATCCAAGGCTTTCACTGAGCCATCTGTACTTGCAAAAGTTCAGAACCGAAACACCATTACTCACAGCTTAGCTATCTGTAAGAAGGGAACAAAAGCCATGGGAACGACAAAGTCCCTTGTCCCCATTCTTAGTTTTTACCCCATCCCTCATCCAGTGGAAACTTTTCTCTACCCCATTTCCTTTCCATACTAATAAATAATGATCTGATGTTAGCCCTGAGGACCATGGTGACCAGCTGAGATAACTAAATTCAGTCATGAGTAACCTCAGACGAGCATCTGAAATGTAAGGCTTCTATTTCTATCAGCTTATAGCAACAGAAGACATCAGCTCATTTTAGAGAATTATTAAGCATCTTAAACAGGTGGAAATGTTCAAAAGGTAAGGAGGACCAACCCTCAGTAATCCTGATATGACTTCAGATGTCCTTCCAAGCTGACGTGACAGTTGACATTGCTTAACCCTTTTAGAATACTTGGGAGTAGAATTTATAAGGAAATGAATGGACAGAAGCTAAGGTGCCCCATCCCAATCCATGATCCCCACCGGCTGACGGTGACGCCTTTGTGTAACAAACCCCTTTTCTTGAGTGTGGGCAGGACCTAGAACTTGCTTCTAATCAACAGAACATGACAAAGGTGGTAAGATGGCACTCCCACAATCATGTTACATTATGACTCCACCTTGCTGGCAGACTAGCTGTAGAGACTCTCCCTGCTGCTGGCTTGATGACATAAGTGGCCAAGGTGGAGAAGCCTGTGTGACAAGGAATTGTGGGTGGCCTCCAGCAGACAGCCAGCAAGAAGCCAGAGCCCTGACACATAGCCACAAGCCTGACTCCAGCCCCCGCACTCTTCACCGTTACGCTGGCAGCCTGAGGATTAAACCGAAGTCTTGTAGAGGAAGCCATGGCCGTGAACAGACCATCTAGCCCCATCTGTCCTTCAGCCCCGCCCCTCCAGCAATCTACTCCTTCCTCACAGGAATCCCAGGGAAATCGCACGCCCGCACATCACTCACACTGAGAAACACAAGGAAGCAAGAAGAGAAAATCCTCAATGTCTGATCTGGCTGGTTGAAACCAATTCTCATTACAGTAATTTACTTAAATAGGAGCTCAAATTTGCATACCATTAAGTGTTTAAGATTAACTTGTGCAAGTTTGTATTTGATTTCAGCCTTGAATTCTTCATGGAAGCTGAGCCTCCACTGTTTTCTCCCCCAAGTAACAGAGCTTTAAAACAAATTCAAAGACCTGCCACATCCCATAGATTTCTTTAAATTCACTAACTTTGAGCAATGGGGCTGCCCAGTTACACTTGGGATGCTCTCTTGATGTGAAAATGGCAGCATCAATACTCACGTAGATGCCTATTTGAATAAGAAATAGAATTTTTAAATTTTATTTATTTTACTTTTGGCTGCGTTGGGTCTTCGTTGCTGCGCACAGGCTTTCTCTATCTGTGGAGAGCTGGGGCTACTGTTTGTTGCGGTGCACGGGCTCTAGGCGCGCAGGCTTCATTAGTTGTGGCTCGTGAGCTCTAGAGCGCAGGCTCAGTAGTTGTGGCGCATGGGCTTAGTTGTTCCACGGCATGTGGGAATCTTCCCGGACCAGGGCTCAAACCCGTGTCCCCTGCATTGGCAGGCAGATTCTTAACCACCGCGCCACCAGGGAAGCCCAAGAAATAGAATTTTAATGGTAAGCTCTGCAGATCCCAGGCAAGAGTTTGCGTAATACCTATAACCCCCTGCCAGGACTGGCAGAATGGTGGTTTATGAGTCTGTCATTTTCCACAAGCAGAAAGAATTTGATGTGCTCTTCAAAACGGAAAGAAAGCCTGCCTCTGGGATTAGGTCACACCTGTCCACTGGACTTTGAGTGTCAGAACCTGGATGGGTATGCTCCATCAACTGGCCCCTATAAAATCTAATAACAGGATTTTATACAAGGACCAAGAGTGGCACAGAATACCCCGTAACCCTGGAAAATGATCGGGAAAAACAGGGTTGAAGAGCTGCACTAGCACACGGTGTCATGATGTGATTAATCCATCTCAGGAAAATGACTTTATGAGCCAATTAAATGCAGCTAAGAGGAGCTATTTTGCATTGTCTCTTTATCCCATTTCTGGTGACAACTATACCTGTCAGGAAAGCTGTGAGAAACTATCAATTTCGGCAGCATGAATTTTCAGAGGAAAAGAAGAACCGCTGTCCTGGGAGAGATCAGCTGTCCCTATCAGAGCACAAATCCCCACTGAGAGATGGAGTCCTTTGAGTCTGGGTTGCTTCCAGCTCCAGGTGCTGGGTTCCTGGGTCTTGCCCTCCCCTCCCCTCCCAGTGGCCTTCTGCTCCAGAACAGAAAAGCCACCACCTCTAAGTGTAGATGAAGCAAATACTTTCCATCCTGGAGAAAAATCTCCTCCTCTTATCACAAAGAAGAAGAAAGAGGAGGAAGAGAAGGAGAAATGCTTCCTACATATGAAGTAAAATTATTTTCCAGGTTTAAAATGGCAAAAACTTAAATGAGCAGAATGGGGGTTTGCTTCAAGGCAATGACTCTAGCTTGCTTTCATCAACTCTTATATTCAAGTAGGTAACAAAGCATATTCATAGCAGAAAAAACAAAGTCCATTAACCCTCCCCTTTAATGCTCCCCCCCAAAGCAGGGACTGCCTCAGTGTAAATCATTGAGGAAGACAGTTAATTAAACTGGGGAAAAAGAACAACTCTCGGTGCCCAACCCCAAGGCAGGGGAGGCTATCAGCAGAGGAAAGTAAACACTCGGACCAGGTGAATCCTCCTGGTTCCTTAGGCTACTACTACTTAGCAGTGAGCCAGTGGCTCAGATGTCATATAAAAGGGAAAGCGCTGGCTCAGCCAGGGGCTCAGGTTCTGTCACTCCAGCCTGGGTAGGGTTACAAGTTTGCTGCGATGCCCATTGACCTTTGGTGGGGACACACACCATCAGTTCACCTCTCCCAGAGCTCAAGGCTATGCAGGGTGGCCAGGGCCAGGAAGAGGCAAAGCAGAGACTTTGAGACACTAGTTCTGCAGGCCCCTAAATTGTCCTGCTGGGAATGACAGGCAATTTTCCAAACTAGATATGGCGCCACGGACCCCATGGTCTGGCTTGAGATTCGGGGGACCCGTTTACCCCACTTGGCTAGCTACGCTGAGAAATTAATCTATGACCATTGCAGCCCCATTGCCCTCCCTGGGAAACATGAACAATTGAACTGGGCCTTAGGAAGGGAATGTCTTAACCCCAGCCTGGCCTTGCCAGCTCTTCCTGCAAAGCCTCTGGCCTCAGCAGACGTGCCTGTGTTCATTCCCCCAATCTTTTGCCCAAAGCCCCATCACAAATGCCCCCACCTTGACTTGCACATACACACATGCCCAGGGACACACTCTCCATCTCCTCTGCTTTTGCAAAGTTCCATCAGAAACCAGCCAAAGATCCAACGTCCGTGCAAGGCATTCCCAGAGGCCTCCTCTGGGGAAAGATATCTTTGCTTCCCCTCTGCAGCTTCAGAAGTGTGCCTTGTCTCCATTATATAATTTACCACAATCTCCAACACCACACCATACCCTGCTGAGAATCCCAGACCAGACCACACTCATCTGTGTATCTCCAGTGCCTAACTCAGGACCTGGAACAACAGAGATACTCAGGAAATGTATATAGAAGAAAGGAAGAAAGGATGGAGTGGGGGAGAGCAAGGCAGGAAAACTTACATGAAGATTAGCTGGCTTCCTTCAGTTGCTAGAGATAGATAAAGGAGGAAGTAAAGAGAGCAACCAACATTTATTAAACACACGTGTGTACCTGGTATTATTCTAAGCACTTTCTTTTATCTCCCTCATTATATTTTATATATGAAAAAAACTGAGGCTCAGAAGAGTTAAGTAACTTTCCCAAGGGCATACAGCTAATAAGGCTCAGAGCTGTAATTCTGCATTCAGCCCATCTGACTGTGAAATGTGCACTCTTTTGCTCTTATAGTATTGTCTTCTAGGCTCCTAAAATATTAGGATCAAAATGGACCTTAGAGATAACTTAGTCTGAACTGTCTAAGGCCCAGAGAGGGTAAGTCATTTGCCACAGGCGACCCCGCTGGTCCGTTGTAGAGCGAAGAATCTGTTTCTCCTAATTCCCATTCCAGGGCTTTTGGCATCACCCCCAGACTCTCAGAAGAGCCATAACTATGTGTGATACTATCCTATCAAACCAAGTCATTAAGAAACAGAACAAAATATTTGGGGAACAAGGTTAGCGCACTTTGTCTTCCCAGGGCAGCCGAGGCTGCATAAATACACTCAGAAACCATACGAAGGAAGCAGCCAACTCCATGGACTCGCAGCTGCTCCTAACGTCCCTCGGAGGAGGCCTGTTCCTGAAGGAGCGGGAACAATTGGGAGAGCTTCTATGAAGGCTGTCAAAACCTGCCCTCCAGGGCCTCCCTGGTGGCGCAGTGGTTGAGAGTCCACCTGCCGATGCAGGGGACGCGGGTTCGTGCCCCGGTCTGGGAAGCTCCCACATGCCGCGGAGCGGCTTGGCTCGTGAGCCATGGCCGCTGAGCCTGCGCGTCCGGAGCCTGTGCCCCGCAACAGTGAGAGGCCCGCATACCGCAAAAAAAAAAAAGAAACAAAAAACCCTGCCCTCCAGATGGGAGGATTAAATGATGACAGTAAACAGGACTCTCATTGCCTTCCTTGTGAAATTATCCATCCGCTGACTCTGATGTGCGTGTCTCCACACCTCAGTAGCTTCACTGCCTGTAAGCATCAATCCATCATCCTGTGAGGTGTGCTGTTTGGCTGTCAGCATCTTCAGGATAGGCAAATGGACACTCTGAGAAGGTAAGATACTTGCTGAGTTAATGACAATACTTTAACGGCCAGGGAGGGTCCACCATCCCAGCCTCCAAGCCACTGGGCTTGACCAAGAGTGGGTTGCTTGTCTCATGTCTTTCTCCTGAATGAATTCTCCTCTTCATCTTTGTCTTGGTTACTCCTTCCTCTACTGTGTACTCTCTCCTGCAACCCTCTCCTGGCTTATGGAGCTCCTTCTAGGCACAAGGCCCTCCCAAGCTCTCTCTCTCTCTCTCTTCCCTGTGATCCGCCCAAGAGAAGCCATCTCAGTCAAATGATGGGAATGAACTCACACTGGTGCAGATTCGTTGGGTACAGGATGGGCAGGGAGGAAATGGGAAGGCTCCCTGGCATAGGGAGGAAGGCATAAAGAAGTTGGCAAAGAATTCTGTAGAAGAGATTAATAGAGAATCCTGAAACAAATGAGAGGGTTCAAGGAAGTGCAGAGGGAAGGATTTGGAGAAAGAGAAGCATTATGTAATTGTATAATCGTAATAACCTAGGGTGTAGGGTGATACTTTGGAGAAGGAAGGCTGGAACAAGTAGGTAGGTTGGGGCCAGATCATAATAGCCAGATTAAGAAACCTGAACCTCATTCCGTAGACCTCAAGTTGCCATTGTGGTCAAAAGGGTGGATGATGCAAAGTGTCTGGTCACTCACCACTAAATGAGCTGTCTATTCACAGACTTCTACAACCATATTACAAAACTGTACATTCATATACTTTGGAGCCCGAGGGCTGTGCTTCACTTCCCCAATTCACCCGTGCCATCTCTTGGCTGTGTCAACGTCTCTATCCATTGAGGGTATACAATGGAGTTCCTCCTGGGAACAGGGCTTCTCCCCAAATCCAATTAAACACCATGCAACGAATAGAAATTAAGAATCCCTCATGTGCAGGAAAAGTAAGCTCCTGGCTCCAATCTCTAAGTTGTCTTGTTGACATGGTAAGATATACACAGATGGAATTATTAATCACTTATTCACATAGTCAGGAAGTGGATTTTGCGATTCAGACCCTTCTAATTCTGTGGTCCTCAAACTTGGCTACACATTACAATCACCTGGGTGATGTCTGGGTCCCATCCATGGAAATTCTGATTGAGTTGGCTGGGCATGGGATGCTGGCGTGGGAATTTTTAACATGTCAACCCAAACATGTATCCAGAGTTGAGAACTACTGTAGAAACAGGAGACCTGAGAAGGAAAGGGTTTTTGTGGACAGGAGGGATTGAGCAGGTCTTTAAAGGACAAGTACAGGGGGTGAGATCCTATTGGGTGGGAAAACCATGTGAGCAGAGGCCCAGAAGCAGCCATGCACATGGCTTAACCAAGTATATTAAATGCTGGGACAAGACTGAAGGAGCTCTTATCTTAGGACCAAGACAAGACAAGATGAGGTGTCCAAACATCTGGACCAGGTGGTGCAGTCCACTCTGGATTAGGTGTTGGCGGCTTTGGTCCAAGTCCCAGTTGGTAATTTCAGACACTCACTTAACTTGTTTGCATCTCGGTGCAGTATCTAAATTTTACAGATAAAATAGACTGGGCCACCACCTAAGGATGTTCAGGTCATGTTCTACATAAGGATTTTTGACTGAGAGAGGGAGAGGGGGCTGAAATTCTGCCGGAGCCCCATTTATCAAGCCTCGCACATGGCAGGATGCTACACTCACTGCCCAAAACAGATGTCTGTGGGCTAGCTGCCACTGAGGGTGGAAGGTCTGAAAATCACTTTTCAGATTAAGTGATGTTCTCCATTTCCTCTGCTAAACACCCATCCTGAGCCCACAGGCCCACTGAATCGCACAGATGGCATGCCTACTCACTGCTGTTGTCACCAAATGTCAGCCACATTCGTTCGCAAGCCTGGTTTGCCAATGATAGTAACTGAGCAATTTTATTAAATAAGATCTAAACCAATGAAATATGAGTGCAAAAGGGTTTTATTTCTATGGAAACTAAGTTGAAGACCTTAGAAAATCACAACAAAAGCAATAACCTTAAAAGTTGCTGTCCAGAAAGTGAATTGGTATGGTCATTATAGAAAACAGTATGAAGGTTTCTCAGAAAAATTAAAAGTAGAAATATCATATTATCCAGCAATCCTACTTCTAGGTACTGATCCAAAGGAATTATAACTCAGGGTCTCAAAGAGATACCTGCACTTTTATGTTCATTGCAGCATTATTTACAACAGCTAAGATATGGAAACAACCTAAATGTACATCCGCAGATGAATGGATAAAGAAATGTGCGAGATGATGGACAGATAGATAGGTAGATAGGTGAAAATATATGGTGGAACATTACTCAGTCTTAAAAAAGAAGGAAATCCTACCATTTGTGACAACATGGATAAAACGTAAGGGCACTATGCTAAGTGAAATAAGCCAGACACAGAAAGAAACTTACTGTGTGATCTCATATGTGGAATCTAAAATAGTCAAACTCATGTTAGCAGAGAGTTGAATGGTGGTTGCCAGGGACTGGGGAGAGGGGAAAATGGGGAGGTGATGGTTAAAGGGTGGAAAATTTCAATTATGCAAGATAATTAAGTTCTGTAGATCAACTATAAAGCATAGTGCCCATAGCTGACGATACTGTATTGTATACTCAAAATTTGCTAACAAGGTAGACCATATCCTAAGTGTTCTAACCACACACACAAAATAATAATAATATTAAAGGGGGTGGGGACTTCCTTGGTGGTCCAGTGGTTAAGACTTCACCTTCCAATGCAGGGGGTGCAGGTTCGATCCCTGGTTGGGGAGCTAAGATTCCACATGCCTCAAGGCCAAAAAACAAAAACATAAAACAGAAGCAGTATTGTAACAAATTCAATAAAGACTTTAAAAATGGCCCACATCAAAAAAAATCTTCTTAAAAAAAAAAAAGAGGGTGGGAGAAAACTTTGGGGGGTGATGGATATGTTTATGGACCTGATGATGGTCATGGTTTCAAGGTTGTATAGTTGTCCCCAAACTTTACATGTCAATCATACTTCAATAAAGTGGGTTTTTTTTAATTGCTGTCCAATTAGGTATGAGTGAAACAATCATAATTGAATGGGGGAAATTACAATATCTAGAAGGAGTCTAAGCTCCTAATGCCTTGGTGTTAGGTTTTGGTTTCGCTTTAAAGAAACTAAACCTAGAAATTATAGCAGATGAATTATGCATGAGATTTGTTTATGGAAAACAATGTACATCTCCAATCAGTGGGTCCACATTCACATAAAAGGGACATCAAAATCTTGGTAAAAGAATGTATACTTACATGTTTTGAGTTAAAATAAAAGGGCCAAGGTATGTGCTATTTTACTAGCAACTCATTCAATGGTCTTCTAATCACTGCATCTTTAAAGACCCTGGCAGCCTCATAAGATTTTTCTCGAGGGCAGATGAGAATGATGAGTAAGGAAGCATTTTGTAAACAAGAGAAGGCTATATCAGTAGCCATAAAAGGGGCTGCTTGTTATCTTCTTTTGTTTTTTACTATTTAGTACAATGCTCTGGACATAGTAGATGATCAATGAATTGTAATAGGATGTGTTTCAGCACCACAGGTTTCCACCAAGTTTCCAGTTTCACCCTTCCACACTATATCCACCCTTCTGGATGTAAAGACTCCCCCAGTCCTCTGTGGGAAGAATTACTCATTAAGAATTGCTAGCACATTCCTTAATGAAAAAAGAATGATTACAGATGAGAGACACATAGCACAGTAGAAGTTTACTTTTTTTCTCATAATAAGTTACCACATTCCTTTATTCAAAGACAGATGATAGTAGCGAATTGTTTTTACTATACCTTTAAAAAATATATTACATATTAAATATTTTTAAAATAGTCACTGATCAGAAGTTAATCTAAAATTTCTACTTTTTTCTATTACTACACTATTGATGATTAGAATAGTTTATGGGCTAGCACAACATATAAATACTAAATAAAGCAACTTGACAGTGAAATCCTACTGCCATTCAATGATACTGATACTGAATTAAATATAAAAATAAGCAGATGGTACAGCACTTCCTTTCATTTCCAATGACTAGACCATGATTCATATTTCACAGAATTTTAGGATACCAATAGGAAACACATATTCTAAAAATCTAATATACAAAAAAAAATTGAGTTAGAAATTATGGGCCAAAAATATAAAGTAACCATGCTCAGAAATATTTTTTTAAAATTCACATCATCAAAGTATTTAGTCAACTAGAAGTTTATTTTTTGTTCCATGTAGTAATCCAATACAATAATTCCCAATGAACAGGTGTCATTCCTTGATGGGTGATTCAGCCACCCAAGTTCTACCAACCCCTAGGGCATCAGTCCTCTGCAGCCAGTCTGCAGATGAGAAAAGAGAGCAGAGAGCTTGCAAACACATCACACCAGCCCTTCACCATTGGTTCTAACGTGGCTAGACCTGGAGGCAAGTGGCTCTGGGAAATGTAGTCTCGGGCTGGGCTGCTGCCTGCCGCCTGCCAGCAACTCCCGCTAGCTATCTCAGCCTTAGAGGGCTACTTTCAAGAATGTTTGACCACTGGGCTTCCCTGGTGGCGCAGTGGTTGCACTCCGCCTGCCGATGCAGGGGACACGGGTTCGTGCCCTGGTTCCAGGAAGATCCCACATGCCGCTGAGCCTGCGCGTCCGGAGCCTGTGCTCCGCAACGGGAGAGGCCACAACGGTGAGAGGCCCGCGTACTGAAAAAAAAAAAAAGAATGTTTGACCATTGAAAATGGGGAGTGTCCCCCTCAGAGCAGTCCAAATGGGACCTGGCAAAGTTTTAGCACAGACAGGTGTCCCATGGGACAACCCTTGAAGAACATGTAGGCGGGTGTCACTGGAAAAACCATACCATACATCAGTGAAGCCAAAAGCACTGGCTCCCCAGCCCAGGCAGGAGGCATTGTCCCCTTGAATGGTGGCAAATAGTTTTGCATGCATTAAGTCTGTTTCCACATGTTGGCATGGTACACACAAAAACTAGATGAGGAAAGAAAAGGCAGTTTATTTCACACATAGTTGATCTGATTTATTCCCATCAGCCCCCACGCACCGGGTAGGGACTATATACTAGCGTGCACGGGGCCCCCTGCCTCTCTCCGCCTCTCCCCAGCTCTTGAGGCCTCCCCCCATCTCTCTGGGTCTCTGCCACATCCCCCACCTGCCCTGGCCTCGGCTAACTCTGGAAGTCCCTGCTCATTCCTTGCCATGATGTGATAGAGGCCCAGCTGCTGCCAACACAATTACTTTCTGCAACCTCCACTCTCCACAACACTTATGGCAATTCTGGGATACATCTATGGCACGTGGGAACCTAGGACAGTCCAAAATCTAGGTGCACTAGGTAAGCGAGTTTCCTTCACAGAGTCTGGCAGGGCAACCTGTCCTTTCAGACTCCCAAACGTGAAGTACAGCAAAGCTGCCCTCCGAGCTCCCCTTCCAATCCAAACTCATGCCCACTAGGGCGATCCAAACCTAGGGTCACAGCCCCTGGTTTTCCTCCTGCTCTCTCTTTCTTTCCAAAATCCCTTAGGCTAGGAAGATGCATGTCCCTTCTTCTCCCAACTCATCAAGAGCCTTCTTACTTCTTATTCACTGCAGCCATGACTGGCTCGTGCTTGTTAAAACTGCCAGGAGTCTGAGACTGGGACGGTGCTTATTTTCTTGATTCTAATTAAAACTGAAATCTAATTTGACAGTTGAAGCTGAGCAAAGGTTTCTTTGCTCTCGGAGTTATCTGCCCTCCTCTGAGGCACTGAAACTTGCTGCTTCCAAGATAGAAAGCCTTAGGGCAGCAAGATTTGCAAGCTATGGAAATCCCTATGAAAAGATCACTTCAGAGATGTGAAGCCATGTGACTAGAGCAGAGGATTTGTTCTTGAGGGGCTGGTAAAAGGAAGAGTTGGTTAAAAATGTCGAGGACAAATTGTGACAAAGGCATCAGCCTCCCTAGAGAAGGACAATAGACTTAATTTTCCGGACAACGTAAGACTTGGAGTTGGACAGACCTAGGGCCAATGTTTCTTTCTTCTGCTTACTAGTTTGGAAAAATGACTTAATTTGTCTGAGTCTCATTGTCTAGTTTAACCTGGAGGTGATTAGGTTACCTTCCTTATGGGGTTGTTGTCAGGATCAAATTCACACCAAGGAATCCTATGTAGCTCCAGAAACTGTGAGTAAGCTTTTCATTTACTAATATGGAAACATCTCCTAGACATATTGCTTCAATGGAAAAAGGCAAAATACAACTCACAGAATATAGAAAAATATACACCTACACAAAGACCTGTACTTGAATGTTCATAGCCACTTTATTTACAATCACCAGTAACTGGCAGCACACAGGCGTCCATCCATTGGTGACTGGATAAGCAAATGGTGGCGCATTCATTCATATGATGGAATATGACTAGGCAACAAAAACGATGAACGTCTTATACACACCTCGCAAAAGCATTATGGTAAATAACAGAAGCCAGGCAAAAAAGACTACACGTTATATGACTGGATTTACAAGACATTACAGAGAAGGCAAAACTAGGAGAACGAACAAAATGGTGGGTACCAAGTGCTGGGGATTTTGACTGCACAGGGGGTGGGTATGAGAGAACATTTGGGAGGGGTGGAACTGTTCGTTCTATGTCATGATGGTGGGAGGGGTTACACGCCAGTACACGTTGTCAAAACTCATTGAATTGTATACTACAAAAAGGTGAATTTTACTCTGTGTAAGTTATACCTTGATAAACCTCCTTTTTAAAGTATTGTCAACTTTTCTGTTAAAAAACTGGAGGCTGAGAAACCGTATTTTCTTGTATATACACAACATCTGTATGGAAACCATATAGCCTATTAACAGCAGGCTCCTGGGGTGGGAGGAAGAGAGTTGAACCCCACTATGTGGAGGACAAGAATGAGATGGGAGAATTTTTTAATGGAATATGGTTTTATTCTCTCTGTTTTTAAACCCGGAGAATGTATTACCTTTCAAAAAATTAAATTAAAAATGAATTAATCATTCTCATGAGCTAATGAATGTGGAAGGTCATAGTGGACTCAAAAGCATGCAAAGGTTATTTATTACTTGTAGAGAGAAAACTTTTTTAAAATTAATTAATTAGGGCTTCCCTGGTGGCGCAGCAGTTGAGAGTCCGCCTGCCGATGCAGGGGACGCGGGTTCATGCCCCGGTCTGGGAGGATCCCACATGCCGCGGAGCGGCTGGGCCCGTGAGCCATGGCCGCTGAGCCTGCGCGTCCGGAGCCTGTCCTCCGCAACGGGAGAGGCCACGACAGTGAGAGGCCCGCGTAACGCATAAAAAAAAAAAAAAAAAAAAAAAAAATTAATTAATTAACTTATTTATTATTTTTGGTTGTGTTGGGTCTTCATTGCTACACATGGGCTTTCTCTAGTTGCAGTGAGAGGGGGCTACTCTTCTTTGCAGTGCGTGGGCTTCTCACTGCGGTGGCTTCTCTTATTGCGGAGCACGGACTCTAGATGTGCGGGCTTCAGTAGTTGTGGCTCATGGGCTAAGTAGCTCCACGGCATGTGGGATCTTCCCGGACCAGGGCTTGAACCCGTGTCCTCTGCATCGGCAGGCGGATTCTTAACCACTGTGCCACCAGGGAAGTCCAAAACCTTTTTTTAAGTTACTAAAATAGGAGCAGAATTATCTTAAATATTGCTTTGTTGCTTAATATTTTCTGGGTTAGCGTTTCCCAAAGTGGGATCCATGGAACATTCACTCCTTCATACGCCACCTCAGAAAAATATGTTCAGGCAAGGTTGAGGGACTGTGTTTTCCACACCAATCTTTGGAGTTTCCCAATCAGGTTTGCTTATTAAACAGCTCTAGGAAGTTCTACAGTAAGGAAACCTAACTTGTTTAACCCAAATGTTACCAAATCCATTTGACCATGTAATACTTTTTTTCATGGCACATTTCTCTGGGCTACTTTTCCCACAGAACACAGTTTGAGAAAAGCAGTTCTAGGCTCATGCCAGTAATCTTTTGAATGGGAAGCCCAGGCCAGGGTCTACATTCTAAATCACATCTGGGAGACCCTGGGTGTCTTGGGTTGGGGGAATAGGATGGGGAGGTAGTGGGTATGGCAGGGAGATCACTCCAGTCCCTGGAATGGGATAGACACCATCCCATGGAACCTGGTACCCAAAGAGCACATGGCATTCCCTTCCCTTCCACCAAAGAGGAAAATATTTCATCAACGACTTTGGACAAATTCTTGGAAGTAAAGCCATCAGAACCCCTGAGGGCTGGACGCGGTGGGAGAACGTGACATGGGATCGTGTGTGTGCAGTGGTGCTCAGGGAGGGGAGGGGAGCTTTCAAGAACTCAAACGTCATGTAGACGGGAGAACAGTGCAGAACAGGGAGAGGCTCCCAGGACCTCCCGCATCCCAGAGAAAAGGAATGGTTGGGATACTTCAAGATGAGTTACTGCGGATTATGTACTTAGAAGCCCTTCATGCCCTATAGGGCACAAGTGAAAATTAGGATCACTCTTTGGCTCTGCATCATTGAATGGGAAATGACTTAAGCCCCAAGACACCTGGATTCCTACTTTGTAAACATTAAAGCTAGAATAAGTCAAGGGGAACATTTCTGCTGATAAACTTGCCTAATAAGAAAGGTAGAGGCTGGTGAAGGAACAGGAGAGGGCCACTGGGTGTCCTGAAATGGGATCTGGAATTGAAGGTTTCTGCTACACAGTGGTTCCCACCAATACATGGGGTCTCAGGGGAAGACCAAGAGAGAGAATGCCTTGATCTTAATGAAAATTCCATTTCTAAAGCCTGATACTCCACACTTCTTAACCTTCCTCCATGCTCAGGGCTGTTCTGAGTCTTTTAGCAGAAACAACACAGCCTGGTGGAAAAATATCCCCAGCATCTGTTCTCACTTAATGCACGTATAGAAAATGACACGTCCCTGCACCTTGCGGTTAGATGAGGCCATATGACTAGAGTGGACAAGGAGATGTGAGTAGAAGTGACATGTAATCCTCCAGGCTCGGGCAGTGAAAAGCCCTGTTCCCCTGCCACAGTGAACACGAAGGCCTCACAATGAGATGGCACAGCTACAGATCAAAGTGGCCTGGCTTCATTGAGACAGCACGTGAATGACACTGTCCTGAAGAGTCACCCAGATCACAGAGGATTTAATATGAGTAAGAAATAAAACTTTATTGTGCTAAGCCTCTCGGATTTTGGAATAAGTTGTCACTACAGCATAACCTAGCCTAGCCTGACTAATAAGCCAGGTTTTGACCAGACCAGGCCCAAAGCCTTGCTTCACCCCTTACTAGCTGCAGGGTCTTAGACAAGTTGCTTAACCTCTCTGAGTCTTATCCTCTTTCAGGCAGGATAGCCCAGGTGCACGACAGTAATAGACAATAGGTGGTTTGTTAAATCACAAAGGTCTATTTCTCGCTCACACTACAAATTTTTAACTGCAGTAAGCACTTACTGTATGGTGGTTATTTTGTGATTTTACAACTTACTTTATTTAAAGGAGTCCTTTAAAAATACGCCTACCTGGAAAAATAATAACTTTTCAGTGGAGAAATCTGGCAAATACTATCTTAATCAAGTAGTCACAGTTAACGACATCACCAGTGATGTCACATGGATATCAAATACCCCCTGATACAATGTGCAAGAAGGGCACTTCACCTCTGTAGTACTCTTTTTAAAAATTCATAACCCCAGTCTAATCATGAGGAAAACGTAAGAAAAAACCAAGTAGAGGGACATATTACAAAATATTTGATTCCTCAAAACTCTCACGGAAAACAACAAAGACTGAAAAACTGTCACAAATCAGAGACGATTAGGTAGATATGATAACAAATGCAGTACAGTACCTTCAATTTGATCCAGGAACAGAAAGAGGACGTTAGTGGACAAGTTGGTGAAATCTAAATAAAATCTGAAATTTGCTTAATAACAATCGTGTGTGCTTTTCCAAACAGTGACCAATTCTCCGACACCAACTAGGTGTCCTGTAATTCAGTGCACTTCAATTCACCCAGAGTTAGCACAGACCCCGCGAGTTGAAGACTCAGTCCTACAAGACAGCCCCCAATTCAGACGCCAGCCGCAAATGGGGTAACCAGGCTTCACATCCCTCATCCAACCAACTACGAATTCAAGGGTTGCACAACACTCCTCTTCAGGTTTGATAATTCACTAGAATAACTCACAGAACTCAGGAAGGCACTTTACTTACAAAAGCTAGTTTATGATAAAGGACAGAACTCAGGAACAGCCAAATGGAAGAGCTGCATAGGGCAAACTCTTGGGGGACGAGGGGAGCACGGAACTTAGCTTCCATGCCCTCTCCAGGCAAGTCACTCTCCCAGCACATTGTTTTTCACCAATCCAGAAACTCCCCTAATCTTGTTGTTCAAGAGTTTTTATCCAAGTTTTATAATGTAAGCATGATTGATTAAATCACTGGCCATTGGTGACTGAACTGGATCTCCAGCCCCCCTCTCCTGGGGTGGGGAGGTGTTGGGGGGGGGAAGCCCCAACCCCTTAATCACGTGCTTAGTTCCTCTGGCAACAGGCCTCATCTTAAAGCTACTGGCCACCACCACCAATTAACTACCTTATTTGCATAAACTTAGGTAAGGTCATAAAGGGACTCATTATGAATTACAAAAGACACTCCTATCACTCAAGAAATTCTAAAGGTTTTAGGGACTCTGTGCCAGGAACTGAAGACAAAAACCATACATTTTTTTTTTATATCACAATAATGGACCAATATAATTTTCTTAGATTTGACAAATATGCCATGATAATGTAAGATATGAACATTATGGGAAAACTGGAGAAACATATGCAAAACAATGAAATTGGACCCCTATCTTGTACCATTCACAAAAATTAACTCAAAATGGATAAACATTTAAACATAAGACCTGATACCATAAAACACCTAGAGGAAAACACAGGAAGAAGCTCATCGATATTGGTCTTGACAATAATTTTTTGGACATGACACCAAAAGCAACAAAAGCAAAAATCAGCAAATGGAACTATATCAAACCCAAAAGCTTCTGCACAGCAAACGAAACAATTAATAAAATGAAATGACAGCCTAGAGAAGAGGAGTAAATTTTTGCAAACCATATATCAGATAAGGGGTTAATATCCAAAAGGCATAAAGAATTAACACAACCTGATGACCAAAAAAAAAAAAAAAAAAAAAATCCCATTTTAAAAATGGGCAGGAGAACTAAATAAACATTTTTCCAAAGAGGACCTCAAGATGTCCAACAGACACATGAAAAGATGTTTAACGTCACTAACCATCACAGAAATGCAAATCAAAACCACAATGAGCAATTACCTCACACCTGTTAGAATGGCCATCAACAAGAAGATAAGAGATAGCAAGTGCTGGCAAGGATGTGGTGAAAGGGAATTTTAAACACTGTGGGTGGGAATGCAAACTGGTCCAACCACTATGGAAAACAACATGGAGGTTCCTCAAAAAATTAAAAATAGAGCTACCATGCCATCCAGTAATTCCACTCTGGGTATGTACCCCAAGGAAATGAAAACAGAATTGATGCACACCCATGTTTATTGTAGCATTATTCACAATAGCCAAGATATGGAAACCACCCAAATGCCCATCAACAGATGAATGGATAAAAAAGATGTGGTATATATACACAATAGAATACTATTCAGCCATCAGAAAGGAGGCTATCCTGCCATCTGCAACAACATGGATGGACCCTGAGCACATTATGCTAAGCGAGATGAGTCAGACAGAGAAAGACCAAGTCTGTATATGATATCACTTATATGTGGAATCTAAAAAAGTCCAACCTGTAAAAAAAAAACAGAGAATAAAATAGTGGCTACCAGGGGATGGGGAATGGGGAAATAAGACTGATGGTGTTTTAGGGTACAAACTTATAATGAGCAGTAAATAAGCTACAGAAATCTAATGTACACTTTAATGAATACAGACAACAGTATTGTACTATAATGACGTAATGGGATAAATATTGCTTCCATGGCAATAATATTACAATATATAAATGTATCAAAGTATCATGCTGTATACTTTAAATTTACAAAATGTGACATGTCAAATTTATCGAACAAAAAAATGAAAATAAAATGTTTTTTAAAAAGGTATTAAAGAAAGTGGGTGCAGGGGCTTCCCTGGTGGCGCAGTGGTTGACAGCCCGCCTGCCGATGCAGGGGACATGGGTTCGTGCCCCGGTCCAGGAAGATCCCACATGCCGCAGAGTGGCTGGGCTCGTGAGCCATGGCCGCTGAGCCTGCGCGTCTGGAGCCTGTGCTCCGCAACCGGAGAAGCCACAACAGTGGGAGGCCCGAGTACGGCAAAAAAAAAAAAAAAAAAAAAAAAAAAGAAAGTGGGTGCAGGTATATGGGAACTCTCTGTACCATCTCTGTAATGTGTCGGTAAATCTAAAATAATTCCAAAATAAAAAAGTTGTTTATATATCCATATCTGCCCTTAACTCTGTCCAAAGCCCATATATCAAAACAAGTGATACCTTCACTTCCCTGTATGTGGCTAATTCCAGGTATTCAAGAAATAAAACGTGACCCTCTATAACACACTCATCTTCCCACCGTCACTCTTCTTGAGTCACCACTGCATGAAGTTTTGGAAGCTTCTTCTTTTCCCCTACTCCTGAAGGGCCTGGAGCTGAAGGATCTAAAGTAGGGACCTGTAAATTATGGCCTACAGGCAAAATCTGGCCCACAGCCTGTGTTTATAAATAAAATTTTATTGGAACACAGCCATGCTCAGTTCACTGACATATTGTCTATGGCTGCTTTCACAGTACGATGGCAGAGTTGAGTAGTTGCAACAGAGACTGTAAGACCTGCAAAGCCTAAAATATTTAGTATCTGGTTCTTTAAAGAAAACATTTGTGCACCTCTGCCCTAATAAGTTGGGCCCTCCCTCCCCAACCAGATACTACTCTAGGAAAACTAAGCGTAATGATTTCCTCTGGCTGTGGGTAAGAGTGCGCTGCCTTAGGAAGACCTCTATCTCTAGTATACACACACACATTGCTTAGAATGAATGTTTGTGTCACCCCTCACCAAAATTCATATGTTGAAACCTAAGCCCAATATGATGGTTTTAGGAGGTGGGGCCTTTGGGAGCCGATTAGGCCATGAGGTTAGAGCTCTCATGAATGGGGACTAGTGTCCTTATAAAAGAAACCCCAGAGAGCTCCCTCACCCTTTCAGCCATGAGAGAACAAAGTGAAAAGCCAGCTCTCTACATCCCAGGGAATGGGCTCTCACCAGACCCCGAATCTACTCACGCCTTGATCTTGGGCTTCCCAGCCTCCAGAACTGTGAGAAGTAAATGTCTGTAGTTTATAAGCCACCCAGTCTCTGATATTCTGTTAAAGCAGCCCAAGCAGACTAAAGACACACATATACATGGTACTCCATAAAGAGAGCGCATCAGTCTGATCTTCCTGAGCACCCACTTAGCATCAAGGGAAGCTTCTGAGCGGCAGGAGAGCTCTCAGCAGTGGTCACAGTTT
This sequence comes from Phocoena phocoena, assembly GCF_963924675.1. Classification (NCBI taxonomy): domain Eukaryota; kingdom Metazoa; phylum Chordata; class Mammalia; order Artiodactyla; family Phocoenidae; genus Phocoena; species Phocoena phocoena. The sequence continues at coordinate 135,555,481 of NC_089220.1, read as the reverse complement.
GAAAACACCTTAATGAAAGGAGCTTTTAAACATGCCCCTGTGGAGTGCTTCCTTGCAGGGGTGCCTGGCCCCACCCTGTCAGATGCTTCCTTTTATGCAGGTACCTGTCAGCAGCGAGATTGTTATTTGTCTTCTTATGCAGGAGGCATCATAAGGGCTGCTCTTTTTCTAAGTGCAGTTTTCCTTAAAAAAAGTACAGTTTCCCCACCAGTCTTAGGTTGCTGTCTGAACAGAGACAAAGCCCAGAATTGCTTTTGGCCAAAAGCAAAATTGTGTAGTTTGTTCTTGGAATCCCTAAGTCGTTGTAATAATTGAAAAAGAGTTGTTTCTCAGTACAAATTTGTTCACTGAATTGGATTGAATTGAATTGAGATGAATTATTGAATTGCATTTCACATCTAATATAACCTACATGACCCTTTTCATTAGCTTTAGGGACAGACACTGCTACTTCTATTTTCCCAGTTAATGCCTAGATTTGAAGGCTTGTGCAAAAAACTTATCAGCTGTGTGACCCTGGGCAAGTTACTTAACCTCTCTGTACCTCCAATTCCTCATCTGTTAAATAGGAATTATGATGGTACCTCCCTTAAAGAATTGTGATGAGAATTACATGTAAAGTATCTGGAATCATGTCTGGCAAATATTAACAAGAAAATCAATCTCTTAACACACACCCACTCCACTGCCTGTGAAACAGCTCAGAAACTAGGAGCACATTCAGTCCAGAGAGTTTAATCAGTCCTGTTCCAAATGCCAGATGGAGGGAAGTAGGTTATCAGTGGTCAATTCTCTAGAAGGTGTCAATCTTGCTTGGGTGGTCATTTTTTCTATGGCTTCTGAACAATGTCACTATTGAAAACTGGTTCTCTCCAGGAAGATGTGTTCTTATCCACTGTTGCAATGATGTCCTTGGGCCCTTCCAGAGACTCTGTAATAGTCCCAGACTTATATATCCAAGATTACAGCTTTTTAAAGAACATGCTCAGCCACTGAGCTCCAAATAATATCACTCCATCAGGGTGGCTAAGTCCAGAAGAGCTTCAGGCTTCAAAGACCCATCCTTCTGGAATAAACATCTAAGCCCTGGTTATTGGCCCCTGCCTTCATGATAAGTTGCACTATAGGGACCCCGAGTGTTTTCCTTCCAATAATCTCTGTAGAAACTTTCTCAAGCCAATAGAGATGTTCTAGAATTGTAGAACCTCCCAGGAGAAGATTCACACATCTTTTTCCTTTTTCTCCCTAGAGGACTACTGTGGTCCCCTACAGACATCTGTCCATCCCTCTCCAGGACCAGCTTTGATTACTGAAGGTATTGGAAGGGGTAGCCTTTAACAGACTACGAATGGTCCCATCTTCTTGCCTAACAGCGATAATCAAGAATCCAGGATGGAAGCCAGGAGAGCCACCAAATTTGAGAAGGGGCTTAACCCATTCCTATGGGGTATCTGCTTCTTAATAAATTATTTTTCATTCTGCCTCACTGGTCACTAGCAACCCTTATTTTTATCTGGAAAAGTAATGCATTCTTTATGGACATAAGATATTTCTCCCACCTATAAGATCTATTCATCATGGTCCTTTGTGTGAACTTCTGAAGGAGCATAAAAGCCATGTTATCTTGACCTATGTATTTCAAACTTTTAGTACACCTCTGTACCCCGTATGAATTAAAATCCTATCCACTCTCCTAAAGTGCTTCTGGGTTGACCTAAAGTTCTATTCTTGCAATGCCTAAGAACATCTCAGATTTCTTTTGAGGATTTGGTACTACCTATTATATTCAGGAATATATGCAATTACGGTGAGAGCCCTGATAGACACACTAGTCCATTTTCTGCTTCTTGGGAAACTTTCACACGTTCACTTAACATCTGTTGAGTGTTAGGAGTAAACAAGGGCATCACAGATCCTGCCATCAAGGAGCTTGCAATTCTAGTCAGGAAAGATAGACCCAAAAAAGGGGAAAATCCCAGTGATTACAATCTTGGGTCATAAGAGATATGGAAGAGAAAAATCTCAACAGTGTGTTCTGAAGGTATGTGCAAGGGGACATAAACCTAGCAACGAGTGGAGAGAAGTAAGGGCAAGAAAGTGGATTCAAAGAGGGTAGCAACTGAGCTGCATCTTGAAGGTAAGGATTTAACTGAAGAGAAGGAGGATATCTGAAACAGAGGCTACAGCGTGTGCAGGCTTTTGCAAAATATCCATTGTACAAGGTGACCCGCAAGGAGGGTTAAAATGGCTAGTGCAGTGCCAAGGTCAAGGCAGTTGAGCTTGCACAGCTAGGAAAGTGCTCCCCGTGTCGTTATCACGTTAGACTTCGTCCTGTAAAGCACAGGTTGAAAACTGATGAACCCATAGATTTATGGGTTCATCAGTTTTCACCATGCTTCCAAAATATTTTTTAATTAGTAAATGTATCAGTAACTCTTTGTACAGAAACAAAGGACCCAGAATCTCAGTGGCTTTCAACAGCATTGCACTTTCTTACTCATGTTCATGTCTGTCGAAGGTTGACTCCAGCTTTACTCCACAATCTGTTCATTCTAACACATAGGCTGAAGGAGCAGGGCCTGTCTGGGATGTGCATTCTTGTAGCAGAGGGAAAAGAACGATGGAACAAGCCTGGCAATGGCCCTTAAAGCTTCTGCTTGGCCATGGTACATGTCAATTTCACTCTCATTTCATTGGCCAAAACATGGCACGTAACAAAGCCCCAGGTCAATGGACTGGTTAATGTAGTTCGTCCTATATGTTGGGCCTGGTAAGAAGGGATAGTGAATATTTTGAACAAATTATTTTATCTACCACAGTAGCCAATATTTAAAACTTCACAGATTTCACTGAAAAGTCAAGACTTCCAGGCTTTATTGGAAAAGAAAAAAAAAGCTGGCAACATGGGGCTCTGTTTCCACGGGGCAGCCAGTAGATGGAGCTGAGTTTCAGCCACACTTTTTAGACCAAGGAATGCTTCTTTGCAGTTTGTCGGAGTTCACACACTGCCTGCTCATTCATGTTACCTGCCCAGCTCGGATTAAGCCAATGAGTTTGCAACCTGAAGCAACAGGCAGTTACTGAAGAGATGAAGGATGTGAATGAAAAAATGTTGCCTGCCATTCCAGTAAACAAAGGATGTTGCAGCCATCAAGCCCTCCCATTACAGCCGCCCCAATGGTGAGCCCTGATGAAACTCGGGATGGAGGCAGGATCCCCTCCCCATCTAGTAGTCAGCCGCTCTAGTCACCCCGACAGTGTACCCTGAGGAAACTCAGGATGCGAAAACACAGGATAGTGACCCCAAATAACTGAGGTGCATAACAAAGGAATAATTTCAATGAGCCCAGACTCTTGCATCTTCCCATACATAGAAAAGCACCAATATCATTAACTTGAGATGTCTAGTTTTCTTTCATTAACAGTAGTCTTCTGATGTTCCCCACTACCTGGTCTTTGTTGCAAAAACTCCTGTATATCCTGGCTCCCCGCTTGCCTCTTCGGAGCAGGCTCTCAGAGTGATCTGAGAGTCCTGTCTCCCAGGCTTGAAGCCTGCAGAATGTCTGCCGAATAAGACATAACTCTTAACTTTTAGGCTGTGCATTTTTTTTTCAGTTGACAAGGAGGAAGGTGATGGGATCAGATCTACTTTTCCAACAGTTTAACTTGAGAGTCTGAAGTTGAAGGAGACCCCAGAAAAGAGCGAGGAACACTAGTTAGGAAGTTACTGCAATAATCCCTAATCTTGCCTAAGCATGTAGTTTAAAAAAAAAACCAAAAACAAAAACAAAAAACAGACACCAGAGGCTCTACCCACGATTAAATGTGGAGCAACAAGCTAGAGGCAGCATTCAGCTAGAAGCAGCCAGCAAGAGCAAAGAGAGGAACATTTCCCTAATTGCCTTGAGGCATTGAAATCCACCTGCTCCATGTGGAACTGAAGGGGGACTCCCAGGGGTGCCTTTTTCTTTTTTTTTTCTTTTTTTAACTTTTTATTTTATATTGGAGTATAGTTGATTAACAACACTGTCTTAGTTTCAGGTGTACAGCATAGTGATTCAGTTATACATATACATGTACCTATTCTTTTTCAAATTCTTTTGGCATTTAGGTTGTTACATAATATTGAACAGAGTCCGCTGTACTTGGTGGTTATCCAGTGGTGCCTTTCTCAACGCTGGTTGGGGGGCCCCCCGGGGGAGAGGGGGTAGGGGGTGAGGGACTTAGGGGGTGGAAGGGTACATTCTAACAGGTAGGATGAAATAGCCATTTCCCTCTCCTATTCTCTCCCCAGCCTCAATCCTCCCAGCCACCCTCCCTCGGGCAACTCACTATTGGCCTAAATTAAGTTTTCTAAAGGCGGAGAGGCTCTGTGCTGATTTTTGCTGAAGAGCATTGAATTCAATAAAACATAATTATCGGTTTAATTAAAACAGTTGCTCTGTGAGAAGTGAAGCTTTTTTAATAGCCAGCAGAGATGGAAGAGCCCTCATTCATTTCCAGTGTACCTTCTGAAACAAATGGGGCTGCTTTTTTTTAATAGGCACATTCTAAGTGCAGCTTTGAAATGGATCCCCTAGTCATTCATATGCAGTAATTCAATCACTGAATAAGGTACCTTTCTCATTGGCTGCCTTTCTGGACCGAAAGAGGAGGCTCTGTGAGCCCAGACTAGGAGATGCATAATTCATGGCCCTTCTTCTGGGGCCCCTCTGTGCCCCTCTCTGCTTCCTTGTATTTATATTTGAAAGGAAGCGTGAGGCTGGGGACTGTCCCGCTGTGGGGCTTCCACATCCTCTCTTGATCTAGTCGGAGAGATGCTGCCCAGGAGGACAAGCGGCCTTCAGAGGCGGCTGGACCCTGGCTCCCCCACCGCCGGGCAAGGTCAGACCCCTACAGGGCTGAGCACGGGAAAGAAACCGAACTGGGAGAGTGGAGGAGAAGGTTGTCCTCCTTGGCACGGTGGATCGGAACCTACAAGGGTCAGACGAGGGCAGCCCAGCCCCCCTCCTCGGAGACCCCTCCTTCCGCACCTGCAGCCACTGGCGGGAGCGCGGCTGCATGGGCGGGCGCATCACTTCTATTAGCGGAAGAGAATCATGATACGTCCTCTGAGAAGACATTTATGAGGTGATGACACGTTTTTAATAAAATGCCTTATGTATATTATTAATCCATTCCTCCTGGAAAGACAGACGGCACATTATCAACGTGAGACGAGCCGGTGTATATCCGAATGCGCACACACACTGCCTTTCCCCAGACCCTGGGAAGGCTCTGCAGCATCTAAGGCAGCCATGGGAGTTAAAGCTCCCTTGGAAGGGTAAGCTGTGACAAAGTGAGAGTGGCATGGACATATATACACTACCAAACGTAAAACAGATAGCTAGTGGGAAGCAGCCACATAGCACAGGGAGATCAGCTCAGTGCTTTGTGACCACCTAGAGGGGTGGGATAGGGAGGGTGGGAGGGAGACGCAAGAGGGAGGAGATATGGGGACATAAGTGTATGTATAACTGATTCACTTTGTTATGAAGCAGAAACTAACACACCATTGTAAAGCAATTATACTCCAATAAAGATGTGAAAAAAAAATGAGGAATTGTCTTCATCTGAAACTACTGTCAGAATAATCACTTTGTATCATGTACTTAATTGCTGTGTATTAAAAGGTATTGCATTTGAAAAAGGAAAAAAAAAAAAAAGCTGCCTTTGTTACAGCCTTCGAGCTGGTCTCAAAATCTGTGCTGCCTCTGGCCTCAAGCCTGCGCCGGGGACCAATGGGACTTGTGAACATGCCCTTGGCACCTACGGGCTCACATTTCAACCTGGAGCCCTGTGATCAGCTATGGTTTTAAGAAGCCACTGGGTTAGAGGTGGCGCACACAAGGCGCTTATTTGCAGACAGTCTGGCGGCACCTTGCCCAGAAAGCGCTCAGCTCCGTGACCGCTGCCCCGCCTCCTTCCTCTCCCTGCGTACCCCCGTTTTCCACAGTGGCCGGCAGCAGCCCCTCTATTTGACTGAGGTTAGTGGTGCCTCCTCCACTAAGCCCCCTGGTGTCAAAGTGGATGCCACCACCATGCTCTTAGATTTAAACAAAACTTAAAACTAGAACAACAATGATAGATATATTTTTTCTTGATGGTGTACAGAATTTTTTCATTTTATCGAATTTAGTCTGATCTGCCTGTGAGAGAAATATTCTGAAAAGAAAGAATCAGAATAAGTGAACCTGTTCTCCACATGTTGAGATATTGAAAAGGTCTTTGTTCAATGTGCCTGCAGTTATAACCTTTGCACAGATTCAGGACGTGTCAGGTCTGGGCTAGACTACAGAATTCATCCTGACCAACTCTTTCATTTTATGGATGAGAAAACTGACGACCAGAATGTAGAGTAACAGCTCAAAGCCACACAGATGGCCAACCGGATATAGAGCCAAAGTCTTCCGTTTACCAGTCTACTCAGTTTTACTTGAAGTTTATTCCAATTCAGGCAAGCTTAGACTTCATATTGGATAACTGTCTATTAGCAGATCCTGCCGACTCTGCTTCCAGCATGAATCCTATTATCTATTCATAAACATAATAATTATATTGATCATTAAATAAAATTACTATTTGTAATCTATTAGCCAAATCTATTAGCAGGTCCTGCTGACTCTGCTTCCAACATGAATCCCATTATCTATTCATAAACACGACTATCATATTGATCATTAAATAAAATTACTATTTGTTGAGTGCACATATGCTGGGCACTGTCCTAAGTACAGAGCATATATTCTTCATTAATCCTCACCTTCATTAATCCTCAACGTCCTGTGGACGTTATTATGAATACACCCATTTTACAGATCAAATACGTTTGAGGTCAGAAATTTAGTCACTGGCAAAGATAAAATTCAAATTCTGGTCTGTTTGATTTCACTACACTGCTGCTGGCTTAGAACTTCCTAACACTTGACCTATTATAATTGTTATTTTGCGAATAAGGAAATTAAGGAACTGAGAGGGTAAGGTGAAGGGGCTGAAGTGCCACAACAGGGAAGTAGAAGATGGGATTTGAACCCGAACCATCGGGTCCAGGGTCCACCCACACACCCAGCGTACTAAGGTGAGAGCAGGAGATCAGGTACTTATATCCCATCCACATCGCTGGACGGGGACAAGAAGGCCATGGGTTCCCAATCGTTTTCACGATGGAGATAATAGTGGATGGAGCAAGAAAAATCAGGCTATCACTAGAGGAACTGTGTCCTGTTTTTTCCTGCAGAGTCATAGTAAGACCCAATCAGATTTCATTTCTCTCCATCCCCTGAACTTTATTCTGGGCCCTCTGCCCGCATCCCAAATCTCCTGGGGAAAGAAGGACATATTCTGCTTTCCTACAACGAGTTCCCAATGATGACGGGGAACAGGGACACAAGAACCCAAAGGAATAACATGCTTTTCTGCTCCATAAAAGGCAACGCTCACCCACCCAGTCACACTTCACAAGGAAGAGTGACCCAGGAGGTGGAAGACAGCTAACCAAACGTTCTGGAAACATAACTAGGGCCAAAGGAAGTGTGCCATGGCCAAGAGAAGGAGGCACCGTGAAGACTTTCACCCCAGATCACATCAACTGTACACATACTGAATGTATAATTATTGTCTATAGGAAACCACGTGCAATGACATTTCAAGAAAAAGTATTATTGCTTCCATAAAAAGAGGTACGTCAACAGCTTTAAATGGTTTCTGGCCTTTCCTCCTTAAGCCAAGTTGTCAAAGTGTGGGAAAGAATCCCTCGAAATGGTTCTCCATTAGGGCCACAAGACAGTAAAAAAGGCACCTCCCACAGGGATGGTATTGGAAGCATTTACAACTGACAAGCCCACTGAAGCCTCGACAGGTATTTATAAAAGGTGTTTGGAAATGTACTTCAGAAAGAATCACTTCAAGTTTCACGAACAGTCTGCCTGGCCACATCCTCTAAGGCAGCTGACAAACTGGTCATTACCTTATTTAGGTAATATATGGGATATTAAAAATCAAAGGCCCTGCCATTTCCCTTTATAAGATTGAGCCTCTGCCTAGATTTCTTGAACTAGTGCCTCGAAAGAAAAATTTTTAATGAAGTGACAAACTAATTCTTATAAAATTAGATTGTTAACATTTTCCTTAGTCTGCCCCCTCTTCCTCTTCTTTCCCCATAATTTTTTTTTTTTATTTGCAGTATGCGGGCCTCTCACTGCTGTGGCCTCTCCCGTTGCAGAGCACAGGCTCCGGACATGCAGGCTCATCGGCCATGGCTCTTGGGCCCAGCCACTCCGCGGCGGCATGTGGGATCTTCCCAGACCGGGGCACGAACCCGTGTCCCCTGCATCGGCACGGAGACTCTCAACCACTGCGCCACCACGGAAGCCCCTTTCCCTATAATTTTTAAAACAGCTAATAATGTTTATTCCGGGACTTTAGTAGAGCAGGTGGCAGGTTTGTAATCATCTGGAATTTAGAATGTATCTCAGACAGGCAGCAGAAAGGTATGGGGTGGGGGGAATCAGAATTAGATCCCTAAAACCGTGCTCCCCTCCAGGCTCTTCTGCTGAGAGTGTGAGTTTCTGGGGAACTAAAAAGTTTCTCTCTGTTCCCTGCTTAAGTTCAGAACCAACTGGGTGATAAGCTCAGACACCAGACAGAGGAGGAGCAAACATTCACCTTATTGAGAAAGGCCACTGCCAGGGCTCACTTGCTGGCAGTCCCTCCTAAGAGCTGTGCGACCTTGGGCCAGTTACTCAGTAACTGTACCTCCCTCCTCTGGGTTGTCATGAGGATGAAATGAGAAAATATCCATAACACGTATTTGCACAGTTGCTGGCACACAGGAAGTCCCAAACACTTGTTAGCTCTTGTTATGATCTTCCGGCAGACAGGGCCAGTGCAGCTGGTCCCAAATAATGGTAGAACTCTGCACACCCCACCTCCCTTCAAAGTAACATGGGTTTGGGGCTTCCCTGGTGGCGCAGCGGTTGGGAGTCCGCCTGCCAATGCAGGGGACACAGGTTCGTGCCCCGGTGCGGGAAGATCCCACATGCCGCGGAGCGGCTGGGCCCGTGAGCCATGGCCGCTGAGCTTGCGCGTCCGGAGCCTGTGCTCCGCAACGGGAGAGGCCACAACAGTCAGAGGCCCGCGTACCGCAAAAGTAACATGGGTTTGGAAAGCATTGCAATTTTAATTTAGGAGCACCAAGTTAACCACACCCCTTGCCAAGGCAAAATAAATAAAATAAAACTGAATCCATAATTGTTTTATGATGCTAATTTCATTTTATAGACATGTTGTGAGTTCTCCTTTTCAGAGTCTGGTATTGCTTGTTCTTGTAGTGTCAACTCATAACCAGACCATATTTGAACACATAAACTTTAAGAGAGATAATAAAGTAGAGACATACTCCTGCATGAGCCTCATTTCTCCTGGCTGAGTAGAATTCTTAAACACTTAAGAGATCTGTGAAGCTACGTGACCAGACATAAAACCTGGATTGTGGTAATTTGGAATTCAGTGAGCTTCAGTTAAACTACTCTGCACTGACCAGATCACATCCAGACTATCTTAACAAGTTCTAGAACCATTTTCAAGAGCATTATTACCAAACTGGAGTCCATCCAGGTAAGTGGACCCAATGTAATATGCAAACACATAACCACAGTATGACGCTGACTCCAATTCCAAAGCGCGGGGATTTTTCCCACACTACCAAACAGTTCTCCAACGCCAGCTGGGCGTCTTGACAATTCAACTCAATTCTGACACTATCTACCTGGAGATAGTATCAGATCCTACAGGGCTCTGTCCCACAAGCCTCTCCCCACTTGTCCCCAGTCCAGATTGCCAATCACAAGTCCAGGTTGTTACCTACCTGTGCTTCTGACCACCTGGTTATAAAACAGAGGTTCCGACGCCCCCTTCCTCGGGTTTAATTTGTTTGCTAGAGCAGCTCACGAAATTCAGAGAAACGTTTTAATGTACTCACTAGATTACCAGTTTGTTATAAAAGGCTATAACTCAGAAGCAGACAAGTGGAAGAGTTGCAGAGGGCAAGGTGTGGGGGAAAGGTAGGGTGCTTCCGTGCTCTCCGAGTGTTCCGCTTTTCTCGAATCTCCTTGGGTGCATCAAGTGAGAAGCTCTCTGAACCCTGTCCTTTGGGGTTTTTTTGGAGGCTTCATTACATAGGCATGACATCATTAGCCATTGGCAGTTGACTCAATCTCCCGCCCACCATTTCCCCTGGGGAAATTCCAATCCTCTAATCACCGGGTTGACAACCAGCCCCTCACCTTAGGTGTGGTCCAAAAGTCACCTCATTAACATAACGAAAGACACCTTTATTGTTCTCATAACTTAGGAAATTCCAAGGGTTTGAGGAACTCTGTGCCAGAAAGGGCACGAAGACCAAATACATATTGCTTATTATAAATCACAGTATTACACACAGCCCATAAGGACAATAGAAGAAGGATTGGGAAGCTTAACCTGGGGAAAGAAGGTGCAGGGGGGAGTTGCTTTGGAATAACTAAAAGGTGGTCATACATAGGGTATGGTTTAACCCAGAAATAGGACAAATGTAGGAATCAAAAAACAGATGGCACGGTGTACTAAAATATCCATGGGCTCTAAAGTGAGGATGCCAGAGGCTGAATCCTGTTTCTACCATTTATAAGTGAGTTGTCCTGAATTCAAATTGTCTCCTAAGGCTAGATAGGAATGTGTGAAGTAATCCAGTAAAAAGATGCAGCGGCATGATGAAGAAGATTAAAGTTACCCAAACTCAGTTTTCTTAAACACGCATCAGCCCAAAAAAATTATCAGTGGGCCAATTCAGTGATGTATGTGTCTAATTTCAATCTCTTAAGTAATCTTGGGCAAGTTGCTTAATTCCTTTGATTTTCCTGGAGTCATTCTTCTGTAAAATGGGGATATTAATAAGATTTGCCTTAGCAAGATTTTGTGGGGCTCAGGAGAAATAAGATCTATAGAAATACTTTGTGAAGAATAAAGAGCTACATAAATGTTGGATATTATTTTTTAAAGCTTTCTAATTATTAGAACTGTCCGCAAAGGAGTTTGGGTCTTATAGATGGTAGAGAGAGTTCCTTGTCTCGTGAGCGCTTGGGTATTGGTTTACTCTATTGAAAAGAAGGTTCAAATATTAAATGCGAGAAGCCTTGGGGGAAAATAGATTCTCAGATTTTCATGCAAAAGCCTTATTGGAAGTGCCCTAGAGAACAGTACTGTTAAGGAAAAAATTATTCATGACACTTGCTAAAGAACAACAGTAAGACAGACTTTGTGTAAGGGGGGCTATTACAATGGGGTTTTGTGAAAGGGGAGAGAGATGAGGCTCAACTCCTAATGCAATCAGGAAAAGTGGGAACAGTCAAGGAGCAGGGTGGGGGCCGGTGTGTAGAAAATTACTCAGAGGAAACCTGAGGGGTAAGGAGGTTTTCTGGCTGAACCAACCTCATAGGATTCTTGCTGAAGGCAGGCCAGGGTGTTCAGACATCACTTGGGGGATGGTAGAGGGTGAGGAACCCGATCAGATACCAAAGGTGATCAGCTATCAGGGATGGGGGATTCTGGCTAAACTGACTTAGCAGGATTCTTGCCCAAACTGGACAATGCAGAGATGAGCACAGAAGTCCAAAGGTCCTGGCCTACTTGGGGAGAGGATTCAGAAGAGCTTGACTAGAGTTTAGTCAAGGAAAGAATTTTTGTCAGTGTTTGTGAAGGTGAGGAAAGCAGGATGGGCAGAGTAGGGAGGGGAGCTGTGCTGCAGTTACAGGAGAGGTTTCAGCCACAGGGGCTCTGGAGCTGAGAGTGAAGCCGAATCTGCCCTCTGTACCCGGACACCAAATTAAATCTCGGTGACAGAGTTTTAGGTGAAGTAGAAAAGAATAGCTTTATTGCTTTGCCAGGCAAAGGGGGCCACAGCAGACTTACGCCCTCAAAACTGTATGTCCCCACTTGGAGGGGCTGGTGAGGAGTTTTATAGTAATGGTTCAAAGAGGGCGTGATCAGCTCAGGGACGTACTTCTGAAAGATGAGGTAAGTAGGAGTCAGCATCATCAACTTTCAGGTTCCAACTGGTCTGGGGTCTAGTGCTTGTGGGAAGCATACCACCGTTAATCCGTTAATCGTTAACTTCTCCCACTTGGAGGAGGTTTCGGTGTTTGCAAAACAGCTCAAAGATATTGTTGTGTGTATTGATGGGGAACCTGGACCTTGCCCCAAGGCTGCACTATTGTTTCTCTTGACTGTTTCTCCCTAGTCTGGCATCCCCTCCCTTCCTGAATTAACAACTGCTTGAATCTGCTCACCTGCTCACCAGGGAAGGTCGTGGAGGCAGAATAAAGGCTATTTCCTGTAATCAAAGAAATGGGAGACACAGAAAGGCTTTGTGCCCAGGAGCCCCATAGGGCCCTGCTCGGTATCAAGAGGGCCCTGCAGAGTTGTCTCAAACTGAGATGAGGTGGCTGGGATTTGTACCTCCACGTGATCAGTCACTGATTGCAAACTGCTTCTGGGAGGAGGTGTCACCTTGGACAACTCAGCTCCCTTCCAAGGAGGACAGCAGGACTCGGCCGTGAGCTGTCAGTAGCCCGTAGCCCTGGCAGCTGAGGGCTGAGATCCTCGTTCCTGAATGAGGAGTCTAGGCAGCATAGCACAGCATCGTTACTAAAGGTTACAAAAGCTTAACAATACTTGCAATAGTAATAACAATGCTATTTAATAATCTGATGAATGAACAATTATTGACTGCCCTCCATATATCAAGTTCTATGCTAACCCCTCTCATACGTCATTTCATTTAATCTTCACCTAGACTCTAGAAGATAGTTATTACTGGATAGATTAGTAGTTATCACTAAACTACAGGTAAGAAATTTGAGAGTCAGAGAGGTTAAAACCCTTATTCAAGCTTGCACAACTGGTCAATAACAGATTCAGTATTCGAAACAGGTCCATCCAACCTCAGAGCCTGGGCTTTTAGTCTTCCAGAAATTATCATACTGACCAAGGGCCTTCCGTGTTGCTCTAAGTTTTACACATATGACGTTGCTACTCTGCTGAGTAGGATTCATGCTCCCTGCTCCCCATATGAGGAAGCTGACACTCAGACATCTCAGGTCTCGGTAAAACATGATCTAGACTGGATTCAAACCCAGGTTGTCTGAGCACAAAGTCCATGTGCTTCTCCATGAAACACGCTGCCTCTTCTAAAAGACAGTGATAAATCTAAAGGGACCAGATTTCAGACCCAGAAAGCTACGCATGGTCCAGGTCTGATGTTCCCTTAATGGCCCAGAGAAGGTTAATGGAATAGCAGGAAAGGTTGCTATGCGTTAGGTTTGCAGGTTACATGAGTTCCTGTTCAGGGACTGTCAGAACCTCTGGTCAAGAGGATTGGAAGAACTCAGGAGAACAGAAGGTGGCGCTGTATTCTCAAGCTGCCTGGGGAGCTAAAGCCAGAGGTTGCACACACAATTAGAATGGGTCTTCCATATATCACCATCACCACCTCTGGTGCCTTAGCAACTGCCTAAGGGAGAAAGGAACCTAAACCTCTCACCTCCTTCATCCCAGTAGAATTACACTGACCTCCTAGGACCTGGGTCTCTAAGTGGGAGGGGAGCAACCACCGGGTCCATCCATTTCCTATGCTATCAGCTCTCTTGGGGCTTTAAAAAGCTAAAGTCTGCCTGAACCTTCCATGACATCACCTGGAATGTGAATCACGGAGGCTGCCAGAAGAGGGCAGGGAGGAGAGAGATAAGCATTCATTAAAGGCAGCCTGGAAGGATTTCCAGACACCTCAGACCAGGTGACATGCTGGATCTGAGTAGTTGGTACCCCATTTATCCCTCATCTCCTGCCATCCCCACCTCAACCTTTGTGAATTTAGTGAAAAGAGCATCAATTTTTGAAGGAGGTAACCATGGTTTCAATGCTGGCTCAGCTGTGTGAATTGACATATTTCTTAACCTCTCTGGGCCTCGTTTTCCACATCTATAAATGAGAATAACCAGAGCAACATTTGTAAAAGCATCTGGTAAAGTGGACTGGCTTCCTGTAGGCACTCCAAAACAAAACAAAAAGAAAAGAAAAGAAAACATGAATCTTCTTCCCCCGTTCCCCTTCTCCATCTCACTCAAATAATGCAATCTAGGGCTTCCCTGGTGGCACAGTGGTTGAGAGTCTGCCTGCCGATGCAGGGGACACGGGTTCATGCCCCGGTCCGGGAAGACCCCACATGCGGTGGAGCAGCTGGGCCGGTGAGCCATGGCCGCTGAGCCTGCGCGTCCGGAGCCTGTGCTCCGCAACGGGAGAGGCCACAGCAGTGAGAGGCCCGCATACCGCAAAAAAAAGAAAAAAAAAAAAGAAATAATGCAATCTAGGTACAATCAGCACAGAAAAGGAGAGGAGAGATTTCAACACAAACCAAGACATGGAGTAAAGAAAATGTATTTAATGTTATCCATGCTGTATTCTTATATCAAACAATCTTTTCTCATCCTAAAGAATGCCCTGGGAGTTTTTTCATTTTAATTCAACAAGTATCTATTGGGCATCTATTACATGTTAGGTGGCTCTGTGGGGCAAAGGTAAATAAGACATCAGCCCAGCCCTGAAGATGCTCACATGAGAACCAATAATTATGTTTGTGTCCCTTTCAGCCATTTGGAAAGCAGAAAAGCCTTCATGTCACTCCCCAGAGTGCTGTATATGAGCACCTTTTTACTATTCATTGAAATGAAGCTACAGTAACCAGATTAAAAATTTTTGATCCTCATGTCTGTATAGTATTTGTATTTTCCAAAGAGACACTCTGTCATGGACACCTAACTAATAATTGTCAGTGGCTCAGTTGAAAGAGTATGCCTCAGAATCAGATTCGATGTTTAGCCGGCATGTGGGGAGTTTTGCCTGTGTCCCCGCTTGTGGGCAAGAACAGAGATCTGGGTTTTGTCCTAGAAGGACCTTTCACATTCAGTCTGGCTGAAGCAGAATTCAATGGTTACTCTAACTGTAGGTCCTACTGAGAATTAGAGGAAATTATGTTCCCATGGCCCCCAGAGGAGGGAAAACCAATGAAAGCACAAGTCATTATTTCATTCTAAATATGGGCCAAGTTGGGTCCCCTGAAACTTATTAACCTATTAACTACGTGTGTTGGAAATTTGCTTTCACGTGGTCTCCTAGGAAGATTTGTCTGGACTGGAAGTGCAGCCCATCAAGGCCATGGCAAGAGTCCTGTGGGTGGTGAGGGGTCTGTGAGTTCTGATAGTTGGAGAGAAGCAAATGAAAGCAACCGATTAGATACTCATGCGAGCCCCTCGCTGTGAAAAAAACATGGAGGAGGAAGAAAAAGATAAGGTAGAAGGAGAAAGGAAGAGGAAGGGGACGCAGAAGAGGAATATGAACTGAGTTCCTAGTATAAGTCAGAGGTTGCCCCGCTGCTTCATAAAGGTGATCTCACTGGCATCTTTATTCCCATTGTACCAAAAACTGAATCCAAGGAAGTTAATTAACTTCCTGAGGTCACACAAGCTAAGAAGTAGCAGGACTCCAAAATCTCCTCAATTTTCAATTTGACCATTCAGGACAGAGTCTATTAAAGTTCATTTTTATAGAACATGTAGCGCATTTAGTTTGCATCTAGGGTGGAGCCGATCCTTTGACATCTCCACTGCCTTATCCTTGCCCCACATCAGTTGTTCTCTAAACCCAGTGGAAGATGGAAGACCCTTCTTTGAGATTCAACAATGTGAAGGAGTATGGATTGTCAGGTTGCCCACCAGAGAAAACAGAGCTTCTGGCTTCAGGGGTTGAACCTCAAGAGGCACCCGGAGCAGCCACTGGTCTATTGCAAGAAGGGCAGTGCCTGCCTGGAGCTCACAACCTATAGGAAGTAAATGACTATATAACTACAGTAAATACTAGGTGCTGCAAAGACAACAAAGGGAAAAAAGATTCCAGGCAGAGGGAACAGCAAAAGAGGGAATTTGCTTGGCACAAAGAAAATCCAGAAAGCCAGTGTGTCTGGGCATCATGAATGAGGGGGAGAGTGTCTGGACATGAATTTGAGGCCTTGTGTGTCTCTCCAAACTGGCTACGTGAGCACCAAACTCATTCCCTCTGGGCACACAGCTAAACTGTGGATCTCAGCCTCTCTTGTAATCAAGTGTGTCCAGGGACTGCATTATAGGCAGTGGGATGTGAGCCAAAGTGGTGTGGACTTGTCCCTCGTTCCACTCTCCCCGCCCCCAATCCCCTAACAAACCTCCAGGTTCGTTCCCATCTGTCAGCTAGGCAATGTCAAGCCCAGTGACCTTTGAAGCCAGGTGTTAAGATGGAGCCACAAGACAGAAGGAGCTTGGCCAACAGAGGCCCATGACTTTGAGTAATGAGGTCATTATAAGGTTCCTGGCTGAACAGTACTTCAGACAGAATAATCAGCACATTTCTCCAAATTCTCCCATACCTAGTTCAGCTACATTGACATTGCCTTATATCTGTTACCAAATTCATATGAAAGAAATATCTGCACTTTCCATGTGCAAAGCAACATGAGACACTGAAGCTGCAAAACTCTTCGTATCCAAGTTCCTGCCCTTAAAGTTCTCACAATGGGAGTCACAGAAATAAAGACAAGGAATTTCACTGAAGAGTGTGCGTGATAATCACTATAATTGGAAAATGGAAAAACAGTGTGGGAGCACAGAAGCTGTAGCCATGGACTCTGCCTGGGGGCTCAAGGAAGTCTTGACAGAGGAGGATCCCTTTGGTCTGGGTCTTGAAGGATGAGTAGGAGTTTTCTTTGTGAAGAAGGAAAGGCAGGGCAATTCCCGTAGAGGGAATAGCACATAGAATGAATTAGAAATCCATATCCATGATGAATTAGAACCATCAGGGAGCCAGTGAAGAACTGTATCATGTGTATAGTTAATTATCTCCTAATGGTGCGTTAAGCCCTAGAAAGTAAGAGATACCTTTAATTTCTTTTATTCCTCAAGTTCTGCACATGTGATAAGAAAGGAGAAGAGAGAGAGCAAGGGAGTAAAAGAGGGAAAGAGAGATGGAGGGAGGAAGGGTGAATGACATCCACTCAACCTTAATTAACCAGGGCTGGTCTCATTGATGAGAAAGAACATTCAGGGTTCAGTTGAGTTTCTTTACCTTGTATCTATGTTCATTTCACACCATCTGGCAGCTGTTTTAGGCCATTTCATTCTCTGCTGGAAGCATGATCAGACCTGAATTGCAAGCTGTAAATAGTGCACGTTGCATATTAAAGTTGGATTTAATGCATAGTATGGTTTATTAATGTTACAGCATTTACTGGGCATTTAGAATTGTCATTGATTTTTATTCAAAAGGGCATTTTTATTACAACTACATGATGCTAGCAAAATAAAACCCTCCCCCTGCCAAAGCAAATTTGGGTTAATTTGCTGTAAGTGCTTGTGAAAAGCCCAGCTGAACTTGGCTGGTTTGGCTTATCCCTCCCCTGTGATACTTCATGCATACACCTCTGCGTGAAGGATTGCAAGGGGAAATGGAGAGCTTCCTCACCTGGACCAGGATGGCTGCCAAACAAACAGAGAGCATTTGTGGTACTTTATTTAGGTTTTGACCATAAAACTAATGAATAAAGGCCTCCAGCTACGAGTCAGTTAATATGTCCAGGATATGAGAGAGTATCTTTGGGATACTCTCATTTTATTTCTTCTCCACCAAGTTTGCACCTACAACAAACAGCCCAAACCTGGGATTTCACAGTAGAAGTTTCTGCTATTACAGTTGTCTTCAAAACTACCAGTTGGCATAGCAAAAATTCTTCCCTCCAATTTCTCCCCCATCTTTTTCCTGGACCCAGAAAACCTTTCCTTGTGATATGGAGATAATAGAGTATACTGTCCAGTATGAGAGCTACTAGCCACATGTGGCTATTTAAATGTAATCATAAATTTTTTCAACTAAAAATTCAGTTCCTCATTCACTTTAGACACATTTCAAGTGCCCAGTAGCCACATATGGCTAATGGCTACCATATTAGACAATGTAAATATGGGACATTTCCATCCTTATTTCGGGATTAACATACATGCACTATTATATGTAAAATATATAACCAACAAGGACTTACTGTATAGCACAAGGAACTCTACTAAATATTTTGTAATAACCTATAAGGGAAAAGAATCTGAAAAAAATAGGTATCTATGTATGTATAACTGAATCACTTTGCTGTGCACCTGAAACTAACACAACATTTTAAGTCAACTGTACTTCAATAAAATAAATTTTTTAAAAAAGAAAGTTCTATTGGACAGCACTGCTCTGCATCATAGGTCCCCTCAAGACCATAGAAATAATTGCCCATTTTGCTTGCACGATACATCCTGCATCCACCCATTTTTCTCCCTTCCCACAGTCCTTTTCTATAACGCACACCCCCAGCCTTGTGTTTGAGGTCCTCTGGCCTCTTCCCCTGACTCTAGCCCTCCCAGATTGCAAATTATAACCTCCCATGCCAACCCCACCCCTGCCTGCACTTGCAGACACTTTCCTTCACATTCATTCATTCGTTCGAGATTTATTGTGGCAGTATGTGGAAGAATGTGGCACTTGTATGTTCGGTGCTAGGGATGCAAAAGCAAAGAAGGCTTCATTCCTTATCCTCAAGGACATCACAATCAAGCAGAAAGCACTAATTATAACCCTCAGTTGTTGAACAAAAATTCACAAATCAAATCATATCACTTCCCTGCTTACACACCTTCAGTAGATCTCCATCTACCAAAGGAAATGTTACAAATATTTGCTGTAAATTATTCAATCCGTATACACACTTTCAGGTGTGCAACATTTTGCACCCTCACATGCGAAGAGTAGAAAAATATCTGACATATTTTCCTTTCCACTAGGGGTGATATCGTTTCTTTTAAACTTTTCTAAGTTGACACTTCTTTTTTTAATGTTTTTTTATTGTGGTAAAAGTCACATACTATAAAACATACTATTTTAACCATATTTAATGGTACAGGTCAGCAGCACTAAGTACATTCACGCTGTTGTGCAATTCTCACCATCATCCATCTCCCTAATTTTTCACCTTCCTAAACTGAAACTCTGTCCCCTTTAAACATTAACTCCCCATTCCCCCTCCCCTCCCCACCCCACCCCCACCCCCAGCCCCTGGCATCTACCAATTACTCTCTGACTCTATGAATTTGACTCTTCTAGGTACCTCATATAAGCGGAATCCAACAGTATTTGTCTGCATTGGAATGCATTTTAAGTCGACACTTTTGAGAGATGTGTTTACTTTCTGATACAAAACTGGATGCCAAAGACAGAACCTGGAAGGAACAGGCATGAGGTTCTTCCCAGAAAGGCCTCAGGGACTCCAGGAAAGGCCAATGGTTGGGCCGCTTCCAAAGGTGGCTTGAATAAGTTGAGCCCCAGAGGGTGCGTTGGGCTGTGAAGGCTCTACTACTCATTTGCACCCCATCGTGCCAACCTCACCCAGTACCACAGCCCGGCTGCCAGGCTACATCTGGGCACAGAGGAAGGGGGAGCTCACCTGAGCCCATACAGGCCAACAAAGGAAACTTCCATGAGTTCCTCGATATGCTGGTGGCGGTTGTTACAGTTACATGTCTATGTGGGCCCTTGCATCTCCTTGACATTCTAGAAAGGTGGGCAAAGAGATGAAGCAGCTGCCCTCCAGATGAAGACGACCTTAACAAAGCGGGCTCTGTCACCTCCAGCCCCACTCGGCAATCTACAGTATCGTCCACTCCAAGTGGTCAACCATTGCCTGTCTTTCCCCGCCCACAGGACCTAGATCTCCAATTGGATGCTTTCTCTCTACCAGGAAGCAAGATCTGAAAATAAACTGCTGAGCACAAGCAGGACGAGGGGGTGGAGTGCCAGGCCCTGGGCCAAGGTTTTTGGGGTTTTGGCCTGTTTGTTTTTTAACTGTCAGAATCGAATAAATGTATTTATTCTTCTGCCAAACACAACAACTGATTTCCATCTACAATTATTTTTTAAGATAAGAAGCAATAAGTCAGTTGAAGGAACAGCTGTGGCCTTGAGCTGTGAAACGTTATTATGCTTTAACACATCCACTGAGAAATGCAGAGCTCGTGGGACTAGCTTCATTGGCTGCAGCAGGGATGGATGTAAGCCACCTGGACAGGGGCCTGGCACCTCACCGGTTGCTGCCCAGACCATCTCTCCATGGGTTGTGATGTTTCCACTATCCCTTGCATCAACTCTGACCTCTCAGATGTACCTATTCTATATCCACTTTTTTTTTTTTTTTTTTTTTTTTTTTTTGCGGTACGTGGGCCTCTCACCGCTGTGGCCTCTCCCACTGCAGAGCACAGGCTCCAGACGCGCAGGCTCAGCGGCCATGGCTCACGGGCGCAGCCGCTCCGCGGCACGTGGGATCCTCCCGGACCGGGGCACGAACCCGCATCCCCTGCATCGGCAGGCGGACTCTCAACCACTGCGCCACCAGGGAAGCCCTATATCCACTTTTTATCTAACATTACAGCCTTCCTGAAGCCTTTTTGCTCCACCCTGCCCCATGTACAGGAGACTGTACCAGTAAAGACTGGTCCAGCCAGCAATGGACCATGGGAGCAGTAAACTGCATAGTGGCTAAGAGTGTGTCCTCTGATGGCTGGTGGCTTGGGTCCACTATTCATCCACTAACTGTAGAACTTTGGGCAAGGTAATCCTCCTCCTCTCCAATCCTCAATCCTCTTATCAGTAAAGTGGGGACAGTTGTAGTGCCTTGTCCCTAAGGGTGGGGACAGTTGTAGTTCCTTGTCCCTAAGGTGGTAGGGAGGATTCAATGAGATAACCCAGCTAACAATTGGACACTGAGCACAGCGACCCCTTGTATGTACTCAGTAATTGTTAACTACTTCTTTTTTTAGACTAGAATTCCTCACTCTGTTGGACATGGAAATATTGACAGCTGGACCATGTAAGGCAGGGACCTTCTGTTTCTTTAAGTCTCCCCAGTTTCTGCCTTCCATGGGAAGATATAGTGGTGACAACTTCACCCACTACCTGGAAAGAACTCAAAGCCCTGCCTAAGACCTCAGGGTAGCCAGTCCAGCAGAATGAGTCAGAAGGAGTAGACAGAGGTAGAAGTGTGCTCCATGTCTACTTGAAAGTATGTCTTAAGCTTGAAGGCTCTCGCTCATCCCAAGACTTATCCTGAGCAGAGTTTCTTCACGACAAACCCTGAGGCATAACCCAAGGCACAGCACTTCTAAAACCAAGACTTTTCCTTGAATGAGTATTCTCATCATTAGCTATTATCACACTGAGGGATCTAGGAGCTATGGCCCTTTGATCACCACTTCTCGGGGATGCTCAGGAAGCCTGGGGTTGAATGAAGTCACCTCTCTGAAACGAATCACTCTTCTCTGTAGTTTAAAGTTTGGGTATCTCTTAGGCATCACCAAATGGAATGGCTAAAAAACGCTGAGACAAAAGCATAGTGAAATATTTATACCCATGATCTGTCCCTGTCATTTGCCCCACATAATGCCCTTGAGACAAGTTAAAAGTTCCCAGTGGGTGACAGTCAAAACCTGAAAATTTTCCCTGGGACATCCATCATTCCTCAGTAACTTGATAGAACAGAGTGACTTTCCATGGAAGCTGGTCCAGAAAAAACTGGGGACCCTCTGAGTCTGAATAAATTCTCCTATCCACCTTTCTAATAGTTTTAATGCAACTTAGGGTTGTTTGTTTGGTTTTTTTAAAAAAATCATCTTTGCGTGGTGAATCCTTAAAACTCTGATGAAGGAGTGGACCCTCCCCATTAGAGTACGTACTCACAACCACACATAATTTGCCAAATTTTCGAGCACTCAGGGACCACCTGAGTTCATCTGTGGACCCATTACGAATCCCCGCTTTGGTTATTTCTTTCAATCACTTTCTGTCAGTAACATCCATGTCAGGCGGAATATGCTGCGTGTTCAGCTCTCTCCCACGGCAAATCTGCTTTGAAAACGTAGCTGCTGCAGAAGCGGGGGTGGGGGCGGGGCGTGGGCGGGGGAGAGAGTGAGCCCACTTTGGCTCTGGGTGAGACAAGAGGTGTCTCCTGGCCCATATGCCCCTTGGATAGTTGTTCCCTCATACTCAGAAACCCTTCCGAGCTATGTTTTACTCACAACACTTCTGACACCAAATGTGTGGAGTTTTTGTCTCACACCAACCAATCCTCCAGCAGTCTGGACACAGACTGGGTGTCCTACAGCTCAGTTCAATTCTGACCCTAACGACCCAGAGTCGGCAGAGACCCCAGAGGTCTAGGGGCTCTATCCTCCACGATGGCCCTCACTTCAGATGTCAGTCGTTTAAGTCTCGGGTCCCCAGGTGACCCACCCTTCTGTGGCTACAAAGTCAGGGGTTTCTTACAACCCCTTTTTCCAGGTTTGATAATTTCCTAGAATGGTTCGGAAAACTCTGGAAAACACTTTTCTTGCTATTACCTGTTCACTGTAAAGGATGCACATGAACAGCCAGATGTAGAGGTACCTGGGACAAGGTCCGGAGATTCCCTGTCTTCCTGGAGTTGGGGTGTGCTACCCTCCCAGTCCGTTGATGTGTTCTCCAACTCTGAAGCTCTCCAAACCTACTGTTCAAGGGTTTTTATGCAGATTTCATTACTCGCCGTTGGTGATTTACTTAACCTCCAGCCCCTCTCCCCTTCTAGAAAGTTAGGAGGCGGGGCCAGAAGTTCCAAGCTTCTAATCAAGGCTTGGTATTCCTGACTACCCATCCTGAAGCTTTCTAAGGGTCTGATACCACCGTTAGAACAAAAAGCATTCCTATCACCCTTCACTCAAGAAACTCCAAGAGGGACTTCCCTGGTGGCGCAGTGGTTAAGAATCTGCCTGCCGATGCAGGGGACACAGGTTCAAGCCCTGGCCCAGGAGGATCCCACATGCTGGAGAGCAACTAAGCCCATGCACCACAACTACTGAGCCTGCACTCTAGAGCCCGTGAGCCACAACTACTGAAGCCTGCGCGCCTAGAGCCCATGCTCCACAACAAGAGAAGCCACCGCAATGAGAAGCCCGCACACCACAACGAAGACCCAACGCATCCATAAATAAATAAACTAAAAATAAAAAAAAAAGAAACTCCAAGGATTTTAGAAGCTCTGTACCAGGAACTGGGGACAAACACCAAATATCGTACTTAATATAATACCACCCCTGTTTCCTGCCTTCTACATGGAACATTCCCCAGGCCTCCTAGACTGACTGAAACCTGCGCGTGTCAGAAGAGGTGCAAGAACTGTTGAACTATCTCATACCCACTTACCTGTGGGTTTGAAAAGTTTGGAGAGCTGCAGAGGACTGTATGACAACTCTCCTGATGGAGACTGAGAATGAACTTGGCAATGGCTTCATCACTGTAGTCCTTCAGAGACCTGATGGTCACCCATCTAATCCAGGCTCGCTACACCAAACACTGCACACTGTCTGTGCCCTCTCCCCATCCAGCAATGTGCCCTCCCCGCTGGGATCGAGTTCCATCCCCTTCTGGCTCAAAGCCAGTGAGTAATCTATCCATCTTTCAAGGTACACAAAACTATTTTGCCAGAAAGAGGGAAGGGGCAGGTGGAGGCTGAGAAAGTCCTTCCATCTCCCATCTGCACCACCCTTCCACCAGGGCTTGGATCCTATCCACACACCCAGATGAGCACTGGAACTCACCCTCTGGGGGAAGGAGGGAGTTGCTCTCTTGCTTCAAATGCTTTGCTGGTTGTGTTTACTGGCCCATTAATTATCTGTCTACGTCTTTAAACAGTATCAGTCCTGGGAAAAAAACTGCAGGAGATGATGCCAATGTGACTTTTCAGGGTGATGGAAATTACCAAGTAGTCCAGCCCTGGAGAGCTTGAGGCAGTGTAACAAGGTTCTAATGTAAAGCACAGAGCAATTAGCAGGGAGATTTACCTCCCTGTCTTAAAAGCATTTTTATTACTTAATCAATCACAAGCAATTTCTAAACAACACTGCGGTTTTACAAGGAGCCATAAATCTTTCCCATTTGCTTCCAGGAGAAAGAACAGAAGAAACAGACATGACATTCCAGGAGGGACATTGTATCAATTAAAACAAAATGGAACCCAAGTCACTTGGGAAACAGGAAGTGGGCAGGAGGTAGCCCCAGGGTCACAGAAGATCCAGGGAAGGAGCTGGTCCGTAGGGGTCTCAGGTATCTAGTCCTGACCACAGGTTCACATTCAACTGTGTCTCATACATTCAGAGGAAGGAGGAACACAGGATGAAAGAAGCATGCAGCTAGCCAAGGAGATTTTCTGCCAATTTCTTTTTTTGCGGTACACGGGCCTCTCACTGTTGTGGCCTCTCCCGTTGTGGAGCACAGGCTCCGGACGTGCAGGTTCAGCGGCCATGGCTCACGGGCCCAGCCGCTCCGCGGCATGTGGGATCCCCCCGGACCGGGGCACGAACCCATGTCCCCTGCATCGGCAGGCGGACTCTCAACCACTGCGCCACCAGGGAAGCCCTCTGCCAATTTCTTTTTTGGCAGAAGGCTTTCTATAGCAAGCCTGTCTGTGGGCCTCAGTTTCCTCATATGCAAATTGGGAGAATTCAGACTGGATTACATCCAAGTGATTCTCAGTCCCGACAGCGTTTCAGAATCACTGAGGAATGTTTTAAAAACACCATTGCCAGGCTCCTTTCCAGACCAGTGAAGTCAGACTATCTGAGGCCAAGCTGAAGGGTCTTGAATCTCACCTAGTTTCAGTTTGAACACCCAAGCAAGCAGGGAATCTTAATTCGAAAATAACATGCTTCGAATCTGCACAGCAGCGACCTCAGCAATTAACGACAGAGATGTTCAGCTGTGTTCACGTATTCACTCTCTCCTTCCTCCAACAGACCCTTCCTCGGCTCTTCTCCACAGTAAGAGCCTGGGCTGGGCCCATGGACCTGCGTCTCACCACCTGTCATGATGCTCAAGGGGCAATGTCCCATTAGCTCTCATCTAAACCGCATTAGTGGATCCGGGAGACCTCGGCGAACAGGTGTAAAGGTTGGGAACCACTGTCCACAGACAAATTATAGACACCTATCGGTGTGCTGTTGACCCTGGTTCTCAAGCCCTCTCAGAAGAGTGGTGCAGAAGAACGATTCTTCCCTCACAAGACTGAACCGGGAAGAGGAGCTCCCAAAACCCAACCCTGGTACTTCAACCGGTTCCACCATCAGCAAATGCAGCAGAAACCAGGTGACTAGGGAACCAAGGAAAAAGAACCCGATGGAAGTGATGCTGGATCTGCCTAAAACATTTTCTTGGGCCCAGGATGGATCTGTTCCTAAAGTCACCACTTAAGACAGTAACATGTGGGTCCCTCCAGAGAGGTGGCCTGCAGCAAAGGCTGTACTTGGCCAACCCCTCGCGGATCCCAAAGTCAACATCTTTTCTTCAGGTAAGTAAAGATTATCAATTCCCAAATTTTGACCCAGTATAACACCTTTTTTTCCCCTAATTTTACCTGAGACCTCGAATTTGAAGGAAAAACATTTTTTTTTTGTCATAAGGAATTATAATCAAGTTCAAATGCTTCCATCTATAGAAGGTTTCCCTTTTTCTTCTGAACCCTTCTAGCATTTATCTACCTCTTACATGGAATACATCTCATCCTGACTTTAACTATAATATTTGTACCATAACATCTTTCCTGCTAGACTGTTGATTCCCTAGTGCAGTAGAAAGAACAAGCTTTTGGAGTCATAATGATCAAATCCCAGCTCCTGGCCTTTCATGGCTGTGTGGCTTTATGAAACTTGTTTGACCTTTCTGAGCCTCAGTGTCTGAATCTAAAAAGTGAAGATAATACGACCTACTTGACAGCATTGGTGTAGGGATGAAAGGAGCCAGCACACCTTGAGTCTCTCAAGGTTACCCATGCTCAGCTTAGAGGGTAGTGCCCAGAACCTACCAAGTACCCCTGCTATGGTCCATGGACTTGAGAGCATGTGGTGATTTCACTCGAGCATTGTGAGGAGTGCAGAAGGAAGGTACATTCCAACATCAGGAGTTGGGGAGGAGATAGTGGGGCTGTCTGCTGGGAGGGGTCAGGACCAGCTGGGAGGGCTGGTGCCGCTGGTTGTTGGGTGAGTAGGCACATTGGAAAGACCCCTGCCTATGACGACCTTCTTTACATCTTTCCCATGTCAGGCTTTTGCACTGCTTCCCCTGGCAGCTTTCAACACTGCTCAGCGGCAGTCCTGTCAATAGTACTATTAAAGATGCAGAAAACTTTCTAAACTGCTCACGGACAGTGACCACTCCCCTGGTCCTCTGGCTACACACACACATATACATACATATACCCACACATATACATGTATACATATACATACACACAGACACACATACATACGGATAGACATCCACACACAGGCACACACATACTCTTGCACATACACACATAAAACCTCGTACTTAAGTAGCTGCAAATCTACGGAGCCCTTTCGTTCGGTGCTGGTAAAGTGTTGACTGCCTCCTTGCCCAGTAGCCACCAAGGTAGTAGAAGATCAAAATTAAAGTGCCATCTTTCACTAAACCCTGTGCCACCAACACAGAGGGCGCAGGACAGAGGGCAGATTCCTGCCCAAGCCTCTCTTACTCCAAATTAGAGGTTGGAAAACTTTCTATAAAGAGTCAGATAGTAAATCTCTGTAGTTCTGAGGGCCATTTGATCTCTGCCACACTCCTCAACTCTGCTGTTGCAGTTCAAAAGCAGTGATAGATGATACATAAACAAAAGGACATAGTCATGTTCCAATAAAGCCTTACTTATAGAAACAAGGTTTCTGAATCCTGGTCTACAGTCTTGGTTCTTAATCACTAGGCTGTAGAACTTGGACTTGTTTTTCTTAATTCAAAACATGGTTCCTTCAATTTATTAATATGTACGGCAAATGTGTTATCTCTACACCTCTTGACCTAATAATTTCTCTTGTAGGAATTTATCTTAATAATGACCAACAGTTATGGATCATTTTATATTCAGAATCTACTTAATCTTCCCAGTAGGAGATGAGATGAGTCATATTTTTGTCTCCATTTTGCAGATGAGGAAACTGAGGCACAAAGATGCAAAGTGACTGTACCCCAGTCACACAGCTGGTAAGTGATAAAGGTGGGTTCTGAATCAAGGCAGTACTTTCTAACGCTCCTATGAAAAAGGTATGCAAAATTGGACAAATGCAGAAAAATCCCTGGTTTTTATGCAACTAGGCTCATAACAGCATAAAAGAAAATAATCTAAACATCGAATATGGACAATGGGTAAAAATTGTGGTACAACAGAATAAAAGGCAACGTTCTCAACTGATAGAGAAGAATGTTGACTCTGTTTGCCAAAAGGGCTGCAGCAATTCCAGTCATCCCTGGATGCATGCCCCTTTGCAATGCCACGTTGCTGGTCCTGCCGTCAAAAGTTAGAGCCTATTTCCTGTCTGTTGAATGTGGGCTCGCCCTGTGACTTGTAGACCAATAGAATGAGGGGGAAATGATGTCATAAGATGCCCAGCACTAGGTCCCAAAAGGCCTTGCAGTTTCCACCTTTGCCCTTTTGAGATGCTGCTCTGAGCCCACCATGTGAAGAAGTTGCATCCAGCTTACTGGGGGACAAGAGGCCACATGGAGGAGAAACAAGGCCCCTAACTGCAGAACGAGTGACCCCAGGGGAGTAAGGTTGCAAAGCTAAAACACAATACCCAGTTAAATATTCTTTCCAGATAAACAATGAGTAGTATTTTAACATAATTGTGTCTCAAATATCACATAGATGTGTTTATACTACAAAATTATTCATTGTGGATCTGAAATTCAAATTTAACTTGGGTGTCTTGTATTTTTATTTGCTAAATCTGACAGCCCTACAGGTGAGTTTAGCAGAAGAACCCAGCCTGAATTGCTGATCTAAAGAAACATGAGAAATGATACATTGTTATTTTAAGCTACCAAGTTTTGCAGAGGTTTGTTGCACAGTGACATAACAGAAACACTGCCCTATTTATTGGCATGGAAAATGTTTACTATAGGATTAGGGGGTAGTCATATAGGCAGAGAAGAAAGAGGGCATAAAGAGAAGAAAGATTCATGACCCTGAGCAGAGAAATGACACCAAGTACATGTATGTATACATATGTATATATGTAAAGTATATATGACCTCTGTGTTCAAATTAAATACTTAATTTTTAATGATGCTTTTTTTTTTTGGCTGTGTTGGGTCTTTGTTTCTGTGCGCGGGCTTTCTCTAGCTGCGTCGAGCGGGGGCTGCTCTTCCTTGCAGTGTGCAGGCTTCTCACTATAGTGGCTTCTCTTGTTGTGGAGTATGGGCTGTAGGCGCACGGGCTTCAGTAGCTGTGGCACACATGCTCAGTAGTTGTGGCTCATGGGCTCTAGAGAGCAGGCTCAGTAGTTCTGGCTTGCAGGCTTAGTTGCTCTGCGGCATGTGGGATCTTCCCAGACCAGGGCTCGAACCCGTGTCCCCTGCGTTGGCAGGCAGAGTCCTAACCACTGTGCCATCAGGGAAGCCCTAATGATGCATTTTGAGGATGTGTACTGATGTGCATAAATGTCAAATATATATTGGGAGGGGAAAACCCCAAATTTCTAAGTTTGGATTCCAAGATCTCATCTTTGAGATACTTTTGATAATGATTTCCTAGTGAAATCTCTGCTTAGGACCTAATGCTATGTTAATATTTTTCAAAGAATAAAATTTATTGATGATTTCCTGTTAAATTTCAAAATGTAGTTATAAAAGAGCCACACGGGCATGATTCCATTTTAATATACATGCACACATACACACACACACCCAGAATTGACAGTGTTTGATGGTAGGGAGTGAATAGAGGTGGTTTTCATTTTGTTTTAACTCTTCTTTGCACTTTCTCATTTTCCTGCAATGTACACTTCTCTCTTGTGTCACAAAGGATGTGTGAGCGTGTGTGCATCCGTGTGTGTATTTACTGTGACTTTTAATCCCCCAGCCTTGCACCAATCATTAAGTATTTACAGAGTTCTTGGTCTTTCACCAGCACTGTTTGTGAAAGCAAGTACCATAAGCAATAAAAAGTAAATAAAGAGCAAAGCCTGCTTCTCTGGCCCAGATGAGAGTGAAATAACAGAAGACTCAGGTAGTTATTTAAAGTATGTGGTGCTTGGGGATGTACTATATCCAAAGTGATGCCAGAAAAAAAGTGAGGCTGTGTCTGTGGACTTTTGGTAAGCTGTAGAGTGCTATAAAATATGGTATTTTTAAGCCCCCCTTGAAGAGATGCATGAGCATTACTTAGAAAGCTTTTTTTAAAAAAATACCTATGCCTGGGTCCCTCTGCTGGAGATTATAATTCAGTAGATGTGGACAGGGCCACAGGTATCTGTATTTTATAAAGCTCTTCATTTGAGAATCACTGAGCCAATGTTTCTCCTGGTTATTTCTCCTCCATTGTGACTTTGAGCTATGGGAAGAGTTAAAGAAAGCTTCTTGGATGAGGCGGCCCCTGGCTGAGGCCTGAGGGTTGAGGGACCAAACAAGCCATCTCTAGTCTTCGTGGTAGATTGTCACGTTCACTGTCAATACCTTGTGGAGATGGCTTCCCAGCGTGGTCCCCCATGGCCAGCCCGCCCTCACACGTCCTGGAACTGGTCCCGCTGTCACCCAGCTCAGGGCGTGTTCACTCTGCAGTCTGGTCTTTGCCCGCAGTCTGGTCTTTGCCCACAATCATGCCCCTGATCTAGCCTTTGGGCTTCGCTTTGCATCTGCTCCCCCCGATTCCTCTCAGCCCTTCTGGCTTCTCAAGTTCACCTTCTCAGCATCCCAGAGGAGGCAGAGCCCTCCAAGGTCAGCTTCTGAAGGACCCTGCTCGAGCCTGTTCCACTCATCAGCACCCCAGCCCCACCTCCAAAATCAAACTTTCAGAAAGAGACAGCAGAGAATTAGAAAGGAGTTTCTTGGTTTCCAGTGCAGCTGTGCTAGCAATTCATCCTGTGGCCTTAAGCAAGCTCCTGAAGCTGGTGGCTCTGGCCCCCGACCCCAGCATAAGATCAATAACTCCTCGGAGTGGCAGCCACATGAAAACCAGAGGTGGTATAGAGTTGTAGGCTGTGAGGTGTGCCCATGGCGTGTGCAAGCGGAGGCCCATGGCGTGTGCAAGCGGAGTGGGCCATAGGACCAGCATGCGAGAAAGTACAGAAGCCAGAAGGGGGGCAGGGGCCAGGGACCCACTCTGATGGTACAGAACCCTCAGCCAGGTGGTGGGGGGCATGGCCCGGGCCCAGGAGAAAGCGCTCTAGCAGTCCAAAGAGGACTTGGAACAGGAGGGGCAGGGAATGCCAATTTTCTACAGAATCCCAGGATTGTTGTGGGATAAGTGGAGAATGGAACCAGGAAAGAGGAAAGAAATTATTGAAGGAGGAGGTAGTTTTGAGGAAAGTAGCTTTAGGGCCCAACCACAGGCCCATTTGAGCCCATCCTGTCTTGTTTTCTTTGGACAGCTGCCATATCCTTAACCCCCATCCTTAAATACCAGCACACAGAGGCCAGGAAGCCAATCCCAGCCCACAGTGAAATCAACAAGAAGCAGAGATTGCCTGTTGCTTTGCCCTGGGCATGTGGTGGCAGAGGCAGGGCTGGGACCCGCACACACTGATCTCTGGTTGGAGAGCTCCTACTGTACCACACTGACTCCAGGATTCTTCCGTGGAAAAGTCCTCTGCCCAGGGACCTGTGGCCTTCACCAGCTGACAGGAAGAGCCTGCTCTGTACTCCTGGGCTAAAATGCAAAGGTCAGCGGCCAGAACTACCCTAGAGAGCGAAAAACATGAGGTGGTGTGTCTGTCTAACCTAAACGTAAGACACATCGGTGTCTACTTACAAGCCAGCCTGACTCACTCTCCATTACCCACCTCTCAGCTTAATGAGAACCCCTGTCTTCCTGACAGACTCACACAGGTGCTGTCCTGAGCTAGATTTTGCTTCAGCGGCCTCAGTAGATCAGGAAGGGGGTAGGGACCCACCAGGCCAACATCTGGTTGATTCTGTCCTAAATGTGTAGCCCAAGCCATCAGGGACAGTAATAATGACACCACCACCAGTGCTTTATAAAATCGTCTCTTTGATTGGGGTCACATTCAGTGCCAGCTTTCAACTATCCACACAAGGAAGGAGAAAGGGACTAGTTAGGGCCAGAAAAAGAGCAAATTCAAGACAATAAATAAAAACCAGTCTGCAGATGATAGGCTAGGAGGATCATCTGTATTTAGATAATTGAGCTATGACCATAAGCAAGCCATTTATTCCACAGACTCTGTATGTGTAAACCAGGACTCCAATTTATTAATTTACTGCTCAAAATGAATGCACTGTCATGTGGCCCAGATGCTCACATCCATCTGACGGAACATGCATTTGCTCCATCAGTGGTGGCAGCTACTGGTGAAGTCAAAGTATCTAAATGTTGCTTGGTGAGCATGGAATCCATACAGGAGGAGCTTGGTTTGTAATTTAAATTCAGCAAAAACTTATTGAGCTCTATAAGTCAGGATCGTGCTGGGTAACTGAGGATACAAAGTTGTGATGCCCAGCTTTGAAGTCTGCAGTCAAATAGAGAAGTGTGGTTGGATGGTAATTTAACGTGATCAACATCACAACAGAGATATTAGATGTATGGGCAGGGGATCTGGAGGCCTGGAAAAGTGTTGCCTTTCTGCTGAGTCTTTATAGGAGTTAGGAGTTAAACCTTAATACGGTATGTGCGTTTACGGTGGGATAGATTTCAGGCAGATACAAGAGTGCATGCAAAATACCAGAAGACAAAGGTGTGAAGGGTCCTTGTGTCTAGACCACAGTGTGAAATGGTGAAAGATATCAGATTGTGACAATGTTAAGATGCTAAGGAAGGTGGATGTTATCACCAAGCCAATGGTGCTCAACTTCAGCTGCATCAGCCTTACCTGGGGCACATTTTAAACACTGTGAGTCTTATACTGACCCAGAATCTCAGGCATTCATATTATTGAGAGGCTACAAAGCTGATTCTGAAGTGCAGCCTGGGAAGAGAGTCTAACACAGGAGATGATGGAGCATATTTTCAAAAACTCTTAATGGACATAATAGGGATGTTATTGTATACCCCACTTCACATATGAGGAAACTGACAATACAGTGGGGGAGAAAATGATCTCATTGGGGAAGGAAAAAAAATAGGGCTGGTGTATTAGTCAGAAGGGTTCTCCAGAGAAACAGAACAAAATGGGAAATATATAGGTATAGATTAGATCTATAGAGACAAAGAGAGATGTTAGGAATTGGCTAATGAGACTATAGGGGATGGCAAGTCTGAAATCTCTAGAGCAGGCTGGAAATTCAGGTAAGCATTGATGTTGCAGCAGGCTGGAAACTTTGGCCAGGTCTCTATATTGCAGTTTCGAGCATTCCTTCCTTTTCAGGAAACTTCAGTTTTTACTCTTAAGGCCTTCAAGGGACTGGATAAGACCCATCCATATTACAGAGGGTAATCTGCTTTACTAAAGTCTACTGATGTAAATGTCAATCACATCTTTAAAGGACCCTCACAGCAACATCTAGACTAGTATTTGACCAAAGAACTGGGAACCATTAGCCCAGTCAACACATAAAATTAACCATCCCAGCTCTAGCCTACCACTGCTCTCCTTCCTGGTTGGGGGAAGGATTTGGACAAGAGGAAATGTTTCTCCTGACAATCAAGGCTGCCAGCTCCTCTGGCCACCTCCCTCCCTGAAACAAGGGTGTTGAGTCCACAGCCTGAGAGACAGCACCTTAATCCAGAGAAAAAGGAACTAAACCAAGGGCCCGAAATCTTGATATACACCCTGCACCACCGAGTGGGCCAGCCCATGCGGTCTTCTTTAAGGAAACTTTGTTGTTTTTCCACTTTAATGGGGCTGGGCTGTTACAATGGCCGTCACTGGTTTCTGCCATTTCAATGATTAATAAGAACAAGTGGCCTGGTGCACAGTTCACAGATCTAACCATGCTGAGGATTTTGATAAATGGCTCCTTTATACTTTCATTTCATAGAGTTTCACATCACACAATGAAAAACAGGACTGTGCTGCTTCATGGTGCAAAACCTGCCCACCAAGGAGAAGCCTTCCCCCATGTACGGGGAGCTTGGGCAATGCTGCCTGCTGCAGCCCTGCTTCCTCTCCTGGCCTGCCCCCGAACCTTAGCTCTGCCACAGGGGAAAGTGGGAGGCTGCTGCTGCCAGTGTCCCGGAGCAAGAAGAAAGCGTGTGGGTTTTTTAAATTAGATTGATCTAAATCAGTAACTGTGGTTCCGTCTTATTTTATCCTACCCATCTGAGGGCAAAAAAATAAAAACTCAAAGAAGTAAGTACATAGGGTTTCCCTGGTAGCACAGTGGTTGAGAGTCCGCCTGCCGATGCAGGGGACGCGGGTTCGTGCCCCGGTCCTGAAGGATCCCACGTGCCGCGGAGCGGCTGTGCCCGTGAGCCATGGCCGCGGAGCCTGCGCGTCCGGAGCCTGTGCTCCGCAACAGAAGAGGCCACAGCAGTGAGAGGCCCGCGTACCAAAAAAAAAAAAAAAGTAAGTACATAAACACTGAACTATCACATTGTTTTAAAGGATGTTTAAACCAGAAGGGACCTTTAAAACTCACTCATAATACTATGAATTCTCTAGAGATCAGGAATGGGAAACGACGTGCCCAAAGTCACTGCCCAATTCTAAAACCAGAGCCTCCAGATTCCCAGTCCATTGGTCAGCCTTTCTTTTCCTCCCTTCCTTCCTTCCACCATTTTCTTTTTATTTAGCATCAAGTAGTTTACACTCACAGGGTGGCAGTCATGCTTTTTAGCTGCA
Organism: Phocoena phocoena; assembly: GCF_963924675.1. NCBI lineage: Eukaryota > Metazoa > Chordata > Mammalia > Artiodactyla > Phocoenidae > Phocoena > Phocoena phocoena. The sequence goes on along the minus strand of NC_089220.1, from coordinate 135,521,465 downwards.
AACAACAGAGTCCACTTTGGCTAATTTAAACAGGAAAAGGAATTATTAAGGGATGTTGGTTATCTCACAGGAAGATAAACAGACTAGAAGCTGAGTATCCAGATATAAGTGCAGGTCTGCCTGGTATGCAGACAGCATCCACTACTGCTCCTGAGTGATAAGTCCAGTGAAATACCAGGTCATTACGATGGGTCCCAATCCAATGTCACTGATGTCCTTATAAAAGGGGACATTTAAAAACAGACACAGAAAGAACACTACTTGAAGATGAAAGCAGAGATGGAGGTGATGCTTCTACAAGCCAAGGAATGTCAAAGATTGCCAGAAATCCACCAGAAGCTAGGAGAGAAGGCTAGAAGAGATTCCTCAGAAGGAAGCCACCCAGCCAATACATTGATCTCAGACTTCTCATTTCCAGAACTGTGAGATAGTAAGAAAGCCACCGAGTTTGCAGTATTTTGTTATGACAGCCCTAGCAAACTGCTATAGAAGGCTACAGCTTGGGATAGTAAACCCCACAGTTACTTAGGTAGGAAACGAGGAAGAGGGGTAGACAGCCAAGGAGATCTTCGGTTTAACTAGTATGACTGTAGGAACAAACCCAGATGCCCTAGCTTGGCTTCCAAAGTTCTCCTCACCTCCTCCAGCATGGTCCCCCAAAACAGGGGGACCCTGTTTTGGGTCCCCACACCAGCACCCCTGAATTTCTCATAGGTGCCCAACATGCCAGCCCCAGAGCTGATGCTTTGCCCTCCATGTGCTATTGCTTGCACTGGAACATCCTTTCCTGTTTGGTAATCCATCCCATTACCAATCCATATGTGCCTGAAATATACCTACTCATCCGTAAAAACATAGCTCAGGTATGGTGTCTTCTATGCAAACACCCCAATACCCTCAGCCAAAGCAAATTATTCCCCCCAGACCCTCCCATCACAGGGTGATTTCTATCATTCCTCTCTCTCCTTCCTTCCCACCATATAACTTCCATCCCCCTGTCCATCTGTTCATCTGTCTCCCCCACCAGGTTAGGAACATCTGGCAGACAGAGACCACTGAAATCATCTCCGACGCTCCCACAGTGCTGGAGCATGTGGCCAGAAAATGAGCCCCTCTGTAACTTTAGACCTTTGAGTCGCCTATTTGGAAAGTTTAAAAAAATCTCACCAGCAACTAGATCCTGAACGTCATACGTCATGCTTTATTCCCCTGGACGAACACCATCTCTCTTCTATAGCTTTCTTTACACAAATACTATAAACTGTCCTGACTCTATTAATAAGTATTTGATGGGACAAATATGGTGGCCTTCCAAATCCAGGTTATCAGTACCCCTTCCAAATATTCTTTCTCAAGTTTGACCCCTGACCCCTGAGGTCTTCCTCTTTCTCCTCTGGGTCATGTCTTCATGTTCCATCTTCCCTGTCTCAAGGTCACGGGATTTCAATTTCTCAGGGATTATAAGGCAAAACTTGGAAGGAGTCTTGAGTTTTACTCAGGTATAAAAGAAAGCCTGACCTTTTCATGCTTGAGGGAGCTGGCTGGTGAGCACACTCCCCCCTCTTTTCTAAAAATGCAGTTCTCACAAATGACAAAGTCTTGTTTCTGAATTCTAAGTCTGTGGTCTTTTTTCCTACAACATGTGGGCTAAGTACCGTGAAACTCTAGTGAGAAAAGTGATGGATGAATAAATGAATGACTGGACAAAGATAGCTAAAAAGAAGAATGCATTTGAATACACAAGATTTAATCATCTAATTATTCAATAATAACATACTCAATCTCTTACTTTTTTCTTTTCTTCAAAAGTGTTGCTTTTTGCCAAGTAACCACCACAGTTTTCTTTTCTCCAGGCCTACCTACTTTCTCCCCATTTTTCTCTAATCTGCCCACTGCATATAATGGAAAGCAAATACTGGCACAGTCCTGCTGTCTGCCCAGGTGAAGAAATTCAATGATGCTGACATGAGGAAGTGCAAATTCAACTCTGCAGCTATCAAACCCAATGACATTTCGGAGGAATCTGAATAAAGGTAATTACTGTGTGAAGGTAAATTGCCTGGGGAAAGAAAAATAACAGAGGCAAAATGATTGAACATTTCAACTATAAAAGCCTGTTCACCGTGAGCTACTAGGGAAGCAAAGACCTGACCTGCCAGAATGCAGACATTTTACCCTGAGAAAGAGCCAGATTCATCAGGGTTAATGTCTTTCCCCTGGTTTCCCTCACATCTAGCTCCTTGGGTAGCCAAGGGCACAATGAAGGCGTCTTAGCTCCTTTTAGAGGTACTGAAGTATAACTTTTATCTTTACAGCTCTCCTCTCTCTATTCCTTTACTGATCTCCCTTGACGTCCTTGTTCAAAAGCTAAAACCTCCTTTGAAGTCCTTGCTCCTGTATGACAGGTGTTCTGCTAGATGCAGTGATATCAACATGAAATACACCAGTGCACACAAACACATGCATAAAACCACAACCATGTGATCACAAACATGCACACACATGGGCTTGCGTTCCTACACAAACACACACGTACACACAATCACACATACACACACATCCAACCCTTGAGAAGTTTGCAATCTAAGAGGACTGTTAGAATTCAAAATGATTGCTAACCTGGAATTATCTCCAAAGTAAAGTGGGAACACAGGTGAGGAGCAGGGTTAAGGGCTAGTTTTCTGGGGAAGGTCAGGAGGGATCCCCAGAAGAGTCACGTGCTGAGTTGAGATCTAAAGACTGAGGAAGAGTGCAGAGAACAGAGGAGAGAGGGCTTTGGTGAAAGGGAAGAGCACAGATAAGAGGGCTGGAGGGGCCCGGAGCCTGGCATATGCAGGAGACAGGGGAGCCAGACCTCCATCTGGCTTCTGTGAACTTGGGCCATGGCTGAAGACTGTAATGCAGTCTGGGACTTTACCTCTGGGTCACTGGGACTAGAGGAAGAGGATATAAATATGGCTTCCCTGTATATTTGGAGATCCAGCATCCTGGAAGGGAAGGATCAGGTAAAATAAACATGTGTGTTTCTACCCACAAGCCCTCCTTAGTGAAGATGTGTATCCCTCTCCCTGTGGGATAAGTCATTGCCAGGATTGTGTATGAATGGATAAGCCAAGAACAGCACTGAATTAGTCCCTCTAAATAAATAGGCATTTGTCTGGACCATGCGACTGTAAGCTTTGTGAGAGCAGGGGCTAAACCGACTTCACTTAAATCTAAGTCACTTTTGATTCTCTCTGTTTCTCTCCAGACACATCCAGTCCATCTGAAATGGTGACACCCAAACACACCCCAAACCTCTTCTCTAGGGCCACTGCCGTCCCCAAATCCAGCCCTCACCTGGGTTGCTGCAGCAGCCTCCAGACTGTTCTTGCTTCCACTCTTGATTCTCTATAATCTATCCCAGCCAGAGAGACTTTTGAAAAAATGGGAGGCAGATATGTCATCCTTATTTTAAATCACCTAGCGGCTTCCTTTTACTAACAGTGGCTGAGACCACAGCTCTGCAGTCACGTCCTGTGTTCTGATCTGAGTGCAAATCTTAACTCTCCTGTGCTTCTGTTTCCTGCTCTGTAAAATGAGCAGGAATTGTACCTATCTCATACCATTTTCGTGGGGATTAAATGAGTTATTATATGTCAAGTGGCATAGGGTAAACATTCACAGATATTAGGTTTTATTAAAATAAAATCCAGTCTCATTACTGTGGCCCCAGACTATATCGCTGTCCTCATTTTGATCCAGTGTGCCCCTCACTCACGAGGTAATTACCACATTGACTTTCTTGATCTTTTATTTATTTATTTATTTATTTATTTAAGTTGCACCCGCATGGCATTCATGATCTTAGTTCCCCAACCAGGGATCAAACCCATGCCCCCTGAAGTGGAAGTGCAGAATCTTAACCACTGGACAACCAGGGAAGTCCCATGACCTTCTTGATCTTTAAATAAGCCAAGTTCACTTTGAACTCGGGCTTTTACCTTTGCTGTTCTCTCTTCCAGGCTGGCTCCCTCTCATCATTCAGACATAACAAAAATGTCACTATCTAGTCCCCATTAGCTGCCCCACATCCATCTCCCACACACGCAAACACACTCAAGACCACCCTATTGGTTATCTTCATAGTGTTTACCATTAGCTGCATTCATATTATTTATTTATTGGTCTACTTATTGATTACTCACCTTCCCCAGCTAGAAGGAAAGCTTCATAGGGTGAAAACATGTAAAACACTGTCTGGCACATAGAAAGAACTGAGAATACATATACTGGGTGAATCAATCAATCCATCAATCGATCAATCAATGCAGTTAGCACCCTGCAAGTGTTTCCTGAACACACTGAAGTAAGCTCTAACCACTCCCAGAATGGAAACAAACCAAAGTTTAAGAAAGCTTCGTCTCTGCCATGTGTGGTCGCTCATGTGACAGATGTGAAATTCTTATGCCACGTGATCCAATTAGCATCGCTCTCGAAAGGGCATTCTTCTTGGATATGATTACACCATCTGTCCTAAAAGCTTTCATGATTCATGATCAGATAAGCACCGAACCCCATTTGGCAGGTCTTATAAAATGACTCTCTTCTCAGCTGGGCTCTGGCCATGTGTGGGCAGTATTTTGACATTTTCCAATGAAATATGGGCTCAAATAAAAAACACATCAAGTAGTGAGATGATCTGGGCCTGGGAAGAATACTGCACTCTGTAAATTCTCATGGTATAGCCAGGAGGGGAAGGAATACATTTAAGTCTAGAAAAATGTGGACAAACTTTGTCCAATGAGAAAGTTTATTAAATTCTGGTTTCATCTCCCTGGAGGAATTGCTGGAGGCTCTATCACATATAGCTGGACAAAGGCTCAAAGAACACAACCCGTGCATGTTGCAGAGGGTTCTAGGGGTGTAGATTATTGCAGAAGGGTAGTTGCAGAAAACTATAGAGCCGAGGGAAGAGATGAGTATCCTTGCTTTACAGATGAAAAGAGACCGAGTAGCTATTCCTGCCCAGCCACCATATTCCTCTACTTTTCCTCAAGAAACCACTCATTCTCCACTCTTGGTTCTTATAGTTTGAGTGGAGCCCATGCCTAATTCCAGGGATTCATGCTTGAATCGGAGTGCATTATTCTCTGACCACATGATTAGCTCAGGGGTAAACAGGTAGCTCATGCCAGACCAACGAGAGAAATTCTGAGATTTTTTTTTTTCTTTTAAATAATTGGGGAAGAAAAGTTTTCTGTCTGTAGAAGTTGCTAAGCTCTAAGAAGACAAGTCTCAGGCTATCACCAATCCATTTTCTTTCTCTTGTAGAGAGCCTGCCTAAGAAAGTAGCCGATGCCAAGGTAGGCTGCAGCTGAGAAATGGAGGAAATGAACTCCAAAAGTAGGCAAGTCTCTAGCTAGCACGAGCAATGGATATGTCAATACCCATTCAATGTAAAACAAAAAATTCCCAAAATCCTTTGTCATCATTAAACCCTGTGCTATAATAAAAATATACATTTATTCTTTGTCCCTGGCTCCCAGCATACAGCTCCTAAAATCCTTGGAATTTCTTGAGAGATAGGAGTGACTTTTGTTATCCATACTGAGCCCCCCCCCCCGCTTTTTTAAACATCTTTATTGGAGTATAATTGCTTTGCAATGGTGTGTTTCTGCTTTATAACAAAGTGAGTCAGTTATACATATGTTCCCATATCCCTTCCCTCTTGCATCTCCCTCCCTCCCACTCTCCCTATCCCACCCCTCTAGGTGGTCACAAAGCATCAAGCTGATCTCCCTGTGCTATGCAGCTGCTTCCCACTAGCTATCTATTTTACATTTGGTAGTATATATACGTCCATGCCACTCTCTCACTTCGTCCCAGCTTACCCTTCCCCCTCCCCATGTCCTCAAGTCCATTCTCTACATCTGTGTCTTTATTCCTGTTCTGCACCTAGCTTCTTCATAACCTTTTTTTTTTTTAGATTCTATATACATGTGTTAGCATACGGTATTTGTTTTTCTCTTTCTGACTTACTTCACTCTGTATGACAGACTCTAGGTCCATCCATCTCACTATAAATAACTCAATTTTGTTTCTTTTTATGGCTGAGTAATATTCCATTATACATATGTGCACTGATGAGGGACACTTAGGTTGCTTCCATGTCCTGGCTATTGTAAATAGAGCTGCAATGAACATTGTGGTACATGACTCCTTTTGAATTATGGTTTTCTCAGGGTATATGCCCCATGCTGAACCCCTTTTAGTCATATCTGAGTTTATGCTAGTGGGATAACTTGGAGTAGGACATTTAGATGGGCTCAGGATAGGACTGGAGACCAGGAAGACCAAGTGATTAGAGGGCTGGAACTTGCAGCCCCACCACTGACCTTCAGGGAGAAATGGCTGGAGATTATGCTCTTTCAAAAAAAAGAAAGACAAGTCTCGAACAACAAGATCTGGGGGAGCTTCTGGGTTACTGAACACATCAGGGTGCTGGGAGGATGACACACCTGGAGAGGGTATGGAATCTATACACACACACACTGCATCTGTTCCATTTGGCTGTTCCTGAGTTGTATCCCTTTCTATTAAACCAGTAGTGATAAGTAAAGTGCTTTCCTAAGTTCTCTGAATCATTCTAGCAAATTATTGAACCTGAGTTGGAGAGGGTTGTGGGAACCCTTGAATTTATAGCCAGTTGATCAGAAGTACAGGTAGCCCCTGGGACTTGTGACAGGCATCTGAAGTGGGATGTCAGTCTTGTGAGACTGAGCCCTTAATCTGTGGGGTCTACACTAATTCTGAAGTTAGTATTAGAAATGAATTGAATTGAATTATTGGACACCCAGTTAGTGTCAGAGAATTGGAGAATCGGTTGTCTGTATGGAAAAAAGCCTCATGTTTGGTATCAGAAGAAAACACCATGCAAACCCATTCCAATGGGATTTTCTGTTACTTGCAACCAAGAATCCTGATTGTTCAAGAGTTCCAGACTTAGAAAATTTTAGTAACTCACCCATGATCACATAGTTAATAAGTGATAGAACTGGGACTTGGACAAGATCCATGTAACTCTGAAACCCAGTTTTATCTTTGGAAACCCAGAGTTTCCTTGAGAGGGTTGTTACCATGGAAGGGATTTCATCCTTATGTGGGAGGCTATACCAAGTGACTCTTAAATCTCCAACTTTCTATCACTGTAAATATCTCCCCACAGATGATTGTAAAAAGGTCTACCCACCAAACTCCAAAGAAACAGGATCGTCCAGTCACAGCAAACCCGGCCCCCTCTTGTCCTGGCATTCTGAGCCCCATACACAATGTCATCTGTGAGTCTACACTGTCAACACAGCCCATGACATACTGGTCAACTATTTCCTGAACAAAGCTCAGCAGCAGGGTTGAGGAAAATAATCTCTTTAGCTTGGAGTCAAGCGCATGAAAGGGACCCTAATAAACTGTCGAAAAGGTCGGCAGTTTGAGCTTTCTACTTTCTTTCTAATTTCCTCTTATCGCTCCAAAATAAATTATAACATCCTTCTGGCAGGGACAATATCTGAGGCATTTTAGTGTCTTCCTCAACCTCCAACGTTATGCCTTATGCGTAATAAAACATGTTGACTAATTCAGGATGTTTTTCTTGTCCTGGTTTGATGCGTTATCTCTGTCCCCTTCCAGATTCAATGCTTCCAAGCCTGATACTAGGAAGTCCTTTTCTTTTTTTCTTTTTTTAGAAGAGAATAGCTTTATTGCTCTGCCAGGCAAAGGGGGACACAGTGGGCTCCTGCCCTGAAAAACTGTATGTCCCCTAGGAAGTCTTTTCTGAGCATTATTTAACTTTCCTAATATGCTGGCTTTCACAGATATTTGCCACATGTGTTGTGGTGAGTGGCTGTGAAATAACATTGTTTAATATTAGTTCACCAATCATTTAAAATAAAATGGCAGCTGGGTGGAAAGAAGATCAATGAATGGGGAAGAGGATCATAAAAAGAGCCAGGAATAGAAAGTTTGGGGGCATCTGAGGAGAGCGGGCAGTATTGGAAGGGGAGAGACATAGCTCTGGGCCTGGGTATATCTGAATTTAATGAAAGAAGGTGACAAAGGATTGAAGTGAAGTTAAAGAATGCTTAGTGCCAGAAAAGTTGAGTTGGGAGGGGTACAGATACCTGAAGCAGACAATGGGGTTGGGAGGGGCATTCACTGATCAACAGTGTACATGGATAGGACCTAGAAAGTTCCATGCACAGACTTTAGGGAGGCAGCCAGGGAGAACGGAACATGATCCAGCCACACTTGTCTTCTTTCCAAAATTCCATGTGCTTTCTCCTCTAGACCTTTCTGCATTCTCTTCTCTCTACCAGCAATGTTTTTCTCCCCCTTCCCCATTTTCTTGTCTAGTTCTAGTCTTCCTTCTAATCTTGCCTTAGATGTGACCTCCTCCAGGGAGCCATTCCTACACATCATTGCACCCCCTTGCTGCAATCTTACACTGTCACATACTAGATGCTACAGAGTGAAACATTTACTCTGCATCAGGGATCAACCTCCTTTGAAGTATATTGACTTTTAACTTTTTAAAAATTAATTAATTTATTTTCTTTATCTTTTTGGCTGCATCAGGTCTTAGTTGCGGCACGAGGGATCTTCAATGAGGCACGCGGGATCTTTCGTTGTGGCACGCGGGCTTCTCTGTAGTTGCAGCACGCGGGTTTTCTCTCTCTAGTCATGGCACACGGGCTACAAGGCATGTGGGTTCTGTAGTTTGTGGCACGCAGGCTCTCTCGCTGAGGCGTGTGAGCTCATTAGTTGTGGCATGCGGGCTTAGTTGCTCCATGGCATGTGGGATCTTAGTTCCCCGACCAGGGATCAAACCCGCGTCCCCTGCATTGGAAGGCAGCTTCTTTACCTCTGGACCCCCAGGGAAGTCCATGACCATTAACTTTTATAAAGTGTCTCCACTCAATTATTCCAACTTCCTAGCAGCCCCGAGAGACAGGTGGGTCATGTCTCATCTACCCCATTCAACAAGTGATATAAACTGAAGCTCAGAGAAGTTGAGAAATTCACATAAGGACCAGGTTAATGAGGCCTGGGGTATAACTCTAACCCAAGTCATTTGGTACAAGTCCAAGGCCTTCCACCAACAGGCTGCCCACAGGATGAGCTGGAAGGAGATGTAGACAGCTGGGAGCTCTGTGTGTATGCGGGCACGGAGTTCTGCAAGGTTCTTTGTCTTTTGAGAAGAAAATTGGGCTTCCTGGTACCAATGATAATTCTGGTTAGAAAAGTTACTTTTACTCTGTTTCTTTCACCCTTGTGCCAACTTACAAAATGGGCATGTGCTTGATTCTGTGGTTGACACCCTTACACCACTGAAGGCAGAGAAAGACAAGGGTGTGCCGATAGGAGATCCTAGAACTGTTTCCTACACAACACTTGCCAGTCCTACCTTGACTCACACAGAATAGAATGGGGCAGAATCTAGATACATAACAGGTGTGCTCAGCCACCCTCTTCCAAAGACAGTGAGGAGGAGACATCCATTCATTCCGCAAATGTCCACTGAGTCTTACTGGGTCCTGGGCTCCGGGAGCACAGAGTAAATGAAATAAGATGAGACCCTGTCTCAAAGTGCTCACATCTGGTAGGAAAAAAATAGATGGCAAGTCGTGTTCATTTATTATGATTCTCTTCTTCCTGTTACCCCTTTTTATTCCTTGCTTATTATTTAAAACTTATTATTTTACAGGATTGGGGGTTTCTTTCATCTTATTCTATCATTTTTATCTCTTGGGATACTAATTTTTGTTTGTTGTTTCAGCACTCTTCCCCTTAGTGGTTAGTTTTCTTGTGTGGCTTGTCTTTTTTTATTATTGTTATTGTTAGCTCATTTTCAACAAGTGCTGTATGCCCTCTAGGATGTACTCTGGACTATAAAACATCATGACAGTGTAGCTCTGGGTTTGCTTCTTTAGGCTACTGGAGCTTCAGTGGTCTGGACCACTTTTATATTAAGCCCTTGCCTTTCAGCAAAATTTGGACCCTGCACCCAGTTTGGATGCAGATCTGAAGTTTTAATTTTCCTTCAGTAACCTTTACGCTGGTGGGCAGAGCTTTCCTAGTCCTGTGGACTAGGGGGCTCTTTGAGGCTCTGGGCTTTATGAAGGGTGGGGTGGGGTGACGTCGCTCCTGGCTATTCCCTTCCTGCTTTCACAGGCTCCCAGCCAGATCTTTTATCACTGAATAGGAAATAACATCTGGGACTCTAGGACACAGAGCCTCTGTCCAGCCCAACATCCCAGCCAGCCACCAGCAGTAAAAATCTTTCTACCTTTCTGCCTTCAGCTACTTTTTGTGTTATGGCACCTGGGGATTTCCCTTTCCTTTCTTTCAAGCTCAGTTACTTTTTATTGTTTTATTTTGTACAGAATATGTGTCTTATAGCAAACAAACTGGCACCAAGTTGCTGGAAACTCTAAACAGAGACTTAGAAACCATAATAAACCATTTTTATTTTTTTCATAAGGAAAGCAGGGGGCCTAGAATCTTCCATGGTGACCGTCTTCACTCACAATGATGCTCAGTGGAAAATGTCTGCTTTGAAACCAGCACCCACTTGGCACCCTGGAGACGGGGCTAGACCTGGGTCTGCTCTAACACACGTTGGGACCCTGAGGAGCTCTTGGGAATTCTCTAGAGCTCTATGTCCTCCTCCCTAATGAGCAAAACCCCTCCCTTCTGTGACATGAGCAACATGGAAGGATTTGGGAGAAGTCTCTGGAAATAAGGGGGAAGGTCCAACACTAGGAGCGATGTACAGGGACTGGACACCGGGTGCCAGAGAGTGGACCCCAAGAGGATGAGGGGGTGAGAAGGTGCACCCTTCTGTCATAAGAGCACCTGTCATAGCCTCTAGGAAGAGGGTCATGCCCAGGACACCTAATGGTCCGACAAGGCAGGGGGACTGCAAAGGAAAGAGTGAGAAAAAAGGAGCAAGCATTTACATGGGAACTACTCAAGGAAGGACTCCATGAAGTGATGGACTTTATTTTTAGAGCAGGTTTTTTTTTTGTTTGTTTTTTATTTTGCGGTATGCGGGCCTCTCACTGTTGTGCCCTCTCCCGTTGCAGGGCACAGGCTCTGGACGCGCAGGCTCAGTGGCCATGGCTCACGGGCCCAGCCGCTCTGCAGCATGTGGGATCTTCCCAGACCGGGGCACGAACCCGTGTCCCCTGCATTGACAGGCAGACTCTCAACCACTGCACCACCAGGGAAGCCCTGGACTTTATTCTTAGAGCAGTTTTAAGTTTACAGAAAAGTTGACCCCAAAGTACAGAGAATTCCCACACACCACCTCTCTCACCCCCCTCCTCAACAGTTTCTTCCATTATTAACATCTCACTTTGATGTGCTACATTTGCTACAATCAATGAGTCAATATTGGGACATCAGTATTAACTAAAGTCCATAGTTTACATTAGGGTTCACTCTTTACAACGCTTGTGTTGTACAGTTCTCTGGGTTTGGACAAAAATATAATTCCAGGGCTTCCCTGGTGGCGCAGTGGTTGAGAGTCCGCCTGCCGATGCAGGGGGCGCGGGTTCGTGCCCCAGTCCGGGAGGATCCCACGTGCCGCAGAGCGGCTGGGCCCGTGAGCCAGGGTCGCTTGGCCTGCACGTCATTATGGTATCATACAGAATAATTTCACTGCCTGCAGTAGACTGAATGTTTGTGGCCCCTATCAAAATTCATATGTTGAAACCTAATCCCCAATGTGATGGTATTTGGAGATGAGGCCTTTGAGAGGTGATTAGGTCATAAGGCAGGATTCCTCATAAATGGGATTACTGTCCCTATAAAAGAGACCCCAGAAAACCCCCTTCCCCTTTCCACCATGTGAGGACACAGTGAAAAGATAGCCATCTATGGAAGAGGAAGCAGGCTCTCGTCAGACACTGAACCTGCTGGCATCTTGATCTTGGGCTTCCCAGCCTCCAAAACCTTGAAAAATAAACTTCTGTTTATAAGACACCCAGTCTATGCTATTTTTGTTATAGCAGCCCAAACAGACTAAGACACTGCCCTACCATCTCATTTTTTAAACATATGTATTTATAAACATGTAATAACCATATGATTCAACCATTCCACTTCTAGATATATACCCAAAAGAACTGAGAGCAGGAACTCAAAATAAATATTTGTACACCCATGTTCATAGCAGCATTATTCACAATAGCTCAAAGGTGGAAACATCCATATATTCGTTGATGGATGAATGGATAACAGAATGGGAGTATATACATACAGTGGAATATTATTCAGCCTTTAAAAAGGAAAGAAATTCTGATACACACTACAGCATGGATGAACCTTGAAAACATTAAAGTAAATGAAATAAGCCAGGCACAAGAGGACAAACTTTATATGATTCCATGTATGTGAAGTACATTGAGTAGTCAAATTTATAGAATGTAAAATAGTTTTACCAGAGTCTGGGGGGGTGGTGCGGTAAAGGGGAGGGAATAGGGCATTAGTGTTTAATGAGTACAGAGTTCCAGTTTGGGATGATTAAAAAACGTTCCGGAGGTGGATGATGGTGATGGTTGCACAACAATGTGAATGCACTTAATGCCACTGAACTGTACACTCAGGAATGATTAAGACGGTAAATTTCATATACTGTATATTTTACCACAATAAAAAAATAAACAAACACTAAAAACTGTATGTATTTAGACCTTATTTCCAAAAGGCTTTAAAGAAGCATGGTATCTTAATCCTCACAGAAGCCATATAAGGTGATCCCACCACCCTTTGTTTATGGAGACATTAGTTAACTCACCCAGCCAGTGTCTCTAGTGTCCCCCAGTATGACTGACTCTGCCAGCAGGTGCTCATGTCACCACAGCAAGGTCTAGCCAGACTGTCCTCACCCAGATTATGTCACAGAACAGCAAGCACTTGCCACTCTCTGCTGCAGACAACAGAAAACACAAGCTACAGTGGCCATTGCCAAAAAAGAGAAATTGCTTTCATGAATCCATGGGCCGTCAGGGGTTGGGAAGTCTGGTTTGGATGACCCCTTTCTTCACTGAAAGCTCACAGTCCTACCCTTTCTTGGCTTAACTGCACAGTCAGCTGCCGATACCCTTCACTGGTGGTGGAACCAAGGCAATACCAGGCTCCCACACGTTTAGTTTGAGTTTTCAGCTTTGATGATCGGAACCGAATGGGAGGAATTAGTATCTCATTTTTCTTTCCTCCCTCCACTCCCTACCATATTCTCACTCTGCTTCTGCCAACCCAGATTGACACTGCTGTCCCATTCTTCCTGTTCTGCCTGCCTTTCCTCCTGCCCCTCCCCACGCATGCCCAATGCACAGGTGGAAATAAAAAGTCAGATTTGGCAATGCTACAAGTCATATATTGAAGTTGGAAATAAATGGAAACAAGCAAAGCTGCAGCACCATGACAGGGCCCTGTGCCCAAGGCCTGCAAGCCATCCACACCAGTTCTTTCTGCTCCTGACAATGAGTTATGATTGCATCGCTGAGTCACCTACATCAAATGATAGTAATTCAGCTCAATCATGGCAAAAATAAAAAATAAGCCGCCATCTGGCCACAGGCTTACTCACCTATTCGGGCCACCCATTTGATATATTGTTGGCAGAAAGGTCATGGAAGGTGGGTGAGTCGTGGGTGGAGGGATGGCACAAAATGGCTTTAGACGATGGGTCTGTGACTTGGGCTCTATCCCATCTTTTTGAAATAAGCATGGAAGTCAAAGGCAGATGATCAGAACAGAGGTTCAGACAGAAATCTCATTTCATTTTTTTTCTCTCTATTCATTGATGCAAATCTTTACGTTGTGAAATGAACTCACTCTGACACTACCATTTTCCTCCAGTGCACCTGGAGAAAATAAAGACAAATAAAAGGCAATATTCATTGGTGACAATTTTGCAGTGAAACCTGCACTTTCATATATTGCTACTTAGAGGATGAATTAGCACAATCTGGGGAAAGCCTTTTGGCTTTAAAGTATTGAGATTCTTTTTAATTGCTCAAACCCTCTGACCTTCTTCTAATAATTCCTCTTCTAAGTTTGCATCGTAAGGAAATAATCAGAGATAAGTACAAAGATTAATATGTTATGTCAGCATTATTTATAATAGCAACAAAAGAGAGAGAGAAGAAGGGAGGAGGGAGGGAGGGAGGGAAGGAAGGGAAGAGAAAAAATTCAAACATCCTACAATGAAATAAATGGTTAAAGAAATTATGGCCACACGTACAATTTACTAGAAGACAGCCAGTAAAAACTATGCCTTCAAAGAAAATTTAATGACATGGGGAAATGTTTAAGATATAACAGTATATGCAGAATAGGCCATAAAACTTTATATGTAATGTGTAATGTATTATATTGAATTATATATAAAATTTCCTTTTTTATAGGTCAAAGCAGTTGAATGGCATCAATTTCATACGATGCAAGTCAAAGGAGAAAAAATGCTATAAATGAAAAAATTAAAATTTTAAGTTGTGGTTTACTTTGTTGACCTTTCTTTTTCTTTTTCTTTTTTTTCAAATCTTTCTTTATTTCAGTGTTCTACCTGTCTTCCAAACCTGACTCTCTACCCCTCCTGAGAAAGCCAGGTGCTACTGAATATCTTTTAACAAACTCCTCTTAGGCTGAACTTCCAGAATACGTTTCTGTGATTCTTAAGAACTTTAAGAACCCTAACAGTTATGCAGATGAAATTATTATACCATGTAATATACTGTTAATATCCTCATTTTGTTAACAAGGACACAAAGTCTCAGAGAAATTAGGTTGTTTGCCCAAGGTCATATAATGATCAGGATTACATCTAGGTCCCTTTCACCCCAGAATACCAGCTCTTACTTTAACACTCTTGCAGTTTTCTATGCCACTACCCTCTAGGTCAATAGTATTGCTTCCATTTACAGATACTCCCGAGCTTCTGAGAAAGTCAACCATATTGCCAACAGCACACAAGTGGTGGGTGGTTAGTGTGAGACAGGCTGGGATCTGGGACCCTTTGCTGCAGTGCTGCAATGCTTGCACGTGGACACACCTCTCCTTGAGCAACAAAATACAAAGAAATGTATGGGACTAAAAATAACTGCGTGCATGAGCAGTTGGGGCAAATTCTGGACCAAAGCTACAATGAGACCAAAAAACCCAAATGCCACTTTTGAAGAGCCTGGAGCAAAAGCAGGGAGTCAGGGATCCCACATGCCGCAGGGCAAATAGGCCAGCGCGCCACAACTACTGAGCTCACACACCTCAACGAGAGAGCCCACACACCCTGGAGCCTACACACCACAACTAGAGAGAAGTCTGGCGCTGCAATGAAAGATCCCGCGTGCCTCCACGAAGATCCCGCATGCCGCAACTAAGACCCAATGCAGCCAAAAATAAATAAAATAATAAACAAATATTTTTTTTAAAAAACAATGGGTCAGGAGCAAAAGCAGGGTACTGCGCATGCCCCCTGCACACACCACCACATAAGGGGTGGGCAATCCACCTAAGCCAGCACTCCGGCCCAACTCCTGGACACACCCCCACCCTCACCCCATATAAGGAACAAGCTCGCCCCCCTTCAGGGAGCGAGCAAGCAATGGAACCTGTTGTTTGTTCTCACTCCCCTCTGCTGCAGCAGGGGCTCCAGTAAGCCTTGCCTGAATTTCTTGTCTGGCCTCTGATCAATTTCTGTTGATTAAGGATGGCAAGAACCCTGGTCGGTAACAAGTGGAGCCAGGATTCAATCCCAGGACCACCCCGTCACCATGTTCCTCTTTCCTTCAAGACCTGGCTTAGAGCTCCACACCCAGGTTATCTCAACCCCATCCTTTCCCAACGCTCAGCCGGACCAGTCCCTCACACTCCCCCATGTGGGTGATGGCCTGGTCCTCCATCACCTCCTTCCTAAGCCTGTTCCTTGCCCCGGAATGCTCCCCTTCTGCCCACTTTTCACCCAAAGTCTACCAGCTTTTCAAGATCCACAAATTAAATGTCACTTCCTCCTCCACGAGGCCTTTCTCCCCGTTCTGACACGGTGACCCAATCTTCCAAACTCCCATGTGTACACATTCTGTCTGAACCACCCATTTGAGGAAGTTATCCCATGCTACCCGGTATGCTTCCTAATTCCGTCTTGTCTTCCCTATAAGAATGACAGCCCTTGGCAGGCAGAGACCTGCCTCTCATGTCACTTATTTAGCACCAAGCCCAGTGCTGTCCATACAGTAGGCACTCCAGAAATATTGCTCAACAAATAACTGAATATGTTAGCAGTCAACTTGCCTTGATCCATGTGAGTTATTCTCTTAACACTATTTGTTTAGCTCTGCCCCATTTCTTTACTAACGTAGATGCTTAAGATGGAAATTGGTGAGAGCTTTGTCTCTCTACACAGTGTGACAATTCACTGGGAACCCAGCTACCATGCACACAGGCTAGGAAATCTCAGTCAATCTCTCCAAGCAGACAGGTTCTAGAAGCCCACACTGCCTGTAGTGAGGTCAATTCAGACCATGCCAGGGCCCTCTGACCCAGGTCCACAGCCACCTGCACACATCTCCTCTCCCCGCACCCAACACACAGCAGAGAGCAGTCCCACTTCCTTTTCCGCCCCAAGAGAGCACCGCAAAGTCAGCTAGCTCCTACTCTGCCATCTACTTCATCCCTAAGTCTGCCAATTTCTTTCTTAATTATTCATCACATTTTTCTATCTTCCCTCCTGCTCATCCCCTGCCCCCCTGCCCACACACACATACACATCTGTCAAAACCTCCACCTGTACCATAGCATCATCGTTTCCTCCAAGGTACTTGTGCAGACACCACTGTTCATCCCAACCCTCATCCAATCCTCTCCTCCTTGGGTACCTTCCAACTGGGACTGGCCTGTGACAGTTCTGGTCAGTAAGACATAGTCACAAGTCTGCTAAGAAGGTCTTCTCTTCCAGAATTAAAAAAAAAAAAGAAAGGCTTTTGAAGAGATGGCCTTTTTCTCCCCTTTGCCCCTCCCACTTCCTTCTAATTGGCTAGAACGTGGACCTGAGGTCTGGAGATGCAGCAGCCATTTTGCAACCATGAGGCAACAAACATAGCACTAAGACCTTCACACAAAGAGTGGTGAAGTAGAAAAGGTAGAAAGAGTCGTTGCCTGCCCTGGACTACCTACGCAAGACCTCTTGTGACATGAGATGACTCCAGCCTATCCACTTAACTCACAGTCATAGGGCTTGCTGGGTTTTGGAACTAATCATCCCTATTTAATACAACTTTCCAGGTCCTCTTACTAGCCCCCTGCAAATGAAAGAATGGTAAAGTAGTGTTGCTTCTGCTTCTCCCTTATGAACTTATCATATGACACTGTGAAATATACTGATTTGTACACCTTTCTTATTCCACCTCATAATAGCTTCAAGTTTTCTGGGGACAGACCCTATCTCCCTCACCTTGGTCTCCCTCAATACTTAGCCAAGGAGATTAACAAAGTTGGAACTCTCTATATATCTGCTGATTTAAGGTAAAGTGTATCTTTCTTTCTGGCTCAATCTTTTCACCAATGTCTCATAATTAAAGGGAGGAACCTACCAGCTCTTCAGTCTCCGTGTACGGAAGAAAGCCACATATTCCAAGCAACCATCAGAATATTACGTATATTTTTCCCTGCTGCAAATCAATTATTTACATATTAAAGTGGTTATTAGAGGAGAGAATTCACTGATGCAAACTTGACATTCATATGTCAGCCACTCCATAAATAAGGTCAACTGTGATGAGGATGCATGTGAGTCTCCAATTAGAATCTCTTAATGTCTAAATAGTGCTAATGCAAGGCATCTGCCAACCCCATCTAGACTCATAAACAAAGACACCGACGAGAGTCAACTTAGTCCAATGTTTCTCCCATTCCGTTTCACGGCTGTCAACTCCCAGGAAATGAGCCCTGTCCATCTGGGAAGAGTTTGGGTCTGTTCATCAACACAATGGACAAGTCCTAGCAACCTAAATCCCCCAGCTCTGTGGACCTCCGGAGCCAACAGCTGCTGGGAGTCATTCTTCTCGCTACCCCACGCCAACTCTTCATATGAAATATGGAGTCACAAAGCCTCTGGGCACACAGAGCATATTTATGCAATGATTTGGTGAGGAAAAAAACACAGCTAGTTATATGCTTTACCCGATGATAATTTAAAACATTATTTGATATGAAAAGCGACATGACTGTAAAATGCAAATTGAAATAAAACAAAAATATTCTAAGAAATTTTATGCTTCGAGCAAACTGCATTGTGTTCTTCGCAGTAGATGGATGGTAGCTTTGATGCAGATGTCTGAGAAATGCTGATTTAGGGGAAATTATTCCAAGGCCAGGGCTGCCATCTTTCTGCCACAGCCTGGAAGAATTGCATACAAATCAAGGTAGGAAGAAAGACTCTTTCTAGAGCAAATGCCCACTGCACTCATAAGAAAGCCATCTCTAGGTTCATCCATGTTGCTGCAAATGGCAGTATTTCATTCTTTTTTATGTCTAATATTTCATTGTCTGTACATACCATATCATCTTAATTCAATGGACTCACAAATATAAAAAATAAACTTGTAGTTACCAGAGAGGAGAGGGAGGTGGGGAGGAACAAATTAGGTGTATGGGATTAAAAACTACTGTATATAAAATACATAAGCGAATTCAATTTCCAAGATGGCGGAAGAGTAAGACGCGGAGATCACCTTCCTCCCCTCACATAACACCAGAAATACATCTACACGTGGAACAACTCCTGCAGAACACCTACTGAACGCTGGCAGAAGACCTCAGACCTCCCAAAAGGCAAGAAACCCCCTACGTACCTGGGTAGGGCAAAAGAAAAAAGAATAAACAGAGAAAAAAGGATAGGGACGGGGCCCGCACCAGTGAGAGGGAGCCGTGAAGGAGGAAAGATTTCCAAACACTAGGAAGCCCCTTCGCGGGCGGAGACTGCGGGTGGCAGAGGGCGAAAGCTTCAGAGCCGCGGAGGAGAGCATAGCAACAGGGGTGCGGAGGGCAAAGCGAGGAGATTCCCGCACAGAGGATCAGGGCCGAACGGCACTCACCATCCGGAGAGGCTTGTCTGCTCACCCGCCGGGAGCGGGCGGGGCTGGGAGTTGAGGCTCGGGCTTCAGTCGGAGCGCCGGGAGAGGACTGAGGTTGGCGGCGTGAACACAGGCTGCAGTGGGTTAGTGCGCCACGGCTAGCCGGGAGGGAGTCCGGGGAAAAGTGTGGACCTGCCGAAGAGGCAAGAGACTTTTTCTTCCCTCTGTTTCCTGGTGCGCGAGGAGGGGGGATTAAGAGTGCTGCTTAAAGGAGCTCCAGAGACGGGCGCGAGCCGTGGCTAAAAGCGCGGACCCCAGAGACGGGCATGAGACGCTAAGGCTGCTGCTGCCGACACCAAGAAGCCTGTGTGCGAGCACAGGTCACTATCCACACCCCACTACCATGAAGCCTGTGCAGCCCGCCACTGCCAGAGTCCCAGGATCCAGTGACAACTCCCCCGGGAGAACCCACGGAGCGCCTCAGGCTGGTGCAACGTCACGCCGGCCTCTGCCGCCGCAGGGTTGCCCCGCCCTCCGTGCCCCTCCCTCCCCCTGGCCTGAGTGAGCCAGAGCCCCCGAATCAGCGGCTCCTTTAATCCCATCCTATGTGAGCGAAGAACAGACACCCTCCAGCGACCTACACGCAGAGGCGAGGCCAAATCCAAAGCTGAGCCCCTGGGAGATGTGACAACAAAGAAGAGAAAGGGATATCTCTCCCAGCAGCCTCAGAAACAGCGGATTAAAGCTCCACAATCAACTTGATGTACCCAGCATCTGTGGAATACATGAATAGACAAAGAATCAACCCAAATTAAGGAGGTGGACTTTGAGAGCAAGATTTATGATGTTTTCCCCCTTTTCCTCTTTTTTTGAGTGTGTATGTCTAAGCTTCTGTGGGAGATTTTGTCTGTATAGCTTTCCTTCCACCATTTGTCCTACGGTTCTATCCGTCCGTTTTTTTGTTTTTTTTTCTCTTAATAATTATTTTATTATTTTAATAACTTTATTTTCTTTTACTTTATCTTCTTTCTTTTTTTCCTTCCTTCCCCCCTCCCTCCCTCCTTTCTTTCTTTCTACTTCTGCTAATTCTTTCTTTCTACTTTTTCTCCCTCTTATTCTGAGCCCTGTGGATGAAAGGCTCTTGGTGCTGCAGCCAGGAGTCAGTGCTGTGGCTCTGAGGTGGGACAGCAAACTTCAGGACACTGGTCCACAAGAGACCTCCCAGCTCCACATAATATCAAACGGTGAAAATCTCCAAGAGATCTCCATCTCAACACCAGCACCCAGCTTCACTCAACGACCAGCAAGCTACAGTGCTAGACATCCTATGCCAAACAACTAGCCAGACAGGAACACAACCCCACCCATTAGCAGAGAGGCTGCCTAAAATCATAGTAAGTCAACAGACACCCCAAAACACACCACCAGACGTGGACCTGCCCACCAGAAAGACAAGATCCAGCCTCATCCACCAGAACACAGGCACAAGTCCCCTCCACCAGGAAGCCTACACAACCCACTGAACCAACCTTAGCCACTGGGGACAGACACCAAAAACAACGGGAGCTATGAACCTGCAGCCTGCAAAAAGGAGACCCCAAACACACTAAGATAAGCAAAATGAGAAGACAGAAAAACACACAGCAGATGAAGGAGAAAGGCAAAAACCCCACCAGACCTAAAAAATGAAGAGGAAATAGGCAGTCTACCCAAAAAAGAATTCAGAATAATGATAGTAAAGGTGATCCAAAAGCTTGGAAATAGAATACACAAAATGCAAGAAACATTTAACAAGGACCTAGAAGAACTAAAGATGAAACAAACAATGATGAACAATAAATGAAATTAAAAATACTCTAGATGGGATCAATAGAAGAATAACTGAGGCAGAAGAACAGATAAGTGACCTGGAAGATAAAACAGGGGAAATAACTACTGCAGAGCAGAATAAAGAAAAAACAATGAAAAGAACTGAGGACAGTCTCAGAGACCTCTGGGACAACATTAAATGCACCAACATTCGAATTATAGGGGTTCCAAAAGGAGAAGAGAAAAAGAAAGGGACTGAGAAAATATTTGAAGAGATTATAGTTGAAAACTTCCCTAATATGGGAAAGGAAAGAGTTAATCAAGTCCAGGAAGCACAGAGAGTCCCATACAGGATAAATCCAAGGAGAAATACGCCAAGACACGTATTAATCAAACTGTCGAAAATTAAATACAAAGAAAACATATTAAAAGCAGCAAGGGAAAAACAACAAATGACACACAAGGAAATCCCCATAAGGTTAACAGCTGATCTTTCAGCAGACACTCTGCAAGCCAGAAGGGACTGGCAGGACATATTTAAAGTGATGAAGGACAAAAACCTGCAACCAAGATTACTCTACCCAGCAAGGATCTCATTCACATTTGATGGAGAAATTAAAACCTTTACAGACAAGCAAAAGCTGAGAGAGTTCAGCACCACCAAACCAGCTTTACAACAACTGCTAAAGGAACTTCTCTAGGCAACAAACACAAGAGAAGGAAAAGACCTACAATAATGAACCCAAAACAATTAAGAAAATGGGAATGGGAACATACGTATCGATAATTACCTTAAATGTAAATGGACTAAATGCTCCCACCAAAAGACACAGATTGGCTGTATGGATACAAAAACAAGACCCATATATTTGCTGTCTACAAGAAACCCATTTCAGACCTTGAGATACATACAGACTGAAAGTAAGGGGATGGAAAAAGATATTTTATGCAAATGGAAATCAAAAGAAAGCTGGAGTACCAACTCTCATATCAGACAAAATACTTTAAAATAAAGACTATTAGAAGAGACAAAGAAGGACACTACATAATGATCAAGGGATCAATCGAAGAAGAAGGCATAACAATTGTAAATATTTATGCACCCAACATAGGAGCACCTCAATACATAAGGCAAATACTAACAGCCATAAAAGGGGAAATTGACAGTAACACATTCATAGTAGGGGACTTTAAAACCCCACTTTCACCAATGGACAGATCATCCAAAATGAAAATAAGTAAGGAAACACAAGCTTTAAATGATACATTACACAAGATGGACTTAATTGATATTTATAGGACATTCCATCCAAAAACAACAGAATACACATTTTTCTCAAGTGCTCATGGAACATTCTCCAGGATAGATCATATCTTGGGTCACAAATCAAGCCTTGGTAAATTTAAGAAAATTGAAATTGTATCAAGTATCTTTTCCAAGCACAACGCTATAAGACTACATATCAATTACAGGAAAAGATCTGTAAAAACTACAAACACATGGAGGCTAAACAATACACTACTTAATAACGAATTGATCACTGAAGAAATCAAAGAGGAAATTAAAAAATACCTAGAAACAAATGACAATGGAGACACGACGACCCTAAACCTATGGGATGCAGCAAAAGCAGTTCTAAGAGGGAAGTTTATAGCAATACAATCCTACCTTAAGAAACAGGAAACATCTCGAATAAACAACCTAACCTTACACCTAAAGCAATTAGAGAAAGAAGAACAAAAAAACCCCAAAGTTAGCAGAGGGAAAGAAATCACAAAAATCAGATCAGAAATAAATGAAAAAGAAATGAAGGAAATGATAGCAAAGATCAATAAAACTAAAAGCTGGTTCTTTGAGAAGATAAACAAAATTGATGAACCATTAGCCAGACTCCTGAAGAAAAACAGGGAGAAGACTCAAATCAATAGAATTAGAAATGAAAACGGAGAAATAACAACTGACACTGCAGAAATACAAAAGATCATGAGAGATTACTACAAGCAACTCTATGCCAATAAAATGGACAACCTGGAAGAAATGG
The DNA here is from genome assembly GCF_963924675.1 of Phocoena phocoena. NCBI lineage: Eukaryota > Metazoa > Chordata > Mammalia > Artiodactyla > Phocoenidae > Phocoena > Phocoena phocoena. The sequence goes on along the minus strand of NC_089220.1, from coordinate 135,498,502 downwards.
ACAAATTCTTAGAAATGCACAACCTGCCAAGACTGAATCAGGAAGAAATAGAAAATATGAAAAGACCAATCACAAGCACTGAAATTGAAACTGTGATTAAAAATCTTCCAACAAACAAAAGCCCAGGACCAGATGGCTTCACAGGCGAATTCCATCAAACATTTAGAGAAGAGCTAACACCTATCCTTCTCAAACTCTTCCAAAATATAGCAGAGGGAGGAACACTCCCAAACTCATACTACGAGGCCACCATCACCCTGATACCAAAACCAGACAAGGATGTCACAAAGAAAGAAAACTACAGGCCAATATCACTGATGAACGTAGATGCAAAAATCCTCAACAAAATACTAGCAAACAGAATCCAACAGCACATTAAAAGGATCATACACCATGATCAAGTGGGGTTTCTTCCAGGAATGCAAGGATTCTTCAATATACGCAAATCAATCAAAGTGATACACCATATTAACAAACTGAAGGAGAAAAACCATATGATCATCTCAATAGATGCAGAGAAAGCTTTCGACAAAATTCAACACCCATTTATGATAAAAACCCTGCAGAAAGTAGGCATAGAGGGAACTTTCCTCAACATAATAAAGGCCATATATGACAAACCCACAGCCAACATCGTCCTCAATGTTGAAAAACTGAAAGCATTTCCACTAAGATCAGGAACAAGACAAGGTTGCTCACTCTCACCACTCTTATTCAACATAGTTTTGGAAGTTTTAGCCACAGCAATCAGAGAAGAAAAAGAAATAAAACGAATCCAAGTCAGAAAAGAAGAAGTAAAGCTGTCACTGTGTGTAGATGACATGATACTATACATAGAGAATCCTAAAGATGCTACCAGAAAACTACTAGAGCTAATCAATGAATTTGGTAAAGTAGCAGGGTACAAAAAAATGCACAGAAATCTCCAGCATTCCTATACACTAATGATGAAAAATCTGAAAGTGAAATTAAGAAAACACTCCCATTTACCATTGCAACAAAAAGAATAAAATATCTAGGAATAAACCTACCTAAGCAGACAAAAGACCTGTATGCAGAAAGGTATAAGACACCGATGAAAGAAATTAAAGATGGAGAGATATACCAATTTCTCTAAAGATAGAGAAATTAATAGATGGAGAGATATACCATGTTCTTGGATTGGAAAAATCAACATTGTGAAAATGACTCTACTCCCCAAAGCAATCTACAGATTCAGTGCAATCCCCATCAAACTACCACTGGCATTTTTCACAGAAGTATAACAAAAAATTTCAGAATTTGTATGGAAACACAAAAGACCCCGAATAGCCAAAGCAATCTTGAGAACGAAAAGCTGAGCTGAAGGAATCAGACTCCCTGACTTCAGACTATACTACAAAGCTACAGTAATCAAACAGTATGGTACTGGCACAAAAACAGAAAAATAGATCAATGGAACAGGATAGAAAGCCCAGAGATAAACCCACGCACATATGGTCACCTTATCTTTGCTAAAGGAGGCAGGAATGTACAGTGGAGAAAGGACAGCCTCTTCAATAAGTGGTGCTGGGAAAACTGGACAGGTACATGTAAAATTATGAGATTAGATCACTCCCTTACACCATACACAAAAATAAGCTCAAAATGGATTAAAGACCTAAATGTAAGGCCAGAAACTATCAAACTCTTAGAGGAAAACATAGGCAGAACACTCTATGACATAAATCACAGCAAGATTCTTTTTGACCCACCTCCTAGAGAAATGGAAATGAAAACAAAAATAAACAAATGGGACCTAATGAAACTTCAAAGCTTTTGCACAGCAAAGGAAGCCATAAACAAGACCAAAAGACAACCCTCAGAATGGGAGAAAATATTTGCAAATGAAGCAACTGACAAAGATTTAATCTCCAAAATTTATAAGCAGCTCATGCAGCTCAATAACAAAAAAACAAACAACCCAATCCAAAAATGGGCAGAAGACCTAAATAGACATTTCTCCAAAGAAGATATACAGACTGCCAACAAACACATGAAGGAATGCTCAACATCATTAATCATTAGAGAAATGCAAATCAAAAGTACAATGAGATATCATCTCACACCAGTCAGAATGGCCATCATCAAAAAATCTGGAAACAATAAATGCTGGAGAGGGTGTGGAGAAAAGGGAACACTCTTGCACTGCTGGTGGGAATGTGAATTGGTTCAGCCACTATGGAGAACAGTATGGAGGTTTCTTAAAAAACTACAAATAGAACTACCATATGGGGGGGGACCTTGAAGATGGCGGAAGAGTAAGACGTGGAGATCGCCTTCCTCCCCACGGATACACCAGAAATACATCCACACGTGGAACAACTCCTACAGAACTCCTACTGAAGGCTGGCAGAAGACCTCAGACCTCCCAAAAGGCAAGAAACTCCCCACGTAACTGGGTAGGGCAAAAGAAAAAAAGAAAAAACAGAGACAAAAGAATAAGGACGGCACCTGCACCAGTGGGAGGGAGCTGTGAAGGAGGAAAAGTTTCCACACACTAGGAAGCCCCTCCGCGGGCGGAGACTGCGGGAGGCGGAGGGGGGAGTTTCGGGACCCCGGAGAATTGCACAGCGACGGGTGCGGAGGGCACAGCGGGGAGATTCCTGCACAGACGATCGGTGCCGACCAGCACTCACCAACCCGAGAGGCTTGTCTGCTCACCCGCCGGGGCGGGCGGGGCTGCAAGCTGAGGCTCGGGTTTTGGTTTTGGACGGAGCTCAGGGAGAGGACTGGGGTTGGCGGCTTGAACATAGCCTGAAGGGGTTAGTGCACCACGACTAGCCGGGAGGGAGTTCGGGGAAAAGCCTGCACCTGCCGAAGAGGCAAGAGACTTTTTCTTCCCTCTTTGTTTCCTGGTGCGCGAGGAGAGGGGTTTAAGAGCGCTGCTTAAAGGATCTCCAGAGACGGGCGCGAGCCGCGGCTAAAAGCGCGAACCCCAGAGACGGGCGCGAGTCGCGGCTAAAAGCGCGAACCCCAGAGAGTGGCGCAAGCCGCGGCTCAAAGCGCAAACCCCAGAGACGGGCGCGAGCCGCGGCTAAAACCGCGGACCCCAGAGACGGGCGGGAGACGCTAAGGCTGCTGCTGCCGCCACCAAGGGGCCTGTGTGCGAGCACAGGTCACTCTCCACACCCCTCTTCCGCGGAGCCTGTGCAGCCCGCCACTGCCAGGTTCCCGGGATCCAGGGACAACTTCCCCGGGACAACGCACGGCGGGCCTCAGGCTGGTGCAACGTCACGCCGGCCTCTGCCACAACGTCACGCTGCCTCTGCCGCCGCAGGCCCGCCCCACACGTAGTGCCCCTCCTTCCCCCATTCCCCAACCCCCGGCCTGAGTGAGCCGGAGCCCCCGAATCAGCGGCTCCTTTAACCCCGTCCTGTCTGAGCGAAAAAACAGACGCCCTCCAGCGACCTACACGCAGAGGCAGGGCCAAATCCAAAGCTGAGCTCCTGTGAGCTGTGAGAACAAAGAAGAGAAAGGGAAATCTCTCCCAGCAGCCACAGAAGCAGCGGATTAAAGCTCCACAATCAACTTGATATACCCTGCATCTGTGGAATACCTGAATAGACAAGGAATGATCCCAAATTGAAGAGGGGGAATTTAGGAGCGAGATCTATGATTTTTTTTCCCTTTTCCTCTTTTTGTGAATGTGTACGTGTATGCATCTGTGTGAGATCTTGTCTGTATACTCTTGCTTCCACCATTTGTCCTAGGGCTCTATCCGTCCATGATTTTTTTTTTTAAATTCTTTTTCTTAATAAGTTTAATTGTAATAACTTTATTATACTTTACCTTCGTTCTTTCTTTCTTCCCTTCCTTCCTTCCCTCCTTTAGACAACGAATCACCCCAAATTGAGGAGGTGGTCTCTGAGAGCAAGATTTATGATTTTTCCCCCTTTACCTCTTTTTGTGAAGGTGTATGTGTATGCTTCTGTGTAAGATTTTCTCTGTATAGCTTTGCTTCCAACATTTGTCCTAAGGTTCTAACCGTCCCTTTTTTTTTTTTCTAAATATTTTTTAATTCAATAACTATATTATACTTTATTTTATTTTTACTGTATCGTCTTTCTTTCTTTTATCCTTCTTTCCCTCCTTCCTTCCTTCCTCCCTCCCTCCCTCCCTCCTTTCTTTCCTTCTTTGCTTCTTTCTTCCTTCCTTCCTTTCCACCTTTCCTTCTTTCTTTACTCATACTTCTACTAATTCTCTCTACATTTTCTCCCTTTTATTCTGAGCTGTGTGGATGAAAGGCTCTTGGTGCTCCAACCAGGAGTCAGGGCTCTGCCTCTGAGGTAGGAGAGCCAACTTAAGGACACTGGTCAACAAGAGACCTCCCAGCTCCACATAATATTAAACGGTGGAAATCTCCCAGAGACCTCCATCTTAACACCAGCACCCAGCTTCACTCAACGACCAGCAAGCCACAGTGCTGGACAACCTATGCCAAACAACTAGCAAAACAGGAACACAACCCCACCCATTAGCAGAGAGGCTTCCTAAAATCATAATAAGGCCACAGACACCCCAAAACACGCCACCAGACGTGAACCTGCCCACTAGAGAGACAAGATCCAGCCTCATCCAGCACAACACAGGCACTAGTCCCATCCACCAGGAAGCCTACACAACCCACTGAAACAACCTTAGCCACTGGAGACAGACATCTAAAACAACGGGAACTACAAAAGTGCAGCCTGCAAAAAGGAGACCCCAAACACAGTAAGATAAGCAAAATGAGAAGACAGAAAAACACACAGCAGATGAAGGAGCAAGATAAAAACCCACCAGACCTAACAAATGAAGAGGAAATAGGCAATCTACCTGAAAAAGAATTCAGAATAATGATAGTAAGGATGATCCGAAATCTTGGAAGTAGAATGGACAAAATGCAAGAAACAGTTAACAAGGACCTACAAGAACTAAAGATGAAACAAGCAACGATGAACAACGCAATAAATGAAATTAAAACCACTCTAGATAGGATCAATAGCAGAATAACTGAGGCAGAAGAACGGATAAGTGACCTGGAAGATAAAGTAGTGGAAATAACTACTGCAGAGCAGAATAAAGAAAAAAGAATGAAAAGAACTGAGGACAGGCTCAGAGACCTCTGGGACAACATGAAACGCACCAACATTCGAATTATAGGGGTTCCAGAAGAAGAAGAAAGAAAGAAAGGGTCTGAGAAAATATTTGAAGAGATTATAGTTGAAAACTTCCCTAATATGGGAAAGGAAATAGTTAATCAAGTCCAGGAAGCACAGAGAGTCCCATACAGGATAAATACAAGGAGAAACACGCCAAGACACATATTAATCAAACTGTCAAAAATTAAATACAAAGAAAGCATATTAAAAGCAGCAAGGGATAAACAACAAATAACACACAAGGGAATCCCCATAAGGTTAACAGCTGATCTCTCAGCAGAAACCCTACAGGCCAGAAGGGAGTGGCAGGACATACTGAAAGTGATGAAGGAGAAAAGCCTGCAACCAAGACTACTCTACCCAGCAAGGATCTCATTCAGAGTTGATGGAGAAATTAAAACCTTTACAGACAAGCAAAAGCTGAGAGAGTTCAGCACCACCAAACCAGCTTTACAACAAATGCTAAAGGAACTTCTCTAGACACGAAACACAAGAGAAGGAAATGACCTATAGTAGCGAACCCAAAACAATATAGAAAATGGGAATAGGAACATACATATCGATAATTACCTTAAATGTAAATGGACTAAATGCTCCCACCAAAAGACACAGATTGGCTGAATGGATACAAAAACAAGACCCTTATATATGCTGTCTACAAGAGACCCACTTCAGACCTAGAGACACATACAGACTGAAAGTAAGGGGATGGAAAAAGATATTCCATGCAAATGGAAACCAAAAGAAAGCTGGAGTAGCAATTCTCATATCAGACAAAATAGACTTTAAAATAAGGACTATTAAAAGGGACAAAGAAGGACACTACATAATGATCAAGGGATCAATCGAAGAAGAAGGCATAACAATTGTAAATATTTATGCACCCAACATAGGAGCACCTCAATACATAAGGCAAATACTAACAACCATAAAAGGGGAGATCAACAGTAACACATTCATAGTAGGGGACTTTAACACCCCACTTTCACCCATGGACAGATCATCCAAAATGAAAATAAATAAGGAAACACAAGCTTTAAATGATACATTAAACAAGATGGACTTAATTGATATTTATAGGACACTCCATCCAAAAACAACAGAATACACATTTTTCTCAAGTGCTCATGGAACATTCTCCAGGATAGATCATATCTTGGGTCACAAATCAAGCCTTGGTAAATTTAAGAAAACTGAAATTGTATCAAGTATCTTTTCTGACGCCATGAGACTAGATATCAATTACAGGAAAAGATCTGTAAAAAATACAAACACATGGAGGCTAAACAATACACTACTTAATAATGAATTGATCACTGAAGAAATCAAAGAGGAAATTAAAAAATACCTAGAAACAAATGACAATAGAGACACAACGACCCAAAACCTATGGGATGCAGCAAAAGCAGTTCTAAGGGGGAAGTTTATAGCAATACAAGCCCACCTTAAGAAGCAGGAAACATCTCGAATAAACAACCTAACCTTGCACCTCAAGCAATTAGAGAAAGAAGAACAAAAAAACCCCAAAGCTAGCAGAAGGAAAGAAATCATAAAAATCAGATCAGAAATAAATGAAAAAGAAATGAAGGAGACGATAGCAAAGATCAATAAAACTAAAAGCTGGTTCTTTGAGAAGATAAACAAAATAGATAAACCGCTAGCCAGACTCATCAAGAAAAAAAGGGAGAAGACTCAAATCAATAGAATTAGAAATGAAAAAGGAGAAGTAACAACTGACACTGCAGAAATAAAAAAAATCATAGAGATTACTACAAGCAACTCTATGCCAATAAAATGGACAATCTGGAAGAAATGGACAAATTCTTAGAAATGCACAACCTGCCAAGACTGAATCAGGAAGAAATAGAAAATATGAACAGACCAATCACAAGCACTGAAATTGAAACTGTGATTAAAAACCTTCCAACAAACAAAAGCCCAGGACCAGATGGCTTCACAGGTGAATTCTATCAAACGTTTAGAGAAGAGCTAACACCTATCCTTCTCGAACTCTTCCAAAATATAGCAGAGGGAGGAACACTCCCAAATTCCTTCTACGAGGCCACCATCACCCTGATACCAAAACCAGACAAGGATGTCACAAAGAAAGAAAACTACAGGCCAATATCACTGATGAACATAGATGCAAAAATCCTCAACAAAATACTAGCAAACAGAATCCAACAGCACATTAAAAGGATCATACACCATGATCAAGTGGGGTTTATTCCAGGAATGCAAGGATTCTTCAATATACGCAAATCTATCAATGTGATAAACCATATTAACAAATTGAAGGAGAAAAACCATATGATCATCTCAATAGATGCAGAGAAAGCTTTTGACAAAATTCAACACCCATTTATGATAAAAACCCTCCCGAAAGTAGGCATAGAGGGAACTTTCCTCAACATAATAAAGGCCATATATGACAAGCCCACAGCAAACATCATCCTCAATGGTGAAAAACTGAAAGCATTTGCACTAAGATCAGGAACAAGACAAGGTTGCCCACTCTCACCACTCTTATTCAACATAGTTTTGGAAGTTTTAGCCACAGCAATCAGAGAAGAAAAGGAAATAAAAGGAATCCAAATCGGAAAAGAAGAAGTAAAGCTGTCACTGTTTGCAGATGACATGATACTATACATAGAGAATCCTAAAGATGCTACCAGAAAACTACTAGAGCTAATCAATGAATTTGGTAAAGTAGCAGGATACAAAATTAATGCACAGAAATCTCTGGCATTCCTATATACTAATGATGAAAAATCTGAAAGTGAAATCAAGAAAACACTCCCATTTACCATTGCAACAAAAAGAATAAAATATCTAGGAATAAACCTACCTAAGGAGACGAAAGACCTGTATGCAGAAAATTATAAGACACTGATGAAAGAAATTAAAGATGATACAAATAGATGGAGAGATATACCATGTTCTTGGATGGGAAGAATCAACATTGTGAAAATGACTCTACTACCCAAAGCAATCTACAGATTCAATGCAATCCCTATCAAACTACCACTGGCATTTTTCACAGAACTAGAACAAAAAATTTCGCAATTTGTATGGAAACACAAAAGACCCCGAATAGCCAAAGCAATCTTGAGAACGAAAAAAGGAGCTGGAGGAATCAGGCTCCCTGACTTCAGACTATATTACAAAGCAACAGTAATCAAGACAGTATGGTACTGGCACAAAAACAGAAAGATAGATCAGTGGAACAGGATAGAAAGCCCAGAGATAAACCCACGCGCATAAGGACACCTTATCTTTGATAAAGGAGGCAGGAATGTACAGTGGAGAAAGGACAGCCTCTTCAATAAATGGTGCTGGGAAAACTGGACAGGTACATGTAAAAGTATGAGATTAGATCACTCCCTAACACCATACACAAAAATAAGCTCAAAATGGATTAAAGACCTAAATGTAAGGCCAGAAACTATCAAACTCTTAGAAGAAAACATAGGAAGAACACTCTATGACATAAATCACAGCAAGATCCTTTCTGACCCACCTCCTAGAGTAATGGAAATAAAAACAAAAATAAACAAATGGGACCTAATGAAACTTCAAAGCTTTTGCACAGCAAAGGAAACCATAACCAAGACCAAAAGACAACCCTCAGAATGGGAGAAAACATTTGCAAATGAAGCAACTGACAAAGGATTAATCTCCAAAATTTACAAGCAGCTCATGCAGCTCAATAACAAAAAAACAAACAACCCCATCCAAAAATGGGCAGAAGACCTAAATAGACATTTCTCCAAAGAAGATATACAGAATGCCAACAAACACATGAAAGAATGCTCAACATCATTAATCATTAAAGAAATGCAAATCAAAACTACAATGAGATATCATCTCACACCAGTCAGAATGGCCATCATCAAAAAATCTATAAACAATAAATGCTGGAGAGGGTGTGGAGAAAAGGGGACACTCTTGCACTGCTGGTGGGAATGTGAAATGGTTCAGCCACTATGGAGAACAGTATGGAGGTTCCTTAAAAAACTACAAATAGAATTACCATATGACCCAGCAATCCCACTACTGGGCATATACCCTGAGAAAACCAAAATTCAAAAAGAGTCATGTACCAAAATGTTCATTGCAGCTCTATTTACAATAGCCCGGAGATGGAAACAACCTAAGCGCCCATCATCGGATGAATGGATAAAGAAGATGTGGCACATATACACAATGGAATATTACTCAGCCTTAAAAAGAAATGAAATTGAGCTATTTGTAATGAGATGGATAGACCTAGAGTCTGTCATACAGAGTGAAGTAAGTCAGAAAGAAAAAGACAAATACCGTATTCTAACACATATATATGGAATTTAAGGGGAAAAAATGTCATGAAGAACCTAGGGGTAAGACAGGAATAAAGACGCAGACCTACTGGAGAACGGACTTGAGGATATGGGGAGGGGGAAGGGTGAGTTTTGACAGGGCGAGAGAGAGTCATGGACATATACACACTAACAAACGTAGTAAGGTAGATAGCTGGGGGGAAGCAGCCGCAAGGCACAGGGATATTAGCTCAGTGCTTTGTGACAGCCTGGAAGGGTGGGATGGGGAGAGTGGGAGGGAGGGAGACGCAAGAGGGAAGACATATGGGAACATATGTATATGTATAGCTGATTCACTTTGTTATAAAGCAGAAACTAACACACCATTGTAAAGCAATTATACCCCAATAAAGATGTTTAAAAAAAAAAAAAAAAAAAAAGAACTACCATATGACCCAGCAATCCCACTACTGGGCATATATACCCTGAGAAAACCATAATTCAAAAAGAATCATGTACCAAAATGTTCATTGCAGCTCTATTTACAATAGCCCAGAGATGGAAACAACCTAAGTGTCCATCACCAGATGAATGGATAAAGAAGTTGTGGCACATATATACAATGGAATATTACTCAGCCATAAAAGGAAACGAAATTGAGCTGTTTGTAATGAGGTGGATAGACCTAGAGTCTGTCATACAGAGTGAAGTATGTCAGAAAGAGAAAGACAAATACCATATGCTAACACATATATATGGAATTTAAGAAAAAAAAAATGTCATGAAGAACCTAGGGGTAAGACAGGAATAAAGACACAGACCTACTAGAGAATGGACTTGAGGATATGGGGAGGGGGAAGGGTAAGCTGTGACAAAGCGAGAGAGAGGCATGGACATATATACACTACCAGACGGAAGGTAGATAGCTAGTGGGAAGCAGCCGCATAGCACAGGGAGATCAGCTCAGTGCTTTGTGACCACCTGGAGGGGTGGGATAGGGAGGGTGGGAGGGAGGGAGACGCAAGAGGGAAGAGATATGGGAACATATGTATATGTATAACTGATTCACTTTGTTATAAAGCAGAAAGTAACACACCATTGGAAAGCAATTATACTCCAATAAATATGTAAAAATAAATAAATAAATAAAATAGATAAGCAACAGGGTTTTACTGCATAACATAAGAAATTATATGCATTATCTTGTAATAACTTATAATGGAGTATAACCTGCAAAAATACTGAATCACTATTCTGTATACCTAAAACTAACACAATATTGTAAATCAACTATATTGTAATTTAGAAAGAAAGAAAGAGAGGAAGGAAGGAAGAAAGAAAGCCCTCTCCCCTCCCAGGGAATTGCCCTGCCTTTCTTTACCATAACCAGTATGTGTTCCAAAGTCAATAGTTTCCCTAATGTCCCATGACCCCCAGAAATAATCCTGGTCTCCTCTTCATGGCAGGTCTTTACTTTAATTCCTATTAATTAAACTCTAGATTCCCCTTCCCTGGTTTGGACAACCAGGTCAAATTTGGGTGCCCTCTCTGGAGCATGGCTTTCCATAGTTGAATTCTGGCCTGGGCACCATGGGTAAGCAGCATAAGATTCCATCACACACTGTCTGTCTCATGGGGACTAGAGGAGGCCTGGCCTTCCCTTTGCCCTGCTTCTTCCATCAAGAGAAAGCCATTGTGCAGGATCCATGAAAATGTCTAAAAAAGCAAAACAGTCCTTCCTATCAAGATTCATAACATATTTTTTAAACACTGGTAGTAGTTACCCCCATGCCAAAATGGTGTAAACCTTATCCTCACAGGCTTAATTCCCTTGCCCAAATGGCACTTTAGCAAATCAAGTTCAAACTCTTGAACCTGACATTGGAAACTACAGCTCAGAGAGAAGTAGAGTTGACCCCCTGTTCCAAAAGTACCTTTCAAGCTCTGCTGCTGTACTCCAGGCAGATTTGATCTTTCCCGTAATTCTCTCTGTCTCTGTCTCTATCTCTGTCTCTGTCTCTACTCACCCTCCCCCCCCACCCCTTCTTTCTGCTCTTAAATGCCCTCCGCATCCAATTCTAGGACTTGATACTTCTTTTTTCACTCAATTGGCATCTATTTATTGAGAGCTGACCATGAGCTGGGACTGTCCTAAATATGGTGTACAAGACAGACCAGGTGCTGCGCTCACGGGACAGTCATCCTAACAGGAGGTAGTGAAAGAAAATATCCATGGATGCTATGTGCCAGGAAGAAAATAAAACATGGTCTAGACAACAGAGCATAACTGGGCAGCTCAGGCCAGAAAGGCCTCTTGGAGAGGGGGATTTCATCTGAGACCTAAGAGGAGACAACCTCCTCCTCTTCTGAAGAAAAAGCATTTCAGGGAAAGAAAACTTGGGCAGCAAAGGCTTAGGGAATGGATGAGTTTGGAGATTCTGAAGAACTAGAAGGATGTGAGGGTGGCTGAAGCATATCAGGCTAGAAGGAGACAGAGCAGGTGAGGCTTGAGAGGGGCCGGGCCATGTAAGACCTTGTAGACTGGGGGCTGGGGGGGGGGGAGGGATTTTAATTCTATTTTGAGTGTGAAGGGACAAAACTGGAGGATTTTTAGGAGAGAAGGAACATGACCATGGCTGTGAATCCATCAGTACCTTACAAGTGATGTGTCCTTGGGCAAGGTACTTAAGCTCGCTAAACCTTAGTTTTAGGACATACCTCCTTGGGCTACTATAATAAATAAAGGGATAATAAATACAACAGCAATAGTCCAATCTCTAGCCCAAAAAGCATATGGTAAGTATTATTATCAGACACAGCTCTCTGATTCTATTTAGCTGGAAGGGATGGCTTTTGCCTCTGGAGTCCCTTAGCAACATATTTGTATATTTCATAGCCTCCTATCTATCTAACTATCTATCTATCTATCAATCAGTTGATCTATCTATCAGCACTTTTTCTATTTCTTATCTCCCCCTATTAATCAGTAAGTGAATACCCTGAGAGTAAAGATCATGCCTTACTCATTTTACACTAACTTCAGTGTATTTCACAGGGCAAAAATTCAGCATTTATTAAATGAATATATGGATTTTTTTGAAAAAAAAAGAAAGAAAGAAAACTAAAATTGGTACCTGGCATCTTTAACATTTTGCATGGGGGAAAACATGCACTTTCACATCACTTGTGAGCTTGAAATTTATTTTCTTGAAAAGGAGACATGATGACAGAATTGTTTGCCAAGGCCTTCAGGGAATAAAAACTTTGGAGAAGATGATGACCAGTATCATGATATCAAAATAAAGAGCCAAAAATGAAGAGTGGTAATTCCAACTCCACTCTCTGCTCTGTGACGGAGCTAAATGAGGGCGCCTTCAGAAGAATGGGCCATTGTCAGACCTTGCTGACCCTCTCCCAAATCCCTCCCACATAACCTGAACCTCAGATGCAGTCCTGAGTCAGCCCCAAACCGAATGGAGGGTACAGGAGTCATTCCAGCCCACCAGCTGAGAACTAGAAACAGCCTTGTCACTGAGAAGAAGAAAAAGAGGAGAATAGGAAGAAGAAGAAAGAAGACGAAGGAGGAGGAGGGGGGGGAGGGGAGGGAGGGGAGGGGGAGGGGGAGGAGGAAGAGGCGGAGGAGGAGGAGGAGGAGGAGGAGGAGGAGGAGGAGGAGAAAGAGAAACAAATACTAATAACAAACCAATATCATTCATTGAGTCCTTGTTATGTACCTATAACTGCACCAGAACTTTGATTTATTTTCATATTTCATTTATTTAAGAGTTTTTATCCTTATGACAATTCTTGGAGTGTGTAGGCACTTGCCCAGTATTGCACAGCTGGTGGGCAGAGCAGCTAGGGGGTCAAACACGGACCTGCCTGATCCCCAGGCCCTGACCTCAAACTGGGGTGAGCTTGGATACCTACTTTGCCAGCTGAACTGCAGTCTTTTCCAAACCCTGCGTTTTACACTTTTTATCACATCCATGTGCCTGGGCTTATGCCTGTTTCCTGATTAGCTCATATCAGACCAGTGCCTTGGACCACACCTTGGAGGCCAGAAAGCTGAACATCCCTGCCTAGCTCTTGAAAATCCCTCTTCTTAGGAGGCTGGGCCCTGTCTCTTGGACTTGGACTTTGAGAGTGAAGCCTGATAGTAATATGGTATCTCATGGTAATGTTCGCCTCCAAGCCAGTCTTGAGTAGACTGGGGGATGGCAGGTGGGTTTCCCTGGCCCAGCTCTGCGATGTAGGACTTTCTCGGGACTTCCCTGGTGGTCCAGTGGTTAAGACTCCCCACTCCCAACGCAGGGGGCATGTGTTCAATCCCTGGTTGGGGAACTAAGATCCAGCACGCCACATGGCACACCAAAAAATAAATAAATAAATAAAGACAGGGGTTTCTTCCCTTCCATCACCATCTCCACACTAAGATTCTAACCAAACCTTAGGACTCCTCGGTCTCAAACTGTGACACACTTTAGGCCACTGCAAAAGCACAAGGCCGCTAGCCCCATCTGTAGTTCTGAATGTTGCCTATGTACCTCTTAGACTATTGTCAATTGAACTTTAGGGTATCCTAGTTCTCTTGTCTTGTGCATCAATTTTGTGCATGGTCAGATATGAAGACAGATAGAAATATGAATAAAACACCATCTTTACTATCAAGAACTTGCAAACTTGTTAGAGAAACATGGAAAGTTATATAACAACCAATGGCTTAACAAACCAGTAAGAGAGGAATGGTAAATATCTGAGGAAATGGTCCTTGAGCTGAATGCCTGTGTCCCTTAGCTTGTGGGATTTTTTTCTTTATCCTTGAAGTTTACCAGGAATTTTCCCAGACTATGCATAAGTCTGTTTCAGTTCCACAATCTTTTCTGGAGCACGGCAAAACCTCTTTTGAAGAGTCAAAGAATTTGTTTTTGCTTAAGCAATGTTTTATTTTTGCATTATTTGTTTTCTTTTTAACTCTCCTCTGTTTCTCTTTTGCTTTGTGGAACTAACATTGGGTTCCTGGATCCATCCTCCATGGCTCCTATCTTGTCCCATGGGAAGGCCTTCTCTTTGCATTTCTGCTCTGTTCAGGTTATTTCTTCCTCTCGGTCTCGCAGGCCACTAATTCAGGCCTCATCTTCTCATTCAATTCATCTCTTGAATTTCTTAGTTGGCAAACTATACTTTTTTAGTGCCAAGAAGTCTTTTTCTGCTATACCAAAATCTTCCTTCATAGTATAGTGGGTTGAACAGTGTCCCCAAAATTTCTGTCCACCCAGAACCTCGGAATGTTACCTGATTTGGAAATAGGGTCTGTGCAGATATAATTAGTTTGGATGAGTCATACTGGATTAGGATGGGCCCTAATCCAAGAACTAGTGTCCTCATTAAAAAAAAAAAAAGAGAGAGAGAGGGCACATAGAAGGAGGCCATGTGACAATGAAGGGAGAGATTAGAGTTATGCCTCCAAAAGCCAAAAGTCACCAAGGATTGCCAGGAGCCCCCAGAAGCTGAAGGAGCAAAGACGGATTCTCCTCTAGACCCTTCAGAGGGAGCGCAGCCCTGCTGACACCTGGATTTTAAACTTCTGGCCTCCAGAGCTCTGAGAGAATAAATTTCTATTATTTCAAGCCACCACGTTTGTGGTGATTTGTTACGTAATCCATCGAAAACTAATACACTCGGTGGTAATTTTTGCTGAAATCATCCTTCCCAGCCTCTTCTATTTCAGGTTCCTCTTCTGTTTGTTTTGCAGATGCCTCCATTCCAGCTCTTGGGTTCCTTTGCATACGCTTTTATTTCCCCTCATCTGCTCGCGTAAGTCAGAGCTGCTGCGGAGCCCTGAACAGAGGCGGCCCTGAGAGAGAGCTGCACCTGCCGGCTGGCGGCTGACAAGGCAGGCCAGACCAGCACTCGTTCAACATCAAGGACAGAGAGGACTCCATGCCTGTGACCTTACCAGCAACACAAAGACCAGCCAGTCCTTCACGCAGGCAGGAGCCACCCCAATCCCAAGACTCTGCAGAACTCTCAATCCCAAGAGCTCCCCAGTTCTCTGCAGACTAGGTTCCTTCTACAACTCACCAGGCTCATGCTAGTACTTACTCCAGGGTCCTTATCTCTTATTCCCAGACAATGAACAACGTGGAAAGTAAGATTATGTAAAGTAAAATCTCTTTCAAGAGAGCCTGAGGGTCCTCCCCCGGAACTTCCTGGGGGTCTCCAAAACGTCCGAAGAGCCATCAGTGCCCCCAACGCACCTCCCCGCACACATGCTAACTGCCTTGGAGGTCTTCCTCGGGGTCCTGCTTCCTGAAGGTGGGGGGAATCCAGCCAGAAAAAGGAAGCTTTTCTAATTTGCTTATTCTAAGATTACAGGATGCAGTGTTGGACATTTCCGGGGCATGTCCTTACTTTCCTGGGATAACATGGGGCAGGCATGAGCCTGCAACTCTGCCCCAGGAGGTAACTATAAGAGCAGAAGCCTGTGCTATACAAATCCCTCTTGTACTCGTGGGGTTTGTTTCCTTTTGATTATCCTCTAACGTCTGTCTTTAAAGATCCAAGCTACTTGGCTGGGCTGTGGGCCTGAGTGTGAAAGGAGGCTTGAGGCCTCTTGGACCCAGGATGGAGGCCACAGCACCTGTCAGGAGGGTGCCCCAACGGGGAGGGTCAGGGCACCATGGCCTTCCTCCGCCACTAGCAGATGCTACTTGAAAAGCTTTGAGGGCTTCCCTGGTGGCGCAGTAGTTGAGAATCCGCCTGCCAATGCAGGGGACATGGGTTTGATCCTGGGTCCGGGAAAATCCCACATGCCACGGAACAACTAAGCCCGTGAGCCACAGCTACCGAGCCTGTGCTCTAGAGCCCACGAGCCACAACTACTGAGCCCACGTCCTGCAACTACTGAAGCCCGTGTGCCTAGAGCCCATGCTCTGCAACAAGAGAATCCACCACAGTGAGAAGCCCGTGCACCTCAACGAAGAGCAGACCCCAATCTCCACAACTAGAGAAAAGTCCACGTGCAGCAATGAAGACCCATTGTGGCCAAAAATAAATAAAATAAATACTTTTTTAAAAAAAAAGCTTTGAAAAGTCTTGAGTTTGACTTCACTAAGGAAGCAGAATTCCCTTCCTCCCCATCTCTTTTTTAAGAGCGAGACCCCTACAATTAGGGTTTCCAAGAGTTGGTTGGTTGATAGGTTGGTTGGCTTTTATTTTCCGAGATGACGTTCACATAACGTAAAATGCACCATTTTCAAGTGAACAATTCACTGGCCTTTGCTATATTCACAATGTTGAGCAACCAGCACCTCCATCTAGTTCCAGAATATTTTCACCACCCCAAAAGGCAATTCTGTCCTCAGTAAGCAGTCGCTCCCCATTCTCCCTCCTCCCCCCAGCCCCGAGCAACCACCAGACCGTGTTCTATCTCTGTGGATTTGCCTGTTCTGGACATGTCACAGAAATGGAATCATACAGAAGGTGATCTTTTATATCTGGCTTCTTTGACTCAGCATAATGTTTTTGAGGTTCATCCACACTGGAGCACGTATTAGTATTTCACTCCTTTTTACGGCTGAGTAATATTCCACAATATAGATAGACCACATGTGGTTTAGCCATTCATCCATCGATGGCATTTGGGCTGTTTCCACCTTTTGACTCTTGTGAGTAGTGCTGCTGTGAACGTGGGTGTACATGTATGTGTTTGAGTACCCGTTTCAATGTTTTCAGGTGTATACCCAGGAGTGGAACGGTGGGACTTTCCATTTTAAACCAGGGAAAGTCTCAGGCAAACCAGGATGAGTTGGTCACCTACCAACGTGTTGACCATTAGGACACAGGTGGTCAGATACAAAGAGATACAAGGAAGTGCGGTCTGGATGGAGAAACCTGAACAGATGATTCTGATCCAAGGTGAGTAGAGTTGAGGGAAAACCCAGAGAAGACGCATCTGACCCAGGCAGAGAGTGGGTGGGGAAGGGAAGGATCTGATCAGAAAAATCCTTCTTGAAAGAACAAGACACAGCCCTGCCCTCAGGGGCTGACAGGTGGGTTGGGGAGATGCTCAGACAATTAGAGATGAACAAATGGTAAAATAGAGATAAGCACTTGGTTCTAGAGGAACACGGGGTGGAAAGGGCGCAACACTGGAGGGTCAGGAAGGTTTATAGAGCAGGGGCACCTGGGCGGACTTCGGAGGGACAAATAGGAGTCAGCCTGATGCAGAATGGAGGAGAGAATTGTAGAGGGAGTGAAGGACGTGCTTAGAGACCCAGAAGCTACATAGAAAAAGTCTTCCCTTACACATTTCAGGGAAATGAATGTCCCACTCCCGCAGATTTAAGCAAAAGAACTTGCAGCTGTAATGTGATGCCAGAAACCACGACTTCACCCTCAAACTACAGAGTGCCATCAAGACGCAAAGGTTCCGTGGCAAGGAGTCGTGAAAAATGTGCT